>NW_027142367.1:11513375-12812088 GCF_026170545.1 Melanerpes formicivorus | reverse complement strand
TCAAATCAAACAGTCAGCAGGGAAAATTTCAGCTCCAAGAGCTCATGCTTGAGAAATGTAAAATGATTTCATCTGAAAAATTATTTCAATGAAAGCAACAGGCAACTTCAGCTACAGATGCTCAGTCTATTCAGTCTATTCTACTTTTTCCCTTTATACTAATTTTTATTTGATATCATGTTCTCTTTTGGCTTTTTTGTCTCCTGAAGATCACTATGAAGACTTAAGTGCAGGTTATTACTGCAGCAACCTTTTACCTGGAAAGTATTCTCTCAAAGGGATTGGTACTAGTCATATCGGCACATAAACTAAAGAATTCAGCATAAACCAGAAGATTTAACTTCTTTGTCCATACAACTTAGTTACCTTTATTAAGACACTAAAATCTTAGGTGTAATGACAGCTCAAAAAAATTGCCTGCAAAAACAAAGCATGAAAAGTTCTGTTCAAGGTGAAGACAGCCAGGACAACAAAAAACTGAAGAGTTATAGAATGGTTTTGATTATAAGGGATCTTTAAAAGTGACCTAGTCCAACCCCCAAAGTGAGCAGGGAGACCTGCAACTAGATCAAGCCACTCAGAGCCCCACTCAACCTGACCTGGAATGGTTTCCAGGAGTGGGGCATCTACCAACTCTCTGGGCAACTTGAGCCAGTGTTTCACCACTCACATCATAAAAATCTCCCCTCTCTCTAGTCTGAATCTCCCCTCTGTTAGTTTAAAACCATTAGCCCTTGTCCTGTCACAACAGGGCCTGCTAAAAGGATCGTCCCCATCTTTCTTACAGGCTCCCTTTAAATACTGAAAGACTTCTACAACATATCCCCAGAGTCTTCTCTTCTCCAGGGTGAACAACCCCAACTCTCTCAGACTGTCCTCACAGCAGAGGGGTTCCAGCCCTCTGATATTTTTTTTGGCCTCCTCTGTACCTGCTCCAACAGGTCCCTGCCCCTTTTGTGCTGCAGAGTCAAGCTGGACTCAGCACTGCAGGTGGGCTCTCACCAGAGCAGAGGGCAGGATCACCTCTCAATTCACTGGCCAGATGTTAGAAGTTCCTCTAACTTCTGCTGAATGCCTACTTTTACAGCTGTGCAAAGAAAAGGGAAAGCAAATGTACAACTCTGCTTTCCTGGTTAAACTCAAACTCATGACGATTCTCTCCCATAAGAATTTCGCAAGACAGATTCAAAGCACAGCAGACATTGCACAAAGCAGGCAGCTGAAAGACAGAGCTCCACCTCCATCTGACAAAACTACCAATGTCCATACTTCAGACAGTGAAAAAAACCAACTGAAATACATCTAACACCTCAATGTGTGAAGTAAGATGGGAAAGGTGTGCATATCATAAGGATTATCCTCCAAAACTGAAACAAAAATGGAAACTCAAAACCTCCACCTCTTATCCTGTTAATATTCTTGACTATTGCCTTTCTCTTCATAACACTGCCAGATTTTAAGACACACATTTCAAGAAAATAGGAAGAAAACTGTTATCTTTCTACCATGAATTTAAATGAGAGAGGGCATTGCAGTCTGAGTGGCACATCCCTAAAGCACCTCCCATCTCTGCAGTTTTATGTAAAATAATCTGCCATGATCATTTGTACTGCTCCAGATTAGAAAATGGATACCTGTAAGCCTTTGGGCTACATCTCCAGACAACAGCAGATTTACAGAGGAGGGTTCCCTTTCCAGGTTCAGCAGAGCACATCACAAACAAAGATTCCATCCAAGGCATGAAGCAGTTACTCAAGAGGCCTCCAAAAATAGTAGGGTTTGGAAGGGATCTCTGGAGGTCATCTAGTCCAACCTCCCAAAGCAGGGTCACACAGAGCTGGTTGCCCAGGATTGCAATGTTCAGGCGGGTTTGGAATCTCTGTGGAGAAGGAGACTCCACCACCTTTGTGGGAAGCCTGTTCCAGTGCTCCATCACCCTCACAGCAAAAAAGTTTCTCCTCATGTTCAGATGGAACCTCCTGGATCCCAGTTTGTGCCCACTGCTCCTTGTCCTGTTGCCGGCACCACTGAAAAGAGTCTGACCCCATCCTCTTGATACCTGCCCTTTAGATCTTGATAAGCATTGATAAAATCCCCTTTCAGCCTTCAGCAGAAGGAAATAGAATGGAAAGAAGGAGGGACAGCAATGCAAGGCTTCTAGTCTGAGGTGAACACAGGTGCAGTGCTAGATCACATCTCAGTCATCTCCACTGTTAGGTGGCAAATGAATGATGCCTTTCTGAGCACAGGCATTCTGTAACCAAAGGGCCTCTCTCAGAGCTAATCTTCCACAGTTCTAGCAGAGCAGTTACTCCACCAGCATACATGATTTTAAATACAATGTTCTTCTTTCTCAAATAGCCAAAAAAATAGATCCCACTGTTAAAATCTCTCTTTTAAAACCACAGATGGAACCACGACAAGCAAGCTTGTCCAAACTCATTTACACTAACTCCCACTCCAACAGAGAGTCCCACAGAGGCACTCACAAAAGTGACTATCTTCACAGTTGTTGAATAGTTCTTTCTCTTGACTCCAGAAATGTTCTGGAGGTAACTCAGACTCTTCCTGACTTTTTAATGTATTTACTTACATGTGATTTCTGATACAAACTCTTCATGCTACCTCCTCTAAAGCACCCTATACCCAGAGGAACAACTCGATGTTGAGTCAGAACTGCTGCTCCTCCTCAGAATGAGAATTAGAACTTAAGATCTGTGGTTTGAGATCTATTCACCAACTGCTTTCAGAAGAAGTATTAGCACAGTAGAGATGAAGGGAATCTATCTTCTGAGGGAAAAAAGGTAAAATCACATAATCATAGAATGGCTTGGGGTGAAAGGGACCTCAAAGATAATCTAGGTCCAACACCCTGCCATGGGCAGGTTACTCACAGTCCCATCCAAGCCAGCCTTGAACACCTACAGGGATGGGGCATCCACAACTCCTCTGGGCAATCTCTTCCAGTGCCTCAATACCCTCATGGTGAAGAATTTCTTCATAATATCTAATCTAAAGCTCCTTCCAGCATGAAGCCATTACCCCTCATCCAAAAAGCCAGATCAAAAGACAGGAAAACCCAGTTTCATAAAAGTTTGTCTACTGTTCATATTACTGTAGTACATAAGCACATCCTACTACAAGCTAAGTGCAAAAGAACTGGAATGGGCCCACAGGAAATAAAAATAAAAAAGGAAGAAAAGCCACAAACAAACAAGTTAAATAATAAAATTAAACCAATTAACAAAACCCCTTTTTTCCCAGTGTTCCCAACTGTCATATTACATACCATTGCCTCTACCCTATTAACTCCCAACTACAAACCAAACCATACTGGAAATTAAATTTAACATGGTTAGGAGTGTAAGTGGGGGAGGAAAAGGAAATGATTAATCTTCTAGTGGAGGATAAAAAAATCATGATGAATCTATTACTTTGCTCTCCAAGTGCAAGCCAGGGTTCTTCTCAAGCATACTCCGTAAGTTGGATGGATGTGATGATTCCCAATCAAACTGCAATGCACCTTTGAAATTTTAGCTCACTGGAATGTAAGGAAGAGTCATCACAGTGCAAATACACAGCTGCCTTTGCAGGAACCTAGCACAGAAAAATCAGCATCTAAAAGAGCCAGAGATGAACTCTGCTATAAAGCTATCACAGAATGTTAGGGGTTAGGAGGGACCTTCGAAGATCATCGAGTCCCTGCCAGATTAGGACCATAGCATCCAGCACAGGACACACAGGAATGCATCCAGATGGGTCTTGAAAGCCTTCAGAGAAGACGACTCCACAACCTCTCTGGGGAGCCTGTTCCAGTGTTCTGTGACCCTCACAGTGAAGAAGTTCCTCCTCATGTGGAGGTGGAACCTCCTGTGCTGTAGTTTATATCCCTTACCCCTTGTACTGTCACAGGGTGCAACTGAGCAGAGCCTGTCCCCTCCCTCTTGACCCACAGCCCTCAGATATTTATAAACATTTATTAAATCCCTTCTCAATCTTCTCCAGATTAAAAATCCCCAGGTCTCTTAGCCTCTCCTCACAGGGCAGTGCTCCAGTCCCTCAACCATCCTAGTAGCCCTCCGTCAGACTCTCTTTAGTAAATCCCCATGCCTCTTGGGATCTATCGTGCCACAGTGCAGGTTGAGCTTGCTATGCTAAACATCTAAAACACAAACATATCTGGCTTGAGATCAGATCTCAAACTCAAGATTAAGTTCAAATTTTGGAAGAATTATGATATATTTGGACTTCTGGCTTCTTTAGTTGTCTATTATTAGCTGGAGTTTAGTTGTCAAGACAACAGTTTCCACTTCTACAAAATGCTTTATCTGAAAGCAAAATGTCACAGTCAGTACCCAAAGTTCACCAGATTGGTCTTGTCTATAGCCAGGAAATAGGAGTATCTCCTTAGGACAGAGTCAGGCTGCCACCACACAATGGCAATCAAACACAAGCAGACTGGGTATTTTTGTAACACCACATCCACCTGGCAGTCACTGGAGGATTCTAGGGGCACAAGATCTGTACAAGCACTTTACACAAGACCTGCTGCCCCACTTGGCTTCTGTACAGTCCGCTACTACAACGGCCACTCCAAAGCAGGGTGTGTGATAACTGATGCCTGTGTATGCTTCAATTAACAAAAACTGGATTCTACTCAGCAGAGATATTTTAGGACATGGCAAAAATACCCTACATACACCACAGAACAATGAATTCTTATTACCAGAAAAATTGAAGACAAAGAACTACAGCAGTTAGGTACTGAACATATCCCATGTGGCAATGCAAGGGGGGAAAAAGGAACATGCTCCCAGGGGGGGAAAAAGGAACATGCTCCCAGAAATTAAGTGTCACATCATGAGGGGAGGTGAACAGACAACCAAGCATTTATTGTTTTTATTATGTGATGTAAGCATGATGGCAATAAAAACAATGCAACATGAGTCACACCCAAAAACCTGTAACTTACAAGGTTCCTCTACGTCCACAAGTCACTGCTGGGAAAGTCTACCAATCTGCAGTTTTGTTTCTGTTTTCCCTATACTCAATTTTTTCTCTCAAGATAACAATTTTGTACTTAAAAGGAAAAAAAAACCCACAGTAGATCAACATAATAAAATCACAGAATGGTTTGGGTTGGAAGTGACCTTAAAGATCATCTAGTTCCAACCTCCCTGCCATGATCAGGGACATCTACCACTAGACCAGGTTGCTCAAGGCCTCATCCAACCTGGCCCTGAACACTTCCATAGAAGGGGTATCCATGACCTCCCTGGGCAACCTCTTCCAGTGTCTCACCACCCTTAATGTAAAGGGAGGTCATTCTGCCCCTGTACACTGCACTGGTTAGACCACACCTTGAGTCCTCTGTCCAGTTCTGGGCCCTTCAGTTTAGGAAGGATGTTGAGCTGCTGGAACATGTCCAGAGAAGGGCAACAAAGTTGGTGAGGGGTTTGGAACACAAGCCCTATGAGTCTGAGGGAGTTGGGGTTGCTTAGCCTGGAGAAGAGAAGGCTCAGGGGAGACCTTATTGCTCTCTACAACTACCTGAAGGGAGGTTGTAGAAAGGGAGAGACTGGTCTTTTCTCCCAGGCAACCAGCACCATAACAAGAGGACACAGTCTCAAGCTGCACCAGGGGAGGTTTAGGCTGGATAATAGGAAGAAATTCTACACAGAGAGAGTGATTGCCCATTGGAATGGGCTGCCCGGGGAGGTGGTGGAGTCACCACCAATGGAGGTGTTTAGAAGGAGACTTGATAGGGTGCTTGGTGCCATGGTTTAGTTGATTAGATGGTGTTGGATGATAGGTTGGATGCAATGGTCTTGAAGGTCTTTCCCAACCTATTCTATTCTATTCTATTCTATTCTATTCTATTCTATTCTATTCTATTCTATTCTATTCTATTCTATTCTATTCTATTCTATTCTATTCTATTCCATTCCATTCCATTCCATTCCATTCCATTCCATTCCATTCCATTCCATTCTAATATCCAGTCAAAACCTGCCCTCCTCAAGCTTCAATCCATTCCCTCTTGTTCTATCACCACAAGCCCTTGTAAAAACTCCCTTCTTGGCTCTCCTGTAGGCCCCTTTCAGGCACTGGAAGGCTACTATAAGGTCTCCCTGGAGCCTTCTCTTCTCCAGACTGAACAGCCCTGGCTCTGGGCCTGTCCCCATGAAGGAGGTGCTCTAGTCCTCTGATTATCTTCATGATCCTCCTCTGGACCCACTCCAGCAGTTCCATGCCACCTCTTATGCTGGGGGCACCAGAACTGGACGCAGTACTCCAGGTGGCATCTTCCCCTCTGATGGAATGCTTCAGATATACTTAGAATATGCAGTCAGAACATATATTTTGTAGCAAGAACAGATGGTAATGAGGTACCTGAAACTATCAATATTAGCTCTTGCTAATTCAGTTTGCAGGAAACCAGAACAGCTCATTGGCAGCAAAACAAAGATCAGGAGAAGGAAAGGCAAGTAAAGAAGAGAACACTCGTGTACAAATAATCTCCTCAGTACCCTATGGTGAGGGATATGAGGTGAAGGTGTCTGGCAAATTGGAACCAGTCCTGTTGAGTAATTTTGTCAACTTTACATTTTCAGAGAGAAAAGACTATTGTTGCCTGCATCCCTGCATGGGAACAGCCCCTCAACTCAGTCAGATTTAAATATTCTGGGTTAAGTCTTCTGGCCTCTCCTTTTTAAGTACTAAATTGTATTTTTATCTCACAGGTTATTTTCAGCATGAGGCCAAGTAACCTCTATAATGTCTAAACAAATCATCTTGTTTGCATTAAGCACTGCCACTGATAACCTGTTCTGCTATGTTTCTTTTCCTTTAAGTTTCCATATTTATTTCCAGACAGAGTCTGAACCCTTCACATCCTGAAGGAAGGTTACAGTTGCCTGGGTTGATGTCTTTAATTATAATTTCATACTGAGACCTTTTCTTTTTGGTTAGAAGTCATTGCTTCTTTCAGTGTCTTTGATAATGCACTGTAAGCAGCATAGAAAAATCTAATGTTTCAGCATTTGACATTGCATAGGTTTTGATCCCCAACAACAAAGTTCTCAGGTGCTCAAAACACACCCAATTCCTAAGCATGAGCAATAAGCAACATTGCCACATTGCATTACTGTCCTTGGGTTCTGCTTTTAGAAAAGAAGAACCTTTCCTACTGAAATTCCTGTAAATTATCCATCTTTTCCTGTATCTGGCATTAAATGTAAGAAAATCACCACAGATCTGTGAACACTGCTAAAATTACACTGCTAACATTTCTCCTGCAAATAGCCACAACTGAAAGACGATCGAGCTGCTGGGATCCTTCTGCGGTCTACCAGACTCAAACTAAAGCAGATTATTTGATTCCTTACCCACACCCCAAAGCATAAACCAGCAAGGGGAACATCCCTAAAGTTTCATGGAGAGAAAATCTTCATGTGTTCAAGTAACTCTCCTCACATCTAGAGGACCTACATTTGCCCAGATGCAATATGCAGCAACTTCCAGACTTTTTCCCCTCACTCACAGACATGAACAGAAGCTCCAACTTGAACATATCCCACATTTCCAAACACAGACGTGGGTATAAAAGGAGAGGCTGCCTTGAGAGTGGGCAGCATGTTTTCCTGGTTCTAAGCTTGTGAATGGTACTCTTGCCAGTGAGCACAGTCAGCCATCAACATCAGCACAGGACTCCTGCAGATCTGGGACGACTCAATTTGCTTTTCTGAGTATTACAGATAGAAAACACTTAATTTAAGAGCAGAACTGGGAAGGACAAATGGTTTACAAAAAATCCCAGCAAAAGACATGAAGTACTGATCAGGGGAAACACAGGACTGTGTGTCTGCTTACAAACATTTCCACCTCTTCCACTTTTCCTGTTTTCATGACAGTTGTTAACTTAGAGTTTGGGACAGGAAGAGGCTGTTGGGGAGTTTTGCAGGGGTTTTTAAATACAGAATTCAGACCTGTCAAGGGTTAAGGCTGGGCTGACCACCCGACAACTGACAGATGTTCTCTATTAACTCCTTTCCCTCCCCAAAGGACTGACAGGTTGGGAAAGAAAACTAAAACAGTTTTAATAATGAAATGGAATAGAATAAAACTAAAATAATAATATTTTTTTAAAAGCACACCACAATGCTGAACCCAATCCCCTGATGGCAGTAATGCCACTGCCACCAATGATGCTGGGGGCAGGCACTGGGGAAGTCCCAGGCTGGACCTGGATTCAGGAGCTGAATTATGGAACTGGATTCAGGAGCACAGATTGGGATCAAAGGCAGAACAGAGTCCTCCTCACACTCTGTCACTGAAGAGGAGGCTCAGCCCTTTTGGTGCCTCAACTTTATACCGAGTATGACCCAGAAGGAATGGAATCTCCTGCTGGTTAGTTTAGGGTCACCTGAACTGTCCACTCCTCCCCACCTCCGACTTCCTTTACCCTCAACGTGGCACACAAAGTTTAGCAGCGACCCAGTCCTGTAGCCCAACCCTTGACAGTAACTCTTCCCATCAGTGTTCTCACTGCTAGAAGCAGCCACTGTCTGCGTGTACCTGCCCTGAACTTCAGAAAGTGCCCTCACTGAAAGGAGCCTGTGCTGAGAAGTCACAGCACTGAATAGTGTTAGTTTAGTTTAATAGTGTGTGGCCAGCAGGAGCAGGGAGGTCATTCTGCCCCTGTACACGGCACTGGTTAGGCCACACCTCGAGTACTGTGTCCAGTTCTGGGCCCCTCAGTTTAGGAAGGAGGTTGACTTGCTGGAACGAGTCCAGAGAAGGGCAACGAAGTTGGTGAGGGGCTTGGAACACAAGTCCTGTGAGGAGAGGCTAAGGGAGCTGGGGCTGCTTAGCCTGGAGAAGAGGAGACTCAGGGGAGACCTTATTGCTCTCTACAACTACCTGAAGGGGGCTTGTAGACAGGCAGAGGTTGGTCTCTTCTCCCAGGCAGCCAGTACCAGAACAGGAGGACACAGTCTCAGGCTGCGCCAGGGGAGGTTCAGGCTGGAGGTCAGGAGGAAGTTTTACACAGAGAGAGTGACTGCCCACTGGAATGGGCTGCACGGGGAGGTGGTGGAATCGCCATCACTGGAGGTGTTCAGGAGGAGACTTGACAGGGTGCTTGGTTGCATGGGTTAGTTGGTTAGGTGGTGTTGGATGATAGGTTGGACGCAATGATCTTGAAGGTCTCTTCCAACCTGGTCTATTCTATTCTATTCTATTCTATTCAGAACAGAACAGAACTCTGTTCTAGCACAAAGCAGGACAAAACCACAAAACCAAACTGATCTCTTGCAGCATTGTCCATTTACAATTCATGCCTGCCTCCCTTTGCAACTTTTAATGAAAGTGAGAGCAAAGTTGGTGGCAAACAGGTAGCAAAGTTTGGCACTTTTCTACCACTTCAGCAAGGTTTATTGTGCTAGGAGGATGACATAAGCACTACATCCTATAGAGAGTCCAAAAGTGACCCACTCAAGATGGCTACTTGAACACTCATGAAGTTAAATTCAGACCTGGCACCAAGGAAGCTCTTACTAAGATAAGATTCCCCAAGTTTGTGGAAATATATAGAGAAATAGTCTGAACAGCAGAGAGGAAAATTAAATTAAGTGATAAGAAGGTCTAGAAGTCATCTTGGTGGATGTGGGTGGCAGATGGTCCTCTCCACTAGCCAGTTTAATTAAATAACGTATGGAGCATGTAAAATAACACAAGAACTGGAGTCTTGTTCCTTCCTTAAATGTCTCAGATGGCACAGCTGCTCAGGCACAGGGAAGAAAAAGAGTTTTCTGGAGTAAAATTATTACAAGCCTCTGCAATATATAATTCATGTTGGGGGTTGCTTTAAGTCTTTGCTGTGTATGCTGGATTTCAAATACTCCTGTACTTCCATTTCAAATTTTCTATAGGCTGGCTTTATTTTAAAGGTCCTAGACCAAGAAGAATAGCCTTGTTAAAGCTGGCTGATGTGTCTGCATGCATTACAAGCATAGAAATGCTGCTGCAGGTTGCAGTTTTACATTATCCATATTAATCAGCAGCTTTAAGTTACAGTGGGCATTGAATTTGTACTATTTGCCAAAAAAATAAGATGAAAAACATAACAACTTTTTAATTTAACATTAGCAGATAAGCCAACATTTTCAGGTAAGTATCATCATGAATAACCGCTCAAGAATTGTTCTTGATTTAAAAAGAATGCAAAAAGTGTATTTTTGTGGTCAGCTTTCTTCAGGCCCATTTGACACAGGCCCATTTGCCAAACGCTTGATTTCGAGATTGATCGAAACTAATGAAAACATTGCTGGGGTAAAACCTAAAGGGAAAGGCCTAGCACCAAATTGCATTTGCCATCTGATCTAACTTCTGGAGGCAGTCAAAATGAGTATCTGAATTCTGCCCTAACACTTTCCTCTGCTGAGATACATGCTTTACTCTGCAGCTGCATACAGCACTTCTGAGACAATTCGAATAGAAGCAGAACATTGTTGGGGTATAACCTAAAGGAAAAAGCCTAGCACCAAATTGCATTTGCCATCTGATCTGGAGGTAGTCAAAATGAGTATTTGAATTCTGCCCTAACACTTGCAGAGGGACCTTGACCGACTGGACAGTTGGGCAGAGTCCAATGGGATGGCATTCAACAAGTCCAAGTGCCGAGTGCTGCACTTTGGCTACAGCAATCCCATGCAGAGCTACAGGCTGGGGTCGGAGTGGCTGGAGAGCTCCCAAACAGAGAGGGACCTGGGGGTGCTGATTGACAGCCACCTGAATATGAGCCAGCAGTGTGCCCAGGTGGCCAGGAGGGCCAATGGCATCCTGGCCTGCATTAGGAATAGTGTGGCCAGCAGGAGCAGGGAAGTCATTGTGCCCCTGTACTCTGCTTTGGTTAGGCCACACCTTGAGTCCTGTGTCCAGTTCTGGGCCCCTCAGTTTAAGAAGGACATCGAGACACTTGAACGTGTCCAGAGAAGGGCAACAAGGCTGGGGAGAGGCCTTGAACACAAGCCCTATGAGGAGAGGCTGAGGGAGCTGGGATTGTTTAGCCTGGAGAAGAGGAGGCTCAGGGGTGACCTCATTGCCCTCTACAACTACCTGAAAGGTGGTTGTAGCCGGGAAGGGGTTGGCCTCTTCTCCCAGGCAACCAGCACCAGAACAAGGGGACACAGTCTCAAGCTGCACCAGGGGAGGTTTAGACTCGAGGTGAGGAGGAAGTTCTTCACCAAGCGAGTCATTCATCATTGGAACGGGTTGCCCAGGGAGGTGGTGGAGTCATCGATCCTGGAGGCGTTCAAGAGGAGATTGGACGTGGCACTTGGTGCCATGGTCTAGTCATGGGGTCTGTGTTGATAGGTTGGACTCAATGATCCTCGAGGTCCTTTCCAACCTAAGTTATACTGTGATACTGTGATACTTCAAAGGGCACACAGGCTGTCATGGGGTTAAGCACTGGAAGTCTTAACCATCACTGGAAGTCTTAACCATAGAGACAGAAAGTTGTCCAGGGGCTAGGTGGTCCAAGAGGTGGATTCAGGGAATTCTAATTTTGTTATTCAATCCCAAAATTCTGTGTGGTAGGAAAATTTTCCACAGACTGAGTAGAAAGTGGTAGAATGCAAATAAATGACCATTGGATGTAAAGGGAAAATAATGACAAAGTCTAAATAATCCCATGAAGTTAGCTGTATAAACTCTGTCTCTCTTTGTGGCTTCCTCACTCTAGCTGATACTAGCTGCTGCTTTTGCTTGGCTGTTGCTGACCTTGGCTGCATTCTTCTTGTGGCTAAGTACTAACAAGCTACTCTCTGATTTTCTTCCTTTTTCCCCTGTCCCACAGGGGGAGAGGGTGAAGCTGTTCGTCACCTCCTGGTTTTGTCTAGGGAGATTCTTTGTCGAGGGAGATTCTTTGTCTAGGGAGATTCTTGTGTTGTTTATAAATTGTAAACACATAAATTTTGTGTATTTTGTACATATTCACTGCATTTCAGATTTCTAGACTGTAGTATTGCTTGCAAATATAGCTTTGTTTGCTTTCCAACTGAGCTGGTCTCGCAATTTTATATTGGGGGCAATTTCAACCCACCACATTCTGCTATCTCTTTATAAGATGGCAGCAAGGCCAACTTGGTCTCTTTTCTCCCTCCTTTCAGCTCTCCAGAGGGAGTCCCTATCTGGTAAGATGGGGAAGCAGGCCTGCTTGTGGCCTTCAGAGGCCTGACTAATTTTTCCTATACAATTTCACAGTATCACAGTACATTAGAGGTTGGAAGAGACATCCAGAGATCACTGGGTCCAAACCCCATGCCAAAGCAGGATCACCTAGGGTAGTCTCCACAGGAATGCATCCAGAAAGGTTTTGAATGTGCCCAGAGAAAGAGACTCCCCAACCTCTCTGGGCAGCCTGTCCCAGTCCTCCGTCACCCTCACTGTAAATAAGTTTCTCCTCGTGTTGAGGTGAAACCTATGTTATCATAGTATCATTCAGGGTTGGAAGGGACCACAAGGATCATCTAGTTCCAACCCCCCTGCCATAGGCAGGGACACCCTACACTAGATCAAGCTGGACAGAGCCTCGTCCAGCCTGCTCTTAAACACCTCCAGGGACGGGGCCTCGACCACCTCCCTGGACAACCCATTCCAGGGTTTCACCACTCTCATGGGGAAGAACCTCCTCCTCACATCCAGCCTGAATCTCCCCACCTCCAGCTTCATCCCATTCCCCCTAGTCCTATCACTACCTGAGATCCTGAGAAGTCCTTCCTGTAGGCCCCCTTCAGATACTGGAAGGTACCTGATGTTCTTTGTCTTACTATTGCACACCACCAAAAAGAGATTGGCCTCCACCACTTGACACCCATCCTTCAGATATTGGTAGATATTGATCAGATCCCCTCTCAGTCTTCTCAAGACTAAACAGCCCCAGGTTTCTCAGTCTCTCTTGATACGGGAGATGCTAAAGTCCCCTAATCATCCTCATGGCTCTCCACTGGATTCCCTCCAGCAGGTCTTTGTCTCTTTTGAACTGGGGAGCCCAAAACTGGACACAGAAGCCCAAAACTGGGTGTATTAGGCCTGTTTAGATCTAATGGGAAGGAGACAATGGCAGGGGGCAGAAAAGAAGTACTGGAGCTTGTGGTTTAGTTTGGTTGCGGGAAGGTTTTGGGGGCTTTTCATGTGTCCTATCTGTGTCTCAGGTGTTAGGATTCATGTGTTCTGTATTGTCCTGTACATTTTTTAATATAATTCTGTATTTCTCTCCAATTCAACGAGAGTGTCTTTATTTTGCTTCCTTTGGGAGTGAAATTCTATCTGCCCGCTCTTTAAACGAAGACAAGGCACAAAAGCAGAGCAGAAGAGACTGCACAATGATACTCATGCCACTTGAATCAAATCCTAATTAATGTGATGGGTTTACAGTCTCCCACAGTTTGGGTGAAAACAGACATACCTAATTACAACATGACTTGTTTATCCAGCAGCATCCGAGGTTTTGACTGGAGAAGTGACATTCACAAAACAAATGCACCCTGCAGCATGTAATTTATTTTGATATGTAAAATCCTAAACTAGGGGGGGAGGGAGGGGGGGAAGGTTGTGTCAGCAGTCAGACAGCTGAAGAGAAATTAAAAAGGTGGATAATAGCTTGCACAGACCTAAATAGAAAATGCTTTAAAACAAAGTGTTTTCATACCATCTCCCATTTCCAGTGGGTCAAGCTTTGATGTGCTAACTCACTGTAAGTTGCTCACCATCACTGAAGTCAGACATTATGGCCATCCTTAATTGTGTCTTCAAGGTCTAGCCTCTGATGAGCACTATTAAAATAAGCCTGTTAGTCCTTACAGCATTTGAGCTTATCACATATTCAGGCTCACAGAAGAAACTTTCAAGGCAAGACAAAAAAATAAAGTCAGACACTCTTCTTCACCACTTATTTTCTAAGCCTTTTTCTCTTAAGTAGCATAAAGACTGTAACACAAAATAGTGCTGAACACAAACCACTCAGCATCACACATAAGGACTTTCCAAAAGCAAGCAGTATCAAGTATATCCCTTTCTTTCCCCCAACCTGTTTCAAACATCCAAATATAAAGACCCATCCAAGAGGAAGGGGGCCTACAGGAAGGCTGGGGAAAGACTTCTCAGGATCTCAGGTAGTGATAGGACTAGGGGGAATGGAATGAAGCTGGAGGTGGGGAGATTCAGGCTAGATGTGAGAAGGAGGTTCTTCCCCATGAGAGTGGTGAAACCCTGGAATGGGTTGTCCAGGGAGGTGGTTGAGGCCCCGTCCCTGAAGGTGTTTAAGAGCAGGCTGGATGAGGTTCTGGCCAGCCTGATCTAGTGTGGGGTGTCCCTGCCCATGGCAGGGGGGTTGGAACTAGATGATCCTTGTGGTCCCTTCCAACCCTGACTGATACTATGATAGGACTTCTTTGTTTTGATAAGGTGGCTTTATGTAGCCATAGATGATAGCCCTCTGTCAAAAGGAGTAAAAAATCAAACTATGTATGTTCCTACAGGTGAAGAACTGTCAGCTGTTTCCCTTCCCAAGCACAAACTGCCAGATTCTTCACTAATTATCCAGACATTTAGAAGATAACATCTCAAGAAAATAAAGGTGTTATTAAACACATGCAACAGCTTCCAGCTACTCATGAGACAAATTCTCTCCCCACCTGCAACAAGAGTTTGTATCAACTTTGCTCTTTTTTGGTATTCAGAATCTTTAAAGATGTCCTTTTTGAATCATAGAATGGAGCAAGTTGGAAGGGATCCTGGAAAGCCATCTTGTCTACCCACCATGCAGTGAGCAGGCACATCTTTAACTAGATCAGATTGCTCAGGGGTCCATCAGGTTTGACCCTGAATGTCTCCAGGGATGGGACCTCCACATCTCAGGGCAACCAGCGCCAATGTTTCACCACCCTCATTGTGAAGACCCTCCTCTTTATGTCCAACCTAAACCTGCTCTGCTTCAGTTCAAAACCATTGCCTCTCATCCTATGGCTACAAACCCTTCTAAACAGTCCCTCCCCAGCCTTCCTGATACTGAAATGCAGCTACAAGGTCTCCCTGGAGCCTTCTCTTCTCCAGGCTGAACAGCCCCAACTCTCCCAACCTGTTTTTGTAGGAGAGGTGCTTCAGCCCACTGATGATCTTTGTGGCCTCCTCTGGACCTGCTCCAGCAGTTCCATGTGTTTCTTGTGCTGAGGACTCCAGAGCTGGATGCAGAATTCCAGGTGAGATCCCACCAGAGCAGAGTGGCAGAATCATCTCCCTCAATCTGCTGGCCATGTTTCTGTTGATGCAGCCCAGGATAGAGTTTGCCTTCTGGGTTGCAAGTGCCCATTGCTGGCTCACATCCCTTTTCACACTTTCATTTTCTCCCACTTGTCCTTTACTGCAGTTCTGCCCAAACACAAGCAATTCAAAATACATGAGGGGGAGAAAAAATCTGAAAATTAAGATCTAAATACCAAATCTCTAGACTGAAGAGCATTTCTTCAGAAGAGACTTATTTCTATTACGGCAGGTTGGCCTAGATGAACTCCAGAAGGTCCCTTCTGATGTGAATTATTCTACAATCCCCTCTGTACTGTTAGAAGATGAAGCAAGAGTACAGCTCACCTCTTCAATCTCTATTTTGCCTGCACAACTCCACAGTCCTCCATGGAATTGTCCTGATTTTACTCTCACCTACTTTTTCAGCTTAGAGCTGTTTCTAAACCCACAAGAAAAGCATGTTTTACACCTGTAAGAGAGGCCTCTAGTGTCAACCAAGGACATTTTGTTTCTGTACCTTATTTAGGATCTATTTCTCAACCACATTTACTGACGAAGCCACTCTACAGTGGTTGGTCTGAACACACAGAAGCAATTTTCCACATTTAATTCACCAGATTGCCTCAACTCAGGTTAATATAACTGCCATTAACATAAACCACTCTTTTCACCCAGATCTACACTTCTCCTGCTGTTTTGTTCCTTCTCAACTCTCATTCAAATACAGACTAGAAATCTGCATCAAATTTGCAAGTGCCTTAGCCTCTTCGGGACAAAAACAAAAGGCAAAGAGTGGCTAGAAAAAAAATAGTGATGGAAGTCCATCCCAGTGTGCTGTTTTACCACAGTGAGAACAAACAAGAGCTAAAGTTCACAGTGCTTCTCTCCCCACAACATAATTCCACCCTAATTCATGGAGCTCTGACTATGCAGGGCCATCGGAGAACCACAGAATGGTTTGGGTTGGAAAGGACCTTAAAGATCATCTCATTCCAACCCCTCTGCCAATGGCAGGGACACCTTTCACTAGACCAGGCTGCTCAAGGTCTCATCCAACTTGGCCTTGAACACCACCAGGGAGGAGGCATCCACAACTTCCCTGGGCAACCTGTTGCAGTATCTCACCACCCTCACTGTAAAGAATTTCTTTCTAAAATCTAGAACATCTATGTTGAAGACTGGGAATCCCTTCATCTTGAATGAACATTTCTGTTGGGAGTCACTGAGAGCAATAATCACCTGGTTTATTCTGTGTAGCTGTGTAAAATGTTTACTATGACCATTCCAGCTCTGACTGCTGCAGGAGGAAATCCTCACACAGCTCTGTGTGCTAAAATAATACTCTAAAGTAGTAGCAGCATGATTGGATTTCTACATGCATCTAAGGTCACCCAGGTCTTATGCCTAGCCTGCTGATCCCTCTGCCACCCAGACACCTGCTCTGCATGAGCTCCCTGCACAAGGAGGCTGGAGCCATCTCCTACCAATGTGCTCACTCAGAATTTGGGAGTGCAACATCCTGAAGTAGATAATAGATCACACCCATCAAGCCACAGAGTTCCTGACACTCTCCGGAACAGGCAGGTTTTCTTCTCCAGAGCAGGGAGGTTTTGGTATTAATTTGAGCGGGGAGGAAAGCTGGAGTCTGCTATGCAGAAACATCTAGTCAAATAAATACATCATTAAGCTAACTAGCTACAGGATTGTCTAGCAGATGGATGACATCTTGGTTGCTAGTGGAACACTTTTCTATAGCCTTGTTTGAGGCAGACACATATGGCTCTCCCAAGCATTGATGCAAGCTCCCAGATGGACTAGATCATTGCTGACACCTTATTATAAACCTTAGAGATGAAAGAAGGGAGCAGTTTTTGAATCACAACACAGGACTCTTGAAATACTCAGACCTCCTAAAATCAAGTTGACAACAGAGTATCTTCTTTCTGTTGAAAGAAGCTACTTTGAGCCAGGAACAGAAAATAGGGCAAAATGCTGTATCAAGCATGAGAAGAGCCTTAAGGAAACTTAAAGACTAGAAGGTCCTTCATGTAAACGTGTATTGCAACTACATACATGGAGCTGCTGCTACTACAGCTCTGAGGACGCAAAAAATTATCTGTTGTGCAGCTGTTACTGACAGCAAAGAGCTTCCATCTGGAATTTCTTGATTGGGGTTGAAGGGGAAAGGAAAAAAAGAGGATGCCATTTAGACATTACAGATGCATGACATCTCTCAAACATTTGTAGGCTAAAGGGTTACCAAAAGAGAGAGAGAGGTCTAGCTACAGGAGCGACTAGAAAATGAGCAGAAATATGTGGGAGACAGAACACAACTTCTTAGCATTTAAGAGAACAGGATTTGGTAGCATTTATTTCTTGATAGGTGTGATCGTCACCTGAGAACATCTCAAGCACAGGAGGGGACCAAGGCATAATTGAAATACCAAGGTCATAAACAAGATAGAAACGTTATTCTGACATTATTACCCTGTGAAAAGAGACTGTCCATCCTGTAAGAATTTTACTCTTCTTTTTCATGCACAAGTAAAAGCCAAGCTATCAGGAATCTGACTTATTGAATATTTTAGAATAGAATAAACCAAACCAGGTTGGAAGAGACCTTCAAGATCATCACATCCAACCCATCAACCAATCCAACCCACCCAAACAGCTAACCCATGGCACCAAGCACCCCAGCAAGTCTCCTCCTGAACACCTCCAATGACGGCGACTCCACCACCTCCCTGGGCAGCCCATTCCAATGGGCAATCACTCTCTCTGTATAGAACTTCTTCCTAACATCCAACCTGAACCTCCCCTGGTGCAGCTTAAGACTGTGTCCTCTTGTTCTGGTGCTGGCTGCCTGGGAGAAGAGACCATCATCAGCCTGTCTACAACCTCCCTTCAGGTAGTTGTAGAGAGTGATAAGGTCACTCCTGAGTCTCCTCTTCTCCAGGCTGAGCAACCCCAGCTCCCTCAGTCTTTCCTCATAGGGCTTGTGTTCCAAACCCCTCACCAACTTCATTGCCCTTCTCTGGACTCGTTCCAGCAAGTCAACCTCCTTCCTAAACTGAGGGGCCCAGAACTGGACACAGGACTCGAGGTGTGGCCTAAGCAGTGCAGTGTACAGGGGCAGAATGACCTCCCTGCTCCTGCTGGCCACACTGTTCCTGATGCAGGCCAGGATGCCATTGGCCCTCGTGGCTGTCTGGGCCAGTACCCCCAGTTCAGCCTGCCATCGACCAGTACCCCCAGGTCCCTCTCTGCCTGGCTGCTCTCCAGCCACTCTGACCCCAGCCTCATCTCTTATATCTGCTATATTATCTAAATCCAGAAAAACAGATCTTTGAGACTCTGGGACAAAACTTTTCAACTTCCAAACCAAATCAACTCACCAACCTCAGCAATATGTGAGGACTTCTGCACATTCATGAGTCAGGGAGATGCTCAGAGCTGCTAAATTTTATCTGCCTCTACTGCAGTGGCCATAAACTTAACAAGTATGCAAACATCTTGGAAGCATCAGCTAAATGTACAGCAGCTAACATACATAACTCATTTGTCTCCTCATTTTCTAAAGGGACATTTCTGCTTTCACTGTCTTCAACCACACCAGAATTTCAGTGTAGAGAAATCAGTCACTCCCAAATTTTCCTTCACAGCTTTCAGTGAGGCTTTTATATTCTGGTCTAACAGAAAGGTTGTTGTTTTTTTAAAGGAAGAATACAATAATCCTTGAATCATCTTTTAAAAATAGCATGTTTAGAAAGAGACAAGGGTATCTTTTTTTCTCTTTAGAGAAATAATGAAACCTCTCATCATGGACCTCAATAGGAATGACCATGAACTCTCAGTTTGCTAAGGGTCACTTACAAATGGGTCTAGGTAGGACAGACTTTCCTGCTATGGGCTCTGCAACAACCTGAAAGGAGGTTGGAGTGAGGCCAGTTTTTCTTAAAGGGAGAATACAACAAACCTGAAATCGTGTCTATAAAGAGACAAGGGAACCCTTTTCCTCTTTAGAGACATAATAAAACTTCTACCTCCATCTCACATCATGCACCTCAACAGCAATGACCACAATGTCTCAGTTTCCTAAGGGTCACTTACAAATGGGTGTAGATAGGACAGAATTTCTAGCTATGGGCTCTGCAACTACCTGAAAGGAGGATGGAATGAGGTGAGTGTTGGTCTGTTCTCCCAAGTAACCAGTGATAGGGCGAGAAGAAATGGCCTTAGACTGTGCCTGGGAAGGTTTAGATTAGCTATTAGGAAAAATTTTTTTACTGCAAGAGTGGTGAGACATTGGAACAGGCTGCCCAGGGAGGTGGAAGAGTCACTACTCCTGGAGGTGTTCCAGGTATCGTGTAGATGTGGTGCTTCAGGATCCAGTTTAGTGGTCACGGTAGCCGAGTTATGGTTAGACTCAATGATCTTAAAGGTCTTTCCCAATCTTAATGATTCTGTGATTCTTCTCTGAAACTCAGCTGTCCCTCTGACAGACAAGTTCAGCTGGACTCAAACAAAAAAGGTGACCTCTATCTTCCTTCTTTCTCAGAACTCTGAAGAGTATACACTTCACCTGTTAGAACATTAGCCTCAGGATATCCTTTCCTTTATCACAGTATCACAGTGGCCACACACACACCGTAACTGATACCCATCTGAGGGCATGAGAACAAAACAGAAGTCTTCCTAGGTAAGACACTGGGAAGTGCAACTTGCAGACCTATGTGGTTATGGCAAGTGTGACAAAGGGTAAATTAAAGCATTTAGGCCACAGAGACTGTGGTTCTCCCAAGATACTTCCTCAGATCAGCTCCAGACTGAAAAGGAAGAGAGATATTAACTGACATCCACGAAAGCATAATGAAACATAACTCAGATGTAGCCAGTTTCTGGGCTGCAAGCTATTTTCCAGTATTATTAATTTGCCTCAAAGCAGACAAACTCCAAAAATCTCCTAATTACCTACCAATAGAAGGCTTCAGTTTTACAACTGTCAAACAGAACAGATTTTTTCCTAGTTTTACTCCTTAGAGGACTGACAGTTCCAATATACAGCTACAGAAGATGAGTACGGGTCTGCAAATCTGAGGAGGGTCCACAGGGATTTCCTCAGTCCTTGACTTTGTAGCAGATTTCTCATGCAGGCTGTTCAAGAAACCCCCAGGTTCTGAGAAACACAGATTCCCTGGTCCCAAAACAGGATCCTTGGCAGTTCAGCTCCATGCTGAGTGCCCTGAGATCATCAGACCTCTGCCCAAAACAGAGCTCACCAGGAATCAGAGAGAGATGCCATCTTACTTTGCTTTCAGTGACTGTCTGTCAAATCTAAAATATTTGCCTTGCAACATCCCAAGTTCAGTGAACTGCCATTTTCTGACTAAATTAGGTTCAATTGAAAGTTTGCAATTAGCTCCATTTTGGATGCCTCTTAATAGCAGAAAATTGATCAATAACAAGCAACACGGAGGAAAGCTGAGATAAAAAAAAATCAAGCGGAGTATAAAATGCTGAAGTTAAAGCCGGGTAAACATCTATGTCAAGAGGCTCTCATTCATGCACAGATGGGTTTAGATCACTGTAATTTAACTTATGTTCTGAATGATGTTCTCCTTCAGATGTCAAATGACCTCTGATCGATTCAAGCTAAATATACAAGGCTGTTCTATATTCAACACAGCATTCACAGGCAACTTGAACATACTTTAACATATACATCTCGACTTGACACTTCAAGTGATTTGCTTTGGTGTCTCCATGTAGACATGATTAAAGGCTTTTATCTCCAACCTCTAACAATACCCAGGGGAAAACAGGGAGTGGGAAATGACAGACTGCTGCTGGTTGCATATTCAACTGAGGAGAGAACTCATAGTTTCAAAAGACACTTTCAGAATATCTTACACATCGAACTCCCACTCTACAACCCATGGAGGCCCTCTTCTTCCTCTCTTTTTCCTTTAATTCCTCTTGTTTTGCTGTGTTTGTGGGTAACTTCAAAAAAGATTAAAAAGAATCACAGATTGCTTTGGGTTGGAAGGGACCTCCAAGGGCTATCTAGTCCAACCCCCTCAGCAGGGGCATCCTCAACTAGATCAGGTTGCCCAGAGCCCTGTCGAGCCTCACCTTGAATATGTCCAGGGACGGGGCTGCAACTACCTCCTTGGGCAACCTGTTCCAAGTGCTCCACTACCTTCATGGTAAAAGAATTTGTTCCTAACATCCAATCTAAATCTGCTCTTCTCTAATTTCCAATCACTGGACCTTGTCCTGTCAATGCAGGCCTTTGTAAACAGTCTCTTTCCAGCCTTCCTGCAGGCTCCCTTCAGGTACTGGAAGGTCATTACTAGGTTTCCTCTGAGCCTTCTCTTCTCCAGGCTGAACAACCTCAGCTCCTTCAGCCTGTCCTCAAAGCAGAGGTACCCCAGCCACCTGATCATTTTCATGGCCATCCTCCAGACCTGCTCCATCAGGTCCACAAGCTTCCCGTATTGAGAGCTCCAGAACTGGATGCAGTACTCCAGGTGAAGTCTCACCAGAGCAGCGTGAAGAATGATGAACCAAACGCTTCTTAACTCAATCCTGTGCATTATCAGCACTAACACCCCAGCACTTTTCCTCAAATCTACTACTTATACAGCCACCACCCATGAAGAAAATGAGACTGATCTACACTGATTATTGGAGCTTTCTGCTATAGAAACTTTACCTTATTCCAGTTTCTCATCAAAAGGCTGTAAGGATCGTTAGAATGGACCAGTGATTTGCTCCTACAGCCTTGAGCTCGAATCCTTTTCTCTGTACCCACTGCAGGTGACTTTCTCTTGCAACCAAAGAGATGTTTATCTCCCTAATCTTTGCTACAATAATCCCCACATTAAAAAGTGATACCACTGTTGTTATCAATCTAATAAAGGACCATGAGGCTACAGATACTTGTAAAATGCTTTGATGAGAAAGCTTTGCCATAAGGTGCTGTGCAGAACAGGTCAGATAAAGCACACATTTGACAAACATTGGCAGTATTTCTCTTCACCAACAGATGGTAGCTTTTCAAAAAATGTTTTATTATTCTAAGCTATGTGAAAGTAGGCACCAAAGAGTACCTGTACTCAACATCAGAATGGTGAATTCACTGGAACAGGCTGCCCAGGAAAGTAGTTGAACCATCATCATCCCTGAAGGTAATTAAAAGATGTGTAGATGTGATGCTGAGGAGCATGGTTTAACAGCAGACTTGGTAGAGTTGGGTTAATGGTTGGTCTCAATGATCTTAAAGGTGTCTTCCAGGCTAAATGACTCTATGATCATGGAAGTTGATTTGACTGGATAGATGGATCACACATTAGGCTACCCAACAAGATGTGGCTCAGTTGGTAGTGCATAAGACCCTTAATGGGAAGGTTGTGAGTTCAAGCCTGCAGTGGGCAGTAGTGTCCTCCCTACTCTAGTCATGAGGTCTGTGGTGACAGGTTGGACTTGATGATCTTTGAGGTCTCTTCCAACCTTAGTGATACTGAACCCCCAAACTAGCCTGCTCAGCTGAAGGGCAGAGCACCATGTGAGCTACTGAACAATTCATCAGTTAACTCATCAGTTAAGACAATTTAAGTGAAAATGGGGTACCTGCCAAAAATTCATCTGAAACATGCCTGCTAGGGAGGTTATTAAAACACTAAGAGCAATGTTTAAGGTCCACAAACAAAAAATCCATCTATGCTGGAAACAGTCACAGATACTTCTCTCCATTTCCACACAAGTTTGGTGAGGAACTACAGTCAACACAAACATCCTGTAACATGGACCATCTATACTTGGACTGCACTGGCCAACAGAAGCTATTGGTCAGTGCTGGTCTAACTTTTGTCTATCTAGGTACCACCACCTTTAATTTAGGAGCACTGAATGTCACCTGGACTTATTTTTACAAACCTTCCCCTTAGTTTTGATTAACACTAGTTACGTAAAACCTACAAAACCAGCCACCTGCTAAAGTGAAATTCTAAGAGAAGAACATACCCCAGTTGGGTATTTCACAGAAGGCACTGGCCCAACAGCTAGGGAGATTAAGTAAGGTTATTTGTAAGCGTTCATCACATCTTCTCTCCCACACCTTCTGCTGTGCTACTCAACTCTGCCCCATAGGGCAGAAGCCAGGCAACTCAATTCTGTCTTATGAAAAACCCCAAGCAAATGTCCAGGTGAAGCTCTCCAGAACCCAGCTTGGAATACACTCTATGAATTAGCATCACTTGACTCAACAACTACTGGTTAAGCAAAAGCAGCAGATGAAGCAATACCATTTATACCCAGCAGTTTAAGAAACACTGCTCCATTTAGGCAACTACATATAGTACACCCCTACTAGACATAGGACTACCAAATTCATATTAATTCTTGCTTCATGTGTCATTAACACCTAATGATATGTTTAAAGGGTTTACAGGTCCAAAGTAATAATGGATCACTCTTAATTAACACACAAGAAAAAGCTCCATGAAAGTCTCAGTGGAAGAAGGCTGATTGCCTCATCTCTCAGTCACAGACTGCCCCCTCCTTTCCCTCTATGAAATGGAGAACAAGTGGGTTACAGGTATGAAAAAACAAAATGATAGCTCACTTACACAATCCAGAGAGGTTACTTTTAGAAGAATCACATCTTTTCCTTGAAATCAAGAAAAGTAGTGGAAGTGGTGTTGAAAAACAGAGTACTGGATGCTGAAAACTCAAGACAAAGCACAGTAGTCTTATCCTGGCATATGGTGGATAATACTAGGCAGATGAGTCAACCCTTATTTTAGAATTCTGAGGAAAAAAATCAGGGTTTATCCAGAAGAAAAACACTGGGCTTGAGTCTTCTCTCAATGCAGGAGAGAAAATCCAGATTTTACTTTATTACACATGAGCATTTGTTCTAACAGAAACTCTGAGAAGAGTTTTGCGCTGTCCTCCAAAATCAGGACTTAAATACATCCAGTGGTCAAAGGTGGTGACAGAATTGTTCAAGACTCAATATATTTATCGCACAACCACAAAAGCACGTCTTCCCTAAGGGCCTGCACATCTCCTGCAGACAGTTTCAGAGCTCAGGAACAAAATTACATTTAAAAACAAACAAACAAAAAACCAACCCAACACACAACTTTCTGAAAACTCCCAACTTGTCTTTTCCAGGCAATAGCAAGTTCAGTACCTTTTTCTTTTTTTTCCTTCAGGAGTAGATTTATTATCAGTTTTGAAGAAAAAGGGGATCAGAGTGTTTAGCACAGAAGAAATCATAGTATCATAGTATCAGTCAGGGTTGGAAGGGACCACAAGGATCATACAGTTCCAACCCCCCCGCCATGGGCAGGGACACCCCACACCAGATCAGGCTGGACAGAGCCTCATCCAGCCTGCTCTTAAACACCTCCAGGGATGGGGCCCCAACCACCTCCCTGGACATTCCAGGGTTTCACCACTCTCATGGTGAAGAACCTCCTCCTCACATCTAGCCTCAATCTCCCCACCTCCAGCTTCATTCCATTCCCCCTAGTCCTATCACTACCTGACATCCTGAGAAGTCCTTCCCCAGCCTTCCTGTAGGCTCCCTTCAGATACTGGAAGGCCACAATGAGGTCACCTCGGAGCCTTCTCTTCTGCAGACTGAACAGCCCCAACTCCTTCAGTCTGTCCTCATAGGAGAGGTGCTCCAGCCCTCTGATCATCCTCCTGGCCCTTCTCTGGACACGTTCCAGCACCTCCACATCCCTCTTGTAATAGGGGCTCCAGAACTGGACACAGTACTCCAGGTGGGGTCTCACCAGGGCTGAGTAGAGGGGGAGGATCACCTCCCTCGAATCAAGAGCACCAGAAGACAGAAACATCATGAAATTCCTACAGACACTTCATCAACCCGCTCCAATCCTATGTGCAGAGTTTGAGCAGTTTATCTTTTCTAGGAGATACTGTCCTACCTTTTAGAGCTAATCCTAAACACGCATGGGTGCAATGCCCACTACTCTCTCACCACTTATTTTCCCTGTTCCTAAAGATAGCCAGGAGTCAGTCAACACAAAGAAAACTTTGCAAAGATCCCCATACAACTGTCAAAACACATTTGTCCTTAATACCATTGCAACCAGCATCAGTGTCCAATGACTTTAATATTTTCATTTTTCATCTCATAGAACCATAGAATGTTTGGGTTGGAAGGGATCTTAAAGACCACCTAGTTCCAATCCCCCTGCCATAGGCAGGGACACCTCCAGCTAGATCAGGTTGCTTAGGGCTCTCTCCAAAGTGGCTTTGAAGAGGAGCATCCAGATTACAATTCAGTCCTACACAAAAATACACAGCAAGTACGTGCCACTATCCTAGTGAGCAAAATCCTTCTCAGGAGGAATAATTCTCCCAAACTGTAAAACACACAACTGAAACTGATAGTGAAAAGCAAGTAACAGGCACACATTGCCAAATTGTGACCTAATTGTGGCCTTCCAGTATCTGAAGGGGGCCTACAGGAAGGCTGGGGAAGGACTTCTCAGGATCTCAGGTAGTGATAGGACTAGGGGGAATGGAATGAAGCTGGAGGTGGGGAGATTCAGGCTGGAGGTGAGGAGGAGGTTCTTCCCCATGAGAGTGGTGAAACCCTGGAATGGGTTGTCCAGGGAGGTGGTCAAGGCCCCATCCCTGGAGGTGTTTAAGCCCAGGCTGGGTGAGGCTCTGGCCAGCCTGATCTAGTGTGGGGTGTCCCTGCCCATGGCAGGGGGGTTGGAACTAGATGATCCTTGTGGTCCTTTCCAACCCTGAATGATACTATGAAATTCAGTGAAGTGCAGAAAACTCCTATTGGAATTACTTTGGACAAGGGAAGTCTTTTCAGTCACGCCTACCAACCAAAGGTCTATTTATAAATTACTCTGCATAGGACTAATGCTTTTTTGGCCGGGTAGGGGAGAGACTAAAAGCCTGGGAAAATGCTGAAAAGGTCCATACTTTACATTTCTGCAGTAACATTCAGTTCAAAACATAACCACATTTGCTCCACCAGTTTCAACCTTAAATACTAAGCAGCTGATTCAACACAGAACAATCTACTCTGCTTCTAATGGAAAAATGCCTCAGCTTGGCATATGACTAATATTTCTAACAGTTATCCCACCATCAGAGACTCTATTACGCCTGCAATTCTGCTTCACACGTAGCACAACCTAAGCACAGAGACACACAGCACAGGTGGAGGCTGAGCATAAGCGTTCTAGCAGCAGCAGTTTATTTATCCCTGCCATGTAACTCTAACAGCCTTTCTGTGCTGGTGCTGGCAAGCACTGACTTCCATTGTCCCCTAAATTGTCTTAACAACGTTTTCAAATGCTTTTTGGCTTTAGCAGATAATAAAACATAAAATCACTATCACTTCCCATCCTCTTTTGGTGCTCTCCTCCAAAACTAACCCACCTCAACTCATACATGACTTGCGTAACGAAACTACTTCTACAAGAACCTCAATCTGGAGCGCCCAGACGCCGTGCTCAAGGAGTTTTCCAAACCCAGTGGCAAGGGTTTCTGAGCAGCTTCTTTGCAAAATGCAGGCATTAAAAATAAATTATGGGTGCGGATGTGTCACCTTCCCAGCCCTCTCCCCACCACACGCACTTCCACCCCCAGCTTCTCTGCTGGTTTTCATGCAGATTCGTGCCAGACACTCGGCATCCTCATTAAGTGGTGTCTGGCAACCTGCCTAAGTTTTAGTGGGTTCTGGGAATGCCAATATATTAACCAAAGGACTTTCTGTATACTCTGGAGAGGTTTTTATTCTAGAAAAGTCAACCATTTGGCACAAAGAAAACTTACTTCAAACCTAGGAAAGCTCTCCACTGGGAATAAGAAGAGAAATTGCATGTAAATTGTTCTTCATTTCTGTCTCTTATCTGAAAGGAAAGTTTGATGTAGAGCAAGATCCTCCCAACACAGTTCAAAAAAAAAAGAAAAAACAGGTCAGAATGCTGTCTCTAGCTGGAGTTTAGAGAACAGAAAGGCAGATACGAACACCACAGACACAGCACAGCATCAAGAAAACGATTCATTCTCATTCCCTTCTCTCTTGTGACCAAAATAATCTTAATCAGGAAGATTAAATTTACCCATTACTACACTGAGTGATAACGAATGGCGATACGGGCACTTGCAATTTTCCACTGCTTAACTAGACAAGAAGAAAGAGTGTTTAGTGAAATGCATCTGCATTTAGCATAGTCCAAATATGCTAAATCAAGGCACATGCTACTGAGATGCATGTATTAAATAAATAGCAATGATGAATACAGAGACATTTTGCCAGCATGCAATACAGACCACCCTGTAATGTTGTGATCGGTCTCATTCACCTGCAAGCATTCCTTTGGCTGTAGTCCCCTTACAGTTACTCAAGTGACCGTCTCAGAAGTAAGCAAATAACTCTTCTCTAAAATAAAGATCTTATATTTCTCTTTCAAACACAAATTCAGAATGACACAATGGAAACAAACAAACAAAACAGCTCAATAGCTTTCTTTCACTGGAATATTCTGCCTGTGCAGCGCACAAAGTACAGTGGGTAAAAGTGTCATTATTTTGTTGTGAGACTGCAACACCTAGAGAGTCCTATTCATGTCAAGAAGTTGTGCCTGATACCATTTAGATATCAGGTAATCACAGAATGGTGGGGGTTGGGAGGGAATGGTGGGGGGTTGGGAGGGAATGGTGGGGGGTTGGGAGGGAATGGTGGGGGGTTGGGAGGGAATGGTGGGGGGTTGGAAGGGAGCCCTGGATATCATCTAGCCCAACCCCCCTGCTAAAGCAGGGTCACCCACAGCAGGTCGCACAGGAATGTGTCCAGGCCGATTTTTAGTCTCTCCAGAGGAGGAGACTCCACAACCTCTCTGGGCACCTTGCTCCAGTGCTCTTCCACACTCACAGGAAAGTGTTTTTCCTCATGCAGTTATCGCTATCCATTATTATTAGAAGTTGCTTCAAATCGACATTGACTCCAAACTCATCATCTCATTTTGTGCAAAAAAATGCTGACTTCCTGACAGCAGCTCCAAAATGCCACAATCCCTTTATAATGACCAATTAGCACCAGAGACTCAGCAAGAATCAATTAAAATCAACTCAATTTACATGTTTTAGTGTACATTTCAGAAGTCTGGCAAAAATAAGATTATATTTGGTGGGAAAGAAATTTTTAGCTATCTAGGCTGCCTTTGCTTAGATAGCAACCTTCTAGGCAAGACAGCTCTTCTTAAAAATAGCTATCAACTGAGAAAAGAAAATGTATATGTATGAATCATTTCACTACAGGGTTGGATTCCCAGCAACTGATGCACCACTGTTCTGGCACCAGTGCCTTGAACGAGCAGCTGATACTAGCTTGGTGCCATTGAAGAATTTCACGGTTACCACAGAACCAATCTGCAGAAAAATTCGTCTCTAAACTCCTAGAAGTATTTGTGTTCCGTAACTGGCAACACACTTGCAGGCAGCTCTTCTAAACTATTAGAAACCAAAGAGGAAAAAGCTTTTCCAAGACCACTCACAAGTGAAACGCAACGACCGTGTCTGCTGATGCAAGAGCCGTTGGGCAGGCACCCACTTCCTAACACATCACTTCTCTCTGAGATTACATTGACTTAAATGACTTTAAAGATACCTCTCCACCATTTCAATAATCATTCACTTCTTTCTGGCACATCATGCCCTGAAAGCACTCCAAATTATTTTAGACTGCATCACTGAAATGCAACTAGCTCTTGGTAAAAGGGTACCAGCCACTAGAGAGAGTATTGCAGGGCAGCTGTGGAAAAAAACATAATTGATTTTTGGTCAAGAAAAATCAGAAAGAAAGAAAACTCCTCCCCCTCATCTCCACCAAAAGACACGGTACCTTCAGCTCAAAGAAAACTCACTCATTTTTTCCAGTCCCACATTAATGTCCTATGCAGAGAAAACAGTGTTTTATCTACTTAAAAATTACACAGGGACAGGCTAGTTCTAAATTGTTAGCTTAATCTCCTAGTTTGACAGTTTTATTCTCACCACACTTAGTACAACCGAGCCTCAATGCTGAATTCCAATTCTTTTCAACTTCCACAAGTTTTGACACAACAAGTCAGAGAAGCCGAAGACTGAATTAAAACTTCATCGCTCAGGCACTGCCTAGTGCCGTAATGTTTCAATTAACATAAACCAATGGCCTGAAATCTACTGTCTCACATTGTTAACTCCTTCTGCATTACACATTTATCATCATTTAGGCCCACACAGGCATCTGAATTTACTGGAGAATACTGATATGCCTTATGAGTACGCAACAACGATCTCCGCATACCTAAGAGCTGGAATTAAGTATGCTGCTATAAACACAGATTAGATAAAGAGATGTGATTTTAACTTCTATACATAACTGCATACAGTTAATGCATTCCAATTTAAGTTCTCCTCACGCCGGTCGCTTTATGTATCACAGTAACTTAACACCTGGTGCTACAACACCAGTGCAGATATAGCTGCTCAGAGCACCATTGCTGTTTCAGTTAATGTGGGCAAGAGAATGCTGATTAGACTGCTCTCCACCACTGCACTGATTTTCCAGCAAAAACTTCCCCTTTTCTTTACAGCCACAAAGCCATAACATTTATATTCTCATTAGTGGAAGGACGCACGTGTGCACCACACGCACAGTTATTCAGTTCTACTCCATCGTCTGGTACTGGCACAACTCCGGATGGCTGCAAAGAGCAGCCTTCCCAAAATGTTATCCTAGAAATGAAACTGGAAGGCAGAATAAAAGTTTTGTCTCACCAACATACTCAGGGGTTGAAGGATGAAAACCAAAAGGTGCTTTCCAGAAAGGCACATTACCGTACTTAGGCAGCATCTATGTTCTTACCTCATCTATGCCTACCAGTAATTGCCTCTCGGGCTTTCTTACTGGCAAAAACTCTCTCCCTTTTTGGCTAGCCTTAGATGAAAGATGCTGCATACACTTCACTCTCCACATTATGTTGTGCAACTTTCCAGTTCACACACACTGTAATGCAAGTGGGAATTTTTGGTAAGAACAGCCAAATCAAAGGAGTTTTCCATCACAAGAGGATACCCACGTTGTAGAGCAATAAACTTTCATAACGCCAGCCACTATTGCTAGTACCATATACACTTACTGAACAGATTTCTGTCCTCTTGCACAGACGTCATTTGTCCTTCAGAGAAGGTTCTGAACAATTAAGTCCCACTGAAACATTTTATCACTCTAGGTGTTCAGACCTCCTGATAAACTAGAAGTTACTTTTGCCCTTTTTTTTTCCCCCGTTTCCTGTTTATTCTTTAGCGAGCTTCAACCTACACACAACGGTGTGCTTGCCTCTTCTAGCGAGCATCAAATCGTAACTACCTACCCACCTACATGATGGAAAACCTGGCACACCATTCAGAAATTCGGGACACACAGATTCAAGACAGGCAGGCAGCCGTCAAATAGGCACAGCTAGACTTCTGCTAATAAACTTTCCTTTAAGGAAAAAAAAAAATTAAAAAAAAAAAAAAAGGAAGAAAAAAAAACTACTTTATTAAATATAGGTCACTTGAGAGCCACATTGCTGCTTTTCTTTCCTGCAAAAGTTGCCTGCTCGCACGCCGCTGCAGAGACATCGCTCCCCGTTAGGACGGGCAGGACACGGTAACCGGGCACTGCTGGGTGACATCAGTCCTAAGGCGAAGCGAACGCGTCCAGCCGGGGCTGAAGTCTTTACCCCGGAGCAGCCGGAGAGGACGTGCCGTACACTCCCTGTTCCCCGGCACCCTGCCCGCCGCGCGGCTCCCCAGCCCTGCGCGCCTCCGCCTCCCCTTGCGGAGCCCCGGAGCGGGGGGACCTCCGCGCCGCCGCTCCGGCTTCTTCCCCGGCCACGCTGCGCGGCAGGGAGGCGGTGGGGGTTCCCCGGGGCCCAGGCCGCCCCCTGCTAACGGCGCTACCTGTCACCGCTGCTCGACACCCCCTCTGGCAGCAGACTCGGCGTTCACCTCCCACCTGCCCCCTCAGGTGCCCCCGGGAAGGGACGCGCTCAGCCCGGCCCCGGGTCTGGGAAGCCGGACGCCGGTGGAGTCCCTCGGCAGCCGCCGCCTCGTCCCTCACACGCTCCCAGACATTCAACTCGGGCCTCCCCGCACTTTCCCCGTCACTTTCCGCCGCGACGACCCCCCCTTCTCCCTTCCCCGTCCCCGCAACGCACTCACCTCCCCCCGGCCCCCGCCGCTCGCCCCAGCGCCGGGCTGGCCTCCTCCGGAACGGACGGGGCGCCTCGCCGCCTACCCCTGCCTGTCTCCGGCAGCCTCTCCCCCTTGCGCTGAGGCTGTGCTTGCCTCCAACTCATCCCCAGCCTCTCCTCCTCCTTCTCCCTCTCCTCCCCCCCCGCCCTGCCCGCTCCGCTGGCTGCCGCCTGTCTGCAGCGAGTCTGGCTCCGGCGGACGGGCGCGGGGGCCGCCGGCGGGGGAGGAGGAGGCGGAGCGGCGGCGCTTCCTCCCCTCCCCTCCGCGCTCCTCCCGCCCGGCCCTGCGGCCCACACTGACACCTGCCGGGCGGCGGCGGGGCCGGCGGCGGGAGTGAGAGGGAAGCTGCGAGGAGACGCCGCCGCCGCTGTGGAAAAATGCCCGTGTCTGCCCTGCTCCGAGGCTGCCGCCGTCCCGCCCGGGGGACCCCCTCCCCACAGGGGCAAGCCCCGCCGCGCACACGGCCAAGAGGATACCCGGAGCGGCCCCTGCCCTCCGCATCTCTGTTACAAATGGGACCAGCATTGCCCTGGAAGGGAAAAGGAAAAAAGTACACTTCGAGCCATTTTCTGACGTTTCAAAAAATGTTGTAAGACAGGAAAACCCAGCTCTGGCCATGGTCCAGCAGGCAGGAACCCCGGGCAGGCTCTGCCCGGCCTGGGTTCACTTGCAGGCGCTGTCCAGACAAGATTCAGGAACGGAGTCCTGCATAATCCCACCCATCTTCCTCCTGACATCAGCCCCCCACTCTGTGAATCACAGAATCACAGACTGGTGGGAGGCTGAAGGGACCTCTGAAGATCCTCTAGTCCAACACCACTGCTGAAGCAGGTTGTCCAGGATTACAGTGTCCAAGCAGGGTTGGAATCTCTCCAGGGAAGGAGAGCCTCTCTGGGTTCCAGTGCTCCATCATCCTCACAAGAAATAAATTTTCCTTTATATTCTTTGGGATGTTGGACTGTGATATGGATCATCACATAAATCAACCACCCTAAAGTCAGCTATGCCCAGTCTCCTTAGGAAGAAGTATCTAATCACATCTTCCAGTTGTTATGTTCAGCTGTAGAAAGAGTGATGCACACCGTATCTATGTGTGTGTGTATGTGTATATATATATGTATACACGCTGAAGACTTCTCCCTTCCCAGTTGTACCTGTGACCTGAAGAATTAATAGAAGAAATAGCAAGGAGTAAGTATCGAGGTGAACTTTAAAGGTTAACTTAAACTGTACAAACTTTTGGCTCAAATGTGTTTTCAGTGTAGTTGGTTTCCCTTCTTGACTCACCTATCCCTAGGTCCAAGTTGGAAGGAAGATACAAGTCTGCCTGAAGGAGCTGGGAGTCTGCCCACCCCAAATGAAAAGTGCCAGTCTTTGAAGATTGTGGCAGCGCAACAGTCCTGTCAGCCGTGAAAGGTGATTTTAGCAAATATATTTTGGTGTAAGCCACAAGGAGACAAATGCACATCAAGCAATACAGGACTTTGGAACAGGTTGCCCAGAGACATTGTGGATGGCCCTTCCTGGAAGTGTTCAAGGTCAAGATAGACGGGGCTTGGAGCAACCTGGTCTAGAGGAAGGTGTCCCCTGCCTAAGGCAGAGATGTTGGAACTAGATAACCTTTATGGTCCTTTCTAACCCAAACCATTTTATGATTCCATGGAAGAAGAGATTCCAGGAATCAGAATGACATGCTGGGGCTGTTTGTCATGAAAACAACAAAGCTCATCAAAAGCTCACAGAGTTAATAATCACCATAATGAACTCTTTATAATCCATAAATTGGTATTTCTAATTTATTTATAATCTGACAGATTGGGAGAACTTTGATTTCCATTTTGTTCTCTAATTAACTATCAAGACTCAAGTGCTCCTTTTCCAAGAGCACCCTAATGTACTGGCACCTGCCAGAGGACAACAATTCCTCAGATATGACATCCTTTACCTTTTAAGCACCAAAATTGCCCTTACAGCAACTTCTGTTCAATATCTGACTTCATTTAAACATGTCTGAGGAACAATGGTGTTTCTGGAGCTTACAGAGAAGCAGTCTAAGAGGAACGTTAACATTTCTCCCCTAATGAAGTTATAAACCATAAGAGACCTCAGAGCAGTGTCAAGATTTCACTCCAAAGAGAATCCTGGTGAGAGTTTGGTTATATGAAGGAAGTTATCTTTAAAGCTAAAGCAAAACAAGAACCAAACATGGAAAACCAAAACCCAGACCAAGTGTTCAGCAAGAGCAATACTCACAGGATCAGATATTGGGGGTTCATATTGAGGAGGTTGCACAGCTTGTTTCCAGGTTCTTATAACTGTTTTATGGTATAGGCAGAGAATGGTAGGGGTTGGAAGGGTCCTCTGGAGACATCTACAAACCTAGTAGTGATGTAGTTAGTGTTTGAACTGTTACTGGGAGACAGCATGCTGCTGCATTCCTGAGATGTAGCTTCACAGCAGGGGCAGCCACCCACCTTTGCCATATCCAGAACCCCAGTACAAGAACCAAAGGAGCCTGGTAGACAGGTTCTCTGCTGACTATAATAAATACTTGGCCCAGTCAAGCTATTAGATATGGTAGGAGATCCACAACCTGGTGAAGAATGTGGTCCGAGTGTCCATATCCATCCCTGGTAGGGTCCCCTCTCCTGGCTTTTTACATGTGTTGTCGCTGCTGTCACCTCTTCCCTCCCAGTCTTGCAGTCTACAAGATGTACCACACTGCTCAGGAGGAAGCCAGCACAGAGAGCGAGTATTTGAACAAATAGATGGAGAGGAACAAATTGAATCCCGGGACATAATAGCTGTTGGTTTTAGTTACTGGTGACTCATCTTCTTTCCCACCAGGAAGCCACAGATCACTGTATTGCAAGTATTACTGATTCCTGTTCTCTGTTATGCTGAGATAACAAGGGGGAAGAAATTAAAGTCGCTCAGACCGCAGTAAGAGCACAGCCAGGGGCAGATGGGCACACGCAGTGAGCCAGTCAAAGCATGCTGCCAACGAAACACCACCTAAAACTCTTTAGATATTATTCTGCAGGATGTCCAGATTTGTCTCCCAGTTGCCCACCACAAGCACTACTCATAACCCTGTCCTGAGTGGGGAAAAAAAAAATAGAGAAGAAAAGAGTGCAACCATCCAAGCACTCTGCAGTACACAGGGACAGAAAAACCTTCAGTATGCTAACTTCCAAAATACACCTGGCTGCCAAGCCCCTGGGGTGGAGTGGGGGGTTGGATAAATTAGGTTTGGTGGTGGTTTGGTGTTTTGTCATGGCAGAATCACAGACTGGTTTGGGCTGGAAGGGACCTTAAAGATCATCTTGTTGCAACCCCCTGCCATGGGCAGGGACACCTTGCACTAACCCACAGCAGCTTGGGGAGCACTGGTTTATTCTCAGAAGTGAAAATGTTGCTTTTTGAACTCTGCTCCCCCCTTTCTGCTGCCACTCCATGTGTCCACGTGTGTCCAGGCTTGCAAGACCCCGACTGCCCAGTGGCTTGGGTGGGGATTTAGTTCTGCCGACACAGACAGTCCCAGGTTGTGTTGAGCTGTGGGGTGACACCTGTGAACACAGTGAGGGAAGGCATTCCGACAGAGAAAGCAATGACAATTCTCTCTCACTGAAGCCAGGAAGTTATATTCTTTCTCTTGGATGATTCCCAAGAAGGTCATTCCTTTCAAGGGCTTCCACTCTCCTTCCTGATTAGACAAACAAGAGTACATCAAGAAGGGAAATTTCTGTATTGGGTGATTTATGGAACTCATGGCAAGCAATCAAATCTCCTCAGAATTTACAAGAGTAATAATGTACCAAAAGCTATCACAAACTTGCCAGAATATTTTTGGCCACATCAAAGGAAAATTCTAATGTTTCAGTGGCAGAGGAACGGAGGCCTCAGCCTGCACTGTGCTTTGGGGCAGGTCCAAGGCTCCAATGCCTGACCACTCTTTCAGGAAATAAATTTTTCCCAACATCCAACCTAATCCACCTCTGTCAGAATTTCAGGCCATTTGCTCTCATTCTATCACCTGATACTAGAGATAAGAGACTGAGCCCCACCTCACTAAAACTTCCTTTCAGGTGATTGTAGAAAGCAATGAGGTCTCCCCTTAGCCTCCACTTCTCCAGGATAAACAATGCCAGGTCCCTCAGCTGCTCCTCACCTGACCTGTTCTCCAGACCCCTCACCAGCTCTGTTGCCTTTCTCTGGCCATGCTCCAGAACCTCAATACCTTTCTCGCAGTGAGAAGCCCACAGCTGAACACAGGTCCTTGGACATCTTATGGGGCAGCATAGATTTAAAGAACAAAATGTTAACATGAAACAGTTTTTCTTCTTGACAGCATTGATTTAAAATTAAAATGGCAACTACAATTCCAAACCGATTTCCTGACTGATAAGTATCTGAAATACCAAACACTTCAGTTTGCTGCAATGTCAGTGGTGCTGCCACATTCGAGTAGATATTTAGTAACTTCCATATGCTTCCACATCCACTTATCAGCTTTACAAATTAGTCAGGAAATTTTGCATATCTGGGGGGTGGGGGGAGTGTGTGTGTGTGGAAATAAAGCCTCCAGCATGCAGATGGAAAATGATAATAAAATGCTACTTGCAAACTCTCTCTCAGCACCAAGGCACTTTGGACACTGCTTCAGTGGCTGAGCATGTGAATGAATAGACAGGATGTAATCTTTTACTATCAGGTCACAAACAATGTACAAATAGGTGTACTTTCTGCTTTGTAAAACAAAGGCTCCACCATGTGAAAGATATGAGACTCTTGCTTGTAATAATATTTCCTAAATGTGTTTTCACTTTCATTCCTAAGTCTCATATTGATTTGTGTTGGAGGACGAGCCTCAGTCCAGAGGAGGGCCATGAAAATGATTGATGGGTTGGAACATCTCTCCTACAAGGACAGGCTTGAGGGAGCTGGGATTGTTCAGCCTGAAGAAGAAAAGGCTCTGGGAAGACGTAATAGTGGCCTTCCAGTACCTGAACAGAGCTACAAGAAAGCTGCAGAGGGAGTGTTGACAAAGGCCTCCAGTGATAGGATGAGGAACAATGGTTTGAAATGAGAGAAGATTTAGGTTGGATATTTGAAGAAACTTCTTTACAATGAGGGTAGTGCAACACGGGAACAGGTTGCCCAGGGAAGTGGTTGAGGCCCCATCCTTGGAGATATTCAAGGTGAGGCTTGACAGGGCTCTGAGCAACCTGATTTAGTGCAGGACGTCCCTGATGACTGCAGGGGGGTTGGACTAGATGATCCTTTAGAGGTCCCTTCCAACCCAAACCATTCTATGATTCTATTTCCATGATACAGAGAGGAAATCTAAGTTGTAAAAGAAGCATGATTTGCCTTAAGAATGTGCAATGAGGACAGGCAGAATCAGGAACTGATCCAAATCCTCCTGGATTATTCTACAGCGTTCTGCCTACTGTGCCACAAGGCAGCTATTCACGCTTGTTACTCCGCAATTTGTGATTTTTAAAGTACTACCAAACCCCCTTTTTTTCTCAAAAAAACCCCACCCAGCAAACAAACAAAAACCCCCAAACCCCAGAAACCCCACCTTTCTTACCTCCCAATCCTACTGTGCCATACTGTTGTGAGGAAACTAATTAGCTTGCAAAGTACTTTTAAATTAAATAATTGCCAAATATTGTTGGGCAAGATCTGAATCTTTTCAGATCATAAAATCTTAAGTCAGGGGTTGGAAGGGACCTCTAGAGATCATCCAGTCCAACTCCTCTGCCAAAGCAGGATTACCTAGGGCAGGCCACATAGGAACACATGCAGGTGGGTTTTGAAAGTCTCCAGAGAAGGAGACTCCACAACCTCCCTGGGCAGCCTGTTCCAGTGCTCCATCACCCTCACACCGAAGAAACAACTTCTGGTGTTCATGTGGAACTTCCTGTGTTCCAGCTTATCCCCATTGTTCCTTGTCCTGTTACTAGGCACCACCGAAATGAGATTGGCACTAAAACAAGCCTATCCCCTTCATCTTCACATCCACCCTTCAAATGTTTATACACATTAATAATGTCCCCTCTCAGCCTTCTCCAGACTAAACAGCCGCAGTTCTCTCAGTCTTTCTTCACAGGAGAGATGTTCAAGTCCCTCCATCATCCTTGTAGCTCTCTGCTGAACTCTTGCCAGCAGATCCCTGTCTCTCTTGAGCTGGGAAGTCCAAAACTGGATACAGTATAGCAGGCATCATCATCATCATCTTATGCTTAATTGTAAAGGGACAATCATTCCACATGAAATGAGGAAAATGAGGAACAGGAGGAAAAAACATCTTTCCTATGACTGTGCTTTCCAGAGCACTGGTCCAGGCTGTCCAGAGAGATTGTGGAGTCTCCTCTGGAGACATTCCAAACCCATCTGGACATCGCAATCATAGGCAACCTGCTGTGGGTGACCCTGCTTTGGCAGGGGGTTTGTACTAGATGCTCTCCAGAGGTCCCTTTCAACCCTGGGATTCTGACAATCCATAAGCTTTATTATTACAATCTAGAAGTCTTTTCTGTTCACTGATACACCCATTCCTGTTCAGCTGCCCATACTCCCAGCTTTCAAAACCTTCCCAGTAACTTGGCACATGCACAGGTATTTAAAAGCCAGAAACCAACCACGTGCTGGGCTGCATCAAAGGCAGTGTGACCAGCAGTGTGAGGGAGGTGATTCTGCCCCTCTGCTCTGCTCCTGTGAGACCCCACCTAGAGTACTGTGTCCAGCTCTGGTGACCCAAGCAGAAGTGGGATATGGACCTGATGGAGCAGGTCCAGATGAGACCACAAAAATGATCACAGGGCTGGAGCACCACCCCCTATGGGGACAGGCTGAAAAACTTGGGGCTGTTCAGCCTGGAGAAGGTTCTGGGGAGACCTTATAGCAGCCCCCCCAGTGCCTGAAAGAGGCCTATGAGAAAGCTGGGAAAGGACTCCTTACAAGGGCTTGTAGGGTTAGGATGAGGGTCAATTAATTGAAGCTTGAGGAGGACAGATTTAGACTGGAGATGGGGAAGAAATTCTTTACAGTGAGGGTGGGGAGACACTAGAAAAGGCTGACCAGAGAACTTGTGGATGCCCCCTCCCTGGAGGTGTTCAAGGCCAGGCTGGATGAGGCCTCGAGCAATCCGGCCTAGCAGAAGATGTCCCTGCCCATGGCAGGGAGGTTGGAGCTAGGTGATCTTGAAGGTCCCTTCCAACCCAAACCTTTCTGTGAATCTGTGAAAGCTCCTTTATTCTTCATCTTTAGGGCTTCACAGAATAATTCTATCTTCCTATTTACACACTTCAAAACCAAAACCGCTCTTTTTCACCATCAGGACCATCTTCACTGCGTCCCTGGTACAGTACAGAGCACCCAGTCAGCACTTCAACTTCACAATATAATTGCCTTCATTTTAAGAACTCAACACTGCAATGAATTTCTTTTAGTTCTGACCTTCAGCTCCCTCTGAGGATAAAGCTGAAGAGCTCTGATAAGTTCCCGCTTCCTACAACTACTTCTTGTCTCTTTCTCTACATTTCTCTCCCTCCTGCTTTTGTATTTCTTTTAAATTAAAGCCTTTGCATTAATGCAGCACTGAAAGATCTGGAGGCTTTACTATGACAGAATACAAAACTAAGCAAACAGGCTGGATGCAGTACACTACTAAATTTACACAGTGTCATAGGAGCAGTAGCTAAGTAGTTTTTATGCCTAAGAGGTAATTCTATGTCACCTTCAGGAATCCCAGGCTAACACTGCCCTCTGAATTGGATACCTGTATGGCACAGAACAGGAACAAGTGGACCTTGCTGCTCACCATACACCTGCTTTGCTTCATCTGCTGCTGTGACCAGATGCTTTTTCTACATGCCTGGAAAAATGCTTCTACAGTAGCTTACAGAAATACTGCAGCTTAGACTGCTGCATTGCTCCCTTCAGTCTCACTCTGTCCAAAGAGATCTTCTGAAGTGTCTCTTGGATCTTTCTTCTTATATACATCCTAGTGACTCTTTCTACCCTCCCCACTGCTTTTGCAGGTCATCTGTGATATGTTTTTAATATTGAAAACGTGCATAGCATAGAGTTGTTCAGGGCCTGCCACCAAAGGCTCTTGAAGTATTTTGTTGTCACTAACAGGTTCAGTCTCACAAACCCAGACACACCACAAGCATTACTCCTATTCCACCAGCAAGAAAACAACTACAGAGAAGGCTGAGGGGCAGAATTCAATCCTGCATTCAAACTCCAACCACTAGATCAGGAGCAACTTGATAAAAGGCAAACCCTTCTCTAAGGCTCAGCTCTGTATGACTCTGTTAACAGGACCTCCTGCAAGAACTGGCTCTCTTCTCCAGATTCTTCCTTAGCCACTTGTTTACTTGTAAGCAGCCTACCTACAGACCTCAACATGCCTTACAGACCCCAGAAGGAAGGTCAAAATAAAAAGAAGGGGGGAAAGCTGTTTAAAAGGATCTTTCCCAGTTGTTTTGGCATCAGTAGGACAAGCCCTTAATCCAAGAGGAGACACTTAGTGACCTGCTACACCAACTGGACCCAAAGAAATCTCTGGGGCTAAATGGTATACACAAAAGACCACCAAGGCAGCTGGCAGAAGTGCTCACCAAGCCACTTTCTATCATCTACCAGCAGTTCTGGCTAACAGAATAGGTCCCAGTTAAGGGGAGGTTATCAGGTGTGATGTCCATAAACACGAAAGGCCAAAAGGAGGATCCAGGGAACTACAGACCTGTCAGTGTGGCGTTGGTGCCAGGGAAAGTCATGGAACAGATCATCTTGAATGTCATTACACAGCACATGCAAGACAACCTGGCAATCAGGCCCAGTCAGCACCAATTTATGACAGGCAGATCCTGCTTGATGAACCTGATCTCCTTCTATGAGAAAATGGCTTGCTTAGTGGATGAAAGAAAGGCTTTGGATACTGTTTACCTGGACTTTAGTAAAGCCTTTGACATGGTGACCCCCAGCATCCTCCTGAAGAAACCGGCTGCTCATGGCTTGGATAGGTGGATGCTTCACTGGGCTAAAAACTGGCTGGGTGGCCAGACCCAGTGAATGGTGGGGAATGAGTTTAAATCCAGATGGCAGCCAGTCACAAGTGATGCTCCCAAGGCTCAGGATTGGGGCTGCTTCTGTTTAGCATCTTTATCAATGATCTAGACAAGAGCATTGAAGGCATCTTCAGTTAGTTTGCAGATGACACCAAACAAGAGTGATCTGCTTGAGGGTAGAAGGATTCTATGGAAAAGACCTGGACAGGGTGGAACAATGGGTCAAGGCCAACAGGATGAGGTTCAACACGGCCAAGTGTGGAGTCCTGCATTTGGGTCACAACCCCATGCAATGCTACAGACTTGGGGCAGAGTGGCTGGGAAGTTGCCTGGCATAAAAGGACCTGGGGGTAGTGGTTGACATGAACCACCCAGCTGAACAGGAACCAGCAGTGTGCTCAAGTTGCCAAGAAGGTCAACAGCATCCTGGACTGTATTTCAAGAAGTGGGGCCAGGAGGACTAGAGAGTCAGCACTGGTGAGGTTACGCCTTGAGTACTGTGTTCAGTTTTGGGCCTTCACTACAAGAAGGACATTGAGGTGCTGGAGCAGCTCCAGAGAAGGGCAACAAAGCTGGTAAAGGATCTAGAGCACAAGTCTCATGCGCAGTGGCTGAAGGAACTGGGGTTGTTTAGCCTGGAGAAAAGGAGGCTGAGGGGCAACCTTCTTGCTGTCTACAACTACCTGAAAGGAGATTGTAGTAAAGTAGGTGTTGGTCTCTTTTCCCAGGTAACAAGTGATGAGAGGAAACAGCCTCAAGTTGTACCAAGGGAGGTTCAGTTTGAACATTAGGAAAAATTTCTTCCCCAAAAGGGTTGTCAAGCCCTGGAAGAGGCTGCCTAGGGAAATGGAGTCACCATTCATGGAGGGATTTAAAAGATGTGATGCTGAGGGACGTGGTATAGCAGTGGACGTAGTAGTGTTGGGTTAATGGTTGGACTCTCTGATCTTAGAGGTCTTTTCCAATCACAATGATTCTGTGATGTTGCAAGAATGCAAAATACATAAAAATGGTAAAATTTTACATCTTTTTCATTTAACACACTGTCTATTCCTTTGGCTGGCATTTTCAGCACTCTTCACTGACAGCTGAAGCATTTTAAAAGAGACACTACTGGGAAAAGATATTCAAAATCTGGGAAAATAAATGTTGCTACATCTCAAAATCTTAATTTCAAGGCTCTACATCACCATGAGATAGTCAGGTCAGCAGGTTGAGGGAAGTTCTCTTCCCCCTCTACTCTTCCTCAGTAAGGGCATATCTGGAGTACTGTGTCCATTTGAGCTCCAGAGTTCAAGAAAGGGGCCTGCTGGAGAAAGTCCTGCTGAAGCTGTGAGGATGCTGAGGGGACTGGAGCATCTCTGAGAAGGAAAAGCTGAGAAACCAGAGGCTGTTTAGCCTGGAGAAGATGATGGGGGGATCTTATCAATGCAGGTCAATACCTAAAGGGCAGGAGAAAAGAGGATGGGATCAATCTTTTCTCAGTGTTGCCCAGTGATAGGACAGGGGACAGTAAGCACAATCTAGAACCCAGTTCCATCTGAACTTGAGGAAAAACTTCTTTCCCATGAGAGTCACAGAGCCCTGGAGCAGGCTGTCCAAAGGGGTTGTGGAATCTCCTTCTCTGGAGAGATTCCAAACAGACCTGGATTTGATCCTGTGCAATCTTCTCCACTTTAGCAGGGGTGTTGGACTACATGGTCGCCAGAGGTGCCTTCTAACCCCCACCATTCTGTGATTCTAGATACCATTCTACCAGGTCATTCACCTCTCTCTAGCAGCTGCTGAAATTAGTAGGATGTACCCTGCCACGTTTGAAAGCAACACCCTGAGAGATGTAAGAAAAACATCCCTCTATTTCTCTCTCAAGCCTAAGGAGTGAGAAGGCTCTGTGTTCAAGGACGGTCTTTGGCAACTGATGAGCAACACTATGCATTATATGCTGTGCTGTACAGACCTTCACAAGGAAACATGGCAATAGTTGTCCTAGGTCACAAAACTATTCACACAATAGTAATGATGGCACATATATAATTTGGGGTGTTTTTTAATGTTAAGTGAAAGGCTGGATTCTAATCCTACCACTGAAAAGCTCCCGTTGCATACTCATGCATCTTGGGAAATTCTTCTGATACAAGGGATTTGAACATCTCTCCTATGAAGCAAGGCTGAGAGACCTGGGACTGTTTAATCTTGAGAGGAAAAGGCTGAGAGGGGACCAAATCAACATCTATAAATATCTGAGGAGTGGCTGTCAAGATGAAGGTGCCAGGATCTTTACAGTGGTGCCCAGTGACAGGACAAGGAACAATGGGGATAAGCTGGAACACAGAAGGTTCCACCTCAACATGAGAAGAAATTTCTTTGCTGTGAGGGTGACAGAGCACTGGAACAGGCTGCCCAGAGAGGTTGTGGAGTCTCCCTCTCTGGAGACTTTCAAAACCTGCCTGGATGTGTTCCTGTGTGGCCTGCCCTACATGATCCTACTTAGGCAGGGGAGCTGGACTGGATGATCTCTAAAGGTCCCTTCCAATCCCTAACATTCTGTGAACATCATCATTTGCAGAAATATGACTCAGTTTGCACCACGGCATCAACCTCTATTTTTGTCCATTTTCTATTATTCCATCTTATTTCCACAGTTGTTTCCCTTCCATAGTGCAGAGACTGCCCAAAAGATGAATCATATGGAACACATCTGGAAGGATGTTTCCCCTGGTAGAAAGCTTGGCCTCACTTGCACAGATTAACACCTTGCTCTTGTTCAGTGTCCTATTCACTACGCCACACTCTAACAGCAGGAATCCATGAGAAAACTGTCACAAGTTCAGCAAGGGTGCCATATTTACTACAAACCACTTTGACTACAGCTCTTGTCTATGAATTGCATAACCTGCCCCTGCAATATATGCAGAAGAAGTTGGTCATTATACAAGGAAACAAACAGCTTTGAATGAGCTGATGTTGTCCTGAGAATAAGAATTTGCATGCAGGCAGTTCATGCAAAACAGCTGACTTGGGGTAATTTACTTAGCATAAAGAGCTAAGAGCCCAAGCAGGTTATTCCTGTGTATATACACACACACACACTCTCAATATATGTGCACTTACTTTATGTCAGCCAGTCTGGCAGCTTTCTGATGAAATACAGCCACACCTATCTCTTATGCCAATCTAAATCACATTGTTTCCAGAAAATTTCACTTCCTCAAGCTATGTCTTTCTGGCAAGATGACAAATGTGTGAAACAATCTCTTTCTTCCTCAAAGTGGGGAGTTTTCACCACTGTGCATACAGGGGCTAAGAAACACCTGCTCATGGTTGGTTTGTAGCCCTGCCATTGATGGCTTTTTAGCATTAACTACCCCAAACCGGCCTGCTTCCAAACTAGAACCTCTTAAGTCAGTAAAGGCCATTCCCACTCACTGATTAGTAGATTCATAGAATGGTTTGGGTTGGAGGGGGCCTTGAAGATCATCTAGTTCCAACCCCCTTGCCATTGGCAGGGACACCTTCCACTAGACTGCTCAAGGCCCCATCCAGCCTGGCCTTGAACACCTCCAGGGAAGGGGCATTCACAACCTCCCTAGGCAACCTGTTCCACTGTCTCACCACCCTTCCTAGTATCTAGTCTAGATATTAGAATTATCCCTGCTCACAGGTATTACAACCATCTTCTTAAGGCTTATTTTTTTGTTTAAGCTTGGGGTTTTTTTACAGTGCTAATTATTTATTTTCTGCTAGACTCCCTTTGTTATCATGGAAGCATGAGAGATGATCAGCCTCAAAACTTGAATAACACCACATGCAGCAAGGCCACACAGAGACCTCAGAGTCAGGGAAACAAACACAGTATTAGCTCCAAGTCCACCCTCCCTCCACATATCTGCCCTTCTGCTGGGGGCAAGGAAGCAAAGCAAAGAAGATATTGTTCTGTTCAACCCCACTCCTGGCACCACAGCCCAACAGCAGCATGGAAATCTTGGCAGGGAGCCCCAGCGCTTGGAATGTTTGAGCAGTTGCATGGGGCATCCAGCCAGAGGCTGCACAGCTGCTGCTGGAAGAGGCTCCAAGTGACCCTCTCACCTACCAGGGCCTCTCTGGTTCCACAAACTGCTTGCTGATACAGTGAAGGTTATGGCAATATGAAGGAGACTTCCCCTCCCTCCACGAGTCCTCTTTTTAACTGATATAGATTGTACTGGGTAGTTAATGCCAAAGATCCAGGCACAGGCTAGGTGATAAGGTTGTTTAAAGAAGCCTCCAAGAACACTGGATTACTTCTGCTACCAGAAATAAAACCAAAACCACTTCAGAATCAGTATAGCTGTGATTTGTCTGTGCTGAAAGAGAATTACATGAGCATAGGAGCTTATTTGTCAGCGGGCAGTCGCAGCTTCGTACCAGACATATGATTTTATATGAAATCCAGATGTCATTTAGAACAGTGTCAAAAGTCACCACTAAAATTAGTATTCACTGAGTGACTTTTTCAAAGGGAAAAATATGTTCTGGAGCTTCAAGGAAGAATTGTAAAAATATCTCAGACTCATGTATTTCTCTAAGCAATGTTTTTGGTGTTTCCTGTGACAGGGTGCTTGGTTGCATGGTTCAGGTGATTAGGTGGTGTTGGATGATAGGTTGGACGTGATGATCTCAAAGGTCTCTTCCAACCTGGTTTATTCTATTCTACAAACGTGTTAGCTTAAAGAATGCAAAGTAGAAATGTTTTCCATGTTTCTGCTTGGATAAGGCTCATAAGTCAGGAGCAGTTGGATCTCTGTGGTTCCCATAGAGCACAGAGAAGTCCGGTAGCACAGTTTGATTTACATGCACAATATAGAATCATAGACTTGTTTTAGGACAATCCTATCTTAGGACTCAATTTAAGATCAAGTCCAAGCACTATCTAACTCTACCAAGTCTGGTGCTAAACCACATTCCTCAGCACCACATCTCTGTTTTTTCGATACCTTTGGGGATGGGGATTCAGTCACCTTCCTGGGAGCCTGTTCCAGTGGTTGAGAACCCTTTCAGTGAAGTTTTTTCCTAATATGCAATGTAAACCTCCCCTCGTGAAGTCTGAAGCTATTTCCTCTTGTCCTGTCACCTGTCCTGTAGGTATCTACCTTCATGAAAAGTCTTGATATGCTGGAAAAGAATGAGATGGGCTTTGTCCATTTATTTAGCATGCAAATTAAATTACTTCCAACAGTCTTAGGTTTTCTTAGGCTCTGAGAAGTGCCTGCACACTACTCTGCCAGTGAAGGGAAGCAGGGAAAAAACACAAACCAAAACAACACATTGCTTATTTTGTTCTGACATAGCCACCCCAAACCTCTACCTACCACTCCACAGAGTTGAGTTCACCTTCAAGCCATGCCTTGTCTACCCAAATTGTAGCAGTCACCCACTTTCACTGAACAAAAATGGTGCTTTATTTGCAAAGATTTAAATAAAGCTCCTTTTGTTCATGAAAGATCTCCATTCTTTTCAGCAAAAGGCATGATCTCATCATTCTGATATAATTGTCCCATTAATTGCATGAAAGAAACTTGCATTGCCACAGCTGAGACAGATCACTGGAAGGTGAATCTGGGAGCCTAGATGTTTACGATTTACCTCATCAACAGGAAGAAGAATGTGTGTCACTTAGCTGTTCCCCTAAGAATGAGAAAGAAAGCAAAAGCAGCACAGGGCTAGGCTGACATCGAGATGCCATTCAAAGAGTATCCAGACCCAACAATGTCTCAGCCTCATAATAAGCCTTTTACAATCAGTTGGCCGCCAGTTGCCTTGCAAAATTCTATCTCAAAGGGATTAAAGATGTCTTTTAGGCAGGAACATTCAGCTGCACCTTCAGGAACACACGTTTATTTTAACGGTTGCCGTTGATGTTTTCTGCATCCTGGCCCTCTACATTTTGCAAAGCCTGCCTGGAGCTTTTTGTTCAGTGGCAAAGTTTTGATTAGAATTGGTTAGATCTGTAAGTCATAGCAAGACAAATTTCAGAAAGAGAACAGGATTACTATAGTTTTTATTCTTGAAAACAAAACATTGTGGTGATACAATATCATCAACCCTGCGTGGGTTTGAAGGTTGTTTGGATGTAGTGCTTGAGCATATGGTTTAGGGGTGAACTTTGTAGAGCAGGGTTATCAGTTGGACTCGGTGATTCCAGTGGTCTTTTCCAACTGGAATGTTTCTGTGATTCTGTGATATAGAAGAAAACATTGTGGTCACACAACAGATTTCCCTCTTGTACTAGATGCTTAAAACAGGTTTTTAAGCTAGTGACTTTCTTCCATGTCACTCTTCCTTCCAGTGTTCTGAACAAAGTGAATAAAAGATTATCGGGTACAAAAGCTGCAGGAAACAAAACTCCTGTCCTGCAGGTGCATCCCAGGCAGAAGATTGTTTCAGCAACTTGTTTACTCTTGAACTGACACAAGCTCTTGAGTCATTTCTGAAACAAGCATCAACAGGGTGAGCTACAAGGCAATCATGTGACCCTTCAGTGCTTTGAGAGTTTCAATTTATCAAGACTGACAATCCACAGCAGCTTGATGCTGAAGCAGAAGCACTGATCTGGATGCAAGGATGGTGCATTAAACAGGACCAGGTTCTGGAAGTCCCACTAAGAAGCCTCCAGTCCTTGTGATGATAAATCTGTTCTCAGTGATTAAAGGCAGAGCTTTGGGAATGGGGAGTTGGAAGGTTAGACTCGTACACTAATCACTACAGAAGGCAAGATCAAGTGAAACTATCTGCATCACAGTTCCTTCTACTTTTCTGAGTTGGATGTAGTGGTATACATCAGTAGTGCCTTTGTCAGGACAGGTGAATGGGCTTCTTGTTCTCCTCCAGCACATACTCTTGTGGCTCCTAGGATTGCAGTCCTACCCTCATGCTTCAACCACTTCCGGTTGTATTTCATCTAAAATATTGGGTTTGCCTTTGTTTCACAGTTTGTGTCAGACACAGATGACTCTACAGGCATGGCTGTTAGCCTGCTTTTCCCAGCATGACTTCTTGCACTTTGGAACTGAGTAAAAATGCATCTCCATCTTCAAACAAGAAGATCCATTTCAGGAATCATATACTAGTCTGGCCAGTTAGATCTTAGGCCTATCCTACTAAAGAGATAATGGACCTCATCCTGTCTCTGGATAACCAAGTAGGGCAGATTCTTGCCAAGAGCAACCTCTTTTAGATATGGAGCACCTCTCTCAGCACCAGGCTGAGAGAGTTGGGGTTGTTCAGCCTGGAGAACAGAAGGTTCAAGGAAGACCTTGTGGCCTTTCAGTACTTAAAGGAGCCTCTAAGAAAGATGGGGACAGAATTTTTAGGCAGGACCTGTTGTGGCAGGACAAGAACTGATGGTTTTATACTAATAGAGGAGACGTTCAGAATAGATACAAAGAAAGCATTTTTTTAACAGCAAGGGTGCTGAAATATTGACACAGGTTGCCCAGAGAGTGGCAAAAGCCCCATCCCTGACAACATTTCAGGTCAGGTTGGATGGAGCACTGGGCAGCCTAATTTAGCTGAAGATGTCCCTGGCTCACTGAAAGAGTGGGTTGGACTGGATGACCACTGAAGTTGCCTTCCAGCCCAAACTATTCTATGATTCTATATCAGTATTTATGATGCTCTGTATCCTGGGATATACATTACCTGGGGTAAGCACTGTGTGGTTGCCCCTCTGCAGAGGCAGCTCCTGCATCTAGAAAGACAAAGGCCTTAGCACACGGACCTGAGCTGGCTTTGTTGGTTTAGGTGGGGCTTACAATGCACTGCCTACAGAGCTGTTGGAAACGGCTGTTCATAAAATGCTCATCTTACCACAGGCTGCTTCCCCATCTCTTTTAGAAGCAGGACACCTTCTTTTTCACAGCCCTGGCCAAGTGACAGCAGACTTTTTTTTCCCCTTGGATATTTGTTCTGATGTGTCAAAGTGACTAAAACTCTATTTTGTCTAGGTCAAAAAGGGACTAACCTCTGGCCACCAAATATTGGTGATGCAGAGGTGCACCTCTTCATGCCTGAACATTGACACGAGGGTCTTCTGCATGAGAAGAATCTGACTAAGCAAGCAGTGTGGGCTTTACCAATTGAAAGTGCAGCCTATGAAGCTTACATTATCATGCAACTCCCACATTACCAAATTAACAAAGAAATCTTAGGACAACCTTCATATTGTCACTTCAGCATGTACAAACTGGATTACTGAGGAAGCAGGTTCTCAAGAACTGCAGTGAACTCCAGGACATTAAGAGACACAAAGTCTCTGGTGCAGCTGTTCCCCCTTTTGCTGCAGTCAGGGGACAAGAGCATCTGGATTTCAACCCAGTCTCATGAAGTTCAGCAAAAATGGCACCTGTGGGTGGGACAGTCTGCAGCCAAGCTGACAAAGGAATCTGCATACTTGGCATCTCTGTTCCAGTCTGGCCTGTTTTACACTCTAGCACCTGACCCAGAGAAAAGAAGGCTTTGGGGAGACCTTATAAGCTACATTTCAATATCTGAAGGAAGGCTGAGGAAGGGCTGGTTAGAAGGGCCTGCAGCAATAGGATGAGGAGCAGTGGTTTGAACCTGGAGCAAGGTAGATTTAGGTTGGACATCAGGAAGGAAGTTCTTTACAATGAGAGCGGTGAAATAATGGAACAGTCTCCCAGGAGTGTGGTTAAGGACCCAACTCTGCAGACATTGAAGATCAGACTTGATGCAGCCCTGGGCAGCCTGATCTAGTTGGAGATGTCCCTGCTGACTGCAAGGGTGTTGAGCAAGATGACCTTTGAGGGTCCCTGCCAACCCAATGCAATCTGTGAACTTGTGAATCTATAAATACCGACACCTTGCTCCTAGTCACACGCCTACAGGAGAGAGCAGATCAGCAGTATGGGTAGCTCCTGACTGTGGAAATGCCAGAAGCACTTTCCAGGGCAAGGGGTGTCTTGAAGACCCCCACCCCTGCAGCAGCTATGCTCGCTTGTGCACAAGTTGTAGAATAATTGTGTCTTAAACTCCTCCAGCTCAGAAGAGGTTACAACCTCCAGCCGCCTGTCATCACCCTTCTGCTAGAGATTATCTGCTGGAGGGGCTCTTATTACAAATGTTCCACAATCTGTTGCCTTCAAAGTCAACTTAGTTAACTTACAAAAAAAACCCAATTTCTTTCTAACCTAACTCATGTTAACAGACAAGTCAGAAAATGACAAGGCACACAATAGTGAAAAGATGGTGACAAGCAGCCTGAGGGGTAGTTACCTCTTCCACAAGCATAGCAAGATGCCAGCAGTAACGTCTGTCCATGACTTGCTAAACTACAATTGTGTCTATCATTTTTCTATATATTGCTAGAATCAAGAAAAATTATATTAGTGTATTACTCACCTGTGTTGCCAAAGCTCTGAGGTGACAGAAAGCAGCCCCGTGGAAAAGGACTTGAGAGTTCTGGTGGGTGACAAGCTGGACGTGAGCCAACAGTGTGCACTTGCAGCCCAGAAAGCCAATGGCATCCTGGGCTGCACCAAAAGCAGTGTGGCAAGCAGATCCAGAGAGGTGATCTTGCCACTTTACTCTGCTCTGGTGAGACCACACCTGGAGTATTTTGTCCAGCTTTGGAGCCCTCAAGACAAGGACATGCACCTGATGGAGCAGGTCCAGAGGAGGGCCATGAAAATGATCAGGGGATTGGAGCACCTCTGCTATGAGGACAGGCTGAGGGAGCTATGGTTGTTCAGCCTAGAGAAGAGAAGGCTCCAGGGAAGCCTAATAACAGCCTTTTAGTACCTGAAGGGGGCCTACAAGAAGGCTGCAGAGGGACTGTTTCCAGAAGCCTATGGTGATAGGATGAGGGGCAACAGCTTCAAATTTCTGTCTTTCTTTTCCCCCTTAGTTCTTGTAATAATTAACCAATTTTCAGCTGTTTTCAAAAACTAAGTGCATCAAAGTTTTCCTTTCTTCTTTCTGACTCACAAGAGAGAAAGCTGAGGGCCCAGTGGATGTGTGAGGTTTAAAAATTTTAAACTAAACCCACTAAAAGTCAATGCTGTTAGTCCATTTCCTCCATGGTTTTTCAAATCAAATATGCTGCAATTAAGAAGGCTTTTTTGACTTGTCATTACAATCCACTACTGGAAATAAAAAAGGGGGTTAATTATATCATAGAATTATACTCAGCTAATCATAGAATGGTTTGGTTTGGAAGAGATCTTAAAGAAACATCTAGTGCCAAACCCCCTGCCATGGGCAGGGACACCTCCAGGTTGCTACAGACCCCATACAACCTGGCTTTAACGCTTCCAGGCTTGGAGCCTCCACAACTTCTCCAGGCCAAGTCCTCATCACCCTTGTAGGGAAGAATTTCTTCCTAATGCCTAATCAAAATACAGTTTGAAGTCATTGCCCCTCATCCTGTCACTCCATGCTTTGTAACAAGTCCCTCCCCAGCTGTCCTGTAGCCCCCTTCAAATATTGGAAGGCTGATACGAGGTTTCCCCAGAGCCTTCATAACACTGCCATATATATATTTATACAATCTATACCTGTAAAATTTCTGTACCTGAGATTGTATCATGACAGGGGAAAAGCCCTTCTGTTCCTGATGCACAAATCCTGTTTACCCCATACAAGAAACCATAAAGCATAGAAGGGAAGCCTTCAAAAGGCATGTTTTGTGAGAGAGTCTGATGGGTTCCATCTGTTCAAATCATTAGAAAACAAAAACTTTAACACTTCAGTACAATTTCATTTTGTCAGGTCATCTCCAGATTCCAATCAAATGACTTCTGTCTCTAACACTCAGCAAAACAATCCAGGAAGCAAAGTGTGTTTGTTCAAGAGAAGCTTAGATCAGAACAACAAGGTCCAAATGCTCTTGAATTTTGGAAAGGCTACTCCACACTGTCATCTTTGCTTACAGCTGTGAAGAGCTGCATTAATATCTAAGTGAGGAGGGCATTTTAACACGACTTTGCACCCGCTGTTTCCCATGGAGAAAATAAACCAAGAAAATACTCCAGTGCCAAACACTGCAATGAAAATTGGAAAAGCAGAAACACAACCCAATATTAAAACTTCTAAAGCCAACAGGTCATATCAACAGAATGACACACCCTGATTTAGGGACTCACAGAATTGTTTGGGTTGGAAAAGACCTGCAAGATGGAGTCCAACCATCAACCTAACACCACCGTGTCCATTAAACTACCTGAAAGGGAGAAAAATCTTCCTGCTTTTTGAATCTTACACAAGCCAGTGGGTTAAATTAGGAGGCTCCATTGCTTTGGCACTCCCTCCCTCCCAGTGGAGGCCCAGATCTCCCAACACTGATAGCATCCACAGGAACAAACAGAAGGTCTGAGCTGATTTTCACACAATTGCTGAAAAGCTGTAAAATAAAGGTGAAGAACATCTGAACAGATTATTGGAAAAGAGAAAAAAAAAAAAAAGGAAAGAAAGTCTGCAATGAGGACACAAGCTCTTTCTTTCTGAATGCAGAAACCCCACTTGCCTGGCTATCATCCTTCGCTATGAACAAACTTTCAAAGCCTGTTTCTCTCTAGTACTCGTGAGTCATTTTCGATCATCGCGTCTTTGGCGGCTTGAAGCATTTTGAAAGTGGAAAGCAAACAAAATTGCTTTTAATGCACTCATAAGAGGGTACTTCAGTTTTTTTAAAAGCCATTTTTTCCTCTATCTTTTAGCTGCTAGAAGGCTTTAAATGGGACCCCTGTAGGGTTTTGTCTGTAAACCATACAGGAGCATAAAAGCTTGGAAAACTTGCAGAGATTCTGAAGCAGGTTCACACAGCTTCATTGAAACTGTGTGTGGTTTTGAAGCTCACCAGGGCTCTACTCACCAGGAACTATTTAAAAATTGCCAACTTAGGGAAAAAAAAAAAGAAGATTTAAAACTCATAAAGGATTATGATGAAAACGTGAAGTCTTATTTTGTAGGTTGCCAGACTGAAAGAAGATAAAACACTTCTGTAAATAGGGAGGAATGGGGTTCATCCTCTGAAGATGTTTGGGTATTGTGTCTTTGAAAACACATAGAGCAGCCTGAAAAAGGGATCAGAATAACCTGAGTAAACACAGCCTGAATTAACCTGCAGCAAATTGGTTTACCTGTATTCAGAGAATCAAGATTGATCAATCCATTACACCACACAGTGGCCCAACCATCCTAAAGGCACTTGCAGGACTGTTACAATGCAAGTGTGTCAGCTCTTTCCCTGTCTTTGAAGGTGACTCTTCTCAACCCACTTCAGCAAGAAGAGAAGGCTTGGAAATTCACCACTGCCATCCATAAATACCATGAGAAATGGGAAGGTAATTTATACAAAGAATTAGCCAAAGCAGAATTTCTGACTAATGCATTGTCTCACCATTGACAATTTCACATCCTAAGGTTTAGCAGAACTTGGTGCTGTGGAAGAAAATGGGAAACTATTGATTTGGATGTTAAGGTAGACATGAAAAGCTTATCATAGAATTGTCAGGGTTGGAAGGGACCTCAAGGATCATCTAGTTCCAACACCCCTGCCATGGGCAGGGACACCCATCAGATCAGGTTGCTCAGAGCCACATCCAGCATCACCTTCCAGGAATAGGGCTTCTACCACCTTCCTGGGCAAAGTGTTCCAGTGTCTCACCACCCTCATGGTGACTACTAATTTCCAGTTTTGTTTCCTTCCCCCTAGTCCTATCACTACCTGACATCTTAAAAAGTCCCTCACCAGGTTTCTTGTAGGCTCCCTTAAACTACTGGAAGGCCGCAATAAGGTGTCCTCACAGCATAATGGGGTCTAATATGGCACTTCTGGTCCATAAACAATCACCAGCAAAGGCTGTGAGAGTTCTGTAAAGAAAGATTGCCAGAGTTTCACTTCAGTCAACACTGGAATTCTAGTAAGATGCTAAAAAGTTAATAGGCACAAAGGAAACTGTTTTTCATGTTTTCTGATGGCAAGGGTACAATGGATGGACTATGTTTGATCTTACTTAAACTTCTTGTGGGACTGATTATGCTGCTAGTGGTTGCTTTTAGTTTCCATACTCAACACTTACAAATTTTATACTCAGGGATTGTGAGGAATACTCAGCAGTACTGCTGATTTCAGATTAACCAGTTGCTATGTCAGAAGCTCTGCTGTAGCAAGGAATTGATGGAGCTGCTCACTAGGATCATAAAGAACATGGGGTTGGTCACAGAAGCTTCTTTTGACATAATCCAAACCAGCCATTGAATTAATTCCTAATGAAGCAAGGTCTATGTAACATCTCTTCTGTTCATATAAAACACTTCAAAAGCTGCTGATGTGTTTTTCCTAGCATCCTGTTTGGCTAGGAACCTGCTGAGCCACATGAAATGACCCAAATCTGTTATACCTGAGCAGCAGAGGGCAGTTTCCTAAGTCCTTGCTGAGTTTTTAAAGAGCTCCCAGACCTAAAGAAAAAGGTTCCAACTATGAGGAGATCATCAAAATGTTTATCCCAGCTTATCTGGGCTGGAGGAGACAGGGAACTTGACCTCAAACCTACTGGCAGAAAGCAAGATACAATGACCAGGTGCTTAAAAGATGTTATTGCCAAAGAAAACACTGTTGTAGTCTGGCAACCCTGTGTGTACGCTGGAGCAATCTTTAGTGCGGGGAAGGGGCAAGGGGGCAGGGGCAAGGGGATCCCTTCCTGTATCCTATCAGGAAGGGGAAATTCTGAAGCATGGCTTTGCACAAGTGCAATGTAAACAGATACTCAAGTAGTCTGAGTGTTAAAAATAAAGAAAAATAAAAAAGGGAAAAAGAGGAGGGGGAGAGGTACCATTGAAATTGTTACTCAAAGAGAGTAAAGTCTGGAAGAGCATGGCCCATGGCTAGGACCTCAGTATTTCTTTTCCATCACTTGCAGCAGTTGAAGAAAATCCCTGCAAAGAACCTTTCATAAGATGGCATTTTTGTGATTCAGTATAGCACCAATATTCCTTTTGAGTTTTATAACTGTTCCTAGAACATTCTTGGCAATGAATTTAAACTTTTTGAAAGAGGTTGCATTTCACTGTAAATGGTTATCTGGTATTCACAACACAAAATAAGCATTTGAATATTTATTGTGAGCACATTGCATTTTAGGGAGAACACACAAAGATTCTTACCACAATTATCTTGTTCCAGCTTTAATATATTAGCTGTCACCTCTTTAATGGATCTTGTGAGAAAGGAAAGTTTCTTTCTTTAACTCTCTTTTCCCCCTGAACGCAATTACCACCTCATTCAGAGCCCTTTGTGTCCACCTAATCTCTCTGATTATGTCTCTGACACCACCACAATACGACATGACTGACATACCTGACAGCTGTGACTGGTGACAGAATACTCACAATGAAAACCAGCTCTATGCAGGATGAGTGTTACCTACCGCCAGCCTCACAGAACAAACATGGGAGGAAGGTAAAAAAGGGGTGGGGGCATTTCACCACTAGCCTAACCCCTACCGATTTTTCCTCCTTTTAGAGCCAAACAGCATTGACAAGCAGAGCCTCTTTGTACATACCTACCTAATGAACCAATTGTTGGATGGACACAAAAGAACACCCATTAGTATTTTAATTTTGAATTTATAGGGGAGAAAATGCATGTTTGGAGACCTGACTTACAAGTGGGACTTGATGGATCATTTTGTCTCTCTCCAGCCCTTTTATACTTCTCTGGGTCATAACTCCCAGCTGGTGCTCAACTGTCAGATTTAGGCAGGCGGCAAGAGATGAGAGCATGTGAGGAAAGCTATACCTGGAAATGTCATTCCCAGACAGCAAGCTGCCAATGGAACTGAGCACAAACTCTTGCAGAATTCCTTATTTTGAAGCCATAAAGACATGAGGCAGTATTACAAATAATTGGCTGACACGAGAGCAGTAATGAATAATTAATTAGGAGGAATATTAAGGTAGAAGGCTTTACAAAGTGTCTTTAAACATTTCAGCTTTAAGTGGCATTTCTGCACTAAGCCCTCCACCTTGTCAGCAGTGACTTCTTTTCGCCTCCCACCATTTATAAAAGGTTGAGAATTTTGGGAGAAGGGATTAAGGAGATTTTTCTAACTACACTAAATATTCAGAACAAAGAGTTTGGTTGCTCCTGAGCAGCTTCAGAAATTGCACAGTATCAGAATAGGAGAGAATGGGCAAAAATCAAACTCATACTTTCAAACTGTAAGGTCCAGAGCCAATATGTGCCTCTCGGCATTCAGGGATGGTCAGATAACATTAAAATTATAAAATTAGTCTAGGGGCTTTATGTCTGATTTCACGTCTAAAAACTGCTCTTCTAAGCTTCCTCAGACAATCATACAGTAAAAATAAAATGTAAACTTGAAGGCTGCGCTTAGGAAAGGTTGAGGGAGCTGGGTCTATTTAGCTTGGAGAAGAGGAGCCTGAGGGGTGACCTCATTCATGTTGATAAAGATGTGAAAGGTGAGTGCCAGGAGGATGGAGCCAGGCTCTTCTCAGTGATGTCTAATGGTAGGTTCCCATCAGAAGGGAGTCACCTATGACGACTCCTCTCTTTTTTCTTTATTGTTTTGGTTGAAGATGTTGGTATGCTAGGCCTAGGCTTCCTTAGTCTTGGGAACACTTCCAAGACAGATGGCTCCACATGAACACAAAGAAAAACATTTCCCTGCGGGTGAGAGAACTACCTGGAAGAGGCTGCCCAGAGAGGTTGTGGAGTCTCCTTCTCTGGAGACTTGCAAAACCCATCTGGATGTGTTTCTGTGAAGCCTGCCCTTAGACACCCTGTTTTGGCAGGGAAGGTTGGACTAGATAGATGTGAGGGCAATCTGGCTGTGACATCTGCCACCCCACTGATGGCCAAGGTTGGTTTGGCTGATCTGGCTGGCTAAGCAGGTGTCCCCTCCCTCCCTGACAGCTCTATGTGTGTCCCTCCCGAAGCTGCATGACCTACCCTGATAGAGACAGCACCGTTCATTGGTCAAGTGTATATGGTAGCTGCACTCCCCTGCTAGAGCCTCCAAACAAGCTCAAGGTCCATTTGTAGGAGAACAGAGGAGACTGCAGACACATCCAAGTGAGGCACTGCATGGGGCAGTCTGCCACTGTAAAAAAAAAAAAAGAAGAAAAGAAACAACAACAAAAAACTTTCAGCAAGACTTGGACAGACTGAGAGCTGGGCAGAGAGAACAGAATAAACCTTTATTTAGAATAGAATAAACCAAACCAGGTTGGAAGAGACCTTCAAGATCATCGCGTCCAACCCATCAACCAATCCAACTCACCCAAACAGCTAACCCATGGCACCAAGCACCCCATCAAGTCTCCTCCTGAACACCTCCAATGACGGCGACTCCACCACCTCCTTGGGCAGCCCATTCCAATGGGCAATCACTCTTTCTGTATAGAACTTCTTCCTAACATCCAACCTGAACCTCCCCTGGCGCAGCCTGAGACTGTGTCCTCTTGTTCTGGTACTGGCTGCCTGGGAGAAGAGACCATCATCCGCCTGTCTACAACCTGCCTTCAGGTAGTTGCACAGAGTGATAAGGTCACCCCTGAGTCTCCTCTTCTCCAGGCTGAGCAACCCCAGCTCCCTCAGCCTCTCCTCATAGGGCTTGTGTTCCAAACCCCTCACCAACTTCGTTGCCCTTCTCTGGACTCGTTCCAGCAAGTCAACCTCCTTCCTAAACTGAGGGGCCCAGAACTGGACACAGGACTCGAGGTGTGGCCTAACCAGTGCAGTGTACAGGGGCAGAATGACCTCCCTGCTCCTGCTGGCCACACTGTTCCTGATGCAGGCCAGGATGCCATTGGCCCTCTTGGCTGCGTGGGCACACTGCAGGCTCAGGTTCATCCTACCATAAACCAGCACCCCCAGGTCCCTCTCTGCCTGGCTGCTCTGCAGCCACTCTGACCCCAGCCTGTAGCACTGCATGGGGTTGTTGTGGCCGATGTGCAGAAGCTGGCACTTGGATGTGTTCAATCTCATGCCGTTGGATTCTGCCCATAAGAGGAACCTAATGAGGTTCAAGAAGGATAAGTGCAGAGTCCTGCATCTGGGGAGAAATAATAAACTGCACCAATACAGGTTAGGAGGTGATCTGCTAGAGAGCAGCCCTGTGGAGAAGGACCTGGGAGTCCTGGTGGATAACAAGTTATCCATGGGACAGCAATGTGCCCTTGTGGCCAAGGCCAAAGGTGATCCTGGGGGGCATTAAGAAGAGTGTGTCCAGCAGGTTCTCCTCCCCCTCTACTCTGCGCTGGCGAGACCTGTTATAGTCAGTAAAAGGCTATTGAATATTCAGTAAGCGGCATGATTAATAAAAATATTCATCATTTTATTAAGCATAAAAATCCCATGAAAAGTATTAACCAAACCTATTTACAGGTTGGAGATGTTGGGTTGTGGAACAGATACCTCACCAGCAGGAACAAGTAACAATTTAAACAATATGTACAAAAATCCAGAAAAAACAAACAGCACTTTAGAGAAAAAGGAACATGGGCAATGAAGCCGGCGATCACAGTATCACAGTATCACTTAGGTTGGAAAGGACCTTGAGGATCATCGAGTCCAACCTATCAACACAGACCCCATGACTAGACCATGGCACCAAGTGCCACGTCCAATCTCCCCTTGAACGCCTCCAGGGTCGATGACTCAACCACCTCCCTGGGCAGCCCGTTCCAATGATGAACGACTCGCTCGGTGAAGAACTTCCTCCTGACCTCGAGTCTAAACCTCCCCTGGCGCAGCTTGAGACTGTGTCCCCTTGTTCTGGTGCTGGGTGCCTGGGAGAAGAGACCAACGCCTTCCTGGCTACAACCACCTTTCAGGTAGTTGTAGAGGGCAATGAGGTCACCCCTGAGCCTCCTCTTCTCCAGGCTAAACAATCCCAGCTCCCTCAGCCTCTCCTCATAGAGCTTGTGTTCAAGGCCTCTCCCCAGCCTTGTTGCCCTTCTCTGGACACGTTCAAGTGTTTCGATGTCCTTCTTAAACTGAGGGGCCCAGAACTGGACACAGTACTCACGGTTTGGCCTAACCAAAGCAGAGTACAGGGGCACAATGACTTCCCTGCTCCTGCTGGCCACACTATTCCTAATGCAGGCCAGGATGCCATTGGCCCTCTTGGCTGCCTGGGCACACTACAGGCTCGTATTCAGGTGGCTGTCGATCAGCACCCCCAGGTCCCTCTCTGTTTGGGAGCTCTCCAGCCACTCCGACCCCAACAGGGCCCACAACAGGGCGGAGGGAACTCCAGAATTCCCCAGGACAACAGCCCTTCAATAGGTGCTTGTAAAAACCAGATGCTGCAATTACTCACTGATCCTGATACCTCGTGGCGCAGGCTAGGATTTAAAGAAAACCAAAATGGTGTTGACCACGTGGAAGCTGCAGGAGCACAGTTTCACTTTCTGTTGGTGTCTGCAGCTTATTGCTGAGACAGGATTCACTCCCGAAGGCTTTGTAGCTGAAAGCTTTGTAGAAAAGAGGTTCCTCTGCTGCAATCCTTTCACAGTGGCGCTTGCTCCTTGCTCCAGACAAACGAGACTGTCCCGGGGACTCAGCTCCTCTGGGGTTTCGCCTCTCGGCCCGGCAAGACGTGTCTGTCTGCTCCTCGGCTTTACAACGCTAGAACAGCGAGGGGTCTTTGCTGTCCTGTCTGGGTAAACCAAAACACATTTCGGCCTCCAAGCAAAGCTTGTGGTTCCTTCCAGAGCATGGACAATTGCAAGGCAAGGCTCTGGCTCTTTAGGCTGGTACTTACAGATTTCCTGAGACAATAACAGCCAGTGACAACACAGATTGAGGAATAAAACCCTGATACTGCAACCTATAGAAAGGCTTCTTTCCCAATGTGACCAAAAGCAGGCCCACCTGGCTCACTTGGGCTCTAAAACATGTTCAGGCAAGCCTGAAAAACCAGGCCTACTAGCTCCTGCCTCAGTGTCCGGTTCAGAGCATTTTTGAGGCTTTTTTGTCCCTTTGGGACAAGACCTCACCTGGAATATTGCATCCAGTTTTGGGCTCCCCAGTTCAGGAGAGACAAGGATCTGCTGGAGAAAGTCCAACAGAGAGCTACCAAGATGATTAAGGGACTAGAGCACTGCCCTATGAGGAAAGGCTGAGAGCCCTGGAGCTATTTAGTCTGGAGAGGAGAAGGCTGTGAGGGGATTTAATAAATGTTTATAAATATCTGAGGGCTGGGTGTCAAGAGGGAGGGGACAGGCTCTTCTCTATTGCACCCTGTGATAGGCCAAGTGTAAGAGACTAAATTTTGTCCCTCTTGATGTGAATCAACAAAGATAAAATCACCTTTGCTCCTTGCCCAGACTATAGCTGATGTGTATTGGGCAGAAGCCACTGGATAATGACTCTCTGGAACATGCATAGACAAAATCTTGATCTATCAGCTACCCCAGAAAGGGAGGATGGTGAAAAAGACAATGGATTCACCACCTGCACATACCTGAAAAACTGTATAAAAGACCTGAGCAGTAGCTGCTCAGAATAAGATCTGAGTAATGCCTGCCCTGAAGAAGAAAAAAGGAGAAGAAAATACAAGGAGAGAAAGGGACAGACACAGGAGAAAAGACATCACCATGTAGCCTGAAAGCAGCAGACAAGGAGGAACCCTCTCTCCATGTCCTAAGCTCCGCCTGCTGCAACTCATGGAGCTGAAGACGCTGCTCAGAGAAGGACTTGGACTTGAGGATCTCTCCCTCCCCTCCTCCAGCAGAGGACAGAACAAGGATGACATCTCCTCCATGCCAAAGCAGCAGCACCCTTCCTCCACAGACCTGAACTGTCTTGGAGGGTAGAGGGGTGTGGTAATATAATTCCTCCTCTCTCTCCCTCTCCGTGTCTCTATTTTTCTCCCCCCTCTCACTCTCCCTTCGTCTGTTCCATTCACTTTATTCTTTTAATAAATAGCCTCACTGTTGATATTTTGGCCTTGTTTGTGCCTCTAATTTCATAACACAGGAATGTTCAAAAGAACTTTCTTATCCTCTCTGGACAGAGACAACAAGGGGCAATGGATATAAACTACAGCACAGGAGGTTCCACCTCAACATGAAGAGGAATATGTTCACAGACCACTGGAACAGGCTGCCCAGAGAGGTTGTGGAGTCTCCTTCTCTGGAGACTTTCAAGGCCCATCTGGATGTGTTCCTGTGCAACCTGTGCTAGATTCCATGGTCCTACTCTGGCAGAGGGATTGGGACATGACCTTCAGAGGTCCTTTCCAACTCCTAACATTCTGTGATCTCTACAGGTCCCTTCCAACCTCTACCAGTCTATGATTCTATGCTACACAATAAAAGCAGGGTTTTTTTTTGGGGGGGTGGGGAGCAGAAGATAACTGTGAATAGAAGTTGAGATATTCAACAACAAGTAATCTTATGTCAAATACCCAGGACTTTTGTCCCCATCATGCCCTTTCTCATTTCTAAGATACTACAATAGAGAGAGCTAAGACACTTCACACACAGAAGAAACACTCCTTGATAACCTCAAAGTGCATCCTGCTAGCTCTGTCACCCCCACAACTCTTAGGAGCAAGAATACATCAGCATTCCTCCTGACAGCCATTCCTGCCACACAAATGCCCCACAGCCTTTAACACAACTTCAAAGAGCCACCACTGCTCTGAGGCTCTTACTTTATACACCAAAAAAACCCAATCCAAAACAACCAAACCAAAACAAACACCACTCACAAAATTCTCTTTACCGTTTTAACCTTTTACATGGTCATAATAAAACTTTCTAGACAGTCAGAGATGGATATGGACCTTCACTAAGTTTTCTGAACACTAATTAGTTTCAGATGCCAGGGCAACAATCTGCAAACCACACTGAAGTGCGTGTACAGAATGTATTATAACTCCATTTGTAGGCAATGAGGTGAAAACTTTACAAAGCTACTGAATAATTATGATTACTAATATTCCAATTAGCCTGAGCAGGTACAAAGACACTCTCAGCATTAGGCACCTCAGGAATTCTGACAAATAATCTATTTCTGAATCTCTTCGTATAATTACAGAGTCATTAGGGGATTGTTGTTGTTGTTTGTGAGGTTCTTGGTTTGGTTTTTTTTGTTGATGTTGGGTATTTTAGTGGTTGGTTTTAGTTTGGGTTTTTCCACTGGGCTTTTGTTTGTTTGGGTTTTGCTGGGTTTTAAGTTTGCCTGATTGGGATGTTTGAGATTGGATGTTAGGAACAAGTTGGTGTCAACACGGTCAAACAACCAAGGCTGCGGGGTTCTCCCTTGACCTGTGAGGGCAAGGCTGGCCAGGGCCCATCCCCACAGATAAAGAAAAGACCTGGAAGTAGATGGTGAGGGTGAGTAAACCTCTTTGCTGGTGTGATTATAGTTTTTATATACTTTCCTTGCCCAAGTGACATCCTAAATACACATAGTTCTGTCTGATTGTGGTGGTTTGGCCCTGGCCTAGAGGCCAGATGCCCACCAAAGCTGCTCTATCACTCCCCTCCTTAAATGAACAGGGGAGAGGGGGGAAAACATAACAAAAGCTAGCAATAAGATAGAAGCAATTTAATAACAGTAATAAACAAAGGTAGAAGTGAAAGCAGACAGAGATGTTTGTGTCTACTTCCCATCAGCAGGACAATGGATGGTCTTGGGAAGCAGGGCTCTCTAAGCTTAGTGGTTCCTTAGAAGGAGAGATGCCATGGACAAAATCCCCACTTCCTTCTTACACTTCATTCTTATATCTGAGCTGACATCATATGGCATGGAAAACCTCCTTGGCCAGGTCAGGTCAGCTGAACCAGGTGTGTCCACTCCCAAGATCTTGCCCAGCCATCAGCACACTCTTGGAGCAGGGGAAACGATGAAAAGACACAGCCTGGAGGCTTATTCAACAGCAGCCAAAATACTGCTGTGTTATCAACTACTGCTGCAAAACGCAGCACTAGAAAGATGCTGTGAGGAGAATTAACTCCAGCTCAGCCAAACCCAATACACTAAAGTTAAACGTAACACAATCCATATTTACTCCCCTAATCTGATGAGTTGCAACTCTTGGCCATATATTCTAACAGTAAGTTTGTTTTTTCAAACTTCTCCCAACTAAAGCCACCAAAACTTTTAAATCCTCCACAAATTTTGCTAAACCACACAAAAAAACCACATATAAAATGAAAAAAAATTAAAAACAAAACTAACAATTCATTTTTGTGGCATCATACCTGCACTCCCTTTTGTGTTTTCATAACAAAAAATGAAAATGTCTTTTGTGTTATAATCCATTCTAACCATCCCTTTAACCATTTGAAATTATTATTTGATAACAACATTCTGGTGAGCTAACATAAACCCATGTGAACATGTGCCGGGTGCTGCACTTTGGCCACGGCAACCCCATGCAGAGCTACAGGCTGGGGTCGGAATGGCTGGAGAGCTCCCAAATAGAGAGGGACCTGGGGGTGCTGATCGACAGCCACCTGAATATGAGCCAGCAGTGTGCCCAGGTGGCCAAGAGGGCCAATGGCATCCTGGCCTGCATTAGGAATAGTGTGGCCAGCAGGAGCAGGGAGGTCATTGTGCCCCTGTACCCTGCATTGGTTAGGCCGCACCTTGAGTCCTGTGTCCAGTTCTGGGCCCCTCAGTTTAAGAAGGACATCGAAACACTTGAACGTGTCCAGAGAAGGGCAACAAGGCTGGGGAGAGGCCTTGAGCATAAGTCCTATGAGGAGAGGCTGAGGGAGCTGGGATTGTTTAGCCTGGAGAAGAGGAGGCTCAGGGGTGACCTCATTGCCCTCTACAACTACCTGAGGGGTGGTTGTAGCCAGGAAGGGGTTGGTCTCTTCTCCCAGGCAACCAGCACCAGAACAAGAGGACACAGTCTCAAGCTGCGCCAGGGGAAGTTTAGGCTTGAGGTGAGGAGAAAGTTCTTCACCGAGAGAGTCATTAGTCATTGGAATGTGCTGCCCAGGGAGGTGGTGGAGTCACCATCCCTCAAGGTGTTCAAGAGGAGATTGGACGTGGCACTTGGTGCCATGGTCTAGTCATGAGGTCTGTGGTGACAGGTTGGACTTGATGATCCTCAAGGTCTCTTCCAACCTTAGTGATACTGTGATATTCCCTAATCTCACAGCAATTAAGCAACTGCAATATTGAGTCCTAATTCAGGTGTTTTCTAGTGTCATTCTTGCACAATCAGCGCCAGATCAATGCCATCCATTTCCACTCAGCATGGCAGTCATTGCAAACAGCCACAGGTGCTTTCAGCATAGTTAGCCTTCATTTGGCTGTAGTGTTTTTAGTGGTGTTTTGCCCATGTGTTGATTTCTGCGTTGTCAGCTGAGATGCTTGCAGTACCAAGTTGTAGATCTCCCCAGCTCATGAACAGAGTGATTTTTTTCTTTCTGGTATCCTGAAAAACACGTGTAGGTGATAGAACACACATGCCTTTCCCACACTACCAAATCCATTTGCCTTTTCCTAGGCTAAACCTCTCTGTGGCATACTTAAAAGAACATTTTTGATATTTTGTGGGTTTTTTTTTAATAGTCCTTATCTTAAAATACTACCACAAATATAAAAAACCAAGCAAACAAAATGGTATAATATCCCTATATCAAACTCTTCACTTCTGCTAATACCAAAAATTCATAAAATACTTAGACTGTGTTAAAATTAAATCACTCAATTCATTTTTTTACAAAGAAACAAAAAAAAATGTTACATTACAGAAAGTGCACTTTTAAAATGCCAGCAAACAAAAAAGGGTCAAACCAAACCAGAAGAGAAACTTAACCTATGAACTTGTAGAATAACTTATTCTATTTAATATTACTCACTAGTAACTAAATCTTCTTATGATTAATTACTAATTACAATATTCTATGATGATTACCATATGCATATCACATTATAATTGCTTACAATATTCTATTCCAATTATTGCATACTTATCAGTACTCATTATTTATTATCCCTACTGTTAAAACTTAATTTTAGAATAAACTTTTATTTAGAATAAACCAAACCAGGTTGGAAGAGACCTTCAAGATCATCGCGTCCAACCCATCAACCAAACCAACCCACCCAAACAGCTAACCCATGGCACCAAGCACCCCATCAAGTCTCCTCCTGAACACCTCCAATGACGGCGACTCCACCACCTCCTTGGGCAGCCCATTCCAATGGGCAATCACTCTCTCTGTATAGAACTTCTTCCTAACATCCAACCTGAACCTCCCCTGGCGCAGCTTGAGACTGTGTCCTCTTGTTCTGGTACTGGCTGCCTGGGAGAAGAGACCATCATCCACCTGTCTACAACCTCCCTTCAGGTAGTTGTAGAGAGTGATAAGGTCACCCCTGAGTCTCCTCTTCTCCAGGCTGAGCAATCCCAGCTCCCTCAGTCTTTCCTCATAGGGCTTGTGCTCCAAACCCCTCACCAACTTTGTTGCCCTTCTCTGGACTCGTTCCAGCAAGTCAACCTCCTTCCTAAACTGAGGGGCCCAGAACTGGACACAGGACTCGAGGTGCGGCCTAACCAGTGCAGTGTACAGGGGCACAATGACCTCCCTGCTCCTGCTGGCCACACTGCTCCTGATGCAGGCCAGGATGCCATTGGCCCTCTTGGCTGCGTGGGCACACTGCAGGCTCATGTTCAGCCTGCCATCGACCAGTACCCCCAGGTCCCTCTCTGCCTGGCTGCTCTCCAGCCACTCTGACCCCAGCCTGTAGCACTGCATGGGGTTGTTGTGGCCAATGTGCAGAACCCGGCACTTGGATGTGTTCAATCTCATGCCATTAGACTCTGCCCATCTGTCCAGCCTGTCGAGGTCTCTCTGCAGAGCCTCTCTACCCTCCAGCAGATCAACTCCTGCTCCCAGCTTGGTGTCAGCAATTTTACTGATGAAGACATTAAAAATTAAAAAAAGACATTACAGACATTAAAAAACCAAACTCTCCAAAATTCACCATGATCAAAATCATTTATCCAGATGAAGTTTACACCTACCAAATGTTAAAATATCTTCTTTGTTACATGCCTGATCTCTTAAAGGCGACTTGGATCCTGATGATTCCAACTTCCACAGGGCCCCATCCTTGGAGGTAATTAAGGTGAGGTTCAACAGGGCTCTGGGCAGCCTGATCTAGCTGGGGATGCCCCTGCTTACTGCAGAGGGGGTTGGACTAGATGACCTTTGGAGGTCCCTTCCAGCTCAGACCATTCTATGATTCCCAGTCTAAGACAAAGGATTGCATCCATCAGCAGGAGAAAACAGAAGAAAGTGTCAAAGCTGTCAACAACCAAAGGAGAGAAGAATTACACCCAAAGCTAATTCTGATTCTTCTATCAGAAGTATCATGGTTTAAACTCTTCTGCAAACTTGCAGATTTTGAGCACTGGTCAGAAATGTTCTATTTTTCAGTATCCCTAAAAGACGTAAAGACAGAGATCAGGGCTCCTTCACAGTAAGCACTGAACAACTCAAAGACAGATCATCTTGACTACAGAAGTTTACTTCCTAGATAGAGCAACCACTTATTTTATGGACTAGGAATGGAATCAGTTTGAAGTGAATTCCTCAGACTTTTGAAGCCCCACTGATGTTCTTGCTTTGCAAGTAAGGATACATTGTCTATGCTCCAGTTCTTGCACCTTCATCACTGAGGAAAAACTTCATCCAAACCTGGTAAATCAGCTATCAGACTTGGGTTGACCATGAGCCAGCAATGTGCCCTTGTGGCCAAGAAAGGGTGTAGCAGAGGGGCTGTGGTCAGTAGGTCAAGAGAGGTTCTCTTCCCCCTCAGCCCTGCTGAGTGCCACATTGGCAATACTGTGTCCAGTTTTGGAGCCCTCAGTTCAGGAAGGGCCTCAGTGATCTGCTCAGGAGAATGCAGCACAGAGCCATAAAGACACTGAAGGCAGTGGAACATCTCCCTCATGAGGAAAGGCTGAGGGAGGTGGGTCTCTAGCTAGGAGAAGAGGTGGGGTGATGTCATTCATGTTTAAAACATGTGAAGAGCGAGTGTCAGGAGGATGGAGCCAGGCTCTTCTCAGTGGTGTCCAATAATAGGACAAGGGGCAGTGGGTGAAAGCTGGAGTAAAGGAGGTTCCATGTGAAAATAAGAAAAAACTTTTCCACTATGAGGGTGATGAAGCACTGGAACAGGCTGCCCAGAAAGGCTGTGGAGTCGTCTCCTCTGGAGACATTGAAAATCCACCTGGATGCATTCCTGTGTGGCCTACTCTAGATGCCTCCCACCCCTAACATTCCATGATTCTGTGATGTCTAGTTCCTTCCCATTTTCAGATGGCTGAGAAATAAGATGTTACGAAAAAACAGCAGGTTTTGTTTACTTCAACATAATCCTGGTGGCCTACAGCAAAGGCAATGCACTAGGTACTTCAGTGTTCTCCTGCCAGCTTTTCCAAACTTCAGTTGTTTGAAACTGCAGTTAAACAGTCTCCTATTGAAAGAAATTTCACTCACACGTCTTCAAACCTGAAGAAAAGAATAATATACATAAGCCATGACAGAACTATGCTGTCAGAAAGTCACATTTCTAGCTCCATGAAGTTATGGAAACAGTGTCAAAAGGATTCCAAAAGGTGGACAGATAAAGTCACAGGACAATCCCTAAATTAATAGATAGGAATCTACCTCCCATCCCTAAATCCACTGACTGCAGATGCCAAAGAAATGCAAGAGAAGTGGACCAAAAGAAGCAGTCAGGCTTATGCCATCTCTCAAACTAACATCATCTCATGGCTGTTAGAGACAGAAGAGGGGGTCAGATGAATCAGTCTGAGGGCCAAAGGCAGTATTGCTCATTTGAACCAGTGTTCATGCTGGACACCGAACTGTGTGAAAAGTTAGGGTTTGATCTGGCCCCAGCTTCAGCAGACGGAAACAAATCAGCTCCTGTGTACTCCAGTCCCTCCCCGTGCTCTCCAAAGTGTCCCTCTGAGAAACAGCCTTGTCCAGGAGCATACAGCTCAACATCTTAGCTACATCTAATCCACTGTCAACACATAGATTTTTATTTCTGGATTTACAATGCTTACAATAAAATATATCAGTATGTAGCTACTCCTAATAAATGCAGAAATAGAAATCTTCCCATTTCACAGAAAGTGCAAAAACATAAGTTAGAACATGGCAACTTTAAAACATACAATGTGATGTCTCAGTGTTTTTACTATGAAAACAGACCTGTAAAACACATACTATCATTCATCTTACAGAACACCTTCTATCAAAGCAGCAGCACAGGGCAAAACAACCAGGACATGAGGACAAAGGTAGTTCAAATCTTTGAATACTTTTAAAGGAATAAATTGTGAGAAATTATATACACTCTTTCAGTTTGCAATGGCTCTACCATACAGTTGAATACTAATTGAGGGACCCTTGGTCAACAGCACATGAAAGAGGCCTGTAAATTCTCCTTCCTCCTTGGGCTTGAACTTGACTGGCACATGGATGTAACAATGGGATCTGTAAAAAGACAGATATGTGCATATTCATTGTTAATAAACAAGTAAAGCCTACAGAAAGAGAAATTCTCCTCTAGTTTTGATTTTCACCTGTGACCCTACGACATCACCAGAGCAGCATCTTGGCTGTGCATTGAATCATTGTGTTTTTTCTCATGGATTTTATTATAAAGTCATAGAATGGGTTGGAAGGGACTTTAATGATCACCTAGTTCCAAACCCCCTGCCCCCAGCAACACCACCTACTAGACCAGGTTGTTCAACCTGGCTTTGAATGCTTCCAAAGATGGAGCCTCTATAACTTCCCTGGGGCAACTTATTCCAGTGCCTCACCACCCTCAAGAGGAAGAATTTCTTCCTAATATCCAGTCTAAACTGAACTTCTCCCAGTTTGAAGCCATTATCCCTCCATCCTATCACCCCATGCCTTTGTAAAAAGTTCCTGTCCAGCTGTCCCGTAGGTTCAACTACTGGAAGGCTGCTATGAAGTCTCCCCTCCCCCCAGGCTGAACAACCCCATGTCTCTCAGCCTGCCTTTTTAGGAGAGAGGCTTCAGCCAGCCTTCTAATCACCATTGTGGCTCTCCTCTGGACTTGTTTTAACAGTTCCATGTCCTTCTCGTGTTCTATTATTCTTCTGATGGACTCTGATTCTAAAGATCACTCTTTCCTATTGATTACACAAAGTGCTACAATGCTGCTGCTAGTTTATGTAGATGTTTGGTCTCTTGGCAGTGCACAAACCCTGTTTAGAGCAAAGTTACTAGCTTTTTCCCCTTCACAAATAATTTGACAAGTACCCTAGAATTTCCAACTCTGCAATCCCACCAGTCTCAAGCTAGCAATAAAATAATTTCAATTACTTGTAACTGCCTGCACACTAAGAAAAATGTTGCTGAATCACTGTGGATAGGTATATTGACTCACAAACAGTCTTGTAAAGGTTTTACATGACACCTTTTTAGGTGATATAATGCCTCTTCTATTCAGATTGCATAGAAACAACCAATGTACTGGGTGGCTGCCTTGACTGTCAAGAGCCTGGAGTGAATGTTCTAAAAAGCATAAGCTATACAAGCAACAAGCTGGAAAAACTGAGTGGCAGCATATTGGATTCCATAGCATCCAACAGAAATATCCAGCACTAACAGACAAGTAACAGTGAAAGGCATATATTGGAATGAGGAAAAATGAACAGCACCATTCTGCCTTACTAAGACAGACAGACAGATTTGTTTTCTTGCCTTGCAACTTCAGTTTTCTCCCCTTAACAGTATTTAGTATTATCCAATGTCCTCTAGAATCTGTTTCTTTTCCCTACTTATTTTCATATTCCTTTCCTCTACACTAACACTACCTATTGGAATCAGTCTGTGCTCTCAACCTTCTCCTACATTTGGGAATAAAAATATTGCCCTTTGTAAGCTTGGTCTCAGCCTTACTTGTTTATCATCATCCTTGGTGCTAAAATAGTCACCCTGGAAAATGTATTTTGTATTGCTTCCTTCATAAACAGATCCTGGTCAGTCAAGTAACTTAGGAGGATGTACTTATAGAATAAAGAGTGGTATTCTACTGCATCTTTTTAACTGGGGTAATAGAAACCCAAAGGACTAATTATGTTGTGCTGAACCACAAATCAGCAACACAGTGAAGGAGCACAGCCAGATCAGGGTTTCAATCTACCATATTTGTATCAGAAACCTGGCATGCTCTGTCTCTTTTCCCATCCATAACATATGGGATGGAGATATTTACTCAGCTTTACTTTTTAAAATCCATTTTCTAAGTGAAGAGCATGGGTATGACTATTTAATCTGTAACAGATGCCTTATATAAAAAACCCACAAATTTCAGTAAGAATAGTCTGAAGCTGCATATGGCCAGGCCACCTGAGGATTTACAAAACCGAAGGCTAAATTCAGTAGCAAGTGAGGAGAATTGCACAACTCCATATCGTCTCCAAAATAATATATCCAAGCTACTTTACACATCCTAACACTTACTCAAAAAGAACAATGTAACCAAGCTCAAACTGAACAGGAAGCTATGTATCTCTCTCTTTTTAAGAGATGGGCTGTCAAATACTAATTTCCAGAATAGGTACTACATGACGTGTGATGCACCAGCAAAGCAGAGCGTCTTAGTGCATGTTTCTTAGAGTTTCTTAGCACATGGCAGCCAACCTGGCCATCCTCCTGCGTGGCCTGCCCTAAGTGATCCTGCTTTGGCAGAGGGGCTGGACCAAATGATCTCTGGAGGTCCCTTCCAACCCCTAACATTCTGTGATTCTGAGTTCCATTTGACCTCCAAATGGAGGTGTCCACTTGGCTGTCACTATATAGACACATTACCCTTCTTCCCTAAAAGAAGAATTAATCAGCAGTTCTCCTGAAGACAGGCTTTCCTGTTCTGGCAGGGGGGGTGGAGTTGATGATCTTCAAAAGGTTCCTTCCAACCCCTAACATCCTATGATCCTATGAAAGAGTTTGGATTGTTCAGCCTGAATAACAGAAGGCTCCAGGGAGGTCTTATCGCAACTTTTTGGTATTAGAAGGGGGCCTACAAGAAAGCTGGAGAGGGACTTTTTACAAGGGGAGGTAGTGATATGACAATGTGTAATGGATTCAAACTGAAAGAGGGTAGATATTAGGAAGAAATTCTTCCCCATGAAGGTGGTAAGGCACTGGAGCAGGTTGCCCAGATAGGTTGTTGATGCCTCCTCCTTGGAATTGTGCAAGGCCAGATTGCATGGGGCTTTGAGCGACCCGGTCTAGTGGAAGGTGTCCCTGCCCATGGTAGGGGGGTTGGAATTAGATGATCTTTACCGCCCCTTCCTACCCAAGCCATTCTTAACACATCAGGAAAACAGCCTCACTGCTGCAGATGAGCATAAGAGATGCTACACTTATTGAAAAGATGACTAATAGGACTGCCAAATACTGGTAATGAATTCCAAAGATGACTGGGTTTATTTTCAGGGATTGTTATCACCAACTTAAATTCCTTTTATGCAGGTAACATGCTGAAAAACTTGATGTGACCAGGCAATTCCACTGGCTGCTCAAACCTTGCATTTGCAGAGAATCTTTGATGAAGCTCTGCAGGTTTGTCAAATTAGAAACATGATGAAGGCAATTTGTTTGGTGTGTTGTGCAGAAGGTATAAATGGAAGGAATGACTTGATTGTGCACAGCATGCCAAATGGTTAAATGAAGCATTAGGCTTAGCATTAAAAGCAGCAGCACTGTTAGGAACAATTTGCAGGCAAGAAATTGGCAGATGCAGAAATAACTGTGTGGGCTTATTCTGCTTCTAACCAAGATTACAGAGTACAGCTTAGCAAAAAAGCACCCCAAAAATCCACAAAAGAAAAAGCCCCCAAACCTATAACTAGACAGCTAGAAAGTCAGAAATTTCTGTCTTGATCTTAGCACTGTACATAGAGAGAAAATACTTATCTTGAATTATTTAGGGTTTTTTTTGTTTGGAGAGAACGTTAGCACAGACATCACTCACCTTAGAAGGTATTTTGAGTGCTTGATGTAGAAAGGCTCTCTGGGACGTATAAATATCAGCTGCAATTTAATACAAAATGCTTAAAAGTGCACTACATTCTAAGCTTAGCATATTCTATTTATGACACGCTTAAGATAAATCAGGTGACTTAAAATAAAGCTTTGCACAGAGCCAGGGCTCAAAAATAAAGCACGCCCACACCTGTGCGTAGTATGATAAAATTCACATCTCAATATTTTAATAACGTTTAAGAAATCAAATAAATCAGGTTAAGAAGAAATCTATGCACACTATAATATCTTTTTTTCCCCCCCCCCTGCAGTTGCAAATAGATTATAAATGCAGTCAGTGATTCAGTCAGACTGTGTAATACGGACTTCTGAACCTAACAAACTAAGACTAAACTAATCACCACTGCAATCTTCGGCCAAGAGACAATAAAACCACCACCAAAACAACAAACAGTGTAGTTCACCTGCTGGAAGGACTTCTGAAAAACTGCTTAAAATAAAGTCTGTCAAACAACTTACCAGGTGTGTTGCAAAGGAATGATTCCTCAAGTTGACCTTTAAGATGCATGATTCTCCAACTCTTGTTTCAGGAAAAATGTAGACCTTTTCTGGTGCATAGACTCCTCGAAATAACTCATTTTGTCTGAGTTGGAAAAGGGATTTAAGAGATGATGGTTTCCTACTTATACAGTCTGAATATATGGATTGCATAGAACATTTTATTCCACTGCCATATTCACATCATCCCAGAGTGAAAGAACAGGAAGTTAACTTGAGACTGACGAACAGCAAGGTTAAGGCATGCAAGTACAGTGGTCTGCTCAGAAGTGACCTAACAGGTCTATGGACTCTCCAAAAGGGGACTATGCAAAAGGTTTACTACCGATCCTAGTTCATTTACAACAAAAAAACCCAAACGTGGTTAGGCAACTTGGAGACCCAGCTCACTAGAAAAAGGATGGGGATGGGTAGGTGAACAACACAAAGGCACTAAAAGGTACAGCAAGTTTGGGCTTTGCAGCTGTTTACTTGTTAACATAGAATCATAGGACAGTTCAGGTCAGAAGAGACTTCAGGAGGTCTCCAGCTTAACCTCATGCTCTGGTTGGGGTCAGCTGTGAGGTCTAACCAGGCTGCACAGGGCTTTGTCCAGTCAGATCCTGAAAACCTTCAAGGTCATGGACTGCACAAGCTCTCTGCACAGCCTGTTCCACCACACAGCTGTCCTAGGGATAAAAAGTGTTCAGTTGTGGAGTTGGGTTGTTCCCCACTACCACCCACTTGCAGAGTCTCAGTTCAAGCTTTGTCCAGTGTCCTAGTTTAAGACAGCCTGCTCTCACAAGCAAGCCCCCCACAAAGATTGGGAGGTAAATTGACCCAAGAAGTCTTATGATCAAGATAAGGAGTTTGATGGAAATAACCAATGGACACCTGAGGTGTTTATGCAGGAAAGCAGAGCAAAAGTGATAAAACAACCACCCCAATCCCAAGCTCACAGACAACAGAAGACCAACACCCCAAACTGGAAGCAGCAACTAGAACACAAAGCCTCCCACATTACAACCTGAACTACAAGCCCCATGACACTTGACTCCAGCCAGCACTTTCATTTTGAAGCTGGCATGGCAGCAGCATGATATTGAACACACACCTGCAGATTTAACTGGCTAAACCCATGAGATTTGTACATACCCAGCTTCCATTCTGTGTGCTTCACAGCACACCTTTGTTTCTATTGCAGCTGGAAGCTCCGGCCGAAGGGTGGTACTTGCAGTAGCCTCCACACTTGTAGTTTCAATTTCTTCTTCTTCAAAACCCTGTTGACAAAAGAGAAGACTTTAAAGAAGTTTGCATTCAAAAGTACTTAAGTATTCAAGAAGTCATTTCCCTTACCCAATCCAACTTTTCATTTAAAGTGTAACATCTGAGGAATAGCAGAGTCTGGATCACTGAGACAGAAGCAATGATTTAGGAGGAATGCTTTAACGGGCTTCTGTGTCTTGTGAATGCTTTATTTGTTACAAGCCAGTTCACAGCTAGCAGCACAGGTGCAATCTCAAGAAGGCTGTTAGCAACCAAGATTTTACTAAGAGCCGAAACAAACCCCAATTCCTCTGAATCTGCTAATATGCCTGGAGAACAGCAAAGTCAGTTAAACAAGTGCTCAGGAAGAAGGCAGGCGTAGGTCATCATTAGAGCTTCAGTTCTCACCACAGCAAAAAGCTTTGTAATAATTCAGAATAATGACCAACACATCCTTCTCAGAGAAAGATCTCTCCAGAGAGCTGGAATCTGATAATGCCTTATACCCTTATTGTCACATTCAGAAACTAGACAGAATATTTACCACGCTCAGGACCCACAACACAATGAGGTCAGATCACCTTAAGGGATTGCTTCATAATCAGTATCATGTAGGCTGGAAAAGACCTCCAAGATCAAGGCCAACCACTAAACTAATACTACCAAGCCTGCTGTTAAACCATGTCCCTCAGCACCACATATACAAATCTTTTAAAGCCCTCTGGGAAAGGTGAATCCACTTCCCTAGACAGTCTGTTCCAGGGCTTGCCAGCCCTTTGAGCATAGAAATTTTCCCAAATATCCAACCTAAACCTCCCCTAGCACAACCTGAGACTGCTTCCTCTTGTCCTATCCCTTGTCACCTGGGAGAACAGAGCAACACCCATTTCATTACAACCGCCTTTCAGGTAGCTGTAGAAAGCAAGGACTTGCCTCAGCCTCCTTTTCTCCAGACTAAACCACCTCAGTTCCCTCAGCTGCTCCTTTGAAGACTTCTTTTTCAGACCCTTTCCCCAGCTTCATTGTTCTTCTCTGGACATGTCCCCAGCACCTCAGTGTCCTTCTTGCAGTAAGGAGCCCAAACCCAAACACAGTACTCAAGGTGTGGCCTCATTGTACAGGCAGACAATCACCTCTCTAGTCCTGCTGGCCACACTGTTTGTTATAGAGGCCAGGATGCTGTTGGCTCTCCTGGCCACACTGCTGGCTTGTGTTCAGACAGCTGCTGATCAACACCCACATACTGTTTTCCAACAGCATAGGTGGCTCAGTTGGTAGCACACAATACCCTTAATGGGAAGGTTGTGAGTTCAAGCCTGCAATGGGCAGTGGTGTCCTCCCTACTCTAGTCATGAGGTCTGTGGTGACAGGTTGGACTCGCTGATCTTTGAGGTCTCTTCCAACCTTAGTGATACTGAAACTGAAGATTTTCTGTTGAGCAGCTTAGCTTTCCAGCCAATTTGCCCCAAGCCTGGAATGTTGAGCTGCTGTTACAGTATCACTAAGGTTGGAAGAGACCTCAAAGATCATCAAGTCCAGCCTGTCACCACAGACCTCATGACTAGACCATGGCACTAAGTGCCACATCCAATCCCCTCTTGAACACCTCCAGGGATGGTGACTCGACCACCTCCCTGGGCAGCACATTCCAATGACGAATGACTCGCTCAGTGAAGAACTTTCTCCTCACCTTGAGCCTAAACTTCCCCTGGTGCAGCTTGAGACTGTGTCCTCTTGTTCTGGTGCTGGTTGACTGGGAGAAGAGACCAACCCCTTCCTGGCTACAACCACCCTTCAGGTAGTTGTAGAGGGCAATGAGGTCACCCCTGAGCCTCCTCTTCTCCAGGCTAAACAATCCCAGCTCCCTCGGCCTCCCCTCACAGGGCTTGTGCTCAAGGCCTCTCACCAGCCTTGTTGTTGTGACCCAAGTGCAGGATCCTAGCACTAGGCCTTGTTGAGTCTCATACTACAGGCCTCATCCCATTGTTCCAGCCTGTCCAGGCCCCTCTGTAGAGCCTTCCTACCCTCAAGCAGATGAAGATGCACACTCAGCTTGGTATTATCTGAAAACTCAGTGCAGGTGCCCTTGATCCCCTCATCTCCGTAACTGACAAAGATACTGAACACAACAGGCACCAATACTGACCGCTGGGAACACCACTTGTGACAGAACGCCAACTGGATTTAACTTCACTTACCACAACTCTGAGCTTGGCAGTTTTGGGGTGGCATGGTTTTGGTTCTGGTTTTGTTTTGGGGTTGGTTTTACTTTTGGTGTGGTTTTTTTTGTTTGTTTGTTTTTTTTGGGGGAGGGGTGTTGTGGGTTTTTTTTTGTTTGTGGGTTTTGGTGGGTTTGGGGCTGGTTGGTTTTATTTTTCCTGCCTTTTATTTTTTCCTCCCACACAGAAAAGTGTGCACCTATTCAAACCATGAGCAGCCAGATTCTCCAGGAGGATGCTGTGAGACATGGCGTTAAAGGCAATAGAATAGAATAGACCTGACCAGGTTGGAAGAGACCTTCAAGATCATCGCGTCCAACCTATCATCCAACACCACCTAATCAACTAACCCATGCAACCAAGCACCCCGTCAAGTCTCCTCCTGAACACCTCCAGTGTTGGCGACTCCACCACCTCCCTGGGCAGCCCATTCCAGTGGGCAATCACTCTCTCTGTGTAAAACTTCCTCCTGACCTCCAGCCTGAACCTCCCCTGGTGCAGCCTGAGACTGTGTCCTCTCGTTCTGGTGCTGGCTGCCTGGGAGAAGAGACCAACCTCTGCCCTTCTACAACCTCCCTTCAGGTAGTTGTAGAGAGCAATAAGGTCACCACTGAGTCTTCTCTTCTCCAGGCTGAGCAACCCCAGCTCCCTCAGCCTCTCCTCATAGGGCTTGTGTTCCAAACCCCTCACCAACTTCATTGCCCTTCTCTGGACTCGTTCTAAAGGCCACATCCACCGCCTTCCCCTCATCCACTAAGCCTCATCTTCACCAAGAGCAAACTTGAAATTTTGCATTGTTTAACAAATTTAGCCAGATGCCATCAGTGCCCTCGGGGTCATGACACCTTGAACAAAGTTAAAGAATCTCCCACACTTAGGGTTGTACAACATTACCTCAGTCTTTGAAAGGGTGCTGACATTTTAGACAAGCAGTTGATTCCCTTACGCAAGGAAGATGAGAAAAATAGATTCATCTGTAATAGGGCTGCTATGACAAATTTGTCTCTTAGACATTCATTCCTTCTATTGAAAGAGCTGCTCATCAGTCTGTCAGAAATAGCAGCAGCCAAAAAAGAATTAAATTTTAATTTTAAAGAATTTTTTTTTTCAGTTGCAAATAACCCACAAACCACAGTAGAGCCCAATACATCAAGACAAGAAAGGATTTGTACAAGTGTCTTGCTTCAAGAGCTTTTCATTCTCCATGTAGTGAAAAATTATGGGTGTCATGCCTCAATGTTATCACTGAAATTCTCACTTATCGATAAGGCAGGTTTACTGTGTGAGGCTAAGGAGAACAATCATCAGTTCCCCCAGCCTGCAAAAAGGCATCCCAAAGCACTTCATGCTTTATCATGGCCTCAATTGACTTAGAATCACAGAATGCTTTGGGGTGGAAGCAACTTTTAAAAGTGATCTAAGTCCAAGCCTACTGCAGTGAGCAGGGACATCTGCAACTAGATCAGGATGCTCAGAGCCCCATCCAACCTGGCCTGGAATGTTGCCAGGGATGGCATTTCTACCACCTCTCTGGGCAACCTGAGCAAGGGTTTCATCACCATCACTGTTAAAATAGGTCTTCTTTCTATTTAGCCTGAATTTCCCCTCTTTCAGTTTCAAAGCAACACCCTTTGTCCTATCACAACAGGCCCTGCTAAAATGTCTGTCCACATCTTTCCACTAGGCCCTTTTAAATACAGTAAGGTCTCCCTGGAGCCTTCTATTCTCCAGGCTCTTAAGAGGGGTGTTCCAGCCTTCTGATAATTTTCCTGGCTTCCTTTGGACCTACTCCTACAGGTTCATGTCCTTATTGTGCTGAAGGCACAAGACTGCTCCTATTTCAGGAGCATGGGAGACTTCTGTTTCAAATGAAAGCAGTATGTTAATGCTGTCTAAACAGTTATGGTTGAGTGCCGCTGTTCCAAAGCCACCTCAGGAGCACAGAAATTTTAGTTTTAAAACTAAAACTATTTTGCTCAGAATTTATAAAAAGCCTTTTCTTCCTCACATTTTTGGAGCAGCCAAAGAAGATGGAAGCTTTGTACTGCTGATGGTAGTAATGAAATCAGGAGTCTCAGCAGAAGGGCGTTGTGTTAGGTATCAAGAAATTCAGCTCAGTTTGCTGCAGAACAAAATATTAACAAGTTGCATAATTACATGGTTTATGTACTTCAGCTGTGTAAGTTACATTTGCAACAGTTTCAGACAACAGTAGGGGTTTCTTTACGAAGGCCTCAACTTTCTGCATGCTAAAAGATCCATCCGACCTAAGGTGCTGCCCCATCCTTCCAGCAAACTCTTGCTAGTTCCCTCTTTCACCCCAAAGAGCCAATAATCAGATGGAAATACCAATCCAAGACATCCACACATAACAGTGATACACATTCTGAGCTCACTGAGCTCAGAGCCACATCTGTTAATAGCCTAACAAATGTTCCTCAGGAAAAGCAAATAAAAACATTAAACGGCCACGATTGTGAGGTTGGGGCTGCAAAATACATAGAGAATCCTTTCTTTCTTGGTCTCTGGGACCAGTATGGAGACTTGATCTTCTGAGCTCCTGACTGTGATTTTCAGTGGTGGGAACTGCAATCACAGAGTATAACCAGAAATCACAGTTAATCAGTTTTTCAGGGGGAAAAAAATTAAAGAGGAAGTGGTAACTACCAGGGATTTTCCCAGCTTCACCTTGCTCTTTAGTTCTTTCCTGAGCTCTTCCAAATATTTCACAGATTCTGAAGTAGTGCTATAAATAAATACCAGGCAGTCACCCTGAATGACAGACAGTCTTCCCACTTCTTTCAGAAGTCACATTAAGCAGAGCTGTAGCCCTCTGCTTCAGAAAAACCTGCAGGATCAAGTCCTTCTCAAAGTTGAAGTAACATCATCTAACCTCAATCCCTACAGCATAATGGATTATAACTGACCTGTCTTGACTACAAGTGGATCTGATTTAAAACTCTTCAATCTCAGTAAAGATTCTGTGTTGACCCCTCTTTCAAACAGATGTACAGTACCTTACCTAGCTGACAAACAACTTACTTCCCTTTCAATTCTTTTTGAAGAAGACTGCTGACACATTTTGTGTATTCTACACCATTTTCCACATGAGCACAGAGATGTTGGAAAGATCCAACAGTTTACAGCTTAAAAAGAAGAACAAATCCAAGCAAGTAGTTCAAAAACATGAATATCAAGTCATGCTGCTTAAAGGTTTACACAGCTGATCACCAGGTGATCTAGCTGATCACTAGATTTCTGACAAAGACTTAATCTTCTCTCAATCTTAACTATCTTTAAACAGACAAATGGCACAGCAGCTTTCCTCATTTTAGAGAAAATTATCTTCAAATGAGATGAAAGCTGAATAAAAACCCAGGCTCCACATGATTCGTTACTTAACTATTTGTTAACTAACAAATTAGTCCTCATTCTTCAAGCCCAAACTAGAAGTTATTTACCAAGATCCCTTTTCAGCACAATCAACTACTGGGAAGAACAAGAAACCTATAAAGTAAAAAGTAAGGTACCCTGATAAGAAGGGTAAGGTTCCTAGTATTGGAACAGGCTTGGTAGCTTAAAGAGAGATCCCAAATCTTTATCTGGGCTTCTTAGCAAAAATCAAGTCAAACCTCTCTGGAGATGACAGCAAAGCTAATAGAGCGATACTGAGTGTACAAAGCTCTTCACATTCAGCTCACTTACCTAAACATGAGAAATAATTCTTCTTAACTGCAATAGATTCTCTGTAAGCTTGTTTGAATAATAACCTTTATTTAGAATAATAATAATAAACCTTTATTTAGAATAAACCAAACCAGGTTGGAAGAGACCTTCAAGATCATCACGTCCAACCCATCAACCAGTCCAACCCACCTAAACAGCTAACCCAAGGCACCAAGCGCCCCATCAAGTCTCCTCCTGAACACCTCCAATGACCACCTCCTTGGGCAGCCCATTCCAATGGGCAATCACTCTTTCTGGATAGAACTTCTTCCTAACATCCAACCTGAACCTCCCCTGGCGCAGCCTGAGACTGCATCCTCTTGTTCTGGTACTGGCTGCCTGGGAGAAGAAACCATCATCTGCCTGTCTACAACCTCCCTTCAGGTATCCGTAGAGAGTGATAAGGTCACCCCTGAGTCTCCTCTTCTCCAGGCTGAGCAACCCCAGCTCCCTCAGTCTTTCCTCATAGGGCTTGTGAGGTTGAGATTTAAAGCAAGAGGAGAGAAAACCACTGGAGATCTCTCTTCTCTGGAGAGATTCAAAGCAATCTCAACATGTTTCCGTGCAACTTACTCCAGGTGACCCTGCTTTAGCAAGGGGCTGGACTAGATCTCCAGAGGTCTCTTCCAACCACCACGCTTTGATTTTTTGAGTACTGTAGAGTAGAAGTAAGGTATTGCAAAAAATGTGTGCTCATGACAGAATTTACTGTATTTATATACTCACTATTCCATGAAAAAGAAGTTTTATTGTGTATCTGTAACGAGATGTTTCAACCGGGTGGCACTCAAAGTTCCAGAACTCAAAGCGCTCTCCTTCATTTTTAGGGGAAAAGATTACAGGAACCTACAAGAGAAAAATATTGCAGAAGCTTATCGAGATAATCTATACATCTTCGCCCACACAAAGCTGCAGCTAAGCCAGCACAAAGTTTTACACACTAGAGAACATATATCCACACACAGGTGATCTTGTAGAAAACAATACAGCTTGTCCTCTTTACCCCACAAGAGAAACAGAGATGAAACAGGTTGTGCAAGAAAACTCAACATTTCAGCTAATCTGTTTTAAGTGAAGCCAGTGAGTGCTTGCACAACTATTTCTATCAGTGAAATGAGGCAGAAGGGGACCAGGAGGGGAAATATGTGCAGCTGAAAGACAGTGCTACCTTCCTTCATCTGTTAGCTAAGGTGCGAACAACTGCACTCCTCCAGCTCCAAGTCGGCAGCACAGTGAGCTATAACTACTAGAAAGCTTGAAATTTAAACCAACTTGCAGGATGTGTATTTGATCATCCATAAAGGCCACCAATGTAACAAAAGCTGTCTCTATACAGCGCTGACCCAGGTTAACCCAAGAACAAACCTGCATTGTTTTCAGAGGTGAGGATGCGGGAAGAAAGGAGAGTAGCAGAAAGATCACCACAATGACATCCTATTAGCCTAATGCTATCAGACCCACTGCAAAAACCAGCAAATCATGACAGCACTGTACCTTATCAGCTCCAGCCAACAGCCTGAGGTGTCAATAATGCACATGTTATTCAAATATGTTTGAAGTAGAATTGCTAAAGCAAAGATGGAGTACTGTGTCCAGTTCTGGAGCCCCTATTACAAGAGGGATGTGGAGGTGCTGGAAGGTGTCCAGAGAAGGGCCACAAGGATGAGCAGGGGGCTGGAGCACCTCTCCTATGAGGACAGACTGAGGGAGTTGGGGCTGTTCAGTCTGCAGAAGAGAAGGCTCCGAGGTGACCTAATTGCGGCCTTCCAGTATCTGAAGGGGGCCTACAGGAAGGCTGGGGAAGGACTTCTCAGGATCTCAGGGAGTGATAGGACTAGGGGGAATGGAATGAAGCTGGAGGTGGGGAGATTCAGGCTAGATGCGAGGAGGAGGTTCTTCCCCATGAGAGTGGTGAAGCACTGGAATGGGTTGTCCAGGGAGGTGGTCGAGGCCCCGTCCCTGGGGGTGTTTAAGAGCAGGCTGGATGAGGCTCTGGCCAGCACGATCTAGTGTGGGGTGTCCCTGCCCATGGCAGGGGGGTTGGAACTAGATGATCCTTGTGGTCCCTTCCAACCCTGAATGAAACTATGAAACTAAGTCAAATAAGGGCTTTCAAGATACGGTAACTGGACACCTGGACAAGAGTCAGGTTTTTATAAACAGATTACAAATTGCAGCATTATATGGTCATAATAATCCATAATGGTTAAAAAAAAGTGTTCATGAACAGACAGACTGAAGTAGCATTGAGGGACAACAGTCCCACAGCAACTCGTTCAGCATGTCCTTGGATGTGCTTTATAACTGTGGTTATGAAACCCTCTAGTGGCCACGAGATTCAATTGTAAATCAAACAAATCCAGCTTTAGGAACAGACAAATGGTTCTTCAACAAGTATGATAAGACTGCTTCTAAGGAAATTAAAGCAGTTTTTCCACAATAGTTTCATAAGATCCCAATAATATTTTCAATTTTCTTGAGGACTTTCACAAAACATTTTACAACCAATTTTATGTTCTAGAACATATGCTCTTTAATAAAAAAAAAAAACCTACAGAAAGCCATCACATCAGTCATCTATACATTGCATAGAATCATGTGTTAGGGTTGAAAGGCACCTCCAAAGGTCATCTAGTCCAACTGCCCTGCAGTCAGCAGGGACATCCTACACTAGATCAGGTTTTCCAGAACCTTGTTGAGCCTAACCTTGAACACCTCCGGGGATGGGGCCTCAACTACATTACTGGGCAACCTGTTCCAGGGTTCCACTACCCTCACAGAGTTTGTTACTAACATCCAATGTAAATCTACTCTTCTCTAGTTTGAAACTGTTGCCCCTCATCCTATCACTGAAGGCTTTTGTAAACAGTCCCTCTCCAGTCTTTTTGTAGGCCTCCTTCAGGTACTGGAATGCCAGAAGGCTCCCCAGAGCCTTCTTTCCTCCAGACCAAACAAGATGTATTCTAGCTGACTCAGCTGAGTCAGTAACAGCTGTTTTAAGTACACACTGATTACCTCATACAACCCAGAAATGGAAGGCAAACATTTTATCGTGATCAGATAATAATATGATCAGCTTCAAAAACTCAACTGTTCTTTCAGAGAATTTCTCATGTAAGAATCTGGTTTACAACAGAAACTTGCTAATAAGCTTGAAACATTCACAAACATTAGTTTACCGTCATTTCTCTGTGAGCTTCGAGAGTACCAGAAACAGGGGAGCATGTGAAAACGGAGGAAGTAGCCCTATGGAAGCGACCACTTCTGTCCTGCAAATGAAGTTATGAGTCTGATTCAGAAGGCAGAACATAACAAAACAAAACCAAAACAACCACCCTGCCCAAACCAACACACAAACACACACACCCCCCCTTGTAAAGGGCTGGAGAAAATACACCAAATCAAGCTGCTTTCAAGTGAGCAAATTATACTGACTTCCTAAAAGCAGATGAATATAGACTAGAACTACTGCAACATCTAGGCAGTCATTACGACTACTGACTTGCAGTTTAGAAGTGGTGCACTGACTGGAAGATGGCATACTCCATCTTCTGGGCTACAGCTGAGTGTTACATGACCATTTATCATTTTACTACAACATATCATAATAATTCTAGCATAAAATCAAAGTGATCATCACAGCATTCCAACCTATCAAAACAACAGGGAAGCATTTACAAGTATCAATGGTGTAGCTGCAATAATTGCACTGGTGACACCACTGGTAACGTAGATTACCTCCAGAAATACCACGCACAACACAAATCCACTTGCATGAGTCTCAAAACAAGGCAAGTGAAGCATTCTGGAGTCAAAAGGGACACCTGTCTTTCAGAGAGTTACTATCCCTGCAGATATATAAAAGATACTCAGGGACATGGTTTAGTGGTGACTTGGCAGTGCTGGGTTAACAGTTGGATTTGATCTTGATGGTATCTTCCAACCAAGATACCATGATTCTGTGATCACTTCATGTTGATACTGGGTGACCACAAGCAAACTCTTTAAGCCAATACGTGAACAAGAGTTCATCTCACAGTGCACTGACTGATTCATAGTCAGGGAGCTACATGGAAGATTTAAAAAGGAATAACCTTTAGAATAAACCAAACCAGGTTGGAAGAGACCTTCAAGATCATCGTGTCCAACCCATCAACCAATCCAACCCACCCAAACAACTAACCCATGGCACCAAGCACCCCATCAAGTCTCCTCCTGAACACCTTCAATGACGGCAACTCCACCACCTCCCCGGGCAGCCCATTCCAATGGGCAATCACTCTCTCTGTATAGAACTTTTTCCTAACATCCAACCTGAACCTCCCCTGGCGCAGCCTGAGACTGTGTCCTCTTGTTCTGGTACTGGCTGCCTGGGAGAAGAGACCATCATCAGCCTGTCTACAACCTCCCTTCAGGTAGTTGTAGAGAGTGATAAGGTCACCCCTGAGTCTCCTCTTCTCCAGGCTGAGCAACCCCAGCTCCCTCAGCCTCTCCTCATAGGGCTTGCGTTCCAAACCCCTCACCAACTTCGTTGCACTTCTCTGGACTTGTTCCAGCAAGTCAACCTCCTTCCTAAACTGAGGGGCCCAGAACTGGACACAGGACTCGAGGTGTGGCCTAACCAGTGCAGTGTACAGGGGCAGAATGACCTCCCTGCTCCTGCTGGCCACACCGTTCTTGATGCAGGCCAGGATGCCATTGGCCCTCTTGGCTGCCTGGGCACACTGCAGGCTCATGTTCAGCCTACCATCAACCAGCACATAAAACATGTCCCTGATATGAAAGGATGCAAAAACCTCCTTTATAACAGAGCTGATGCTGAGATATATATCCTCTGAAAGAATGGAGGGGGAGAGTGTGGAAAAAAACCTAAGAGATTTGTATAAAACTACCAAGATAAGCATTCACTCACTCTAACATAGGGTGGTGGAATCGGTGACAAATGCCACTTCACATCTTCATTCCCTTTGTTCTCCATTTCCAGTAGAGTTGCTAGAAGGGAAATATCAGACAAGTATATTAAGTATTTTTATTCACAGATTGCATCAGGTTGGAGAAGATCATTTTGTTTAACCCCCCTGAAGTCAGCAGGGACACCTTCAACTAGATCGGGTTGCCCAGGGCCACATCAAATCTGACTTTGAATTTCTCCAGGGATGGGGCCTCAACCACACCCCTGGGCAACCTGTTTTAGTGTATTAAACACACTCATTTTACAAGAACTTCCTCCTAATGTCCAACCTAAATGTACCCCTGCCCCTCATCCTATTGCAACAAGCACTCCTAAACAGTCCTTCCCCAGCCTTCCTGTAGGTCCCCTTCAGATACTGAAATAAGGCCTTCCTGGAGCCTTCTCTTTTCCAGGCTGAACAGCCCCAACTCTTGCAGCCTGTCCTCATAGGAGAGGTGCTTCAGCCCTCTGATCAAAATCCTTACTACCTAGAAAAGAAAGCTAAGCACTACTATTAAAACAAAAAAAAGCTGGTATCTAGACAAGAGAATGATGGTTTCCTACAGTAATGCAAAGACCTTTAAGCATTACTGGAATTAAATGTACCAATGAAGGATTTGTGTCTCCGTTATCAATAGTGTCCTCCTTGATCATTAAGTAGCAGACAAGGATAGCCATTCATAACTGACATTCCTATCATCTCAAGGAAGAACATTTATTTCTTGCCCTCACACAGATTTTTCTCACATCTTAGGGACACAAACAAGTAAGGAGAACAGGTCTGCTGCAGAAGTGGGCTGACCAAAAAGAGCTTCAGCAAAATGCAGTACGCTCATGACACCCTTTGCTCAAGCACAATATTGTCACATTCATCACAGCTGCTTAAAAACAGGCAACTAAGCTGTCTGGAAAGCAGGGGTGGGGGCAGTGGGAAAGAGGAAAACAAAAAAGGAAGATGAAAGAATAAAAAAAAAAGGGAAAAAAGGGAATTAAATAAAAGTAGAAACACTTATGAAAGGAGTTCCATCACAAGGAGTTACATTCCAATGTAAAGCCAGGAGAGCAAACCCGTTCAATCACGCTGATCAGATTAAAAGAGCAAAGCCCAAATCAAGGCATCAAATTCCCAAACAGGCAATACAGGACACAATACCTGTAAACACAAGGCACTACAGATATTTTATTTACTAAGTTCAGCAGATGTTACCTGATCTGAGGCCAGGTCTCGTCCTAGGAAAAGAAAGATTTTCGTTCTTTATCAGTACTGCCATTTGTGGGTGCAGGAGCACCCGGACAGGCTTCACATGAGCAGAAGAGTTTTCAGGCTGTAGAGAAAGTAACTCAGAGCTTCTAGATGGAGAGTCTGTTCCAGGCACACTCCCTGCAACTGCCTCACGAATCTGCACTTGGATAGACTTTGGCACAATTTGGAGAAAAGGAAAGATGTGAACATGGATACATTAACAAACCAATTGATTTATCTCTGTTTCCCTGAGCTGGAAGATCTTATGATGTTCACTGTTACATTTCAACAGAAAAAGGGTGTCTCAGGTTAAATCACTGGGTCTTCTCTAACCTTAGCTCAAAATTCAGATTCTTGGGACAAATTTAATTTAGGAGAAGAGGAAAATTTACTATTCAAATGGTTTAATTCAATATGAAAAATTATTTAAACAGGTTACATTTAATTGGCAGCTCCTACAATATTCCCTGCTCACAGAGAACAGGAACAGGGCTGCCTTGCTCAGATTTATGTTCACTTCTGCTACATCATCACTACTTCCACAAACTTCTGCTAATGCTAGGAAAATCATAGAATCACTTTGGTTGGAAAAGACCCTTGAGATCAAATCCTTTGAGATCATTATCTAACTCTACCAAGTCTCATGCTAAACCATGTCCCTCAGCACCCTGCATTTTTTTAACTACCTCCCTGCCAGGGAGATTATTCCAGTGTTTGAGAATCCTTTCAGCTAAGAAGTTTCTTCTGATAGCCAATGTAAATGTCCCTGTGAGAGACTAAAGCTTTTCTCTCCTGATGTGACTCGACAAAGATAAAATCACCTTTGCTGCTTGCCCAGACAATAGCTGATGTGTATTGGGCAGAGCCACTGGAACAACTCTTGGGAGGGTGCAAAGATAACATTGCTCACTGGACCACAGCTGGCCTGACAACAATGGACCGAGGCCACCTTCGGGAATACAAATAACCTCCACCCATCAGGTACCCCAGAAAAGGAGGATGGTGAGACAATGGATTCACCACCTGGCCCCTGATTTCCTGGGGGACAATACTTGGACACATACCTAAGGACTACAAACTGTATAAAAGACTTGATCAACTACTGGCTCAATGGAAGGAAAACACAGGTGAAGAGAAACACAGGAGAAGGACAATGCTGCTGAGAAGGAAAACAAGAGAGGAACAAGAGAATATCAGGAGAGAAAAATGACAGAGACATCACCATGGAGCCTGGAAGAAGCAGAACCCTCTTTCCATGTCCTAAGTTCCACCTGCTGCAACTCAGAGAGCTGAAGAGGCTGCCCAGAGGACCACATCTCTTCTACAGCCAAAGCCCCAGCACCCTTTCTCTACAGACCCAACAGTTCCTGCAGCACCTTTCCTCCACAGACTCAAACTGTCTTGGGGGGGGGAGAAAGGGTGTGGTAATATAATTCTTTTCCTCTTCTCTCTCTCCCTATTTTCTCCCTCCCCTTCTGGTCCATCCACTTTATTTATGTAATAAACAGCCTAGCTGTTGATATTTTGGCCTCGTTTGTGCCTCTACTTTCACAACACGGGAATATTCAAAAGAACTGAGTCTCTTTCCCTCTCCGGACAGAGACAGTCCCTCAGTGCAACTTGAAGCCACTTCCTCTTTTTCTATCACTTCTTTACTAGGAGAAGAGACTGACCTACATGACACTCCAGCCTGCTTTCAAGGAGTTGTAGAGAGCAAGGTCTCCCCTCAGCCTCCTCTTCCCCAGACTAAACAATCCCAGTTTCCTCAGCTTCCTCGTAAGACCTGTTCTCCAGACTCTTCACCACCTTCCTTACCCTTCTCAATCTTAGCATGCTTTTGGCTTGACTGGATAGGTACCAAAGAAATGGCAAAAGCATTATTGACTACCACATCCCTTACAGTTTGATTGGGTTTGCTACATTCTCCACTTTTGTCCTAGTAGGTTCCTTCTCAAATCCTTTTCTCATATTGCTACGGCAATCCCATGCAGAGCTACAGGCTGGGGTCGGAATGGCTGGAGAGCTCCCAAACAGAGAGGGACCTGGGGGTGCTGATCGACAGCCACCTGAATATGAGCCAGCAGTGTGCCCACGTGGCCAGGAGGGCCAATAGCATCCTGGCCTGCATTAGGAATAGTGTGGCCAGCAGGAGCAGGGAGGTCATTGTGCCCCTGTACTCTGCATTGGTTAGGCCGCACCTTGAGTACTGTGTCCAGTTTTGGGCCCCTCAGTTTAAGAAGGACATCGAAACACTTGAACGTGTCCAGAGAAGGGCAACAAGGCTGGGGAGAGGCCTTGAACACAAGCCCTATGAGGAGAGGCTGAGGGAGCTGGGATTGTTTAGCCTGGAGAAGAGGAGGCTCAGGGGTGACCTCATTGCCCTTTACAACTACCTGAAGGGTGGTTGTAGCCAGGGAGGGGTTGGCCTCTTCTCCCAGGCAACCAGCACCAGAACAAGGGGACACAGTCTCAAGCTGCGCCAGGGGAGGTTTAGACTCGAGGTGAGGAGGAAGTTCTTCACCGAGCGAGTCATTCGTCATTGGAACGGGTTGCCCAGGGAGGTGGTGGAGTCATCGTCCCTGGAGGCGTTCAAGGGGAGATTGGATGAGGCACTGGGTGCCATGGTCTAGTCATGGAGTCTGTGTTGATAGGTTGGACTCGATGATCCTCGAGGTCCTTTCCAACCTAAGTGATACTGTGATACACTGTGATACTGTGACATAGTTAATTATGTGGAGTCTGCATTTCCTTCTGAACTCTTTTCCACAACTTCCCTGTTTGGTGTATTTTAAAGACAGTTTCCAACTCTGTTTGATAACCTCACCTTTCCCCATCAAAAAGGAAAACATATGTAGGTTTATCCTTTCAGTGTCTTCTCTTTCCATACATTGTTATAAGTAACTCAAAATAAATACTGGCTGTAAATATAAAAACCCAGTTATTTCTTTGAGGAATCATAGAAAGGTCTGGGTTGGAAAGAACCTCAAAGGTCATCTGGTCCAACTCCCTCTGCAGTCAGCAGGGGCATCCTCAACTAGATCAGGTTGCCCAGATCCCTGTTGAGCCTCACCTTGAATATCTCTAGGGACAGCAGGGAGTCTGCTTTTACACTGATGAAAGAAGAGACTGCTGGCTTCATACATTTTATTTCTATCTCTTCATTTAAACAGGGAAAAGGCTTTGATTAAAATGAAGGAAGAGCACAAACCTCTTCTAGATGTTCTTCACCACAGACTTGTCAGCCAGAAGCTTAATTTTACCCTAAGAGAGCTCAAAAGGAGCTCTGGTGACTTATTCAATAACCTCCTTCGCCTTTTAAAATACCATATAGACTCCTTTTACAGATGCATGTGTATGTGTATATATTTCACTTTTCTAGAAAGGATGCATAAAGCAACAGTGGGGAAACAACATTCACTTTGAATTGCCAACAGTCTAAGTGTTCACACCACAGTATTTCTTCTCCTTTTCTTAAAAGAGAACTTCACAAATTGAAGAGAATCATGGAAGTTGACAGAAATGTCATGTCACACCTAAAAGGTTTTAGCAACATTATTAGACCTTAAGCACTGGAACAGGCTGCCCAGGGAAGTGCTCGAACCATCATCCCTAGAGGTATCTAAAAAGATGTGTAGATGGGGCACTTAAGGACAGGATGCAGCAGCAGACTTGGTAGCGTAAATGGTTTGACCTGAGAATCTTACAGATCTTTTCCAACCAATTCCATGACTTCACCCAGCAAAGAAAAGACAGTTGCAATCTCAGCTCTCAAATAAACTATGTACCTTTTGTCCATTACCACAATGGATGAAGATTAAGCCACTCCAAGGAATTAATGAAGGCTTTGTGGCAAGTGATGGATTAGGACTGACCAAAATTTGTGTACTGCTCCTAAAAAACAAACAAACAAAATAGTATGATACTCAGAATGCAAATCTAGAACAGATCTCACTAATTCCCCTCCCCAAAAGGATGCAATAAGACAGCAAGTCAATAAAGTTTAATTCTCTAGATTATCATCAAGTTTTCAGCTATCCAATGAATTATCAAGCTTTACTAGTCAGAAACTTAACACTAACATCCTTTATAAACTTGGCATTGATGATTGTATAAGGGGTCATAGGGAAAGAGTAAATCTCATCTGTTAACGTACACTACTGGTCAGGCCCTGTAAAGCAGACAGCTGCATGTTGCTGAAAAGTCGGTGCAGGAATGGCATGCTGCACAAAATGCATTTCAAGACTCTTTTTAACTAGTTCTGCTTCTAGAGAGGCAGCTTGCTTTCCTTCCTCCCATGCAGACAGATACTGGAGAAGAAGAAAAGCTTTTCAATGTTGTCAATGCCTTCTATAGTTCTTTAGAGCAGGGGATGCTGAAGAGTCTAACCTCAAGTGAAGCAGTTAAGACATCACACAGTAACTAGACCAGTGAGAAGATAAATTCTGAGTTAGTGTTCCATATTCTATTCCAGAGACACTTCAGTGAAAGAAAAGAGAAAGTGAGCACTTCAGTGATTTTTATACTCATTTTAAAAAGACTGAAGTAAATAAAGGTCCTTGGCTGTATATTAGCAAAAGCACTCAAGCTAATTCTTCAGCTGTAGGTTAAAATGTCATTAGCACAGCACCTGGCATTTGCAGAGCTCACTGTAGGAACAAGATCAGTCCCCACAGGAAAGTCCATCCCACGATCATTGTCACAATATGGTCATAGCTACAAACTTCAGCCATCAGATTCCATATTTCAAAGCCATTAACATCAGGATATTGATATTTCCTTAGAGAACTGTGGAGGGATTTTTTTAATCTGTTTTCAGAATCTTTTCCCTCATGGTTCTCTCTCTCAAGTGCAAACTGTACATGAGAGCACAATTTACTGAGCAGACACACTGCCTGTTGACACCAACCATTCTGCTCTTTGAGCCTCTGGCATGTCTTTGATGTTTACTGAAAACTTCTCAGGCAAATCCAGCTTGCCTGGGTCACAAAACATGTGTCCTTCAGAGTCCCATTCAGCCTAAAGACACTAACTCTCAATACTTTCACTGCTGCAAAAGGAACCAAACCTAGGGAAGAAATACCTTCCAAAGGTAATTCTTTCAGCCTTTGGAGATTCCAACAGCTCTTGCTAAAAAAGTACTATTCTTTTTACAGCACTCACAGAATGCTCTAGGTTGGAAGGGACCTGCAAAGGTCAGTCCAGTGTCCCTGTTCTGAGCAGAGACATCTGAAACTTGCTCAGAGCTCCATCTAATCTGACCTGGAATGTTTCTAGGCACGTGGCTTCTACCACCTCCATGGGCAGCCTGGGCCAGTGTTTCACCACCCTCAGTGTAAAAAAAAAATCCCTCCCTTGCCAATACTCTTAATACTGAGGCACAGCAACACGTCAGAGGCTAATTGCAGTTCACTTCCACAAGCAAATCTCCTGAAACACTACAAAACTCTGTGGGGACTCATGGCTTCCATTATTACACATTCAGGCAAGTTAGAAGTTGCCTTTAGCTCATTCCATATGACCAAAGGACTTCAGTCAAGGTGAATCAGGGGATTGTCTGCTTGTTCTAGCATGGTAGAGTCAATCCTTGATCTTTGGACCTTCTTAGACTATCCCTGTGAGATCAAGCCTTCTCATTTTGTGGCTTAAATCAGTTCAAGAATATAGTTGGCTCCAGCCATCACAATGCATAGCACAAAAGATTCTGGCTGGCTCCTGTACTGACAGGGTGACTGATTTTGGCACTACAGGAACACAGTCATGAAAAGGTGGAAACTGGGCAGGCACAGCTTGCTGGGCTTAGTTCAGCTGTTCCCACAGGTCTGTTTCCTACTTTCTGTTCTTGATCTGGCCTACATGTGATGTTTCAGCTCATTCTTTCCAAGTGAAGAGGGAATGCATTTTAAAATTAGGCAGTACAAGAAAATTCCTTGCAGAGGAGGCCAACAATTCCCTCTTTTTAATTAATCATTCCACTGTCTTGAGTTTGAAAATAGGATGTCCTTACTTTCCCAGAATGCAGCAGCATTCTGCAAAAACTGTAATTTGGAGGTTGGAGGAAATACTTTTTGTTTTAAATTCACATATTAATTTTCAACAACCACAATCAGGGAAAAGAGAGACTTTTAAAGCTTCAGCTTTGTTGACTGTGCAGCTCCTGGAAAATTATGCAACAACAACAGTATTTCCAGGCACAGAAAACTCCTGGCCTCAAAGTGACTTTGTAGGTGACAGAACATTCCCAGCACACAGAACTATAAAGGGTTAAGGTCCTAAAATATGAAAGCTAGATTTGCATGTGAGCTGACAAAAAGACTACACCTTAGAACTATTTCAGTAATTTAAACCAAAATAAGTTTCTATCAACTAACTAAAATTCCTCAATTACCTGGAATAGCTACAAATTCACCCAAAACCTCACCACACTTTCACATGTGAAGGAACCTGTGAGGAGAAACTTACTCTGGTTCAACAACTCCGTGTTGTGGGGTGACAGTAAGACAGCGGACTGGCCATGTAAGCTCAAATGCCAATGTCCTGTTAGAGCTGTTGACAATTTGTACCTGTCCAGTATCTGTTGTTCCACCTGTAAGATTTAAAAGAAAGCTATAAGACATGTACAAAAATTCACAGGAGTGCCCAACATTCCAAGATGCATCAATTAAAATAAAGCCTTTTTCGCTCTCTTTTTACTTTCACAATGCTTTCAAAGTCTTCATAGGTATGCACTGCATATAATGTGTACACACAGAGCACACTAACTCTGACACTTTAACCAAACTCATTGCCCTGGTTTGAGCTAGAACAGAGTTAGTTCTGGTCACTACTGTTACTTCTCAGCTCAGTCTCTGCTCCATGAGGGCACCTTCTGAAGTTCTGGGCATGTTTGCACAGCTTCTAGTGGCTACTTCTAGGGGTAAGAGCACTGATGGGAAGAGTTATTGCCAAAGGCTAGGCAAAGTCACTGCTAAGTCTTGTCCTCTACATAGAAATGCAGTAAGCAATAGCTAATACCTGTAGGGAGGAGCAGAGAGTTCAGGTGACCCTAAATTGACCAACAAGTGTTTCTATCCCATGAATGTCATATTCAGTAAAAAGCTGAGGGATCACCAGGGTCAAGCCTCCTCTTCAATGGCTGAAGCCCAAGGAGGAGTCTGTCCATTCTGTCTTCAGTCCTTCAATCCTAATCAATGTTCCTGAATCCAGCTCCTGAGTCAGATTCCTGTCTGCCACTGAGTCCAGTCTGGGACTTCCCTAGCGCCTGTACACAGCACTAGTGGTAATGATGACATCATTTGCCATCAAGGGGCTGGCTTTTATCTGTTAGTATCTGGTTTACTTCATTGTTATTTTCATTACAGTTGACTTGTTTTTCTTTTCCCCCACATCAGTCTCTCTCCCTTATTCCCTTTCTCTTCCCTTTGGGAAAGAAGAAGGGTTCATAAAGAGCATCTATTAACTTAGTGACCAGCCCAGTCCTAGCCCTTGACAACCAAGCTCAAACCAAGTTTACTGTTTAGATGTAAAGCTACTGTGGCAGCCAAGCCACACTTACAAAGTAAGTACATAGTACACAGTATAGTTATTTTAATACTAGTGTGGGTATATTAATTATCTTCAAAATACACTTACTAATAGAAGGAGATGTCAAAATCAAGCACTCAGGTTCAGCAGTCCAAGGCTGTTGAGTGTCTGACTTATTCTGAACCAGTTCATCAGTTTCAATAGGTAGTGGAAGAACCCGAGGTCCTTTAACAGGAAGAATGCCCAGGCTTGCACTGACACGTCTGACAGAGTTCTCAAAACTGAAAAAAAGATTGCATTAGACATAAGTATTTTTATTACTACTTTTGAGTAATTCTAAAAGCCTACTCCACATTTTGTATTAAATTGTAAGAAATAAAGTTCTTCACGTGGGCCTTCAATTCTGCATTATTAAGAAAAACAGAAATAGTTCAGCAGCTAAATCATGAGCCAGCAGTTTTTACAGGTTCATTGAATCATTTTGGTTGGAAGAGACTTTTAAAGGTCACTTCCAACATAAAATTCCCTATGATTCCACAATTTCAAAGACCAGATCTCAACCAGTTCTCCAAAGAAGTCCCCACAGTAATGGATGGCTTCAGTTGAGGGCACAGTGAGTTTGGGAATAACCTCAGCACATACTGCCACAGGGTCTGAACAAGGAAAAATCCACAAAGCCTTTATTATATATCTATTTCCATCCCTGACATGGAAATTTCACTGCAAGGGATGAAATAGTTATAGTCCTATTAGGACCACAAAACCAGATGCGCCTTGGGAGTGCCTATGGAAAAAACACCCAGTCTCTTCAGATGACTAGAAGGTTGCAGATAAAAGTTAATGGTGTCAGTTGAGGGAACAGTTTAGAAGCTATCAGAAGGGTTTCAACTGACTATATAGAGAAAACAAAATGACAAAAGCCACCCAGATATTAATTTGAACCAGTCTCATTAGAGAGACAGCTCTTGCACTTGCAAAGAAAATCAGTTTTCATCACTGACACTGAGGTTTTCAGTGAAAAGAAAATGCAGTTCACTTAGACATTATTCCACAGCCTTCTCACTACATTACCTGTCCACCTCCACAGGACATCCAGAAGGCCACTGAAGTAATTCCAGGTCAGGCAAGCAATATCCCCTCACAAAAAGGGAGATGGTCCGCATGTTTGCGTAGAAAAGGCGGGCATGGTTTGCATTCTGGGGAATATCACATACTGAAAAGTAGAGTAACAAAGCAACTCTAATAAGGAAAAGAAATAAACACTTCTGCAACACTGAGAAATTACACAACAGGGATTCAGGATACAGACCCAGTTAACAAAGTGTTGGCTAAGATAGCCCAGATCCTTCAAAACATTACCTACTGCAAGTTCAGTTATTGGGCATAAACCTGTATTAATGAGGTGTAATATATAGATCCAAATCCACATCAATGGCCCCTTGTTAACTATAAAATAGCTATTTTCCCCCCCTTTATACAAGTGCTACACACCAAATTGAAGTTCTACACCAAATTGAAGTTAAATTCTACTCTTCACCCTGACAAACAAGACAAAAACCTTCCCAAGGCTTGGCAGAAAGATTCAACTTCAGAGAAGTTTCTTGTCTATCCATCTATCTGGTATTTCATTCATTATACTTGCAGATATCCAGAAAGTCAGGAATGTCACAGTACCATTTAAAAACAGTAAAAAAGGTCTCATCCAAACAGGTAACAAGTCAAAGTTTTCTCCTTGGCTTTGTGCCATTTCATGTTGAATAGACAGAATGAAGGCTTTAACTTCTCTTCCTAATTCTCTACCTTCTCCCCACCAGCAGCGCAGAGAGACAGGGAATGGCAATGTGGTCAGTTCATCACATGATTCTGTCACTCCTTCCTCGGGGGGAGGACTATTCACACTCTTCCCCCACTTCAGTGTGAAATGCCTCCAACAGAAGATGGTCCTCCATGGGCTGCAGTTCTTCACAAACTACTCCAGTGTGGGTGCCTTCTGTGGTGTACAGTCCTTCAGACACATACTGCTCCAGCACAGGTCCTCAGCAGGGTCATGAGTCAGCAAACCTGCTCTAGCACGGGCTTCTTTCTCCACAGGGTTACAGAACCTGCCAGGAGTCTGCTGCAGAGCAGGCTCTCCACAGCACCATAGCCTCCTCTAGGCACCCACCAGTTCCAGTGTGGAGTCTTCTATGGGCTGCAGTCAAATAGCTGCTCCACCATTAACTGCCAGGGGCTGCAGGTGACAGCCTGCCTCACCAGGGCCTTCCCCACAGCCTTTAGGGGAATCTCTGCTCTAGCAGCTAGAGCACCTCCTCCTCCTTCACTGCTTTTGGTGCCTGCAGAGGTCTCTCTCACATTCTTGCTCCTCTATCCCATCCACTGTTGTGCATGAACATTTTCCCCTTCTTCAGTATGTTATCCCAGAGGCTCTACCGCCACTGCTGATGGGCTTGGCCTCGGCTAGCAGCAGTTCTCTTTTGGAGGCAGCTGACACTGGCTCTATCAGACATGGGGGAAGCTTCCAGAAGCTTCTCACAAAAGCCACTGCTGTAGTTCCCCCTCGACCCTACCAAACCTTGCCACTGTATCTGTCCAAACTAAGAATTTTGGCTTCTATAGTGACCAAAACAGTAAGTGGGGAAATACCTAAGGTTCAAGCCTAAAGGGACCTTTTGCAACCCAAAAACAAGTAGTGGGGTTTTCTTTTAACAAGTCATAGGCTTACCTTCTGTCACAAGTTGCTCCCCTTGAAATTCTCCACCAAAAGCAATGTTTCTCAATATGCTATGTTCTGAAATTAAGTTGGTTTCTTTCTCAGATTCACAATTCCTAGATCTATTAGAGAGAAGAACCACCAGGAGTCATTACGTTACCAGAAAGTACTGGAAACAATTTGAGAAGGCTGGTAAAGTTGCTAAGAATCCAGCAGAACGTTTACTTGATGTTTTCTCAGATACACCAAGCTCAAAGCTGTGAGCATTGCTTTAAACCTGAAGTCTTGTCCTGATCTTGAAATTGTTACAGCAATACCTGCCCTGTTGCTGCACAGTGAAAGGAACCACTCAAACAATGGCTCCTGGACACTTGTTTTACCAAGAGAGTTGTTCTCTGCTGTCAGTCACAGCTACCTATACCCTAGACTTCTGGTAAGTACCTCAAAAACACATGAGTGATGTCTCAGGTGCCACAGGAAGCAGGAGAACACTATTTTGGTCACAAGTGAAAACCTTTTGAGAGGAACAATTGATTAGGCAATGGCAGCGGCAGCAGGTGCCAGCCAACAGCAGGAACATGAAACCAAGGAGCATGACTGCAAACAGGACAAAAACACCACTGGGATGCATCAAGATATAAATAGTCCTGGGGAAAAATGGGAAGCTACAGTTCTGTAAGAAGAAATCTGGTATTCAGGTAGGGTCAGAGCTGTGGAATTGCAAAGAACACCTCAACACTACTGATTTTCAGGTCTAAGCTACTTACTAGGCTGCTAACTGATTATATTTTGAGTCAAGAACTCGAGCCACAAGTAGGCAGATTAAGTCAATAGATCAAAAATTTGCCTCATTTTTGCCCTTCAAAAAGGATTCAATGACAGTGAATATTGTCATAGACAAAAGAGTTCCTACAAAAATCAGTAAGAAGGATTTTAAAATATACAGGAAGAAAAAAACCTCATTTCCTACCAACAAGGTCACAAATGTAGCTATTGCATGACCTCCTTATTCAAACAGCTAAAAGCACCTATGTTTAATATCTTTCTTTGGATAAAGATAAATTGAATCATAGAATTGTTGAGGCTGGAAAAGACCTTTAATATCATCAAGGCCAACAAATACAAGGACTTTCAGGCAAAGGAATGTAAATGCAATAGTGAAATACAGCTGTTGTGAAATTTTGCACCGCATGATGATCATCAGCACATTAATGTTTTTCCTACTCTTAGCATTTTGCATTAGCACAGAATATACCCAGTTGGAAGGGACCTCCAAGATCATCCAGTCCAATCTTTGAGCAAGCACTGAAGGGTCAACACTAAACCATGTCACAGTATAATCACAGTATCGCCAAGGTTGGAAGAGACCTCGAGGATCATCAAGTCCAACCTGTCACCACAGACCTCATGACTAGTCCATGGCACCAAGTGCCACATCCAATCTCCTCTTGAATACCTCGAGGGACGGTGACTCCACCACCTCCCTGGGCAGCCCGTTCCAATGACGAACAACTCGCTCGGTGAAGAACTTTCTCCTCACCTCGAGTCTAAACCTCCCCTGTCGCAGCCTGAGACTGTGTCCCCTTGTTCTGGTGCTGGTTGCTGGAGAGAAGAGACCACCCCCTTCCTGGCTACAACCTCCTTTGAGATAGTTGTAGAGGGCAATGAGGTCACCCCTCAGCCTGTCCAGGTCCCTCTGGATGGCCTCCCTTCCCTCCAGCATGTCTGCTGCACCAATGAATCAATGCCTTTTGATTTCTTCCGGCTCTTTCTGAAAGCGGGTTAAAACCTTACTCGTGGTACCATCCACCTCCAGCTTTAACTTCTTATTTAACCTCTGTTTCTGTGACAACAGCAAAGGACTTCTTACCTAAAGTACTGCTGCCTAGAAACTTCATCTCCCCAAAACAACCACACTGCTGCTAACAATGTGGTTGAACTTTGGAGGTTGATTTCCAGTGGATTCCATGTTATGGTAATCACCTGGTAAAACAAACAGGCAACCCAGAAAAATATCTTGTTAGGACCAACGTATAGAGCAAGGCAACAAATTACTGCAATGCAAGAGGACTAAACACAAGTTAAAGGAGAACAAAGAATAAAGAATTTATCAGACATTCTTACTGATCGTATTTACTTCAGTTAAAAATATTTGCTCAGAATCAGGTACTATACTTACTTCATGTGTTCCTTCTCTTACCACGAACTTCTCTGGAGATACCATCAGCACCTGAGGATCCATAATTCCTCCTGCCCCTAGGTTTTCAAGGCACACTGCTTTAACATAGGCAGCCCGAGAACCTGTGTTTTTCACGTGCACAGTAGCTCTCTTTGATGTTGATGGTGGCAACGCTTCCAGTTCTATCAAGTAGTTACTAGGCAGTTTCTTAACATTCTCTAAAATTAAGTTGCTTGTTCCTCCATATCCAGATAATGGTATCTGAAGGGCAAAAACATTCAGTCACCAAAAAAAATCTAGTACCTCAAAAAAAAGCAATTTTTTTTCCCTAAAATTTCTGTACAACTCTTGTAAACTAAATAAAAGACAGAAAGACAACTGAAAGATTGAAATGGGACCTGAAAAGACTTCACAAGCAATAGAAAAGCTTAAGTTTATTCAGCCCATTTCAAGTTTCACTGAAAATGAAGTTAAGACAAGTTCAGATTAATTAACAGTTCTAGAGTTAAAAGAATCATAGAACACTTTAGGTTGGAAGGGAACTTTAAAAGTCATCTAATCCAACACCCCTGCACTGAGGAGGGACATCTTCAATAAGATCAGGATGCTCAGAGCTCCATTCAACCCAATCTGGAATATTTCCAGGGATGGGGCTTCTACCACCTCTCTGGGCAATTGTGACAGTGTTTTACCACCACCAGTGCAAAAAACTTCTTCCTTCTACCTAGCCTACATCTCCCCTCTTCTGAAGTCATTACCCCTTGTCTTGTCACAACAGGCCCTGCTGAGAAAACGGTCTCGGTCTTTATCATAGGCCCCCTCTAAGTACTGAAAGGTTACAATAAAGTCTCCCTGGACCCTTTATTTAGAATAAACCTTTATTTAGAATAAACCAAACCAGGTTGGAAGAGACCTTCAAGATCATCGTGTCCAACCCATCAACCAATCCAACCCACCCAAACAGCTAACCCATGGCACCAAGCACCCCATCAAGTCTCCTTCTGAACACCTCCAATGACGGCGACTCCACCACCTCGCCGGGCAGCCCATTCCAATGGGCAATCACTCTCTCTGTATAGAACTTCTTCCTAATATCCAACCTGAACCTCCCCTGGTGCAGCCTGAGACTGTGTCCTCTTGTTCTAGTACTGGCTGCCTGGGAGAAGAGACCATCATCCACCTGTCTACAACCTCCCTTCAGGTAGTTGTAGAGAGTGATAAGGTCACCCCCGAGTCTCCTCTTCTCCAGGCTGAGCAACCCCAGCTCCCTCAGTCTTTCCTCATAGGGCTTGTGCTCCAAACCCCTCACCAACTTGGTTGCTCCTCTCTGGACTCGTTCCAGCAAGTCAACCTCCTTCCTAAACTGAGGGGCCCAGAACTGGACATAGGACTCGAGGTGTGGCCTAAGCAGTGCAGTGTACAGGGGCAGAATGACCTCCCTGCTCCTGCTGGCCACACTGGTCTTAATGCAGGCCAGGATGCCATTGGCCCTCGTGGCTGCCTGGGCACACTGCAGGCTCATGTTCAGCCTGCCATCAACCAGTACCCCCAGGTCCCTCTCTCCTGGCTGCTCTCCAGCCACTCTGACCCCAGCCTGTAGCTCTGCATGGGGTTGTTGTGGCCAATGTGCAGAACCCGGCACTTGGATGTGTTCAATCTCATGCCATTGGACTCTGCCCATCTGTCCAGCCTGTCGAGGTCTCTCTGCAGAGCCTCTCTACCCTCCAGCAGATCAACTCCTGCCCCCAGCTTGGTATTATTAGCAAATTTACTGATGATGGACTCAGTGCCCTCATCCAGATCATCAATAAAGACGTTAAAGAGCATGGGGCCCAGCACTGATCCTTGGGGCACACCACTAGTGACTGGCCGCCAGCTGGATGTGACACCATTCACCACCACTCTCTGGGCTCGGCCATCCAGCCAGTTCCTAACCCATTGCAGTGTGCTCCTGTCCAAGCCACCCTTCTCTTCTCCAGGCTGAACAATCCCAACTCTCTCAACCTTTCCTTCTAGGAAGCATGCTCCAGCCTTGAAATCTTGGGCTACCTTTAAAATAGTACATTAAAATCTTCCTTCACTAGGGGAAAAAAGTGCACACAAAACTGAGGCTAATGTTCAAACCATAAAATTCGGTGCCCAAACAACCTTTAAACAAATACACAGATCTTCATAGTGCACATCTTAACAGTGCTCAGCTTTTCAACAGAAACAGCTTTTCAGTGCTAGATCTTAAACAGCTATGAAAAAAAATAGATATATATTCAAATTAAAAGTTAGGCTGGGCCTCTTACAGTAAACTTAATTCCTGGCTGTGATCGCATCCCCAGCTGTTTGATTTCCAGCTTGGCAAAGCAGCAAGTTGCCCGAGTAGGTCTAAACATCAAATGTATGTCAGCATCTTCTTTGGGACAAATTTTGAGTTCCCAATTAATAGTTGAGCGCTCTTCTGATCCAAATATACTCTGCAGCTATAAAAACAAACACAGAGCAATAAGATTTGCTTCACCAGGAACCCCAAGTTAACTTCTTCAAAACCTGAACCGAGTCGACAGTGATCATGTATTTAAAGTTGTAATGCTTAATATGCAGCAAAACTCAGCAAGTTCAAGACAGTTCATATTGCCACAATGATCCCCTCAGTTTACAGAAAAACAGAATAGTAGGGGTTGGAAGGCACCTCTCCAGTTCATCTAGTCCACCCCCATGTTAAAGCAATTTCTCCTAGAGGAGGCTGCAGAGGAATGTGTCCAGACAGATCCACAGAAAGACACCCCCACAACCTCCCTAGACAGCCTGTTCCAGTGCTCCACCACCCTCAAAGAAGTTTCTCCTTAAATTCAAGTGAAGCCTCCTGTGTTCTAGTTTGTACCTGCTGCCACTTGTCCCATCACTAAAGAGAGCCCACATGATACTTGTCATGCCAGTGGCTATTGTACTGCTGGTATCATTCTCGCAGGCTCTAGCTTAGACCATTTTTTTTGCATTCAATCCATAAGGTAAGACTGAACTTAAAAACTGCTACAGTAATTTTCCCTCAGTTTAAAGTTTTAGATATCAAATCAGAAAATTTAAGGGAGGCAAAAAAGTGGACTATGTAACAAAGAAACCCTCTAGTTATGGTAATTCCAGTCTTTCATGTCTGCCTCCTTTACACAGCCAGAGCTCTTTGGAGTGAGGTCTGAAATCCCTCCTGCAGGAAGGGCTACTCCACCCAGCATTAGCTGTCTGCTGATACAGCAGCTTATGTAGCTGTAAAGTAAGCCCAAATTTGCTGCAACACTCTTTTGTTTCAGCTCTTCTTCAGGTTTACCAGGGTGACTTAAGCTCTGCTGCCATGCCCATCACGGCAATCTGAGTGCAAATACTCACTGGTATTTATGAAGGAACAACACTTCAGGGCAAAGAGACTTTAATACTAAGCATATCCTGATTACTGCCATAAACATTAAAGAAATTTTGATGACAACTACCTGAAAGCAGTCTTGATCCCGGCCTCTTATCAAGAGCCTTAAATGCTGGGTCACAGATGGAGAGTCATTTCTTAAAGATAACTTCTGCTGGCTAGAAAACATGGAGCTTAGTTACATTTTACAGCAAAATGTGAGTTATTCATGGAAACCACAAAAATAGGGCAGCCATGATATAATTTCACCTCTTAGAACAACAGAATATGTTAACTAGAAAGTAATTTCTGTATTCTCAAACTTCCACACCCTACAACACCATTACACACAGAGCAAACCCCCAAAAAATATGTACACAGCTTTTCTGAAGTTCAAATATTGTACTTAGCAGCTTAAATTTTTAAGGCAAGCAGTAGCTGTGCTCCTTAAAACTGCAATTCTGAGACACAGTTTTTATTAGATTATCTGGTGCCGCTTAAATGATGCAGAAACTTTTGAGTAGTATGGCCCTGATTCATTTAACAATTTTAAAGAACTAAAGTAAAGATAAACTCCTCCTTTCTGTGCACTTTTCAACACGGTAGTACCACACAGGACACTATGGCCATGTGGCAGCATCTGGTTGACCAAAAAGTCATTTGTCTCCTTTCTAATACATCTCTGATCAGCCTTAGAGTATTTCAGATCCTTCATCCACAGAGGAAGGAAACCCCTTCAATAAAAAGTGTGAGTGCCTGGCATTTTAACAAGTCAAAAAACAATCACAGAAGGATAGAATCATAAAATCACTCAGGTTGGAAAAGACCTTTAATATTAACTCCAATCACTAACCTAGCACCTTGGATGTGACAAGCCAACGTTGTGCCCACCCACAAGAAGGGCCGGTTGGATGAGCCAGGGAGTTATAGGCCTGTCAGCCTGACCTCAGTGCCAGGCAAGATCGTGGAACAGGTCATCCTGAGTGCAATCACACAGCACTTGCAGGATGGCCAAGGGATCAGGACTAGCCAGCATGGATTTAGGAAGGGCAGGTCCTGCCTGACCAACCTGATCTCCTTCTATGATCAGGTGACCCGCCTGGTGGATGTGGGGAGGCCTGTGGATGTAGTCTACCAGGACCTCAGCAAGGCCTTTGACACTGTCCCCCATAGCAAACTCCTGGCCAAGCTGTCAGCCCATGGCTTGGACGGGAGCACACTGCATTGGATTAGGAACTGGCTGGATGGCCGAGCCCAGAGAGTGGTGGTGAATGGTGCCACATCCAGCTGGCAGCCAGTCACTAGTGGTGTGCCCCAAGAATCAGTGCTGGGCCCTGTGCTTTTTAACATCTTTATTGATGATCTGGATGAGGGCACTGAGTCCATCATCAGTAAATTTGCTGATGATACCAAGCTGGGGGCAGGAGTTGATCTGCTGGAGGGTAGAAAGGCTCTGCAGAGAGACCTCGACAGGCTGGACAGATGGGCAGAGTCCAACAGCATGAGATTGAACACATCCAAATGCCGGGTTCTGCACATTGGCCTCAACAACCCCATGCAGAGCTACAGGCTGGGGTCAGAGTGGCTGGAGAGCAGCCAGGCAGAGAGGAACCTGAGGGTGCTGGTCGATGGTAGGCTGAACATGAGCCTGCAGTGTGCCCAGGCAGCCAAGAGGGCCAATGGCATCCTGGCCTGCATTAAGACCAGTGTGGCCAGCAGGAGCAGGGAGGTCATTCTGCCCCTGTACACTGCACTGGTTAGGCCGCACCTCGAGTCCTGTGTCCAGTTCTGGGCCCCTCAGTTTAGGAAGGAGGTTGACTTGCTGGAACAAGTCCATTGAAGAGCAACAAAGTTGGTGAGGGGTTTGGAGCACAAGCCCTATGAGGAAAGACTGAGGGAGCTGGGGTTGCTCAGCCTGGAGAAGAGGAGACTCAGGGGTGACCTTATCACTCTCTACAACTACCTGAAGGGAGGTTGTAGACAGGCTGATGATGGTCTCTTCTCCCAGGCAGCCAGTACCAGAACAAGAGCACACAGTCTCAGGCTGCGCCAGGGGAGGTTCAGGTTGGATGTTAGGAAGAAGTTCTATACAGAGAGAGTGATTGCCCATTGGAATGGGCTGCCTGGGGAGGTGGTGGAGTCGCCATCATTGGAGGTGTTCAGGAGGAGACTTGATGGGGTGCTTGGTGCCATGGGTTAGCTGTTTGGGTGGGTTGGATTGGCTGATGGGTTGGATGCAATGATCTTGAAGGTCTCTTCCAACCTGGTTTGGTTTATTCTAAATAAAGGTTTATTCTAAAACTGGTAAAAACAAGGAAAGAAGAAACCTCTCCCCCTTTTTCAGTGGCAGACACTGTTTTGTCCTCTGTTGGAACAGCAATTCTAAAACTAAATTTTAGCTTCCCAAAGCCAATGGTGCGTCAAAAATATTTTTCAGGAAGAACAGAAAGCAAAAGGGTAGTAACAGGGAAGAGAAAAGAATTCCCAAACACCAACCAGCCCAAATGACTACATTAGAAATACACTGCCTTAGCAAAATGGAGAAACAGGAATATAGCTATCAGAAACTGTTCTTGGATACAAAACCAGATGACTTCAAACACAGAATGCTATCAGATTCCTCAAAAGTTCACTACCAAAACAAGTCTGGATTACTCCCTACAGTAATACTTACTAAAAGTCCAGAGATCTGCAAAACCTGCTGCCTTAACACACAAAAGTATATCTAGACAACTATAAACAATTTCACTAAATCCTGGAAAGGTTTCAGTTGGAAAAGACCTCTAACATCATCAGGTGCAACCATTATCTACCTGTGACCTGGGCCTTCTCTCAACCCACCACACTACCAAATCTAGTGCCAAACCATGTCCCTCAGCACCACATCTCTGCATCTTTTAAACACCTCTAGGGATGGGAATTCATTTGTTATGCATGGATTATCAATCTGAAGTTTTACCTCAAATAATACATAACACTTCAATTGATATTCTAGATGAACAGCTGCCCAGCTCATGCTTATACTTACACTGATGTTCCAAGGGGCACTCCTCCCCAGACAATGAACTGCTTGTTGGAGAGAATGCGTGGGATGGTCGAGCAGCCACCAACAGCTTCAGGAACAGGTCTGTTTCCCTCAGACACCACTTCACCTTTCAACACCACTTCATACTGAGGTCCAGAGGGCAGCACAAGGACTTCCAAAGAACTTGCAAATTAAACAAACAAATGTAAATCCTGCCACAGAAGAAGATTAGCTGCCGGAAACAAAACAAGTGAACAAAACCCAAAAAACATACACAGGCCTTCTGAAACTAACTCAAGGGGAAAATACAAATACTTTATGATGAAGGCAGGTGCTAGGCATAGCAAAACTTCAATCCTTTGGGCTGCAACGACATATGCCACATGTACCTCAAGCAATCTTCTGAAATATTTGGTCTGGAAACGGTTCAGACAACTATTTCAGAGACTAAATCTAAACAAACTGGTGTTTGGCCGTGGTTAATTTGTAGTTCTCTTGACAAACTAATCTTGGAGAGAATCAAGGTCAGTCTGTCTCTGTACAGATTAACTGGTGTGAGATACTTGGAAGCATCAAAATTAAACTCTGTCCTGTTAACAACAGCAGTGCTCTAAGCCATGAATTCAAGATTTTCTTCACAGGTTCACAGATTGCATTAGGTTTAAAGGGACCCTCAAAGGTCATCTTGTCCAACCCCCCTGCAGTCAGCAGAGACAGCTCCAATTAGATCAGGCTGCCCAGGGCCATGCCAAATCTGATTTTGAATGTCTCCAGGGATGAGGCCTCAACCATGTTCCTGGGCAACCTGTTGCAGTGGTTCACCACTCTCATTGTATGAGCTTCCTCCTAATGTCCAATCTAAATCTACCCTGCTCCAGTTTCAAACCATTGCCCCTTGTGCTATCACTACAAGCTCTTCTAAGCAGTCCTTCCGCAGCCTTCCTGTAGGTAGGAATATTAATATTGAAGTGTAGCTCTTAGGTCTCCCCAAAGCCTTCTCTTCTCCAGGCTGAACAGCCCAAATTTTTTCAACCTGTCTTTATGGAAGAGGTACTCGAGCCCTCCAATCATCTTTGTGGCCCTCCTCTGGACCTGCTCCAGCAGGTTCTTGTCTCTCTTGTGCTGCAAGCCCCAGAGCCAGACAGTACTCCTGGTGAGGTCTCAACAGAGCAGAGTGGCAGAATCATCTCTCCCCATCTGCTGTCCACAGTTCTTTTGATGCAGGCCAGGATGCAATTGGCCTTCTGGGCTGCAAGTGCTCATAGTTGGCTCATGTCTAGCTTCTCATCCACCAGCAACCCCAGTCCTTTTCTGCAGCACTACTCTCAATATCATCATCTCCCAGCCTGCAGTGATATCAAAGTTTGCCCTTGCACTTTGCCTTATAGAACATCATCCGATTCTCCTCAGCCCACTTCTGCAGCCTGTTTTCACCTCATTTCCCAAGACTGCTGTGAGAAGGCACTCATGAACCCAGACAAGCAATCAGCCACCTGCACCTTCTTCAAGCACATGAATGAAAGCATCAGGAACACAGATTCAAATAATGAATCAGGAAGAAATGAGCTAACACTGCATAGGAACACCAGACCTAACTAGAAAAGAAAGTGCAAGAAAATAGAAACCAACACCAAAACACCAGGAAGAGGGACCAGGAGAAAGAAAGTGCTGCCTCACTAAGGGAGACAGAAGCCAACAGAGAAATAAAAGGCTAAAGTATACAGGGAAGGAACTGGAGATTGGAAATATCTAACCAACAACACAGGAAATGAGAGGAAAAAACCTATCAGAAGATTAAAACACACACACAAAAAAAAAGGCAGAAGGATTTTTTTATAGCACAGACACACTTGGAACTAGGACTGAAACTAGAATCTCCACTCTAGCTGTCATTGAATTCCTATGATGCCTACTGACAGAGCCCCGCATCCCATCAACAGGGCACATAAATGCTTCTGATCCTGATCTGTGATTGAGTGTTTTTATATGGAAAAACCAGGATAACTTTTCCCTTTTCTTTATAGAGTGAGGAAGAGGGAAGCAACTCAAGTGGCTGCTGAAGATGAGTGTTTTAAAGCTTTGATGTACTTTAGAAAAAAAGAATCATACAAAGGGGACTTTGTTTATTTACACTAAAGAAGCCTCAGGACATCTGTTGTCTGTGAAGGGACATATTAGCTACTCCCTAAAGCTATGCACAGCAAGAGGTAGGTAATGTATGGAACAGGCTATCTCCAGCAAAAAAATCTACTTTGTAACAAATGAGGACTCCCATGAAAACAAGCATAAGTTTCCCTTGTGGGTAAAATCGATTTCTTCATAAGCTGAAGGTCAAAAGCAGCTCAGCATAAAAGCAGTACTGTTACCTTTCTGTAGTCCTGACATTATATGGAACAAACAGGACAGTCAATTTTTGCTCTTCTCCAGGATTAAGGAAAAGAACCTCAGGTAGAACACTAAAGCAGCTGTCCCCATCTGATATCTGGAAGTAGGCAAGGGCAAAGGGAAGAATTGAAAGAAAGTACAACATGGCAAACTTAAAACTCTAGTGAAGCAGTATTCCTAGTCTCAATGGTGCTACAAACTGGTGTTGGTTACTCTCCAGTATCATCACAGTAAAGTGGCATTTGTGATACTAGGCATACATCTTATTTCCATGGCCCCTGCTTCAAGAAACGATGGCATGATAACCCTGCATTATTGCTTTTTAAAAAGGTGAAAGGTTCAACTGCTTCTTCTGTAGACTTTGAAGTGCTGGATTCAAGTGTGTCTAGTTACCTTTCAGTCTGGAACACACTTTCCCTGGATTCTCAAGAAAGTTCAAGAGATGCCAGATCTGAAGAGAGATCATCTCATACTTGGGGTGGTAAAATGTTCACTGAAAATGTAGCTTTATTACAAAATAAAGATGTTTCCCAGCAGTAATATTCTACTTGGCTCTGTACTTCTACATATGTTACACTCTTGTAAAAATCTGTTTATTAAAATCTAGTTTCAAAACAACAGTAACAGCACAAACCTCAAGAGAGAGAGAGAAGCCAACATACCTTAATTTTCAAATGTACACCAATGTTTCCAGCATTTTTCAAGGGCAGCTGCTGTTTGGCTCCAGACCCCACCCTAGCAGACAGATGCATTGTCTGGAACAAGAGAAGAGTATGTATCCATGGATAAAAATATACAGAATAAAGACAAGCATTACAAAAGCACTAGCCTAAGAGACACAAATATTTATAAGGAACCTGATCATAGAATGTTTTAGGATGCAATGGACCTTTAAAGATCATCCCATGCAACACCTCACCACAGTCAACAGGGACATCTTCAGCTAGATCAGGTTGCTCAGAGCCCCATCCTCCTCATCTGAAATGATTCCAGGGATGAGGCTTCTACCACTTCTCTGGGCAACACGAGCCAGCATTTCACCACCCTCACTCTAAAAACAGTCACAGTATCACAGTATAACTTAGGTTGGAAAGGACCTCGAGGATCATCGAGTCCAACCTATCAACACAGACCCCATGACTAGACCATGGCACCAAGTGCCACGTCCAATCTCCTCTTGAACACCTCCAGGGATGGTGACTCCACCACCTCCCTGGGCAGCACATTCCAATCACGAATGACTCGCTCGGTGAAGAACTTCCTCCTCACCTCGAGTCTAAACCTCCCCTGCCGCAGCTTGAGACTGTGTCCCCTTGTTCTGGTGCTGGTTGCCTGGGAGAAGAGACCAACCCCTTCCTGGCTACAACCACCTTTCAGGTAGTTGTAGAGGGCAATGAGGTCACCCCTGAGCCTCCTCTTCTCCAGTCTTCTTTCTATCTAGTCTAAATCTCCCTTTACTAGTTCAAAACCATCATCATTTGTCCTGTCCCAACAGATCCTGCTAAAGATGGATCCTAGCAGATCCATCTTTCTTCATCAGCCTAAGTACTGAAAGGCCACAATCAATTCTCCCCTGAGCCTTATCTTCTCCAGGCTGAACGGCCCCATCCAGTTGTAGATGTCCCTGCTCACTGAAGAGGGGTGAGAGTAGATGACTGGGTACCTTCCAAACCCAAACACTCTATAATCCCACAATTACTGAAACACATTTTGTAAACAGATGCAAACCTTTAAGATATTTGGAACATGTATCTTGGCTGTTCCAGCTCTTGCTTGGAGACGGACACTTTTAATCACACTGCTGGGTCCGGGACTATCCAGCTCCACATCAACACTTGCTGAGAACACATCTGCTGGACCCAAGGAATCTAGGAACAGTTTCATGAGTAACAAAGGCAAGCTAGCAGCAAGGGCCACTCCTATGGATGCATGCCTCACTTCAGCTACTGTCTGATCTTAACACATTAATGTTGTGGGGATATTACAGAAGCTCTCCTACTACCCAAGCAACTTTTTTTCCTCCTTTCTTTTAAATAGGCTCACAGGACCTTATCTGAGAGTCCTACTGCTCTATCTTAAATGTTGCTAAAGTTGTCCCTAAAGCAAGCAAACAAACAAAAAAAATCCACTGTCACATACTAGTCAAGCTAGGGGAGATATGCATTATTCACTATTTAGGAAGACAGAAAAACTCGAGAGGTTTCTTCATACTTCTTATCCACTTTGTAATCAATGGAATACTTCAAGTGATGATTTAATTCCCTCAGTAAAAAGAGTAAAGCAGATTCCACACATCTTGCAGCAGATAACCACACTGGACAGTTTGATACTGAAGTATAAATGTTCCTGTTAACATCTAAAAGATTAAGACATGGAAGTACTCTGCCTCTTTCAGTTTCTCAAAGTGAATGTGATACCCAAAACATTAGGATGCACAAACCAAACCAGAAGGTTTCATTTCATGTTTGCAGACTGACTTGGCTAGAATTGCAGGAACACTTTCTTCAGTTGAAATGAAAATCAAGTTGCTATACCTGAAGAAGAAATTTCTCTCTTAGGTGCATGGAACACAACCCAAACTGTTAAAGCTTCAGGATCCTGAAAAAGAAATTGGTTTATTCATCATCTTATGGAGGGGTATTACTGAAGAGAAAAAACAACAAAAATAAAACACACACCAAGAACAGAACTGTACTGCTCAAGTAGGTAGATAACCAAAAAATCATTACTGTGAGCTCAGCTATTTGGAACCACCAGTTCAGAAAGCAAGTAAGAGGAAGAATCACACAATTACAAGCTACTCACTTGCCCATCATAGCTTGCATGCATTACACGATTTACAACTGGTGGAGATGCTGTCTGAGAAATGGCATCTGCTTGGAGTGATTGCTCACTGGAAGGACTAACTGGTTCCTTGGAAAATGTGAAGCAACTCGAAGCTTCTGCATCCTGAAAAAGAAACAGAGCATACTCTGGGAAGCATTAAATCTTATTGACACTAACAATAATGCTGAGAAACACAAGGCAAGTTTTGAGCCATTCAAGGAATTTGGAATAAAGCAATGGCAAGACTACCTTGTAGGTATGTGATAGTCCAGCCCACCTTCCAAGAATAGTCAGAAACCCTTTGTACACTAAAAGGAGCTGGGACTGGCTAGTTTAAGGATTCAAGAAGTTGGGCTGTTAAAGATCAAACCTCAGTCAACACCATGACCTGATCCACCTTAATTTCAGGTGAATCCTTTCTTGTCTCCCACATAAGAAAACAAGACCAGCCTGGAAGAGCAACCAACCTATTCAAAGCCCCAAAATCTATGCTTCCACAGAGATAGAGAGAGGAACACTGCAGCCTGTAATAGAAGCTATTGCTAACTAGCTGAGAGACAATGCAGATAGAGCCTTGCTCCCACCCCTGCAGAGGATGAGAGAATAGGCTAAACTTGGCTGCTTGTTTTAATAGTCAGCTCTTTACATATATCCTCCTGTTCAAATGGAAGGTTCAGGCAAGACAACACTTTTGCTATGTGCTGCCCTGTACTATCAAATCAGGCAACAGAGCCAGGGGCTGTAAAAAACACAAAACAAAAGCAAAATACCAAACAAAACAAACAAAAAACCCCCAACCCTACAGAAAATGAGCAACCCACAACAAAACCCCCAAGACCACACGTAGTCCAGAAGTATTTTTGCTGGTACCATGTCCTGATTTGGGCTGGAACACAGTTAATTTTCTTCCTAGCAGCTGGTACAATGCTGGGGTTTGGATTTACAATGAGAATAATGTTAACAATGCTGCTCTTCGGTTGTTGCTAAGCAATGTTTGTACTAAGTCAAGGACCTTTCAGCTTCTCTCAGCAGAGGGTCAGTGTGCACAAGGACACAGGACACAGTAAAGATAGGTGACCCCAGCTGACCACAGAGATATTCCATACTATATGACATGGTGCCAAGTACATAAACTAGGAAGAGTTGGCCGGGGGGCACCATTATACAGGGATTGGCTTAGGCATCAGTAAGCAATCACATTGTGCATCACTTGTTCCATATATTCTATTACTACTTCCTTTTCTGTTGTGTTATACTATCTTTATCTCCACTCACAAGCTTTACTTTTTGTTTCTCACCCCCCAGATCTCTCCCTTATCCAACTGGGGAGGAGTAAGCAAGTGGTTCCCTGGTGTTGACTTGCCAGCTGGGGTTAAACCAGGACATACCATTAGAGCAGATCTAGATCATCATTCTGCCATTAATTTATTTGCTGGCTAACCAGAGATTTTTTCAGATGCTGGCATCTAATGTCTGGCCAAGATTCTTAATGACATAGAACATAAAACATTCTGGTATTAAAACTCAGTATCACAAGAAGTTAACTCTCTCATAGAGGAAGCTCACTGTACTTACTCCATTAATGATAAATCGAAGAGGCACAAAAGCATGGGTTTTGTTGACCACTTGTAGTGGCAGAGCCTTCCTGCTGCCAAAAGCCAAATCACCAAAATCCAGAATACCTCCTGGACCTGCATGCACCTGATTTTAAGGCAAAGAAGAACTTCTAAGGAATGAAAACTTCCAAAACACACTACCATACAAAAACACCAGCAAAGTAAGGATGTCTTTCACTTGTCCCATCCTCTGAATGCTACACCCACATCACTACAGACCTCCAAGAAGGCATAAGAGGAGTCTAAGAAACATATTCGCATTGGTATCAAAAGGCTTGACACCCACAGGTTATCTCCCACATAGTTCACCTTAATTAAGCCAATCTTTAGTGCAGTATTTTATACATCAAGTATAAAAATCAAATTAAGTCAATCTTTGGTGCAATATTTATGCATTAAATATAAAAATCAAGATGTTTTTTGCTAGTTTAAACAAGCACACCCATTTCAACTGTTACTATGTAGCTAGCAAGTAGGAAGTGTCAGGTATGGGTAGTTAAAATGACATTTAAGCAATTAAAACAAAAAAAAATCACTAAGGAGTTCTTTTTTGTGAGCATAAACACACCAGAGTGTTGTGGTCTGCAGCAAAATGAATCTGAATTCTATGAATCTGTAAAATGTAGCTTTTTTTGGGGTACTTTTTCCAGTCTCAGGGATGTAACAAGACATGCATTTCAATATGAAGCAAGTTTGAAAGGCCTACATACCACAGAGATTGACAGATTTTGCCCAACTGTGTATTAAAAGTGCAAGAAAACTTAAAATTCATGGAAGAAGCACTGAAAATTATTTCCAGGCATCTGTATTCACCTAGAATTTCATTACTTCAAAACATACACTTAGCCCAAAGCAAGCTAATAGGCCACCTTAAAATGGAAACCAATTACTAGCTGTGCTTACTGACTGAATATTTCACTTTTATCAGCAATGCCCCAGATGACCAAGTTCAGGCACTTCCAAAACTACCATCAAGCCCACTTCAGCCTGTCCATACTCTTAAATTTAGGACTACATGATGTCAGATAATGTCAATCACACTGTCTCCCACATGGTCCCAAACCAAACAGAGCTCCCAAACAGAGAGGGACCTGGGAGAGCTCCCAAACAGAGAGGGACCTGGGGGTGCTGATCGACAGCCACCTGAATATGAGCCAGCAGTGTGCCCAGGTGGCCAAGAGGGCCAATGGCATCCTGGCCTGCATTAGCAATAGTGTGGCCAGCAGGAGCAGGGAGGTCATTCTGCCCCTGTACTCTGCTTTGGTTAGGCCACACCTTGAGTACTGTGTCCAGTTCTGGGCCCCTCAGTTTAAGAAGGACATCGAAACACTTGAACGTGTCCAGAGAAGGGCAACAAGGCTGGGGAGAGGCCTTGAGCACAAGCCCTATGAGGAGAGGCTGAGGGAGCTGGGATTGTTTAGCCTGGAGGAGGCTCAGGGGTGACCTCATTGCCCTCTACAACTACCTGAGGGGTGGTTGTGGCCGGGAAGGGGTTGGTCTCTTCTCCCAGGCAACCAGCACCAGAACAAGGGGACACAGTCTCAAGCTGCGCCAGGGGAGGTTTAGACTCGAGGTGAGGAGGAAGTTCTTCACCGAGCGAGTCATTCGTCATTGGAACAGGCTGCCCAGGGAGGTGGTGGAGTCACCGTCCCTGGAGGTGTTCAAGAGGGGATTGGACATGGCACTTGGTGCCATGGTCTAGGCATGGGATCTGTGTTGATAGGTTGGACTCGATGATCCTCGAGGTCCTTTCCAACCTAAGTTATACTGTGATGGTTGTTCTTCATGGTGAGGCAAAACAAAGCATTTTATGTATCTGTTAACTTTTACTTTTTATTTACTCCAAAAGAAAAAAAAAATATTCTCTACAACCATAAGTAAGCTGAATGTAATAAGAAATCAAGAAAAAGCCTACTTGATATAAAATAAAAGCAATCATTAAAACTGGAAATAAAGGGGGTTTATTACATTTTAATGCCCAATGGTATCCAACATAGCAGATCCTTGTAAAGAATAGAATAGACCAAACCAGGTTGGAAGAGACCTTCAAGATCATCGCGTCCAACCTATCAACCAACACCACCTAACCAACTAACCCATGCAACCAAGCACCCTGTCAAGTCTCCTCCTGAACACCTCCAGTGATGGTGTCTCCACCATCTCCCTGGGCAGTCCATTCCAATAGGCAATCACTTTCTCTGTGTAAAACTTCCTCCTAACCTCCAGCCTAAACCTCCCCTGGCACAGCCTGAGACTGTGTCCTCTTGTTCTGGTGCTGGCTGCCTGGGAGAAGAGACCAACCTCTGCCTGGCTACAACCTCCCTTCAGGTAGTTGTAGACAGCAATAAGGTCTCCCCTGAGCCTCCTCTTCTCCAGGCTAAGCAACCCCAGCTCCCTCAGCCTCTCCTCATAGGGCTTGTGTTCCAAACCCCTCACCAACTTTGTTGCCCTTCTCTGGACTCATTCCAGCAAGTCAGCATCCTTCCTAAACTGAGGGGCCCAGAACTGGACACAGGACTCGAGGTGTGGCCTAACCAGTGCAGTGTACAGGGGCCACACTGTTCCTGATGCAGGCCAGGATGCCATTGGCCCTCTTGGCTGCCTGTTCCTGCTGGCCATACTGTTCCTGATGTTTAAGATCTCATCCATGCTTCCAATAATGAACAAGTTCTTATTTGTTCTTTTTAGATAGAAATCCTCATTTCCAGGTTATGAACTTCTTAAACATTCTCCTACATTCCCTTCCCACTTCAAACATCACAAATTCCAGATTCCCTTGAAGGACAAACTTGCATTCATATTCTCCTCCAGTGTCATTAAACCAAATATAAAACTCCAACACACAAAAACCCCCCACCAAACAAACAAAAACAACGACAAAAAACCCAACCACAAACCATAAGCAGCAGCTACTTACTTCTAAATCAGGGGTTTCAGCAACAGCTGTCAGAACTACCCTACTAGCCTGAAAGATCGTCTTGTCTGCAGAAACTGGCCAGGAGGAAACACTGAGAACACACTGAAAGATCCCTGGGTGACAGGGAAAGAAAAGTATTTTCACATCCTCGGTAGAATAGGGTGCTACCATGGCTTTGTTCTTGAAAGCCAGGCATTGATGCTTCACAGGATTCATCTGAAAAACAACCAAAATCTCTGTCATTCTCAACATCCTCTTGCCAAAGGAGAGTTTATTTCAAAACACCACAGTTATCTGGCACCACAGTTCAACATGGACATCTTGCATATGTTTTTGTTCAAAGTTCATTACAGCACCTTGAAATCCCCTCCCCTCTCAGCTGTAAAAATAAACAAAAATACTCCAAAACCCAAACAAAACCAAAAAAGAGTTAGGTAAGTCAGCCTGAAAGTTGCTGAGATTTCTTTCCAGCACCTAGTGCAAGATTAGCACCGGGAGTAGAGCAGGGTATATTTAGGCTGGACATTAGAAAATATTCGTTACTGTGAGAGTGGTGGAACATTGGAGTGGGCTGATCAGGAAGGTGGTGGAGGCCCCATCCCTGGAGACATTCAAGGCCAGGTTTGATGTGGCTCTGAGCAACCTGATCTAGTTGAAAATATTCCTGCTCACTGCAAGGCTGTTGAACTAGATGACCTTTAGAGGTCCCTTCCCACCTGGTGCATTCTACAATTCTATGAATTTGTGAGTAAAACCTTGATTTCTGAGAAAAAACAGCAACAAAATACTTAAAGCCATCTTTGTTTGGTGCTTTGTGCTATCAAAGATGAGAGGAAAAGGTATGGTAGAAAAGTACTGGCATGTCAGTAAACTATAGGGCAAGATATCTTTCTGTTGTGAACACACTCATAGTTAATGTTTGAGCAGGAGACAGACTCCAAGTCTGCTCAGTGCACAGTATCACACAGTATAACTTAGGTTGGAAAGGACCTCGAGGATCATCGACTCCAACCTATCAACACAGACCCCATGACTAGACCATGGCACCAAGTGCCACCTCCAATCTCCTCTTGAACGCCTCCAGGGACGGTGACTCCACCACCTCCCTGGGCAGCCCGTTCCAATGACGAATGACTCGCTCAGTGAAGAACTTCCTCCTCACCTCGAGTCTAAACCTCCCCTGGCGCAGCTGGAGACTGTGTCCTCTTGTTCTGGTGCTGGTTACCTGGGAGAAGAGACCAACCCCTTCCCGGCCACAACCACCCCTCAGGTAGTTGTAGAGGGCAATGAGGTCACCCCTGAGCCTCCTCTTCTCCAGGCTAAACAATCCCAGCTCCCTCAGCCTCTCCTCATAGGGCTTGTGCTCAAGGCCTCTCCCCAGCCTTGTTGCCCTTCTCTGGACACGTTCAAGTGTTTCGATGTCCTTAAACTGAGGGGCCCAGAACTGGACACAGTACTCAAGGTGCGGCACCTCAGAGTTAACTTGACTGAAAAAACAGTATTTAAAAGTATTGGGCAGTGAACAAACTAAATGTATATATTGATCCAAGGAAACAATTTTAAATGAGGCTCTTGACTGTAAAGCATTTCATTTTAAAAAACCAAAACATCACCTCCTGGTACACCAGAATCTGAGGCCTGAAGAGCTGCACGAGAGCTTTGTGCTAATGAGTGACTAAAATAAAAAATATGTAAGAAATGGTAAGTGTCATAAACACCTGTATGTACAAACACACAGAACTGTGCTCTGATGGCTTTTAAAGAGGAAAGGCGGTGCTACAGGTGCTGGAAAAATAACGCCTAAGGAGGAGTACGATAAGGAGCATCTTGACAAAGGTCATCCTGGCCTGGATCTGGAACCATGTGGCCAGCAGGACTAGGGCAGTGATTGTTCCCCTGTACTCGGCACTGGTGAGGCCACAGCTTGGCTGCTGTGTTTAGTTTTGGGTTCCTTGCTACAAGAACTATGTTGAAGTGACCTACCCTAGATGACCCAGCTCTGGCAAGGGAGTTGGAGTCAATCTTCAGAGGTCCCTTCCAACCCCCAGCATTCTGTGGCTCTGTGTGTGGACATGACAGAGCGTGTCCAGAGAAGAGCAATGAAGCTGGTGAAGAGTCTGGGGATCAAGTCTCATGACTTGTAGGCCACTCACTATGGCCTACAAGCCATCTATATCACACAGAACAACCCATCTAGCTTGCAGCCTGCTCCAAATATTTCTCATTGTTTGTCACTCAAGACCTCCTGACTTCAAGCAAAAATGGGAGCAAACTGTGCAGAACATTTTACCAGTAGCAGTCCTTGGTAAGGTTGCTCTCTTTATTAGGGCTGACTCAACTCTACCACACTTCATGCACAAATCAACCTCATCACATGGGATTTATCTCTCTGCCTACTCATTTGAGTAAGTCAGGTGGCCCAGCAGCAGAACTGCTTTTGTGTAAACTCTAAAATGGGGGGAAAAATTACAAATCTACATAGAAGGCTCTAATTTTATCTATCTCTTGTAACATTACAGCATTACTGATATAATTTTGTTTAAAAAACACACAAACTCTTACCTTTTCCCCATTAACTGAAACACTGAGTATTCCAATGATGACCTGTGACCACTGCTTAGTTGCATTAGAAATGGTAAGAACAGCCTCTGATGCAATTCCCACACAACAGGTATTAGGGAACTTCAATTCTTCTGGTACTTTTACACATCCTTTGAAAGGAAATATGCTCCTGTTAGTTTCCAAGTGCTCAGAAGCAAATCAGTACTCAGGGCTGCCACTATGTCAACTTAAACTCATTTGACAAATGCTTCACTATGGCAAGGTCATGTTTGACTCTTAAAGTTTGCATAGGAATGTTTTCCACAAGCCTGGTACTCAATTTCAAGCAAATGTTTCTAAGTTGCATGTCAAAGGGGGTGGGGGTCTAGTGTCACATATAAAAGTAGTTATGGAAATAGCACACCTCATGTCGACACAGGCTTGAGGAAGAATGACTAGAAAGCTGAACAGTGGAAAAGGACCTGAGGGTTTTGGTCAACAGTTGGCTAAACAGGAGGCAGCAGTGTGCTCAGGTGGCCAAGAAGGCTGGTATCACAAACAGTGGCCAGCAGGACTGGAGATGTGATTGTTCTCCTGTCCTTGGCACTGCTGAGGCCATATCTCAAATACTGGGTTCAGTTTTGGTCCCCTCACTCCAAGAAGGACACTGAGGTGCTGGAGCATGTCCAGAGAAGGGCAACAAAACTGGTGAAAAAGGATCTGGAGCACAAGTACTACAAGGAGTGTCTGAAGGAACTAAGGTTGTTTATTATGGAGAAAAGGAGGCTGAGGGGAAAGACCCTATCTCTCTACAACTGCCTGAAAGGAGGTTGTATAGCAAAATGGGGTTCAGTCTCCTCTCCCTGGGAACAAGTGATAAGAGAGAGGAAACAGCCTCAAGTTGCACCAGGGGAGGTTGAGGCTGGACATTAGGAAAAACTTCTGAAAAGAAGCCTTTTATATGACACACTAATCTGCATTGCTTAGGTTTAGTGCTAAGTCAAGATAGCACTTGAGAGAAAGAGCAAAGTACAGAGGACACTTGGCAGCTTATCTTTTCCCTTCATAACCAGAAAATGGCTTAAGCCTGACACTCTCCTCCTCCAATTCTTTAGTCTGACTGCCTGCTAATATTAATTTATGCTGAGACAGAAATATCATCTACTTTCCAAATAAAAAACTGAATTGCCAGAGCCTTGTCTTGCCTGGCCTAACAGAAGGTGGCCGAGAGATGCAGAGTTGACCTGGTAAATCCAATTTGGGATGGTCTGCCTCTTTATGGATTGCTGCTACATTTGCACAAGTAGATGTCAAATGCTCTTCATTCTTTGGAAAATCTTCTTTGGATGGGTCCTGATCCATTAGATCAAGTTTTCGTTGAAGACCTACAAGCTGATATTCCTCTGATTTCTGGTCAACAGTAGGCAGTGCTTCTTTTCTACTCCTTTGACAGGAGCATTCCAGATTTTCAGCTACACGTTCCTGAGGAGGAGTTGGGCTGGCTCGAACAATTGTCGTGCTCAGTTCAGAAGCACTTTCATTCTAGTAAACAAATACAACAATATGCAGTATTAACAGAGAGGGTACATTAAACAAGACAGACCTTAGTAGTGGTATCACCATCCAAGAAAAATCATAGAATGGCTTAGATTGGAAGAGACCTTAGAGATCATCTACTCCAACTTCCCTGCCATGGGCAGGGAAGCCTATGGTTGCTTGGTTGCTCAGGGTTTCATCCCATGTGGCCTTAAACATCTCCAGGGAGGGGGCATCCACAACCTCCCTGGGCAACCTATTCCAGAGTCTCACCACTCATACTGTAAAACTTCTTCCTAATATCCAGTCTAAATGTACTCTCCCTCAGCTTAAAAACACTTCCTCATCTTGTTGCTAGACACCCTCATGAAAAGCCCCTCTCCAAACATCCTGTAGGTTCATGTACTGGGAAGGCAGATGTAAGACCTCCCTGGAGTCTTCTCACCTACAGGCTGAACAACCCTCAGACTATTCTCATAGCAGAGGTGCTCCAGCCCCTGGATCATTCTTGCAGCACTTCCCTGGACACACTCCAACACTTCTTGTGATGGGAACACCAGAACTGGATGCAGTATTTGAGGTGAGGTCTCAAAAGAGCAGAGAAGCATCCCTGTCCATGGTAGTGAGGTTGGAGTACATGATCTCTAAGGCCCCTTCCAACCTAAGCCCTTCTATGCTTCTATCAACTGTTCTGAAACCCTTACAGCTTTCCCAATTGAGAATTATTTTGACAATTACAGGGTATGCTTTCAGAGTAGGTGGCAGATGTTGTTTTGTTTGCTTTGAAGAAAGGGAATTCACATACATTTACTGTTCAAGATTTTCTTACCCAGTATGTCTCTGAATTATCTATCACAGCTGAGTCCTTGAGGGTACTGTCAGATTCAGAAACATAGGTCAACCTGCTCATGGTAGGACTTGAGTAAACTGACTGGGTTAGTACATCCTCTTTGCAAGAAGATGCCTGATAATATGACCCAGAAGTAAATTCAGCTTCAGATCTGAAAAGCAAAGTATGTCAGTGTAAGAAAACATTTGTAACACCCCAAACAAAATCAATACTACACATTTACCACACTATGCTGAAAGTCAGTTTACTTCATCATTCTCTTCAGGACAGTCAGTAGAAAACAGATACCAGCTCTCAATTAACCTTTACAAGTTCTGGTTTTCACATAACCACAGAATTGTAGGGTTTGGACAGGACCTCTGGAGATCATCTAGTCTAAAACCCTGCTAAAGCAGGTTTGCATAGATCAGATTTCCCAGAACCACATCCAGGCAGGTTTTGAAAGTCTCCAGAGGAGACTCCACAACTTCTTTAGGCAGCCTGTTCCAGTGCTCTCCCACTCTCACAGTAAAGAACATAAAATTCATGTTCAAATGCAAAGCATCAAACTTCAAGAACTGAGCTTGGATGCCAAGGTCACAGAAACAACAGAACAACTTATTAAAAGAATGAAGGTGAATCAATATACTTGTAGCTAACTAGATGAAAGAACATCAGGTGACATCACTCAACATGCCAAGCATCACACATTAGCATTCCCTTGCACTGCTGCAGTTCTCTTCATTTCACACACCTGAAGACCCAGGATCTCTTATCACTTTCTCAAACAAGAAAAAAAAGCATGAATACTGCACCTAATTCTGGTGCCTGCAGCATAAGGAGGACATCAAACTGCTGGAGCAGGTCCAGAGGAGGCCACAAATATGATCAGAGGGTTGGAGCACCTCCCCTAAGGGGACAACCTGAGACAGTTGGGGCTGTTCAGCCAGAATAGAAGGCTCTGGAGACATTATAGGCCCCTTTCAGGCACTGGAAGGCTGCTACAGAAAGCTAGGAAAGGACTTTTTACAAGGGCCTGTAGTGATAGGACAAGAGGTAATGATTCCATACAGTGAGGATGGTGAGACACTGGAACAGGTGGCCCAGGGAGTTCCTGGATGCCCCTTCCCCTGGAGGTGTTCAAGGACAGGTTGGATGAACCTTGAGCAATGTGGTATAGGGGAAGATGTCTCTGCCCATGGCAGGGAGGGGTCCTTTTCAACCCAAACCATCCTCTGTATCTATGAATACAATTCAAGGCACTATCAATTTTAACTGGCAATCCTTATGTCTATAGAACACACTCACAAAATCCACATTTCTACATTTCAACTTCTGAGAAATGCCAGGCAGCTGTAATCCTAATATCATGTACAACACACAAGCTGTACTTAAATATCCAACAGTGAACTGAAATGTTAAGGCAAAGAAATCAGTTGCCTCCTCCTTTTATGGGAGCATACGACAGCTTCTGGCTACTGGCCATAGTTATGTGTTCAAGACTAGATTTAGTTGTAATCACAGAGCTTATATAATGCTCACTGTTGCAGGAGCTCACTTAAACATTGCCCTTTCAGTTGCTAAGAAAGCCTTAGGTCCTAGACACAAGTTGCAGTTTTAAAACATGAAGTAGTCAAAAGCAAGTATTTCTCCCCATCCTCACTCACAAGCAGCAGTGGTACAAATCAGAACCCAACCCAGTGGAATACTTCCACGTGTCAAACATAACTTCACTGCTCTATACCATGTCAAGCTTGCTTATCATAAAACTAGAATCATAGCATGCTTTAAAGATCATCCAGTCCAATTTCCTCTGCAAGCAGCAGGGACATCTCCAACTAGATCATGTTGCTCAGAGGCCTGTCCAACCTCACCTGGAATGTTTCCAGGGATGTGGCTCCCACCACCTTCTCCAGGCAACACAGGCTAGTGTTTCACCACTATCACTGTAAAAAACTTCTTCCTTCTATCTAGTCTGAATTGTCCCATTGCTACAGACTCTAATAAAAAGCCTATCCCAAACTTCCCTATAGGACCCTTTAACTTTTGAAACAAAGTTTTCCAGGCTAAATAACCTCAAGTCTCTCAGCCTCAGAAAGGAGTTCTGTCCCTCTGATGACTTCTGTGGCCTTCATCTGGGACCTGCTCCAACACGTCCACATCACCAACAGCACAACCTCCAACCAAATGGCTTTATTTGTGACAGATTAATTACACTAGGACAACTATTAACAAACAGGGGATTTTATAGTTCTATTCCAACATAAAGTTCAGGTATGGGATGTATCTGACTGATGACATGTTGTACTCTTGCATTATTGGGTAATCCTGAGCAGAGACAGCAATGTTCCTATCCCAACATCTGTCTCTCATCAGGCCAGTGAGGAAAACAAAACCAATTCCTTAAGACTGCTTCCCCATATACATGAAAGCAAAGAGAAAGCTTAGTCTAAGCACAAGGTCCTATCCTAACATGTATCTCCTACAAACTGAGACCAAGAACAACATTCAAACTAAACCCAAATCCCTCAAAAATCCTCATAAAGCATTAATCATTTTTATAGCCTGCTCTAAGACATTTACCCTGAAAATGCTGTTCCAGAAATGTCACTAGGAGAAGAGTGAGTGAGTGGTGAAGTTGAAGGTCTGAAGCTGTACTGCTCATCTTCCAGAGGCTGCAAGTCACATTCAGCCTTATGCTCTGTTAAAGAAAACAAATTTAACATCAGTATTTATTTGAGCACAGGGAACAAGGCTCCTGTCAAAAAAAAGCCTTTTTAACAACTGGTTGCATTTATAGAGGTTTACTTACCGGTACTGTTGTCAGAAGTTGGGGAGAGCTTCTCAAAAGTTACATGTTTTGCCTTCCCACCACAAGCAGCACTGGCATCTTTTTTCCTGCTCTCTAACTTTGCATTTTGGGTTTTAGCGTTGCTCCCTAAATCATTACATGGTTCAGGAGTAGCATTATTCAATGGCCCAGCCTCAAACTTGCCTGTAGGGATTCCATCCTACAACAAAGCAAAAGGAAGTAAGCACCACATTAAGCAAAAAAAATGTTTGTTTTCTGTGTTTTGTTTAATTGGCTTTTACTTTGACATATGGCAATACATTAACATGGCCAATGGTATCCTGGGGCACATCAAGAAAACTCTGTCCAGGATGTTTAGATAGATTCTCCTAGCCCTCTGCTCTGCCCTGGTGACACCACACCTGCAATACTGTGTTCAGTTTTGGGCTCCCCAATTCCAGAGAGACTGGGATCTACTGGAGAGAGTCCAACAGAGAGCTACAAGGATGATTAAGGCACATGAACATATCTGCTATGAAGAAAGGCTGAGAAAACTGGGGCTGCTTAGTCTGGAGAAGAGAAGGCTGAGAGGGGATCTTATTAATGTCTGTAAATATCTAAGGGGTGGGTGTCAAGATGAAAGTGCCAGGCTCTTTTTGGTGATGCCCAATAACAGGACAGGGAACAAGGGCTTCAAGGTAGAAGAGGGAAGCCTCCACCTCAACATGAGAAGACACTTCTTTACTGGGAGGGTGACAGAGTACTGGAACATTCTGCCCAGAGAGGCTGTGGAGTCTCCTTCCCTGGAGCTTTCTAAAACCCAGCTGGATGCGTTACTCCGTGGGCAACCCCGATTTGGCAGAGGGGTTGGATTCGATCTCGAGAGGTCCCTTCCAACCTCTAACATTCTGTGATTCTTTACTTTTCCTCTCCCTCTCCTGCTTTTTTTGCTCAGATCCATGCATGCACTTAAAACCCACAAGATACATACATTAGCTTCACTTTTGGTAGCTGCTTCTGTATTCATGCTTTGATGTATTCCAGCTGCAGTGTCCATCTTTTGCCATGTACCTTCACAGCTGGCAGAACTGGCATGTTCTTTTGTTTGTGCTTTTAAGTCATCTAAGAACAAAGAAAAAGACAGTGTAAATGTCTGCATTCACCATCAGCACAAAAGACATGGACACGCTTGAGCAGGTTCAGAGCAGGCCACAACAATGATCAGAGGGTTGGCTCCATTCTGCTATGAGGACAGGCTGAGAGTTGGGGTTGTTCAGCCTGAAGAAGGCTCCACAAAGTTCTTATTGCAGCTTTTCAGTACTTAAAGAGGCCTATAGGAAAAGATGGGGAGAAATTCTGTATCAGGGACTGTAGGAATAAGACAAGAGGTTACAGTTTCAAACTGAAAGAGGGGAGATTTAGATTAGATATTAAGAAGAAATTCTTTACAGTAAGGGTGATGAAACACTGGCACAGGTTGCCCAAAATGGTGGTAGAAGCCCCATCCCTGGAAGTGTTCAAGGACAGGCTGGATGGGCCTCTGAGCAACCTGATCAAGTGGAAGGTGTCTCTGCCCATAGCAGGGAATGTGGTCTAGGAAAACTTTTAAGGTCCCTTCCAAGCTAAACCAGTCTATGATTCCAGGGATACACATGCTCCCTGAATGCTCAATAAAGAGCTGTCAGAAGTGCACAAATGCAAACACTGCAGGCACCAGCTGCTTCCTGGACAATACTCGAAGTGTATATTAAAGTCAGAAAATTAGCTGGCATTGTGAATACCATCCTCACCCTCTTCTCATTTTATTTTCAAGTAGCTTATTATACTAGCATAAGCTATACAAACCTTTTCACGCAGTGCTGTATGCAAAATAACGTGAGCATAAACCAAGATCTATTTGGCTTGGAGAAGAGAAGACCGAGGAGTGACCTCAACGTTTATAAAAAGTGAAGGGGGAGTGTCAGGAGGACAGTGCCAGGATCTTCTCAGAGATGTCAAATAGGTGCAATAGGTGCAAGCTGAAGCACAAGAGGTTCCACATGAACACCAGGAAAAAACTTGTTCACTGTGAAGGTGAGAGTGCCCTGGAACAGGCTGCCAGAAAGGTTGTGGAGTCTCCTTCTCTAGAGACATTCATAACCTGCCTAGACACATTCCTGTGCTATTTATTCTAGGTGATCCTGCTGAGGTAGAGGGTGTGGACTAGATGATCTTTTGAGGTCCCTTCCAATCCTTAACATTCTGTAATTCTGAAGTAGCCAAGAAAATGGAGGGCAGTACTCAGTATGAGAATGTTCTCCCTTGTGACAGGTTCTGTGTTTTTCTAGGGAGAGAGGGGGCGAGGGGTGCTCACAGCAAAAAAAGACATTTGGTGAATGAAACCTTGTTTCTCTATCACAGATGACTCTCAGTAGTCTTTAATAGCTCTGCAATAGTAATTCTGTTACAACCATTGCCTATGGTCCTTTTATAGTTACCTGTAGACAATTCAGACAGTTGTGAAGTCTCTTGAGCAGTACCACCTCCTGATGAATTAGGTGGTGTTAGCAAAGCAACAGGCTGCCTTTTCTCCGGAGATGTAATATAGTAACCAAATGATGGCTATTAAAAACAAACACACACACACAAACCAAATCACCAAATCTCCCTAGAACACAGCATGAGCAAACATTATCATTAATAAATAGGTTCAGTGGGCTGGTAAAGTTTGTGGTCTGCATACACCACAGCAGAACATGCCAACAATGTCCACATGTAATACAGGCAGAAATACACAGTATAACAGTATAACTTAGGTTGGAAAGGACCTCGAGGATCATCGAGTCCAACCTATCAACACAGACCCCATGACTAGACCATGGCACCAAGTGCCACGTCCAATCTCCTCTTGAATGCCTCCAGGGACGATGACTCCACCACCTCCCTGGGCAGCACATTCCAATGACGAATGACTCGCTCGGTGAAGAACTTCCTCCTCACCTCGAGTCTAAACCTCCCCTGGCGCAGCTTGAGACTGTGTCCCCTTGTTCTGGTGCTGGTTGCCTGGGAGAAGAGACCAACCCCTTCCTGGCTACAACCACCTTTCAGGCAGTTGTAGAGGGCAATGAGGTCACCCCTGAGCCTCCTCTTCTCCAGGCTAAACAATCCCAGCTCCCTCAGCCTCTCCTCATAGGGCTTGTCTTCAAGGCCTCTCCCCAGCCTTGTTGCCCTTCTCTGGACACGTTCAAGTGTTTCGATGTCCTTCTTAAACTGAGGGGCCCAGAACTGGACACAGGACTCAAGGTGTGGCCTAACCAAAGCAGAGTCCAGGGGCACAATGACCTCCCTGCTCCTGCTGGCCACACTATTCCTAATGCAGGTCAGGATGCCATTGGCCCTCCTGGCCACCTGGGCACACTGCCGGTTCATATTCAGGTGACTCATATTCAGGATGCCAACAGGTCATCAAGACACAACCTTATCAGACAAGCATAGATGACTTCCTCCTCCCATTGTTCACACTTTCCCCCCTCATCTGCAAAAAACAATAATAGTGCTAGCTACTGTTGCTGTTTCTTAGTATGAAGATACATACCCGTTTCACATCACTGCCTCCACCAAGACAACCAAGAGCTTCAGATCTCTGACCAAAGAACTCCCCCAGAGACAAACGTAAATAACTGGCATCCTTATCAAGATCAGATGTTCTCAGAACACAGCTATTGGCAGATCTCCACGACGTATCCGCTAATTCAGATGCATTCAGAACATCTACTTTTGCCTGCAGACAAAGAGATTGCACAAATTTCAACTTGCAAATAAATTCAGGAATTGTTCTGTTTTCACTGAGATCATTAATTACCTGCAAGACTTTGTGAGCTTTCTCAAATTCCTCCTGGTCTTGTGCGATCATAGCTGCTGCTTCAGCTGAAAACCAAAGGCAACACTTATTAAAACAACGCATTGGAGGAAAAGATCTCAGGATCTCAGGTAGTGATAGGACTAGGGGGAATGGAATGAAGCTGGAGGTGGGGAGATTCAGGCTAGATGTGAGGAGGAGGTTCTTCCCCATGAGAGTGGTGAAGCCCTGGAATGGGTTGTCCAGGGAGGTGGTCGAGGCCTCGTCCCTGGAGGTGTTTAAGCCCAGGCTGGACGAGGCTCTGTCCAGCCTGATGTAGTGTGGGGTGTCCCTGCCCATGGCAGGGGGGTTGGAACTAGATGATCCTTGTGGTCCCTTCCAACCCTGAATGATACTATGATACTAAAAGACAGACTGGATTCTACCAGTTGATTAAATACTTCTACAAACAAAAATTAATTCCACTAACCAACCCTGCTTGACCACCAATTCAAAAAAAAACAATTCCAGACAGCAACATTTACAGCATTCTCTCTTAAAGCAAGAAGAGCCTTGAGCGGCTCATGGACATCTTTAGAATACATTATACCATCCCTCTGTCAACTTCAGAAACTAGAAGAGATTGGGATAAGTACTGTTGCACAAATGGCTTGAAGCTGTTTAGTAAAAGAGATGACATTTTGGTGCTAAGGAATCAATTTGTCCACAGTACTACATGCACAAACTGGTATGACAAACACACACTCTCACAGAGACCAATCTGAGAGGTTAAGGTAAATAAGCAACTTTTAGTAAAAAGAAGTTCAAAAAGTATGAAATTTTTAGAAGGTGAGAGTCCTGTGAAGCCCTTCATCAAGCTTCAGCATTTTTCAAGACATTCCCAAGGAGGTCAGAAAAACAAATAAATCACCAGCTAGAGAGTTCAGCATCTCTTTCACATTCTACTTGGTTTTGTAGTTATTTCTTGTATATTCTGTCCTGTCATAAAGCAACACAGAATGACTGCTGCTGCTCTTGAAAGGAAGGATGATAATAATAATTAAAGTCCAGAGGAAAAACTGGAAAGGACAGCTACAGGAGTTATTTTTGCTCGTACTATAGGTACCTGTGACACATTTCACAATGCTTTGTGAAACAAAACTAAATGCTCTTCATGAGTGGAATAGGAAATATGGCAAGAAACGATCAACTACAACTAAGGATATCATCATATATATATTATATATCATTATTATTGGCATTCAACAAGTCCAAGTGCCGAGTGCTGCACTTTGGCTACGGCAATCCCATGCAGAGCTACAGGCTGGGGTTGGAGTGGCTGGAGAGCTCCCAAACAGAGAGGGACCTGGGGGTGCTGATCGACAGCCACCTGAATATGAGCCAGCAGTGTGCCCAGGTGGCCAAGAGGGCCAATGGCATCCTGGCCTGCATTAGGAATAGTGTGGCCAGCAGGAGCAGGGAGGTCATTGTGCCCCTGTACTCTGCATTGGTTAGGCCACACCTTGAGTCCTATGTCCAGTTCTGGGCCCCTCAGTTTAAGAAGGACATCGAAACACTTGGACATGTCCAGAGAAGGGCAACAAGGCTGGGGAGAGGCCTTGAACACAAGCCCTATGAGGAGAGGCTGAGGGAGCTGGGATTGTTTAGCCTGGAGAAGAGGAGGCTCGGGGGTGACCTCATTGCCCTCTACAACTACCTGAAAGGTGGTTGTAGCCGGGAAGGGGTTGGTCTCTTCTCCCAGGCAACCAGCACCAGAACAAGGGGACACAGTCTCAAGCTGCGCCAGGGGACTTGAGGTAAGGAGGAAGTTCTTCACCGAGCGAGTTGTTCGTCATTGGAATGTGCTGCCTAGGGAGGTGGTGGAGTCACCGTCCCTGGAGGTGTTCAAGAGGAGATTGGACGTGGCACTTGGTGCCATGGTCTAGTCATGGGGTCTGTGTTGATAGGTTGGACTTGATGATCCTCGAGGTCCTTTCCAACCTAAGTTATACTGTGTGATACTGTGTGATTATAGGCTGCTATCAACATCAGCTTTCAAATAGTTTGTAGTACTTAAAGCCTGAAAGCTTTCCAATATCCAATACTGACTTCAAGCAAAGCAACACCCAAATAAACACAAAAAAAGCCAAACCCATAAAGAACTAAAAAGGAGGTTTACATACATCCAGTGATGAACTCATTTATATTATCATCTTCAGAGAGATTTAAATCTTCTTGTTTATTGAAAGAAGTATAATAGGCAAGGTCAGTCACCCATTTGCCCTCTTCGTTTTGATAGACAACACTGTGTGGTAAATCACCTGGAAGATACAGCAAATGCCACGCTGCTGAGTAAAATAAAAACAGAATATGGCAAAGTCTCCAAAATTAAGATTAAAGAGTTCACTTCCCAGAAGTCAGCAAGTTAACAGAAAAGAAAAACAACAAAACAAACCACAACACACCCCAAACCAACTTAGCTGAAGCAGCTGCAACTGCAAGCTTAAACTAGTTTGCCATCAAATAACCTAAGTACACTAGACAAGAGTCAGTACTTTTCAGAACAAAAACAAGTCAAAATTTATCCATGCAATGTGTCCAGAGAAGGGCCACAAGGATGATCAGAGGGCTGGAGCACCTCTCCTGTGAGGACAGACTGAAGGAGTTGGGGCTGTTCAGTCTGCAAAAGAGAAGGCTCCGAGGTGACCTAATTGTGGCCTTCCAGTATCTGAAGGGGGCCTACAGGAAGGCTGGGGAAGGACTTCTGAGGATCTCAGGTAGTGATAGGACAAGGGGGAATGGAATGAAGCTGGAGGTGGGGAGATTCAGGCTGGAGGTGAGGAGGAGGTTCTTCACCATGAGAGTGGTGAAACCCTGGAATGGGTTGTCCAGGGAGGTGGTCGAGGCCCCGTCCCTGGAGGTGTTTAAGCCCAGGCTGGATAAGGCTCTGGCCAGCCTGATCAAGTGTAGGGTGTCCCTGCCCATGGCAAGGGGGTTGGAACTAGATGATCCTTGTGGTCCTTTCCAACCCTGAATGATACTATGATACACTGGAGTTCATTACCAGCTTATCCAGCTAAAGAAAAATCCATAGCTTACAATCTTATTTCTTTTTCCATGCAATGGAGTCTGGTCACAAATCTATACGTAGGTTCTAGCTAAAGCAACCTACCTTTGTCTGTTGTTGCTAAAATTGTGCTCTCACAGCTGTCTGGAGTTGGAGACAGGTAAGCATCAGGAAGACGATCGGAGGGCTGGAGCACCTCTTCCATTAGGACAGGCTGAAAGAATTTGGGCTGTTCAGCCTGGAGAAGAGAAGGCTTTGGGGAGACCTAATAGCTACACTTCAATATTAATATTCCTACCTACAGGAAGGCTGGGGAAGGACTGCTTAGAAGAGCTTGTAGTGATAGCACAAGGGGCAATGGTTTGAAACTGGAGCAGGGTAGATTTAGGTTGGACATTAGAAGGAAGCTCTTTACAAGGAGAGTGGTGAACCACTGCCATAGGTTGCCCAGGAAGATGATTGAGACTTGGCATGGCCCTGGGCAGCCTGATCTAGTTGGAGCTGAACCTGCTGACTACAGGGGGGGTTAGGACAAGATGACCTTCAGTGGTCCCTTCTAACCCATGCCATCTGTGAATCTGTAGATAAAGTCTGATAAACTTCATACCACTTGCTGTACTGCTCCAGGCTGCATTTGTTGCACAGGACATCCAGTTATCCCTTCTTCATTTTGTGAATTTTCATCATTAGCATTTCCTGAGTCCACTCCTGTCAGAGCCTGGTACGTATCAGGAACCTGAAAGCTCTGCTCCTGGGAAATAAAAAAAATAAAATAAAACATTAAGTTACACTAGCGTTGTAGGATCGTTGAAGTTGGAAATGACCTCCAAGATCAAGTCAAAGCAACATATTACAGTATCACAGTATCACAGTATAACTTAGGTTGGAAAGGACCTCGAGGATCATCGAGTCCAACCTAAACCTCCCCTGGTGCAGCTTGAGACTGTGTCCCCTTGTTCTGGTGCTGGTTGCCTGGGAGAAGAGACCAACCCCCTCCTGGCCACAACCACCTTTCAGGTAGTTGTAGAGGGCAATGAGGTCACCCCTGAGCCTCCTCTTCTCCAGGCTAAACAATCCCAGCTCCCTCAGCCTCTCCTCATAGGGCTTGTGTTCAAGGCCTCTCCCCAGCCTTCTTGCCCTTCTCTGGACACGTTCAAGTGTTTCGATGTCCTTCTTAAACTGAGGGGCCCAGAACTGGACACAGGACTCAAGGTGCGGCCTAACCAAAGCAGAGTACAGGGGCAGAATGACCTCCCTGCTCCTGCTGGCCACACTATTCCTAATGCAGGCCAGGATGCCATTGGCCCTCCTGGGCACACTGCTGGCTCATATTCAGGTGGCTGTCGATCAGCACCCCCAGGTCCCTCTCTGTTTGGGAGCTCTCCAGCCACTCCGACCCCAGCCTGTAGCTCTGCATGGGATTGCCGTAGCCAAAGTGCAGCACTCGGCACTTGGACTTGTTGAAAGCCATCCCATTGGACTCTGCCCATCTGTCCAGTCGGTCGAGGTCCCTCTGCAGTGCCTTCCTACCCTCTAACTGACTAACATCTGCCCCTAACTTGGTGTCATCTGCAAACTTGCTGATGACTGACTCGACCCCCTCATCCAGATCATCAGTGAAGATGTTGAAGTGTTTCCCAACACTTCCAGGGACAACGATTCCACCACTTTTCTGGGCAACCTGTTCCATGATTTGCCTTCAGTAAAAACATTTTTGCTAATGTGCATCTGTAAAAGACTAAGTCTTGTCTCTCTTGATGTGAACCAACAAAAATAAAATCACCTTTGCTCCCAGGCAACAGAAATGTTTAATGGGCAGATGCCACTGGAATTTGCACAGACAAGATCATCTCCCTGGAAAGGGAGTATGGTGAAAAGGCTTCTGGACTATACAATGGATTCACCACCTGGCATGATAAGCCCCTGAGCACCTCACCTTTCTTCCCCAATACCCCACACAATAACCAACCCACAGTCCCCAGTAATTCCCCTTGCCAAAGCTAACCAGTTTATCACATGTGTATGGGCAGATAAAAGGCTAAGGGGAAGGCGGAGGCCTCGCCCTCCACCAGACCCCTGTAAGCACACAAGGAATACACAGGAAGATTCCCTGGGGACAATACCCGGACACCTAAAAAGAACTGTGACCAGAAACTGTATAAAAGACCTAAGCAACGCCTGCTCAGGAAGAGAAAAAGAAAGAGAAAAAGGCAGACAGAGGACAACATACCGCGATTGAGAGATGGAGACAAAGCTTGATGCAAGCAAAGTGTCTACTTTATTGTACAAAGTATTTTCGTTATATAGGGTAACATAATCAAAAGCAACTAGTGATTAGTAATTAAATGTGTCCATTCGACAGTTACAGATTCGTGATTGGCTGCCGAGAAAATACCAGGGAACACACATCGCCGGGCACGGCCCAGGCAGGTGTTAGACAAAAGGCAAACGATCAAGCATCTCTTATCTAAGTTCAGAGAGAAAACAAAAGACTCTCTTGCAGTGTTTACCAGCTCTAGTTCTCAGGTCGTTCTGTGGCTTCCTGAGTCACAATGGCCGCTGGTAATCAGCTAAAGGCTTTTTCTCTCTACACAGTTGCAGTTGTGCAGTCACCCCCAAGAATACCTCTGTGCACACCGGCGTTTGTTCAATCCCGCATACCTGGCACAGACAGTCTCTCTTCCAAACTGGTTGATTTCTGTGCTTCTATAAACCATGGCCCTACACATGTTCTTTGCATCTATCAGCTGAATGCCAAAGCATAAACTGTTTACAACTTACTCAAGGCCACCATCCTTTCACTTTGAACACTAGATATGGGCCATCCATCCCCAAAACAATGCTGCAAACATCCTGTTATCTCTTGCTGAGCATTGCTGAGCTCTGTGATTCTGGCTACCGTTCCTAACAAGATGCATGCAGGCACAAGCACATAAAGCTTCAAACAAAGGCTCTATTTAAGTATCAGTGGCTCTGCTCAGTACCAGAAGTATGTTTTACTTTCACAATAAGGATCAAGAAATGCAGTATTAAATAGCCCAGCAGAAAAAGTCCATTCTCAGGAAACACTACTGATACCATATGAATTACAGGATTTCTCTAAGGATAAGTCTCTGTCATCCCAGAGAAGGAACAGAAACCCAGTTTTAGGAGTTGGGTTTTTTTTCCCCTCTGCAAGATCAAGTAACAGAACTGACTGCACAGGGTTCCCAGTCTCAGCTGCTTATCAGGAGAAAGAAGGCAATGAACAAGACAAGAAGGAGTATGAGGGGCAGGGTTAGAGAGGGGTGGGATACCTGAATGGAGGCTTGAACAGACACCATAATGGGAAACTCCTCAGCTTTGCTGCAGGCCTTCCTAACATGTATTGGGACAGTCAGCTACCTATACAATCACAAACAAGAGTTTCAGCTGGAAAAGACCTCTAAGATCATCCAGTCCAACCTTCAATCTAAGACCATTGTGACCATTAAACCACATTCCAACGTGCCATGTTTCTTAAACACTTCCAGGGATGGTGACTCCACCACCTCCCTGGGCAACCTATTCCAGTGCCTGACCAATTCCAATGAAATCCAGAGGAAACAGATTTGGTTTGCAGAGGAGCTCCCAAAGCAACTTGTTTTTGGAAACAGGCCTCCACCACACCACCATGCTTCTGCAGCCAGGCTGTTGGCACTGTAGAGAGCTACAAGGCTTACCCAACTTGAGGCTGTATCCACACAGCACCTTCCCCTGCTTCTTACCATAAATTTAACTTCCCAACAGCATCATCAAATATTGCAGGAGGCTTGAAAAAACAACTACACAGGCAAAACCAGGAGACCACGATGGACAGGCAAGCCTTAACATGAATCAACTGAATAATAATAATAATAAACCAGGTTGGAAGAGACCTTCAAGATCATTGTGTCCAACCCATCAACCAATCCAACCCACCTAAACAACTAAACCATGGCACCAAGCACCCCATCAAGTCTCCTCCTGAACACCTCCAATGATGGTGACTCCACTGAAGGAACCATCCCATGGCACCAGACAAGGGGTAAAGAGGGAAGCAGAAGGCAATGGCTAATGGAAGTCACACCAGCTGACAACACACTGAAGGGCAGGTACCAAAGCCATTGCACAATGCTTGCAGTTGGCATCTATCTTATCTCAAAACCAGCAAGACCCTCTGTAAGAAGCAGATGAAACAGCTGCTAGATGAAGAATAAGAAACAGAAAAATAGATACAAAAATAGCCATCTAGCTTCTTTCCACTTTGTTTTTTCCTCCCAGGGTAAGCAGAAAACATCAGAAGCTCACTCAGTTTTAGATTCCAGTTTTGAGCTGTATTTGCTGTCTTTACATTTAGGAAGAAAACTTTGGATTTTGACAGTACTTGGATTTGGCAGGAAATAAATAAAACCTGGCATAAAATCCTCGGTGATGGTAGCTTTTAAGGGCCTTTGGGCATGCTGAACATTGAACTTTACTTTTAACCCACCTGAAGCAAGCCATTCTCAGAAAGCTTCAGCGCTTTGCAGCACTCGGAGAGTCTCTGTATGTCGGTGTCACTTCTCAGTTCTGATTGCATCAGCTGTTCAAAATAGGCTTCTAGCTGGTTATCAAAGAACTTTTCATCATCAATATCATCAAGTACTGGAAGAGAAGAAAATGTCCATGAAAGGTAAAGAGGATATTTTATACTACCAAAGCCACTCCATTATTTTTGACACATGGAGTCTCGCAACACCCACACAGCAGAACTGTCCTGTTTTTCCCTTAAAATAATTGGGTCACAGGAACATGTAAGTGTCTTACTCTATGACTAGTGATATACAGCAAAACAGGGTAACTACAGGCTAGCATTTCAACTCCCAGGCTATGAAGTGACTCATCTTCCTTCACATGATCTATACATCACCACATTCCAACTAGCAAATCATAAAGATCCTCATAAATTTAAAGAAAAATATATGTAACAATTTTCATACTTAACAGCAGGTAACTGAAGCACAGTTCTAGTTCAATGGCAAAAAAACCCCATTAAGTACTATTACATGGTACATGTTTATCTGGAACCCAGGAAGTGTCCAGGATTGCACATTCACAGGTGCCTAGCCCATTGTCTGGGCTTGGGCATGTTTTGGGGTTTGACCCTTCAGGACACAGCCATCCAGCACCTGAAGGAGGCCTACAAGGCAGCTGCAGAGGGCATGTTTACAAAGGCCTGTAGTGACAGGATGAGAGGCAATGGTTTGAAATGAGAAAATAGTAGATTCAGACTAGATGTTATGAACAAGTTCTTCGATGTGAGGGTGGTGGAACAGGTTGCCTGAGGAGACAATTGAGGCCCTATCCCTAGAGATATTTAAGGTCAGACTTTACAAGGCTCTGAGCAACCTGATCTAGTGGAGGATGTCCTTGCTAACTGCAGAGAGGTTGAATTAGATGACCTTTGGAGGTCCCTTCCAACCCAAACCACCTTATGATTGTAGCAGGCTAAGTTTCTTCAGATTTTTTTTCTTCAATACCCACATCCACAGAATGCTTAAAAAATGCAAGATTAGTTATCTGAATGGTAGACAAATGCCTACAATTCCAACGCAAATTCAGAATAATTGCTGTGATGTTTGTATCTCATTTTTCTAGTCTTGATTTCTTCTTTGTGCAACTGAAACTATCTCCCAAATAATAAGTAGGTGGATCTATTTTACCATGGGTATCAGAGACTTCCTGATTAGTTTTAGAAATGAGCTGCCAATTTTACACTGAAATGGAATTGCATATAAAACAGAAAAGGGAAAGAAGAAAGAAAGAAGAAAAGGGAAAGAAGAAAGAAAGAAGAAAAGGGAAAGAAGAAAGAAAGAAGAAAAGGGAAAGAAGAAAGAAAGAAGAAAAGGGAAAGAAGAAAGAAAGAAGAAAAGGGAAAGAAGAAAGAAAGAAGAAAAGGGAAAGAAGAAAGAAAGAAGAAAAGGGAAAGAAGAAAGAAAGAAGAAAAGGGAAAGAAGAAAGAAAGAAGAAAAGGGAAAGAAGAAAGAAAGAAGAAAAGGGAAAGAAGAAAGAAAGAAGAAAAGGGAAAGAAGAAAGAAAGAAGAAAAGGGAAAGAAGAAAGAAAGAAGAAAAGGGAAAGAAGAAAGAAAGAAGAAAAGGGAAAGAAGAAAGAAAGAAGAAAAGGGAAAGAAGAAAGAAAGAAGAAAAGGGAAAGAAGAAAGAAAGAAGAAAAGGGAAAGAAGAAAGAAAGAAGAAAAGGGAAAGAAGAAAGAAAGAAGAAAAGGGAAAGAAGAAAGAAAGAAGAAAAGGGAAAGAAGAAAGAAAGAAGAAAAGGGAAAGAAGAAAGAAAGAAGAAAAGGGAAAGAAGAAAGAAAGAAGAAAAGGGAAAGAAGAAAGAAAGAAGAAAAGGGAAAGAAGAAAGAAAGAAGAAAAGGGAAAGAAGAAAGAAAGAAGAAAAGGGAAAGAAGAAAGAAAGAAGAAAAGGGAAAGAAGAAAGAAAGAAGAAAAGGGAAAGAAGAAAGAAAGAAGAAAAGGGAAAGAAGAAAGAAAGAAGAAAAGGGAAAAGAAGAGACCAGTTAGCTTCACCAGTACTGGAATCCTGAGCAGGCAAATATGTCCAGCTAATGACTACCAACTCCATCACAGGGCAAAAACCCAGTACTTCTCCTCAGCACACTATTAGCTTTACTTTGATACACTTATCAGGCAAGCTGCACAAAAAGAACGAACATGAGGACTTCACAAGACAGTCACAGCATCCAGAGATGTCATGAGAGAAATCCAGTAAGTCTACTTGAATTCAAGGCTGCTTGATTTCAAGATGACACCAAACTCATTTATCAACTTGCCTTCCACCTCCTTGGTGCAGTTGAGGCTATACCCTGCAACCCTTCACCAATGAGCCAAGTCAACTGCATTAATACTGAAGAGTGTCCTTCAGCATCAGCCTCTGGAAAGGCACAGAAATTTCAGCTTCAGTAACAGAACTCAAGCTCTCACATTCGTCCCTGTGGGTAAGCTATACTTCTGACTTAGGTGTCACTATCTATGCATGGCATCTAAAAAGAACTGAAATTGAAGCTAAAGTTAGTTTGAACAAGTACCCACTCTGCATCGCAGAAGTTTGTTAATGCAAAGCTGTAGCTAAGGCTATTTTATTTGTTTCACAGTAACTGTTCACTTTTTTAGATTAAAGTTCCAGTTGTGATTTTCTCTGACCAGTTTCACAGCCACCTACAATTTATGTAATTTTATAGCAGTGAACAGTCTTCTCTAGCACTTTGATCAAGCATTATCCTCCCTTAAGTACTTTGAATAAGACCATTCTTCTCCAGCAGACAGTAACATTGTGTCACAATTCTAGACTCAGCTACCCAGACTTATAAACACACTTACCTGTGGCATTTTTTTCTGAGCTTGTAAGACATGAGAGCTTCTCATTCTCCAAAAAACTTGAGAGGCTATTGCTAAGATGATCACTTGAGATTTCCCTTTCTGTCAATTCGTCAGAAAGTTCGAGTGGACCAACCTGTGAACAGCATCCACAGAAGTATTTCTTGCTACCAGCTACTGTATAAAGTCAGTTGATAACCAATTAATGAAATTAATAATACTCCAAAATTCCACACTTTTTTCCTGCTTATCCCAGCAAACATTCTAGTTCCAATGGACTTCACCTGCTAGCTCCCAGCATAGGTACATCCAAGAAACAGAAGGATCATAAAGGAGGAGGAGATTAAAACAAACCCCACACATCACCACACCTGAATGACACCCAACTTTAAAAAAAGAACCATTGCATTAGAGTTTACACCTGAAACAGTTGACCACCTCATTCATTAAGCTGCAATCCCAACTTAAAAGTACAAAGACAGCTCTTAGTAGTTTCATGATGCTAAAGCAGTTCTTCAGAAAGCCTACTAACTTCTCATCTCTGTTGATCTCTCTCCTATGAGGACAGACTGAAGGAGTTGGGGCTGTTCAGTCTGCAGAAGAGAAGGCTCCGAGGTGACCTAATTGTGGCCTTCCAGTATCTGAAGGGGGCCTACAGGAAGGCTGGGGAAGGACTTCTCAGGATCTCAGGTAGTGATAGGACTAGGGGGAATGGAATGAAGCTGGAAGCGGGGAGATTCAGGCTGGATGTGAGGAGGAAGTTCTTCACCATGAGAGTGGTGAAGCCCTGGAATGGGTTGTCCAAGGAGGTGGTTGGGGCCCCGTCCCTGGAGGTGTTTAAGCCCAGGCTGCATGAGGCTCTGGCCAGCCTGATCTAGTGTGGGGTGTCCCTGCCCATGGCAGGGGGTTTGGAACTGGATGATCCTTGTGGTCCCTTCCAACCCTGACTGATACTATGATACTATGATAATTTACTATGCTCATTTAAAGAAACTATTTCAGCTGAACCTACCTATTTTCTTTTATATATCAAAATTATTTTTGTGAGCAGCACAATGTAGTATCTCGTTCAGATTTACTCCTTGCTGATAAACAGACCAATTCTGACAGCAAAAAAAAATACAAACAAACAAAAAAGAGCTCAGAAAGTAAAAAATTAGGAAGAGACTTGAAAGTTTTCAGATGACAGCTTGTGAGCACTCAACTGCAACTCACTGACTACTGTGGCCTGTAGAAAAATCAAATTAGAGAAAACTAAATCAAAGCAGTAAGCAGCAGCTGACATTAAGGAGCACACACTAAACAGCATCTGGCTGCAGCCCGAGGCATATTTTCTTTAAGTACCAGGAGATCTCCCATTCCTGTCTGTGCTCATTATCAGCTTCTCTAACAAAACAAACAAAAATAGCTGAAGCACAGCCCTACCTGTCAATACCTGTGGGTATTTGCTAGCTCTGGGATAGAGACCCACACCTAAAATAAACAGAGGCAGCAGGAAGATTGTGTTCTTACAAATGGTGCAGTTTTCAATGTTGAGGACACTGAAGAAGTTATCTGAACTCATGTTCCTCAAAGTAATTAGCAAGTACAAATCAGATTGACATTATCATAGTATCATTCAGGGTTGGAAGGGACCACAAGGATCATCTAGTTCCAACCCCCCTGCCATGGGCAGGGACACCCCACACTACATCAGGCTGGCCAGAGCCTCATCCAGCCTGCTCTTAAACACCCCCAGGGACAGGGCCTCGACCACCTCCCTGGACAACCCATTCCAGGGTTTCACCACTCTCATGGGGAAGAACCTGCTCCTCACATCCAGCCTGAATCTCCCCACCTCCAGCTTCATTCCATTCCCCCTAGTCCTATCACTACCTGATAGCCTGAGAAGTCCTTCCCCAGCCTTCCTGTAGGCCCCCTTCAGATACTGGAAGGCCACAATTAGGTCACCTCAGAGCCTTCTCTTCTGCTGACTTAGATTTCAAAAAACATTCCAAAAAGTTCCTCAACAGGCTTTTCATTAAGCTAAACTACAACTGGGATAAAATATAAGGTCCTTACTTTGACAAAGAGCTACAATGCCACAGAGGCTAGGAGCAAACAACACACAACTGAGCAAGAGCAGGTGAACTCATGCTCCCACATTATGTTAAGTGATCAGCAAGAAAGAGGCAGAGTGAGACACGACACATTCAGCACAGTAGCTCTGCTACAAACTTAAGGGATACACAGCTCAACTCCCTGCCTCCTCCTCCCACAGAATTAAGTCTATTGCAAGATTAATATTAGAAACCTTGAATTTCAGTGTATTTAGAAAAGCTTTCACCTTGTCATCCTCAAGGTCTGGAAGAAAACATATTCCTGTTGACAAATCTGAAATAGAAGAAAGCAATGTCAGCAGTAGTTTATTATGTTCTTATGTGATGCTGCTAAGACCTGACTCTTCCATAAAATGCCAGGCTAAGCCTCTTGAAGGTCTTGGCATACACCATAAAAACAAGCCTGAAATATACATGTCATCACAACACCAATGTTTATATACTCTTATAGCACTGACTTAAAGTATCTGGGAGTGACTAAAAAGGCAAAGCTTCAGACAGTTGCTACCCTAAGGACTTCCATAAGACAGTGCAGAAACAACTTAAGAGTCCCAGTAGCAGAAATAGGCACAAGTGCTCTGTTCCACTGCTGCAGAACACGCTGCATTTTACCTCCTGGGCCAGACCCACAAAACAGAACATTTTAGACATACACATATAAATTTTAGCACAAAAGGTTCCTAATCCTTCAGTAATAGATGGGAATAAAGAGGAGATTTCTGGACTAGAATGCTAAACCTTGAATTAAAAAACAGTTAAAACCAATTAACTCAATCTAATCAAGCACTATCAAGTCCAAACATTGGGCAGTCCTAGTTTTCCAAAGCATCATGATTTTTGTTGCCATAGTTATTACCACTTCCTCTAGATTACATTGTATCTTCACTGTTATAAGGGTGTTTTACAAGAACCTTTAGCATCACAAACCATAGGACTTTCCAACTGAACACATCCTGTACTCCATTATTAATACCTCATGAAAACCTGCTCAAGTACTCAGGTTAAGCTTAGAAAAGGTAATATTTATTTAGTAAGGATATTTATGGAATTTTAAGGAATGAGCCAAATTCAATCACAGGACCTGCATTAGAAAGAAACCCAAACCAGTCTAATATCAATGCCAATCCTTTAAAATAGGTTACAGAACATTATTTTGCCTCCACTACTCTATTCATACATCAAAACCCCCATGGTTTCCACTGCAAGTATTCCAAACTATTTTTTCATGCATCACCTCACTAAGAAAGTATGTTTCCAGCTGCTACACCTGCAGCTGAAGATCATCTATGACAGGCTGGAATAGGGCAAGAAGAGAGACATTAGTAAAAAGATAAACCTACAGATTTACCTTCTGAAAGCAAAAGGGTAAAAAGCAACTTTAAAACACTTCTTCCACAGTAATGTTCCTGAAATTAAGTCAGATTCCCAGCAGCATTCTAGTTAAGGTATTTTATAGCAAGCCTTATTTTCACCAGCTTCCTACCTAGCTTTGCATTTTGGGGAGAAACAAAAGAGCACTGTGTAAACCACAAGCTTTCTCTGGTGTCACTTTGCTCAAATCAGAGAAATGTACTTTTTCAAAGCCCACTTACACTATGCCATAAACCAAAGAAAAGCTCAGGAGAAGACAACTTAGAGCACAAAAAGCTAGTTACTCTGAGAATAAATCATGATTTTTCTCAAGTTTTAATACCTTCCAACCGTTCAAGTGGCAGTACCTCAAGTAAGGTACCTTGACTGTGATTTGCCTGCTCAGTAACACTCTGATCTGGCTTTGCATATATTGAATGGGAGTCTTTCAAACCAACAGAAGCTGGCTGAGGTGGTTTATCTTCTGTAGCAGCTTCCCTAAGAAAGAAATATTTCAATGAAAACAAAGAATCCTTCAGTGATATATGTAGGTCATCATTAGTATACAACACCTCTACATAAAAAGGTTTAGTAACTTCAATCTTTGTGCCTCCATCTCTAGGAAATCAGTTGTTCCCGTTAATATAGATCCTACAGACATTTATTCTTACAATAAAGGAATAAAGAAAGAATACAAGGACCTCAATTTCACAATCTGAAGTGTGAAATAAGTGAAATTCAATCTAACATAAGCCTCTCACATTTTTCCTGTTGGTTACTTCTCTTTCATTCCAACTAAAAGAGGCAAAAGATGAAGAGGGAAAGTTTCAAGTGAGTTCCATGATCTATTAGAGAACAAGTCATACCATAGACAAGGTTTTCCTGAGTCCTTAATATAGGAATTAGGGAGTGAATCATAAAGAACATGACCAATTGAAATTCCATATAGCTCTGTTAAGTAACAGCTTTTATAATTGGGCAGGAAAGTTCTTTTTCACTTCTGACTTCATAGGACTTCCACAGAGGCAGAGAAGGTAATCATGCAAGATGTTACTTCCTCATTAGTTCAGTTCACTCATTCTCAGTCTCTAGTATTTTAGATACATAAATAAAACCTTTTTTCACTTGCATACTATCAAGACACTGACTCCCTGTCTTAAATCTTATCTTGTTTCCTACAGGGACATAAGGGCGTATGGTGCAATGTTACCAGTAAGAAAGATGCACATTGGGGTTTCTTACAAAGATTTGGGGAAATAAGTACTTCCTCTACCCCCTATAAGCTCAATTATTTAAACATTTTAGCATTTCTAGCCAATCTGCATTTACAAGTAGATATATGTATTCAGAATGATCCTCTCAGCTCTTTAGAGAGGTCCATAGCTACCTTCTGTAGCTCTTAAGGGCAATACCACATTCTCATTTTCAGGGACTAGTGCTCATCAATTTGTAACACACACTTCTGAAAAGACAGAGTATGAGTCTGACCTTATTGCTTGTTAAGTTACAGGACAGCAGCTAAATGAGCAACGACTTTTAATTGTTACTCTTTGCTCTACTCCCTGCTGAACAAATCATTATAAATGCTGTTAAATTTTAATTCACATCCACAACACTAGTCACAATGCTTTCTAAAATGAGACAGACTGAAGTAAGTTGATTTAACAGTTAGTAAGACTTAAGGGAAGGGACATTGTACAAGGCCTTGTAGTGATAAAACGAGAGGAAGTGGATTGAAGCTGCAGGAGGGCAGGTTTTGACTGGGTATTAGAAAGAAATTCTTTACACTGAGGGTGATGAGACATTGGAGCGGGTTGCACAGGGAGGTCATGGATGACCCTTCTGTGGAAGTGCTCAAGGCCAGGTTGGACAAAACCTTGAGCAACCTGGTCTAACAGAAGGTGTCCCTGCCCACAGCAGGACGCTTGGAACTAGATGGTTCCTTCCAACCCAAACCATTCTATGAATCCATGAATACACACATTAAAAAAATATAAAAATCCATATATAACTTCAAACTTCAGTATACTAAGCTGAAGAGTCAAGTTAAAAGAAACTTAATTGCTACCAGTGTAAAAACTAAACTATCCTTTTAAAGAGAAACTTTAACCAAAGTATTTTACGTTATGAATTTAAGGCTAAATTCTCACTCTGAATACAATAAAGTCTTTTTGCTGATGAGTATGCTAAGTAATAGTAAAATTAATATCTTGGTAATAAACATTTCACTATTTTTTACTATTTAGTAAAATAATTAAACCATTTTATCATCTACCAAGTAATCTGTCAAAAGAACTTTTCCTCCCTGAAGTTCAATGTTTCAAGCCAGTCAACTGGTTTTGATCTTCTTGAGTGGTATTGATAGTCTCACCTGCTGCCACAGTTTGTTTTACTCCTAGCAACAGTTGAAGCTGCAACAGGTAAGCCAGGGTTTGAGGAAACAGTAACGTTTCCAAAGATGGCACTCGCGCTGCTATTTAATGAATGGCCCAAGAAGCTTGGACACGTCTCGTCAGCAATATTTCTGAAGTCTTCCATCATCGCGCACAAGCCGCTTAAAATAGCGCTCTGCTTGGCAACACGATCAGCCCTGGTCCAGCAGCAACTGAGAGCGGGAACAAAACGACAGTTACACGAGTGACGGTCAGGCTATCAAAAATGTTACTGTTGCACGTTTATAAATACGTGGGATGCAGTTACTCGGCAGATCCACCACTGAATCCACAAACATGCTTAAAACTTATTTCCCGTCCTGTCCCGTCAAGCCTTTCCGGAGCCACAGTTTTACAGCCTTCTTGGACTGCCTAAACACAGCAGCTCTCCTGCAAATCACCGCACCGACGCTGCAAGAGGCGCCCTGCACTTAGCTCTTAAAGCCGCTTGGAACGAGCCAGCCTTCGTCTGTTCCGCCAGCAGCAGGCACCTGGGGAGCTACAAACGCGTACCCCCGTGACGCGACTATCTGGGGCCGCTACTTGGCAGGCAACAGCCAGAGGTTATGGACCTCAAGGCTACGGGAGGCCCGGACCCTACACCGCTCGGCACCCTGCGCAGGCACCACCTTCACCACGCCCCCCACAAAAGCTCGCGTCACGGCCTAGAACGCCACAACGGCTCCACCGAGGGAAACCAGGACGGGGAACAACTTGAAGCCGAACACCCCCCCCTTCGCCAAACGGGATGAGATCAGCGCTGTCCTGCCCCACCCTCCCCGACGTTACCCTGACCTAGGGGGTCTAGCCCCGTCCTACCGCGACGCGCCTGAGAAGAGTAGAAAGATCCACACCCCAACCGCCACAGCTTCAAACCCTGATCCCGCCCACGCCGCTCCACGCAGCGCCCCCCGCAGGACGGGCGAACTCCACCCCCTCACCGGACTCGTCACTGGAATCGCCGGTCCCCCTCCCCTTAGCCAAGGTGCGCATGCGCGGCGCCGCCACTCGCCTCCCAAACTTTCCCGAGCCCGCGCTTCGCTCCGCAACCCCGCCTCTCGGCCCGCCGTCAGCCAATGGCGAGCCTCACACAGAGCGCGCAGGAGGAAAAGTTTGAGAAGGGGGAGAGAGAGAAGAGCTCGCTGATTGGGCGCGCTGCACCGCCCAGCCCCGCGGCGCTGCCCTGCGGTGTCTTGACGGCAGGTGGTGTGAGCGCTCCCGCAGGAGAGCAGGTTCGTACGCAGGTAGATTCCGCTGCTGTGGATGCTGATGGAAGAAACAGAAAAGGACGCTGAACGAACGAGCAGTATTTAAACTACCAATTAGTAGCTCGAGATGTTTCATGGGAGTGCAGTGGGGATTCAAATACTTGTAGGGTGTGAGACTTAATGGTGTGGTGGCTCACATACTTGCAAAGCTTCATTATATTTTGCTATATTTGTACCGGGTTCTCATCCATCTTTTCTGACAGCAGGTCAGATCTCTTTCTGCACTATCTGCACCTACAACTCATTTGTCTTCTGCTGATTCTACTCTGCCCGCGTGGGGCCATATCTGGAGTACTGGGTCCAGTTCTGGGCTCCCCCCATTCAAGAGAGATAAGGAAGAGAGAGCCAAGAGGAGGATACAAGAATAATAAGGGAACTGCAGCAAATTTTTTTGAGAAAAGGCTGAGAGGCTTGGGGCTGTGGAACCTTGAGAAGAGCAGACTCAGAGGGGATCTTCTCAATGCTGATCAATATATAAAGGGCAGATGTCAAGAGGCTGAGGCCAAATAGTTTATGACCTGCTGTCTATGCTGCTTTGGGTGCAGTGAGATAGCTGGCTTCCTGGGCTGTTGAGTGCACATCACCAGCTCATGTCCAGCTTTTAACCCACCAGCACCCCCCAAGTCCTATCCCCTGAGACTCCTCTCAATTTTGTCGTCAACCAGCCTGTATTGATACCACTTTGTTTTGATCCAAGTGCAGGAGCTTGGACTGGGCCTTGTCAAAATGCAAACATCAGCCACCAACCAGCATAAGCTCAGTTGTCAATGTACTCGGCCAGTCCATCAGAAATGTGACTTGTTTGCACTGAAGTGGTGACAGCCTGTTTCCATTAGCAAGATGTGTGACTGGAATTAAGTCAGGATATCCAATACTACGCAGTCAGCACAGTGGAAAACAATGTGACCGTGAATTAGCTATAAACAAATGCCTTAAAGGCTGCAAAAAGTTGTCATTTACTTTGTTATTACCATAAATGGTAATTCTGGGTTCCAAAAGGATAACAGAAGGAAATTTAAAGAAGAAAAATCAGTGCAACTGGGAATCTTTCCCTTAGATGTGGTTTATCAGCAACAGTTATCTCTATAGAATTATGTTTGAATGTATTTTACATTGCTTTTTGTTACACTACATACCTGACAGATACTGTAGGGCCTCACGGTACAAATATTTAGCACTGGGAAGCAGCTGCACACCTAGGCACTGACACCTTGATTTTCTTTGTGGCTGCTAAGGAAGGAAGCAGAAGTACAGTAAGAAAACATCAGTAGCTGGATTGAAGGGAGTGACCTTTTAAAGGATTAAGGCAGAAATCTCAAGTAGTCTAAACCTTCAGAGATATATTTGGCTGCTTGCACACCCAAAAATGGTGGGTTCTGGTTTAGAAGAGACTCCCAGTATAGTAGTTTTCTTCTCTTTTGGTTCTTTTTTAATGGCTCATTCTGCCACAGAATATTATTGCCTCCCACCCCCATCTAAACTTTGTTTTTCAATATGTCTGTTTGCCACACAAGCATGGTATGGTTCTTTAAAAGTTAACTTTTTGATTGTAAGGGCAATGTATCTGCTTTTACTAGACTCTTTTTTTCCCCCCCTCTTTCCCCCCCAGTTCTGTTCCTACTGGCTCAAAAACAGCATCAGCTTTCCGTCCACGCAGGGTCCACAAACACCCTGTAACACCACTGTTAACTCTCACAGGTTTTAGGAAACTTAGATCTCCTCAGAGACAAATCAAGAATCAAATCTGAGCAAAAATACACCATCTGAGCAAATCAAGTTTTTGGAATACAAATGAAAGTCTCAGGAACTTGCTGTTTTGGCAGAATGAAAGGTGACTTCTCCATTATCTTACACTAGTGGTCTAGTTGAAGAAGTAGCCTAAACCCATTTTGAAGTGAAATACACTGAAATACCCTTATACTTCAGCTTTCTGCCGCACAGAGGCCTCCTTTATCCTTCCTCTCTCCAAGATCTGAACACACGCGGCAATCCCATCCCACGCAGTAAGGTGACTCCTGAGAAATCCCATGTAGTCACTGTCCAGTTTTATCCTCCTGCCCCTCTCACACCAGCCAATGCCTGAGCCAGTGCCAGCCTCATCCATAGCAATGAAGTTCCTGTGCTGACACATCCAAAAAGGAGGCTTCTAACTACACACTATTTCTTCAAAATGTCCTAATTATCAAATCACTGGGAAAGAATATTGAGATAGCTTCAAATCCACCAACTAGGATAACCTGCAACTATCCTACAACTCTTAGCAGTTGCTGCAGACATTCTATAGGCCCCTGGGAAGTCAGGGCATACCCTGTTGCAGAAATATCTACTACCCAACAGCACAACTTTAAAAAAGCAAAGCTGCAAATGGGCAACTGAGCCAAAAAAGCTCCTTCATGAGCCACTTAAAAAAGGAAAAACAAACAAACAAAAAAAGCCTATTGCAAACAGAAGTCCACTGAAAAGAGATCTCTCAGAACAAGTTTATTTGTCAACCACACTTATAAAATTTAAATATTTATACAGCAAGATGGGAAATTCTTAAGTAACCAAACACTCCAAACTATTTGGCTGCAGCATACACAGGAATGGGTTTGTTTCTCTCACGAGTTGATCCAATATCATCCTTTAGTTACTCAGCAGCTTCTTGGAGGCATGTTTAACTTGGAGAACATTATTTCACATTTGTCAGTGAAAAAAAATTATTTGAGATGGTACCAAGTCCAAAAATAAAAATTAAACAAGAAAAAGAAAACAGAAAAAGAAAAGGAGAGGCAGGTTGAAGTCAGCTACTCTGTCAATAGCTCTGGTTAATACTGTTTGTATGTGTTGCCATAGTTCGGATGGTACAGGTTAAAATGCTCCTCTGACACACAAACATAAACAACATGTTCCAAATGGTGGTCTGCAAAACATGCATCAAGTTGCCCAATTATTTAAAAACTTCTGTAGGAGAGAAATACAAAGGCAGCCAGAGCTGGAAGCATTCACAATACCCAAATAAGGCCCTTCAGAGTGTATTTTAAAGCAAAATATTAAACCCCTTCGTTCTCAGGTAATAGATTAAGAGGCCGAGACACACATCGTCTGCGAGGGTGAGGATACTGGAGGCTGGCAGTGTCAGCATCGCAAGAGTGCTCTATCAGAGGAGGAGGAGGAAGGAGCTGGGCATGGCTGGACCATCTCGATCCAGCCCGTGGGGAATCCAGAGGGGGAAAGAAATACCTGAAACAATTAAGAAAGGAACAAAACACCAAAAAAAACCAAAACCAACAACAAAACAAAACAAAACAAAAGAGAAAAGAAAAAAAAGAACAAAAACAAGAAAAAGAGAAAGGTAGTAAATACAAGGAGAACCAAAGGGGAGCAAAGACATGCTGGAAAAAAAAACAAAAGGCTTTAGTATATCCATGCCAAAACCAACAGAACATAACAGCAGAAATCAGGGCTTGGAATTCAAAACAAGACAAATCCCCAAAATAACAGAGTCTTTTCCACTGAAATCCATGGGAAGGAGTATGGCCATCGGAACCCTAGTACTAGTACACATTTGTACAGAGAGCAGACCGCTTTGGGAATGAGAAGGAGGTTGCAGAACTGCCATGAGCAAGCTTCCACTCTCCCAGAGCTCCTGTGATCCGTTAACAGAGCTTTTAACGCTTCCCGTGCGGCACAAGAGACACGTTGGTTATGATCCAGGTACATTTTCTGCCCGTGCAGCCAATTCACAGCACTTACAGAATAGAGGTAAAAACATCCTTGTTTTCACAATGCTTTCCATTTAATAACACACATTTACAGAGCATAGGTACTTGCAGTGACATACAGTCTGCATGTGTATTTACATATTCCTGCTGAATGAATCCTCAGAGTCAGTGTGAAGATTCCTGGTGAACACAAGACTCAGAATTCAGCCATTTCGCTTCATTTTTCTGCTGACTTTATTGGAACTTACCCGTAATACTTCTGCATTTTAGTCTGCTAGATACCTACAGATGATTTCTGCCTTCTTTATACAGTTCTGTGGACTTACACAAAGGGACAGCTACACGAGTCAGGAAGCTACTAGACAATTCACAAGCTGCATTTTGGTTTCAGTCTCTGTGTGACTCAAGGGTTCGTGGATTTTAGACTACTACTTTTAGAGAGTTTTAGGTACTCCACGGAACTATTTACCACAGGGATGCACAAGCACGTATCAGGAAAAGTACTTCTCTCAGGGTGACAAAAGTATGACAGTACTTAGAAAACATTTATTTGAAGTCATACCAAGGTATAAATGAAGCAAGACCCAACTATTAAAAGCTACCATCTGTACAAGTGTCAAAACACACTTTTCTTATCCCTCCCAAACTGGCAGTTTCATATATTACAAAGCAGTTACAAACTCGTGGTGTTCAGGCATCTTAATCAAATGCTGAACACTATCAAATCCCAAACAAACTCAGCATCAAAACAACTGTCATTAAAGTTATTTTCGTGGTTGCTTCCCTCCTCCCATCCCAATCAAGGACAAAAAAATTCTCAGTTTTAGTCATGAACTAGTCTTTTAATTCGACAAGCTTTCAAAAAAAGAAAGGAAAAAGTGTTTTAATGGAAGTTTTGGGGGTTGGCTGGTTGTGGGTGGTTTGGTTTTTTCCAAACAAGAAGCCTCTCCAAGTATTTTTCTATCAGGAGGTCCAACAGTATCAAACTGTGCGGGCTAGTACAAAAAAACGTACACAAGGTGTTTTAAAAAGGCTTTTTGAACAGCATTTAGTAGTTAGCAGGCTGCTGGTGTCTTGGGAGAGGTCAAACGGCGTTGGGGAGGGGAAAAAGGAGTTCGTTTTCCATTCCTGTGTGCATGCAACAAGCAGCAAAACACCAAAGTTACTCCAGTTAGCTTGGTATCAGCTCTGCTTTCTGTTAAGAAGGACATAATACAAATGGAAAATGGGAATTGTATCATAAATCTAGACAAATAAGTACATCAACATCACAACATAGCCCAACTGACTTATTTTCCAATCACCTACAGCAGCTGTTCTCAAGCTATTCTGATTACAAAGCCAGTTTGGTGATGGTGCTTTAACAATGTTCTCCAGATCTGCCTGTGCTTTAGCTGGGAGAACTGTTTAAATTTACAGACACCGAAACACAGCATCTGGTCAACAGGCAATAAAGTGTTGTGTGGCATATCAATTTAGTTAAATGTCAGCACATAAACCTGTATTTTAAGTGTTAATACACTAAAAAGGTAGCAACTGTGCTTAGGCAATTCAAGGCAATGTGATTACAGAAGAAAAAAGGTACGTAGGTGCAGCTTTTTTATAGTAAGGTTTAATCCTAGGACATGAAACTCCAGGTAAGTGAAACTCCCCAGTCACAGACTCAATTTGGCAACAAAATATTAATTCCACATTGCAGCTGAGAATAATGTATTTAAAAAGCAACACAAACAAAGACCATTTTCAAAATACAGAGCTATGGAACGGTCTAAAATAGTATGAGGAGTTTGTTTCACAATGGCTTACTACCAACTGCAGGGAGAGGACAATCTATGTGGTGGGGTAGGGTAGTTTTGCTGGCAGCAGCACAGCCTGAGATAAGGAGACTGTGAAACCACATGCTACACAAAAGAGGTCAGAAACAGTCTGTACCTCTGCAGGAGCCCAAGCAAACACAATTCTGCAGCTTTAGTGCCATGGTTTATTTGATTAGATGGTGCTGGGTCATAGGTTGGACTTGATGATCAGAAAGGTCTTTTCCAACCTGGTTATTTAAGTGTTTCCTTGGAAGTCACATCTGCAAGCTAGGGCCTCCTTTTTGCTGGAGACTTGGCCTGCTGCCACATCTTGCTCTCCTATTTATCTTTTGAGGAAAACATGAGAGCCCTTCTCTGTCCAACACATCTAAAGACCTGGAAGCCAGAACTTTAGGAGTGACTGCTGGAGTGGGGGCTACTCTCCAAAAGTAGACTGTCACAGCACCTTACAGACAAGCTACCTCGAGGCATTAAAAAAAAAAGAAAACAAACATGGCCACAAAAGTTAGAAGCTGCTGCTATGGAATTTGGCCACATTTGGTCCTTATGTAGGACATGTCCTGTGGGGCTGATTGCCCACACTCCAACGCGTGTGTTGCTAGATTTCAGCGTGCACAAATTGAAATGCTCTTCAGAAGAGGTAGTTCAATTTACCTCCTAAATAGCAATCATTAGAGAATAACACAAAAAGCAATCTGCAGTAAAAAAGCTGTATGAAGACTACAAAAACAACAAGCTTTCATTGACTTGATGTTACACCTGCAAAAATGCAAGTAAACTACCACTAGCATGTGACTGCTGAAACTATACATTGTGAACTATCTTTTCTTCCCTGCTTTTTGCTACACTACCCCAACCAAAACCAGACTTTGCTGGTACTTTTGCTTCACTTTAAACGTGCACCTAAAGCAAAGGAACAGTTACACAGCAGTATAGTGAAGTTTCTCCTTGTTTGAAACCATTTCAAGGAAGTTATTTTTGATAACGTGGAAGGATGTTTCCCAAGCAAAAAATAAATGTTTACAGAAGGATTCAGTATGGGTTTGTTAATTTTGTCTTATCAGTGGCACAACAGACACCATCACAGAGCAAAATTCAAAGAGCCTGTACAGGTACTCATGCAACAAACACCATTACACTTCAAAAAAATAAAGTTAAAAATATGTATGTAAAGCAAATAGGAAAGTGAAATTAAATTAAGAGACTATTTACTGAACTTCAGTATCTCCACTAAGGAACTTACCTGCTGGCAGATGATCCATTTAGTGAATTCTGTAGACTTGTATTGGCTGAACCTAGAGAGGCATTAAAAATTCCCTGCTGGGCACTACCATTCACTGGGCTCCCATTACCTTTCAGTATGCCCGTGCACTTCCAGTTGTCCATGTAATTAGCTGAAAACACAGATTCATAAAGCCTGTTAGTTTCTCTTCTGAAGCTCAGCTTTTGACACAACTGTTGTCTTTCACCTGGTGTGAATTAGAACTGAACTTCAATACTAATATGCAAATTCCAAAAAGCTGAGGATCTGGCCCCTCAGCTCTCTCAAACCCTCTGCCTCTGCCACGATTTAAAACTTGGGTTTCTGCAGTAGCAAGAACGAATTTCCTTTAACAAAATGCTGAGAAACAAATGAGAATGGGTAAAGAAACTGCCACTGTTTCTTTTGTTGTTGCTTTTGGAAATTTAAATAGGAAAAAACCAACCATTTGCCTGAACATTGTGACTGAATGCAGATTTTCTGGGAACAGGCAAAGACATGCAGTAGAATCAAAAAATGGTTTGGGTTGGAAGGGACCTTTAGAGGTCATCAAGTCCAAGACCCCTGCAGAGAGCAGGGACATCTCCAACTAGATCAAGTTGCTCAGAGCCCCATCCAACCTGGCCTGGAATGTTTCCAGAGATGGTGCTTCTACCACCTCTCTCAACAACCTGGGCCAGTGTTTCACCACACTCAGGGTTAAAGATTTCTTACTTCTCTCTAGTTCAAATCTCCCTCTTTTAGTTTAAAACTATCACTACATGTCCTGTCACCACAGACCCTGCTAAAAAGTCTGTCCCCATCTTTCTAACAGACTCCTCTAAGTACCTATGTTAACTTTAAAAGTGGTGACTTGACATAGCTCCAGTCTGGTGAAATGATTTGCCAGTACAGTAACAACTATTCACAGCAGCCTCAATCACAGAAGTGTTCCAGTGCAGGAAGTTATTGCCCTTCTTATTCCAAAATGGAACTACAAATATAGAAATCTATCATACAGAAATCTAAGATGAACTTTGACTCCAAAATTACTTTTTGAGCAACATTTGCCCAGTGAATACATTTCAGGTGGGTGACCTTACCCTTCCAGAGCCTAACGCAGCCATCGTCACCAGAGGAAGCAAGCACAGTGCCTGTGATATTCCAGCTCACTCGCCACACCTGGGAGTTGTGGTTGTCAAACTGTGCCACAATGTGAATTTCAAATTTTGTTAGTCCTCCAGATGAAGTCAGTTCTTTCCTGTTGAAGACAGAAGTGACAGTTCTGCACACAATTGGTCCAAAGATGACAGGACAGAGTCTGGAGATACTCTGCAGAATGTCAAGTGGGGACTACAAAAATGCTGAGGGGACTGGAGCTTCTCTTTTGAGAAGCAGCTGAGATGGGATCTTCCTAACTCTTATCAAGATCTCAAGGGTGGCAGTCAAAAGGATGGGGCCACACTCTTTTCAGTGCTGCACACCAAAAGGATAAGGTGCAATGGTGACAAAGTGGAACATAGGAAAGCTCCATCTGAACATGAGGAAAATAATTATTTCCTGTGAGGGTGGCAGAGCACTGGAGCAGGCTGTCCAGAGAGGTTGTGGTATCTCCTTCTCTGGAGAGATTTCAAACCCTCCTAAAGACTGCGATCCTGGGAAACCTGCTCTGGATGATCCTGCTTTAGCAGGGACGAGAGGACCTCCAGAGCTCCCTTCCAGTGCCCACTACTCTGTGACAAAAAACAAAGAGGACTTGATATATTGTTACTAGATTAGGAGCATTAAGAGGTATCAGACAAAAACTGTAGACTTGCTTACAATGTTGTCATCCTAAAAACATCAGGCTGCTAAACAACCCTGAACACATTAAATTGCTGGTTTTTTGCTCCACAGGTACTATTAAAATAAGAGCACACAGTACATAGCACATGATCCCAAACTCTCTTACTTTTAAGCTCACCTTAGAGGTTTCAGTGTGAAAATTCGTACATCTTTGGTTGCTACAGCTAGGATGTGGAAGGACCGTCCCAGATTTGGAGCGAATGCAATATCATGTACAGGATCTGTGACTGTCATCAGCGCTTCTGCTTTTGCATATTTCCTGTATAGCAGAAGAAATTAAGCTTTAATGCCATCAAAATTGCCAGTAATGCTAGTTATATAAACCAGACATAGTGGAACAGAGGAAAAAGGGGTTAATATATAGCAGGAGATGTGCAATTTCAATTGTAAGTAGTAATTACAATCTGATTTCTTCAGAAATTAAATACATCAGAAACACTAACTGCTGTTGTCAAGCCCTGGAGCAGTCTGCCCAGGGCAGAAGTGAAGTCACCATGCCTGGAGAGACTTCAAAGACATGTAGATGTGGTACTAAGGGACATGGTTTAGTGGCAACCCTGCAGTGATGGATGATCTTAAACCTCTGTGATTGTACTAACAACAGTATGCTAAATCGTACCACAAAGCAAGGATTCCAGTGCAAAGAACACTTTTGTCTACAGCTGGGAAACAGAAATAAAAACCATCTTCAGATTCACAAATCTAAAGGGCAATTGAATCTCAGTAACTTCCTGTACTTCGGGTGCTTGCAAGCAGTGCTATTTATCTCCTCCAATGCATGATAAGTATGTATTCCATTTTCTTATTTCCCACTGGGATAATTAAAACAACTGTTCTTTATCGTTAAAGCACAGAGAACACCATTGTTAATGCACAGAGAACATTGTCTGAAGCCAGGCATAAATCCACAGAACACCCTGGCGCCCTTCCCACACCAATCACCCTGACTGGAACTCAAGTTCTCTGTCATCATTTAAGGGAAAGGGGTTGTGCACACACTTCCTGGCCTTTTCTGGCTCAGCTGAACTTTCACAGAACACTAGTAATTTACCGAACTTTCTGTCATTACAAACATGGTTTTGAAAGCATTTTAAGGTCACCTTCAACACAAAAAGTGCCCAGTGAAAAACAATTCAAGTGAAACACAATTCAAATTCCAACTTTGCCCTATTCATTCCTTTTGCAAAATGAAGAGCATAAATTAGCACAAGCAGAAACAACAATTCCCTCTTTAAAATGCTGGTAAGAACACTGGCATTTCTTCACTGAGACAGAGCAAAATTATCACTGTGTCTGTCAGCATCAGTTATCACTCCGAGGGCTCCCTCTCCCTTCCAGCCCCATGGCTCAGATGCAGAATTAAGGTATTATTTACTACCCAACATCTAACAACAGGACTAAAATAAAAGGCCAGTATATTACAAACTACTTTAAGAGCCCATAAACATTCTGTATTGTTATTTATCTTACCTGGTGTTTTCATTATATTCATAAATTTGAACCTTAGCCAGTATATTTGGACTGTTGTCATCGCTTCCTACAGCGATCATTGGAGAATGTGCTCGAGAGCTAAAAGGTGAAAATAAAGAGTTATATTTACAAGTGATATATACACAAAAAGTATGTCAGAAAGTACACCAAGCTAGTTTTTTACACTTCAGACACATTGGCTATGAAATAAACAAACCCATGATCAAAACAAAACATCACAAGGTGAAAAAAATGTCACAAGTATTTGTGCCCTTCAGTTACCCATACAATCTCCCTTCACAAACAATCCATTGTTTTGTCTAAACACTCACTCCAGTGACATCACCAGGGAGTATTATTTGGCAAATCAACATAGGGGTCCCAGAGATCTGGATGCATTTTATACATGCAGCTGCACTCAGGCATTTGCCACAAGTTTCACAAGACTATGCCTTCTTTGCAGTACCTTTAATGATTGGCTTAGTGGGATTTCATTCAGGTTTTGGAAGACAAGATTACAAAAGCTAAGAGCAGAGGAGTTCTAGCTCTTAAATCAACTTTTAAACCTATCCCATGCATTAAGATGGGATTAAGATCCCATGCATTAACCTTCAGCACACACTGCTGCTGCTAATGAATAGAACAGGGTCAGCAGGACACAGACCACTATGTCTACAGAGACTATACATCCCTGTACAACCACTAATAGGGAAGGCCATTAAGTGCTTCTAGACAAAGAGAATCCAAGTCAGTTTAGCCCAGAATGGTTTTTCCCTTCCTGCTATTGCTGGGCATATTGCTGCTGTGTGAGATGGGAAGGAGAACCTCCGCTTCTGTGTTCTGGATAGGAAGTACCCAACCATCACACTGATTACTCCCTGTTCAAGGAGGTTAAGTGTATCACTGAGCCCCCCAAAGACATGACTAAAAAACAACTCTTGGGCTCTGTATTTGTGCTAGCAAGACTCTTGTGCTTCCCAGTTCTTTGTTGCCATGCAAATGGTGCATGTCCTTGTTAGAGCTGTCAAAAATCTCTCTTACAACACCTCTCTCAAAGAAAGAAAATAATTGTCTTTTTTTTTTCTTATATGAAAATCCTAGTTGAGTTTTGTGGGATAAATAAAGAGCACTCTGCAGTGCACTCATTAAAGAGCTTGTTACTTGCTAAAAATAATTAACCTGAAGATATTGTCTTACAGACCTCAGGAGTTTTGTAAGTTCTCTGGCTCTACCAAACTTGTTTCACTAAAAGGAATACCAGCAACTTTACTTCAGATCTGAGTAATATACATTCCATCCTCTCCATTCGTGTTTCAGGATTTATTCTACAAAACATCAGCCAGCAGGAGGAGGGAAGTCATTGTGCCCCTGTACTCTGCACTGGTTAGGCCACACCTTGAGTACTGTGTCCAGTTCTGGGCCTCTCAGTTTAAGGACATTGAGACACTTGAACGTCTCCAGAGAAGGGCAACAAGGTTGGGGAGAGGCCTTGAGCACAAGCCCTATGAGGAGAGGCTAAGGGAGCTGGGATTGTTTAGCCTGGAGAAGAGGCTCAGGGGAGACCTTATTGCTGTCTACAACTACCTGAAGGGGGATTGTAGCCAGGAGGGCATTGGGTCTCTTCTCTCAAGCAACCAGCACCAGAACAAGAGGACACACCACCAGGGGAGGTTTAGGCTCGAGGTGAAGAGAAAGCTCTTCACTGAGAGAATCATTTGCCATTGGAATTGGCTGCCCAGGGAAGTGGTGGAGTCACGGTCCCTGGAGGTGTTCAAGAGGGGATTGGACATGGCACTTGGTGCCATGGTCTAGTCATAAGGTCTTGGGTGAAAGGTTGGACTTGATGATCTTTGAGGTCTCTTCCAACCTTGGTGATACTGTGATTCTGTGATACTAGCTCTTTAGATCTTCTGCTTCAATAATCATAAAGCAAAACCTGCAGTTTTAATAACATACCTTGAAGGATTCCAAGAAATACAACTGCAGCTGAGCTTACATGAGATTTCATGCTGCAGTGACCACTGACTGAGGTTCATCACATCTGGAGCTTCATAAATCCTTACAACTCCATCTGCTGAACATGTTGCTAACATAAGACCCATATGCTTGGGAGCAAACTTCACATCTGTAACAGATGTCCTACTGTCTACCAGAGTAGTCCTCTTCACCTGCAAAGAAAGGCAGAAACTCTTGAAGGAAATGCTAGAAATTTCTATCCATTAAAAATTTCCAAAGGAAGGCCATCAAAAAGTTTGACAACACCATTTCATAGCACCACTTAGGTCTTCCCTCAAAAGCTAAAACAGAAGTATCTTTATACACCAATGAACTGAAGAAATAACAGATCAGTGCACTGATGCAATTTGAAGCACCAGGAAATACATTCACAGAGGTAGCAAAGCTCTCACACCAAGAAGGGCTGTTTAGATGATGCTCTTCAAGGAAAAAAAAACAAACATACAAACCACAAAACACTACATAACATAAGCATAAAATTTGGCCACAGGAAGTTTAAAACTGTCCTCATCAGTCATAGAACTCATGCTGGTGATGAAGCTAACTGCAGTGCCTAGCAATGCTGCTTTCTCATTCCAGTGCTGCTGAAGTTTGCCATGAAGCATTTTCCAACAAAAGCATCAAAACAAGTATTTTTGACAAGGGAATGGGTGAATGCAGCAGACATTCAATAGGAACATTAACAAAGGTGAAAGTGGGCAAAAACCACCAACATTTGTTTTTCAAGTTCACAACTGCCTCCTGCACAGGGAAGTCAGCATTCATACCCCACTGGGTGCCAAAGATCCCCACAACCCAAATCCTTACAAATATGTATTTTAATGTTGGAAAACTTGAGCAGAAAGAAGAAAACTGCAGGTTATTTTAGAAACCCAAACCAAAACATTAGAGGCAGGAATATTATACTAAGTTATGTGAGATTACACCTGATGAACAGCTGCAGAATAATCTGTTCAGATCTAAAATTCCCTTAATGAAACACTACCCACTCCTGAGCAAACGTCCCTCAGAAACTGAGCTGTTTGAAAGATGCAAAACCAGCATGAGCCAGTTGCAAATCAGCTCGTCACAGAAAGAGACCCCCCCCAACTTTGATTCCACTGCAGATGGGTGTCCAAGTCTGCAAACTGTTCGCCAGCAAACATCTTTTTAAGAAACACCAGCAGCAGTGACGCTTAATTAACAGCTGCACTCCGTGATATTGAAGGTCTTTTCCAATCAAAACAATCCCGTGATACTGTAACTGTCCTAACTCTTGCCATGGACCTCTTTTTCCCAAACACTCTAAAAATACTTCCTCTACATGGGAATATTGCCACAAGTTAATGAAACATAAGCAGAATCAAACCCCTTGTACTAACAAAAGAAAACAGGATGCTTTCTCTGTTTCAGGGATGGAAAATGTGCTGCCAATTCAGAAACGTTCGGTAACGTGGGATTCAGATACAACTTTCATCTTAAGTCTTCCAGCTAATTCTGGAATTGAAACAGTTTAAAGCTTATGCCATTACAAGAAGCAAACAAACCAAGGAGGCACAGTAAATCTGTCTGTGTAAGAACATACAGAAACTGCAGTTAATACTTTTAAGTCTCACCCAGTGACTCTGGCCTCGGAGTTTATCATTTGACTCTCCCACTATTTCTTCCCACACAGCTGCTGTTCTATCAAAGGAGCAGGAAGCCAGGACCTGCCCAAATTCTGGATGGGCCCACGTCACTCGCCACACGGATCCACTATGTGTCTGAAAGACAACACCATAACATCAGAGACACTTACTTACTGTGTTAAGACCAGACATTTCCATGACTTCATGTAGAACAAATAACGCTATGAAGAAGTTAAGACTAATCCTTTGAAATCTCTGTTCAGTTAAAAGGCTCAGTGCTACACAGAGGCTGCTGCACTTGTTAATGCCTAGAAGCACTGCAATGTTTTGTTGCTATTAATGGTTAAAAGGTAATTATTACAACTGTCAAGGCATTATTTATTACTCCTTTAAACCCTAAGTTCCAAGCTAGGATTCTGCCTTGACACAGGAAGTGCAGCTCCATCTTCAGTTTTGAGCCATTAGCACATGGGCTCACTTCTGGCTTGCCTGTACTTTTCCAAAGCATACACATTGCTTATGCTCTCCTTTTTCACATAAAACTTTTTTTCATCCCTAGTTAACTTAATGCTTCTGGGTTTTTTTTTAGATAAGGGGAATTCAAAAGCATCACTTGCCTTTCCATTGACAGGGATTACTGTACTGAATAATGCAAGAAATAATAATGGAAGGCTAAAATAAGACCAGCTTTAAGTAAGAAGTGTTAGAGACATTCCATAAAGTAGAGAAAAAAGTATTTTACCATAAGAATCACAGGTTCAAATAAAGGCAACAAAGCTGATGAAGGGTCTAGAGCACAAGTCCTGTGAGAAGCAGCTGAGGGAACTGAGGTAGGTTAATCTGGAGAGAGGGAGGCTGAGGGGAGACGTTGCTGCTCTCAGTAACTCCCTGAAAGGAGGATGAAACCAGATGGGAACCAGTCTCTTCTCCCAAGCAGAAAGTGACAGCACAAGAGGGAATGACCTCAAGTTGCATCAGAGAAGATTTAGGTTGAACATTAGGAAAAAAATTCTTCCCTGTGAAAGCATTGTCAAGCCCTGGAACAGGCTGCCCAGGGAAATGGTGGAGTCACTATTCCTGGGGTGATTGAAATGATGTGCAGATGCAATACTGAGGGACATGGTTTAGCAGCAGACTTGGTAGTGTTGGGTTAATGGTTTAACTCAAGGATCTTCAAGGTCTTTTCCAGCCTAAACAATTCTATGATTCTATTTCTACTCTACAAGTCAGGAAAAACAAAGTGTTTCTGCAAAACCAATCTTTATGAATACAAACCTTCCAGCTGGCAGTGCAGTGCCAATCACCATTTTCACTTTTGTCCCAGACCTGTTGAGAAAACACAATGCAGTCAAGCAGTGAGTACACAAAGCCTGACAAGCAGTACTAAGAAACACACCCACTACAATAAACACACACATATTTGTACAACTGTCATGAACGTGACAACAATGCCCAACATTTGCATCTGGAAGACTCTATCTGGATGAGGACACAACTGCACTTTGCTCAACCCTGAGAATATCCCTACTACAGGTAGGAAGAAGAGGCACAAACTTGCAAAATCCACAACTGTATGAAGTTTCTCTCTTTTTAATATTACATTATTAATAGACAAATTATTACACCTCTTCTCACTTCATTCTCTCTGAGTACACTACCTGGTTTCATTCTAGAACCCCCATAGTCTTTCACTAACCCAGATCTGGCTGCAAAACCCTGAGGTGTGTCCTATCAATCATCCTAAAGGGGAAGACAGCAAAAAGAAAATCAGGCTAGTGGGGGAAAAGATCTTTCTACTTATGATATTTATACCTTGATTTATAACTACATGCAAGTCACTTAAACTTCTTTCCTCTTATGACTTTTTCTTCTGAAAAACTGTTAAGTCATTAATGTAACCTGATGAAAGACAGCTCCAGAAGCTTGGCATGCATCCATACTCACTATGTAGCTTCACTGAAAGTCACTTTGCTTTTGCCATTCTGAATCCCTAACACTTTGGTTGTTATCCTGACAGTCCAACTTCGTAACTTCTTCTCAACTGCCTGGCTCACCTAGTAGGAATGGGACCTACATGATCCAGATGCAGTACTGCTAGTTTACAAGTGTTGTATAACTCTGGTCAGAGTTACTCTTCATAAAACAGCCTCATACAAGATACTATTAGGACTGGAAAGTAACATTGTGCTACTAAAGAACACAGATTTTGAGTCCTGCCTACCTCTTGCCACCTTTCTCAACATTGTTTTTAGGCTGCAAGTCTTACATAGCCAATACAGAACAACGATTGGCATGGTTTTGGCTTACTTTTTGTGGGACAGGGTTTTTTTCTGTTGTTCTGAGTAGGAGTTTTTTGCTTGCTTTTCAATATGCGGTCAGGAAAAAGGAGCTGCCCGCTTGTTTTCATGCCTGATCTACATTTGGCATAGCTGTCCATGATGAAAAGCAGTTTTCCCAACCATTTACCTGGCCTAACACCGGTCTTACACTGTGCAAACCACACTCCTTAAATCCGTGTAACTCCTGAACTTTCGTCCATCTTCTCACTACCGGGAAAATACACTAATTTTAAGGTAACAAGAAAGTAATAATTCCGTCTAGCGGAAGGTAACACTGAGCTTCCCTAATCTGCCAGAGCACACGCAGAACATTTCAGCCTCTTCCTTATCGGCACTTCATTACGAAACAGCAGCTCCTTCCCTACGAGCCCTTAAATAAACGCTTATTTTCACTGGAATCACCAAAACAATCAGCACTACTGCACCCGCAACGGCTTCAAGGTGTTTGCGCTGCGGGAAGCAGCGGTGCCGTTGCACGCATTCGCGTACACAAACACGGGCACACACCAACTACGTGCATTCTCTGCGCCCAGAGCCGACGCTGCCGCCCGGTACCGCACGCGTTTCGCTACGGGCCGCAGCCGGGTCTTTCCGCGGGCACGGGGGAACGCGGGAGCCGAACGCGGCCCTTCGCCCCCCATGCTCAGTGGCGCTCGGTGGAACGGAGAGGCCCAGCCCCGGAGCCGCCGTGAGAGTAAAGGCCCCGCCCCGGTCCCAGCCCGGTAGGCCGCACCCCGCCGGTGCCGCCGCCAAACACACACCCCCGCACACACTACCACCCTCCTCAGCCCAAGGCCCGGCCACTCCGGCTCACTTTGACGCTCTGGTCGCTGGAGCAGGTGGCCATGCGCCGGCCGTGGAAGTCGAAGGAGACATCGTGGATGAGGTCGCGGTGATCCGCCGCGATGCTGCGCGCCACGAACATCGCGACGCGGCGCGGCCGCCACTGTCCTGCCCGCCGGGCCCAGCGCGCCCCTCCTCACGCGGCGGTGCGGGAGGGGAAGGAGGAGGAGCAGCAGCGCCTCGTGCCCGGCCGTTACTGCCCCCACCTGGCCGGGAGGCTGAGGTGCTTCTAGGGACCTGTTCTGGCCACTCCTCCCCACTCGTGCCAGCTCTGACTTTTTGCGTCCTAAGGTAGGGCACAAGATGTGGCAGTGCCCTTGGTCTGCATAGGAGCAAGTCTAAGCCAGAGCCTTTCTGCAGCCCAGCCCTTAGCAGTAACTCTCCCATCAGGGTTCTCACTGCTAGAAGCAGCCACTGGCTGCGCAAACCTGCCCTGAACTTCAGAAAGTGCCTTCACTGAGCAGAGACTGAGCCGGCAAAGCTCCGGCCGGAATTGGCTCTGTTCTAGCACAAACCGGGAAACGAGACAGTTAAGCAAAGCCGATTGTTCTTGATAGTTCCAGTGCTGTAATTGGTGAGGTATTCTTGTTTGCACACTAGAAACATACATAAGAATCATCTTTATTGATGATCTGGATGAGGGCACTGAGTCCATCATCAGTAAATTTGCTGATGATACCAAGCTGGGGGCAGGAGTTGATCTGCTGGAGGGTAGAAAGGCTCTGCAGAGAGACCTCGACAGGCTGGACAGATGGGCAGAGTCCAGGGGCAGGAGATTGAACACATCCAAGTGCCGGGTTCTGCACATCGGCCACAACAATCCCATGCAGTGCTACAGGCTGGGGTCAGAGTGGCTGGAGAGCAGCCAGGCAGAGAGGGACCAGCGAGTACTGGTCGATGGCAGGCTGAACATGAGCCTGCAGTGTGCCCAGGCAGCCAAGAGGGCCAATGGCATCCTGGCCTGCATCAGGAACAGTGTGGCCAGCAGGAGCAGGGAGGTCATTCTGCCCCTGTACACTGCACTGGTTAGGCCACACCTTGAGTCCTGTGTCCAGTTCTGGGCCCCTCAGTTTAGGAAGGAGGTTGACTTGCTGGAACGAGTCCAGAGAAGTGCAACAAAGTTGGTGAGGGGTTTGGAGCACAAGTCCTATGAGGAGAGGCTGAGGGAGCTGGGATTGCTCAGCCTGGAAAAGAGGAGACTCAGGGGTGACCTTGTCACTCTCTACAACTACCTGAAGGCAGGTTGTAGACAGGCGGATGTTGGTCTCTTCTCCCAGGCAGCCAGTACCAGAACAAGAGGACACAGTCTCAGGCTGCGCCAGGGGAGGTTCAGGTTGGATATCAGGAAGAAGTTCTATACAGAAAGAGTGATTGTGCTATGGAATGGGCTGCCCAGGGAGGTGATGGAGTCCCCATCATTGGAGGTGTTCAGGAGAAGACTTGATGGGGTGCTTGGTGCCATGGGTTAGCTGTTTGGGTGGGTTGGATTGGTTGATGGGTTGGACACGATGATCTTGAAGGTCTCTTCCAACCTGGTTTGGTTTATTCTAAATAAAGGTTTAGTCTAAATAAAATGAAATTTTAAAAAACATGAAAAAAAAGAAGGCATGAAACAAGGCATTACTCTTGTACTTACTCTTGTACTTACTTGGACTTGGGTGTTTTTTAATCTCCTTGGTGCATGACTTGAGACATTATATATTTTGAAAATCATTTACTGCTTCATTCAAAGAAGTGGAGATACAGGGCGCCTAATGAAAACATGAAAGCTAGCTTAGAAGTTCGTGGCAGTGTCTCTGAATGCTCACTTTTGGCAGCTATTTTTGGGAAACATCTTCTACTGTAAACTGTTGGTTATATTTATATATTAAAAAAAAAATAAAGTTGGTTGGGTTTTTTTTTCCAGAATTGTTTCCAGCCAGTGATTCAGCTGTCAAAACCCCATTCTTATGCAATTTTTAGTAATGTAATGATTTTGTCAAAACACAGAGCATGTTACAACCAGAGAACTCATGTTTTTCACCTGCTTAAGTGTAGCTTATTGTTCAGCCAGTTATATAGGTCAGTATAGTTGGGGCAGGACAGAACTGTCAGATTCACAAATAACTGGCATCGATCTGTTTCATTTGAAAAACACAGAAATATCTGAATGAGGCAAAAATGCATGCTTTTGTTTGACCTAAACAAAGTTTATTTTCTTTGACAAGACAATAAAAATCATACACTTGATATCAAGACTAAGGATAAGGAACTGGCTTGATGGCTGCACCCAAAGAGTGGCTGTCAATGGCTCCATGTCCCAGTGGAGGCCAGGGACAAGCAGAGTCCCTCAGGGATCAGTCCTGGGACCTGTCTTGTTCAACAGCTTTGTGGGTGACATGGACAGTGGCATTGAGTGCACCCTCAGCAAGTTTGCTGATGACACCAAGCTGTGTGGTGCAGCAGACACGCTGGAGGGAAGGGAGGCCATCCAGAGGGACCTTGACAGGCTGGAGAGGTGGGCACAAGCCAACCTCATGAAGTTCAATAAGAGCAAGTGCAGGGTCCTGCATCTGGGTCGAGGCAATCCCAGGCACAAATACAGGCTGGGCAGTGACTGGCTGGAAAGCAGCCCTGAGGAGAGAGACTTGGGGGTGCTGGTGGACAAAAAGCTCAACAGGAGCTCTCAGTGTGCACTTGCAGCCCACAAAGCCAATCAGATCCTGGGCTGCATCAGGAGAAGTGTGGCCAGCAGGTCGAGGGAGGTGATTCTCCCCCTCTACTCAGCCCTGGTGAGACCCCACCTGCAGTACTGTGTCCAGTTCTGGAGCCCCTATTACAAGAGGGATGTGGAGGTGCTGGAACGTGTCCAGAGAAGGGCCAGGAGGATGATCAGAGGGCTGGAGCACCTCTCCTATGAGGACAGACTGAAGGAGTTGGGGCTGTTCCGTCTGCAGAAGAGAAGGCTCCGAGGTGACCTAATTGTGGCCTTCCAGTATCTGAAGGGGGCCTACAAGAAGGCTGAGGAAGGACTTCTCAGGATCTCAGGTAGTGATAGGACTAGGGGGAATGGGATGAAGCTGGAGGTGGGGAGATTCAGGCTGGAGGTGAGGAGGAGGTTCTTCACCATGAGAGTGGTGAAACCCTGGAATGTGTTGTCCAGGGAGGTGGTTGAGGCCCTGTCCCTGGAGGTGTTTAAGAGCAGGCTGGATGAGGCTCTGGCCAGCCTGCTCTAGTGTGGGGTGTCCCTGCCCATGGCAGGGGGGTTGGAACTAGATGATCCTTGTGGTCCCTTCCAACCCTGACTGATACTATGATGCTATGATACTAAGACTAGACCTTTTCCCTTGTACTTTCATCAGTACACAAAAAAATAATCTTTTTCAATACATATACACTTACACAATTGTTTATTCAGTTAAATACCATCTACCCCTGTACTCAGTCTCTATATTCACAGTATCACAGTATCACAGTATAACTTAGGTTGGAAAGGACCTCGAGGATCATCGAGTCCAACCTATCAACACACACCCCATGACTAGACCATGGCACCAAGTGCCACGTCCAATCTCCTCTTGAATGCCTCCAGAGACAGTGACTCCACCACCTCCCTGGGCAACCCGTTCCAATGACGAGCGACTCGCTCGGTGAAGAACTTCCTCCTCACCTTGAGTCTAAACCTCCCCTGGCGCAACTTGAGACTGTGTCCCCTTGTTCTGGTGCTGGTTGCCTGGGAGAAGAGACCAACCCCTTCCTGGCCACAACCACCCCTCAGGTAGTTGTAGAGGGCAATGAGGTCACCCCTGAGCCTCCTCCTCTCCAGGCTAAACAATCCCAGCTCCCTCAGCCTCTCCCCATTGGGCTTCAATGCAAGTAGGTCAGCTATTTAGAAACTGGGTCTAAAATCTTTACTTGTTTAATAAAAGAAATCCAGGAAATATGTGGGAGATTGTGATCTCAGATAGCTAATTTGCCATCATGTCTGATTGCAGTCAGTACTCAGCAGTGAGATGAGTAGGTTTGTCCCAAGTAGACAGTTGTGTCTAAGGCTCCCTGGCAGGACTAGGGAAATGATTGTTACCCTGTACTTGGCACCTTGAATACTGGGTTCAGTTTTATGCCACTTACTACAAGAAGCACATTAAGGTGCTGGAGAGTGCCCAGAGCAGGGAAATGAAGCTGGTGAAGTCTAGAGAGCAAGTCCAATGAGGAGCAGCTGAGGGAACTGGGATTCTTTAGCCTGGAGAAAAGGGGTTGAGGGGAGACTCACTCTATAGCTCCTTGAAAGCAGGTTGTAGTAAGGCAGGTGTTGGTCTCTTCTCCCAAATAACAAATCGTAGGACAAGAAGAAACAGCCCCAGGTTGTGCCAGGAGAAGTTTAGATTGGATGTTAGGAAAACCTTCCTCACTGAAAATGTGTGTTAAGACCTGGAACAGGCTGTGCAGGGAAGTGGTGGAGACACCATCCCTGGAAGTGTCCAAAAAATGTGCAGATTAGGTGCTCAGGGCATGGACTAGTGGTGACCTGGCAGTGTTAAGTTAATAGCTGGACCTGATGATCTTGGAGATCTTTTCCAACCTTAATGATTCTATGCTTCTAACAGAGCAAACACTTCATAGTGAATCACTAAATGACCAAAGGGATGAGGGGACAAGATAGATGCTTTCTTAAGGCAATCAGTCAGTAGACACATAGAGGAGAAGGCATCCACTAACAGAGGCATTTGCATTTTCTGGGTAATAAAATTATGCTTATTCAAATTTTTTTAGGTGGCCAGATTATCTCCCGGATTAAAAGTAAAATACCATTTGTTGGATAAGATTAAATCTCTCTGGACCTCTTCAGGAAGATTTCAAATGCTATAAAATAAATGGTCTAGAAAAGCTAACATGCTACAGCCAACACCCCAAAAGAGGGATTTTCCAGTGGTGTAATGTGAGCATAAGATAAAAGGATCACAAAAGTCTTGACATCTAGAGTAGTAAGGTAAATTGGAAGGAAGTAATGTGAATCATGTGTGTAATTTAAATGCTTTACTTCCTCACTTAGGTCTAATATAAACCTTTGTTATTCTGTGGCCTATTTTTTCATCTCATGGCAAATACTTCTTTTTATCTTAATCTAGGCAATATAAAGAATGAATTCAAGATTGCTGCCTAGCAAGACATTCCCTTTCAATGGTGTAGCAAAGCTGAAAAGCAAGACAGTGAGCGCTGAAAAGTGCTGAGGCTCCTGCTGCTTCTCCAAAGAGGCAATTGGTGCACAACAGGATGATCTGAGCTGCACACTGATGGTGGACAGCCACCCTGGCCATGGTCAGGAGGGCACAAGCAGCTACCATTACTGCTGGTCACCAGAGCACTGTGTGCCACGCAGTGTGGTGATGGGAAGCATGCCTGAACTCATGGGAGCCCCGGGAAATTTGCAACTATTTGCAGCTTCCAGTTATTGAGCCATGAATTAGGATTCATCTGGTAGCTGACCTCAATGACTTCCTCTTACAGCTGGAGCTGAGCAGTAAGGAGAAACATTCAATTCATGGCAGTGGTGTGCATGAAGTGGCAAAGACAGTCATATTTTAACCTTGCTCATTGTTTGATCACATGCAGAGGAAGACTACACTGAATTGTGACAACCTTGATACATACTTTTTAACGTTTGGGCGCAGTATTATCTCTAGATTAAATTAGATTGGACCACAGCATAGGAGAGAAAAAAAGTACAATAAAGTTAATTTTTCACTTTTGACTGATTAGGTCAATTCCATTATCAAGTTGACTGTCTAAACTTGTGTGACTCAGTTTACTTCTGCTGGAAGTTAAGTGCAACTGTGTTAGCACTGGTAGAGGTATTCTCAAAATGTCTAGAACTGACACTGCTTCGGCTTTAAGGAAAAGACATTTAGTACTTTTCCCTTTTGACAACTTTCTTCAAGTAAAAAGATGCTCTTGCCTGTAGAGGGAGGTTATAAAAGAAAGTAATGCTGCCCAAAATAAATCATCCATCATAGGATAGAGGCTGAGGAACCCTGTCCTGCACGGCTACCTCTGTCATAAGCTTTGGTCTTACCTGCACTGGAAGCTGCTCTGTTACAGACAATTAAGGATTATCATGCTCACAGCTCACAGTATAGTTAAAGGTACCATTCCTGACAAACATTTACAAATATTACTATTGATAGGGAAGACCTGTGAAATTCATACACTTTTCTGTACCACATTCACCTTAACTTAAATGTTGGATTCCCAATAATTAATAATATTTCATGGTGAGTAACATAATATCTATTATTCTGAGATTTCTAGATGAAGGCACTGTGGAAATACAAAGTGGTATTATATAGCGCAACAAGATTCAGGAAACATGTTAGGCATGCTGCCAGCAAGTGGTCTTGTATGTGCAATGCATTGTGTCATTGTCCTGGTTTAAGATAGACCAGAACCACTTCTGGTCAGTGCTGTGACTTCTCAGCTCAATCTCTGCACAGTGAGGACAATTTCTGAAGTTCAGGGCAGGACTGCACGGCCAGTGGCTGCTTCTAGCAGTGAGAACACTGATGGGGCAAGTTACTGCTAAGGGCTGGGCTGCAGAAAGGCTCTGGCTTAAATTTACTCCTGTGCAGACCAAGGGCACTGCTACATCTTGTGCCCTATTTTGGGATGCAGGAAGTCACAGGTGGCACCAGTGGGGACAAGTGGACAGAACAGGTGACCCTACACTAACCAACAAGGAATTCCATTCCATGGCCATCGTCTTCAGTATAAAGCTAAGGGATCACAAAAGTTAAGTTCTCTTCTTCAGTGACTGGTATCCAAGGAGGACTCTGTCTATTCTTCTGCCTACCCTTGTGTTCCTGAATCTAATTCCAGAATCCAACTCCTGAATCTGGGTCCTGTCTGCCACTGAGTCCAGTATGGAACTTCCCCAGTGCCCCTCCCCAGAATTAGTGATGATGATGACAGTGAAGTCAAAGTAAGATCACTTACCAGGCATGACTGTCAGATCACAAAAAGAAATTATTAGCTAAATTGGATCTCATGGGCAAATATGAGGGTACATCAAGTTCCCAAGTCTTCACGTGAGTAAACCTCTTACAAGCCTTCAAAGAAGGCAGAGGAGTGAATCTTTCTTTCTACCTCACCTTGCTTTGTTGGTGCTGCAGAGTTCCACTTGCAACCTGCTATTATTTGTTTTGCTAGGAAATCAAGTGAGTGTTCCAACTGGAATAAAACCTTGCTGTTTACCTCAGAAAGGTCTATTAGAAAGTGGCAAGAAAAAGATAAGCTCTACATTCATAAAATTACTTTTTACCAGGCAGGGGGGTTGGACTAGATGACTTTGTGAGGTCCCTTCCAGCCCCTGAAATTCTGTGATTCTGTAGTTCTGTGATTACCACATATTGTAAAAATAGAGTACAGGAAACAAGCAAAATAATAATTGATTAGCCCTAGAAATGCCATTTGAGCAGAACAGTTGCCCACTCATAATCAAGTATAGCTTTGGCAGCTGTTAAAAGATGAGTTGAGGAGAAAAAGAAGTGATGTTATACAGCCAGGTGGCTTATGGATGGAAAACTATTCTCAGTCACATCAGTGTGCAAAGACATGGAAGGAAAAATGGGAATGACAGACTGACAAGCAACATACCTGACAGCTAGGGAGGGAATACATATGGCTTTGTAACAGGTTGAATATGAAGGTTGGTCTCAGATTGTGCAACTACATCAGAGCTATCTTTAAACTAGTGATCTCAGGTTGGGAAATAGAAACTGAGCTTGTAGGAGTAAAAATGGAAAATAGCTGGCCCTGAGAATTTTCACAGTAAGATCAGACAGAAAAGTTTAAACTTAGCAGTGGTGGTTTTTCTCTGCCTCTTTTGGTGTGCGTGGAAAGACACAGCAGAAGAAGATGTAGAATTTGATGACGAAGTTGACAGTTAAACCACTTTTGCAGACCACAATTATGATCAAATATCACATGCACTATTAAAGCTGTTGCTTGCAGAATGGGTGTTTATGCTTGTGTATGAGCTAAGGATGCCATTAGTGCTTTTATTGGTGGGTGGTAACATCAATCTTTCGCTGCCTTAAAAAGGATTTCACAGCACCACCAGATGCCGTAGTAATATTTCGTCATTAGGGGACCTTACCCCACTAATGGTTCTTCTTCTCTTGTCATGTTCAGATGAAACCTCCTGTGTTCCAGCTTGTGCCCATTTCCCTTTGTCCTGTTGCTGGACAGCACTGAAAAGAGTCTGGCTCCATCCTCTTGACACTTGCCCTTTAGATATTGATCAATATTGAGAAGTTTTCCTCTCAGTTTTCTCTTTTCAGCAGATGACACTAAAATGGCTGGGAGTGTTGATCTGTTTGAAGGTAGGAAAGATCTGCAAAGAGATCTGGACAGGTTGGATCAATGGGCCAAGGTCAGTTGCATGAGATTTTATAAGGCCAAGTACTGGGTCCTGCACTTGGGTCACAAGCACCCCATGCAATGATCCAGGCTTGCGAAAGAGTGTCTGGAAAGTTGCCTGGCAGAAAAGGACCTTGGGGGTGCTGGTTGACAGCTGTCTGAACATGAGCCAGCAGTGTGCTCAGGTGGCAAAGAGGCCAACAGCGTCCTGGCCTGTATCAGCAATAGTGTGGCCAGCAGGAGCAGGGAAGTGATTGTGCCCCTGTACTTGGCATTGGTAAGGCCACACCTTGAATACTGGGTTCAGGTTTGGGTCCTTCGGTACAAGAAGGACATTGAGGTGCTGGAGTGTATCCAGAGAAGGGCAACAAATCTGGTGAAGGGCCTGGTATTGTGAGGAGTGGCTGAGGGAACTGGCATTGTTTAGTCCAGAGGACACTTAAGGGAGACCTTATTGCCCTCTACAATTCCCTGAAATGAGGTTGTAAAGACGTGAGGGTCAGTCTCTTCTCCCTAGTATCAGGTGATAGCATGAGAGGACACAGCCTGAAATTGTGCCAGGGTTGGATATTAGGAATAAAATTATTTACAGAAAGAGTGGTCAGGCACTGGAACAGGCTGCCCAGGGAGGTGGTGGTGTCACCATTCCTGGAGGTGTTCAAGAAATGTGTGGACATAGCACTTTGGGACATGGTTTAATGCCCATGGTGGTGTTAAGTTGATGGTTAGACTCGATGATCTTAGAGGTCTTTTCCAGGTGAAACAATTCTATGATTCTATGAATCTATGATGCTGCAGCCTAAACAGACCCTGGTCTCTCAGCGCTTCCTCATCAGAGAGATGCTCCAAACTCCTTATCAGCTTTGTAGCCCTTCAGTGGATTCTCTCTGGTAGTTCTCTGTCTCTCTTGAATGGGGAGAGACCAGAACTGGACCCAGTATTCCATATGTGGCCTCATTAGGACAGAGTAGAGGGGAAGTCAGAAGGGTCAGGTCTGATGCTACTGCCTGCTGTACATTAGAGACTAGCACACACATAAATATAATATCAAAGTTAAATTGCTCAAGCTGAGAGAGTTTACTGACAGGAGGTAGAAATCAATTGTTCACATAACTTGAACAGCTCCAATGTGTGGTCTTCTTCTCCACAGGAAAAAGGCCATGGCAGAGGAGGGAGCAGAGCTTTGTCTGCTCTTTACTGAAGCTTTTTTGCCATCCTGAACATCTGCATCCACAAGCAATCTGCATATGTTGTGTATAGAATCATAGAATGGTTTGGGTTGGAAGGGTCCTTAAAGATCATCTAGTTCCAACCCCCCTGCCATGGACAGGGACACCTTCCGCTAGACCAAGCCTCATCCAACCTGTCCTCGAACATCCCCAGGGAGGAGGCATCCACAACATCCCTGGGCAACCTGTTCCAGTGCCTCATTACCCTCATTGCAAAGAATTTCTTCCTAATATCCAGTCAAAACCTGCCCTCCTCAAGCTTCAGTCCTTTCCCTCTTGTCCTATCACTACAAGCCCTTGTAAAAAGTCCCTTAATGGCTTTCTTGTGGGCCACTTTCAGGCACTGAAAGGCTGCTATAATGTCACCCTGGAGCCTGCTTTTCTCCAAGCTGAATAGCCCCAACTATCTGCAGCTGGCCCTGCTGTTCTCTAGGCAAATAAAAGACAGACTCTAACGTTAAAATGGAAAATTCAGCATTGCTTATCAGTAAAAATAAATTTCTACAAGAATTTTAATCTCATTTGGAAAGAGAAGACTAAATGCTGAAGATTTGTCTGCTAAAGATCTGAACTTCTACTGCAGCAGAGGTAAAAGAATGCAATTTGAAAGGTGACAACACAGTATCTTTGCAGTATTAGCTATGGAAGTAACCCTGTTACTCTTGTTACGGTATCAATACTTTTGTTACTGGTGTGACAAACCTGTTTGATTAAAATGCTGTTTAGCTAGAATAGACTAAAGAGCTTTTGAGAGTGATGTTTTCAGGAAAACATCATATTCCTCAAACCCAGCAGGATTACTGATTTAAAAAACAAACCAAACTTATCTAAGTATCTTTACAAAGACATTAATATATTTCTGCATCTACAAGGGCAGCAGTTCAACAAATGCAGGGCAAACAGCCCTGACTTCCAGCAAAAGAATAATCCCTGGGGCCATTTTCATCTATCTAGCACTAGAAGTAAGTGCTTAAGGAGTCACAGTCTATGACATGCTCCAGGGCTAACAGGAAACCCAGCTAGGAGAATTGGCTGTACTTAATTCAAGCTTCAAGGAATATTGTTGAAAGGGAAATGTGAATGGGCTTAGCCAAGGTTTTCAAACTGTTAGAAGACACATCAATATCTTCTTATGTGGAATAGACTCTCTTTCTCTGATTTCAGATTTTCACGTGGAAGACTATTGTGCTGGGTTACACCACCCTGGGGCTGGGTTGCAAGAGCCCTGCCTCCTCCAGGGGACAAAAGAAACCTGATCCAGGTGGACATGGTTTCTCCCTCCTGAGAGGAGGGGTCCTCGGGGCCTAAATTGGTCTGTTCCGCTCCCCCTTCCTGTCCAGCAAGACTATAAAGGGGAGGCCCTGGCAGCCATCTTTGCTCCTGCCTTGCCTATTTGAAAGGACTCACCACTGCTGCTGGCCTCCTGGTTCTGCCACGTGGTCAGGCCTGATCTTCTCCCTACCACATCCACACTTCTCTAAAGGGCTGAAATACACATACATTGAGGGAGATACAAGGCCATCCAAATTGGGTTTTGTATATTCTCCTACTCATCCTTGTTCCTTAACCTTGTAAATCCACCCTGTTATTGCTAGATATATAGTTTAAAAATGTACTTCTCCTATTTCCAAACCAACTCCAGATTATTTTTTTTTTTTGTAGATTAAACACCAGTTAAGGCTCAAATCACCACAATTGAGTAATAGATTTGGAATCACCCATTTATGAATTCCCTCCATTATCTATAGCTTTTAGATCACTGTGAGACATAACAACATGAAGTTTATTTAACTAAGGAACCGCCTGGGAAAATAGTCCAGATGTTACACATCAGCAAGTGGTAAGTGGACAGTGCTGGTGTAACTGTCTAGGGTGACCACCATGAGGAGAAGCTAAGCATGTGTGTCTAGGAAGGTTTCAGATTCCAGTAGAGAGAACACCAAAAGGCTCCCTAGATATCTGATGCACATTCCTCCTCTCTCTGACATTTTAAAAAGCAGAGGCAGTGAATTTATTCTGACAAATAGTAATAGCTTATTGTTTCCAAAGCATTTGAGACATCTGGAGTAAGAACACGCAATGAAATCCCAGACAAGATTCCAGGAGAACGCAGATTTCTAGAAGACACGTGACCACAAAAGCTCATTTCCCATTCACTGGTAATTCTGAAATTGTTTTCTTGTGCTCAAGGCTTCTTCCCCACCAGTGAAATTCTGACAAAAATACTGCCTTACAGTCAGCCCTACGGGTGCACTCCCTTCAAGAAGAAGCTGTTGATTTTATACCAGTCAGCAACCACTTTATTCATCATGTGTCCCAACCCAGAAGTTCTATTAGTTCTATTAGATCAGAATTATAACAAGGAGACATTGCTAACAGGAATTGCTATGGGAACAGATTACCCAAGGGACATGTCATTAGATGCAGCTACGAATGTTCATAATTTTAAATTGTTATTGTGTAAACTGTGTGGTCAGAGTTTATGTTGACATATTTTCAATTATTTCTAAACTTCACTGTTGCAAGACAGAAATCAGGTCTGGGTCACGTTGAGTCTGTTTGCCACAGACCCGTACTAATTAGTGTGGTCAGCTGGCCTTACAGGAATGAGGGATGTTTGTGCTGTGACAGAGATCTGACTCGAGACACGTGTCTGAACAAACACAACCCAAAGCTAAGACAGCATCCATCCACTGTACAAGCCCCCTGAAAAGAGCACTCTGGTACTTGGGTATTTGGAGGCATGTTCACGTTGTGCCTGAGGATTAATGGCACTTGGAATGTTCCCACACAGCTCTGCTGTGGAGGCTGACTAGCAGCTGCTGAACACTGAATGTTCCTTTCAGCAAAGGCCAGCTACCTGACGTTAATTACCAGCAACTGCATCCTGCCGAAGGTAACTCTCACACCACATTGTGGAGAAAACAGTGCATAGCTGACAGGCATCACTGCTACGGACACCACCTCTTCGCTTCACAGGAATTATTTGCTTTTGTACAAACTGAACTCTGATGATTTCAGATTTGTAGCCTGGAGAAGAGCAGTCTGAGAGGGGATCTTATCAATGCTGATCAATATCTAAAGGGTGGCAGTCAAGAGCATGGGGACAGATTCATTAGTGCCCAGCAACAGGACGACAGGCAACTGGCACAGACTGCAACCTAAGTAGTTCCATCTGAACATAGGGAAAAATTCTTTCCTGTAAGGGTGACAGAGCACTGAACCAGGCTGACCAGAGAGAATGTTGAGTCTCCTTCTTGGGAGAGATTCAAAACTTGCCTAGACATGATCCTGTACTAGATGATCTCCAAATGTCCCTTTCAACCCCCACCGTGTTTGGATTCAAGGATTTTGGGTGTGGCTGATGTATTGTCCCCAAGTACTGAGCATAACTTTGGAGCCTATGTCCTTGAGATATCTGAAACAGAAAAAGAATACACAACACATTGCAGTGCTCTGTGGGAGGATAGCAGGAACAGATATTTATATACAGAGGTGTTATGCACAGAATATAAACACATGCATGAAATGCTGAACAGAAATGTTCTGTGCATGGAGTCTACTTATCCACCATCTCTTGAGTTTCACAGATTGATCAAAGGAAAATGTTATTTAGTTTATTCCCCAATAATGCTATATTCTAATGTTGCAAGAAGTAAACTTCAATGACTTAATAATGCAGTTAATCTGCATGAGTGTTAATAGCATCTGCCCAAATTTTTATATAAATGTTTTTAAATTGCTGAGGAAAATATAATTCAGCAATGGGTAAAGCTAATTAGCTAAATTTCCATCACATTTGGTCACATTTGGTAGATTTGAAGGTAGTGGAGGAAAAAAAAGAGTGCATAAAATGCTGCATGTGTGAGTTTCCAATTTCAGTAACTGGGGGTGGGGGGGTAATTTGCAGTGTATACTTCATTAATCCAATTCATTACTGAATTTTTGAATTATTAGTGAGTCACTCCTCTGTGTGAACAAGGCATTCTCAATTACTTCCTCTCTTGGGAAAGTGAGAGGTAAATGAAAGAGAAGGGAAAGTTTTAATGTCACCCTTATAAGCATAAATATATATATATATATATATATTTATGTCTTTAAAATATAATCATTGCATTATTTCACTGGAACCTCCTTTTCAAAGGTATTCAGAATTTGTTCCACTTGCTGTGACAGAACTGCATAAATTCCAGATCAATAATGCACAGGATTGCTGCATATTTGACAGCAGGTTTAGCTGTAATAGCTCCTAGCAGTTACTTCCTTCACCTGTTAGCTTCATCCTACCTTCCAAGGTGGCTCAAACTCTGGATATTAAGTCAGAATTATCCTTACCAGTTTCTACAGGACCAAGAAGTTCCCCAGAGAAAACCAAGAGCATATATGTGGCAGCATTCCACAAATAACATCACTTCTTTCACCACTGCTGCTGTCATATTTATTCCTTATATGGTATTCATCAGCCACAGTATATTTTGAATCTAGAAATTAGATTGTACATTTGTACCTTCTGAAATGATGTATAAGGTATCACCAGTCATAGGAGGAACAGCTGAGGAAACTGTGGTTGTTTAGCCTGAAGAAAAGGACTCAGGGGAGATCTTCCTGCTCTCTGCAACTATATGAAAAGATGTTGTACTAAGGTGGAGGTTTGTCTCTTCTCCCAAGAAGTGACAGGATGAGAGGAAATGGTCTCATATTGCACCAGGACTGGACTCTGGGGAAAAAAATTCTTCCCCTAAAGAGTTGTTAAGCCCTGGAATAGGCTGCCCAGGGAAGTGCTGGTGTCACCATCCCTGGAGGGATTTGAAAGACATGGAGATGTGGTGCTGAGGGACATGGTTTAATGGTGACCTGGCTGTGCTGGGTTAACAGTTGGACTTGATGACCTTAAAAGTATCATCCAAGCAAAACTATTCCATAATTCTATGAAATCAGGAGCATACTGACTATGGTACAAATGTTGACAAAACAACTGCTCAGTATACACACATGTGGGTTTATGGCAGTCATATGTCTTAATCCTCTCCTCAAAGAATCACTTCCAAGAATCTAATCACCAGATTCAACTCATATTCAAATTCAATAAAGAAAAAAAAAAATAAAGGGCAGAATTAAAGTGGTCTTGCTTCAACACAGGGAAAAAAAAAAAAAAAGTTATATTTGGTGCTTAAGATTGGGCTGGTAAGAAAAAAAAAATCTTGGAAGAAGAAGAAATCTTACAGAAAATCAATTTCAAGTGACTAGAGATTCCAAAATTAGTGTAAGGGAATTGCAGCAAGAGGCTAGCTGAGATGCTGAAGTGACTCTGGAGGATATTCCTTGACAAATAGAATCTTAATAACATACTTGATTTCTATCACCACAAATCTATGTTAGGAAATGCATTATTTTATACTTAAACATTGAGAAGAATCTGGCTCTGAGTGATCTAACACACAACCAAGACATTTCTGATATAAAAAGGTTGCAAAGAAAATGGCGTACTAGGACACCTTGAGTGTTTTCTTTGTGACAAATTGCCTCAGTTGCTTCCACTGTATTTAGGAGATGCTGCTGTCTGCCAGTAAAGAAGCTGTGGTGGTCTTCTTGAGAAGTGGAACCATACAGTTTTTTAAAATAAGAGTATCTCTTTTGATGACTGGTGGTGTCTCTTTGCATGCAGTAAGATAGTAGGAAATGAGATCTCATACATCCATTTTGATGAGACGTTCTCTATGAGGGCACTTTTCTCCCTGGGTTGTTAATTCCACTAAGTGGCAGTGTCATGACATGAGCTGCTGGAACCATTCCACTGGCTAAAATAGGATGTTAAAAACCTTGACAGCATTCCAATTGGAAAAGTGGTCCTGTGGATCCTTCTTTGGGCACATTACACTCAGGGTTTGGTTTTGTTTTGTTTTGTTGAGAAAACAAACAAATTGGTTTAGCAGTTACAGCAATTCACATGCCATAAGGGTATGAATTAGAGGTTTTAAATGCTGGGACCGAAGCAAACAAAGCATACATTCAGCTGGAATATGCTTGTCATGCCAAACGGACTTTTTGAAGACTCTTTACTTTTGTAGATTAGTTTCAAACCCATTGTTATAAGAAACATCAGCATCGAATAAAAGGAAAGATGAATTTTACATGTGCTACTACTACTTCGCTTGCATTAGAAAATCACACTGTCTAAAAAGTAAACATTTTTTTTCATGGCTCTTTGCTACCTACAAGCAAAATCTGTTTCACTCCTTACTTTCTGATTTGCTTTGAGGGCAAAAAGAGAGGTTCATTGATTAATGTGGTCCTGCCCTGCCAACTAAAAGTAGCCGTGCAAATTGTTATCTAGTATTCCATGGTCCTTACAAGAATCAATGTCTTTACACAGTGACACAAGTGTCAACACCTTGCTCTATAAAACATACCAAAGGACATCTCAGCAGGCAGAACCAGCCACACATTCATGGAACCCTGCCATCCAAACAGTGACTCAGAGAATGTGGCTCCTGCAGGGCTGCTGATTATCTCAACAGGACAAGCTTCTACGGGAAACTGTATGAAATCAGATGTATTAATGTCAGTTTGAAAACAGGCAAAGATATCACAAATCTTGCACAGCTCTACCTCTGCTAGCACAAGAAAGAAGCTGTTATTATAATATATGCTGAAGGCTCACCACTACATAGTAAGTTTCCATGAAGTTGATAAGATTTTAAACACCATTATTACAGCTAATAGTAAAAGAAAACCCTTTCCTGTCACTGGCATTTCAGGTTGTCTGCAAGAAACATAAATAACCAAATGGATTACAATCCTAAATCACATCACCAAAAAAGAATTATTATCATTTTCTTACTCTTTTTCAAACTATTGGGGAAAAAAATAAATACAAACACAATTTGGAGATTTTTACACCCATGAAAATAGGCATAGTTGCTTTGTTTGTATGCTAAGAATTCCAAAAGAAAACTGGAACACATAAAACTGAGAACACAAATTTGTGGCAGAAACATTTACTGACACTCCAAGAAAGTGGGTTTAGTTTTCTTTGCCAAAGTCTTAAGTCCCCCTTATTCCCTTTCTCTTCCCTTTGGGAAGGAAGAGAGGTTCACAGAGAGCAACTCTCACTCATTTATTGGCCAGCCCAGCCCTAACCCTTAACATTCCTATACACAAGGTACAAACTGTGTCAACATGACGAGAGAATTATGAGTGAATTAAAGACTCACTGAGCAATATAAAAGTATTTCCAGAACTGCAGTTTCAACATCTCCTTAACCATTATACAGTAAAGTGATGTTTTGAAATAATAACTGTGAGATTAGAAAAGGTGTAAGCATGGGATGGCCTTAATCAGTTTGTGAGGAAAACAATTTTAAAATCTGTGACCTTCAAACAAATGCAAGTCACATAATTTTTCAGTGTGAAAACTTAGAGTCATCTATAGGCAGTTTCTACAGGTGCAACTTCTAGTAAAAAATCTACCTGCTAACCAGGAACATGGAATGACATCAAGCTACTCTGGACACTCACTGAATTAGACTTTCTCACTTGCAAACTATGATTTTAATAAATGTCACTGTAGCTAGAGGTGAAAAGAAAGGAGGGATGGAAAAGCAAGTAATATACAGAGACCACCCCCAGCAAGCAAGATCCCCTCTACCAGCAACAAAATACTAACTTGGAGTCATTGTTCTCTTGAAAACGGTTCTTCATAGTATCATAGTATCATTCAGGGTTGGAAGGGACCACAAGGATCATCTAGTTCCAACCCCCCTGCCATGGGCAGGGACACCCCACACTAGATCAGGCTGGCCAGAGCCTCATCCAGCCTGGGCTTAAACACCTCCAGGGACAGGGCCTTGACCACCTCCCTGGACAACCCATTCCAGGGTTTCACCACTCTCATGGGGAAGAACCTCCTCCTCACATCTAGCCTGAATCTCCCCACCTCCAGCTTCATTCCATTCCCCCTAGTCCTATCACTACCTGAGATCCTGAGAAGTCCTTCCCCAGCCTTCCTGGAGGCCCCCTTCAGATACTGGAAGGCCACAATGAGGTCACCTCGGAGCCTTCTCTTCTGCAGACTGAACAGCCCCAACTCCTTCAGTCTGTCCTCATAGGAGAGGTGCTCCAGCCCTCTGATCATCCTTGTGGCCCTTCTCTGGACACGTTCCAGCACCTCCACATCCCTCTTGTAACAGGGGCTCCAGAACTGGACACAATACTCCAGGTGGGGTCTCACCAGAGCTGAGTAGAGGGGGAGGATCACCTCCCTCGGCCTGCTGGCCACACTTCTCCTGATGCAGCCCAGGATCTGATTTGCTTTGCGGGCTGCAAGTGCACAGTGAGAGCTCCTGTTGAGCTTTTTGTCCACCAGCACCCCCAAGTCTCTCTCCTCAGGGCAGCTTTCCAGCCAGTTACTGCTCAGCCTGTATTTGTGCCTGTATTTGTGCCTCTTCCTGTAGCTGTACCCCACACCCCCTGCATTGACTCACAGGAGTTAGGTTTGGTGGCTGAGGTTGCTGGAAGGGCTGTTCCACAAAGCCACAGCAGAGCCTGAAGTCATGCTACCCACCAGACATCCTAGCTGGCTGACTGTTCTGCTAGCGAGTCTCCATCCACTTGTGACAACACTTCTGCCAATTTTCTTTTCACATTGAACAATTACTTCAGTTCCCCCTAGGAGTCCAGTGCCATACAGACTGGCACAGGTCTCTGAACTACACAGCAGGTGTCATTAACAGACTGTAATCCTTTCTTTTTTCCTTGGCCATGAAATTCTTCTACCTCGAGCTCCAACCTGCAGTTTGGGCAATCATTTAGTCTGGGCACAGCTGTATTGTCCTTCTTGTCAAAACCTAATTACAGTTTCCAAAATTCCATCACTTTAGGTACATAGCTAGACATTGGATACTCAAATCCCACTGCCCTGGACCTGGAACTGATGTGACAGACTTCCTGAGCTGGATGCAAACATGTCTGGGCCCCTCACACTTCTGCTGCTGTTGCTGCCACAGGGATTCACATTTTGCTACATAAATTTTAAAGTGTTTTTCACTTTTGTTGTGTGCCAAAATACAGTTCTGGGCAGAAGGAGGAAATCAATAATGTGTCTGACAACAGGTATTTGCACTGGCACTCACTTTCAGTAATAGGAGTTTTAATCACAGAATCAAGCATGGTGGGGGTTAGAAGAGACATCTGGGGATCATCTAGTCCAATCCCCCTGCTAAAGCAGGGTCACCAGATCAGGTTGCCCAAGCCCTATGAGGAGAGGCTGAGGGAATTGGGGTTGTTTAGCCTGGAGAAGAAAAGGCTCAGGGGAGACCTTATTGCTCTCTACAACTACCTGAAGGGAGGTTGTAGACAGGTGGGGGTTGGTCTCTTCTCCCAGGCAACCAGCACCAGAACACGAGGATATAGTCTCAAGCTGTGCCAGGGGAAGTTTAGGCTTGAGGTATCATTGTATCATAGTATCATTCAGGGTTGGAAGGGACCACAATGATCATCTAGTTCCAACCCCCCTGCCATGGGCAGGGACACCCCACACTAGATCAGGCTGGACAGAGCCTCATCCAGCCTGGGCTTAAACACCTCCATGGTCAGGGCCTCAACAACCTCCCTGGACAACCCATTCCAGGGTTTCACCACTCTCATGGTGAAGAACCTCCTCCTCGCATCCAGCCTGTATCTCCCCACCTCCAGCTTCATTCCATTCCCCCTAGTCCTATCACTACCTGAGATCCTGAGAAGTCCTTCCCCAGCCTTCTTGTAGGCTCCCTTCAGATACTGGAAGGCCATAATTGGGTCACCTTGGAGCCTTCTCTTCCAGACTGAACAGCCCCAAAGTTCTTCACAGAAAGAGTTGTTGGCCATTGGAATGTCCTGCCCAGGGACAGGTGGTGGAGTCACAGTCCTTGGAGGTGCTCAAGAGGGGATTGGATGTAGCACTTGAAGCCATGGTTTAGTTAGTCATGAGGTGCTGGGTGACAGATTGGACTTGATGATCTCTGAGGTCTTTTCCAACCTTATTGGTTCTATGATAACAATGTCCAGGTGGGTTTGGAATCTCTGTGCAGGAGACTCCACAAACTCTCTGAGCAGCCTCCTCCAGTGCTTTGGCAACCTCAAAGGAAAGAAGTTTTTCCTTATATTTAGATGGAACTTCTGGTGTTCCAGTTTGTGCCTTTTGTCCCCTGTCCTGTTGCTGGGCACCGCTGGGAAGAGTCTGGCCCTTGACACCCTTTAATAGTCACTTGAACAAGGAACACAGTCCCCTCTCAGTCTGAAGTAGGAAGACTCCCCTGTAAATGTACAGAATAAATGCACAGAATAAATGAAACTTTCATCCTGGCCATTGGACCTTTTGGAGGCGGAGGGAGGATCCTCTTCATCTTTAGGCCCTGGGCTGTGAGAACTAAATCAGGAAAGATGTGTTCTCATCCTCTCACATCGTGGTAAGCTGAAGCACATTACAGTTTTCTTCCTTGACAGCTAAGGCAGATATGGAGTGTATTTGTGAACAAAACCACCTCAGGGAAGAATTTGTTCTCCATCTAACAGTATCCAAAATGGTTCTCAGAAAAGCATCACAAAACAGAGCATTTCCAATAAATGATACTAAATAATTCCAGTGAATGACCCATGAAGGAAGAGGTACTTAGTCCATTCCAGGCTGGTCCTAAAATTAATTGCTCAGCCAAGGTTGCTGGACAAACACCATTTAAAGTTAAGTTGATTGGTCTTCTTAATTTGTATGAGAAAGGACACAAACCTAATTCTGAGATCAGCACTGCTGTGGATATCAGTTACCCTGAGGTGAGTGTTTTGTCATCACAGCAACGAGCTTCTTGAGTGACCAGACATTTTAATAAGGAAGCATTGCCATAACTACTTGTTTGTATTTATACAGAGAGAGCAAACACACAATGTACCACACAACAATTCCATGGCCCTGCTCTGCCTGTGTCTCAGGCTATCTCAAGGGTTTAAGAGTTTCTGTAGATGTTCATCTGGGTTTGGCTGCACAGCTAAAACAAAACTTGCCAACAGAATAAATCAAGTTTCCTAACGAGCATACTTGGTTTACGTTGTGTATACAATTCTCCTACATAGACCATTTTTACTGTAGTTCTAGGCCTATCCTGGGCTTAATTCCCCAAAACTAGAAAACTGGTCCAACATTTCCAGCATGTTTGCAGCAAAAATTAACAACTAAAAGAAGCAAACAGTGGCAATTTTTCCAGAAATCCCTTGTTTACAAGTTATTCCTCCTCTAAGCCAGCTGCAGATCACAATTGATAAACACTTCCTTTAGTTTTCCATGAGCTGTCTCTGGGCACTGATTTGCATTACAGATTCTAAACATAGCTGCTACCATAAACCTCCCTCTCCAAATAACATAATTCCATTGCTTTCCCTAGATGAACCACATCTCCAAATATCACAAGCAATGACAAGCACAAGCTTCTCATATGCATCACAGCTGCTGATCAGAAAGGCAGGATACATATTCCTGTGGTTATATATCAAAACTATTTATCCAAACACACCAGTGTGTCAATGGCCTACTTAGCTGATACACATGGGGTGCTCCATAGCTCATAAAGCTGTCCTTGGACTCAAGTGTGACATCTTCTCACACTCCATGGGCAGTCACCTCCAAGACTTTCCTGGCTTTTGCAGTAGAATGAAGTAACTTGTCTGTAATTGCCTGTTCTCTGAACTGACAGGACAGTGACTGAGCCTCCTTTATCTGTGATCCATGTCAGATGGTTTCGTGCACATCACAGAAGGGATAAAAAAGACTCCAAGAACAAATGCTACACACACAAATCAGTCAGCAAGTTCATATCCAAAGAAAAGCCTACTGAAGGTTAAAATCAATGAGGAAGTTTTATAATTTAATTTCCTTATTAACAGTCATTATTTGGGAGACTGTTTCTGGGTATCCATTTACTTTCTTGGACCCAGCCTGAGCAAGATCAGTTTTCCAAAGTAAGGAAGACTCTCTGTTAATTGAAACATGAATTAAGAGAAAAGATATTTTAAATTAATAAGAATCAGTACTTTGAAGATGGGCACTTAGAGTCTTCTCTGTACTCCTCAAGGGGGCCTACAGGAAGGCTGGGGAAGGACTTCTCAGGATCTCAGGTAGTGATAGGACTAGGGGGAATGGAATGAAGCTAGAGGTGGGGAGATTCACGCTAGATGTGAGGAGGAGGTTCTTCCCCATGAGAGTGGTGAAACCCTGGAATGGGTTGTCCAGGGAGGTGGTCGAGGCCTCGTCCCTGGGGGTGTTTAAGAGCAGGCTGGATGAGGCTCTGGCCAGCCTGATGTAGTGTGGGGTGTCCCTGCCCATGGCAGGGGGGTTGGAACTAGATGATCCTTGTGGTCCCTTCCAACCCTGAATGAAACTATGAAACTATGAAATGTTGTCTTTGATACTTCTTTCATAACTAAGCGCATGGGGCACCCTGAGTAACACCTGCAGAACTATGAATATGGCTTGTCCCTCAGTCTTGCAGGGAGAAAAATCCAGAAAAGCTACTAATTATATTGATTTCAAAGCCTGAACCCAAAGTTCAAGAAAATCCTATGCAACGTTTCCTTGAGTTACCTGGAGAGACAGGTTATGAACTGCATACTGTCCCAGCAGGTATGCTTCAGATGGGCATCATGCAGCCCCTGGTGTACAAAGTATCAGTTTTCACCGCAGGACTGGAGGGAGCACATCAATTTGGAGACTATCAATTTGATTTGGAGCACTGGCCTACACTGCAGCCCGCAGACATGCAGGAAATTCACCAGCCAATGAGAGATATTTAGTCAAAACCAGAAATCTATTAAAAAAATACTTCTTTTATGTGTAACCACACATTCACTTCTCAGGTTATGCTGAGTGACTTTCAGTGCTGTTCTCTAGCTATGAAACACCACAGGGAGGGGAGCACGAACTCAAGCTCACCTGGCACTGAGGCCACATTTCTTCAGAATGCAGCTGCCAGCACTTAGGTGCCACATGGGTAATGTTCATGCTGTGCACTGTCCCAGGCTGCCTGTGTTACTGTGGCCTTCATGCTGTGTTGCTTTAATGGTGGACAGCAGCTTATGGACGGAGCTGCATCAGCATGCTGTCAGATGTGAGTGCTTTGCTCTGTCAGCCTTACCTCCTCATGTCTCAAGTCCAAAGGTGTTAAACATCACTTAAGCTCCAGCCTCGGAGCTTCAGCGACCACATGCAGAGAATCATAGAACGGTTTGGTTTGGAAAGGACCTTTAAAGATCATCTAGTTCAAACCCACTGCATTAAGCAGGGACCTCTTCAACCAGATCAGGTAGCTCAGAGTCCCATGAAGCCTGACCTTGAACGTCTCCAGGGACGGGGCTTCTACCGCCTCTCTGGGCAACCTGTTCGGGTGGCAGTATTAGCCACCCAAAGGACTGTACTATCGTGATGGCTGTAGATGCCATGCTCGGGGACCCGGTCACGGGGCACTCTGATGAGCCTGAGGGAGTCTGGGGGAGCCCAGTCCCCGCGCCGCGAGGACCTTGCACCGCCACCTGACGGCGCAGAACGGGGCGGGGCTATCCGCCAAGGGCCGGCAGAGCAGGGCGGCACCCACCGTTTGGGGCAGGCCCACGGGGATGATTGACAGCACGGGGCGGGGTTAACCGCAAGTGAGCGGCTGCGCCGGGGAGCTCAGGGGAGCTGTTGGGGCATGGCGCAGGGACGAGGTCCTTCCGCGGTGGAAAGGTCCCAGTTCTTTAGGGCACGTGTTGGGAGAGGGGGAGAACACCCTGCAGGGTGAAGGACCTTACGGAGAGGGTGTGGTGTGACACCCGAATCTCTTCCTCATTGCAGTTAATGCTCTGTGCTTTTACATTTGCCCTACATTTATCATCAGCCTGCACTGTGAAGTGTAACTTGCCTGTCCGAAGGCCTCCAGGCACCTCTCCACGATGTTAAGCAGGTGCTGTCATCCCCACAACTTGTACAACGTGGCCAGGACATTTGGGTTTCCTGAGCATTACTGAAGCTGCTCACCAAGGAGAGACAGTAGAAAGCTACTGCGTTCTGCCTTGCTGCACTTCTGCTTTTGGGACAGCAAGTCCCACCAGGATTTGCCTGCCTGACGTATTTATGTACTTCTGCTTTTTAAGACAAGCAGCTGAATCATAGAATAGTTTGCTTTGTAAGGGACCTGTATGATCATCTGGTTCTACCCCCCCGCCCCCCACGGGCCTCCATTAGACCAGGTTGCTCAAGGCTTTGTCTATCCTTGCCTTGAACACCTTCAGAGAGTGGGCATTAACAACCTCCCTGGCAACCAGTTCCACTGTCTCACCAACCTAACTCTAAAGAATTTCTTCCAAATATCCAGTCTAAATCTACCCTCTTCCAGTTTAAATCCATACTCCCTCTTCCTATTACTACAACCCCTCGTAAAAAGCTCCTCTCCAGCATTCTTGTAGGCCCCCTGGCACCTGGCTGAACTAGGCCAGGTGATCACTGTCTGGAAGGTCTCATCACCTCACCAGTCTCTGCCTGTGGTTAGTCTTGGCCCACCTCCAACACTGGGTTCAGTTTGGGGCCTTTCACTGCAAGAAAGACTGCAAGGTTCTGGAGCAGGTTGAGAGAATGCCAATGAAACTGCTGAAGGCTCTGGAAAGAAGGTACTGTGAGGGGTGGCTGAGGGAACCAGGGTGGTTTGGTTTGAAGAAGGCTGTGGGGAGACCTCCTTGCTCTCCAGAATTACCTGAAAGTAGGTTGTAGTGAGGTGTGGGTCGGTATCCTCTCCCAAGTCACAAGTGATAGGACAAGAGAAAATGGCTTTAGGTTGCACTAGGGGAGGTTTAGGTTGGATATTAAAAGAAACTTCTTCAATAAAAGGCTTCTCAGACACTGGAATAGGCTCCCCAGTTGAATCCCCATTGCTGGAGGTGTTTAAAAGGCGCAGAGATGTGGTGCGAAGGGACATGGTTCAACACCAGCCTTAGCAGAGTTAGAGAACGGTTGGACTCGGTGATAGCCAAGGTCTTTTCCAACCGAGACGATCTTATGACAAAAGCTCTTTACCTGCTTTGCCACCGAAGCCGCGCTTCACTCGGCGGAGGCGCGGCCTCTCACCCCGTCCCGGTTACCTGAGGGCAACACACCACTCCTCCCGGCCCGTGACGTGCCCCCAGGTGATTCCCGCCCTCCCGGAGGCGTGGCCTGGGCAGACCCGGTGGGCGGGGGCGAGCGCCGCGCATGCGCCTGGCAACGGCGGCAGCGGGAGCCGCTGCGAGCGTATGAGAGCCCTCGCCGCTCCTGTGTGGTCGGGAGCTCGCCGGCCTCCGGAGAGGCTCAAGCTCTGGCCTCCGCCACCGCCATGTCCGCCATTATCGAACAGGAGTTTCAGGAGATCGATGCCACTAACGACTGGCAGGCGCGTTATCTGGTGAGTAAAGAGGAGTCGCTTCGGCTTTTGCCCGGCAAGGAGGACGACACGGAGAGGGTGGTGAGTCGGCGGCGGTCGTTGCTGGTCTCTACTGTCTGTGACCGGCCTATGCCGTCTCGGCGGGGAGCGGAACTAGCTGGGCCAGGGCTGGTTTTCAGGTGCAGGCACGGCGAAACTGCGGCCAAGGCACTGCGCATGCTCCCGGCAGGCGGAGGCGGCCGGTTGGCCCTGGAGGCGGTGCAATGCGCATGCGTGCTGCGGCGGGCTGTGCTTCTGCGCCTGCGCGCCGCCCGGCGGAGGGCTACCGGCGGCGGGCTACCGGCGGCTTACTGCGCATGCACCGGACCGCCCGCGGCCCGTTAGCCGGCTGCTGGCGGCGGGCGCGGGGGGCTCAGCCGAAAGTGCTGCTCTGCCGTTTCTTAAGCGCTCCCTCACCCCGTCTCCTCATCCGGCGGTTACCGCTGCACTCACCTCCGTCTACAGCAGGCATGCACGGCTGTCGTTCAGAAAACACACGACACGCTCGTTTTCTCCAGCAACAGCGAGATTTCTGACTTCCAACAATAGTCTGAGTCCACTGCTTCCGAAGTTCTTACACTTCGTGTGTAAGCTTATAATAAAAGAGCAGTTACTAGAACATTTATGTATCTACAGTGTTCTTCCAACGGGGAGAAACAACCCAGAATGCACGTTCTCTCACTGACTTGCCTTTTCTCTGTGTATTTCAAATACACCATCGCTAGCTGTTCAGACCTGATCTAATTGAAGATAGCCCTGCTCACTGCAGGAAGGTTGGACTAGAGGATCTTTAAAGGTCCCTTCCAGCCCAACTGTGGCTTGGATTTAACAGAGAGTAGCAGAAATAAACTGTGCTGGGATAATGAGATAAAACTTGAAGGAAAAAGTTCTGTATCTGGCATTTTTTGTGGTGTAGGGAAATGAGCACACATGTTTGATCTGGTATATCCAAACTGAGCAAGAGAGCTACCCCAAGTCCTTCTAGTATTATGTAGTTGCTGTTGGAGAAGTAAGCCTTCTCTGGTGTTTGAAGTGGACTCCAGGAAAGCTTGAGATGAATTGATTTTTTTTGGGTAAAAAGTGTGGAGTGACAGGACAAGGGCATTAGTGGCTTCGAACTGGAAGATGCTGGATTTAGGTTAGGCATTAGGAAGAAATTCTTTGCCCTGAGAGCGGTGAGGCAACGGAACAGATTTCCTGGAGAAATGTGGAGGCTTCAAGCCTAAAAGTGTTGAAAGCCAGGTTGGATGGGGCCTTGATCAGCCTGGTCATGTAGTAGTAGTAGTCCCTGCCTGTGGCATGGGGAGGTGGGAGCAGATGATCTTTAAGGTCACTTCCAACCCAAAATGTTCCATAAACTAAAGAGCAAATTATATATTAAGCTCTGCTGAACTTTGTATACAGATTTCATAATCTTATTACAGCTATGCTGTAAAGCATTTTTCAATAAAGATTTTTGTGTTAGATATGTAATTTTTTGTGAACTCTGGATTTTTTTCAGGGTAATTATGGCATTTGTTTTGTTATATAAACAATACAGGCGTGCTTAAAAAGATAAAATAGCATCTTTTGGGTTTACATAGCACATGCTTATAATTACTCTGAATTGCTGACTTGTTTTTACACTGAGTTTTTGTTTAGAAAGGTGTTTTCTGATGATAGTAGAGTAAGAAACACATCCTTGATTTGAGAAGTGTAAGTTTCTCTGAAGAAAACGCTGTGGGTGTTTTTCCTGTTTTAAATTCTTCTTGCTGAGATGGGTTTCATGTCTTTGCCCTTCAGTTCCATTAATTTGCCAAGACTTGTGTTACAGTCCTGTGAAGCTTGGAATATTTATGCTGTCTCCCAGAGTTCCTATCCAATTTGCATTAGTGACTGAATAAATAAATGCTTTTGACTTTTTTAATCTTTTTCCCGGTGCAAGTTTTTCTTGTCTAATATGCCTTAAGCTACATCTGGCACCTGGCTGGTTTGTTTCTTCAGTTTGTGATGACTGGATCATATGTGGGAAAACTGATTTTAAGAACAGTCATTAAGCCTACTTAGGTTTATTGGCACACACACACACACCCCCCATCCCTGCAATAGTGTTTTTAGCGGTTTTAGTGTTTCTTGACCAAATGGTGTTGGATGATGGGTTGGACGTGATGATCTTGAAGGTCTCTTCCAACCTGGTTTGGTCTATTCTTATTCTATTCTCCAGGTTTGTTTCTGTGCACAGAAGATGCCAGTGCTTTTCAAAATCAAGTATGCTGAATCTTGTAACACAGAACTTGCATTTCACGGGAACTTGGTAGTGAATGCCTGCCAGATGCATTTATTCAATGTGCACATAGTTGCTCCCAAAGCTTGTAAGCCATGTAAACTAGAGAAGGCAAGTTCCATTGTGCTGTATCAAAATAGAACCCCTGATTGTCTAACAAACCAGGGGATTTTTATACAAATGTGGAGCATGTTGGTGCTTGATAGCTGCTGCCCCACATTGTGCTTGACACTGCACTGAAGTAATGTCACACACCAGATGCTTAAAAATGGAGCTTCCTTGTGTATGTTAGATTTCCACTTAAGTCCTCTATGGTTGTCTTCATTGCCTGGGAGTATATAGAGTATTTAGGAAGTTTGAAAAAACAAAATACAGTGGAAGCATAGAGAAGGTCAGAGAATGCTTAGTTATAAAGAGAAGTTTAAATGCTCTTTGGGGTTTAATGCTCCCATGTAGCAGCAGCATCTGAAAACAAAAGGTGAATTTGGATAAAAATACTGTTAATTCTGTGTCTTGCACCTTATCCTCTGAGATGGCATCATCATGGAGGAGTAAAGTTCAGTTCATTGGAAGCTGCACATCAGTAGCACTTCAGTTGTATTTTCAGTTGTCTGCATGAGGAAATCTCACGGGGAAGCTGTGGAAAAATACACTAGAAGGGAAAAAATTAATTGAACATGGAGAGTATATGACCAGGATGCTCTTAAAATTGTGTCAATGTTTGCATATCTTCCACGAGCAGCTAATCAAAAGGTTTCTGTTAATGCCTGGGGAGGAGGAAACTTCGATTTCACATTGCAAGTCTAGTATTGTTCCTTCATATTGGGTCACATTAAATTACAGCTTTATGGGTTGAGCCATCAAACCACTGAGAGTAATCTTGTGGCTGTTAACAGCAGCCATAAAATGATGAACTAGTTAGTTACCTTTGTGGGGATTTGTGCCGCCAGTTGGTGTAATGGAGCAGTTCTATCTATCTGAGTTTCTTATTACTGTGGGAGATAAAATAAAATCTGAGGTAAACTTTAAGCATAACAAGCAGCTGGGGTTTTCCCCCTTTATTCCTGCCACATCAGTTGCTTAGCAACTTATCAGTTGCTTCCTCACTTATGTGAGAGACACATTTTCTGCATGAAAAAACCAGGTGTAGTAAAGGTTGGGTTTAAAATGTTAATTATTAATAAACTTGACAGTCTTCCAATGGGATGCGTAGAATGCTAACCTTTAATCAACTTACTAGCTAAAAATAATTATGTTGTTGTTTGTTTGCTTTGCCTTTTAAAGGAAATTCGACATAAATCCAGTGACTACCCTCACAGAGTTGCAAAATACCCAGAAAACAGAAATCGGAACAGATACAGAGATGTTAGTCCCTGTGAGTATCTCTTATTTGTAACTCTTGAAGTACACTTTCTAGACTTTTTACTTAGTCTGGCAAGTTCACCTGTAAGTTATGGTTGTTGTAGGTTCAGTGTTTTGCTAATATCTGTAGGCCCTTTGCTAATTTCTGTGTACCTTACGGTAAACAGGGGGGGTTTTGTGACACAGGCAAATCGGTATGAACAGGAGGGAGAAGTGTCTGTGCTGAGTGGTGAATGAGAGATGTTTATTAGTATCTAGGTGAAAGTTTGTGAGCTGCAGAGTAACATTTCAAAGATGGTGGTTTTTTTTTTTCAAAAGGAAATTATTTGTTTAATATTGCTTTATGTGTCATAAAACCCCCTCAGCGTTTGCTGACCACAGAAATTAAGTGAATAAGTCTCGACTAACGTAAACAGTTTGCCTTTAGGCTAAGTGATTCTGCACAGTTATAGGATTTGTGGGTAAATGCCACTTGATTTCTGCTGTTGCTGTAAAAAATACTTGAGACTTGGTTATTTTTCTTCCATTTGTAAAAAATGCTTGCATGAAGTTTCCTTTAATTTTCTCAGTGCAAGTAGGTAAGGTATGGAATGCTTTCTATTTTACTAACTGGCATAACATGATATTTTGGACACAATGATTTCCATCTCTCATTGAGAGAGATATTTTTTTGTTTTGACCAGCTTCTTTGCTACTGAGGTACTGTGGGCTTTTTTTCAGCAGCATTTACTTCACAAACTGTAATCAAAAATCTTAGCAAAAAAATGTTAGTGGAAGATGACCAATATGGAGTTCCAGCTGGAGAAAGCCGTCATAAATCAATTTCAAACAGACTAGGAAAAAATTAGTGCAGCCTTATTTATTTCTTTTTTCCACAATACACTGAAATTCATAGTATCATAGTATCATTCAGGGTTGGAAGGGACCACAAGGATCATCTAGTTCCAACCCCCCTGCCATGGGCAGGGACACCCCACACTAGATCAGGCTGGCCTTCAGGCTAAACGTCTGCTCTTTAGTATGAAGTTTCCCTGAGCACCAGATGCTCACAAATGCCACTTGGTTACTGGACCTCGAATTTTTGAAGGGTTGCTGGTGTACTGGGGCTTTCTGTTTGAGAGCCTGCTCTGCATAACCTATTGTAGGATTTGGAGAAGTGTTGGGCTCCTTGTTTCCAGCTGAAAGTTGTGGTAACAGCATACGCATTGCACTTCTCAAAATGCCATGGAAAAGGTCTTGGGTTGAGTCACGCTGGTCACAAGCCACACTGCTGTCTGCTGGCTGGTTGGTTGGCTGCTGCCAGAACTCGCCCAGGGTAGCCTAAGGCAACGGAAGGGCCTTGTCCAAAGGGATCTAGCTTGGCTTAATTCTGCTTCTCAGTGCTGTGCTCTGATGACGCTGTGCTTCCGAGTTCAACAGGCAGCCTTTCTGCTGTGTCTGCATGGCATTCCTAGTATGGTCTGTGATGGGATATGGCTCTGGAGAAGATGCCTCATGTTAGCTAAGGCTTACTATCTTCTGCTGTGTGCTTGGCAAAGGGAAATGGGCCTCTGCTGGTCTGTGCAGGGCTATTTGTGTGTCCTAGGTTTGCTGTCCTCCTACCGCAGCAGCTGTAGCGTCTTACTAGTAGTAAAGTAGATCATATTTTATTCACTTTCCATTTCATCTCTAAAGTGGGATGAGAGATGTAAAAAGAGAAGTTAGGAAATTGGAGTTGAGCCAGTGATAGACAAGTTCTATTTCTGGATCCAATATCCTGTACAGAAGCTATATTTGTGTGTTTACTACTTCTCCCATCCATGGATTTAATTTGTTAGGCACTACCACAGAGAGAATGGCAACCTTCCTTCAGTGTGTTTGTGTGTTTTCTTTCTTTTTAAAAGAGAAAAGATTGCTTCTAAAATTAAGGTTTCAAAAAAGACACTGGTTAAATAAAAAAGGGCATTGTGTTGTTTAAGTAGCATCCAATAATACCTGCAGCAGCATCACATAGAGATGTGCTTTGTATTAATCTCCTGTAGCTTTTTTGGAGCTCAAAATGTTCCTTAATCGTGACATGCCTTTTGCAATAGAGAAGAACACCAACCACTTAAGCCATGGCAAGGCATGCCTCTGAACTGCTTGTTTAGCCAGGAGGAAATCCCTGGACTCTGTGCAAGAGCAGAAAGACACATCATATCTAGTCTTGGGCTCAGGAGATGGCTGGGGTCATCACATGCTAGTTGATGTGAAGTATAACATGAACAGTGAGCTAAGATGGTGAACTTAGAGGTATGTCTTGAGTTTTTGGCATTTAGGAAAGAAGAAAGGTTTGAATTGGGCTACCAAGACAGCCTGCAGAACTGTGCACCAAGAGCAAGGCTGGATGAGCAGAACAGAGCAAAATACTGTTTGAACCAATTCCTGCTGAATTTGACATCTGTGTCTTTTCAAATGACTTGTAATTGTTTCTGTAACAATGGTGAGAGTTGAAAGGAGAAAGGGACCTGGAACGGAATGTATGATAAATAACTTTCCAAGACACCACTGCCTAAATTTCAAAGCTGCTGGGGTGGTGCCCTGTGACAGGAAAAGGGGCAAGAGACACAAACTTAGAGCACAGGAAGTTCTGCTTAAATACAGGGAAAAACTTCTTTCCTTTGAGTGTGATAGACCACTGGAATAGACTGCTCAGAGAGGTTCAGAGGTAGAGCCTCCTTTTCTGGAGAGATTTCAAACCACAGTATCACAGTATAACTTAGGTTGGAAAGGACCTCGAAGATCATCAAGTCCAACCTATCAACACAGACCCCATGACTAGACCATGGCACCAAGTGCCATGGCACCTGGACATTGTGATCCTAGTCATCCTGCTGTGGGTCACCTTGCTTTAGCCGCAGGCTTGGACTAGATGATGCCCAGAAATCACTTCCAATCCCTACCAGTCTGTGGTTCTGTGTGTGAAAAGCTGTGCAGTTTGGTCACCGTGGTGAACACATCTAATCACAACAGAAATGCGAGCCACATCTGTCTTACAACATCTTAGCATCTCGGTCTTTCACTTTGCAAATGTACTGCTCTTTGACAGTGTTTAAATGAAAAAGTCTTTGATGGTCGAAGGCCTTCAGAACTATCAGTTACGCTTTGTGATCTAGCTGTTCAAACATGTTGTAAGACATAACTTGACAAAAATGGTTTACATCTCCACAGTGGTGGAAAAAATTGTTTATCTAGACAGAGGCCAAGCCAGTCTGAAATCTGAGGTGCTGTGCTGGCAAGAGGAAATGCAAACATTATTCTGTCTTATGGGAAAGGTGTCAATTACAAGTGCAGGGAAAAAAATACTTTGGTTTGGTTTGCCCCATTTCAGCCATAATACAGTTACACTGAAACCAATTTTTGTCCATTCCATACATCTTAAAGTAAAAGCTGATTTCTGTTAGCTGGGAAGGTTTCATAGTCTTTGCCCTTTGCACGTTGTCTCCAGTTTCATAACTATTTTTGTTAATTTCCAGTTTTATTGGCTTTGAGCTATTGTGTGCATGTAAGTTTGGTTGGGTGAAATCCTTCAAGAGTCGCTGCCCAAAAAAAATAGTGGTTTGGTATTAGTCTAGAATAGGGAGAGGAATATTTTGACTATGTAGTGCTATAGAAACAGGAAGTCAATCTGAAATAGGTATGGTTTGACAGCCAGTCATTTCCTGACAGATGAAACCATTTCTCAGAAAATACTAAGAGAGGAAAGTAACTTGTGAGGTTGTTACACGTTACTGATTACCTGAATGGAACTCCAAGATTTCTGTTACTGCTTTCCTGCTAAGCCTTGCACCTAGTTAATACCAGAGGATTATGTCTGAGATTGACCATAAACAACTTTAGAGGTCTGCCTACTGTGCTCCCAGCTTTAGAGGCAAGAAGGAAAACACCTTGGCAAAACTGGCGGGGTTTTGATTTTCCCCTTTTGCTTAAGGAGGGTAGTTGATGGTTTACACAGTTTGATCTTTAGCCTTCCTTTGTAATGTGGTGTGTAGATGCTGCTATTTTCTCTTGTGATCCTCTCTCTTTCTGTGGCTGTTGGTGTGTTTTGTGTTGCACCTTTCAACCACTGGGTTACAGCCTATGCTGGGGAAAGCAGAAGATGAAGAGTTTTGTGCTTTACAGGGAACAGCGTTAGAGCTGACGTGGATGGTTTTGCACATAGTGCTGATTAATGATCATTGCAAAAATGTTCCCTTTTTGTTCTGTGTTTTGAGCTTGTGTGCTGAGAACCAGGAGATGTTCTGTCCAAAATAAGCCTCTACTGCACTTCTTGGTGTCTGTATTAGAAGCTGCCATCGATCATTTCTATGATGTTATCTAATGGTTCTCTAAAATGTCTCGTTACCAGAAATACCAAGTCGACATACTGCTTTTAGAGATCCTTTTTTTCCCTTTGCAGTTGAGGAAGAGGGGAGTTTTATAGCACATACTGATCTAAACTTTATTGCATCTTTCTGCTTGAAAGTGCAAGGATCCTGCGCAGCAGTTATGTACATTTCAGTGCAAACACCTCTCATTGATGAGTTCACTCATGGTTGATACGATGCCATTCATTGTGTACAGCCAGTGACAGGGTGGGGGAAATGTCACTTTGCCTTTCCTTTGCCTTAGGCTACCTCTGAAGCTTGAGGCTGTGAGTCTAGTGACAGAGTATTGTAATTTGAATAATTTAGCAGCTCTAATAGACTTGACCGAGATTAGTGAAATGAAGGGGATTTGCTGCTAGGCGGGAAAGGGTCAGTCTGGGTCACTGGCATAGCTTATGGCTGCATGTTTTATTTATGACTTTCTTTAATCCCCTAAGTAGCATATCACCCTTCTTTGTTGTTAATAGCTCTATGTTTGGGGAACCTGAGACATCTGGTGGATAGAAAAAAATTAAGTTCTACAATGGTTTAACTTCCAGACACTCAGTTGTCTGCAAATAAAAACTTTTCTGTAACCAACTGCAAGAACTGGGTGAGGTAGAATGCCAAATGTTACACATCTCAGCTGTAGCTGATATGTCATTTTCTTTTTTCCAGGGAGTGGGTAAATAGATGTGTAATGTGAAGTCTTGACCATATTCGAGACAGGAGGAGTGTTGTCAGTGATATCAGTGGGACAGGGCTTTGCTTGAAGTGGGTAGTAGTAAGAGTTTGCTTATCTCCGATGGGGTCCTTTTCAGAGTAGTCTTCTTGGTGCAGGAGCCAGAATAAGAAACGTTTTTCAGGTTTCCCCTTCCTTTTTGGGCTGCTTAGGTGGTTGAAATAGGGGAAATTGGCACTTCAGAAGGTGAATACTGTACATTAGCTGTTGTGGGCATGGCAGCATTTAAGACAAATCTTTAGGATGAGAGTTAAGATAGATTATATCATTCATATAAATCTCAAGTACTTCATAACTGGAAATGATTTACATACAGGAGATATGTTACAGCCAACTCGCTGTCAGAGGCTGGCTTGCTTCATTGCATTCAGAAGAGCAAGCCAGGGCTTGAATGAGGTTTCTAGGTCATTGTGTCCTTTAGGAACATTTTCACTTGAAAGAAGGGAAATCAATATGTTCGAGTGGCTCGTTTAGTCCTCTAGAGCGTGTGCCAGTGCATTTGAAGGATCAACTTTGGTTTAGTTGGGGAGGAGGAGGGAAGCTGAGAATTAGTTGTTAAAGGGGCTTTTAGCTAAAACAGTGAATTTTTTTCGTCCTGTTTACAAAGCATAATTTATGACAAGGAAAAAATGAGGCTGAAAGCGTGTGTAAGGATTACTGTAGGAAACCTCCTGAGGGCCCTGGCAGTTATCTCCTGCGGACTGCAGTGCAGCAGCTGCTGCTGGGTGATTAAACTGTTAACAGCCCGGGCTGACGTCACCTTTCCGAGAACACCAGCACCGGTATGTGTGATTTACTATAACAAGAGCTTAAGTTTTTCCTGTTGGCAAATGGCATGTAATATTTACAAAGGTCTTGGTTTCTCTCCAGTAGAAACATTTCAGATAAAGTGATACATGAAATGAAAAAGTAACGCTTTCCTATCCAGGCAAAAGAGTACAGGGAGGTAAATTTGACTTTAAATTGCATGTCTGTCTTCATTTTGCTGCTGTGCCTCAGCTTGGTAACGTTTTCTTCTTCATACAGATGTATGATGAATTGTTTTCAGACTCCTCAAAGTCAAAAATGCATTACCTTACAGCTGGAATGTTAATGAAATCAGACTAAACCAGTAACTTTCTCATACTTCTATATTAAAAATAGATTTTTCAGCATATTTCTGTTCTCTGTGCGCTTAGATGTGGCTGCGTGTGAAACCTAGCAGCTCAAGGAGGCAGGATAACAACCCCAAATCTCAGTCCTTCAGAAAAACAGGACAAAAAAAGCCATGCATTGTTGATTTATTTCCTTGAATCCAGCAAGATCCTCTTTGACAGTTGCCAATAGATGAGGGATGGTATAAAAGCAGATCAAGACCTAGCAAATGTACTTTTTTTCAGGTCTCCAAACATATGGAAAGTGTTTATAAAATCATGAGCAGCTCATAGAACAAGAGCCCAATTCAGTAACTATTTTTTGATTCCCATCAGCTTCTTGGCTTTCTGGGGTCATATTAATGGATTTCCTGGATAAGTCTTGTGCTGTATAGACTGGCTGTGATACAGGGACTTAATCTGATTAATGTGATACTTGGTGGTTGCTCGTGCCTGAACTCAGGGATTCTGTACATGTCCTAAGGGGCTTGTCAGAAGGAAGCTTTAGCCTTTTGGTGCGGGGATGGGAGAGGGAGAAGTGGGCTGACGTTTTCATAGCAGCTGTGCCAGCAGTCTGCACCCAAAATGGGTTCTGTGGGTTGAACCAGATGGACATAGGTTAAAAACTCTTAGTTCTGTCTCTTTATGAAGTCTTTCCCATCTTTTCCTGAAATGTGTTGAAGTCTCTGAAAGTCATTCCAGTTTGCTGTTGATTTATTCTCCTCCTAAACAGTCTGTCTAAGCTGTTGAGCTTCAGGGGCCTTGCAGTCAGTTGGATCTCATTTCCTGGCATGCAGTCATGTATAAAATGTAAGCAAAAAATGCTGTTTATTTAATACAGTTCTAATGAATGACTGAGGGATTACTTACTGGGAACAAGTCTGATTACCTAAACATCTTCCACAGGTTGAAAAATCAGGTACTGAAAGGTTCTAGAAACAGCCACAGTGAGTGGATGATAATCTTTCTTGCATTCAAGTTAGAACTTTAAATAGAGTCCTTTGCTTGACTCTTCCTTAAAGCAGCAATGCCTGCAGGTTGAGGGAGAGGATTCTCCCTGTCTGGTATTCTCTTTACTCCACCTGGAGTAGTCTGTCCAGCTCTGGAGCCCCAGCACAAGGACAGGGAGCTGAGGGCCATGAAGATGATCAAAGGGCTGGAGCACCTCTTCTGTGAGGACAGGCTGAATGGTTGGAGTTGTTTGTCCTGGAGAAGAGAGAGGCTCTGGGGAGACCTTAGAACAGCCTTCCAGAGTTTGAAGGGACCTACAGGACAGCTGCAGAGGGAGTTCGTAAAAAGTGACAGGATGAGGGATAATGGCTCCAGGCTGGAAGAAGCTTGATTTAGGTTTGGGCTAGGTCTGAGGAAGAAATTCTTCCTCATGAAGGTGGTGAAGCACTGGAACAGGTTGCCCAGGGATGTTGTGGAGGCTCCAAGCCTGGAAGTGTTCAGAGACAGGTTGGATGGGGCCTCGAGCAATCTGGTCTAGCAGGGGATGTCCCTGCCTGTGGCAGTGGAGTTGTAACTAGATGATCTTTAAGGTCCCTTCCAACCCAAACCATTGTGTGATTCTGTGATAAATAAGGAAGTGTTGTGTTTTGGCTGTGTAATTACAAGGGATTGAAACTGTGCAATTAGGCTTCATTTAATTGTTGAATGTGTCAAATAGGTGCTTTTTTGCATGTGCCATCTCTTCGATATTTTTATTATGCCTAGTATTAAGCAATATGCTACAGGTAAAAAGAAACTGACCAAAGCTTGGTTTGAAATATTGCAAGTAGCTATTATTTTTTTCTTCAGCTGTGGGGGTTTAACTTTATGATTCTGAATTCTGAACTGGAATGAAACCATGCAGTAGTGTGATCTGGTGTGACAGGGCAGGGTGTTGCCTCTGGTCTGTGTTGTGGTGCTGCTGTATTAAGGAAAGGCAATTGTTGAGGGACCCTGTGAGTACCTTCCAGCATGTGTTGCATCTGGCTGATTTAAGAAAACTGGATGTTCCAGTTGTCTGAGCAGCCTCTATTAATAGCTGCTTGAAATTGTTCTGGTGGAATGCAGAGGGGAGAATGAGGCAGTTATCAAAGTGACATGAGAAATGAGCCTCACCTGTATTTGGCCATTTGGTGAGTACTGCAGAATTTCTTTCTAATGGCTTGTCAGACTTAAGCTTGCCTGTTAGAGAGTTATTGAGATGGGAGCATCATTCATTCTTGATTTTCTTTGCATTTTAGATGATCATAGCCGTGTAAAGCTGCAGAACACAGAGAATGACTATATCAATGCCAGCCTAGTGGTCATAGAAGAAGCCCAGAGATACTACATTTTAACACAGGTGAGTAGTACCAGTTACTAGGTGGTTATGGGGATTGAGGAGCTGGGGAAGGGGCATTTGTACAGTTGTGATTTGTATTTTAAAAGATGTTGTTCTCTGTAAATGATATTAATGTTTTTGGTGGTGCCCAGTGATGGGACACGAAATAATGTGTACAAACTGGAACACAGGATGTTCCACCTCAACATGAGAAACTTCTTTCCTGTGAGGGTGATGGAGCACTGGAACAGGCTGCCCAGGACAGTTGTGGAGTCTCCTTCTCTGGAGACTCAACACCCACCTAGGTGTGTTCCTGTGCGGCCTCCACTAGGTGATCCTGCTTTGGCAGGGGAGTTGGACTTCAGTGATCTCTAAAGGTCCCTTCCAACCCCTAACAACGTTCTGTGATCTATCTCATACTAACTGCCTGTTTGATCTAGTTGAGAACACATCTATTTATATTTTCGTAGTATCATTCAGGGTTGGAAGGGACCACAAGGATCATCTAGTTCCAACCCCCCTGCCATGGGCAGGGACACCCCACACTACATCAGGCTGGCCAGAGCCTCATCCAGCCTGGGCTTAAACACCTCCAGGGACGGGGCCTCGACCACCTCCCTGGACAACCCATTCCAGGGTTTCACCACTCTCATAGTGAAGAACATCTTCCTCACATCTAGCCTGAATCTCCCCACCTCCAGCTTCATTCCATTCCCCCTAGTCCTATCACTACCTGAGATCCTGAAAAGTCCTTCCCCAGCCTTCTTGTAGGCCCCCTTCAGATACTGGAAGGCCACAATGAGGTCACCTCGGAGCCTTCTCTTCTGCAGACTGAACAGCCCCAACTCCTTCAGTCTGTCCTCATAGGAGAGGTGCTCCAGCCCTCTGATCATCCTTGTGGCCCTTCTCTGGACGTGCTCCAGCACCTCCACATCCCTCTTGTAATAGGGGCTCCAGAACTGGACACAGTACTCCAGGTGGGGTCTCACCAGAGCTGAGTAGAGGGGGAGAGTCACCTCCCTCGACCTGCTGGCCACACTTCTCCTGATGCAGCCCAGGATCTGATTTTAAGAAAAAGATGAAGGGAATTAAGTGTTTTGAGTTGTTTACTACATATTACATACTACAAAGCTTTTAAAGTATTTTTTGTTCTTCAGTTCCTTTGGAAGCAGGTCACAACAATACTTTTCCCCCCTTATTTCATCTTGCACCTTCTGAGCGTGCCTGCAGTAGATTTTTCTTCTAAAAGCACACTAATGTTGAGGCCCAAACTGGAACATCCCGTCCCTGAGTTCTTGATGGTTTTGTTGTTTGTTTTTTCATTAAATAAAACCAAACAAAGAACCCCCAAACTTTTTAAGTAGTAGAATGATGCAGTGTGGTTTCTTTCTTGCCTGTATTTCTCTCATGCTGTTGATAATTTGTTAAACTTTTTAGAGGAAGACTTTTTTTTTCCTTCCCCTGTTTCACACAGGGAGCTGTTATCTCTACTCAAACACTGCTTTGCCTAAACATTCTCACACCCATTGTGTTGTCGTTTGCTCCGCAGGGTCCACTACCAAATACGTGTTGTCATTTTTGGCTAATGGTATGGCAGCAACAAACCAAAGCAGTTGTGATGCTGAACAGAATTGTTGAGAAAGACTCGGTAAGTAGTATCAGGCCTAAAGTAGTAAAGTTAGCCACATAATTGCAATACAGTTGAAGATGTGTGATTGTTCTGTTAGAAGAAGTAACAGACGTTCTAAGTGGGGTACAGCATAACCGGTATTTCATGTGACATTAAAGTGATGGAGCTAAGATGTGAATGTCCTCAGTGAATGTCTCCCTCAGTTTAGGAAGGATGTTGACTTGCTGGAGTGAGTCCAGAGAAGAGCAACAAAGTTGGTGAGGGGTTTGGAACACAAGCCCTAAGAGGAAAGACAGGGAGCTGGGGTTGCTCAACCTGGAGAAGAGGAGACTCAGGGGTGACCTTATCACTCTCTACAACTACCTGAAGGGAGGTTGTAGACAGGCGGATGATGGTCTCTTCTCCCAGGCGGCCAGTACCAGAACAAGAGGACACAGTCTCAGGCTGCGCCAGGGGAGGTTCAGGTTGGATGTTAGGAAGAAGTTCTATACAGAGAGAGTGATTGCCCATTGGAATGGGCTGCCCAAGGAGGTGGTGGAGTTGCCATCATTGGAGGTGTTCAGGAGGAGACTTGATGGGGTGCTTGGTGCCATGGGTTAGCTGTTTGGGTGGGCTGGATTGGTTGATGGGTTGGATGTGATGATCTTGAAGGTCTCTTCCAACCTGGTTTGGTTTATTCTAAATAAATGTCAGTTGGGTGAGAACAGCAGCTAATAAATATACATCTACATAAGACAAAGTAGCGTCCTGAAAGTGGAGGATGTGCAAACACAAGTATGAAGGAGTAGAAGCAGTGTAAGATGTTCTAGAACAAAATGGAAAGTGGGAAAACAAATCTGTTCTAATTTACTTTTAGATCATTTCTTCTAAATCTAAGAAAGCAGAGATTGGCTATATAGTGATCTTAACTGTCGGTAGCAATGGCAACAAGCTGCTGCCGAGCAACTATCAAACTTACCTAACTGGTTTTGATTCTTTACCAGCTGGTGGGGTAGGTGCAGAATACAGATCACTTTAGAATAGAATAGAATAGACCAGGTTGGAAGAGACCCTCAAGATCATCGCGTCCAACCTATCATCCAACACCACCTAATCAACTAACCCATGCAATCAAGCACCCTGTCAAGTCTCCTGAACACCTCCAGCAATGGCGACTCCACCACCTCCCCGGGCAGCCCATTCCAATGGGCAATCACTCTCTCTGTGTAAAACTTCCTCCTGACCTCCAGCCTGAACCTCCCCTGGTGCAGCCTGAGACTGTGTCCTCTTGTTCTGGTGCTGGCTGCCTGGGAGAAGAGACCAACCTCTGCTTGTCCACAACCTCCCTTCAGGTAGTTGTAGAGAGCAATCAGGTCACCCCTGAGTCTCCTCTTCTCCAGGCTAAGCAACCCCAGCTCCCTCAGCCTCTCCTCATAGGGCTTGTGTTCCAAACCCCTCACCAACTTTGTTGCCCTTCTCTGGACTCGTTCCAGCAAGTCAACCTCCTTCCTAAACTGAGGGGCCCAGAACTGGACACAGGACTCGAGGTGTGGCCTGAGCAGTGCAGTGTACAGGGGCAGAATGACCTCCCTGCTCCTGCTGGCCACACTGTTCTTGATGCAGGCCAGGATGCCATTGGCCCTCCTGGCTGCCTGGGCACACTGCAGGCTCATGTTCAGCCTACCATCAACCAGTACCCCCAGGTCCCTCTCTGCCTGGCTGCTCTCCAGCCACTCTGACCCCAACCTGTAGCACTGCATGGGGGTGTTGTGGCCGATGTGCAGAACCCGGCACTTGGATGTGTTCTGACATGATGTAGTTTTTCTGCTTATGTACCTAAAACACTGTGGATTTTAGTTTTAAATGCATGTCATTTGAGGCTAAGGGTTTTCTGCAGAATAGATTTGTTAGTGCAAAATATTTGCTTAGTCCATTAAAAAGTCACTTATTTTATCATACAGGAGTTATTGTACAGAAATTTTGAGTGTAGGGTAAGAAGTATAAAGGACTCAGGCGGGTTTTGCATTGCTTTAGGTAGTTCATTCTTTTGTTTCACCAGAATCTAACTATTCAGGAAGCCTTGGGAAAACTGAATGTGTTACAGCAGTTATGTAAATGTGTGTGCATATCAGAAATGGATGGGGAAATGTTGAGCTGAGTAAAAAATCTCTGTTCACTGTAGAGAAGTAGAGGGGGGAGAGGAAGAAGTGTTGAGGTTTTGTTTTCTCAAAACATGTGCTAGCCCTGTGATAAAGTGAAAGCACAACCAGATAATTCTGGAAAGCTCAATAGCTAATGAAACAGCTGTAGTGGCTTGCCAGTGAACATGATGGACTGTGAGAATTCCTTAAACTTGGAGTAGGTACTTTTGAGTCTACGTATCAAATAAGAGGGTCTCAGATTGTGCTCATGCAAAGCCTGTGGTACCAGGATGCTTAATCAGATTCTTTATGCTTTTTTCTTCTTTTTTTTTTTTAAACTAAATTAGGTGAAGTGTGCACAGTACTGGCCAACAAAAGAAGAGGATGTTATGACATTCAGTGAAACAGGTTTCCGTGTGAGGCTAGTATCTGAAGACATCAAATCCTATTACACAGTACATCTACTGCAGTTAGAAAATATCAATGTAAGCCTTTCTCAGTCTATCTTCTGTTCCTGGGCTTAAGCATGTAATGAAAAGGGTTCAGCATATTGTCACTGGGGATTTGGTTCAGCTTTTTGACTGAAAATTGTAATGTGTTTTGCTTCTGATGAAGATGTATATGTGGCATGGTAGCAAAGGGGTAAGTCTTGAATTAACCTGTGTTTAAAATACAGCTTTAGTATCCACATTCTCCACCTGGCAGTGTCTTCAGGTGCTGAATTGTAATTGATGGTAGTGGTGATTCTGAGAGAAGGTGTAAGAAATACCCTAAAAGGAGGAAGCTAGGAGGTGAAAATTGTGATTTCTTTTGACTATCGTAAATCAGACTCAGTAACTACTGGTTGGGGGGGTTTGATTGTTTGGTTTTGGGTGGGGGTTTTTTGTTTGCTTGGGGTTGGTTGGTTTGGTTTTGGTTGATTGGGGTTTTTTATAATAGTTTAAGGGCCACAAGGATGATCAGGTGACCCGCCTGGTGGATGTGGGGAGGCCTGTGGATGTGGTCTACCTAGACTTCAGCAAGGCCTTTGACACCGTCCCCCACAGCAAACTGCTGACTAAGCTGTCAGCCTGTGGATTGGACCACTACACTCTGTGCTGGGTTAGGAACTGGCTGGAGGGCCGGGCCCAGAGAGTGGTCGTGAACGGTGCCGCATCCAGCTGGAGGCCAGTCACCAGTGGTGTCCCCCAGGGATCAGTGCTGGGCCCTGTCCTCTTCAACATATTCGTTGATGATCTGGATGAAGGGGTAGAGTCAGTCATCAGCAAGTTTGCAGATGACACCAAGTTAGGGGCAGATGTTAGTCAATTAGAGGGTAGAAAGGCTCTGCAGAGGGACCTCGACCGACTGGAAAGATGGGCAGAGTCCAATGGGATGGCTTTCAACAAGTCCAAGTGCCGAGTGCTGCACTTTGGCTATGGCAATCCCATGCAGAGCTATAGGCTGGGGTCGGAGTGGCTGGAGAGCTCCCAGACAGAGAGGGACCTGGGTGTGCTGATCGACAGCCACCTGAATATGAGCCAGCAGTGTGCTCAGGTGGCCAGGAGGGCCAATAGCATTCTGGCCTGCATTAGGAATAGTGTGGCCAGCAGGAGCAGGGAGGTCATAGTGCCCCTGTACTCTGCTCTGGTTAGGCCGCACCTTGAGTACTGTGTCCAGTTCTGGGCTCCTCAGTTTAAGAAGGACATTGAGACACTTGAGCGTGTCCAGAGAAGGGCAACAAGGCTGGTGAGAGGCCTTGAACACAAGCCCTATGAGGAGAGGCTGAGGGAGCTGGGATTGTTTAGCCTGGAGAAGAGGAGGCTCAGGGGTGACCTTATTGCCCTCTACAACTACCTGAAGGGTGGTTGTAGCCAGGAGGGAGTTGGCCTCTTCTCCCAGGCAACCAGCACCAGAACAAGGGGACACAGTCTCAAGCTGCGCCAGGGGAGGTTCAGACTCGAGGTGAGGAGGAAGTTCTTCACCGAGCGAGTCATTCGGCATTGGAATGGGTTGCCCAGGGAGGTGGTTGAGTCATCGACCCTGGAGGCGTTCAAGGGGAGATTGGACGTGGCACTTGGTGCGATGGTCTAGGCATGGGGTCTGCGGTGTCAGGTTGGACTCGATGATCCTCGAGGTCCTTTCCAACCTAAGTGATACTGTGATACTGTGATACTGTGATCAGAGGGCTGGAGCACCTCTCCTGTGAGGACAGACTGAAGGAGTTGGGGCTGTTCAGTCTGCAGAAGAGAAGGCTCCGAGGTGACCTCATTGTGGCCTTCCAGTATCTGAAGGGGGCCTACAGGAAGGCTGGGGAAGGACTTCTCAGGATCTCAGACAGTGATAGGACTAGGGGGAATGGGATGAAGCTGGAGGTGGGGAGATTCGGGCTAGATGTGAGGAGGAGGTTCTTCCCCATGAGAGTGGTGAAACCCTGGAATGGGTTGTCCAGGGAGGTGGTCGAGGCCCCGTCCCTGGGGGTGTTTAAGAGCAGGCTGGATGTGGCTCTGGCCAGCCTGATCTAGTGTGGGGTGTCCCTGCCCATGGCAGGGGGGTTGGAACTAGATGATCCTTGTGGTCCCTTCCAACCCTGAATGGAACTATGAAACTATAATGAAATTTGAGTTTTCCATGTAATTTACTCCAGCTCTCTTAAACTGTTTTTTCTGGGGAATGGTGATTACAACCTGTAGGTAGGTAACTTCATTTCCTCTTGCTTACTTTCCCTTCTGCTCCACAGGACCAGCCATCCTTTTAAAAATTAAGCACTTTGACAATTTAATCAAGTTAATTTAAAAAAAAAGGGAAAAAAAAGTTTCTGGCTTGAACTTAGTTTGGAATTTGCTGCTTCTGTTTCAGAGCTGTAGACAGGATTGAAGAGCTTGTCTCGTAAGAGATTTTCTGCCCCTATAAACCTTGCCTTATATTAATTGCAAGTGCTGCCATGGCAAGTTTTATTCAAGGTTGTATTGGCAGTGGATTTGGGGAAAAAGAAAGCTTGAAGATGTTCCTCTACATACTGTTTTTATAACTAAAGATTGATATATTTGGTCAAAATTACTGGAATTTGCCGTATGAGATCAACATGATAAGCCTTGGCATGTTGTTCCTTGGTATATTCAGTGTAAGAAGAGGTTTATGAAATTCTGTCCTATTGACCTGAAGAGGTTCTGTTGAGTTATTTGTTTATTGTCAGGAAAGGCAAAGAACAGAGGAGTAGTGCTTGCAAGCTGATGCCTCAGAAAGGAAAACTTGCCTCAGCTATTCTCTGAGGAGAATTATTTTAAGTACTGAAAAGGCTTCTTTGTGGAATTACCTGGCTGACATTGACCTCTAATCTTAAACTTGCTGTTTTCAAAGGTTCATTTTTCATTATATGTGTATCTTTTGAATGTAACATTAGCTGGAAGATGCAGAAATCTCTTGAGGACCAGCACAATATGTATTACATTAGAGTTGGAGCTGTGGAGCGCTTGAATGTCTGAGTTTGATCTGCAGGCTCATCAACACTGTACAGAACCTCGTCTATCACCTAAATCAGTTTCACAAGTGTTTAGCAGACTAACTGTGTTGTAGTTGTATTCTAATGCCTCAGCACTCCTTTAAGGCTCCATGAATATTAACTTCACAGAACATAGTATCATAGTATAATTCAGGGTTGGAAGGGATCACAAGGATCATCTAGTTCCAACCCCCCTGCCATGGGCAGGGACACCCCACACTAGATCAGGCTGGCCAGAGCCTCATCCAGCCTGGGCTTAAACACCTCCAGGGACAGGGCCTCGACCACCTCCCCGGACAACCCATTCCAGGGCTTCACCACTCTCATGATGAAGAACCTCCTCCTCACATCTAGCCTGAATCTCCCCACCTCCAGCTTCATTCCATTCCCCCTAGTCCTATCACTACCTGAGATCCTGAGAAGTCCTTCCCCAGCCTTCCTGTAGGCCCCCTTCAGATACTGGATATGTGTATCTTTTGAATGTAACATTAGCTGGAAGATGCAGAAATCTCTTGAGGACCAGCACAATATGTATTACAGTAGAGTTGGAGCTGTGGAGCGCTTGAATGTCTGAGTTTGATCTGCAGGCTCATCAACACTGTACAGAACCTCGTCTATCACCTAAATCAGTTTCACAAGTGTTTAGCAGACTAACTGTGTTGTAGTTGTATTCTAATGCCTCAGCACTCCTTTAAGGCTCCATGAATATTAACTTCAAAGAACATTTGTTACAAAAATGAGCTGCAAGTAGACCATAGTTGGGTACTCAAACAGAAAACCAGCATAGTTTCTAGACTAACACTGCAAATGTAAAGGGGAAGAATTTGATAATTGTACCAAAAAAACTTGTGGGAACTGAGCATTCACAGTGGCTTGAAATGTGAGCTCAGCTATGTTTATACAACTATTCTGGAGAGGGTTTTGGTGGAGGCAGAGTAATAAGACATTTACCCACTTGACGCCTGGAATATAAGATGACTCACGAACAAAATATACTCTGAATTCCAAAAATACTTTAAGAATGTTAGTATATTCCCCTGAAAACAGAGAGAATTAGAGGTGTCTCTGTCACATGACCATTCTGAACGTCACTAAACTGGTGGTACTGCAACAAACTTCTCTAATGCTTAAGCATAAAACCTGCGTGTAGAGTGCTTGTTTAATGTTACCACCCATCTGAATTTGGTTGGCTTTGGTGATGGTGATTTGGTTTTGTTTGTTAAAGACCAGCTAGAATTACAGGTGGGGTTTGGTGGGGACAGTGTCTGGTTTTTAGGATTAAAAGGCCTTTGGCAGTTTTACTTGTTTCTGTCTGTTGTAAGCAAACGTTTGCTGTGCTGTTGGGGCTTGTGTAGTCTGGTAGAGCCCTGAGAGGAGGTGGTGTTTATTGGTATCTTTCCAAAAGTTTGGAAAGTGTTCCAAAGGTGCTTTGTCTTTCTGGCCATTATTGCAGAATTTTTGTTTTTGTTTTGGTCTTTCTCCTGACCTAGGCTCTGTTTTACAAAGTCAAGATGAAGCTGCCTTCCCACTGTGCTTCACTGTGCGTGAAGCACACAAACCGATGTCAGTTGTCAGCTCTCATGAAAGTTTACCACTACTTTATGCTGCGGTTGCTTCAGGTTCAGAAGTCTCCTTGGGGAAAGACTGACTGTGAAGGCTTCCCCAAATTCTTGCCTTTGTGAATGAAGGGTAGATGTGGCAATGCCAGCGACGAGCGGTGTGAGCAATCTGGCAGTGCAGGCCTAGAGCCTGACATGGTGGTAGGCCACGCTCAGCATAAATGCAGAGTTAGCTAGCAGTGGAGCAAAACAGTGCTGTGCCTGCAGCATGTAACTAAAGCAGGGCACTGGTAGCTATAAACATGGACAGTTATCTTGGGACAACAGGACATGCACCTGCATCAACAACCTCGTTGTGTCAGTAGTAGTTGCACCAATAATCTGTAATAGTGCAATGTGTGGGGGGAACCAATGGAGCTATGCCAACAAGGCACTCCGAGTTTATATAAGTTGTAGCAGTTGCCTTGCTATGCACTTCTGCCTCTCCTGTCTCCTGTTTCTTCTACACTTTACTGTGCTATACTTGCACTATAGGCCTGCAACACTGGAACAATAAAGGAACAATACTTGATCATATTGGTCAGCCGTATTGATTCCTATCTCCGTCGTCTACAGGTAGAAGGAAAATTAGTGTCAAATAATTGTATTGGATGGGGTTGCTGTCTTTTGTTGATAGCATTATGGGAGAGTTTTTAGATATTGACAGCTGTCTTCTGGAAGACTCCACCTTGTGTTGAATATATATATTTATATTATTCTTTTTTAATGTCTATGTTTATGTTTGCATTCATATTTGCTACTTTCAGCTTTCCTTGTCACAAGTGTAAGTGCTGGCCTTCAGAGGGGAAAAAAAACTTTTCAGTGATTTCTGATGTGGCAACCCAGATAACCAGGAGAAAGCTCCAACGTGACACATAATGATTGCTTGTGAGGAAAACTCCACTGTCTTGATACTGGGAAATTGCAGGAAGTTGTGGGAGGGCAATCATGGATTGACTAGATAAAGAAATGGGGCAGTGGAAAGGAAATGAAATTACTGGAGGAACCTTGATGAATATATCTCAGAGTGGGTTCCTAGAAATAAAAATAAAGCAGCTGAAGGAAAGGTTTACAAGGAAAATATTTGCTGGAGAAGAAATGAACCAGATGTGACACTGGTGGTGTGAGGACAATTAGATGACCCCAAGTGGAAGCCTGAGTCCTCCGCACATAGTATTTGGAAAACCCCATTAGCTAGCAGAATGGCTCCTCCACTTAGTACCAAGCTTGTCTGTCCATTGCTGTCAGATTGAAGTGATGCAAGGCTGCTTCATGGCCCTCACTGTCAGATCCTATGGATGAACCAGGAAGAGTCAGTGGAGTTCAAGGAGACAAGATTTGCCTTGCTTGTAGTTCACAATGCCCAATAGTTTACCTACTCTGGGAAGATCTTTTGCTTGTGGAAGCAAGCAGTGTCACGGCCGGTGATGTTCTGGGATCTAGTGGTATCTGCATCAGGATGTGTGGGTGGATGGAATTCCTGTAGGGCTGTGAAGGGATTTCTGAAACACAGCATACACTTGCTTTTAAACTTGTGGGATGTCCTCATATCACTCTGTCAAACTGCAGCACGGATTAATTTTTGGTCTTCGTGGCCACAGAAATAGGACTGAGGCATTAGGAAAGGTATTGATGTCTCACAGGAAGAGAGAATCCAGACTTGTGAAGTGTTTTGAGGATTCAGTGGGCATAGCTATTGCCAAGTTGACTTGCAAGGTATGCAGTAGTTATTAAAAAAACACCAACACAAGCCCCAGACTATTTATGAGGATTATTTGGTCCATTATCTTCCTTGCCATTTTTATGTACGTTTTAAAAACCACTTTGCCAAGCATTAGAATGAACAAATAGAAGAGGTTGTGGTGAGAATTGATTTAAGGTTTTCCAATTTCAGTGCTCAGAGTGTTTGTTGCCCTTACAGGAGCTTCTCACTTCCAGGGAGTCAATGGAGTTGTTAATGTGCTCAAGGCATGATCATTACATACAGGATAACTATGGGGCTGCATGTGTGTTCAGCACCTTCATATATTAGACCATTTCAGTAGTCATTAAACTATGAAATGAGTGAAGGCCTTATGAGAGGGGTGTGAAATGTGACAGACCAGCATTTTTCTGCCTTCATCTGTTTTGCTTCACATCGAAGGTGTCAGCTTTCTTTGAGCATTTTGGTAGTATTTTATGTTCTTACTCTCAAGTAGCCCAACAACCCAAAGTTGTTGCAAAGATATTTGTACCTGTTTGTTTTGAGTGATTGACTAATCACTGTAAAAAAACTATGACAGGGCTTGTTTTGATGAAAATCCATGTAATGGCATTGTATTATTGTTCTGCAGAAGTCCTTTTGTGGGTGTCTGCTTGTAACCTGGAGCATGGCTTGTGGCTTGGTCATCCTTTGTTTATGCTGCAGTGTTGCCAGCAGTCAGCGGAGAACTGTGCAGTATGGAGCTAACCTTTGGAGTTTATCACTTTTGGCTGTATTGGTTATTTACTGAAAACTTACCCCAGTAGTTTGTGAAACTTCCACTAGAATGATTTGACTCATTTTCATGGAATCACACAGAATAATAAGGGTTGTAGGAAATGTCTGGAGATCCTCTAGTACAACCTCCCTGCTAAAGCAGGGGCACCCAAAGCAGGTTGCCCAGAACTGCAATGACCAGGTAGGTTTTGGAATCTCTCCAGAGAAGGAGACTCCACAACCTCTCTGGGCAGCCTCTTCCAGTGCTCTGGCATCCTCATAGGAAAGTAGTTTTACTTAGTGTTCACATGGGACCTCCTGGGTTCCAGTTAGTGCCCATTGCCTCTTGTCCTGTTGCTGGACACCACTGAAAAGAGCTTGGCCCCATCCTCTTGACACTTGCTGTTCAAATATTGTTTAGCATTGATGAGATCCTCTCCCAGTCTTCTCCTGGCTAAACAGCTCCAGGTCTCTCAGCTTTTGTTAGAGAGGTGCTCCAGTTCCCTCGTCTTCATAGTCCTCTTCTGGACTCCTCAGTAATTCCCTGTTCTTTTTTGACCTGGAGAGTCCAGAACTGGACCAAGTACTTCAGATGTTGTCTCACTATGGCAGAGTAGATGGGGAGGAGAACCTCCCTCAACCTCTCGGACATACTTCTTAATGCATCCCAGGATACTATTGACCTTTTTGAATGCAAGAGCACGCTGCTGGTTCAGGGTGAGCTGTTTGTCTACCAGGACTCCCAGGTCCTGCTTTGTGGAGCTGATTTCCATCAGGTTAACCCCTCACCTGTACTGGTGCATGGGGTTATTCCTGCATAGGTGCAGGACTCTTCACTTGCCCTTGTTGAACTTCATTAGGTTCCTCTCCACCCAACTCACCAGCCTGTCCAGGTTGAAAAGTTTCTATTTTCTTGACAAGTTTGTTTGTTTAAAAGCTGTCCCAGGATTATTCAAGATTTGTTGTTTTCTGGTAGCTCCTCTTGGGGAATAAATCTTGGAAGAATACATTGTGATGACCACAGTGGAAGCTGCTTTTCAGTTATGCAGAAGTGTGTTCCTTTTTATAAGCTTTTTTTTATTACTGCTTGAATCTTGGAAGTTCAGCCTTTTTTTTTCTTCAGAAGAATATCTAGTTTCCTGATAACACTTGAAATAAAATTAGTTGTTCTCTAAAATTGAATTCCTGTTGTGAATCTCCAGTAAGCCCAACCTTTTCTAGTTAACTGTTCTGCATGACTTCATGTGTGCATGGCTGGGTGACAAGGGGGCTTCTGTCAGATGCTCACACAAAGACAGTGTTTCAGCTCTGCAACCTGACTGCCAGGCACCACTTGAAAGAGCCATTCTGGTTGAGAGGGAGAATGTGGGAGGCTTAAATATTCCAAGGGGATTTGCCCATATGAGTTGAAGCTGCAAGTTTAAAGTCAGCCAGTTGTGGTGCACTGAAACCTGAAATGGGGCTCATGCAGAAAGGTGAAAGATGAGGTGTTAAGATGAGCTGGAGTGATAGAAAATGGTGGGATGGATAAAAGCTTTCATACTGGGGATGAAGGAAAGAGTAGCTCTGTGGTTTAGAGGTCGATGAGATGTACAATAGTACTGTTACCTCTGTGCAGAAACACCTACGTTAAGGTCAGAGGATGAGCAGGGTGACCAGTAGCCATGTGCTTGGAGCACTACAAGTGTTTTGGGAGCAGGATGCTAGTGGTTGTTACGGTATAGGAGTTGAAAATAAACCCAACAAAACCCCCACAGATCACTTTTGTTTAGATAAGGGCATTTTGAAGGTGTAAGGCAGGCTTTCATCTGGAAAGCGGTTTAAGAACCTGGAGGGGGAGAGTATCACTTATCACTTCCAAGGATCATCTAGCTTCACAGGAAACAACTTTAAACCTTCTCTCTACCTACTATGTGCATTTAGCTCTATTCTCCTGTTTTCCTCTTAATTTTGTTTGTAAATGGATGGATCAGTTGTTTTGGAAACAGGAAGCTGCTTAAGAAGAGTTCTCTTTATTGGTATCATAAATATGGGAATTACAGAATTTTAATCTCCATGATTTTTAAGCAAATGGGTCCTTTCAGTTGATTAGTCAGTTAACTCACTCGTTGAAAGAGTAGGTACAGAAGATCAGTAGAATATCTCAGCTGAAAATTCAAACTTCTTTTCATGCTTTGCTTCAGACAAATAAAGAAGGGAAATCCCAGTGCACTTAGCCAATTTAGGCCTTGGTGGAATTTTTTCCCCCTTTGAAATCTTCCTGTGTGCTCATTCTCCTATAATGATGGATTGGGCTTTGTTGTCCTTGTTGAGATCTTAGCCAAGAGGCAAGATATTCCTGGAAGAGAATTGTGCATTTGAGAGTGATTTGAGTTGTGTTGATATCCACTGTTTTGTTTGGAAGTCCTGGCAGGTTGGCAGTATCAGGCAGTGAAGGCAAAAGACAAGATGGGAGAGCGTGTTGGTTGATGGGTTGGGCGCGATGAGCTTGAAGGTCTCTTCCAACCTGGTCTGGTCTGGTCTGGTCTGGTCTATTCTATTTGCGTTACTGTTGTGACCTGAACTCTATTTTAGTTGCACAAAGCAGCTTCCCAAGAAAAAGTTAAGAGTAGAATTTATTTGAATTTCATCACTATAGTTTAGTGTTGCTGAAAAGTTAAAAATAGCTTTTTCTGGATGTTTCAAATCTACTTCTGATCTAACTCTGTGGAGGTTTATGTAGGCTTCAATCTATGTGGAAAAAAAGATTCAATGGAGGCAGGATAAAAATAGCTGAACCTCTCTGAAATGCCCAAGTTTCATCAGTGATGGAGTTGTTTCAGAATCGCTGGGGTAAAGACAAGCGTTTAACAGCAGGTCCAAATTTGTCATCAAAGCTTTAACTGGCTGGAAAGCAGCCCTGAGGAGAGAGACTTGGGGGTGCTGGTGGACAAAAAGCTCAACAGGAGCTCTCAGTGTGCACTTGCAGCCCGCAAAGCCAATCAGATCCTGGGCTGCATCAGGAGAAGTGTGGCCAGCAGGTCGAGGGAGGTGATCCTCCCCCTCTACTCAGTCCTGGTGAGACCCCACCTGGAGTACTGTGCCCAGTTCTGGAGCCCCTATTACAAGAGGGATGTGGAGGTGCTGGAACGTGTCCAGAGAAGGGCCACAAGGATGATCAGAGGGCTGGAGCACCTCTCCTATGAGGACAGACTGAAGGAGTTGGGGCTGTTCAGTCTGCAGAAGAGAAGGCTCCCAGGTGACCTAATTGTGCCCTTCCAGTATCTGAAGGGGGCCTACAAGAAGGCTGGGGAAGGACTTCTCAGGATGTCAGGTAGTGCTAGGACTAGGGGGAATGGAATGAAGCTGGAGGTGGGGAGATTCAGGCTGGATGTGAGGAGGAGGTTCTTCCCCATGAGAGTGGTGAAACCCTGGAATGGGTTGTCCAGGGAGGTGGTCGAGGCCCCGTCCCTGGGGGTGTTTAAGAGCAGGCTGGATGAGGCTCTGTCCAGCCTGATGTAGTGTGGGGTGTCCCTGCCCATGGCAGGGGGGTTGGTACTAGATGATCCTTGTGATCCCTTCCAACCCTGAATGATACTATGATACTGTGATGATGATATGTGCATACTCTCTTGCTGTCATTTCAATACTTGCAGTCAGTTGGCTATGTGAGGAGGGGAGCAAGAGTGCAAAGTATTTACAGTGCTGGTGGGTACCTTTTCCAGTCAGTAACTGCTGTCAGACATGAAGCTGCATTATCACACAATCATTTTAGTTTGAAAAGACTTTCAAGATCATCAGATTGAACCATTATTTGACTCTGCTGAGGATATTGCTAAACTCTGTCCCTCCCTTTGTCTTTTAAACAGCTCCAGGTTGGGGATTCAACCACCTCTCTGGAGAGTCTGCTCCAGTCTTTGAGAATGTTTTCAGTGAAAAAATTTCTTCTAATGTTCAACTTAAACCTCCCCTGGTGCAACTTGAAGCCATTTTCCTCTCATCCTATTGCTTGTTGCTAGGGAGAAGTGATAAAAGGGGAAAAAAAAAACTTAGTATTTGGAAGGAAATACTAAACCTACCTAGATATAATATTGGAAGTTTGAGAAGAAAAAAATGGTGATAATTACAAAGGGGAAAACTAGCAACTTGGATGAAAAACTGTTTCAGGTTGCAGTGTTTGTTATCATCCAACTCGAAGTTACTGTTTGTGTGAATGGGACTTTAAAATGAAAACAGCTCTTGATTTAGATGGAGGAGAGGTGTGCTGACTAAACAAAAGCAGAAAGCTTCCCACTTGTATTATCTGTTTGTCTTCACTTCTAGAGTGGCGAGTCCAGGATGATCTTTCATTTTCATTATACGACGTGGCCAGACTTCGGAGTTCCTGAATCCCCAGCTTCATTCCTGAACTTCCTCTTCAAAGTCCGAGAATCTGGGTCACTAAGTCCTGAGCACGGACCTGCAGTCATTCACTGCAGCGCAGGCATAGGACGCTCTGGCACCTTTTCATTAGTGGACACTTGTCTTGTTCTGGTAAGTGCTTGGTCATTTTCTCTGTCAGTCCTTTCCTCCTCCTGATACCCCACCTTCCTTCACACTGGCTTTTTCAGTAAGAAGGCTTTAAAAGCATTTAAGTTCATAACATGCCAGTGAAGACTTCCATTACTAATCATACATTGTGCTTGCTCACATATTTTGATGGTTTAAAACCACAGTTCTTGAAATGCATTTGTAACCCTATCTTGAAATGTGTGACATGTTCTCAGAGCTTCCTGGAAAGCTGAGTGAGCAGTCTTTTCCTTTGATCGATATGGTGCTTGGAGAAGGCTGGCTGTTTATTTTTAACATGACCATAAAGTTAGGCTTGTGAATATATATTGAGACAACTGAATCTCAAAGTCTTTTCTTCTAAACATGGAGTATCTTGCAGGTCTGACAGGCCTCTTAAGGTTGCAGAAAATTGATACCTGAACTTGGGGCATATCACAGAATATATCCAGTTGGAAAAGATGTTCAGGATCAGCCAGTCCAACTTTCAGCTCAGCACTAAAGGGTCAACCCTTAAAACATGTCCCTAAGCACCAGGTCCACACCCTACTTAAACACCCCCAGGGATGGTGACTCCACCACTGCTCTGTTTGAGAAGCTTTTCAGTGAAGAAATATTTGCTAATACCCATCCTAAACCTCCCTTGGCACAGCTTGAAACCATTTCCTCTAGTCCTGTCACTTGCAAGGAGAAAAGACTGACCTCCTCCTTGCTCCAACCTCCCTTCAGGTAGTTGTACAAAGCGGTGAAATCTCCCCTTAGCCTCCTCCAGAATCCCTCAGCCACTGTAATTTGTCTATTGTGTATGTTTTTATGCAAGTATAGTTTAATGTTAGACGAATTAAAGCAAACATTGCAAGAAGTGCAATTACATGGTTGAAAAAAAAAAACCATGAATGTAGTGTGGGGACAAGTGTGCATTGCTTGGATTAGGGATTCTGTTTTAAAGGAGGAATCTTCTCCACATTCAGTCATTCTAAACTGATGCTCTGTCAGCAGCAGTAGACAATAGTGCTTTATGGGCTCCCCAGCTCAAGACAGGCAGGCATCTACTGGAGAGAATCCAGCAGAGAGGTATGAGGATGATTCAGGAGCTTGAACATCTCTCCTGTGAAGAAAGCCTGAGAGATGTGGGGCTGTGTAGTCTTGAGAAGAGAAGGCTGAGAGGGATCCTTATCAAGGTGTATAAATATCTGAGGGGTGGGTGTCAAGATGAAGGTGCCAGGCTCTTTCTGGTGGTGCCCAGTGACAGGACAAGGAACAGCAGGTACAAGCTGGAACACGGGAAGTTCCACCTCAACATGAGGAGAAACTTTTATCCTGTGAAGGCTCTTGAGCACTGGAACAGGCTGCCCAGCAAAGTTGTGGAGTCATCTTCTCTGGAGACTTTTTGAGACCCATCTGGATGCATTCCTTGGTGATCTGCCCTAGGTGATCCTGCTTTGGCAGGGGGGTTGGACTGGATGATCTCCAGAAGTCCTTTCCTGTGATTCTATGGTTTTGGAATAGAATAGAATAGAATAAACCAGGTTGGAAGAAACCTTCAAGATCATTGTGTCCAACCTATCATCCAACACCACCTAATCAACTAACCATGCAACCAAGCACCATGTCAAGTCTCCTCCTGAACACCTCCAGTGATGGTGATTCCAACACCTACCCAGGCAGCCCATTCCAGTGGGCAGTCACTCTCTCTGTGTAAAACTTCCTCCTGACCTCCAGCCTGAGACTGTGTCCTCTTGTTCTGGTGCTGGCTGCCTGGGAGAAGAGACCAACCTCTGCCTGTCCACAACCTCCCTTCAGGTAGTTGTAGAGAGCAATAAGGTCACCCCTGAGTCTCCTCTTCTCCAGGCTAAGTAGCCCCAGCTCCCTGAGCCTCTCCTCATAGGGCTTGTGTTCCAAGCCCCTCACCAACTTTGTTGCCCTTCTCTGGACACATTCCAGCAAGTCAACCTCCTTCCTAAACTGAGGGGCCCAGAACTGGACACAGGACTCGAGGTGCAGCCTAACCAGTGCAGTGTACAGGGGCAGAATGACCTCCCTGCTCCTGCTGGCCACACTGTTCTTGATGCAGGCCAGGATGCCATTGGCCCTCCTGGCCGCCTGGGCACACTGCAGGCTCATGTTCAGCCTACCATCGACCAGCACCCCCAGGTCCCTCTCTGCCTGGCTGCTCTCCAGCCACTCTGACCCCAACCTGTAGCACTGCATGGGGTTGTTGTGGCCGATGTGCAGAACCCGGCACTTGGATGTGTTCAATCTCATGCCGTTTTGATTCTTATGGTCCTATTTCAAAGTACAAAGACATGCCTGAATAAAATCAAGCATATAAAAATATCTTCATTTTAAGACTAGATATGAAGATACTGATTTATTTGGTGAATACTTGATCATTGATTTGTTCCTAAAAGGTTTTCATTAGGTGGTTAACTTTTCCCCCCTCCCTGTAAAAACAATTTAACAATCATTGATGTTGACTTTGTATATAATGAACAGAAGTGTAATATGAAGAAATTGTATTTATACATGCAACTTCATGACTCATTTTTACTTGTATATGTGCTTTCTGTTGGTAGTAATGATGCTTTTGATGTAACTTTTTCTACAGATGGAGAAAAAAGACCCATTTTCTGTAGATATTAAGAAGGTATTGCTGGATATGAGAAAATACCGAATGGGACTTATTCAAACTCCTGATCAACTAAGATTTTCCTATATGGCTGTAATAGAAGGAGCAAAATTTATAATGGGAGATTCCACTATACAGGTAAATGTTTAGCTCAAACACTAATAGTGGTTAAGAAGGACCCCCAAGCTATTAAAAACATGTGGGGTTTAAATAATTCACCTTTTTCAGTGGATGCCTACAAGGTTTTAAAGGATATCCAATGAGTATCTTCTGTCAGCTAAACTTTAATCCTATGTATTTAGAAAGAAAGAAAATGAATCTTTAATACTGGAAGGTCAAGTTCACGCCCAGTATCACTTTGAAAAGATGGCAAGGGTCTGTTTAGAATTTACTGATCTTTATTTTCCTAATAATTAAGTTGCCTGATCAGGTTTATTAGTAAAGTTCCATGTCCTTTAAAAAGGGTAAAGAGATGACCAGATCTTACTATTCCATCAGTGTGGCTTGCAGATTTAGCAGTAGCTACAGCTGTTTTAAGTGGCAGGGGCAGGGGGAGGAAGGACTGAAAGGAGAGCCTGTGAAACAGCCATAATTCTGCTTTCTTCTGCTAGAGCATTTTGGTTTTGCTGATCTCTTAAAATCACGAATGAAGCAGCTGAACTGAAACACTTAAACTCTTTGCTGGGATAGCTGCCAGGCTCTTCTTTTGGACAGATGTTTCTTGACTTGTTCTGTAAACAAGAAAATAATTTTGCACAACCACTAAACAGCACCTAGGGAGTATGCTGCTGGTCCCACACCTGCACCGTGTGCCTAGGAGACCGCAAAAGTCATCTTAATGCAAACAGCAATTCTGCCTCCTGATATCTGGAAGCTGTTTCTGGTGGTATTAAGGGTCCTTCCTCCAATAATCTTTCTGCCTTAAAAAAAAACAACCACCCAAGGAAAGCCAAACCAAAAAACATGCTCTAAAATGAGCAGCTTTGCTCCCACATTTACCCATCTAGGTCACAGGCTTTCTCATTTCTGGATACAAGGGGGCATTGTCACCTCAAAACGCTGCTTGGCAAGTTCAAGCCTGTCACTTCTTCCCCCTAAGAGAATGCCTAACCCAAGGTAGTGCCTGAGGGGTGCACTTCTCATGTGTTCTTGATTTCTTATGATTGTTCAGATAAGCTTTTCTAAGCCAGTATCTTCATCAGTGCAGGCAGTTGTCCTGGTGCTTTTGTCTTAACGCCTCAGGGTCACGTGGAGAAAATCAATTGGCAGTACTTAATAGGAGTGGTTCTCCTTTCAAGGTCAGCTAGATGGTTTTCTTAATTTCTAACTAGAGTTAGAAACTTCATTCTGCTAAGGATAAGGGAAGGCACGAAGTCCTTGAATGTTCCTTTACTATAACCTTACATTTAATGGTTGGACTTGATGATCTGAAAGGTCTTTTCCAACCTAAAGGATTCTGTGATTGTTCAAATCTGAGATCTCCATGGATTTCAGAAGTCACTAAACTGTGCAAGCACCAGGTATGCTTAAACCAGTACTTGCTTACAGCTGGTGGCTGCAACTGCAACACTTGCATCGTGGAATGGGGAATCTCTCATGTAGCACCATCGGGATCTTCACCAGTGATTGCAAGGAGGGATCAGACACTCCTGGGTTGCCCTGCAGAGGTGTGTGATTTGTGCATCACTGCATGGTGCCGTAGCTGAAACAATGAGTCGCTTCCTAATTACAACACAGCGCTGCACTACCTAAACTGGGTGAGGTGGAACAAGATTGAAGTTTTGATTTCACAGAATCCCAGCATAGTGGGGGTTGGAAGGGGCCTCTGGAGATCATTTAGTCCAACCCCTTGCTAAAGCACGTCGCCACAGTAGGCTGTACGGGATTGTGTCCAGGAGGGTCTGGAATCTCTCTGGAGAAAAGATTTCTGTGAAATCCCTTCCTAATAAAGATGAGCAGCAGCCTGCAGTGTTAGGGGAATGTCTGAAATCTCTTCTTGTTTGCAGAAACGGTGGAAAGAGCTTTCTAAGGAGGACCAAGCACCAAGTTCTGAGCAGTCTCCTTCAAACCCAACCAAACTAACCACAGAGAAGTACAATGGGAACAGCATAGGCCTGGAGAACAAAGATCAAATGGAGAAAATAAATACTGACCTGAACTCCACTAAAGTTCAAGATCTCACAGATGGAAACATTGAAAGGTAGGCAAGATGAAGAAGCCATTTAGAAGGCAGATACACTTGCTTAAAAGGCTGAAATGTTCAATCATGATCTTGTCATAAGAAAGCTTCAATATCTTTCTTCATCAGAGGGATAAGGACAGGTGGTATTTGACTCTTAATAATGGTGTGGTCAGCAGGAGTAGGTAAGTGATCATGCCCCTGTACTCAGCACCTCAAATACTGGGTTCAGTTTGGGGTTCCTCACTACAAGACAAACATTAAACTACTGGAGTGTGGCCAGAGAAGGACAATGAGGCTGGTGAAGGGTCTAGAGAACAGGTCTAGTGACAAGTGGCTGAGGGACCTGGGTTTGTTTAGTCTGGAGAAAAGGAGGCTGAGGGGAGACCTCATTGCTCTCTACAACTCTCTGAAAGGAGGTTAGAGTGAGGTGGGGGTCAGTCTGTTCTCTCTAGTAGCAGATGGCAGGAGGAGAGGAGATGTCCAGAAACTGTGCCAGGAGGTTAGGTTGGATATTGGGGAAAATTAATTAAAGAGTGATCAGGCATTGGAACAGGCTGCCCAGGGAGGCAGTGGAGTCACTGTCTCTGGAAGTCTTCAAGAAACGTGTGGCCATGGCATTTCACAACGTGCTTTGGAGGTATTTTACAGTGTTCCAAAGGTTTGTTTTTTTATCACCTGCTGCTTTCCATGTGGTGTTTGAAAGTGTTCCAGTGAAGCCACACATTACCCTCCACTCATTTTCAATCTGTCACAGGGCTCTGGCACGTGAATTTGTCAAGTTTCTCTGGCTTATGAGTAGCAGTGGCTCACTGTGAGCTGCTGTATTGGGAATTACTGACAGAATTGCTGTCCCTTCAAGCTCTGTGTCCCTTCGGCCTGCCCACGTGAGGTAGCCAAATGTGGATCCATAGCCAGAGAGCCAGGAAGTTGACTGGGATGTGCCAAGCTGTGCAGCCCAGTGTGTCCCAAGAGGCTGCAGGCTGGGATGGGATGCAGCAGTTCAGTGTAGACAGACCAAGATTCTGAAATAAGAGATAGCCCCTTGGTGCCCTCATGAGTTTGGCTTTCCAAGTACTTATGGTGTTTTGAGACAATGGCAACAGTTGTGTAGATGGTTGAAGAAGCCCCTCACAAGTGGGATCCATGTAGTGGTTATGTGCCAGGACTTGAGACAATCAAATCAGGTTTTGTGTCAGAGTTAGGTTGTGAAGATACCTTTGGAGTCAAGAGTTACAAAGCAGCCCTGACAGCATAACAACACACAACTGATATGTAGCTTATGGCCTTGATCAAGTCTTGGTTTACAGCCCAAGAGGAGCAGCATTATTTCTGCATGCAGACATGAGCAGGTTGGGATGGCTCTGAGCTCTGTAGTGGAAGCACAGGCTGAAACCCTGTGAATATCTACGTGTGGTACCTGGCAGTGCTTATGAAAGCAGCCTCCAGTGCACTGATGGGGAGGAAAGACTAAGCTCAGGTAATTGAGCTAATTGTGTGTGCCCCACTGAACACGTTGGTCAGGCACCGCTTACACCGTTCCCTGTTATTTGCTTAGTTTGTGGGGCTGACCTGAAGCTGTGCCCATCAAGGCTGTTAAAACGGAATCAGGATTGCTTAATTTAGGTCATACATACTGCTGCCATATGCTGCTGGTGGGTTAACACTTGGGTGTGTGTTGGGAGAGATGTGCTTCAAACTGCCTCTGTTGCTGTTCTGCAGTTGAAGATTTACTTTGTACTTGTTTTCTTTCTTTCTTTCAGTTCTGTCCGAAAACGACTGCGAGAGGATAGAAAAGCCAACACAGCACAGAAGCTGCAGCAGATGAAGCAGAAGCTAAATGAGACTGAAAGAAAAAGAAAAAGGTGGTTATATTGGAAACCTATTCTCATTAAGATTGGGTTTGGCACACTGATTTTAGCTGGTATTTATTCTTGCTGGAAAATGTACTTTCAAGAACATTCCTTGTAAGTAAAGAGTAAGCCTGTCTGCTCCAGCAGCTGCTTTTGCTGCCAGTCAGTGACCAGGGGTGTGACTTCTAAGCAGTAAATCCTTGCACCTGGAATGGGTACAGACTGTTACATACCATAGAGAAGTGACTCACCTAAAACTTGATCCCATGTCAACATCTCAGGACTTTCCACTGCAGGTACTTACAAAACTGAAACTGCTGCCCCCCCAACCAAACTGATGGGTTCTTGTTTATATGGGCAGGTACAAACTTGCTGCAACTGTTTATACACTTTTTAAATGGTGTTCTCCCAGATCTTAAGCAAACCCTGAACCGCAGAGGTTTAGCTCCTGAAGGCTGTCTGGATTTAAAGTTACTTGCCTGACATAAGCAATAAACAGTGTTGTATCCTTTACATTATTAATGAGAAGAAGTTATCCTTCGATGTCTGTAATGTGTAATGTACTAGTGACATGAGCATAAACATTTTATATTCTTATGACTCTAGGATAAATCTATTTTATAATTGCATATTTAATCTTTTTGTAGTTCACTGTACTTTTAAAAAGCTCAGTTTGTACAAATTTCTGACCAAAAAAGGATTTGATTTTGAAACTAAATGTATTTATGACTTCTGCATGAAAATACCAGTGTGACCATTCCCCAGATCTTGACTCTCCAAGTTACAACATGAGCAGCTAGGGGTCTAATCAAGCACCCACCAACTTCTACTCAGTTCATTTGCATTCCTTATTTATTTTTTTGGTAGTTTTATTTAAGTCAGGCTTGGACTTTGGTTTTAAGGCTTTTGAGGACTTAGCCCCCACTGCAGAGCAGACTTAATGTACTCAGACTTCAACTACTGTTTGGAGGCCAACATCTGTTCAAGTTCTGACATTCCTTTAAATGTGAAAGAGAGTGGTTTGTGTGTCTATAGAGATTTTACTTGCCAGAAAGAATACGATGCCTTGGGCAGTAACAGGGATAGGAAGCACCTAAAAAGGGAACTGTAGGAATTCCTAGAGTGGTTTGAATAGAAAACAGGTTGGTTGGTGGCACTCTCCTGTATGCTCAGCTTTGTGAGCCACTCCCGGGGAGGTGCTGGACTCACCATAATTGGAGATGTTCAGGAGGAGACTTGATAGCGTGGTTGGTTGCATGGTTTAGTTGATTAGGTGTTGTTGGATGATGGGTTGGACGCGATGATCTTGAAGGTCTCTTCCAACCTGGTTTATTCTATTCAAAAGGTCTTAGTATTGCTTTCCAGGTTCCCCAGCGCTGTTAGAGGCAGGACAGTAAACCACTCGATGGCTGACACTTTGGCAATGCCTTTGAAACGGCACACTCCCCTTCCATTCCATGGGCCATACCCTAGCTGAATGGTAACTCAGCACAAGTCCTTTCAGCTCTCTTAGAGTACCAAGATAGTACGTGGCTGTGTGGAGCTTGCCGTTGCTCAGATTGAGACCTACTGGTCTGTAGTGTTGGGCTGTGCTCTGACACCTGAATTTTATTTATTCAAACATCACCTTGCTGGGTGCCTTCAGAAGTTGTGTTCCCTCCCTGAATTTTCCTAGCTTGGTTGGTTTCTTCTGGGTGTGAGGGTTTTCGGGGAAGGCTTTCTTTTTCTCCCCTGTTCTCCCCGCCTCCTGTTGTAAAACACTTCTTGGATCCAGTACTAAAAGAGCTGGATAATTACTTTGCTCCCTATCCAAAAGCATTAACTTGAAAAGCTTCCAGGATGTTTTAGCTTAGTAGTAACATAGCAGGCACGGGGCCCAGATAGCCCAACATGTGCTACACAAAGCTCAGCTTGAGTTTACTCTTTGAAAGTCTCATTTCACAACAGTTGGGACTATTTTGGACAGGGCTGCTTGGATAGTAAACACACTTCAGGGGCTGGGGAAGGAAAACAAGCGTCCTTCCAGGCAGTCCTGAGTTTGGGAGAGCCTGCGTCAGTGAAACGGGACAGTTTGTCCTCTGGCCTTACCAACCTGCTCTGCAGCTCCAAGAGCAAGATGACTTGCTGCTGGCTGTGGCAGGCTGTCAGCAGGCAGCTTGCAGATTTTGTCATCATTTTATACCCATAACAACTGTTAGCCAACAAGAATTTTCTTCCTTTGAAATTAGGAAAACAGTTTGTTGGGGGTTGTTTTGTTGTTGTTTTTCTTTCCTCCAGCATCAGCTGGACAATGTAGGTGTAAATGTAGGTGCCTTATAAAAGATGATAGGTAGGTTATGGAAAAGCAGGCAAAATGTGATTAAATATTTTTATAACAGAAGTATTCTGGATCTTATTCTAAATAGTGAAAAGCAGCTATGGAAAAAGTGAAGGTGCAACCTTGACTGAAGTCACACCCTCATTTATCACCTGATTTCCTGGTGGCCAATGACTAGCTGTGGCTCAAGTTGTCACTTGAATTCTTTTTTCCTGATTCCATCCTCCAAAGTCTGGCTCTTTTTGTTCCCTCTTTTCTGGGTGGAGCAGGGCATGAGAGCACCATCTTTCATCATCTCACACTTCTTGATGCAATAAAGCAGGACTTGCACTCCCCACAGCTGGTCTGTAAGGATGTGCTTTGGTTCTACTGTTGAATCTATCCCAGGAGTCTTGACTGTTAATAATCTAAGGACCATGAAACAACTCAAGTCTTGGACAAAACTATGCTGTGTAGTGACTTGTCCTCGACAGCATGAGTGTAGGAAGGGAAATTGGATCCCTTAGTACATTCCAGGAGATAATTGGGATAAAACTCTTCTTGCTGGTCTGTCAGTAATCCTGAAAACCCCAAATGTGAGGGAGGCTCCTTCTCTTCACTGCAGACTGAACCCTTGTGGTACATTGCTATTCTGTAGGATTAAAACTCGCAGCAGCTTTGTTTAACTTGGATGCTAACTAAGAACAAATAGGGGCCAGAATGAAGAAACCATCAATCCCAATGACCTTTGTTACAGGAAACCCTTAAAGAATAAAACTGAAGGATGTGCTTTCTGACCCCCTCCCCTGCCTCCCCAGTTTCTGGTGGTTCTCTGCTGTTTCTAAAATGCCATTGCACTCAATTCAAAGCCTCGTGGTGCTGGGTTTTACCCTTTGTTCTTGGAAATACATCAGTCAAAAGATTTGATGCCTAATGGGCCTCCTTGAACTGGATTGACAAATGTTTGGTTTTCAGATGAATGTGAATGTACAGACTGTGAATGCTATTATACAAAAGTCACTAAGGAATTTTGGAAGGGGTTTGTGAATTCAGAATGAGTCCACCAGGGTTTGTGTTTGTGATGCAGGGACAGGACATCCCTCCAAGAGGGACAGTACCTCAGTGTTGCTGACCATTATTTTCATTTAAAAGAAGTTAATTCAGAGTGAAAACAGTAATTTGAAAGAAAACTAGACATTTAGTTTATCTAAGTGAGATGCTGCAAGCTTATTTCCTTAAACCTCGAGTAAAATGGTTTACTGGCATCAGCTTAGATCCCACTGAGAAGGGAAGAGTGTAACTATTTGCTAGTGTGTGTGATTGGGTTGTGCTGGTGACCAAAAAGCCTGGCTAGCTCCAAGTGTAATGAGTGTTACCCACGTTGAGTTTGCTGTTTGATGTTGAGTTAAACCTGAGACACTTGAGGACTGCACGAGATACTAAATTAATGGTGACAAAAGAAGTCTCTGCATGGCCAAGTGGCTTAAGTCAGAGGACAGAATTTGCAAAGCTGCTGTAGTCTTCCTGGGCTTTGTTTTCCCCCCAGTGTTTTAGGTCAGTTTTTGGTTTTTATGTATGAAAAATAAATGTGTTCAAAACTGCATCTCTGTCTGAGTCTTTATTTAAATTGGAAGGATCAACACTTGGAAGAATTTCCTTAGTATGTCTTAACTGATCAAAGCAAGCTGGTTTATGAATCAGAGTAGTGCTTGCAGAACTTAGAAGGGTTTTACTTGTAGCACTCTTTTAAGTACCAAGTTCTTTCTCTCTTCCTCAGAGCAGAGCTTTACCATCCCTAAGAACACAATGTCCAGTGTGGGGATGTCTTCCTCACTGTGAACAGCCTGTGCCTCAAAATGTTTAATCTGTGCCAGGACTGGCCTCAAAGCCGTAAGAGGTGGAGTTCAGTGTTTGAGGTGCAGCCTCCTGTAGTCCCACTAAGGCCTGAGCAGAGCTTTGCAGCGCTTGGGGTTAGACACACGAGTAGGTGGTTTGGTGGTCTGAGACCTGTACCTGAAGTTCTCCAGCAAGTGTGTGCTTTATGTTGCAATGTGGAGATGTGGCTTCCCGAGGGGGCTTGCTGCAGGGAGTGCATGAGAAGCTGTTGGGTGTTAGAGTGAGTTCCAAACCCACTAGCTGTTCTGACTTACCTTTTTTTTTCCCCCTCCCCTCCCATTTTGTGTACTGAATCGGTGACTTTCTTTTGCGTTGTATGTCGCAGGCCGAGACTGACTGACACCTAAGCCTTCAAGACTTGTGAATATTCTGCAGCTATAAACTGCAAATTAATGACATGCAAAGTGAGACATGAGCCCCTCTTCGGGAACCAAGTGAGGTCTGTTAAGTACCAAGAAGACCTCAGTTATCTGTTTACAGCGTAAACTGCGTCGAGGGGATGAAGACCACCAGCAGCAGCAGTGTGCTACTTTGCAAAACCAAACCCATTTGCCATCTTGTGTTTTTTTTATACTGTGTATTAATGTAGAAAGATGTAAAAGAAACGATTTAGGAGAGATTTTGTTTTGTACTGCCATTCTTATTGTATTTTTATACTTTTCTGGCAGCATTAAATATTTTTTTAAATGGACAATATGTTCTCGTGTGCACATTATGTTAGGGAGAAACTGTTAAGAACTTGGGGGGGGGTGGAGGAGGGGGGGAAGGGAAAAAAGGCAAGCATTGTTTTTGCCTTAAGGTTTCCTGATGTCATATGTGGAAAATGGCAGAATGATTAGAATGTGTTTTATGCAACGATTTTCATCAATGCTAAGAGTTGTAGTCTGAGCTGGGAGGCACTCTTGCACGTTTCTCCTGTAATACACCACTAAGAATATTATTTCATTAATCTGAGGGGTTGGGTTGAGAATCCAGCAGGTATTTGCTAGAAAATATGGTACAAGATGTTCAGAGTCACTTTGTGAAGGGAAAGGGGTTTGTTGGTGATGCTTCAAAGTAAGGAGACACATGGGAAATGTGACCTCCTTCCTGGCACCTGAGGGCCAGGTGCAGACCTCACAAGGTCAATGGTGTCTTTAATTAAAAGGGTTTTGGATTGTGCCACCACGGTGTGTTGTATGTATGACATTTCACATCTCCTGTTGGAGAGGAGACTGACAATCTGAACAGCAAAGGGGTGAACTCGAATGCTGCTTAGGGGGGTTCCAATGGACTCTGCAGAGTTTCTAGCCCTGCACTTGCTGTGACAGAGCTGGTAGCAATTTTGCACTTGCTGATGTTCTCTGACACTTTCTTAGAGAGTTCATCAGACCCCTCTGTTTACTATGGCTGTTGAACTACTTCGGGGGTTGGAAATTGTATGCAATTTGTACTTGGCCTACTTTTGTAACAAGTCTTTTTGTACAAGTCACACAGCTGCTAATAGTAAAGCATGGAAGAGGGGGGAATTTAGTGTGGGGTTTGGTTTTGAGGCTCACTCCTGAAAGCAACTGTACTCTGAGTTGTGCTTAACTTGAAGCTGATTCAGGGGAGGACTTAATGGCCATTAGGTGAGCTAAATATGTGCTTGACACCATCTCAGAAAACTTCAAATCACGAGTCCAGTTCATCTGAATACTTTAATTTCTGTAGATGATGAGTGTTATTCCCAGCCTGTGTTGGAGGCTAAACCAGCGTAACTTGGTGCAGCTTTCATTTCCATGTTGGTGCAGCTGTGAGCCCAGGACTGTTGATAATGAGGGATCAAGTTCTGGCACAGCCACTGCACTAAACCCTGTTGTTGAGTATGGAAATGGAGCCTGTTCATACCACTTGACACACCTCTGGATTTGGCTTTCAGCGCTCTGTGCCTTTCACTTTCAGCTGTGACTTAGGCTTTCATTGTTTTGGTCCTCTTTGAATTGCCAGTAAGCACAGACTGCCAGTAAGGCTGCTGGAGACAGGCACATGCCTCATGATTTTACATGCTGCTGTCACAGATAATTATCCAATATGCAGCTGGCTCGTTTTATCTTGTAGGGTGTAGAGGGCTGAATGCACTTTGGCTCTTGGTGCACCATGGACTCTTGTAACCAAAATACTGATTTCTCTTGGTTTTCAAATGGTTTCTTTCTCAGCAGCTGTTGGACTATGTTTGCTGTCAGGCTAATTTGACAAGTGGGCAAAGGTGATGGAGTAGTTCTAAACCCAGAGCTTCATCAGGTTTTATTGAGGACTGCCTTGTGCCAGCAGAACTCTTTACTTACTGAACCAAGAACTTCTGACATAGGCACTTGTTTTGTTGTTTCTACACAAGGGCACAATTCTTAACTGCTACTGGCACAATGTATTTAAACAAGGTGGGAGGAAGGGGAGAGGATGCCCTCTGACAGAAAAGACAGCTCAGTGTCTATGGCAGCCTTAAAAGACATGGGGTTAGATGATGGACAGGCAGATTTTCAAGTGAAAAGGCTATGGTTCACTGGCTGCTGGTTTGGTGTTTTGGTTTTTTTCTTCCATGTTCAAGAGAAATCTGAGAATTACAAAATTGTTTTGGTTGGCAAAGACCTTTCGAATCATCACATCTAACTGTTAATCCAGCACTGCCAAGTCACTACTAAACTATGTCCATCAGCACCACATCTAGACAGCTTTTAAGAACTTCCAGGGATAGGGTAGAGTGTTGTTGCAGAGGCATTGGTGTTATTTCGCTAGTCTTGACAGGAGGAAAACCAGCTCTGCAGCCAGGCTTTGGCATGCAGAAGGGCTGGCAGACAAAGTGGGCACAGCAGTTAGGCTCAGAGCCTGTGGCCCTAGGACACACAGTGGACTTTCCATCCTCGACCTCCCTTGGTGCAACTTGAGGCCGTTTCCTCAGTTGCCATTTGGGAGAAGAGACTGACACCTCATGACAGCCTCCTTTCAGATAGCTGTAGTGAGCACTACTCTGGGGAATCCTGGGTTTTGGGCTACAGGGATTATTATTTTTCACAATAGGTTTAATAAAAAGTCTTCATTCCCTGTCTGGAATGGTCAAGGCTCCATCCTTACTATCAGCTGTGTAGTTTATAAGCCAAGATTTAGACTAGGCTTCTCTGCTGTATCACCATCCCCTGAGTCTGGCTCCTTCATGACTTGAAGATGGAGCTGTGGCATCATTTTTACAGCTTTGACTCTCTGGTAAGGGTGGTGGAAAACTGCTCACAGCCAGCATAGATACCTAAGGGTTGGTCCAATGAAAAAGACCCAAAAGTCTTTGTATGATTTTGTATTCTTCATTGCCTGCCTTTCTCATTAATTTATTGCAAGACTTCCATAAAAAGGCTAAGAAGCCATTAAAGAACATCTTCAGGAGGTAGAAAAGCCACCCAAGCTATTGCTAGTTAACTAGGTGATGGTGTTTTGGGGTTAAAATACATTTGAGTGCTGATTTGTGTCTGGTTGGGAGTCTTGCCATTATGTTATAAATATCTTAGCTGCTGCCTTCACCTATGACGTGTTCTCTGAGCTAGTGCGCAAACAGAGTTTCCTCAGATCTGTAACTACAGAGGGAACAGAAGGTGGTGGGGGCAGTGTCTCGTCCAAAACCAACATTCATTCCCAGTTCCTGTTAGCCTCCACAGCAGGTGGTCAGTGCAATGTCTGGCCAGCTGCCTGCCCAGCCTCTGAGCACACACATCATAGGGGACAACCAGCACAGCTGGAATTAGAAACACTGAGGAACTGCTCAAGAGTTTTGGTTGCATTATTTGCAAGATGCAAGACTCTATACTTGTCCTTGGTTTATTTCATTCATTTTCTCCCTATCCAAATCTCCAGGTCTCACTGAATGGCAGCACAGCCTTCAGATCTGTCAATCTCACTGTTTATATCCCTGGCAAAGATGTTAAACAGCACTGGTCCCAGTACCGACAACTTGTCACTGGTCTCTATGTGGACATTGAGCTGTTGACCACAACTCTCTTGAGGGTGGCCATCAAGCCAATTCCTTATCCAGCAAGTGCTCCACCCAAATCCATACTCTGCCAACTTGGTGACCACAATGTTATGTGTGACAGTGTCAAAATTTACACAAGTCAGGTAGATGACATTGGTTGCTCTTCCCTTATCCACTGATGCTGTAACTCCATCATGAAAGGCCACTAAGTTCATCAGTCACGATTTACCCTTGGTGAAGCTATGTTTGTTACCACCAATTACCTCTTAGAATCAGAATTGTTGGGTTGGAAGGGACCTCAAGGATCATCTAGTTCCAACCTCACACTAGATCAGGTTGCTCAGAGCCACATCCAGCCTTGCCTTAAAAACCTCCAGGGATGGGGCTTCTACCACCTCCCTGGGCAACCTGTTCCAGTGTCTCACCCCCCTCATGGTGAAGAACTCCTTCCTAACATCCAATCTGAATCTACCCATTTCTGGTTTTGTTCCCCCCCCCCCCCCCCCTTCTTCTTACTCCTGTCATTACCTGACACCCTAAAAAGTCCCTCACCAATTTTCTTGTAGACCCCTTTAAGATACTGGAGGGTCACAATAAGGTCTCCTCAGAGCCTTCTCCAGACTGAACAACCCCAACTCCCTCAGTCTCTTCTCATAGGAGAGGTGTTTCAGCTCTCTAATCATCCTCGTGGCCCTTCTCTGGATCCTTCCTACAATAGAGGCTCCAGATCTGGACACAGTACTCCAGGTGGGGTCTCACCAGAGTGGAATAGAGGGGGAGAATCACCTCCCTCGACCTGCTGGCTATGCTTCTCTTGATGCAGCCCAGGATGTGATTGGCTTTCTGGGCTGCAAGTGCACACTGGTGGCTCATGTTGAGCTTCTCATCCACCAGCACCCCCAAGTCCTTTTCTTCAGGGCTGCTCTCAAGCCAGGCAGTGCCCAGCCTATGTCAGTGCTTGGGATTGCCCCGACCCAGATGCAGGACCCTGCACTTGCTCATATTGAACCTCATGAGGTTGGCTTGTGCCCACCTCTCCAGCCTGTCAAGGTCCCTCTGGATGGCCTCCCTTCCCTCCAGCGTGTCTGCTGCACCACACAGCTTGGTGTCATCAGCAAACTTGCTGAGGGTGCACTCAATGCCACTGTCCATGTCCCCCACAAAGCTGTTGAACAAGACAGGTCCCAGGACTGATCCCTGAGGGACTCCACTTGTCACTGGGCCATGGACCCATTGACAGCCAACCTTTGTGTGCAGCCATCAAGCCAGTTCTTTATCCACTGAATGGTCCCATGGAACCCATACTGCACCAGCTTGGAGACCAGGATGTGGTGGGGGACAGTGTTGAAGGCTTTGCTCAGGTCCAGGTAGATGACATCTGTTGCTTGGCCTTCATCTATTAATGTTGTGACCTTGTCATAGAAGGTCACCAGGTTTGTCAGGCCGGATTTGCCTTTGGTGAAGTCATGCTGATTGTACCCAATCACTTTTTTGTTATTCTTCTGCCTCAGCAGTGCCTCCAGGAGAATCTGCTCCATGATCTTACCGGGCACAGAGGTGAGTCTGACTGGCCTGTAGTTCCCTTGGTCATCCCTCTTTCCCTTTCTGAAAATGTGAGTTATATTTCCCCTTTTCCAATCAGTGGGGACCTCTCCAGACTGCCATGACTTTTGGAATATGATGGAGAGCGGTTTAGCAACCTCCTCTGCCTGTTCCCTTAGCACCCGTGGGTGTATCTCATCAGGTCCCATGGACTTGAACACTATCAGGTTCTTCAGATGGTCACAAACCTGATCTTCACTCACCATGGGCAGTTCCTTCTTCCAGTCCCTGCCATTATCTTCCTTTATTCTGGGAGTGTGGCTGGAGCCCTTGCCAGTGAAGACTGAGGTAGTCATTGAGAACCTCAGCCTTCTCCATGTCACTTGTCACCAGCTCACCTGTTTCCTTTCTGAGGGGGCCCACACCTTCCCTAGTCTTCTTTTTACCATTAACATACCTATAGAAATTTTTACTGTTCCACTTGATCTTCCTGGCTAGATTTAATTCTAACTGAGCTTTAGCTTTTGTAACCAGGTCTCTTGCTGCTCAGGCAGCTTCCTTATATGCCCCCATTCCAGTTGTCCTTTCTTCCACTCCTTGTAGTTTCTTTTTGTTTGACAGCACGTCCAGGAGCTCCTTGCTCATCCAGACAAGTCTCCTAGCATTCTTTCCTGCTTTCCTCTTTGTGGTTATACTTTGCTCCTGGGCATGGAGAAGGTGATCCTTGAACACTGACCAGCTGTCCTGGGCCCCTTTTCCCTCTTAGGGCTTTGTCCCACGATACTTTGGCCAGTAGATTCCCAGAAGTGATCAAAGACTGCATGCCTAAAATCTAGGGTTGCAAGCTTGAAATACATCCTCCTAGTTGCCCTGGGGATCTTAAATTCTACTGCTTCATGGTCACTGCAGCCCAGGTTATCCCTGAGCCTCATATTGGTGACCAACCCTTCCCTATTGGTGGGAACAAGGTCCAGCACAACACCTTTTCTCATTGGTTCCTCTACCATTTGGAGGAGGAAGTCATCATCTATGCATTACAGGAACATCCAGGAATGCTGGTACCTAGCTTAGTTTTCTGTATGCCTTAGCAAAGCCTTCATGAGGATCTGCTCCATCATCTTGCCAGGCACAGAAGTGAGACTGACTGGATGAGGCAGTGCCCATAGCTCAAGGTCTGCAAAGTTGTGTCTGACTTCGGCAGCTCTATGGAGGCAGTGCGCACCTCCCTTGCCAGGAGTGCAACCCCTGCTCACTGTCACTCACCCTACTGCCTGAAGGATCGTCAGGACTGTCTGACCTGTACAGCAGAGAGAGACTTCCCCCTGCCTGCAAACTGCCGAACCATGCCGTTTGCCTGTCCTCTGGGTCGCTGGCGCTCCCTAGGGGTGTCCAGACAGCCCGTGCTGGGTCACAGCCCTGCCGCCTCGCCGTTGCTTTAGCTCCTCAGGCTGCTGGGTCCTGCCTGGGGCTGTATGCGCCAGCCCCTGCCTGCCCTTACCAGAAAAGTCACCGCTTGCCTCAATCTGGCATCTGATCTTTTCCCACAGGACTTAACTGTTGCTGCTTCCCACAGTCTTTGCTTCAGCTGCTCTGAAATGGAAGGTTTTGGCAAAAAGCCAAGGTCACAGCTAACATGAAATAGCAGGGATTATCTTCATAAGAACATTGACACCTCAACATCAAACTCTAGTTGCCATTTTTTATCTTCATTGATTATCTGAAAAATCCAGCACTGGTTAATCCCTTCATCAATGGCACAGCAGAAATGAGTGCACCCTCAGCAGGTTTGCAGATGATATTTAACTGAGTGGTACAGCTGTCACACCAGACTGACAGGACAAGCTCAAGAAGTGGGCCTCTGTGAACCTCATGATGTTCAACAAAGCAAAGTGCAAGGTCCTGCACCTGGCTCAGAGCAAATCCAGGAATCAATGCAGGCTGGAAGATGAGTGGATTGAGAGCAGCCCTGTGGAGAAGGCCTTAGAGGATGAGAAGATGGCCATGACCTGGCAATGTGCACTTGCAGCTCAGAACACAGCTGTGTCTGGGCTGCATGCAAAGCAGTGTGGGCAGCAGGTGGAGGGAGGGTATTCTGCCCTTCTGCTCTGCCAAGACCCCACCTGCAGTGCTGGGTCCTCAGGTCCCGAGTCCTCAGCACAGGAGAGACATGGACATGTTGGAGCAGTGCCAGAGTAGGCCACAATAATGATGGGCAAGCTGGAACCCCTCTGCTGTGAGAACAAGCTGAGAGAGTTGGGGTTGTTCAGCCTGGAGGAGGCTTGAGGAAGATCTTCTTGTGGCCTTACAGTACTTAAAAGGGCCCAGAAGAAAGATGAGGCCAATTTTTTTAGCAGGGCCTGTTGCAACAGGACAAGGGATGATGGTTTTGAAGTATAAGAGGGAGATTTAGATAAAACAGAAGGAAGAATGTTTTTTTACCCTGAGGATGGTGAAACCCAGGCCCAGGTTGCCCAGAGAGGTCATAGAAAACCCCATTCCTGGAAACATTCTAGGTCAGGTTGGACAGGGCTTTGAGCAACCTGATCTCGTTTGACATATCCCTGCTCACTGCAAGGGGGCTGGCTAAATGACCTTTAAAGGTCCCTTTCAACCTAAAGCATTCTATGATTCAAGTTCTCAGCCACATTAAGAAGGGGCACCAGAAGAGTTTCCACAGCAGTTATTTGTACAAAACCATTTTATTAGAAAAACCTCTAACCCAAGTTATTCAATAAGCATCTGTACAAAACTTATTTCTTTGGCCAATTTGTGACAGTTATCTTCATCTCTTTAGCTACCCACACATGTAAAAGGAATTTTTCTTAAATAAAGAATTTATGTACAGAACAAAGTAAGTTGCTGTTACTTGGCAATGACTATGGAATCACCTTCTCAAAGCACTTACAGAGTGTTCAGACCTGATCAGAAGAGTGCAGGGGGAAGACCGCTGCCGAACAGCAAGCGCCAAGAACTTGGTGCTTTCCACTGGGAAAAACTATCTGTGGAGTTGTTGCTCTGCAACAAAAAAGGAATAGTTCAGTAAGTTTTATATAGTAGTGATGTGATTCTATCTCTGGTTCATGGATTAAAACAGTGGGCGGCATCTCCAGTGTCAATATCCTTGTCGGTTGCTTTAGAGATCAAACTTAACCAAACATCTACACAACGTTTCCCCCTCATCTGTCAAAGGGACTGGAGTTTACATTTGGCTTTTGAGGCAAGGAAATTCCCAGTGAGATTTTAATCAAAAGGTATCTTTAGTTTGGTGTATCCTTGATGATCAAGGGCCAAAGCAAACCCAACTCATGCCTTTATAACTGTTCTAAAATTCAGCTAAGTAACATATTTCATGTTCCAGATTGAAGAAAAATAATGGATATAAAATAGAAAAGCAAGAACTTCAGATCAAGCAGCACTTACTTCACTCTTAATCAGCTGGAGCCATTCATTAAGATAGTTTACAAGAGCAAATGCATCAGGGATGTTGTCCCCTTCTGAGCAGAATTTCAGAAGAACTGCCATTTGGATTCCTTTTGAACAGCTGCAATAAAAATGAGCTGCAAGTCAGTTTCTATTTCTCTTCTAAATCCTGAAGAATTATAATTTGTATAAAGAGTAACAATCTGCATGAGGCTTTTAAAAAATAAATACATCTGTGCATATATAGCCTTGGTTTTCCACCGCCCCCCCTTCCATAGTTCCTTGGCTACATTTTCACACTTCAGGTTCTTTTTCTTAGTCTTCAATTTGTTCTTTGTTTATCACACCGGAATCCTGTGTCATGGAAGAGTTACCCAGGGCCTCTTTCACATCCTTAGTTAGCATTTTTGTGCTGGTGAGGCATTTAGAATAAACTTAGAATAAACCAAACCAGGTTGGAAGAGACCTTCAAGATCATCGCGTCCAACCCATCAACCAATCCAACCCACCCAAACAGCTAACCCATGGCACCAAGCACCCCATCAAGTCTCCTCCTGAACACCTCCAATGACGGCGACTCCACTACCTCCCAGGGCAGCCCATTCCAATGGGCAATCACTCTCTCTGTATAGTACTACACACATCCTTTAATACAATCACTTTGTATCTTTATGTGGAGTTTTCCAGACTGCAGATCTCTGCTCACAACATTCACATTTTTTCATTTAGATATTCAGATTATGTTTTTATATTTCTTTTCTAAAGTCCTGGGAGATATTTTCCTTTGCATTTGTACATTGTTTCCATACTGAAGCCAGTACAAAGGAAGGATGACACTAGTAATTCTTCTGCTGTTGGGTGCAACAGTTTTGGCAACTGTCGAAAACAACAGGTAAGAAAATAAAAGAGTTACTCAGGGGCCTCTTCCACATGTTTGTATTTTTATACTTTAACTTTGTGATGCAGAATTCCATGTTTCTTTCCTTTAATGATGGGCTCAGTCTGGAAGAAGTTCTATTCCTATAAAGTCTTTTGGTATGACATGGCAGTTTAAAAGAGAATTTTACTCATGTATTAAACTCAAGACTTCTAATATCTCTTTCTGCTTCTCTTTAGGCAACTGACCTCTCAGTAAACAACAGTTTTGTGATGCCACCTCCAGGAATATGCAGAACCTTTTCTGTATCATTTACTCCAGGGTAAGCTGCTACTTTTTCCATTTCTTTCCACTTCAGCTCCTGTATAGGGCCTCCAACTACTTTCTCGAGATCAGGTGTAAGCAGGTAGCGCAGTGGTGTCCTATAAGCAAATCAGAATACAGGCAGGTTTGGAATCACTCTAGAGAAGGAGACATCACAGACATCACAATCTCTCTGGACAGTCTGGTCCTGTGCTCCAGCATCATCACAGGAAAGTTTTTCCTCATTTTCAGATGGAACCTCCTGGGTTCCAGTTTGTGGCCACTGCCCCTCGTCATGTTGCTGGGCACTGCTGAAGACAGCCTGGCTCATCCTCTTGTTCCCGCCCCCCCCAGCTCCTTTACATACTGATCAACACTGAGAAGATCATCTCTCAGTCCTCTCTTCTACAAGCTAAACAGCCCCAGGTATCTCAGCCCTTCCTCATAAGAGAGATGCTCCAATCCCGTATGACATAATGTTTAGGATAGTAAATATTTCATGACTTATGTACACAGCCAAGCAAAAGAGCCCTCAACAGAATAGAAATATTCATTCGGTCCTCTAATGCCACAAACATACCCAAGGAGCTGCTCATCATCACACTGGTACGCGTGGCTGCTGGACAGAACGACCACTCTGGCACAGTTGTTGCTTTTCACCCAAGAAAGCAGTGTGTCACAGAATGGTCTGTACTTGTTCTTTGTGGAGAGGCAGAGAGAAAACATGAAAAATACAGTGTCCTTAAAAAAGGAGCCAAAAGCTAACAATGATGTTACAGATAATGCTTAGCAGTGAGGTAGGTCTTGTTCATATCCATTTAGTTTGCAGCTTCAGATATGTTTTTTAATAGCACTGTATATTTCCCAGGCTGTTAATATCTAAGGACATATTTACACTAACATCTATCAACACAGGTGGGCAGCTCTGGGGCTTGGAAAACCAAACCCAAACCTCAACCCTCAGTGAATGGAGAAGTCAGTTTTTGTTAGCTGAAACTGTGTCAACTACAGAAGGTGTTACATCACAAAGTGGAAAAGTATTTTGCTAGACCACTTAAAAGTGTTTGCCAGCAGAACTGCTCAAGGTGAACAGCGAAGGAAGATCTATCAGTGAACATACCTTTATAAAAGGTGATCTGATCTGCAGAACTACAAGCTTCTTTGAAGGTAATGAATACACTACAAGAAGAAAGCAAAAAGGAGATCTTGGTTTAGAAGTATCCATAGTAGTCCAGTTTACAAACCATTCAGTTCTTGGTTCATATGGAATGCCTGGCAATATCCACAGTATTAAAAATAGGTATTTTCTATGCATTTTCTTCATTGGACTTAAGTTCACGTGTCATACATTCAAAGTATAAAAAAAATGTATCTCCTGTCATGATTCACCTAATCTCTTCATGCAGCTTTGCAAAGATTGTCAGAATATTCTGAGAATTCCATGACTTAAGATTAAAAAAAAGATAATGAAATTATCAATATAGGAAAAGAAACCAAGAAAATGAAGCAGGGACAGGGAAAAACACTACACAGGGGAAAAAGCAAACATAGGAGGGAGGGAAAGTATCTTTCTACAACAGAAATTCAATTTGCTCTGTAATGTAGTTGAAAATCCAACATTTCTTACTGGTTCCATGCATCAAATTGGTTATACAAAAAGAACAATATACAGCTTCCTCTGTGAAGTGTAAGTACATGGTTGTCTGTAAGCTACTGGAGTTGTCATTACTGACCTGAAACATAATTTACAAAAGCAAAATAGAATAAAGTCAATGTGATGTTCTGTGCACCTTCAGCATTCCAGACCCACCTTCAGCATTAATACTCAGTTCCTTTGAGTTTTCCTCTGATGTTGCATATGGATTATTTCCAACCATTGGCACCAGGCAGTCAGTGTAGAAGTAACCAATTTTGGTCATGTCCAGTGTAGAAATCACCAGGTCTATTGCCAGCTGACCAACATTTCCCACTGACACTGCTGGCTGAAGGAGCAGAAGTTATTGTATTACGACACAGCTTCTGGACAATACAAGATGCTTTTTTGAATAGTAAAGGCTTAGATTACTTAGTTCTGGTCAAACATGATCTCTAGAAGTGGCTGCTCAATCATCTGACAAAGGTGACTGTTTCTTAACTAATTTCTTTACACAGACTTTGGTCCTTGTCCCATAGAAACACACTGACCACTTCTGTGAATACTCCTGTCTCACTGTACATTTAAACAAAGGCTTGACAACTTGCCTCCTCCTCCTTTCTTTGGGTATAGATTAGGTAATAGTCACTCAAAAGCGAGCCATGCTGAGACTAGCAGCCCCCAAGTGACATCTAATGGTGACGCTGACTATTACACATTAAACCTGCAGATCTCAGCTGTACTAATATACAAGCACAGATATTTATCTTCTAACAATGATCCTGACCATTTAATAGGAACTGCCAACGGTTATCACCAGTTGGGGCAGACACTGACCTCCTCTGATGGCACAGAAAGAGCAATTCAAGTTTGTGTCCTACAGAAACTGTTCCAGGAAGACAACAGTACTATTTTCGATTGCTTCCCTCTAGTTTCTGAGCACGTCTGTGTGTACAAATCGCTGCTGCTGCTGCTGCCGCCACCAGTTGCAGAAACACCCCAAATGTGATGATGACAAGCTCAGGAAATAGCACTTACAGGCTCTTACTACAAATTGGCTGCTGTTTAGTACCCTGTCACTCCCAGACATAGAAAAAGCTGAGATCTATTTCCTGTGGCCAGTCAGCTGATGCGGAATAACTTCCCGTGCAGCCTGCAGAGTCATCCCAGGCTGTGCAGCCCCCGGTGAAAGGCAATAATAAGGTTAAAGTAATACAGTATAGGATCTCACTGGTAGGAAAAATAATGGTTGGCTACTTCTCAGTCTGCACTGCAACTCTTAGCCAACAACAAACAAAGTAACCCCAGGTAGACGATCATAAATTTCATAGATACATGACTATTACTGAAACACTTGCCAAAATAATCCTAATCACAGTTTACATAGAGCAGAGATAGGTGGTTTTTTTTCCACTGAAAACATTTATATATCACATAAAAAAAAAAGTAAAAATAACCTTTTTTTCCAGTGGAAACCCCCAGGCAGCACAAATCCTGAGGGTATTTTAATCTCAGAGCGACAGTAGATAGCTACAGCTCACCACAGAGCAGCTTGACAGGAGCAAAAAACAAGGGGGGGAGGGTCACAGGCATATATCCACAGATGACCCTTTTGGATATGGACCTGTTGGTAAAGCGGAATCCATAAAAATGATGCAGGGGCTGGAATCCTTCTGCTGTAATGACAGGCTGAGAGAGCCTGGAGAAGGCTGCGGGGTAACTTTCTTGTGGCCCTTCAGTACGTAAAGGGGGTCTATAAGATGGGGACAGACTTTTCAGCAGGACCTGTTGTGACACGACAAAGGATAATGGTTTTACATGAAAAAAAGGAGCGATTTAGATTAGATAGAAGGAAGAATTTTTTTTCCGACGAGGGGGGTGAGCCAGAAAAAGAAGACCCTGTGGGCCTCACAGAGGAGGCAAAAGCCCTCGGCCGCTCCGGGGGGGTTCCTCTCAAGCCCATCGGGAAGGAGAAGCAGAAAACCCACCTACCATGAGCAGAGTGAATCCTGTAAAGTCGGTGCTAGCCGAGCCCCCGCCACGGTCGCAGGGAACAAACATGCCGGCCTGAAAGGCAGGAAGAAAAGGAGGGAAGCAGAAAAGGAGGGAGGCAGGAAGAGAGAGGCGGTGCTGCGCGCTCGCCTCAGGGGAGTGGAAAGCAGAGGAGGCGTGGCGGGGAGTAACGGCCGTGGCCGCCCGCCTCCAGTCTCCCCGCGCGCTCGTCGGCAAGGAGGCTGTGCCGTCCCCGCACTCCTGGCGCGCGAAGTGTCGCCGTTCATCTCTTGTCCTGACGCCATGTCTCTGCCGCCGGAGAAAGCGTCCGAACTGAAGCAGATTATCCGCCAGCAGCTGGTTAAGGTTGGTGGGGTTGTCTCCGCGGTAGAGCCAAGGGAAGTCCCGGGGGAGGCGAAGGGCCCCTCGCTGTGTGTCCGCTCTCTCTCCGTCGCTTCGGGTGGCTTTCAGGCATCGTTTGGTCTTACCGGTGTTGCTCCCTCCCAGGAGGGCCAGCGGCCGTTCGCGCTGTGGCCTAATGCCTGACCCGCTTTGCGCCTTTCCCCCGCTGTCTCTACCGCCTCTGCTCCTCGTCCTCACCTCTTCAACCTCCTGTTCCGTGCACTATGGAGAGGTGGACCTGAGGCCATGCCGCCCTAGCTCCTTTTCCTACCCCGGGTTGCTGCTGCTTTTTCGCTCTGTCGCTGAATTTTTTTATTCATATTTTTTTTCTTTTCTTGCTGCTCTCTGCGCTGAGTTCTTGGTCTGGGTCTTGAACTGACACGGGGTAAATACGAGTGCTTTAGCTCGTATATCACAAAGTATTTTAAGTTCCGGTGGCCGTGGCCTTAACATCCCACCTGTGTGAGAAACAGCTTTATAAATCCGTGCAGTTTCACAGCCGAGGTGACCTCCCTTTGAGCGTAAGGGAAGTTTGCAGTGGAGAATTAATACTTTTGTGCCTCTGTGATATAAGCATAGCAGGGGGTAATTTTTCCCTTCTAAAGTAAGAAATTATTATCATAAAGTAGTTTGGGTTGGAGGGAACATTAAAGATCAGGTACTTCCAACCCCCCTGCAATGGCCAGCGACACCTTCTACTAGATCAGACACCTCCAGGGAGGGGTCATCCACAGCTGCTCTGGGTCAACCTGTTCGAGTGTCTTATTACCCTCAAAGTAAAGACTGTATTCCTAATACCTATTTTAATTCTACCCTCTTTCAATTTGAAACTGTTAACCCTTATCCTATCACTACACTTACTGATAAAGTGTCCCTCCTCATCTTTGCTATTAGCCCACTTTAAGTAGTTAAAGGCCATGATTAGACCTCCCTTGAACAACCTCAACTCTCATCCTGTCCTCACAGGAGAGGTTTTGCACCCCTCTGATAATTTTTGTGGCCTCCTCTGGACCAGCTCCGACAGGTCCATCTCTTTCCTGTGGTGAGGATTCCAGAGATGGACCCGGCACTGCAGGTGGCATCTTACCAGAGTGGAGTAGAGGGGCATAATCTTTTCCCTCAACCTGCTGGCTACGTTTTTGATGCAGTTGGCTTTCTGGGTTGTAAGCATACATTGCTGGGTTATATTTGGTTTTTCATCCACCAGTACCACCAAGTCATCTTCTGCAGGGTTGTTCCATTTTAAGTTTGAATTTAGAGGGTAACAAGAATTTAAAAGAGTGACTATTTTATAGCTGATGGATTTGCATACCTGTTTGTAAGGAGGGAAGTTCAAGGCAGGGGATGCTGTCAAGAGCAATGAAAATGCTCAGTTTCGGTATGCTTATGATTTTTTTAAACTGGTAGAACTGCTTCAGTGAGGTGCTGTGACTAGTTCAATTAGTTCTGCAACGATTCATATTTTGGTGTAGTCATTTCTATCTTCTTAGGAGAATACCTTTAGTTTTACAGAGTGACTGGTTAGTCATAAGAGCTATCATGCAAAGTTTGTAGCATATAGTGACTGTATTTCAGATGGATGTCCGTGGCAGGATCAGAGAAGTCCTTGCTAAGACTATGTGCGAGGAGCTAGCACCTGAGCATCAGCAGGTATCCACAGAAGATTTGATAAAAGCCTTAAGACAACAAGGAATCATTGATGATGTTATGAAGGAACTTAAGTTTGTAACTGTAAGTTGGTTTTAAAAAGTGAAAGTGTATTTTGCTTTTTTATTCCTTCTATTGTCTTGGGGTTTTGGCACTGCTTCTGAAGGTGTGTAATGGCTTTAATGATTTGTGACATATTAGGAGCAGAGCAGTTTAATGCATATGCTAGAACTGATTTAATGATAATGTGATATTGAAAGTATTTGTTCAGTTTTGTTACGTCTCCAGTGGTTCCTCCAGGAGGAAAAAGATTTGAGGAATGGCATTCAGTTGAAACAGAGGATTCTTCATGCCTCAAAAAGTTTTAATTGTAATTCCAGGATGTGCATGAAAAGGAGAAGACTTCAGCTCCAAAACCATTCACACATTTTGTTGACAGAGAGCCAGCAGCTTTGAAAAAAAGTACGCTGCTTTTTTGTTTTAATGTCGGGATCTTAGGTGTGAGAGAAATTTTAAGTGTGTGATTTTTGAACTCTGACACAGCAGTCTGCTAGGAACTGCCCTAAAAGTGGATGTTTTTTCCTTGCTTGTCTGCAGGAAGTAAATTTGTGTAAGCTGTAGCAGTTAGTCTTGCACAAAAATGGAATGTGGTTTTAAATTTAGTTATTTTACATTAAGATGGTTTTCTTGCATTTGAAAAATCACCTTCTCTTAAGCACTTGTTTCAAAAAAGTGTTTTGCTTTGGGTTTTTTTCCCAATCCCCTGTTAGTTAACTGATATTTAAGATGCTTCCTAAGATCTGTTTGTAGTCTGTTAATTTTTATTGCTACACTTTACAGCTAACATCGACCCGACACGGAGGTATCTTTACCTTCAGGTTTTGGGTGGAAAAGCTTTTCTGGAACATCTTCAGGAGCCTGAGCCTCTGCCTGGACAGACCTGTTCCACCTTCACTCTCCATTTGCATTTTCGGAATCAGCGCTTCCATACTAAGCCTGTACCCTGTGCCTGTGAGCCAGACTTTCATGATGGGTTTTTGCTTGAAGTGCACAAGGAGAGCCTAGGTAAGCAATGTTGTGCATTTAAAGCTGATGGTGTTGGCTTTTTTTCTGGCTTCAGAGTTGTTGTGAAATGTGTTTAGTGGCTTTCTTTCCTATTTTTATCATATTTTCCTAAGGAACCTGATTACTATATTAGGTTATGGCACTTGCAGATCTTTCTCTGCTCTTACCTCTTCTTTTCCTTCTTTTACACGTTTGGTCAAATTGCAGTTTGATTTTACTTTATCCATAATTGACAGTGAGATGATAGTATCAGAGATAGTAAAGAGGTATTGTGGTGGCTTGTGACAAGCGAAGAATGAAAACACAAATTTGTTGTCACATGAAAGCAAGAACTTCAGTGTGAGTGCAGTTTACCTGTCTCAGAGACAGCCATCCACAGACTCTTACTCTTCTTTTGGTAGGAGCTAAGTTTTTTGTGAAAAGTCTTCTGGAAATTGTCTGAATCTTTGTAGAAACCCAGGAATATCAGGAAACAGAGAGGAAGCCAGAAGTACTGCAGCTGCACTTGGGGAGGGGAGTGAACATACCAGAAATTCAAAGGACCCAGGTGTTGAGGAATGGCTTGAATTGCAGGGACATGGTTCTATGGAACAGCTGTTTTGAACAGAGTGTGTAGGCCAGACTCCATCTTGCTGTTTACTGCTCACAGCTTAGCTGGTGTGCTGATGCAGCAAGGCCACCACAGCCCTGTGACTGTGCTTGCAGTTTCTCATAAGATAGCACCATGTGAAGTAGTTACTTATAAGATAGTAGTATGTGATACAAAGCATATGGGAAACAAAGAACTACTGAGAAAGGAGGTTGTGAAGTTGCATGTAGGCCTAACTGCAAGTAGGCTGGATAATAGCCAATGGAATAATGACACTTGTGCATATTTAGCTGAGATGCTTTATAAGCCATGCTTTTGAACAATAAAGTTGAAGCTTGCTTATCAATCATATTGATATTGATGCATCCCAGTTTATTAAAAACACTTTTCAATGCCTCCTACTTCATGGTACTTCGATGTTCTTTATTTTCTTAAATCTTAATTCCATTGTAATTTTTGTGCATTTGAACCAGGTACACTGGAATACTTGGGATGATAACATTCTTGCTCTCTTGTCTTGTTTTAATAATGGCAGGTGATGGAAGTAAAATGGTGGATGCAACCACTATGTTATCTATATGTGATCCAGTGCACATGGTTCTGATCAAAACAGACACGTTTGGTGAGACAACACTAGTTGCATCCTATTTTTTGGAGTGGAGATCTGTCTTAGCTGCGGAGAATGGTGTAACCAATGTTGCTGTTGAACTTCTGGGTGTAGGTAAGAACAGAGAAGACTTCAATAACTTAGAATACTGGGTACTGAGCTTGCTTGTAAGCTTAATAGAGTATTTGGGATGTAGTTTAGTTTTAGTCCAACTTATAAATAACTATAAAGTATCCATAGAAAATGTGTAGGAGACTAATGGTCAGATTTTGTTGTTGCTGAAATACTACAAATGTATATTCCAGATCCTGTGTAGTGATAGGCCTCATGTCTGGAACTCCCACTATTGATTTTCTGCAAAATCTTGAGAAGTTGCCAAATACCAACCAACCAAGAATCAAGCAGTTAATCTCCAGTAATGTATCAGACCTGTGCACTGGAGAGTAAAAGCCTGCTTGTGTCCCTTTCCCAGCAAACTGGCAACTACCAGAGCAAGTGATCTCTTTTGTATTGCCGTTTATTGCAGTGGTTGGAAGTATGTTTTCTGACAGAAAGGGTAAAGCAGCTTTGTCTTAGGATAGAGAGCTAGAGCATGTCCCCTGTGGGGACAGGCTGTGAGAGTTGGGGCTCTTCAGCCTGCAGAAAAGAAGGCTCTGGGAAGACTTTATTGTGGCCTTTCAGTACTTAAAGGGAGGACTTAGAGGAAAGCTGGTAAGGGACTTTTTACAGGGACTTGTAGTGATAGGATGAGGGGGAATGGATTTAAGGGGTTCTACATCAGCTATCCTAAAGTTTTGTCAGATGGTAGCTGCTAATTCTTTGTTTCAGTTTCTTTTCCTGTTAGGTGGGTGAGCAGTTGTTGACAGATTTAAAAGAGTTTAAATTATACCTTCAAAATATTTTTGAAGGTATAAAACACAAGGAAAGTTACTCATTGTTGCCACTTTTGCCTGCTGTTATGGGGGGTGTGTGATTTGGTGCAGTGTTTTATCCAGCAAGTACAACTCTGGTAAGCTTTAATTGCTAATGTGTTTGTTAGCTTCATTTTCCTTCTGAAAATGCTAACATTGGCCAAGTTTAGTAAGCAGTATGGGTTTGGATATTCTCTTAAATCGAGAGTTTCTGTATTTATAGTGATGTGGCAGTGCATAACAAGTAAGTACTGAAATGGGTGGTGAGAGCAGTTTAATAATCAGTAGTGTTTTTCCAAATAATGAAGTATCAAGCCTCTAAATGCAGTGTATTTTTACCTCTTCTGAAGTTTTGCCACTGTACAAAATGCAGCAAGACCACCAAAGCATGCTGCTATCTCAGATAAATGGAGTGTGTGACTCTCCTACTCTTTTTTAGATGTCTGTTCTAGATGTTTCTAGAATGTCATTCATTTCATACATCTTGGTACTGGCTGCAAAGAGGGCCTAGGGTAATTACCTCATATATAGATATTTCCTTTTTTGCTTTGGCCAGATTATGCTTTCTTAGAGCCTCACATGCACTTGAGATTTAAATATGCTTATTTTGCCTATATTTAAAGAAGTTTAGTTGGTTTTTGTGGTTATAGAGCTATCATCTTTAAGTGCTTGGTCCTGCCTGGCTGAAATGTTAGAAGTAAATCAAATTTGAGAGAACTGATCAAAATTTATTTTGGTTTGAAGGTACAGAATCTAAGGTTTCTGTTGGTGTTTTAAACATCAGACTGGAAATGTATCCACAGCTTGATAAGACACTGTCTCCAGAAGTAACAAATACTCAAGTAAGTAACTGGAGTGGAGGTAAACTGACTTGTTCTTTTTTGGTGGAGGAAACTCAATATAGGATTACTTGTAGGTGTTGAGAGATGTGGGATTTTTTTTTTTTCCCCATTAAATCTAAATATAATTTCCTTTTTTTAAAAGCTACTTTGTTTATAGAATCTTAGAATGGTTTAGGTTGGAAGTGATCTTTAAAGCAGGGGCATTTCCAACTAGAGTACGTTGCTCAGAGACCCATCTAGCCTGACCTGGAATGTTTCCAGGGATGGGGCTTCTACCACCTCTCTGGGCAGCCTGGGCCAGTGTTTCACCACCTTTGTTGGAAGAAATTCTTCCTTCTATCTAGTCTAAATCTCCCCTCTTCTAGTTTAAAACCATCACCATTTGTCCTGTTTCAGCAGGCCCTGCTAAAATGATTGTGGCCATCTTTCTTCTAGGCCCCCTTTAAGTACTGAAAGGCCTTTTTGGAGCCTGTTCTTGTCTGAGCAACCCAACTCTCAGGCTGTATTACATGTTATGCTGAACATTACATGATTTGGAATACTACTACTGTAGTAGTTTTCCTAATTACTTGTACTTTCTTCACAGAAATGCACTTAAGATGAACACTACTTCAAACTTTAGTGCATTGGATTTTCATTTTAAAATACTGTTCTTCAGCATTTAGCCTGGGATACTTTACACATGAAGCTTTATTTTACGTATGACAGGATTTGTTGATAATGCATTTATTGATTATGTGATGTTTTTCCTGTTTGTGGTTAAAAAAACTGATCAGTTATGGTTTTCTTACCTGCAGTTTGCATTGGAGCACATGAAAACAGCAGAAAAAGAGCGGTTATTTCTTGCGTATGCTAAGCAGTGGTGGAAGGAATACCTACAGATTAGGCCTACACACAATGTAAGGCTAGTGAAGATATTTGCACAGGTTTGTATCCCAGTTGCTTAAGTTAGCCTTTCATTGTTTGATATATTTTGAAGCTGATGTGTATATAGAATCTGTGTGTAATGATGTGGTCACAGGCGGGTCAGGCCAGCATGTGGTGCATCAAGCACGACATAAAATTTGTGGTAATTGAACTTCTGTTAGTGTATTGAAGCTTCAGAGCATGCTGCAGACAGAGGGGTTGTTCCTACCACCTCTCATGTATGAGGTAGTAAACTCTTGCCTTTTCCTTTAAGGTCTTCAATACAAATGGCAAAGACTTAAATGATTGGTGTCAACTATTTCAAACACATTTTATGTCAGACAAAATGGTTGTGAAAAATGGACTCTGCTAGCTCTACTAGAACAGATCCACACAATATTTGAGCTCTCTGTGGTCTGTAAAACAATCTGTCTGTTTAATAACACAAAATAGCTATGGATATAACAATTGTGGAGTCATAAGTTACTGTCTCAGTTGCTCCTTGCCAAGTCTCCCTCAGGAGTGATATGAACCTTCTGTTTTTCATGCTATGAATTTCCTAGCACAGATATTGTGCAGTAATTTATCTCAGAGTAGCATCCTGAAGTGATCTGTGCCTGCTTCTCTTCAGTGAAGTCGTAACTTCCATTCTGGCTGTACTTTGAGTCTTCAGTAGTAATGTGAACTTCCAAATCCCAACCTGCAGCTGAGTCCCCACCCATTCTCACTCATTTGAGTGGGAATGGGATGGGAACAAAAAGGGCCAAAGTGTAGAAAAGCTCAGGAATTGAGACGAAATGAAGGAAAGAAAGGAAGAGGGGAAGGAAAAAAGTGACCCAGAGACAATCACTCATCACTACTTCCAGGTGAAGTGACATTCTCAGGGGGCCAAAACTGAATCTGGTACTTAAGGTGCAGTGACAGTATTTGATGTGTAGTGAATGTATCCCACCTGTGTTTGTTTTCTTGATTGCTTTCCAGCTGTGAAATAATTTTCAACAAGATTCTAGTTAGCTTCAAATAAATGCTGCTTTTCTTAACAGCAAAGTGACAAAACATAAATGGAGGCAATATGTGACTACAGTAGAACTATGAGACTATAATTTCCTGAAGCTGCAGGGACTTAAGGGCTTTGATCTCTTAAAATATATGAGCATAGAAGTACCAATTTAGCTCAGTGAGGGAAAAGTAGTCTTGAAATAATTCTAATAGTTGATAATTGTTGTATTTCCCTGCAGCATGTAGTAAAAAAACTTCTTTTTTTCCCAGATATCTTATTTGCTCATTTTCCCAAGAAATTACAAATTCTTAGTGTTATTTTTCTCCTAATTTAGCTAAGCCTAGTTACTTTATTGTGAGTAAATTTTACTGCTGCTTGGTGTTACAACAGGAGGTATTCAAATTTAGAAGCAAATAGTCACCTTTAAACTCAAATCAGCTGACAAATCCTTAATGTTTCAGTGATGGTTGTTAGGGATTGGTGTGGGGTTTGGTGTCTCTGTATATTAGTCTGGTGGCTTTTGCTGGATGTTAATGTGGGAATTGATAATGGGTGAGCATGAACAGTTACTCACCTATTTAAGAAAATGAATTGTAGCTGCTCCAGGTCACAAACATTTAGTCCAGAGTGTCCTACAAGTGACAGAGCCAGCAGAAAAATCTTACTGTAATGTCTCTAAATGGTTTAATGGTCTGATGTCTGAATTGTGGAAGTATTTTTGTGTGAATATTTTTGAGCAATATGTGTTTGAGGATGAATACATCCCACTGCAAAAGTATTTGAGATAAATCTTTTGTGCTATTTGTGTGGCTGGCAAGTAACCATGTTTCCTATATGCAGGATGAAAATGGAGTGAATCGTCCTGTATGTACATACGTCAGACCGTTTCGAGCAGGCCGCTTACTGGACACACCTAGACAGGCAGCACGGTTTGTCAGCGTCCTGGGGTATGAAAGAGCTCCAGTCATTGGAGGAGGTGGTGGCAAACAAGAGCAGTGGTGCACCCTTCTTGCTTTTTTATCCAGGAACAAGGTATGCGAAATCAGTCCCTGTGTGGCAGGGACTAAGGAGCTTTACTCTTCCACTTCTCAGTGCTGTTTGGTATTATGAAAGTTTCACTGCATGAGGAATTTTTGTTCTTACCTGCCTGACAGCTAACCTGTGTAAAGAGCTTAAGAGACACAGAATCCTAGATACCACGTTTGAAAACAGTTTTCTGTGAATTATGAACAGTAGTAATGTGTTTATGAAAGAAATATTTTTCTGACTGGAAGGCAAAGCAGCTACATGTGACTTTCAATTGGTTTATATTTAGATCTGTGAGGGAGGTTGTTGCAGCTTTTTTTGATTTCTGAACTTTGACTACACATTCCAGGCAGTGCAATAGTAGTTGAATCACATTTCAAATGGTTAACTTCCTCACTGTGTCCAAATACTGTGTAATTTCTAGTAGTACTACTACTTCCCCCTCCCCTATGTAGTCTTTAATTAGAATACTGGTTTTGTCTTCATGGGCCAATAGATTCTGGTTCAGGATTATTGAAGGTGTCTTCATAATCATGAGAAATGTTTTCCTGTGTTTATACTGTAGTGGAATAAAAGATTCAAATGGTCTATCATTAGAAGATACTAATATTTTTAACTGATTAATTCTATTACAGAATACTAAAATTAGGCAGGTTTAAATCTTAAAATCCTGATTCCTGATACCTGCTTTGGGTGAACAGAGGGAAAACTTGACTTGTTATGAAATGGTTAGAGAAATACCACTACTTCCTTTCAAGATTTATCCATGGCTGATACTCAAACCAACTTACTGGTATTTACTGTCTAGGGTGACTGTGAAGATCATGCTAACCTTCTGTGCAGTCTCCTCCTGGGGTTTGGGTTGCAAGCCTTTGTGTGCGTTGGAACAAAAGCGAAAGGAGTCCCTCACACTTGGGTAATGACTTGTGGAACTGCTGGAACAATTACTTTTTGGGAAAGCTTAACAGGACATAGGTGAGTAAAAGGAATATAAGAAAACTGAACCTTGTTTATTGATGCTTTTGTTGTTGATTTTTGGGTTTTGACCCATGGACCCTGTCATGTAACTGTCATGTGATCCAGTGTCCTGGTTTGAGCTAGAACAGAACTAATTCTGGTCGGTGCTGTGACTTCTCACCTTAGTCTCTGCTCATTGAGGGTACGTTCTGAAGCTCAGGGTGTGTTTGCACATCCAGTGGCTGCTTCTAACAGTGAGAACACTGATGGAGAGAATTACTGCTAATGGCTTGGCTGCAGAATGGCTCTGGCTTAGACTTGCTCCTGTGCACACCAAGGGCTCTTCTAAATCTTGTGTGCTATGTTGGGGTGCAGTAAGTAAGAGTGCCACTTGTGGGGAGGAATGGACAAGACAGTTGACCCTAAACTGACCAATGAGGAATTCCGTCCCTATCCCATGGACAGCATCCTCAGGATCAAGCTGAGGGAACAGCAGAGTCAAGCCTTTTCTTCAGTGTCTGGTGTCTAAGGAAGACTTTGGTCCATCCTGCCTTCAATCCCAACCTGTGTGTTCCTGAGTCCAGTTGCAGAATCCAACTCCTTAATCGAGTTCTCATCTCATGATGAGTCCAGCCTGGGACTTTTTCAGTGCCTGCTCATAACATCAGTGGTAATGGTGATGCAATTGACATCAAGGGGTTGGATTTCATACTGGTTTGTAACTGTTTGTATCTAGTTCATTTTGCTATTATCAATTTCCATTTCAGATGGTTTAGTTTTCTTTCCCAGTCTATCAGTCTCTCTCCCGTACTCCCTTTCCCTTCACTTTGGGAAGTCAGAGGCATTCATAGGGAGCTTCTTTCACTTGTCCAGTGGCTGGCCCAGCCCTGACCCGTGACATCCAGATGACTTTTGTCTTTACATCTTTTTGTTTTTTCTGTGCACTGCTTTTGTTGGGAAGCTAACTGCTTCAGTGTGAAGTGAAATATTTCAGCAGTTTGTAATAGAGTTTTCAGTGGCTTTAATACCATCTAGTAACTACTTTGTGTCTTATGACAACTGGTTGCCACTGATGCTGTCACTGCCAGCACTTGTAGAGGAGATGAAATCTAATGTGAATGTTTAGGAACACACACTTTTTCCCTTGTTTCATCTATGAAATCAGTGTTACAATACTTCCCCTGCGCTCCCCGCAGAAATCTCTGCAAGTTCTCTGAGATCTTCTCTCATTGAGTCACTTTAGAAGGGCACAGGTAGTGGTTGCAAAATTTCTGGAACCTGTCATCTACAGTGTTGAAAATATGCCATCCTGTTTTGCCACTGTTTGTATATCTTTTAGGAGCTTTTGGAGATGTATTTCTCCAAATGTGATGAGTAGTGGGGAAACTGCAGAGTGTCCTTGGGTCAGAGCTTGGCATCAGTGACAAACTCCCTATGAACTCTTCTCCCTTCCCAAAGGGGAAGAAAAGGAATAAGGGAGAGAGACTGATGGGTGGGAAAACTAAAACTACTTTAATGAAAATAACACCAGTAAAATGGAATAAATACAAGTAGATATGAACCAATGTTGAATCCAAACCCCTGATGTCACTGTCACCACTGATGCTGGGGGCAGGCACTAGGAAGCCCCAGGCTGAACTCACCAGCAGATGTGAACTTGATTCAGAAGCTGAATTCTGCAGCTGGACTCAGAAACACATAGATTGGGATTGAAGGCAGAATGGACAGAGTCCTGCTTGGACTCCAGTCATTGAAGAAGATGCTTGACCCTGGTGATCCCTCGGCTTGATCCTAAAGATGACACCCATGGGATGGAATCCCTTCTTGGTCATTTTGTTAAAGTTACAAAATTTAATTGATGTTGACTATCTGCTTGATTCATAGAATGGTTTGGGTTGGAAGGAACCCTACAGATCATCTAGTTCCAACCCTTCTGCCATGGGCAGGGACACCTTCCACTAGACCAAGTTGCTCAAGGTCTCTTCCAATCTGGCCTTGAACACCTCCAGAGAGGTTGCATCCACAACCTTCCTGGGCAACTTGTTCTGGTGTCTCACCACCCTCACTGTAAAGAATTTCTTCCTAATATCCAGTCTGAATGTGCCCTCCTCAAGCTTCAATTTTGAAGGAAATTAAAAAACCCCAAAAGTAGCGCCGTGTTACTTCATGGTATGTTTTGCCTCCAAAATGTGTTGAATTACTGTCAGGTAAATAAATGAATGCCACTTTGGAGAATAAAACAATTCTTAACAGACTTGGGTTGAATATTTGAAAGTAGAAACAGCTTGTATCTGCCCCATCTAAATACTTTTATCTTGGCTTAAAATAAGTTATAGTAATCACATAAAGGATGGTTTTAATTAGGTACATCCACATACCTGTCAACCCTGATGCCCCTCCACTCGTGGAGCAACCCAAGCTACAGCATCCTTACCGCACAATAGGCTGCATCTTCAACCATCAGAAGTTCCTGGGAAACTGTCAGCCCTCAGATGCTGTGGAGGTCTGTGTGTTTGACCTGCACGATGAATCTAAATGGAAACCCATGAGTGAAGAAGCGATAAAATCTGTATGTCCTCCTGGAAACACATCTTCAGTTCCCCCTTTTCCTCCTCTGTGTGCCTCCACAGTAGTTGCTCCAGTAGCAAGCAACATGGTAGAGCTACAGCTGAGAACACTGGTCACTGAACACAGAAAGGTAATAAATGCTGTGTCAAGATTGTCCTCCTTCTGTTGTAATAAGGGTGCATGGTTTTACTGTGTGCTTGTCTTGAATAACCATTTGTTAGTTCACCTACTCATAACTGCAGTGTGTTTTCCATCAGCTTTTGCAGAAATGGTGCATGTGAAAAGTGAAACGATTGGAAAACAGTTTGGAAAGGCTTCACTGAACTAGCTTAGACACCTTATTGTTTGCAGTGGTGATTTGGAGTCTCATGTGTGGGCTCTTTCCCTCACCCCTCCTCTGCCTCTTATTCCAGGTCTGTGGTCCTCAGTTTACTGGCACCTGCAGGCTACCTATGAGTGGTCTGTGAAGGAGCTGGGGAGATAAATCTGATTGTTATTGGGCTTTGCCTGTCTATCACAAATGGTTTTGGTCCCTAGACAAAAGCAGGCTTTTATGAGCTTACTCTGACTGCTTGACAAAATCAGAAGGTATTTCTTGAAGCTAGTTTTGCTCTGATTCATGAGTTTTAGAAGAATAATGTGCCTGAAACAATTCTTCCTGTGCTGGATATGAAGGAGATACTTATGTCTGTTTTTAATGGGCCTTCTGGTTGTGTTTATCTCCCCACACAATGCTTAGCCTCTGGGGTAGTAAATAGTTCTCAGAGTGCGAGTCTCTGCAACACTGAGTACGTACATGGTAGCTTTATCTACTTTGCACTTGTGGGATGACAAGAGTAAGGCTCATGTACACCTGAATGTGTTCTGGGCAGCTGTTGTGTTGTCTTTTCTGAAGTGAGCTTTCATGAGAGACATTGGAAAAACATGAAGCAAATCTTAGCTGACCTTATGCTATCTTCTTGCATTTCCTGTAGAGATACTGTAGCTAAAACATCTAGTTTTAACTCTGCTGGTATGGTTTTAATCTAGCAGTCTAACTTAATTTCTTGTTAACTGTTTGAGAGCTTGTTGGTGGTGTTTGATTGTTCTACTTGCTGTGTGAGTCAACATCTCTTACTGCTGCATGGATTCACTTCCATGAACTGCAAATGAATGATTTGTTGTGGGTTTATCTGAATGTATACAGCATACAAGCTTAGTCATACCCTAATGTTCATTCTACATGGTTGTCATCATTCTGTGACTTGCCTCACAGGATCTTGGCCTTTCTACTGTTTGGGATGACCATCTGTCCTACCTGTTGGCACCAGCGTTAGCAGCCTACGAGCTTGAACGTATAACAGGCGTTTCTGCAGGAAATGAAGAGTTTCAAGACGCTATCAGAAGAGCAGTACCTGATGGTCACACCTTTAAAGGGTTCCCCATCCAGTTTGGATACATAAATGCCAGGAGAGCTTTTGCCACGTGTCTTCGGTAGGTTTAATTTACTGATATGTTCAAGCCAAATAGTAGCAGTGGTGAACTGCAACTCTTTTTTGAATAATGACACTTAGTTAAAGTTTATTTCCTTAATTACAACTGGAAGAAGAGATGGCAGGGAGCAGAGCTTTTGTCAGAGAATCATAGTATTGTTTTGGTTAGAAAAGACCTTTAAGATCAATTAATGCAACCATTATCTAACGCTGTGAAGTCTGGTGTTCCTCAGCACCACATTCCTGCATCTTTTAAACGTGGGTACACGTTGCTAACGGGGAAATTTGGACTGGATGCCAGAAATTTTTTTTTCACCATTTGAACTATTTAGACATTGGAATAAATTCCCAAGGGAGGGTGGTGATTTTCCCTGCGTTAGACAGTTTCAAGGACTAGCTTGACTGGGTGCTGGGCCATCTCATTTAAACTAGATACTTAGTGTGATTCTCCTAAATGATCCTTGAGGTCTTTTTCAACCTGGTATTCCATGAATCCCCAGGGATGGGGATTCAACCACTTTCCTGGGGAGCTTGTTCCAATGTTTCAGAACCTTTTCAGTGAGGAAGTTTCTTCTAATACCTAAACCTCCCCTGGTGCAACTTGAGGTCATTTTGTCTTATTCTGTGTTACAGTGGTGAGTTCAGTGATAGTAGACTTCTCATGTGTTAAATGAGAGAACAATGAGTTAATTTCTCTGCACTTGTTAAAGATGATCAGTGCTTGTCTTTTTTACCTCCAAGGTAATAGCCCCTGCATTACAGAACAATATTACTTGTAATGTCAGACTCATGGCACTTAAGGTTAATTATTAGTCACATTTAGAAAAATTCCACTTGTAATTGAAATTTTTAATAGCAGCTTAGTAATATCTGTTCCTCTTGTTTTCACTTTTTGTCCCACAGATCTCCTCTCTGTGAAGAAATAGTCTGTTGTAGGGGGGACCAAGTGAAACTTGCAGTTCGTGCCAGAGTGTTTCCATACCCAGAATCTGCATGTGCTGTTTGGATCATGTTTGCTTGTAAATACCGCTCTGTCCTCTGAAAAAAAACCAAGCAGGTAATTTAGATACTTTTAGAGCTGCACAATAATGGATGCAGGTGTATTTGATCTAAGAGCCACTGATTTTTGAATACCACGGTTTGTGTTTCAACGAGGGTTGTGTATACAGCAATGATTATGTACAAAGAGAATATATTTTTAATAAAAGTTACTTTTAATATTTGCAGAAGTGTGAGTCAATGCCAGGGCCTTTTAAAATCCCTGCAGGAGCAGGAACCACACGGCACCAATGTGATGCATAAACTTTGTAACGATCAGCGCTACTTTGATACTGTATACTCACACTATGCTGCAATATGATAGGCTGTTCTGCATCCTCACGGGCTGTCCACGCATCCTTTTGATCGATCTGGTTGTTGCTGATGTTTTGTGCAGATTGAATGGACAAAAAGCTCAACATGAGCTCTCAGTGTGCACTTGCAGCCCGCAAGGCCAATCAGATCCTGGGCTGCATCAGGAGAAGTGTGGCCAGCAGGTCGAGGGAGGTGATCCTCCCCCTCTACTCAGCCCTGGTGAGACCCCACCTGGAGTACTGTGTCCAGTTCTGGAGCCCCTATTACAAGAGGGATGTGGAGGTGCTGGAAGGTGTCCAGAGAAGGGCCACAAGGATGATCAGAGGGCTGGAGCACCTCTCCTATGAGGACAGACTGAAGGAGTTGGGGCTGTTCAGTCTGCAGAAGAGAAGGCTCCGAGGTGACCTAATTGTGGCCTTCCAGTATCTGAAGGGGGCCTACAGGAAGGCTGGGGAAGGACTTCTCAGGATGTCAGGTAGTGATAGGACTAGGGGGAATGGAATGAAGCTGGAGGTGGGGAGATTCAGGCTGGATGTGAGGAGGAGGTTCTTCCCCATGAGAGTGGTGAAACCCTGGAATGGGTTGTCCAGGGAGGTGGTCGAGGCCCCGTCCCTGGGGGTGTTTAAGCCCAGGCTGGATGAGGCTCTGGCCAGCCTGATGTAGTGTGGGGTGTCCCTGCCCATGGCAGGGGGTTTGGAACTAGATGATCCTTGTGGTCCCTTCCAACCCTGAATGAAACTATGAAACTATGAATGACAGTCCCAGATTCACATCCCCTGTTGTGTTACATTGTCTTCTTGTAGCTAACTTACCCAACGGTTGTTTATGAGGACAGCAGTTCATGTTCTTTTACAAGGCCATCATAATACATATTCTGAACAAAGCTATCATAGATCACATTCTAAATTAGCTGCTTATATCTCTCTGAGTTGCTTATGCTAACGCTTCAAGACAGGCCAGGCTCCAGCAGGTCAAGTTACTAAAATGTGTGCAGAAAATACTGTTGCAGTTTTTCATGTGGAAAAAGTGGTTTACCTCTTCAGCGTAAAAGACTGGTTTACCTTTCCTTGCCTCTCCTTATAGCATTCAAGGTATACTTTGTGAGTGACTAAGATCCAAAAATACTGAAATTCAAGCACGTGTTCTTTCCACTGCAAAACTTCTGCCTTTCTTGGACCCAGCACTAGCTTCTATATTCAGCTTTTAAGAACAGTTCAGTCAGGTGTGGGTAATCCTGTTAATTTATCAATTGAGTGATTTCTGGATATTTTTTTTTCCCCTCCCTGATATTTAAATTAAAGTCTTGAGTACCTGAACATTTGACTATCAATGCTGGGTTACATAAGTGGTTTAACTGGTCTAGTTGAGGATGCCCCTGTTTACTGTGGAAATGGTTGGACTAGATGACCTTTAGAGGTCCCTTCCAATCCAGACCATTCTATGATTTTATGGACTTTGTGCCTTTTTCCTGATATTAGCTTGGAAAGCTCCTGAGGTAGAAGTTGTAGAGAGGCCATTTTGCTTAACAATCATTCATGATTTTGTCTAATTTTGACACTTAAATCCATACTTCATTGTTTGTCTTAAACTTGTGGATGATGATTTTTACTGAGTGTCTTGTAGTCTTTATGCTTTGTGGCAAAGCAAGCAACTGGGCTTTGTGAACTTCACCATGCCTCTCATGTTTTTTGCTCTGCAGGCTTCAGCCATCTTGTTTTGAGACTGAAGAATCCCAAACTATTTGATTTCTTCTGGAAGCTATTCCCTAGGTCTGATAACCCATGTCCACCTCCACCTGTTCTGCTTGTAAGAGAGATTCAAATCTTTCTGCTGATGCTGGAGCAAAGAGAAACCGCAATAACCCTAGAGAAGCTCCCAACACACGCAGCAGGCGTGAAGATTTTACCTACACATTTAATCAGCACTGTGGTAGCCTGACACTATTTCTGTCTTTTCTCCAGAAATGTTAATGCTGCCTCCTGCAGGCCTTGGGTTTTAACTCGAAATTTTAGTAATACATTGTGTGCTGACTTGAAGTTCTAATAGTGTGTTACATAGTTGCTGGTCCTGCTGCTAACAAGTTTCAAATATTTCACAGTGCTTGAAGCTGGATTTGTGTTACCTTTCTCTTTATACTTCGAAGAACAAAATTTGGCTCTTGTACATCACACAGGTCTATTCAGGCAATAAAACTTCTCTACCACTTTCATTATCTCATACAATCTGAAAGGCTGGATCATACTGTATGGTGAATATTTCTAAGTTTAATAGCTTTATTTAAATACCAGTTCTATCATCTTTGCAGTGGTGTATGTAACATGTATCACTCCAAGAGGAAAAAAAACCCGCCATACAGCTGAAAACGAAATATGAAACACTCTTACTGTTGAAGTGGGGTATTGCATGGCTTGTCCAGCATGCAGTACGCTGAAGCACAGAAGGGGATGCTGCTAAGAGGAGATTGTTTTGTTTCTTTCTTTCTTTTAACATATCATAAGTAAAATTGTAGATTACTAAAGAAAAAAATAAAGGGAAGCTTTTTCCTCTGTGCTGTGCCCATTGACTTGGTACTGGCTGCCTCTGCCCTACTGGTGCCCAGTTGTGCTCACGGGCAGGAATATCAGTTCCCAGTTATTTGGAATCACACAGAATGAAGACCACCTTGTCCACCCTGCTCCTAAAGCAGGGGTCAATCAGTGTAAATCAGAGAGCAACATCTCCATGTGGGTTTTGAATACCTCTGCAGATAGAGACTTCTCACCCTCTGAGACTTCACACCTCCTCTGGGTGGCCTCTACCCATGCTCTGCCACCCTCAAGATGAAAAATTTCCCCCTTGTATTTACATGGAACCTGTAGCGTTCCAGTTCATGTCCATTCACTTGTCCCATTACTGGACACCACTGGAAAGAGTCTGGCTCTGTCCTCCTGCAACTCTCGTAGTAATAAGCAGTAATGAGATTTCTCCCACACTCTCTTCTCCAGGCTGAACGTCCCCAGTTCTGGCAGCCTTTCTTTGTAAGGTTCTAGTTCCTTTTGGCCCTTTCCAGACTTGGCTGGTTCTGCTACTGTCAGCCTCTGTGTACACCAGTGCCTTGCTGCTACAGCGGATGGAGAGTTGCAGGAGGAGGCTGGTTATAGCGTAAGGACACGTCGTTATAGGTATCTAAGGCAAACGTGAAATCCAGGCACCTACCAAGGACTTTCGAGCGCTGTCCATGGACGCTGAGGTAGCCATGAAAGCCCCAGGAGCGAATTCCTCCTTTCCTGTGCCACACAGCTGTGAGGCAAGCCGCCATTATAGCTGCGGCAGGCTATGGCTAGGGGCAGCAGGGGGCGCTGTGGCGCCGGGCGCTGGCTGCAGGGGCGGGCGGGGACGCCATTGCGTTGCTATGAGCTGGCTCCCCCTGCGGCGCTGGCAGCGGCGGGCGGCCCGAGCGCCGCTCCTCCCGCTGCCGGCCGCTGCTACCTCTGCCTGCCTGCTGCGCGGACCGGGCTGTCCGGCGGTCTGGTGGTACCAGCGGGGCGGGGAGGATGAGCACGGCGGGAGCGGGCGGCAGCACAAACAGCAGTAGCCGCCGCGGCGGGGCCGGTCAGTGAGCCTGAGGGAGCACCGCGGCGGAGGCTGGGTATGGCGCTGCCCGGGGAACGCGGCGCGGAGTCCCAGCCCGGCGTCTCCCGCCCCGCCGCCGATGAGGAGGAGGACAGCGGTGGTGGGGCCGGCGGGCAGCCGGAGGCGCTGTCGCTGGAGGAGATCCTTAGGCTCTACAACCAGCCCATCAACGAGGAGCAGGCGTGGGCCGTGTGCTACCAATGCTGCGGCTCGCTGCGGGCCCGCGCCCGCCGCAGAGAGACCCCCACCGCTAGGCTGGGGGCGGCCGCCCACCTTCGCGTCTGGCGGGATGGCACAGTCACCCTGGAGCAGGATGAGCCCCACCGGCCGTCTCCACCTGCTTCAGGTAAGGCCAAGCCCGGCTTTCTCCACCACCGGCCCTCCGGTACCGCTCGACCCTGCCCGGGCCAACAAGGGCGGCAGGCGGGCGTCGGGTGCGGGCTGCCGCCCTTCTTCCCCTGCCTTTGTCCCTGGGCTGTGGCGGCCGGGAGGAAGCGGTCTCCTTCCCGCCGGAGGATTGAGATGAGCGAGCGCACGGCTCCTCAGCCGTGCCGGCTGTGGGTGTCCTTGCATCATCTCGGCGTCCTGCGTGGAAAGGGAGAAACTGTCGCCTTGGATTTAGCCGCCAGCGTGTGGGTACAGGGGAGGTGTACGCGGGTTCAGTGTTTTATAATTGCGTCGTCTTTCGGTGCGTAGCAGTGTGTCATCCGCACCTAGAGCGCCTGCTTGGGGAGTTCCTCTGCCCATACTGCTCATCCTACCGTGCCTTTCAGAAGTAGTTCGGCGTCAGAAGGCACCCATTAGAAATAGATCAGCTCGGAGTTATTCTGGCATTAAGTTAAATAAGCCATGAGCACCTACCAGGGGCTAAACATCTACCAGCTATTTCGTTAAAATACCCGGGAAAACATACTTTGCATTGGAAAAGAAGGGTATATGTCTTTTCCTTGGAATTTCAAAGCTTCTGGTTATGAATATAGAAAGGATAATGTTTTTGTGGCAAGTCGAGCTTGCTTTTTGAAAGGAAACTAAAGCTAGCCAGGGATGCATTAACACACGCGTGATATTCTCCAGGAGCAACCTAGTCCATGTTCAGCACCTCTGAATTTTCCGGGAGGATAGAAGTTTTGCCATTTTAAAGTTGTGTGAAGCAGAAGGCAGTGGTAAATGCACAAAGCGGGATTAATTGAGTCCTCAGCATTTAAAACATGGATAGTATGCCTGACATTACAATTTAATGAAGCCTTGTAATACAGTGCCTGTCTGAAAAATCTTTTGGAAGAGCTTTGCAGTACTCCAGTTTGGAGCTGGGGCTACATGGAAATATCAAAATGTACTTGGTGGAAGAAGGAACATAATTCTCTTCTGCAACTGAAGTGACTCTAATAATGACTTCCATTGAAATATGATCTGATGTGCCTTTTAAATTAGTTGTTTTAAAGTAGTTTATTGTAATGTTAATAAAATGCCAGACCAACACCCAGAAGTTCCAGGAAAATACTTGACTGAGCAAGGCATCTGCATGTCACAAGAACACTGAAGAGCTCTGTATTGCATATTGTGTGCTACCTTCACTTAGTGTTGTGAGATTATATCAGACTTCTTCTTTCCTCTTTGCTCACATAGGAAATATATTGATTTACTATGCAGGTTTTTATTTGATTGCTTTTTTTCCTGGCTTTTTTTAGGCTTGCTCCATTTCCTCTTGTAGCACATCCTAAGTGGCCTGTAGGAAGGTGCTGGGTATGTTGCGAACTTTCTACCTGCATATAAAGCTCAAGCCCCTTGCTGACTGACATTCAGCAATTCAGCATGTTTAGTTTGTTAAAGCTGCATGCCACATCTGCATGAATCTTTCAAGATGTTTTGGTTAACGTGTTCTAGCCTGTGTGTGCTTATGCCACGTTTAAATCTTTGGCTGGATTAGAACTCTTAGAATCTTCCAATCCTGACATACTTTTCTCTTACCTCTTCTTTGGTTTTTTTTAGCTTACTCTTGTAGGTCTTATGTTACCTCTCAGTCTCACATTGTACATCAGTTAACACTCTGTATGTGTGCTTGCTTTTGGAAAATCTTAGTGCACATGTGTTTACATACATGTAAATAAAAAGATAACCAGTCTGCTAAGACTTCCCAGGAAAGCATGAGTGGGGGGATAACCAAGGGGACTACCCCACCCCACCCCCATCTGGTGCACATGATACAAAAGAGGAGAGGAGATTTCTGTGAGATGTCCTTTCCCAAATTATACTCAGTGATCTCACTTTTGCACCAGCTGCAGGTTGGTAGGCACCTGGATTTGAAAGGAGCCAGTATTCCTCTCAGAGTCCTCTCCCTGCTCTACTCTTCATCTCCACAACTCTGAAAAGGCTTCTGCAATAGAGACCGTTGCTCAGCCTTCAAGCTTTCACAGAGGAGTTTGTGTCTTTGTAGGGATAGCTGTCAACAACATAAAACAAAGGTGATTGTGGTCAGCTGGCTTTTATTCTTTGGTTTGTGGAACTGTAGCAGGTTTTCACTGGCAAAAAGTCACGTGTGATACAGTGAAGGTTGGTAATTCACTGTACTGAATATTGACTGTAGATTTGCTTCTCTTTGATATCTTTTGAACTGTGCCAGTTCCTTACTGCTCACTGCAGTGTCCTTAGGTGATGATTAATGAGCTTTCTGAGCCAACTTCAGCTTGAGCCTCTTGAATGAGTGTTTATTCTTAGGCTTATGTGTTCTGCTTAGTAGCAGTGAGTGCTTCAGAAGAACCATTGCCCTGGTGCTATGACTTGAGGAGCTAGTATGTTGTAGCATGGTCCCTGAAGCTGACTGGCTACATTAATTTGACACTTGAGATACAAATTAAAGTTTTCTTCAGAAGTCCTGATTATGTGGAAGCCAATGGTGCTTTTCCAGAACTGTTTCTTGTGAAGCAGTTGAAGCATCAATAGTTGAAATTCCAAGTGAAAATACCTAGAAATTGAATAAAACGTCCTTGAGGTAGGGAACAAAGATGAGTTCACTGATACCAGGGTGGAAAAACAGCCTTGGAGTTGAATCCTTGTCCTTAACCAAACCCAGAGACTGATTCTCAGACCTTCCCAGTTATATCTAGGTAGACTATGATTTTTTAATTCTCTCATTTAAAACAAATCAGTAGGCTTTTAGTTAAATGGAAGTAAGAAGAATGAAAGCATCTCTCAGTTTTTTATTTTCACATAGGCTTTCATATTACCTGAATCCTGGACAAGAGGAGGATCAGGATGCTTACAGAGGCCTGCAGTGACATGATGAGGGGCAATGCCTTCAAACTAGAGAATATCAGATTTAGTTTGGGTGTTAGGAACAAGTTCTTTAGTATGAGGGTATTGGAGCACTGGAACAGGTTGCCCAGGGAGGTGGTTGATGCCCCTTCCCTGGAGATACTCAAGGTGAGGCTTGACAGGGCCTGGGCAGCCTGATCTAGTTGCGGATGTCCCTGCTGGCTGTGGGGAGGTCAGACCAAATGACCTTTGGAGGTCCCCTCCAGCCTGGATCATTCTATGACTCTATGTTTCTATAATTCCTGCTAATTGTTTTCTTTTCTTTGTATTTCAGGTAACTGGGGTTGAAATGGCTGTGCCAGGAAGTTTGTTAGAGCCATAGGGCTTCTGCAAGTTAATGCTCTGAGCTGTAAAGCTCTTTGGTTCTAGTAATGCATTAAAGTATGCATAGCTGTAGGTCGGTGCATAGGTTTGGATAATTCACAGGGACAAATATTGGCTGTTAGTTCCTCATTTTGTAAACAACAGAGTCCTGTGTGGGCAAATGAAGGAGTCCCTGAAGAATGGTGTCTTTGGGTAGTGAACATTCGGGCTTTGTTCAGGATTGGGAAGAAGGATGTGATTAGTCATGCCTGTCAGTGGGGCTGGGACAAAGTCAGGAGCAAACGCAGCCATGTCACGGAGTTTGCTTTCGAGACACTCACAAGGTGGTGTTCCGTGGTGTGGTGCAAACCTTACCACTTTGTCAGAACTGAAGTCAGTAAGAAGTAAACATGAATATGCAAAAAATGAGGATCTTGCTGTGGTCATCTTGGTATGAATCACTGTAACTGGCTGACATCTGAATACCGCAGAAATGTGGGTTGCTTAGAAATACCCACAATGAAATTGGAGATAGAGTAGAAAGTTTTCTACCTAATGGATGTTGTAGCTGTCTGTTATGTGCAATTTATGTGAGATGAGCTAACAATGGCATCTAGTAATGTGCCAGATGCAGTAAAAATTGACTTGAATGAACTGAAATGTTTGGTGTAAAACCTGTGGTTTATATCCTCCAAGCTCCCTTCTTGCAGACAGTGCTTAGAGGTGTTTTTACAAACCTAAAGCAATAATAGACCAATGGATTCAGGAGCAGAAAACCCACACAGGAGCTATCAACCTTGTGCCCAGTATTTAGTGGTAGCAGAATGCTGTAGGGCACAGGAGGCTGTTTCGTAGTCATTGTTGCTGTGAGTTGGATAAAGGGCTTTTGCTTCTTGGCATGCTGGCTGCACCACCTTCCCGTGGGACAATTCAGAGAATGAGGAAAAATGGAGTTTTCCTCGTGTGTTTTGTTAGTGCCAGATCCCTGGTTTAGCAAAGGCAGCTGCTGATTTTGGACATTGCACTGAACTCCTGAAGTGAGGAGACACTTCTTTATGGTGAGGGTGACAGAGGGCTGGACCAGGCTGCCCAGAGAGGTTGTGGAGTGTTCTCTGGAGGCTCTCAAAACCCACCTGGATGCATTCCTGTGTGGCCTGCCCTAAGTGATCCTGGTTTGGCATGGGGGACTGGATGATATCTAGAGGTCCCTTCTAACCCCTAACATTCTGTGATTCTGTGAACAGCCTTGAAGGTCTTAGAAAGGGTGAAGGCCAGTGTATAGAAAACCAAACTGTGCTGACTTCCAACCATTGGCTGTTGAGGGCTGGCACACAGATGGCATTCTTTGGCCTTCCCTCTACCTCCTGAAAGCGTGTCTCTGTGGCTGGTGTTGGTGGCCCTTCCTTTGCCTTGTCCTTCAGCCCTGGAAGAGAAAGCACAGAGGGAAATAACTGCTGGCTTTATCAGCAGCAAGTACTATGCAGATTTTTTTCTCTTGGAAAGCAGCCAGGTGTTCAGCAGGAGCATGGAGGATTCTGGCTTGGAATCAAAAAGATCACAGAAAAACTGACTGTGCTGTGGCTTTCATGGGACTCAGAGGCCAAAGGGTGAGGAGGCACGCTGGAGAGGAATAACTTAATGTTGTTTTGGCCAGTTTTAATAACATTTGTGTCCTTACACCCCTGTGTGCCCAGGTATTGGAAGGCAGTGTGGAGAAATATAGGATGAATGAATGCAAATTTAGCTTGTGTGCCTCACGACTTTCTCATCTGCCAGTCTCTTGTGGAGCATTGAGGGGAAATGTGCAGGACTTTTAGAGGAGAATGAATGTGCTGACATTTTACTTCTAAATTTCTTGACACTTCTGAAAGAGAATGAGTGGGTGTAGCCTTCCTTGCTCTTTTCAAAACAGGTGTTGCTTTGAATACTGCTAAAATAAATAGTACCTCTAGAACTGAGACTTAATTATGCCCTGAATACAGATTTTGTTTAAGGGTGTTCAGAAACATCTACATTTAAAAATAGTAAGGTTTTATGTGTTGAGCCTCATCTTTTCCTGCAGCAATTTTAAGACAAATAGATGTTTGTATGTGTGTGTGTATCTCTAGCTAATGTTAATATTGGATGTCAAGGTAGGAAGAAAATGGCCCTAGACAGAAGAGAGGAGCCTCAGTGAGTTGATACTTTATCTCTGCCCACTTGCTCTGCTGTGCAAGAGAGAAAGCTTAGGCCTTATTTATGCTAAGCTTTCTGCGATCAGTGTGGTTCCCAGGATGTAAGAGTAAACTGGAAGGCTTCCAGTCGTGGCTTATGGTGATGCATCCTGTGTGCTGGGGGTTACATGGGCTCTCTGTGAATGTTGGCAGATGGCTGGGGACCCTATTGTAGACAGCTCTGGTGGGGGAGGGCAAAATAAGCAAAGATAAGACCTCAACCTAAAATAGCATCTCTGGCAAAAAAACCCCAATCAAACAGAGTATATTCCAACTGCCTGCGCAAAAGAAGTAGAGGGAAGTTGCCAGCAGTGGTAAGTGACCTTGGTTAACTATATTTGCATGCAGAAATGTTGAAGATGGTAAGAAATAGACTTAATTTGGTGTTGTAGGAAATCTGTGCGTGTTCCTAAGGAAAACATAGGAGCAAAGAGCTTACAGCAATCATGGGCTCTTGATGTTCCCAGTGACTTAAAGTAAAAGATCACATATTTGTAAGTTAAGGGAGACTTTTGTGAGTAATGCAGTAAAAAATGTTGCTGTGGAAAGGGAAGTGGAATGGTTGCTGATAAGTGATTGAAGAGTAGGGTGAAAAATGAAACATCTGCTGCGATGTTGCAGAGGGTTAATGTCATGTCCCTGTGGACCATCACTGGGGAAAGAACAAAGATGCTTTTGAAGAGTACTGGGTAAAGGAGCCCAAGTCGTAGGGTTGGCTGGAAGTGAGAGTTTACCCCACAGTACCCAGTGAGAGGTGTGGGGTAGGGCTAGGGTAACATGAGAAGGGCTTTGAAAATGAAGAGAGTAGTAGTGTATGATGTGACAGAGAGCAAGTGCCTCTGAGAGGATGATTCAGGGAGCAGGATGTGATCAGACTGACAGGCAATGAAAATGACCCACACAGCAGCAGCGCTGTGAATGAGCCTCACCTGAGCATAACTGTACTTGCCAAGTGTGCAGCACTAGGTATGGTGTGGGTGACAGGAGGATTAAAGTTACACAGCGTCCTGGATCCATGTTGGCATAGATCTAAAAGTGGGGAAGCTTTTTCATAAGTTAAAAGGAAACTGGAGGGTGTTCACTCCCTGTTTCTGAATTAATTTATTACCTTACAGCGCTGGATTCAGTTGGGATAAGGTTTAATCACCACCATGGGCTTGGGTTGATAGTTGGACTCGGTAATCACATGATCACAGGATGTTATGTGTTGGAAGGGACCTCTGGAGATCTTTGAGCTCTAACCCACTGCCAGAGCAGGACCATAGGATCTGGTGCAGTTTGCACAGGAACACATCCAGATGAGTCTGGGAAGGCTCCAGAGAACAGACTCCACAACCTCTCTGGGGAGCCTGTTCCAGTGCTCTGTGACCCTGAGAGTAAAGAAGTTCTTCCTCATGTCGAGGTAGAACTTCCTGTGCTGTAGTTTGACTCCATTGTCCCTTGTCCTATCATAGGGCACGAGCGAGAAGAGGCTGTTGCTGCCTTCTTGATAGCCAGCCCTCCTCTTCCAGTCTTCTCTCCAGACTAAACAGCCCCAGGGCTCTCAGCCTTTCCTTATCCGGCAGTACTCCAGTCCCTTAACCATCCTTCTAGCCATCTGTTGGACTCTCAAACAGATCCCTGTCCCTCTTGAACTGGGGTGTGCAGAACTGGATGCAATATTTGCATTCATAGAACAATATTCTGTGAGTGTTCAGTTCTGTAAAACCTTTAGCTTGCCTGACACAAGCAATTATGTGCGTGTTACTGAATGTTATTACTCTGCACTTTCAGAGGAACAAAGGAGATGAGTCAGTTTGTACAGTGTAAATACAAGACTGTGAAGATGCAGCCAAGGCAGAGAAGAATTCCTTTTTCACCTACTTGAGAGAATTTATTAACATCTGGTCAAAGTCCTTCACAGATCCAGCAGTGCTATCAATTTGAAAAAGCCGCGACCTGCCTGAAACTCCAGATCCATCAATCATGAGGGCAGACACTACTAGTGACTTCAAGTGGAGGCAGAATTCTGCCTCAAGCTCACATACTTGTTGAAGGAGCAAGCAAGTGGATAGCTCCAGGAAGAAGTAGGCTATGGGTAGACTAAAAGAACCTTAAAAAACCCAAAACAAAACAAAAAACTCTCACTGAGATATGAACTCTGCAAGTTCATGCTTTTTGAAAAGGGTTGATGGCTGGCCAAACCAGAGGAGTGAGTCTAATAATCTGTACTTAAACATCTGCAGGAGAAGCTGGCAGCTACATAATCTGTACTTAAACATCTGCAGGAGAAGCTGGCAGCTACAGATACCACTCAGCAGCACTTGGAGATGTCAACCTAGTACAATATTTATCTTAGAATAATAAAAATTGGTGTGATCCTTAGGTATACACACAGGTTTACTAGAGGGTGAGCAGTGGGAAAATCATATGAGGAGAGGCTGAGGGAGCTGGGGTTGTTTAGCTTGCAGAAGAGGAGACTCAGGGGGGACCTTATCACACTCTACAACTACCTGAAGGGAAGTTGTAGTAAGGTGGGTGTTGGGCTCTTCTCCCAGGCAGCTTGTGACAAGATGAGAGGGTATGGCCTGAAGCTGTGCCAGGAGGGCTTTGAGTTGGATGTTAGGAAGCACTTCCTCATGGAAAGGGTAATTAGACACTGGAATGGACTGCCCAGGCAGGTGGTGGAGTTGCTGTCCCTGGAGGTGTTTAAGGAAGGATTGGATGTGGCACTTAGTGACATGGTCTGGTCAATATGGTGCTGTTAGGTCATAGGCTGGGCTTGATCTCAGAAGTCTATTCCAGCCTCAATAATTCTGTGCTTATGACTGTGCAAAGTGACTTCAGTGAAGTGTTGAATGGAGAAAGGTGAAGGCATGAAAAAAGATTGAGGCAGGGAAAGAAGGTTCTTGACATTTTCTACCTAGTCACTTCCTGATTTTTTTTCCTTCTGTTTTCTTTCAAATTTCTTCCAGTTGTCTGCTCCCAAGTAGGAAAATGAGACATACCGTTTCTAAATCATCCACTGTAGGCTGAGACAGAAATCATGAGTCAGATCCAAAAAGCCACAAGCTGTAGAAACTCATCTCATTTCTTGGTACCTTCTAATTACACAGCTGAAAGGATGGATATGTTGACCCTCAGAGCCTAAGTGTTTTACTTAAAAACATGGGTCCCTGTGCTCACTGCTCGAAAGAGTCTCAAATTACCTCTCTTAATCCAGTCTGCTTCCTTCTCCTTTCTTGTTTTTTCTCTCTTCTCAGCTGTCTTCTTTGCAGCCTGATGCCTCCTACTCCTAAAATGTATTTTACCTAGATTAGGCTTTGTTTTCTCTTTTATCTGTTTCTTGTTATCATGTAAGATTTCTCTGTCCTGCTGTTTCTCTTGGATTACCCATCCTCTGCCAGAAGTCTGGCTCTCTCCTGCCACATCAGTATTTTCCTCTCCATTTAATTATGAATCCTGTTCTTTGCACATTCATCTTCTTGACCTGGATGCCTTTGCTATCGTCTTTGGGTTTTTTTCCTTCCTCCTTATCCTGTTATTGGTACTAATCTTGTATTGACTCTTGTATTGACAGTCTTGCCAGATTTGACCTAATGCTCCAGTTCCTGCAGTCAGATGTTTCAGTATTTAATTGGAGTTCCTCATTCTCTTAAGGGCAGGGAGCAGCCTACAGTGCCTCCTGAAGATGTCAAGGCTGGAAAGCAAATACAAATTCAACTTCTGTTAATTTGGGGGCCTGACTAAAGACTGTTCAAAGTTTTTGATTTAGTGACTCCCACTTTCTTCCTTGTGTCCTTTCCTTCTCCAGCCACCTCTTCCACTGTTCTACACAATGTATGGGCAGTGACTGTCTTTCCTGAAGGGAACTTGGTTCTGCATAAATGGGCCATGGCATTTAATTAGAGTATTCATTTTTAGCACAACACAAGTTTCAGGTTTGTTGCCAATGCATACATCAGGTACATTGTTGCCTGAAATTCAGTGCTGTTTATCTCAATTCTGCAAGAAGCTGTGTTGGGAAAAATGCTTTTGGATCTGTGCAGAGGAATCTGAGACACCAGAGGAAGGTTATAGGAAGATGTTCTGAGCTTCAGGGCTCTTAGAGCAGCTGGTATAGCTGAAACAGTGGCCATCTGATTGTGGTGTCACATCACTCACCTCAACTCTGGAGCTTAATTTTTCTTTGGACAGCAAAGTGGAAAGGATTCTGCACATCCTGTGTGCTTTCATCCAAATACCCTGTGTCAGTCCATTTCAGCATGATGTATTACCTGTTTTGCTGTTAAAATTCAGTCTTAGGTGTGTGTTTCTTACTCCTGCCAGCAGTATCTGATCTGCTGGCTATTTGGTTTTAAATCCATGAAGACACTTTCTAGTTGTGACCTGTTAATCTTTGCAAGGCAGGGAAATTGTGCTTTAGTGAAGCACAAGCTGTAGATAATTTTTTAAACAGCATTCTGAGCGATTTTTTTTTAAAAGAATTGTTTTTTTCCGGTCTAAATAGCAGCCTGAAGCTCCTGCCTTGAGAGATGAGACAGTGTGCCCTAATGCTTGATGAAAGTTTGGCATGGCTCTTCGTGTTGAGGGTTTGAAATAAGAAGCATTTTCAAGTAGAAATTTTCTGAATGAAAAACAAATGGGACAATTTAGGGTTCCTTCTGACTTTTGGATGGTTTCTTTTGGTGGCAAATACATCTTTTTAAAGGCTCTTTGCAGAGACAGAAGAAACCTCCAACTGAAGTCTTTTTTCCTGCTTGCAAAAACCGTTCTTTTTTCAACAGTCTGTGAATGAAAAAAATCTCCCAAACTGTAGCTTTTTTATAAGCTGAAGTTAACTTGATAGTTTAAAGTCATGCTATTTACTGGTAAGGCATTAGTCAATATTTGAAAGCTGTCATGGAAAAATACTGTTGCATCTTTTTTGGCAACAAGAGTGGTGAAAATACCACAGGGATTAGTATCTAGTTTGATTGTGAAGTGTGGAGAAGGCTGCATCTATCCTAAGAAGCAGCAGCTGAAATGATTTTGTAAGCCTGCACTTATTTACCAGATAAGCACTTAATACTGCGGGCAGACAGAGACTATGCTGTGACTTCTTAAAGGGATTGTTTGGGTTTTTTTTCCCTCCTGGTGCCAATTAAGAAAGTGTGACCCTTAGGCTACATTTAAGAGGTTTTGCTTTTTTTAGTCATGTCATTTGAGGAGAGAAGAAATTTCTACCCTCAGCCATACAAAAGCAAATTAATTTCTGCCATGAAGCGCCTCTTTCTTGGGTCAATGCTGTTAATTCTGATCTCTTCAGAAAGGTAGGAAATTCCTCATGGAAGAGGTCTGTAAGTCACTGCAAACAGCTCAGGGAAATCAGCAAAGTGTAGAGCTGGACTCAAGGTACAGAGGCATGTGAAATGGTATGGTTAATGATTACCATAATGCAGTATATATGAAAATGTCTGTCAGTCAGCTGGTAGTTTGCACCCGCCTAAAATACCCTCTGCTGTGCGTTTGAGCTCTCTGAGACAAACTACTTGTTATTTCCTCTTCCTCCAGGCATGTAGAATCATGACAATACCATTGTTTTTTTAAATAGTGGGATAATGAAAATAAATAATCCAGTTTAAGATGTCCCCTGTATTTTTCTAATACAGCAACAACAAAACAAATATAACTTACTTTGAAAGCAGCAGTTAACTTTGGCAATACCATGTACAAAGTTATGGAATCAGAGAGTTGTTCTGGTTGGGTCATGGAAGCCAACCATTAACCCAACACTACCAAGTCACCACTAAACAGTCCATCAGCACAATGTCTACACCTCCTTTAAATACTTCCAGGAATGGTGATTCTAGGACTGCCCTGGGCAGCCTGTCCCAGGGCTTGATAATACTTTCTGTGGAAATTTTTTTCCTACTAGCCAGCCTAAACCTGGGACAAGTTGAGGCCATTTTCTCTTTCAGAATGTGAGTGCTTTCCTTCAAGTACAGCTTTTGGGGAAATGTTATTTTAAAAAGATCTATCACAGATTTTGGATGTTCCCTCCCTGGAGGTGTTAAAAGCCAGGTTGGATGAGGCCTTGAGCAATCAAGTCTAGTTGAGAGGCACCCCTGCCCATGGCAGGGAGGTTGTAATAGATGATCTCTAAGGTCCCTTCCAACTTAAGCCATTTTATGATAAAACAGTCCTTCCAGTTCTGGCTACAAATTGCAGGTTTTGCCTGACTATTGCAGTGAACCCCTCAGCCTGGCTGGTGGTGTTCAGCACCCATCACCTCAAAGGTGCTCTCTACCTATGCACAGTCTAGCGAACGCCTTTCATTCTAATGTTTTAATGCATGGGGACTCAGTTGTGTCAGACTTTTCCTAGGGTCAGTGCCATCAGGCCCAAAGATGCCAGTTTTAAACTAGCAGTGTGGGTGCAATGCTGATAAGAAGAGTAATGTTTAATATCTGTATGTTTTGACATTGAAGTTTTGGGTATCTCCCCTTTGAAAAGGATGTATTTCTGTGCAATATCTCACTTCCTTGAATGTTGTTTTTCCAAATCATCCTGTCAGAACTACTTCACTCTACTTTGGTATGAATTATTAACATGGAACAGTAAATTTGCTGCTTTGACTACAATGGTATCTTCCTAAATATGCTGTGAAATTTCAGTCTTTTTAGAAGCTGACAAGCCACTTGCATCCTTATACCACAGTGCTTTGTCTTGGAGAGAATTGAGATTTCAATTTGATGAACCAATCCAGAAACCTAATTTCTCTGTGTTAGATAAATTTCAGAGTTATGTTTCTGAACTTGGAGAAAATGCAAAAATTGACATGAGGCACTCAGAGAGGGACCTGGGGGTATTGGTTGAGGGTCGATTAAATATGAGTCAGCAGTGTGGCCAGGTGGCTGAGAAAGCCAGTGGCATCCTGGCTTGTATGAGAGATGTGGTGGCCAGCAGGAACAGGGAGGTGATCATCTCCCTACACTCAGCACTGGTGAGGCCACACCTCAAGTAGTGTGTTCAGTTCTGGGCCCCTCACTACAAGAAGGACATTGAGGTTCTGGAGCGTGTCCATAGAAGGGCAATAAGGCCATTGAAGGGCCTGGAGCACATGGCCTAGGAAGAGCATCTGAGGGCGATGGGGCTGTTCAGTCTGGAGAAGAGGAGGCTTAGGGGAGACCTCATTGCTCTCTACAATTACCTGAAGGGAGGTTGGAGTGAGGAAGGGGCAGCCTCTTCTCCTTTGTGTCAGCGACAGGACTAGAGTAAATGGTTTCAAGCTGTGCCAGAGGAGGTTAAGGCTGGGTGCTAGGAAATATTTCTTCCCAGAGAGTGTTCTCAAACATTGGAGTGATCTGCCCAGGGAGTTGCCATTCCTGGAGGTGTTTAAGCAGCACATGGGACCTGGTGCTTAGGGACATGGTTTGGGGTTGACCCTAAGCTGGGTCAAAGATTGCACTGGATGATCTTTGATGCCTCTTCCAACCAGATGTTTTCTGTGATTTCAGTGATTTCTAAAAATATTGCAGTAATATTTCAACTTTAATTGCTTGAATTTCGTGGTGCTGTTGAACTCTTTGATATCCCAGGAGTATCAGATGAAGCAGTGGCTTTTCCCTGGTTTATAAATTAGTGAGGTTTTTTGTTTTCTTTTGTTCTTGTTTTGTTTTTCCTTTTTGAAATAATTATTTGCTGCTGCTTAATTTAAGCCATCATGTTTTGATGTTCCCTCCATGGCCAAGCATCAGTCACACAATTTAAATAATGAAGCCAGGCATTAAAGGCATATTTTTTGAAAGGGAATATTGTGAAGGATCTAAAGAAAAAAGACAGGGCAGGGCCTTATTGTTAATTCTGTGATGTACATATAATGGGGAACATTATTGAAATGTGTGATTTAAGTAAAGCAAAAAGTATTTGACATTTGCTCAAATAATGAAGAAGTATCTCAAGTGTTAGTTTTATTTGTTCATCTTTCACTTAGTTTGAAAACCTTTTTTTCTCTCTCTCAATTGCAGATAAATCGGGCCGCTTACACTGCACAGAATTGGAGGTAAGAGGAAGATTTTGTGTTTCTTGCTAGTGCTGACTTAGCTCAGCTCCTTTTCATTAACTTACAGTCTAAATGTGGCACGTTTATAAAGTGGAGTTAGCATTGCAAAGCTGTACTGTGAAGTGTGCATTGTATTTATGGCTGTCCTGAACAGCTGCATATGTCTTAATGTGGCCTTATGTTTGAAAACAAAGAAAAGAAAGGCCATGTGGTTTCTGAAAACAAGGTTAGAAGTATGTTATGCAGTCTTGTGTGATATTAATTTCTTTACAATACATGTTTTTAGCAGAACATTCTAGGTAATCTCCATGGGATAAATGCTGTCGTTACATTTACTTTAGAAAGGGCTATTAGGTTGTGGAATAAATACTCAGTGTATGGAATGGCTTGGGTGATTTTTGACAAGCCAAGAATTTGGATGGAAGCAGGGAAGACAACTGTTCTCAGGGTTGTTTCTCCATCTAAAGAGAATCCAATTTCAGATATTTTAAAATATTTCCTTTATGGGTAGTATTTTGGGTCCCCCCAAAATTTTTTAATGTCTCGCTGGGATAACAACAGAAACACAAATCCTGTTATATCTGCTTCATTTATGTCTTCACCATTATTTCACTCTGTATCTTTGATATTAAGCTGTGACTGGTGTTAGGAGAATGTTTTGAACTACCATTGTGTCAGATTCATAAATTTAATCCAAGACTACGAGGGACACTTCAGTAGAAGGTCTTGCTGAACAAGATGTGGACTCATAGTATAACATTGATTATCATACAGAGTAAATAATATAGTCTACTCCTTAAATAAACTTTTCCAGCAATACATAACATTTCTGAGTCCTTTGCAGGGCAGTCTTTTCTCCTTGCCTTTGAACTTTCTTTGAAATGTAAAACTGAGTTTTTCCTTCGGCTGTTTCATCAGGACCTCAGGCTGAGCCTGGAGATGGGGCAAGTGCACACATCTTAATTGGCGGGTTGTCTGTTTGCTCATCAATAATGCATATGGAGGTGACAAAGTGGTTTGTACGGAGATAAACTGTGCATGAAAATGCCTCTTTAAAGGAAAACCGAAAGGCCAGCTAAATCAGTTACAAATGGTAAAATTCTAGGACAGTCCAGCTTTTTGCAAGTATTAATAGAAAAAGGAAATGTCCTTTCTGCAGGGTGCAGCGTCAGGAGTAATCCAAACTGATGTAAGTACAGAAATAGGAAGCGGGCACACTTTGTTCCTTTGTCTGGGTCAGTTTAAGCAAATGCATCCTGGGTTTTGTTCCAGCATTTGTAAAATCTCTGCTCATAAACTTAGTACCTCATTTACAAATGGTAACCTGATGTGTCACTTATTTTGCATTCTAAATATTGTTTACAATTTTGCTTTGCCTGTTTTTCAGTAGAAGGTAATGACAGGCCCCGACACTAAGAATACAGATAGCAAACCTCTGTTAAAATATTTCTAACAAAACATAAAATACTTAATTTTGGGAAAGCAGTTGGTTCACACAAAAAATATGTAGTGAGAGTGATTTGGCTATGTAATGCTTCATCTGCCAGGGGAAAAGAGGTTTTTGAATTTTGGTCCTTTAAAGTATGTTTTGTTGCTAGTTGGAAAGAAAGGCAGATTGCAATTTCCCATGAGACAGAGGCTTCATTTTAAATTGTTTCTAATAAGCAGCACTGTGACCATTAGCATATTGGCTCTTCTGTTTATCTTTGTCATTTTGAAGGAGGTTGTGAAGGAGTCAGTGGCTTTTTCCTCCTCCAACATTCCTTTGGGGCTGCAGCTTTAGACTTGGAATTGATGGTGTTTGCGTTTTTTGGAACTAGGAATTCAGCAAGCCCACCTCACTTTTTGATTGCTGTGAAAAAGAGTGAGTGTGGCCTGATGGAATGTATTAGAATACATATTGAATATTGGAATAGTAAAATTGTGGTAACGGCTGCAACAGTTTTACAAAGCTTGTAGAGTATTCAGAATTGGGACACCATTTATGTCAAGCTATAGAAGGGGTGTGTTAAGCTCAGAGGTTGGATGCCATAGCCATAGTGGGAAGATGGGTTAAGGAATAAGATGACCTGGTTTAATCTGCATCTGCCCATGACTCTGCTATGTACATAACAGCACTCCTTAGTCCTCTCAGCTGAGATGGTGAGATGATAGAAAATATGCCAGCCTCATTGGTAAATATTTAGTACTCATATAGAAAGTATTCTGTGAATGCAAAGTGATTCATGTGTAGGAGGGTTTAATTGCCCTGTGTTTGAAAAGACCCACCTAAGTGAGCACAGGCCTGCTATGGATGATGTGTGCTGATAGAAAGGTAGACTCAGCCTCTCACAGCTGTTTAAAAGTCAGAAGTGAATTAAAACAGCCTGGCCCAAACAGTGCTGGATAAATTGCAGAACACTGATGTGCTCATGTCAAATCACAAAAGAAATCAATTGTAGAAATATTTTAGGGTGACTTTTGTGTGTTCTCTATGCAAATTCTATTAATGAGCTATCAGTTACGTGTCTCTAACGATTTAAAATCTTAACATACAGTGAAAATTATGCTGCTTGTCTGAGGAGCTAAAATTGCCCCTTTTTACCTTTTTCATTTGCAGGTTGAAATGTTGACTATATTTAAAATAATTTTGGGAAACAGATATGTAGATTATAAGGACACTGTATTTGCTGTGGTGAAAATAAGTATACACTTGTTAGTTCTTTGTACTGATGCAAACAAAATCAGCCACCTCTCTCATGCTGATGCACATGAGAGCATGTATTTAATAGCACAGAATATTAGAATTTCAAAAGAGGTGTCATAATTGAGCACTAAACCCAGTGCCACACCTACATTAAAGTGTTAAGCTGCTCACAAGTCAAGCAGTGTAAAATGGGTGTATTTAGCCTGTACTCATGTCTGGGATTCTTGGTTTTGTAAATCGCTGTTGAGTATAAATACAAGTAACATTCTGACTGAGGGGTAATTGATGCAGCAAACAATCACTGTGCACTGTGAGAGTCACTTTGTTTTACTCCCTGAGCATTAACCTTATGGTAATGAGGAGGAAGGTGGCAAAAAAAAAGATGTTTTTATGAGAATGATTTAACTTAGTGACTGAGTGTGATTTCCTTCAGGAGTAAGTTGATTATTGTTGCAGTTTGAGCTGGGTGCCCCCCTGCAATGTTTACTTCCTGTGTCTCGGCGTCCAGCCCAGAGGGGCTGCCCCTGTATACTGCACTGGTTAGGCCACACCTCGAGTACTGTGTCCAGTTCTGGGCCCCTCAGTTTAGGAAGGATGTTGACTTGCTGGAGCGTGTCCAGAGAAGAGCAACAAAGTTGGTGAGGGGTTTGGAACACAAGCCCTATGAGGAGAGGCTGAGGGAGCTGGGATTGCTCAGCCTGGAGAAGAGGAGACTCAGGGGTGACCTTATCACTCTCTACAACTACCTGAAGGGAGGTTGTGGACAGGCGGATGATGGTCTCTTCTCCCAGGTGGCCAGTACCAGAACAAGAGGACACAGTCTCAGGCTGTGCCAGGGGAGGTTCAGGTTGGATATTAGGAAGAAGTTCTATACAGAGAGAGTGATTGCCCATTGGAATGGGCTGCCCGGGGAGGTGGTGGAGTCGCCGTCATTGGAGGTGTTCAGGAGGAGACTTGATGGGGTGCTTGGTGCCATGGGTTAGCTGTTTGGGTGGGTTGGATTGATTGATGGGTTGGACACGATGATCTTGAAGGTCTCTTCCAACCTGGTTTGGTTTATTCTAAATAAAGACACAGGAAATTATGTAGTATTTCCTACCACAATTCTTTGCACCCCTATAAGATGCAGTGCAGAGTCTAGCACCTCCTCTTTTCTTCCTCCTCTGTCAGCCGGTAACTGGGGGAGATGTCTCCTGGCTTTGGGCCTGGCTAGGCCCAAGGCCATGGGGGGATGGGCAGTCTCAGATCTGGCCAGCTGAGACTAGCCTAGCAGTGGGAGGGGGAAGAAGGAGCCCTGGGGGTCTTGGGTGTACCCTCAGGTAGGGATGGGATCTCTCTGGGTCTGTTTTGGGATCTTTCTTTGTCACTGCGCTTTTGTTTTTTTCTGTAAATGTTCACTGCTTTCTATTGAAACTTTCCATCACTTTTGCAATCCTTTTGTCTGAGTGTTTATTGTTGCTAGTGGTGGGGAAGGGGGCTGCCTCAACCCAGCACAATTATGCATTGAAAAAAATACAATTCTGTGTGAATGCTTGGTTACAAATCTTTGAAAGCTTTTGATTTCTTGTGCTGTTGAGGGGAATTAACACAAACAGAAGATTGCTTTCTAGAAACCCAAGCAGAATCCTGCATCTTTTATTGTAAGCATTAAGCTGTGCTTGAGCATTATGTGCCAGTTCTGGTAAGTGAAGTGCTCATCCCTTGCTGATTGAATTACTGCACACAAGAGCTGCATGTCCAGCCTTTGAGGGACCCGTTATTTAAGATACCTGAAAGCCCATATGCTGCTTCATTCATGTGGTGGTTCTGTGGCAGTCTGACCTCCTAATTTTCCTGAATTACTTCACAGTCACTAACAAACAGCTTAACAGATGCTGGATTAGACAGTAAATACACACAAAAGTAGAATTTAGGTTTTGTGATGAGCTGCTTTTTCAAGAGGAGCTTTGTTTTTCTTTAATTCATAGAGGGGTTTACAGCACTTCATGGAGGAAGCAGGATTTCTGCTTCCTATTTGATACAGGCTTGGCATGTTGCCCTTTTTATTCAGCATTTTCATTAGGAATACACAGTGAGTATTGGGCTGGAGAACTGATAATGTATTTGACTAAGCTGATTTAGTGATACTCAAATCCTGCCATCTGTCCAGAGTCTCCAAGAGAATTCAGCTGTTCCTTGTAAAGGCTTTGTGATTTTGCAGTGTGCCAAGATGTGCCTATAATAATCTACACGCCCTAAAGTCAGACAGGATTTATGACGAAATCTTCATTCCAGTGATGCCACTGGTAAACCTTGCCATCAGCTGGGGAAGAGTCCAGAGGCAGATTTCAGCCTTGTCTTCTCACAGTTTCAGATAATGGCTGGTGAAAAACGAGGTCTTGCAGTCACTTTGGTTGCTCCAGGGGACGTTTTGCCTTTGAAAAGCACAAAAACAGCAGAGCTGGAGCATTATTTTAGGTGGTGTTGGTGTTTTTTTTTGACGGTTTGGTTTTGTTTTAACATAGAAATATTTCCTGCATAGTTACCCTGTGGTAACTACAGGATTCCCCAGTTTTTATCATGAGATTAAATGTGGAATTTTGCAAATATAGTTTGTATGACTCTGAAAGTGATCTCAGAGTGTTGGGAGAATCAAGTTATTTGTACAAGTCTACAGTTTATTGTAGAACCCTTCCCATTTAAACTGTGTAATATTGTGCTTGAGAGGATACTTGCCATATCAGTGGCATGCTGTCATGAACCTACTGGAGTGGGTCCAGAGGAGGGTTACAAAAATTACTAGAGGGCTGAAGCATCTCTGCTGTGAGCAAAGACTGACAGAGTTGGGGTTGTTCAGCCTGGAGAAGGTTCCTGGGAGACATTATTGTGGGCTTTCAGTACATGAAGGGGCCTGTAAGAAAGATGTGGACAGACTTTTTAGAAAGACCCACTGTTACAGAACAATGGGTGGTGGTTTAAAACTAAAAAAGGAGAGATTCAGTCTAGATAGTAGGCAGAATTTTTTATGCTGAGGGTGGAGAAACCCTGGCACAGGTTTCCAGAGAGGTGGTAGGAACCCCATCCCTGGAAACATTGCAGGCCAGGTAGAACAAGGGTCTGAGCAACCTGCTCTAGTTGAAGATGTCCCTGCTCACTGTGTGGGGTTTCAACTAGACGACCCTTAAAGGTCCCTTCCAACCCAACCCCTTCTATGAATCTATGTTGGCTGTCATATCAATCAGCACATACAATAGCTATAGTATCCATTAACTCTAAGGTGCCATTTTTTCAGTACAGCAGTGCCAATAGACATGTTTGCCTATCTGTTCAGCCCAAGAGGGTAATCTCATTCAAACTGCAGGAAAAAAGAATAAGCTTTAGATGTTGTTTGTATGCCTATTAATTAATGGTGCTTTGTATTGTCTTTTCGTATGTAGTAAAAGGCAAGTTTAGAGTATCAGTTTGAAATGAGTGTGCTGTGTTTCGTACTGGGTTGGTTTTGTTTGTGGGTGGGTTTTTTTGCTTGTTATCACAAATAAATTTTATGCTACAAAGGTTAGAACTGGTCTGCAAAATGCCTCAAAGACTTTTGAGATCATATGACTTTGTTTTTCTATGTAGTCTGCCAGTTTGGATTTCTGTTGAGAGACACTGTGTTTTCCTGCCTCTTAGCTAAGTACCAAATAGTTCATAGTAAAACATAGTCCAAACAAAGGGTAGCTCTGGGGATGAATAGAAAATGGGTAATGCTTCTTAGTGATTGCTTGGAGGGAGCTCTTCATTATTTCTTGGTGGATTTTGCCTAGGGCAGTTCTGAAACTGAGGTAAAATACAGCCCCAAGTTCAGTTTCAGTGGTAAGTTTGACCTGATCGTGTTGGTCTACAAGGAACAAAAACTAACCCACACCTTCCTTTCTTGAATATTTCTCTTCACTCAGAAGTCCAATATCCACAAAGCAAATAGTATGCAAAAGATTTACAGGTGATGAGAATGAAGTACATTAGACTAAATAACAGACAAAAAGCCAAGAGGCTGAATCTGTGAAGATGTCTTGTTTAGGACCATTTTTCCCTGCACTATTTCAATCCATGTAGCCCTTGACACTTGCAGGGATGAAGTTAGGAGTACTGAATAGGTTCAGTGGGTGGTTTGGTTGTTGTTTTTTGGGGGTGGGCAGGGAGGGCAGAGCCAAGGGAAATCACACTTCACATATGTTTTAGGAGAGCAAGGAGAATTTTGGTGAGCTGCTTAAGTGTCCAGATATAGTATTGCATTAATTTTGTACTGCATTTTTCCTCCCAGTTATTCTTCTGTTGATACAATAAATATATCACTGAAGGACATCAGTAACTTCCTCTGACTGAAGTGGGTATTAGTGGTGTTTAATGAAAAGCAATTATTATTTATTTTGGTAAAATACTATAGTCCTCCTAGATAATTAAATCACCTAAAGAAAGAAAAATGTTCAAATGGACCTTTGGGATTATTTTGTGTGCGTGTTCCTAGTTGACCTCTAATTTTCTGGGTGGTTTGGTTTAGTAGCTCTCTCTGACTCTAAAAATAAAGACCCTTGAATATCTAAGCAGCATTATTTCAGCTGTAACATGCAAGAGAACTAAGATAACCTAACTGCTTCTTTATCAGTTTTGAATTTGGTCAGTGGTCAAAGAATACAGCAACTCTTGAGGAGCTAAACACTCTGTGTCACTTCAGCAGCTCAGTTACCAGGTACCCATGTCCCAACTTGTGATTTAAAAGCAAACGGTGTTCTAAATGTACCCATTAAGAAAATGAGGCAAGGATTGAAGGATTAATAATATCAGTCAGTTTATTTGCAAAATTGAAGAGATTTAAAGTGGGAGAAATAAGTTCTTTATGGATGAGGTGAATCCACTTTGCTCCCACCTACCACCTGCTTTGTTTGACGAGGCCTGTGCTGCTCTTTTCAGTGATAACTTGCATTAACATTGAGTGATTCTAACATTCCTGCTTTGAATGTGCTTGGAAATACTGATCTAGTTTATCTAAACCATTCTTCTATGAAACAGGTAATGTGTTACCGTAAGTTCTTTTTAAGCACTTTACACTTAACATGTAGGATGCTCAGTAGTTTATATTTGGGGGAATAAAACATTATGAAAGGTTTTTTGTTTTGTTTTGTTTTTTAAATGAAGCTGTAGCTGACCTAATGCAGATGAACATGTTGAATTTGTATGAACAAATACTGTGGTTACTCTTTGGTCAGCCTTTAGTTTGTCTTATTGCTGTTTTCTTATCTCTCTGCTGGGAGCTTCTGTCCTCTGGTTGTGAACGTGCAGAAGCTCGAGTTACTGCAGATTGGAGGAGAAATGTGAAGTCCCCTCACAGCATTTCTGAGGGTTACTCAGGAAAAAGACTTAAGAGTAAAGCTGAATTAGAATTGCAGTCAGATACACTTATTCAGTAGGTTAATAATAGAGAGGGTCATAGTGGCCAGTTCAGAAATTCCCAGGAACAGTGTCTGAGCATTCGGGAATCACTAGGCTTATTCTAGCACACAGTGAGATCAGCAAAAACCAAACTGTTAGTCTCTAGTGTGGTTAATACATACTCAAATACATTTTTATTTTTCAATTTGCCATTCTGTGGCTAAATGTTTCCCTTCACAAGAACACTAACATGTAGTTTTTCATTTAAATCACTTGACCTGAGAAGCTGAGATGTTAAAACAAAGCAAGACTTGCAGTTGAGCCATGAGAGTGTGCAGCACTCTGTGCTGTCTTTGGCTGAGAGGATACAGAATCAGTCTTGGGGCTCACTGAGGCAAAAAGGAGGTTTTGTTAGTTTTGTGCTTTCTTTTGTTTGACTTGCCACAGCGCAGCTCATTTCAGCTTTTGTTCCAAGGTGAACTTTTAGCAACTGCTAAGTTTCTGCACTCCTCATGACCTACCAGCACGAACATTTTCATCTTAAACTGTTTAATTTTGTCTGCTGCTTACATGTTTCTAATGTCGATCATGGGAAAATCAAGCAAGCTCTGAGATCTCCCCTCAGTGGCATGAAGGAAAGACTAAAAGATGTTCAGTGCTGAATGAACTGTTTGAGATCATTTAGTGGCTCATAGCACGTAAAAATCTTTAATGTACTAAAAGGAAATAAAGAGGGTAAATTAAACATGCAGAAAAAACAAAGGCGTGACTGAATTCTAAATGTGTATTTCATCGTGTCCCTCTCTTTTTTTAACCAGTAGTAATTCTGAAGCACCTTTAATGCTTTCAGTACTTCACCCTCAGCAAAAACTGAAGGTTAAATAATTAACTAGGACAAGGCAAGCTGTTCACACATAGTAGATTAACTCCTGCTTCATTTAAGGTGTTAGGAGTATTTGGTTAAACTGAAGGTTTTTCTCTTCTGTGTATTCATCCCTAAGCCTGGAACACCCTTGCCTGAATCTCCTGTCACCGTTTCTTATCTGTGTTGTCCCTTTACTTCTGAGCTTCCCTCTCCTGTTTCTTTTTCTCTTTTACAGTTCAGTCATTAACTTCTTTTATTTCTCTTTCTCCCTAACCAAAAAGTTAATCATCTGCTTTCATGGGGGTGTGTGTGTTACTGCCTCTGCCCTATATTTGATGACTCTCGATGTTGCAGAGATGACTCTGCTCCGAATATGTTATTTCACAGTTCTCTGCACTCTGCTTGTTTCTTCTGTTGGTCCTAGTGGATGCTGTGCTGCTATCTGAATTCATTATTTCTTTGCTGTGTGTTTCTCATTGTGTTTTTATCTTTGTTATCTGGACTTGTGATATTAGCGTTATCTTTGACTCACACTCCTTCCTTTCCTCCAGATGCTTGCCAAGTCCTTAATTGCCGTCTGCTCAAGGCACCCCTCTCTTCTCTGTTGCCAAGATGATAAGTCAGGCTTTGTGGTGGTGTTTTTTTTGGGTGTGGGTTTTTTTGTTGTTTTTTGGTTGTCTTGGCTAATGCAAACTGCCTGCCACCTACTCCTTTCTTGGCAATGATGTGAAATATTTCTTCAGAGTTCTTTGAAAGACTCATCTCTGGCTGCATTGTGGGTTTGAAGTTGCTTCTCTCTTCAACTCTGGCCTACATGTTCAGACTCTTTTCTTCCTACTGTAGTAGGTCTGAAGCAGACACTGACTGCAAAGCAAACAAGTTGCTCCATCTGGTCTGTTCCTTTAGGAAGATCTGCTGTTCTTTGTGCTGTGCATTCTGTTTGCTTTGGAGCAAAGCTCTTACAAATGTTTCAGAGAACACATGAGAAAAATGTGCTTATGTTCTTCTAAACTTTGTATTTCTCACTCTTTCACCATTTGGTGATTGTTCAGTTTGGAGAAGAGAAGGCTCCGAGAAGACCTTATTGTGGCCTTCCAGTGTCCGAAGGGGGCCTACAAGAAAGCTAGTGAGGAACTTTTTAGGGTGATGGGTAGTTATAGGACTAGGGGGAATGGATCCAAGCTAGAAGGGAGATTTAGATTAGACATTAGGAAGTTCTTCACCATGAGGGTGGTGAGACACTGGAACAGGTTGACCAAAGAGGTGGTGGAAGCCCTATCCCTGGAAGTTTTTAAGGCCAAGCTGTATGTGGCTCTGGGCAACCTGATCTAGTGCCCATGGCAATGGGGTTGGAACTAGATGATCCTTGAGGTCCCTTCCAACCCTGACGATTCTGTGATTCTATGAATCAATACCTGCCTTTGAAAATCCTCTGTAATGCATCCTATTACATGATTGAATTACATTACAGATAGAATATTTAAGTGTTTCACTTCTTTTCTCTGAGTGAGAGCTCCATGCAATTCCTAGGTCTTCCACAAATTTTTCATTTAGTTGGGTGTGAAGAAAATAAATGCAGTTGAAATTGCATGAGAACAGTGAAGTAATTGTAGTCTCTGGTCCTCGGCCACTTTTTGCCTTGTAATTTTCCAAAGGGCTGCTCTTGTTTATAACTCTTTGTTGTTTGCTACTGGGGTTTGCTTTAAACCCACAACCAGTAAGGCAACAGAAAATAGATCTTTTCCCTCCTTTATTTTTTAGTCTGTCTATATAACAAATAATAATTCTGAACTTTGTTGCCCAGGATGTGTTCATAATAACCAGAATTATTTTTTGTCATGCTACTTTTAGCTTAATGTACTTGAGACTTTGGCTGCGATTTTATTTAGTAAACTTTTTATTTTAGTACATTTTTCTTCAAATTTTTGGCCTTTACTTTTGTCAGTTTTTTTATTCAGCAGTGGTAGGGAGAGCTAGTGCTGGACCTGACTTTATGAGGTCTGGTGGGTTTTTTTTATTGCACAGTCTAAAGCAGATTTGAACAGTACCACTGCGTGCTTGTGGAGAGCCAGCTGCGTGTTTCTGCCTGTAACATTTAAAGCATTGGCACTAGGAAAATGTATTGGCATATAATTTGGTTTTTTTTTATGTTTCAGACTTGTTACTGGATGTTCAATAAAAAGTTACTCTGAAAAACTTAGGTAAGAATTGTTAAATGAGGGAAAGGGAGAAAAACCATGTTATGATAGAGTTTTACCACTTACTTAGAGGATTATAGCAGCATTATTTTTTCATTTATAGTACTTAATTCTCTGACACAAGTAAAATGCTTATTTAAAAGTTAAGATGTTTTTAATTCTTGGACTCCCATCTTTCTGGAGCATGGTCTGCTTTCAGCTCTTGGATCCTCCAGCTGATTTCTGGGTCTTGTTATGCTGGTTATATATGGAAATACAGTGGCAGACTTTACGGCTTAAAACCCAGAGCAGCAGTAACTGAGGTATGTGATGCACCTGCAGTTCTCTGAGTTGCCTCAGTGACTTAATTATATGAACTCTAAAGTGGGCAAGATGGGAAAAAAAGTAGTCTGATGGGAGAAAAGAAGTGCTGTTCTTATTTTAGAGAAGGAAAGATTAAGTTTGAAAACACTGGGTGACATTTGGCAGCATATATTTTTTTTAAACCTTTATCACAAACCCAAAAATCTCTCTTCAGGTTTTAAATACTACCTAAAATAGCAAGCCTGTTACTTTCCTGCCAAGGGAATAACTGCCCTGAGAGACACTTCATCAAGATACTAGGAATTTACTTTCAAGCTGGGGTATCCCTTTATTCTTTATAGGTTTCTTAAATCCTTTCAAAGTCTATAGTGGTAGTATCTCATTCTCTTTCAAAATAAATCTCTTATCTTTCAGGGTTATGCATAAAGATGTTGCCATGCTAGTACAAAGGCAGACTTTGCTTTCTATTGTTCACTTACTGGCAGTGGATAGACTGAGCTTTGTTCTACACAGAAGACAAAGTTACCCCTAAATTTCCTGTATATGTCTCAGACAGAGAAAGCAGTTCAAGGAAAATGCAGAATGTCTGGGGGAAAATCAAAATGAAGAGCTTCATAGAAGAAAAGAAAGCCCACTTAGAGGCATTTAAAGTAGGAGTCACATTTAGTCACATCTGAGAATAGGGGACTTTTTTTCCAGTAATAAGGGAAAGAACCATCAAAGCTAATACAGAACAAGGAAACCTTTCTTTCTTGCAGCATTTGGAAAGGCAGTGAAGCAAATGAGGTGTGTTGTCATTACAATGTGGATGAAATGATGTTTAGCTTAACAGTGTGGCAATACTGTAGTACTAAGTAATAGGGCAGATAACTTGAAGGAAAAAATCCATTTGTTAGAAGTGAGCCAGGCAGTGGACCCCAAAATAGAATTTCTCGACATCTGCTTCAGAGGGCTGATATAATTTTCCATCAGATGTTTCATGAAAGGAGAGCTAATGATTAAAACCAGCCTGAACCTTGCTGTGGATTTACAGTGCAAGTCAGCATTTCAGTGTTGTTCTAGCACTTCAAATGTCACGTTGAAACAGAAAGTGTCAAATTAATCAGCTTCCAAGCACTTCCCTGTCAGTGGCTCATCCTTTGGTTTTTGAGAAAGATGGCTTGTGTATGCATGAAGACCTTGGGTCTTCAATCTTATGTTTAGGAATGATTAAGGGACTTGAACATCTCTCCTGTGAAGAAAGACTGAGACAACTGGGGCTGTTTAGCCTGGAGAACAGAAGGCTGAGAGGGAATCTTACTGATGTCTATAAATATTTGAGGGGTGGGTCAAGATGAAGGTGCTAGGTTCTTTTTGGTGGTGCCCAGTAATAGGACAAGAAACAACAGGGATAAGCTTGAACACAGGAGATTACACCTCAACATGAGGAGAAACTTCTTTACTAGGAGGGTGCTGGAGCCCTGGAACAGGCTGCCCAGAGAGGTTGTTGAGTCTCCTTCTCTGGAGACTTTCCAAACCTGCCTGTATGTGTTCCTGCATGGTCTGCCCTAGGTGATCCTGCTTTGTCAGGGGGGTTGGACTGGATGATCTCTAGAGGTCCCTTCCAATCCTTGACATTCTGTAGCTCCATGATTCTATGTCTGTGTGACTGTCTAGATGGACGGTTTGTAGCAGGCAGCAGGTACTGCAGCAGGTAGACACACGCACAGAGTCTTGGCACAAAAACTTGAATGTCATGGAGTGATGGACCTTTGCATTTGCATTTGTATTTTGTTGTAAGTAAAATATTGTGTTCATCAAAGGTGGCTGAATTTATGTGACACTGGAGGGTTTGTTTTTTTACATGGCCTATTACAGATTTTATGAAGTGACTGTGAAAGCAAGTTTTCAAACAGCTTTCTGACTAGAAGACAGGAAAGTGTTGATTGCTTACTGTGCTTTTTCCTGCCTTAATGGCTGTAGAAACAAAGAACATCAGCTGCTTCAGGCTTTGTGGTAGTTGCAACGCCTGTGGCTTTGACACAGTGAAATGGAGAATTAGACTTCAAAATGAAAAGCCCTTCTAGCATCAGTGGTACAGAAACTACAAACCAGCATACCGTTTTCCTCAAAAACTAGGGGTTTAGAGTCTCAATTCCATATCCAAAGCAACTGTGTAATGACACTTACATGGACACATACATGTGAATGAGGAACGATGCCTCTAAGTGGTAGTTCCTGTGGTTGGTTCAGAACCTGGATTGTTGTGCACCACCAGCACACATGACCAGAGGTTCTTATGGTGCTCACTCAAGTTGGCTCTGTCATGGCTCCCTGTGATGTGCAGAAGATGTAGTTAAGAGCGTGTCCATCCCTCTGAATCACCCAGCACAGCAGGAACTTTGTATTATGAATGTGTTCTCTGAATTTACTTTTCTATGATTCATTCTGTTGAAGTGTTCTTGACTCACTTTTACTATTCTTCTACACCCCTTTCTACCTTAAAATAACTATTTTCTACTTATTTTGTCTGTCACTTTGTAGTGTCACCTCTTTAAATTCTCAGTGAATGAAGATCCCAGCCTGCCTTTTTACTGCATTCCTTCAAATTGGTAATAGACATCAATCTACCTCCTGAGAACCACCTCTTCAAAGCATACTTCTTGTTATCCACCCACATTCAGAGTCTCTCTACTCCTCTGGGGAGATGCAGTAACTAAGTATGAGTTGTCAGTGGTCTCAAGCCTCACAAGCAGAGGGAGCAAAGTCCAGATCTGCAGAATCCTTCCTTGTGAGGGAGATGGGTGGCTTTTTAGACCATGTTGGCCCTGTTGGTATTCCAGGTTAATTCCACTGTTGCCCCAAGCTTGATCCACTTCTGCTGTGCCCCTAGGATTTGCAAATTGCAGGGCCTTCGGCATCCTACTGCAGGATTTCACCTGCAGATCTCATGAGGGTATCCCGAACAAAAGAAACACATAGGGACGGATGCAGGAAGCATAGCTGCTCTCAGCACAAGTTCTGCTGAATTCTGATCACTGTAAGCCTTGCAGCTGCTGCCATTGCACTCTCTCCAGCTACAAAGAGTCAGGGTCCTGAGTGTACAGTTGACTCCTATGGATGCTGTATCCCTCTCAATACCTTCTGTCATATGTTTTTGGCACCTGACCCCCATGACTCCTGGTCTGTGAGGCACTGCATCCTCTTGACACTGAGGTGTAGGAAAAACTCATGCTGCTACAGTCCATTTTAGAGATACAGAGGAAGCCTGTGACTTCCTCTGCTTCTTCCACTACAGAGAATGATTTAAGGATGTCTTCTGAAATTTCTAGGCTCAATAAAACCAAGCATTGTCCTTTCCTAGCATGCAGAGAATGCTGTTGGGTCATGAGATGCTAAGCAACCTGATTCCTCTATCATGAGACTAGTACAGTATCCTATTGAATGTATACCTTTGGCAGCAGAATTATTGTTGTGTCTATGAAGTTGTCCTTCCTCCTATCTCCAGCCTTATTTATTGACGTTGTAGATCTTATGCCAACTCTTCCTCTGTAGACAATTTACTAGTGATTTCTGTCTGGGTGGATAAAGTTTACAGGGTTTATTACTTGCTCCTAATCTGTAAAATTGTCTTTTAACATTCACAGCTCTAAGCTCTTCATAGTACCTCTCAGATTTTTGTCTCCATTGTGGAGCAGCTGTGGGGGTTGGCCATCTCTACTTAAATCCTTTTGGCATGGCTAATGTGTTGTGCCAAGGCTGATTTGTGTTAGCTGTGGCTGTGCTGGCTTTATTGATTTCCATTTATTTTATCAGAGCCTTAGCTGCATTAGAGTTGATGTTGGGAAGGTTTCCAGCACTGAGTTGTTTGGTATGGCCACCAGGAGCTCTGTACCTTCATTAAGCCCTGTGGCATTGCTTAAAACACGGGCAACAATGCTGTTTGCTAAGGGCTGTGCATCCCTGCATGGATGAAGTCCTCTGTGATCTTCTCTTTAATACTGTACTTTGTTAAGACAGAGCTTGAAATTGGCCTCCATTACAATGTTATTGAATTGTAAAATAATACAGTTAGAAGGGACTTTTTGAAGGGACCTTTGAGGTGAACCAGATGACCAGCATGCTGAAAATAATGCTAACTTCAAGTTAAATGAGATTGATAAGGATCTTGTCAAGTCAGGCTTTGATGGCATCCAAAGTTGGAAATCCCATAACCTCTGTGGGGTATCTACACCTTTGTTTCACCACCCTGCTGTGAAGAATGCACATGCAGATGCCCATCTAAACACAGAAATTCTTAGTAGTGGCTGTAGTTGGTTAAAAATGTCATCCAGAGGTGTGAGTACATTATTTCTGTCTTGTCTTTCAGCTACTAGCACTTGTTTGGATTGCAGGTTGAGAAATACCAAGGGCATGGAGGTTAGTGCTCAGAGCAGAGCATTGATGTGGTGGCACAGCATGAAAGACACAGGCATGAGCTCCTTCTCAGAGTACTGCTCAAGCTAGAAGTAGACTTTCCACCCTCTAATGCCCTTCTGTACTACAGCTTTAGGTTACAGATCTTGAGGAACTTGGATCACTGGCAGCAAACCTTTTGTTCTGAGTTTCTGCGAGTTACTTGTATTTGTATGCTCAAAAAATGGCTATCCTTGTTTTCATCCCAGTGATTTCATGTCAGTCTTGACTAGGTGATCTTATTTAAACTTTGCAACTCTTTCTAAGGTTCTGTTTGATATTAATTTGTTTACTTTTATCGTACAATGTTTGTGCTTCATCATGCATAGCCAAGAAAACCACCTATGTGTGTGTATATGTATTTACATTTCTTCTTGTCATGGTGAAACAGCAAACAAGTCAGATGTCTTAAATGTAGATACAAGTTTGCCAGTGGATATTTGTATAGGCTTGAAGTACCTGAGAGCACTTTACATTTCTTACAGGACAGCTTTTTATGTATCTATACCTATCTAGATATATAATTTGGTTTTAGAATGATTCATGGATAGAATGGTTTGTGTTGGAAGGGACATTAAAGATCATCTAGTTCCAGCTCCCCTGTCATAGGCAGGGACACCTTCCCCTACACCAGGTTGCTTGAGGCCTCATTCAACCTGGCCTTGAACACCTTCAGGGAGGGGGTACCTATGACCTCCCTGGGCAACCTGTTCCAGTGTCTCACTGTGACCAAGAAGGCTTCATGGTAGGCTTTAAGATAAACTTGTCATGTATTTCCCAGATATTAGTAATCTTTTCATTTGGTTAGACCAGCCTAAACATAGGCTCTTTGGAGTGCTTTGATTTGTTTGTTCACACTGCTCTAATGAAATATTTCATGTTAAAAAGACCAAATCCATTTGTGTAAATCAATTCTTTTTTATTGCTCCTCAAATGCTATGTCAGGATTATTTTATTTGTTTATTTATTTATCTGCATTATCTTCTCCAAGTGTTTGATGGAAATCTCCTCAGAGAGGAGAGAGGGAGTGCAAGGCATGGGAGTGCTGAAATAGTACAATGGCTTGGAACACCCACGCTGACCTCATGTATGGAGATGAGGTGTCAGAGATGGTGCAGAGAGTTTTCAGGGAAGAGGCAGAAGTGTTGTCCTGGCTACTCAGACTATTGACTGACTCACAAGAGTGTCACTGGGAGTGTAGGCTGGTCAGATGGCTGGAAGGGATGAGCCATGGTGTTGGGTGCAGCAGTTCAGCTTCTTGAAAGAGTTAGAGGCTCATATGAAGGAAGAATGCAAACAGAGCAAAGATACTACTGCTACAGCACCCATGTGTGCACTGGGGAGGCTACCCAAAATGAATCTGCCAGTGCAGGAGTCACAGTAATGTGTCACACAGGACTGATTCGTGGGTGGGAATATCATGTGCCTCTTTGTTTTCAGTGATTCCTGCAATAGTTACTGGTTTCCTTTCTTCTTTCTTTCTGTTTATGTGATGCTGTTGATGGATCTAATTGGTATCAGTTTCCTAAATGATATTGGCTGAAAAAGGCTATTGTTTGCTAACACAAACCCAGCAATTACTTTAGTACATTTTTTCCCCCCAGCAGATTCCCAAATATAATAGACTTAATTTGATTAAAATATTAACAACATGGGTTTGTTAGTAGGTCTCATGATCAGATATGAAACAAGCCTCATAAGCAAATTGCTAGATCATCGGCATCAGATGGCTGTCAGAGGATGAAGCTTCCCTTCATGAAGAACATGATTGGTATTTTGTCTCATGGGTCAGGAAAGCTACAGATTGTAAATACAAAGTTCAGTGCAGCTCTCTCAGAAGCTAACTTCCCAGGTCCATTTTATATTTCAGTATCTTACATTATGCCAGGAGCCTGGATTGTTCTTGATCGTGACTTAGAGGTCTGCTTTTTCAGTCACACTTTGTTTTTGTGGATAGTTGCCACATTCCATTTAGGATAAGGATAACACTTTTCTTCCTGGTGTTTTGGTATTTCCTGGTACTGAAACACAGCACCCTGTGCCAGGGGCCTACACACACTCCTGGTAGCTTTGTGGGCTGCTTGTTCCCAGGGTCAGCTGGGCTATGGTGTGGCCGTACCCTTGGATCAGATGGCTGTGAAAACAGCTGTGTCAGAGCTGCAAAGAGCTATGAGAAGCCTCCTCACAGGCATTGCTCTTTTTTTTTTTTCACAGGAGCACATTTAAGCTGAGCCTTTGCATTTTGTCCCAAGCTGTAGCTCTTCTGTGCCCAACCATGGCCCTTGCTAAACCTGACCCACCAGATTGCCTTTCTGGCCAAGCCTCAGACCTGCCTCCTCACCCTTGCACTTCTTAAGTGATTGTGGACCATGACTGACCCAGGTTTCTGTCACCAGACCTGCTCTGCTTTTCCTGTCTGGGTACCTGGGACTGCGTCCCTGGTCAGCAAGGGCTATGCCCCTGCCTTTGTTGTGGTCACCCTCAGCTCCTGAATCACCTTCTGTTGCAGAGGTGGCTGCCCTTGCTGGTTCCTCACGTGGTTTTCTTTGCTAATTCCAAATCAGAAAAGCATGTTTCCTTTCTCTGATCACAGCATAAAAGGCCAATAAAGAAAACAGAGGCAGGCGTGGATGCTGAACCCTGTAGGTGGGGATGCACACCCTTCTTTTCTTTCCCTGCAGCAGTGGCAACAAACACATGCATGTGAGTAGAGGTTTGCAGAGCACAGAAGACAAAGGATTTTAAGGTGAAGTTATGAATGATCTGGAAAAGTCATCACTTCAATGGCTCATCTCTCTTGAGAGCATCATGATGGGATATCAAAGTAAATATCAAGGAGGTGTCCTTTGTTTACCCTGGTGTATTACCATGCCCTAACTGCTGAGAAGAGTCAGCATGCCCCAGTGTCTGAGAAATTAATTCTGGGTTTCTCCCCAGACAATGGAGATGTCATGATGATCAGAGGAAAGGCCACCAATCAGCCAGTGAAATTCTGTGGCCTATCCATTGTTCCATCTTCCCAAACTCAATGGCTGTTTTAAGTGGCTCTTGTGAACAACTCACAATACAATTTTAGATTATTACAGGGGTCATTGTGCTTGCTCACTTGAAGGTCAGGGACATGTTTGTTTTTCCACACAGGAATTTTTCCCAATCACAAACATCTCAATTGTTTCATAGCAAATTATATTTGGAAAGAACTGTTGAACTTCTGAGAAGAGAAATTATGCTGTCTACTTTATGAGTCAAAAAAAGAGCAGGCTTAAAACTCTCAGGCTAACAAAAACTAATAAAATAAAGACTAAATCTCGTCTAGTACTGTAAGTGCCTCCTATTTTTTCATTAGCAGTGTTTGCATCATCACACAGTACTGCAAAAACAGCTTTAAAGCTAACTGATACATTTTATGTGTGTTCTCTCTGTGATGAGAGGGTAGTACCTGCTCTAGCAGTGGGGTCAGACTGGATGATTTGTTGAGGTCCTTTCCACCCCCTAACATTCTGTGATTCTGTGATTCCCTTCCTGTGAACAGGAACAGTCTTTTCTAAGGATGCATAATCAGGTCAATGCTGTATCTTTCCTCTGCTTTCAACATCTAAATGGGGAGCTGTTTTCAGGAAATGTCAGTCTTGTAACTTCCATAGTGTTAATAGTCAAAAGTAGTCTTACTTTCATGACAAAGTTAATTTTGAGCTCTACAGAACACAAAAAATTGTCCTTTGCCCATTTTCATTGCTCTTCAAAGAGGATTGACAAGGTACTTCATGTATCTGTGGTGCAGTTGTTAGAAGTACTTACTAGATAGCTTTGCTTATGCTGTTGTTGCGAACTGTCAAAGGAGCACAAAACTTCAGCAGCTTTCCTTTTCTGAATTGATGAGACAGTGTTTCAAAAAAGCTCAGCAGATGACAGTTACTATCTGAATGAATGATAAGAGTCATGTGTTAAATGAAGAGTCTGGTAGTTAACTGGTTATAGTTAGAATAAACCTTTAGAATAAACCAAACCAGGTTGGAAGAGACCTTCAAGATCATCGTGTCCAACCCATCAACCAATCCAACCCACCCAAACAACTAACCCATGGCACCAAGCACCCCATCAAGTCTCCTCCTGAACACCTCCAATGATGGCGACTCCACCACCTCCCTGGGCAGCCCATTCCAATGGGCAATCACTCTTTCTGTATAGAACTTCTTCCTAACATCCAACCTGAGCCTCCCCTGGCGCAGCCTGAGACTGTGTCCTCTTGTTCTGGTACTGGCTGCCTGGGAGAAGAGACCATCATCCACCTGTCTACAACCTCCCTTCAGGTAGTTGTAGAGAGTGATAAGGTCACCCCTGAGTCTCCTCTTCTCCAGGCTGGGCAATCCCAGCTCCCTCAGTCTTTCCTCATAGGGCTTGTGTTCCAAACCCCTCACCAACTTTGTTGCTCTTCTCTGGACTCGTTCCAGCAAGTCAACCTCCTTCCTAAACTGAGGGGCCCAGAACTGGACATATCTAATAAGTCATACAAGATGAGCATCCCAGCATCATCTTTTGCCACCTTCACATCTTTTGGCCATTCTGGCTTCTCCAATTATTTTACAAATACTGAGACTGAATTAAAAACAAGAGGAGAAAATATATCTTACACTGAAGTCTTTATTTCTTGGGCTGGTATCTATAGGTTGGAAGCACACTGGCTGAGGCTGTGAACCAGGGAGTGTGGTTGGAGTATAAATTGCTTTACAGATATTCTTTTGGTAGCCATGTTGCAAGAAGAACACTCTCTTCAGTATGCCTGAGTCATTTCCTGATTGAAATGAAGTGGGCAGAAGTTCCCCAACTAGTGATTTGTAGCTGAGGTTCTGTCTTGAGCTGAATGATGTATTTGAGCTTAATGGGGCAGAGACTAGAATGCTTTGGATTTGAGCATGCAGTTTTCCCAGAAAGGGAATAATAGAATACTTTAGGTTCAGAGGGACCTCTGAAGATCATCTAGTTCACCCTCCCTGCAGTCTGCAGTGTGATGAATGGAGTGATAATTTGTGTCAATTAGATGATCTTGAGTAAAGTAAAACCTAAAGCAGAAGCGTGAGTGGTGAAAGAGGGGATCAGACCCTGGAAACTGACATATGTAACTAGGGGAAGATTTTTTAATCTTTTTTTTTAGCCTTTATCATAACCAGTTGTTTATGATTATGATATTTAAAGAGGAATTAGCTTGTGTTTAGTGTGCGTGCTGGTGGTGCGCAGACTCCCCGCGCACCCAGCGCTGTTTGCTTGCCTTTTATTGCCTTAAAATAGCTCTTTTAAAAATTATTTTTAATCTAATTTTAATTGGCTTTGTCACTAATAACAGCAGGGACATCTTCAACTACAGCAGGTTGCACAGAGCCCTGTCCTGCTTCACCTGGAATATTTCCACGGATAGGGCTTCTACCACCTTTCCGGGCAACCTGGGCCAGGTTTTCACCACCCTCAGCATAAAAAATGTCTTCCATATATCTGGTCTAAATGTACCCTCTTTTAATTTGAAACAATTGCCTCTTGTCCTGTCACAACAGGCCCTGCTAAAAAGACTGTCCCCATCTTTCATCTAGGCCCCTTTGTGTAGGCTCTCCCTGGAGCCTTCTTCAGGCTGAACAACCCCAACTCTCTCAGCCTGTCCTCACAGCAGAAGGGCTCCAGCCCTCTGCGCCTCCTCTGTACCTGCTCCAACAAGTGAATGTCTTGTGCTGAAATATTTATTGTTTTAAACCCATAACTCTCTGTATCTGTGATGTTGCCATCTAAATACCAGTATCTAATATAGAAGGATCACCTCTGTTGGATAAATGCTTGTTACCTCAATTGGAAAAGTAACTAACTCTTGGCTCAACGATTGCCCTTCAGTGTGCAGGAGCTTGCGCTCTGAGTCTCTCTTGCTGAGAGATTCTGACAGCCATGAATTCACAGTACCACAGTATCGCTAAGGTTGGGAGAGACCTCAAGGATCATCGAGTCCAACCTGTCACCACAGACCTCATGACTAGACCATGGCACCAAGTGCCACATCCAGTCTCCTCTTGAACACCTCGAGGGATGGTGACTCCACCATCTCCCTGGGCAGCCCATTCCAATGACCAATGACTCCCTCGGTGAAGAACTTTCTCCTCACCTCGAGCCTAAACTTCCCCTGGTGCAGCTTGAGACTGTGTCCTCTTGTTCTGGTGCTGGTTGCCTGGGAGAAGAGACCACTCCCCTTCCTGGCTACAACCACCTTTCAGGTAGTTGTAGAGGGCAATGAGGTCACCCCTGAGCTTCCTCTTCTCCAGGCTAAACAACCCCAGCTCCCTCAGCCTCTCCTCATAGGGCTTGTGTTCAAGGCCTCTCCCCAGCCTTGTTGCCCTTCTCGATGTTCTTCTTAAACTGAGGGGCCCAGAACTGGACACAGTACTGAAGGTGTGGCCTAACCAATGCAGAGTACAGGGGCACAATGACTTCCCTGCTCCTGCTGGCCACACTATTCCTAATGCAGGCCAGGATGCCATTGGCCCTCTTGGCCACCTGGGCACACTGCTGGCTCATGTTTAGGCAGCTGTCAATCAGCACCCCCAGGTCCCTAACATTCCAAACAGAAAATACAAAATTTGATACTTGTAGCCACAGAAAATACCTGGCTGCTCTTTTCAGCCTGCCTGAGCTATGTCTGAATGCAGGTAGCCGTGGCGGCCCACAGCTTCATGTGGGCGATGCTACTGGAAAGTAGTTTGCCTGCAGCAGAGTTTTCTGGAGTGAGCTGTAGCTTGCTGGAAAATTTGGTGAAGTGCATGATATGGATATATGCTTTGTACACTCAAAGTCAACACAGAATAGATGCTCTGCTTCCTGCTATAACATACTCTTTGGTAGCAAAACTGGGTGTAGAGTCCTTCTCTACTGGATGTAGAGTGCTGATCTCTAATGCAGGGTATGATCAGTCAAACTTATTGTGATTTCAGAAGATATTCAGGGTACTTTGGCTCAAGCATCAGGGAGGCAAGGAACAAGTGATTTTTTTTACTTTTCTGGGAAAATGCCTTCCCCCTCCCCATCTCTTTTGATTACTCTCTCTGACCTTGCCTGTTGCGACATTTTTCCACTATGAGCAAGGAAAAAACTGTGGTGAATGGACTCACAATTTCATTATAGAATCATAGAATCATCAGAAAAGTCCTTTAGGATCATTGAGTCCAACCATAACCCAGCTACCATGACCATTAAATGATATCCTGAAGCACCACATCTACATGCTTCTTGAACACTGTCAGGGATGGTGACTCCACCACCTCCCTGGGCAGCCTGTTCCAATGTCTCACCACTCTTTCAGTAAAGATATTTTTCCTAATATCCCACTTAAACCTCCCCTGGCACAATTCAAGCTCATTTTCTCTTGTCCTATTGCTGGTTACTTGGGAGAGGAGGCCAACACCGGCCTCACTCCAACCTCCTTTCAGGTAGTTGCAGAGATCTCCCCTCAACCTTCTCTCCTCCAGACTGAATATGGAATAGTATTTCCCTGTTGCATAAAGCTAGTGAGCTACTCTGTGATCATAAGCTGGGAAGCAATATCTTATACAAACCTCCCAGCATTATATAAATGTACTTTCTGAAGGAAGATTAGACAGAAGTTGCTTCACAGTACTTCCATGTGCCAACCTAACAGATGCACCCCAAACTAATGTCAAGTCTTATGATAAGTCAAAAGTTGTCATATCATGGGCGGCTGGTTGGGGTGTCTTTTTCATCCTTTGGCAGCAGAATGTGAAAATGGGAAATCTCACAGGTCTGCAGGTCTTAGATGAAATTCTGTGAGAGAGATAAACTTGCAAGAGAAGAATGCTGTGCTATAAATAGACTGTCTGTCTCTTCAGAAGAATGGTGAAAAGTATTTTTAGGCTCTTGCTGTCTCATCAGAACAAAAGAAACATTCTATTTCTTAGGTCTCATGATATCTTGCATACTTAATCTTTGGTGATTATAGCTGCCTGAAGCTGTATTGAGCAGAGAATCATAAACATGTAGATAGAGGACACTTTTAGAAATCTTGTATAATTCTCCTTTCTACATGGAAATGGAAAAAGAGCAAGAAGTGATGCCATTGCCCTTCACTCACTAAATGGTTTCTTCATAGAAAAGCTGTTGATTTGCTGGTTTATTCCTGTTCTGCTCCTCTTTGTTGTTCTCTCCCAAGAAAGAAGATAAATGCTTTGAAGATATGTGAGTCCTTATCTTTTGCTTTCTAGGTGGTGACTTTCATGCCTTCGAGTTAACGTAATGCAATAGATGCTGGAGGCATTGGGAAGCAATTCTTCACATGGGGGTGGTGAGGCACTGCAACAGGTTGTCCAGAGAAGTTGTGGAGGCTCCAAGCCTGAAAGCTAGGTTGGATGGGGTCTTGAGCAACTTGGTCTAGTAGGGGGTGTCCTACCCATGGCAGGGGGTCTGGGACTAGATGATGTTTAAGGTCCCTTCCAACCCAAACCATCTATGATCTCCCACCTATGCTGTCAATGTTCTATCAATGATATTTCCTGTTTCCTTAAAGCCTTTGGATATAATAAAGGGCTGCCTGGTCTGAATTAAGTTCAAGAGACATTGAATGTAAAAGCCATTTCTTGAATGTTTAATACTTTTTGAAAGATAGGGCCTTTTTTTTTTTTCCTTTTGCATTTTATTTTCTAAGCTACATTAAGTAAATTGCTTGAATGTAATTTCCTGAATGTAATTTATAGATTTATAGATGTGCAGTAAGCTTGAAGTTTGTAATGTGTCTTTTGGCCTTGGTTAATTAGGTACTGGCAAAGTATTAGAGTGATAGAGTGAAAGTATCATAGGGACTAGAACATCTCTTCTGTGAAGAAAGACTGAGAGACCTGGAGCTGTTCAGTCTTGAAAAGACTGAGAGAGGATCTTATTAACATCTATAACTATCTGAGGGGTCAGTGTAAAGATGAAGGTGCCAGGCTCTTTTTGGTGGTGCCCAGTAACAGGACCAGGAGCAACAGGCGTAAGCTGGAACACAGGAAGTTCCACCTCAGAATGAAAAGAAACTGCTGTGAGGGTTCTGGAGCCCTGGAACAGGCTGCCCAGAGAGGTTGTGGAGTCTCCTTCTCAGGACAATTTCCAAGCTTGCCTGGATGCGTTCCTGTGCATCCTGCCCTTGGTGATCCTGCTTTGTCAGGGGCGTTGGACTAGATGATCTCTAGAAGTCCCTTTCAACCCTTAGCATTTTAAAATTTTGTGATGATCACTAGTAATACTGCCCTTTTTGATCTGGATTTGACTGTTGTTCAGCTTCATGTCTGTAGGAGCAAAAATGATGATAGTGTGAGTTTGGTTTTATCCCCCTCTTTTTCTTTTTCCTCCCTAGCACTTAACAGTGATGGTGTAAAATGTATAGAGACCCCAAGTATCTCAAGCATCCCGGGAAATCTGAAGCTGTCAAAAAGCAGAAGTTATATAATGATTAGTGTGGAAATGACAAATCCAAAATGTAGCAAAGCACTGATATAAAACCCAAGCACATGAAAATGGGTCAGGCTTTAGAAAGCCCTTTTTTCCCCCCTCAGAAATGCACACATTTGCTTTCATTTCCTCCTTATGGCCCCAAGCCTTTTAGAATTCCTGGGGTTTCAGTTTTATTTTTTACTTATTTTAAAGTCTAAAAGAGCCTTCACTTTAAAAGGAGCAAGCAAAACCCTTTAACCTCTCTTTCACCAGTCAGGAATTGTGCCTGTAAGGAATACACAGAATTGCTTGAGTCCTTTGATGAAATCATGAGAATCAGTATGTTGTACTTCAAGTGCCATTGGAATGTCTCAAGACAGAGCAGGTTTTAGTACAAACATGACTAGATAGTCTTTTGTAACTGCTGTGCTACAGACCTCATCAGTTGTCTTAAACCAAGATTTCTTTGGTGTAAGGGTTTGTCTTTGTTTTCCTTATACAATTTGAGATCAGTTTTATTGGACTCCCAAAGTTTGCCTAGGTCATAAATTGCATTGCTGTATTCATCTGATGCAGGTAAAATATGCAATGTTCTATCACTGGAAGTGAAAATAGTATTTACATATTATTTTAGGAAAGAAAAAGGCAGAAAGTGTTGCCTTTTTATTTGGCAAAAGTCAGTGTCAAGTGCAGCAAATAAACAAATGCCTTTTGGGTTGTCTGAAGATTTATAGCTTTGTAATGAAGCCTCCTCTTGGAGGGGGAAGAAATAAATGTATTGTGTGTGAACCATCTCTGGATATGACCCATCAATTGAACTGTCATTTGGCATAATTTCTGCTTTTTGTGTTGCTAGTGCAGGCTGGCTCTTCTGCTGGAAGCATCTTGTGCATTCCCTAATTGCTGAGAAGAATGACCTAGATTTTATGGCATCCTCTGCATGATATTTCAGAGTCAGCTCTGTCAAACAGCAACACTTCTCTGAATCAAAGTCAATTAAACTGTATCAAAATAATGAGTATTGATCTTTTTGATTAAGTATCTGCATAACTCAGGAGTTTTCCTGAATATACTGGCATCTTGCTAGCTGTGTTCCCTACTATGTCTGATCCATTCCTACTTGCTGTCTTTCACATATGACATAGAGCCATCCCAACTTCTATTGGGAGTTGACTCTCCAAGCTGGTGTTCTTCCTGTTAAAATAGAGGCTTGGAAGAGGTATTTAAAAGATGTGTTTAGGGACATGCTAAACGCAGCAGACTTGGCAGTGTTGGGATAATGGTTGGACTGGATAATCTTAAAGGTCTTTTGTAACCTGCACATCTCTGTGAGTGTGTGGATGCATTTATAGTTGGTATCACACTGAAGGTAGCTAAATCAGATGGCACAAATGGAGTTACTGCATCAGGAATATGGGTTCTGGCTCTTAGTGACTTTTAGTTCTTCACTACATTTGGTTGTCCAGGGTGGTTGTGGAGTCTCATTCTCTGGAGGCTTTCAAAACCTTCCTGGATGTGTCCTTGTGTGGCCTGCCCTAGGTGATCCTACTTTGGCAGGGGGGTTGGACTAGATGATCTCTAGAGGTGCCTTCCAACTCCTGATATTCTATGATTTTATGATCTGTAACAAAGCAAGTGAACAGGGTCTCATCCAGGGATTATCACAGAATGGTAGCAGTTGGAAGGGTAGACATTGAAAGAGGTTGAAATCTTGGAAGATGTTTTCCTAACTTTTTTAGTTCTTGGGGTTTATGGTTTTTGAATAAATATATTTCAAGAAATTACATTTTAAGAGACTGTAAAATAACACTCAGGGACTAATTAGAGCAGAGGCAGGGAGGGGAACACCTCTAGAACTTTGTCAAGTTGAGGAGAAAGGAAGCAGTCTATTCACAGCCAAAGCCTGGTCTGGGGAACTCACTGCTTTGAAATAGGGCATTACAAAGATAGAAGAACCTTGTTATGATAAGAGTACAGGGTATGTTAATGATTCAAAGTAAAATCTTAATGAGGAGGGGTCTTAAGCTTTTGAAGCGTGCAGTATTGTTGATGATGGAGTATGGAATCAGTACGGACGACCAGTATGATCCAGTATCGTTAGTTTAATTAAGGAACCTCTACAGCTCATATAGACTCACAGAGCATCCTTGGCATAGCTTCATTGGTTCCCCACAACTGACCCCACATCGCACTGCTGTACATTATTGGTTAAACTACTGATTTCACGTGAGGTTGTCGATCGACGTATGCATCCTGTTATTCCCAGATAATTCTCTGTTTGCAGCTACCAGTACCTTGCTTTAGGTACACACTGCAAGCACAGCTCTATTTTGCTGAACTGCTAGCTACTTCTACACTTATGCTAAGCAAGGCCTGCCACTATGTCAAGCTCTAAGCTTATATTGCCAGGTTGCTCACACCACTTATTGCTATGATTGCCACACAGTATAATGAGCTTTTCCATACTATCTGCTTATCTATTTGCTCAGCTCTTCAATCTTGGATTGCTTCATCAACACATGGTTTAAATGAGCTGTAAGAATAAGTGGAGGTATATGAAATACATCAATAGTTTTGAATTAGTGCCCATGGAAGCAGTGTGGTATGTTGGGAAAGCAGTCCGTCTGTCAAAGAGACATTTCCTATGTGCTTTTAAAACCCAAAGATCTTTCTCATTTATTTTACTGGCAGTTGCTGTGATACTCTGGTCATCCTTTGTTCACACTGGTGATTCATAGAATGGTTTGGGTTGCAAGTGACCTTGAGATCCATCATTTCTCAAGAGTCCTTGCTCACTGGAGAGGTCCCTAATGACCGGAAGCTGGCCAGTGTGATGCCTATCCACAAGAAAGGCTGGAAGGAGGAACCAGGGAATTACAGACCTGTCAGCCTGACCTCAGTGCCAGGCACAATTATGAACAGGTCATTCTGAGTGTAACCACACAGCACCTACAGGATGGCCAAGGGATCAGGCCCAGCCAGCATAGATTTAGGAGGGGCAGGTCCTGCCTGACCAACCGGATCTCCTTTTTACCATCAGGTTACCAGCCTGCTGGATGTGAGGAAGGCTGTGGGTGTAGCCTACCTGGACTTCAGCAAGGCCTTTGACACTGTCTGCCACAACAAACTCCTGGCAAAGCTGGCAGCTCGTGGCTTGGACAAATTTACTCTGAAATGGGTCAAGAACTGGCTGGAGGGCCAGGCCCAGAGAGTGGTGGTGAATGGTGCCACATCCAGTTGGTGGCCAGTTACTATTGCTGTCCCCCAGGTATCAGTGCTGGGTTCTGTCCTATTCAGCATCTTTATTGATGATCTGGACAAGGGGACTGAGTCCATCATCAGTAAGTTTGCAAATGACACCAAGTTAGGAGCAGGTGTCGATCTGTTGGAGGATAGGAGGGCCCTGCAGAATGACTTTGACAGGCTGGATGAGTGGGCAGAAGCCAATGGGATGAGATTTAACAAGGCTAAGTGCAGGGTTCTACACATTGGCCACAACAACCCCAAGCATTGCTATAGGCTGGGGACACAGTGGCTGGAGAGCAGCCAGGCAGAAAGGGACCTGGAGGTGCCGGTCAGTATGGGCCAGCAGTGTGCCCCGGGGGCCAGGAGGACCAATGGCATCCTGGCCTGTATCAGGAATAGTGAGGCCAGCAGGACAAGGGAGGTTATTCTTCCCCTGTACTCAGCACTGGGTAGGGCACATCTTGAGTGCTGTGTCCAGTTCTGGGCCCCTCAGTTTAAGAAGGACATCGAAACACTTGAACGTGTCCAGAGAAAGGCGACAAAACTGGTGAGGGGCCTGGACACAATCCCTATGAGGAGAGGCTGAGGGAGCTGGGGTTGTTTAGCTTGGAGAAGAGAAGGCTCAGGAGAGACCTCATTACTCTCTACAACTACCTGAAGGGAGGCTGTAGCCAGGTGGGGGTCAGTCTGTTCTCCTAGGCAACCAGCAACAGAATGAGAGGACACAGTCTGAAGTTGTGCCAGGGGAGGTTCAGGCTGGATGTTAGGAAGAAGTTCTTCACAGAGAGAGTGATTTGCCATTGGAATGGGCTGCCCAAAGAGGTGGTGGAGTTGCCATCCCTGGAGATCTTCAAGAAAAGACTGGATGAGGCACTTATTGCCATGGTCTAGTTGATTGGCTAGGGCTGGGTGATAGGTTGGGCTGGATGATCTTGGAGGTCTCTTCCAACCTGGTTGATTCTATGATCATCCAATTCCAACCCCCTGCTATGGGCAGGGACACCTTCCACCAGGCCAGGTTGCTGACGGCCTCATCCAAGCTAGTCTTGAACACCTCTGGGGAAGGGGCATCCACAACCTCCCTGGGTAACCTGTTCCAGTGTCTCACTACCCTCACTGTAAAGAATTTCTTTCTAATATCCAGTCTAAATCTCCCCTTCTCAGGCTCATCCTGTCATTATAAGCCCTTGTAAAAAAATCCCAGCTTTCTTGTAGGTCCTTCCAGGTGCTGGAGCGTTGCTCTAAGGTCTTCCTAGAACCTTCTCTTCTCCTGAACAGCCCCCAACTCTGTCAGCCTGTTCCCAGAGGGGACAGGCTCCAGCTCTCTGATCATCTTCATAGCCTCCTCTGAATCTGCTTTAGCAGTTCCATGTCCTTCTTATGCAGGGAGCAGCAGAACTGGATGCAGTACTTGGGGTCTCATGAGAGTAGAGGTGGAGAATCCCCTCCCTAATCCTGCTGGTCACGCCTCTTTTGATGCAGCCCAGGATATGGTTCAAGATCTTCAGAACGTTCTCAGGAGTTATTGTGATGGGTTGTTTTGTTTTGTTTGTCTTCATATAGCAGCAAAACAGAGGTACTTGCTGTAATAAAACTGCTCTTTTATGCTCCTTCTTGGTGTTGGATTAAAAGTTAACCAAGATTTTCTCCAGTCCCTTATTTTTTTGAAAGCAAGGAGAGAAGAAAAAGATCCTTTTGTGACGCTTTCTTTGACCTTCTTTTCTTCCTGCTCATAAAAAAAAGGAGCTTTGTGCTCCTGACCTTTCTACCCTTGCAGGCACAGAGCAAAATTCCTAGCTGTGCTGATAGTCAGTATGTTTACCAACAAGCTCTCTAATTAGAAGCCACCAGGAAATCCTCACTGGTGCTATCTATTCTGCCTACTTGTGACATTAATATTCAGATTATTTTCTGTATTAGGCAGAATATTTGCATATCTTTCCAAAGTTCTTTTCTCCTACTATCATACACTCCAGTCTCACAAGATATACAGACAAGAGACCAGAATTGAACAGGCTTAATGAATAATTGAACAGGGGAATCATCCTTGACTTTTTTATACATTTTTTTCAGCAGTTGCTGGCAAGAGTGTTTGAAACTGTGTTGACATGGAATCACAGCATTGTCAGGGCTGGAAGGGACCTCAAGGATCACCTAGTTCCAACCATGCCATGGGTAGAGACGCCTCACACTAGATAGGTTGCTGAGATCCACATCCAGCCTGGCCTTAAAAACCTCCAGGGATGGGACTTCTACCACCTCCCTAGGCAACCTGTTCCAGTGTCTCACCAGCCTCATGGTGAAGAACTTCCTAACATCCAGTCTTCTACTATACTTCTTCTAACATCCCATTTCTACTTTTGCTCCATTCCTCCTAGTCATGTCACTACCCACCACCCTAAAAAGTCTGGAAGTTAGGAAGAAATTCTTCACAGAATGAGTGATTTGCCATTGGAATGGGCAGCCCAGGGAGGTGGTGGGCTTACCATCACTGGAGGTGTTTAAAAAGAGACTGGATGGGGCACTTGGTGCCATGGCTTAGTTGATTAGATGGTTTTGGGTGATAGGTTGGACTCAATGATCTCGAAGGTCTTTTCCAACCTGGTTAATGCTGTACTCTGTAATCCTACAGAATACTTTGAAGTGACTAAGTAGAGTAAAAGCATGTGCAAAAAAAAAAGTGAAGCCATTCTGTCATGACAAATATCTCTCAGTCCAGCTTAATGGTAATACTTGTATTGACTGAAATATTTCTCTTTATCCTCATACATCTCTGAAGATGTTTGGATGCTCACATGTTCATCCATGATCTTATTAAGAGCTGATTTAAAAATCTTTGAGGCTGTTGAATGTTCAGAAATAATTGCTCTTTTGTTCCCTGTATGGCATCATTAATTTGAAAGAGCAATGGGATTGTAAAGGTTCATCTGTTAAAAAAGTTTCCTTTAAAAAAAAAAAACTTCAACAAGCCAACCAAAACTAAAAGTATCGTCAAGGACAGCAATGTATTTGAGATAATAACTATGAACTCCCTAATTCTGGGTGATAGCAGTGAACTAGCTGAGGGTTTCATTTTGAAAAGGTAATTACTGTGTTCTAGATTATTATTTTCTCAATTAATTTCACATAATACCTCTTCAAGTCACATTTCATAAGTGGAACCTCTGTACATTCAATGTATCCTTGCCCTGTACCGTGCTGTAAAATGCTTGTGAACGAGACTTGCTGATATTAAGCATTAAAAAAACATACAGGCTGGGCAGTAACTGGCTGGAAAGCAGCCCTGAGGAGAGAGACTTGGGGGTGCTGGCGGACAAAAAGCTCAACAGGAGCTCTCAATGTGCACTTGCAGCCTGCAAAACCAATCAGATCCTGGGCTGCATCAGGAGAAGTGTGGCCAGCAGGTCAAGGGAGGTGATCCTCCCCCTCTCCTCAGCCCTGGTGAGACCCCACCTGGAGTACTGTGTCCAGTTCTGGAGCCCCTATTACAAGAGGGATGTGGAGGTGCTGGAACGTGTCCAGAGAAGGGCCACAAGGATGATCAGAGGGCTGGAGCACCTCTCCTGTGAGGACAGACTGAAGGAGTTGGGGCTGTCCAGTCTGCAGAAGAGAAGGCTCCAAGGTGACCTAATTGTGGCCTTCCAGTATCTGAAGGGGGCCTACAGGAAGGCTGGGGAAGGACTTCTCAGGATGTCAGGTAGTGATAGGACTAGGGGGAATGGAATGAAGCTGGAGGTGGGGAGATTCAGGCTGGATGTGAGGAGGAGGTTCTTCCCCATGAGAGTGGTGAAACCCTGGAATGGGTTGTCCAGGGAGGTGGTCGAGGCCCTGTCCCTGGAGGTGTTTAAGCCCAGGCTGGATGAGGCTCTGGGCAGCCTGATGTAGTGTGGGGTGTCCCTGCCCATGGCAGGGGGGTTGGAACTAGATGATCCTTGTGGTCCCTTCCCACCCTGAATGATACTATGATAAGCTGATATTCACAAGCTCTGTGGAACTCATGTAGTGCTTCAAATTTGTAGATGGTACTAGCAGGTGGTAGTTAAGAAAAGCTTGCATAATTTCTCTAAGTTACTAGTTTCAATGTAAAGCAAGCTGCTAATAAATGGTGATGGTTAATGACTGATAGCTTTTGCTAATGAGACTCTGAACACCTTTCCTCTTGACTGCTTCTTTGGCTGTAGTTAATAGTTGGCTTGTGAAGGACAATTATGATATCAGTGGCTCACTATGGGATGACTAAGAGGCCGCATGAAGGGAACAAATGCCAGTTTTACGCTGTGGAGCTAACTGATGAGAGCACTTAGCGCTGTGCCTGCATCCTGCATTACTCCAAGCTGCCAGTCCCATCTTGGGTGCGGCTCTAAATCTGGCTGCTTAGGTTCAAAGCCCTAAATGGGCTCAGACAGCCTTATCTCAAAGACTGCCTGGCCTCTCTGTAGCAGCTTCTTCCACAGGAGTAAAGCTACTGAAGTACAGGTTTGCTCTCTACTTTGTGAAATGCTCAGGTGCAAGACAGAGAGTTGAACATTTTATGGTCTTCAGAAAAAGGCAAAGCTTTTTTTTGGTTTCTGTTTGCTTTCTTAAAGCAATTACCCCTCTGACAGTTGCAGTGTAAAATTGCTGCTTCTGATAAGCTTCCAGAATAAACACAGCAGGTTGAACTCATAAGCAGCTTAGCTTCAAAGCTGTAGCAGGGGTAGATGGGAGAATCATTTACTGCAGTGGGTGATAGTGTTTCTGTGTGCGTATCTGCCCATGAGCACTCCCACGTGTGTGTACCGTACCTGCACACGTGTCCAAGCGTAGTAAAAGGGGGCTGTGCTCAGATTGGTTTTGCAAGGTTGTTTTGAAGGAAGTTCTCTGTGTGATACTGCTTCTTACACATATGCATGTTACAGACAAGTGCAATGGAAGGGATGATCTGTTGGAAGGCTCTACAAGGAAGTTGGACAGGCTGGATCAATGGGCTGAGACGAGTTGTATGAGGTTAAACAAGGCCAAGTGCCAGGTCCTGCAGTGGTGTCACAACAACCCTGTGCAACACTCCAGGCTTGGGGCAGAGCAGCTGGAAAGATGCCTGGCAAAAAAGGACCTGGATGACAGCCACATGAATATGAGCCAATGTGTGCCTAGGTGGCCAAGAAGGCAAACAGCATCTTGGCCTGTATCAGCAATAATGTAGCTAACAGGAGTAGGGAAGCGGTTGTCTCCCTGTACTCAGCACTGGTGAGACCACATCTTGAATACTGGGTTCACTTTTGGGCCTCTCAGTACAAGAAGGGCACTGAGTTGCTGGAGTGTATCTAAGGAAGGGCAGTGAAGCTGGTTGAAGGGTCTGGAGAACAGATCTTATGAGGAGCAGCTGAGGGAACTGGAGTTGTTCAGCCAGAAGAAAGGAGGCTAAGGGGAGACCACCTCACTCTCTGCAACTACCAGAAAGGAGGTTGTAGTGAGGTGGGAGTCAGTCTCTTTCCTAGCTCATAAGTGTCAGGATGAGAGGAAATAGCCTCAAGTTGGACCAGGGTAAGTTTAGGTTGGATATTAGGAAAACATTTCTTCACTAAAAGAGTGGTTAAGCTCTGGAACAGGTTGGCCAAGGAAGTGCTAGAATCACCATCCATGGAAGTATACAAAACCCATGTAGATGTGGTGCTTAGGACCTGATTTAGTGGTGGACTTGACTGTTTTGGGTAAATGCTGAAACTCAACGATCTTGAAGGTCTTTTCCAACCTTAATGATTCTGTATTTAAAAAAGGGAAAACTTACTGAGGTTGTAAATTCAGGAGTTAACAAGCTCAGAATGACCTACTGTAGGTGGTTGTAGCCAGGAAGGGGTTGGTCTCTTCTCCCAGACAACCAGCACCAGAACAAGGGGACACAGTCTCAAGGTGTGCCAGGGGAGGTTTAGACTCAAGGTGAGGAGGAAGTTCTTCACCGAGCGAGTCGTTCATCATTGGAACGTGCTGCCCAGGGAGGTGGTGGAGTCACCGTCCCTGGAGGTGTTCAAGAGGGGATTGGACGTGGCACTTGGTGCCATGGTCTAGTCATGGGGTCTGTGTTGATAGGTTGGACTCAATGATCCTCAAGGTCTCTTCCAACCTTAGTTATACTGTGATACTGTGATACCATAATTGGCGGTGGCTTAGCAAGAGCAGTTTGGTTTCTTTCCATGTTTGCATCATCTGACCGGTTTTCCACAGGTTTTTGGCAGAGTCATCCCAGGTTATACTTGCAACATTCAATTTAGTTTTCAAAGAAGGGTTGACTCTGCCATGGACTTCACCATTATGTAAACTGATGTAATTTCAAGTGGTTTTACAAATGTCATGGTAGGTTTGCATTTTGCCATATAGGTAATACAATTTTTGGTGCTCCATTCTGAATACCCAACTCTGAGAGTACTTCATGCTATACAGCATTTGAAGCATGGAGAGCACAGCTTTTACTGATTTGCAGTTCAGTGCTGGTGGTTCAGTGCCTCTGATCTGTGGCAGATCTTGTGAGTATTTCTAAAGGTCTCATGTGACTAAATGGAAGGAAAATCATTCCTGAAACCAAAGCCATGAGTACTCACGTATGTTTTATGACAACCTTCCAATCATTAGGACTAAAGCTTTACCTGTTAAAGGTTTCCCAAGCTCAGCACAATTTATCTTCATTATTTTTTCCCCTTAGGAGAGATAGCTAGGTGAAGGATAGATTGAGGATCTTGGAGGTGGAACAGAGACGGGCCACACACTTTTGAAGTCTTGCTGTTCAGAAGTATCAGGGAGGCCACTTTCATTCTGCAAGGATAAATCAGTCCATGTGAAAGATAGCAGCCTCATATTCTGCTTAGGTTCTGGGTTGAAGTCTTGATAACAATGCTTTGACATAGTTAATTTTTGTTAGCTCTCCCACCTCCTTTTCTTACTCCTTGCTTTGATAAAATAAAACCTATGAACTACTGCATGTGAGAGCTGGGAAACAGCAAAAGGAGCATTGTCCATTCAATCACAACAGGAAACTACTTGTGCTCACATAATGAGACTTTCATGTGTCATGATGAGGCATTCTACTGTCTCAAAATGTAATATGGTTTTAAAGCTTATCCTTTATAATATGTCACATAGTATAAATATCCTTGCTGAATCCTGGTCTTAAAATACAATAATTGACATTATTGAAGGTGTCCTGCAGGAGGTTGCTTTGTTGCCCTTTGTATGGTTCACACTGTACCAAAGGCATAGACTACAAATGGTTTTCTATGTTGTTGGTTGTAATTAAGTCTGTTTAGTGTGCATAATTAACAGTAGGAGCAAGAGATTCTACAAATTCTCTTCTGCCTCTTAAAATTTGAAGAAGTCCCCCATTATTATGTCCTTTTGCTTGGAGAAGCTATGAAAAAGATACCTGCTGCATGAAACTAAAATTAGAGATCCAACAATGCCTGTGGGTTCAGGAACCAGGAGAGGGAAGGAAAAAAGACAGAGCCAAGCCTGTGTTACAACACAAACTTTCTGTTTCCCGTTGCTCTTTGTTGGAATAGGATACTCAGGAGACACGAACGCTTTCTCTTCTCTCTTTAACTGCCTTTATCTGAACTCCACCAGAGTTCAAGTTACAACCAGCTCAAGATATCTGACCTTGACAGCCCAAAGCCCTGCAGAACAGGTGTAGACCACCTGAGATTGCATCACACAGGCTGGGCATTGTGAAATACATACAATAACTACTTGTAAAGTGGGTTTGTGCATCAATGCTGCTTTGTGAGTCAAGTCCTCATTAGAGTCCTTTGTAGCCTCTTGTAGCGTAGCTCCAGCCTGGCAAACTGTTCAAGGTGATGTTGGACCAATGCTGATCTGCCCAGAAGTTATCTCCTCGTTGGAATAAATGCTCATTTGAGAGGGATCTCTGATAAAGATCTGTATGGTGAAGCAGCTTAGAGCACTGCATCCACCTCTGTTTCCAGTGCCATGCATTTGAGGGACCATGGATCACAATTAATGAGTATTTTCAGGTGCATTTCACAAAGGTTATCAGTTTTCTCTTGGCTTTTTGATTCCTTCTTTTCCCACAGAAATTCAGCAGTGCAGTTTCATGTATGTGTGAGTGGTTGGGTAAGGCGTAAGTTACTCTTCAGCACACCATTTCCTTGCAGTTCTCCTCCCTTTTCCCACCCCTGGTTCTGATCTCTCATTCCTCTTTGTGATGCCACCACATTTGCAGTTTCCTGAGATTTCACACCTCTGAGCATTTCCTTTCAAATACAGGAATTTCTTGTAGGGACCGAGTCCTCCCAGGGGAGGGCTGTGTGGCTAAAAATGTGAGGGATTTGTCTGTATGGAATTTTTATCCTGTTGCAAAGTCTATGGTGTAAAGAACAGAACTTTGGAAGAGCAGAGGGAGTTTATCAGCTGCTGTGAGATGAGATTACATTGTGTCCAAAGTAATCTGATAATGTTTGCTGTCATGAATCAAGTGCTTATTAATGTTTGAAAGCCACCTTTTCTACCCTGAGGAACTTTTTGGTGGGTCTATGTTTTGGTTCCACTATGTCTTTTAATCAGGCATGTAGTTTCTTGATAGTAGCTGTTTCCATATAGCACCTTTCCTGACTTTTTAAGGTTATGCATAGCATGATTTTGTTTGGCAGAGGAAATGTTTCTCACCTTTTTGAGAATTTAGATTGCAGTCTCTGTTTGATTTTCCTTGAGAAGCTGCTGTTCCCCCAGTTCCTGACTGAAAAGTGTTAGGGGATTTAACCTTGGGGTAAAAAAAAAAGGCTTGGAAAAAGGGCCTTAATTGGTGAGTGTTTTAGGTACTGGAAAATGCAACCACCTTCTGGTTTTAGGAGTGACTGGGTCATGGTGAATTTCCTCTCTCACATCACTCCCATCTTGGTTTTCTGCTCAGCAGAGAGGAGACCCCAGACTTGTATGCTAGATACTATGTAGGTGACAAGAATCCTACACAGGAAAGGTGTGACTTGGGAGATCAGAAATCATGTGCTGTAATAGTTCACAGAACATTGGACATGTCTAGCATGTAATTATAACCTTAATTCATCAATAAATGATAAATTGATGTAGTAGTCCCATTGAATGTGGACCTGAGGTAAGAAACTCCCATTCTACCAGGAGTCATGTGGAAAAGATGAGGGTCTTTGACAGCAAAGACAATCAGCCATTGGAATGATCTTCCCAGGAGTCTCCAACATTGGACAGGGTGCTGGGCCATTTTGTTTAGACTGTGCTTTTCCCAAGAAAAATTGCACCAGATGATCCTTGGGGTGCCTTCCTACCTACTATTCTATGTATTGTGATAATAAAGGTATTAAACTGTCTCCCCTGCCAACAGCATATCCAGCCACAATGATATTCATCCCCCTTTAGATAGGGGAAGGAATTCCAGTGAATGCTGCTAGATGCTCAACACAGGGTGTGTGAGTGCTGCCCAAAGTATCCCAGAGGTGCAACTACCCCCCATAAACTTCCATTTATCAGTAAAAGGCTGCATCTGAGCTGCCCCACTAAAGCCACAGGGCTTGTATTACAGAATTTTGGCCTAGCTACTGGCTGCTGTTATTCTTTCTGTGCTGGCTTAATAGTTTTGTGGTTATTTTACAACTTTCCAGTTGTTCTTTAGCCTTGCATTGAAGTTATTTATGATATTTCAGTCTCAATCTGTTGCATTAACAAATACCATGTTGCAAGACTGTAGAGGACCTGGTGTCCATGGAATACCTGTCCCAGATGCTTTATTGCACATTAGACTTTTTTTCTGAGTGTGCCATCCACAAAGTGAGTATGTTAGATGTGCTGCTGGATTTCATCTTCCTTTTTAACTGTGTCCCAAAGGAGCCCCATTTTGCACAGGATGCCATGATGCAACCCAAAAGCTCAGAGAGAGATGGTGGGCAGGTTCACTTCAGAACCTCTGTCCTGATCTCTTAACATCAATACTAACATGAGTTCCCCAAACAGGAATGTGATCAGTCAAAAATCCCTTATAGTAAGGTTAATAAAAGTTCATTTTACTTGAAAACTTTTACTTGAAAACTCACTTTGTGGACGTGGCACTTGGTGCCATGGTCTAGTCATGGGGTCTGTATTGATAGGTTGGACTCGATGATCCTCAAGGTCCTTTCCAACCTAAGTTATACTGTGATACTGTGAACCCACAGTGAGCTGAGACATCATTCCACATTCAGCACAGGATATGTAATGAATGCAGGAGTGTGAATGTATTTTCTATCCCTTTATAATTCATGAGCAGTAACTTCTTAATTAGCAAGTTATAGAAGAAAAAGAGAAAATTTTTTTACAGGTCTAGTAGTTTTTTTAGTGCAGTAGCCCCAAAATATGAGTGAACAAGAGTGGTATATGTGGGCCCTCAGTGTTGAATGATGCGGAATTGGTCTGCTGTGTGGTGCAGCAGACACGCTGGAGGGAAGGGAGGCCATCCAGAGGGACCTTGACAGGCTCAAGCCAACCTCATGAGGTTCAATAAGAGCAAGTGCAGGGTCCTGCACCTGGGTCGAGGCAATCCCAGGCACAAATACAGGCTGGGCAGTGACTGGCTGGAAAGTAGCCCTGAGGAGAGAGACTTTGGGGTGCTGGTGGACAAAAAGCTCAACATGAGCTCTCAATGTGCACTTGCAGCCCGCAAAGCCAATCAGATCCTGGGCTGCATCAGAAGTGTGGCCAGCAGGTGGAGGGAGGTGATCCTCCCCCTCTACTCAGCCCTGGTGAGACCCCACCTGGAGTACTGTGTCCAGTTCTGGAGCCCCTATTACAAGAGGGATGTGGAGGTGCTGGAACAAAGTGTCCAGAGAAGGGCCACAAGGATGATCAGAGGGCTGGAGCACCTCTCCTATGAGGACAGACTGAAGGAGTTGGGGCTGTTCGGTCTGCAGAAGAGAAGGCTCCGAGGTGACCTCACTGTGGCCTTCCAGTATCTGAAGGGGGCCTACAGGAAGGCTGGGGAAGGACTTCTCAGGATGTCAGGTAGTGATAGGACTAGGGGGAATGGAATGAAGCTGGAGGTGGGGATATTCAGGCTAGATGTGAGGAGGAGGTTCTTCCCCATGAGAGTGGTGAAACCCTGGAATGGGTTGTCCAGGGAGGTGGTCGAGGCCCTGTCCCTGGAGGTGTTTAAGAGCAGGCTGGATGAGGCTCTGGCCAGCCTGATGTAGTGTGGGGTGTCCCTGCCCATGGCAGGGGGGTTGGAACTAGATGATCCTTGTGGTCCCTTCCAACCCTGACTGATACTATGATACTATGAATGTTCAAATCAGACCTGGTAGGTCTGATAGTCATCTCAAGGTTCCTCTCACAGTGGCTGCTGTTCCTTACAAAACAGTAACAAATGGTCTGTTGTGAACTTAACATATGGCCAGAATTTTTTCTTAAACTTTGTAAGCTCGATATAGTCCAACAGAAAATTAACTGAAAGCTTTGTAACAAGATGGGAGAAACTATAAATCAGTCCAGAAAAATTAGCTGTGGTCAAATGACTGGGGAGATGTAAGCTAATATTCTATCTACTCTAAGAATACTAAGTCTTGCCTTCAGCTGAACATTTCTCAGGACTTGTTGCAGTCTGTATCTGTGGTGGCTGCTGGCGATCCTGCCTAATTTTCATATTTCATATCGTGCTCTTACACGAGCAGGAACTACTGAAGCATCTGCTTGCTGGAGGAAGATTATCCCTGAGGCAGAGCTTTCTAATGAGCAGCTCAAGGACTACCTTCTGCTGAAGGAAAAACCAAAAGTAATTTTTTTTATCTTGAAATTTTTGTGGTACAAGTTTCTAGGTCAGACACATAGTCCCATTGGTTGGTCAAGTCATGGAATACATTTCAGCTGGGAGATGTATTTAACATTGTTATAAATATTTTTAATTACCTCAGTTTGAGCATCTAAAAATAGAGAGCTTTCCAGAACAGAGAAAAGCTTCATTTCTTCTGGTAGAATAGGTTTTATTAGCTTAATTAGATAAGGCAAATGAGCAGGGAAGGGGTTGAATTTCCAGTCTGCTTGTTCCTTTGCACATGGGCTGTGCTGCAATGTCATGTATTGCTCCATGAAAATGCATCTAAGTATAATGGAAAGGTCCTTAAAAATGTTAAGGTTTTGTTTTGTTTTGTTTTGTTTTTTTCCATTTGGTTAAAAAAGTTATTAATCTAAAAGAAAACACTGTATTTGCTTTTAAGCTGAGGGGGAAAGTAGGTTTAGACTAGAAGAAGTTCTTCAATAAGAGGGTGGTGAGACACTGGAATAGGCTGCCCAGGGAGACTGTAGATGCTCCCTCCCTGGAGGTGTTCAAGGCCAGATTGGATGAGGCTTGAGCAACCAAATGTAGCTGAGAGGAATCCCTGCCCATGGCAGGGAGATTGGAGTAGATGATCTTTAAGGCCCCTTCCAACCTAAGCCATTCTGTGATTTTGCTCCACTCTGAAATCTCTTTAATACTCTATTTCACTTACCAATACATCTCAGTTTAAAATAATACTACAATTTGATTTATGCTTTGTCTTGCTTTTTTTGCTGACTCAACTTATCTTCATAATTTTAAAGTAACCAGACTTCTTTTTTTCCTTTTTCTTCTTCTTTTAACTATAAAAAGCAAAACCTGCTGGCATTTCCTAGCTGCTGTAACAAGTATTTGGTGAAGAGGCAATATTCATAGGCACAACTGGAGATCAAGGCAGCCAGAGTATTGTAAAAACCTGGACAAATTGTCAGAGAGGATTATTTAGAATTTTTAGAATAAACCAAACCAGGTTGGAAGAGACCTTCAAGATCATTGCATCCAACCCATCAGCCAATCCAACCCACCCAAACAGCTAACCCATGGCACCAAGTACCCCATCAAGTCTCCTCCTGAACACCTCCAATGACCACCTCCTTGGGCAGCCCATTCCAATGGGCAATCACTCTCTCTGTATAGAACTTCTTCCTAACATCCAACCTGAACCTCCCCTGGCGCAGCCTGAGACTGTGTCCTCTTGTTCTGGTACTGGCTGCCTGGGAGAAGAGACCATCATCTGCCTGTCTACAACCTCCCTTCAGGTAGTTGTAGAGAGTGATAAGGTCACCCCTGAGTCTCCTCTTCTCCAGGCTGAGCAACCCCAGCTCCCTCAGCCTCTCCTCATAGGGCTTGTGTTCCAAACCCCTCACCAACTTTGTTGCTCTTCTCTGGACTCGTTCCAGCAAGTCAACCTCCTTCCTAAAGTGAGGGGCCCAGAACTGGACACAGTACTTGAGGTGTGGCCTAACCAGTGCAGTGTACAGGGGCAGAATGACCTCCCTGCTCCTGCTGGCCACACTGTTCCTGATGCAGGCCAGGATAATTATATATTTTATATATTATATATTATATTATTATATATTATATTATTATATATTATATTATTATATATTATATTTTATAATATATGATATATTATAATTATATTTACACCAAGCATTTTATCTGAAAATATTAAATAGTTATGGCAAACAGCCATGCTGTCACTCCTTGTTAAGGCTGAGTTTAGCTCTTCATATTACAATGGACACTTGTATTTTATTTTTAAAATGCAACTTCTTTTTTAAGTACAGCTTTGAGGTTTCTGCAGTGCTGTGCTCTCTTTTGGCCTAAAGCCAAAGCTGATGTGTGGTAAGGCAGAGAGTGCATCTGCACATGCATGGAGAGTGCACACAGTAGCACAGAGAATTTAGTTTTGGGCAGTCAAGAAAGCATGACTTTCTTCAGCAGTCAGATCTGGCAAGACCACATTGCAGCACAAGGACTTTCATGTTAGCAGAGGAGAGGTGGGGGTGACACCCACCCACCTGCCCCGGTTTGAGCAGTAATAGTTATTCCTTAAAACCAATGTACTCTGAAATTGTTTCACTGCACTTTGTCCGTCACGTACTCATGGTCCCAGTCTTTAAACAAGACTCTCCTCCTAGGTGAGGACATTAACAGTGGCAGAGTGCAGGCTGTTTGACAGTTTATGTGAGAGCACAGCCTTCTGAAGCACAGTACAGCTGGACAAAGGAGAAAAATAATCCATGCAAAAGTTAATGAGGAGAAATCAAACCCAAATTCTGCAGTAACTCGGAGCTCCAGAAGTCACAGATATGAATTGTTCACTGGCATTTGAAACGTTGAACCTTTGATTCCCTGGAAGTAGTTGAGTAGATGCTCTTTGAAACTAATTTAATTAAAGATCATTAACTCCTTCAAGACTAGCACCATGCACCAGTACAGGTTAGGGGTTGACCTGCTGGAGCATACCTCCACAGAGAAGGACCTTGGAGTCCTGGTTCATAGGAAGTTATCCATGAAACAGCAATGTGCCCTGGTGGCCAGAAAGGTCAGTGTTATACTTGGGAGTATCCTGTACAGTTCTGGGCTCCCTGGTTTACTGCCCCCCAGGGACAGTAAACTACTGGAGAGAGTTCAATGGAGAGCTACAAGGATGGCTAAGGGACTGGATCATTTCTCTTATGAGGAAAGACTGAGAGATCTGTGGCTGTTTAGTATGGAGAAGAAAAGGCTGAGAGGAGACCTTATCAATGTCTACAAAGCTCTGGAGGGTGGCTGACTGGAAGATGGAGCCAGTCTCTTTGCAGTGATACCCAATGATAGGACAAGGGGCAGTGGATGTAAACTCAATCACAGGAAATTCCATTTTCAACATGATAAAAAAATTTTTTACTGTGGAGGTGCCTGAGCACTGGAACAGGCTGCCCAGAGAGGTTGTGGAGTCTCCTCTAGAGATCTTCAAAACCCAACTGGATGCATTCCTGTGTGACCTGCACTAAGTGGTCTTGCTTTGCAGGAGGGTTGGGCTGGATGATCTCTGGAGGTCCCATCCAACCCCTAGAATTCTATGTTTCTACAATTCAATGATGACTGAGCTCATTTAGTTGAAATCTAGGCTTATATTTGTAATACAATGACAGTTTTATTGGGGGAGCTACAAAATAAGAGAACAAGGAACAAAGGTTCTCTGATAGAATCAAAGGGATGTCTCTCCAATTTGAAGAGATTAATTTTGAGTAACTTGTTTCTTGTCTAGGCAGGAATGGTGGTTCCAAAGCTTATGGAAGTCCAGCAGAATTTATTGTTCCTTCTGTAATCATAGAATTATAGACTATTTGGGGCTGGAAGGGACCTTTAAAGGTCATCTGGTCCAACATCCCTGCAGTGAGCGGGAGCCTTCTGAATGTTTCATTGCTTTAAAAAAGTAAACAAACAACCCCTGCCCCCACACCAAACAAAACCTGCAACCCTCCTTATTTATTTCCTCAAGGTAAAATGATTTCACTTGTAGGAGAAGTCTCTGCAGAAGCAACCTTGTTTTCATTTTGTTTGATCTAGGAATTGTCAGGCAATTTCTTTTGGAGGTATAATAGGAACTGTCATGCTGCAAAAGATATTCCAGAAGAGCGTGTGGGTATGATAAAGTTTGTAAAATGTTAAATTCCTAAAGGATATAAAAAAATACTTTGGGATTATTCATTAAATTAAGGACTGGAATTTAAAGCCACAACATCCCAAATCATTCAGACCTTGCCTTTTCTCCTGATTCTTAAACTTGAAGTCATTAATTCTGTAGACTGGTAGGTATAATTGCATTGGTATAACAAGACAAAGGGATGATGCTGTCAGAATTTATTTCCTCTGAAGTTTAGAACACTCTGGTAGTCGAATTTTAGGAGCTGTTTTCTCTGGCTACCTGTGCTACTTACATTTAAATAAATCACTTGCTTTATATTCTCAAAGAAAAGCAGTTTTGTGCCTTGCATTTCACCCAGCTGATAAGCCTCACCATTAGCCTCAGGCATGTACTTGTCCTCCTTTTCCCTTCCCCTAGTTTATAGGGGAAAAAAATCATAGGGGAAACTGGATGATTAGAGGCACTTTCAGCTGTGTTTAAGCCTGTGAGTGTGACATGCAGGAATACAATTTAGATTTGCACAGCACTTCTCATCTCAAGCTTTGAAAACAGGTCAATATCCTCATGTAACAGGTGGTAACGTTGTTGTAGAAGAGAGAAAATGACCAGTGTAAGGTTTTACAAGAAAATAGCAATTAGGGAAACACCACAGGACCTTCATCCCATATGCCTTCTGCATGGGAAGTTGGCTCTCCAGTACTGGGTGGAAGAGGTAATGCCTGGTTTACAGTGTCGTTTAGGAAGGGCAGCTCATCTTATTTTGCTGGGGAGTTTGGGGAGTGTAAAGATGAGACTGATGTAGGATTTGAATGCTGTGGTTGGGTTTTTTTGTGTGTTAAGACTAGGCCACTATGTTCCAACTTAAAGGTGGTGTGGCAACACTTACCTGCAAGCTATACACTCAGAATTGTGGTTGGTATTTTACAAAGTGTGATGTTTTCCTAGTCAGGAAGCTAGCTGCAGTATCAACGTAATGAATGCCCTGTCCTTTTTTTACAGGCAGGGATCCCATTCTGTCACTTAAAGGATGCTAATGTGGCTGGGAAGATGGCATAATACTGCTGTGTTATTCTTGTTTTCAAAGTGTCAGAAGTCCAAGAGGATTTATACTCCCTGTGTTTCTCTGTTCTTTGCAAGCCAGTGAGGAATCTTGGAGGAGTTTGCTGGGAATCCTTGATCCGGGGATTAATTGTTTAGGGCCACATTAGATCTGACCTAGAATGTTGCTGTAGATGTGACCAGTCCCTCTGCCCTGGTTGTTCCTCCTTCCCCTTGCAGCCATGTTACCTCAGATACATGTTCACATATCTTGTTTTGCCTTGTGCTGAGGACAAGTGAATGGCTTGTATAGAAACTAACTTTAGCACATCCATTAACAAGGTCCCAGCACAGGAGAGACTCAGGATTGGATCTTTTAGCCTGATTTATGAGCCTCTCAAGTTTCCCAAGCAGTGAAAAATGCACTGAACAGGATAGAGGATTTCACTAGAAAGAATTTTCATCTCAGCAATTTTGCAGATGACACTATGATAAGTTGGGTGGTTGACATGCCTGAAGGACAGGATGATGTCCAGAGGGACCTGGACAAGCTTGAGAAGTAAGCCCATGTGAACTTCATGAGGTTCAAGAAGACCAAGAGTGAAGTCCTTCATCTGGGTCAGTGCAGTCCTTGTTATCAACACAAGCTGGTGGATGAATGGATTGGGATCAGCCCTGTGGAGAAGGACTTGAGGGTGCTGGTGTTTGGAGAGCTGGACAAGCCACCAAGCACAGGAAAGGCATGGACTTGTTGGAGCAGGTCCAGAGGAGGCTATAAAAATTATCAGATGGTTGGAACCCCTCTGCTATCTTGACAGTCTGAGAGAGTTGGGGTTTGTGATAGTTTTGCTTGTAAATACAGCTTCCATTTGCTTCCAGCTGAGGTGGTCTGGTAAAGTTAATGTTGGGTGGAAATGTCAACCCACCACAGGGTTGTTCAGCCTCAAGAAGAGAAGGCAGCAGGAAATCTTACTGTTGGCATATCAGTACCTAGAGTGGCATATAAGTAAGATGAGGACAATCTTTTTAGCAGGGCCTGTTGTGACAGGACAAGGGGTGAAAACATTCCAGATCAGGTTGGACAGTTCTTCACAGTGAGAGTGGTGAAATACTGGAACAGGTTGCCCAGGGATGTGGTTGAGACCGCATCCCTGGAGACATTCAAGATCAGGCTCGATGTGGCCCTGGGCAGCTTGATCTAGTTGGAGGTGTCCTTGCTGACTGCAGGAGGGTTGGATAAGATGACCTTTGAGGGTCCCTTCCAACCTGATGCAATCTGTGAATCTGTTCTGTGGTTACATTTGGGCTTGTTTCTTGACATCATTTTGTGTCAGCGTGAAGTCTTGGAATTAGTCCATTTAACTGATAAGAGAAGCCTGCTAGGAGTCAGAAGCACATGTTGTTTTCAGCAATTGAAGATGGATTTTAGGAAAGCTGCAGTTGAACCAGAAGAGTTGTCAGGTTCTCAACTGTGAACTTGTTGAGGTGCTTCATCTGTCTCTTGTGAAGCCCATCATCTGTGAGACACTTGAAATGTCCACCACATAACTCTGACAAATGGTGAAACCAGGCTAAGTTTTGTGAGATCTATGGAGAGCTGCTGCTGGAAAGATTCTAAGGCATATGGGCAAATGTAAATCTTTAATCAAGAATTTTTATTTGAAATAATCCCTTTCATGGCACAGGTATTTTGTTTGCTTGGCTTTGGCAGTCAGTTTTGGGGAAAATCAGTGTGAGAAAGTTCTTGACTCACAGAAGAGATGGTTTATATTGCAGCAAGCGTTAACTCACTTTGATTTTTGGATTAGTTAAAAGGGAGCCAAGTCTGTAGCAGGCAGCTGCAGTGGTTTAAATGAGATGTGTGAGAAGATGGAGAAGTTAATGCAAAGTGACTTTTGGAGTAGATTAGTTGAGCTGTGTAGATACTTTGAAGAAAAGTGGTATTGATTTTTGCATTGCTTAATGCTTACCATAAACTGAACCAAATCAAAGCTACTGTAAGCATTTTATTATCTTTCTTCTACAGCTTGTCTGACAGACCATGGGCAGATATGCAATAATCAGCCAAATTTAAACCAGTCATGCACAAATACACAGGATCAGAGCTACTGAACTAGTTTCATTCTCCTCTCCACCAGTTTTCCGTGAGCTGGTCGTTTCTCCCTCTCGCTACAAAACCTCTTGCTGTAGTTAATCTGGTACTCTCATATGAACTAGATAAAGCTTTATTCAAAGGGCTGATATGGCAAACACCAGTTTCTTTCTCTTGCACGATTTGACCCTCTTGGAGTTTCTGTGGCCTGGTCATGTTTTTGGTACTCAGCTGAGGTCTTTGATTCTTCTCTTGGCTTACTCACGGAGTTCAGCTACCTTTTATTTCTATCTAAAACTATATGTAGATGTTTAACTATATTTCTTCATTAAAACAAAACTTTGTTTAGGCCTGGCTTTATTTAGTGAAGTCAGCAATGCTGATGGGTTACACATGCTGAAAAGAGTAATAATTGATTTGGTTGGATAGGTGCAGCATTAAATGGTTCTGCTGTGATAATACCATCTGCTGATTTATCAGATTAGTGCTGCATTGAAACTATTGTTAAAAAAACACAACACCTTTTCTCTGTAAGAAGCATTGTGCCAGGAAAAGTTTGGGTTGGATATTAGGAAAAATTTCTTTGCGGAAAGGATGGTGAGGCATTGGAAGAGGCTGCCCAGGGAGGTGGTGGAATCACTGTCCCTGGAGCTGTTCAAGAAGTGTGTAGACATGGTGTTCAAGATATAGTTTAGTGGTTATGGTAGTTGGGTTATGGTTGGACTCGATCTTAAAGGTCTTTTCCAACCCGAATGATTTTGTGATTCTATGATTCTGAACAGTAATAGCAGTTTTATGGCTTTACATGAGATGGGAACTAGAACAGAAGTAAACAATGTAGTTTGACTTTGTGTCTTGAAGTAGCATTTACACAGTCATTGGGGCTTTCACAGAATCATGGAATTGTTTTGGTTGGAAAAGACCTCTAAGAGCATCAAATCTAACCATCAACCTGACACCAGCATGGCCATTAAACCACGTCGTGAAGTGCCATGTCCACATGTTTCTTGAACCTCTAGGAGTGGTGACTCCACCACCTCCCTGGGCAGCCTGTGCCAGTCTGTTCTTGTTCCACTGCCTAACCACTCTTTCTGTAAAGAGATTTTCCCTAATTTCCAACCTAAGCCTCCCCTGGCACCATTTCAGGCCATTTCCTCTTGTCCTATCACCTGATAATAGGGAGAAAAAGCTGACCCCCACCTCACTCCAACCTCCTTTCAGGTAGTTGGAGACAGCAATGAGGTCTCTCCTCAGCCTCCTCTTCTCGAGGCTAAACAAGTCCAGTTCCCTCAGCCACTCTTTGTAAGACCTGTTCTCCACAAACTTCATTTTTATGTACTTCGTTCAGAATATTAGCAGCTTTGAAGTTAAGCTTCTGTCTCTATAGCCTGTGATAAAAATAATGTTTCTTAAAAAATCCAGATGTGGTACTGTGCCTGAAATCCTAAATAGGTAGGATATTTCAAGACAATTTGGAGGTAGTTTTAAGCCCAGAGTAAGGAATGTGGTGATGCCCATTCTGCCTGTTTGTGTAAGCAAATGGATTCCAACCATAGAATTGTTCATGTCATCACTGTCTCTGTGCCTCACTTAAGAAGGATCACGAAAACATGACCTGGATTTCAAACAGCGATGTGAACAGATGATTGATGAACTTTCAAATGACTTTCACCATCTGCTTTACTTAATTATTGCACCTAATTCTTTTCCTGGAGCTTCAGCTGTTAACTGGAGTCTCCACAGTTAAATCAGGGAATTTAATTTCAGGATGGCCTGTCACTTTGATGAAATTCCTTCAGATTAGATAAATTCTTTAGTAACAGAGTGACAATTTGTCTTAATCTTGGGGATTGTAATGTATGAACAAAAACTAGAAGAAAATGAGGGTTTTGTTTCAGTATTTGAATATAGCAGATAAAATGTAGGTTGAGACTGATACAATGGAATAAATTCTGCTTTCATCTGTGCTAGTAAATGCTAGTTCTCCTTACATAATAACTATAGTGAAACTTGACCAACCAAAAAACACGTTGAAAATGATCAGAACTTTTGAATAAGTTGTGGGTGTATATTGCATTTTCAGCCTTAATCTACTTGGTGAGACCCCACCTGGAGTAATGTGTCCAGTTCTGGAGCCCCTATTACAAGAGGGATGTGGAGGTGCTGGAACATGTCCAGAGAAGGGCCACAAGGATGACCAGAGGGCTGGAGCACCTCTCCTATGAGGACAGACTGAAGGAGTTGGGGCTGTTCAGTCTGCAGAAGAGAAGGCTCCGAGGTGACCTAATTGTGGCCTTCCAGTATCTGAAGGGGGCCTCCAGGAAGGCTGGGGAAGGACTTCTCAGGATGTCAGGTAGTGATAGGACTAGGGGGAATGGAATGAAGCTGGAGGTGGGGAGATTGAGGCTAGATGTGAGGAGGAGGTTCTTCCCCATGAGAGTGGTGAGACCCTGGAATGGGTTGTCCAGGGAGGTGGTTGAGGCCCCGTCCCTGGGGGTGTTTAAGAGCAGGCTGGATGAGGCTGTGGCCAGCCTGATCTAGTGTGTGGTGTCCCTGCCCATGGCAGAGGGGTTGGAACTAGATGATCCTTGTGGTCCCTTCCAACCCTGAATGATACTATGATACTTACAGCTGAATTACTGCTTCTTCCTTAGAGACAAATGAGCTCAATATATTCATGTGCACTTTGGGGGGAACAAAAAATGCCCAAACCCCAAACTATCCTCTTTTTCTACATTTTAGGCTTGTTTTGTGTCTTCCACTGAATCTTCTTTACATATACGTGAATAGTGGAAAGAATTCAGTAAGTCTGTCTCACTACCCACGTAGTGCATTCAGAGATGCATGGCTATGAAATTGTTTTGAAAAAGGTCTGCCCTGAATACAGCAGAGAAAACTTCCTAACTCTGACTGTATCAAAACCAGACTGAATCTTGTTAAAGGATGTATTTAATATCCATTCATATTTATTTTCTATTAGACCTGATATACTCTGGGTTGGGTTTTTTTTTTTTGTTTGTTTGCTTGTGGGTTTGTTGTTTTTGTTGTGTTGTGGAGTTGTTTGTTTTTTTTTGTTTGGGGTTTGTTTGCTTGTTTGTTTTTTCTTCATTCTTATTCTGCTTTGCCTTGAGTAGCAGGGCTCATTATATTGCAGAAAGCAATATCTCCTCATTTCAGTGCAAACCAACGTTGCCTGGAAGCTAAATAATCCGGTATCTTAAGTCTGTATTCTTTGGAAATGAGTGATTCATCTGTTTCACTGGAACTGTTAGGAATCCTTGCTGCTTGCCTGGATACACTTGAAAGTTTTTTCACTGATCTCATTTGATGGTCTATTACAAGTTGCTCTAATTTAGTGAAGGTCATATTTAAATTTAGCAGTGTCCCCAGCTATCAAGACCTGGGTAATGCCAGCCTGTTTTCACAGGGGATGCTGTAGTAAAGACTACTGAAGTGTACCTGAGCTATGCAGTGGCAGCAATGCATCTCTTGGAATGACCTATTGAGACATACTTTTCCATGAGTTATGTAGGGCATCTAAGGATGAGGTAAATAACCAGAAGTTTACTTTGGTTTATCCTAACCTCAATATTTGTTCACCCTTCCTAAAAGCTTGGTCTTTTTCAGTTCCAGAGTTGGACACTGAACAAACAACAAATTACAAATGGAGATGAAAACCAGAGTATTTCTCTCTGTGTCATCTAGCTGGAGAGAGATGGTTGGGTTTACAGACAATGCTAATGTGCCTATCTTCTGGACTGTATTACAGAATTTTAGCACACAAACTTGTGTGTGTTTGTGTGTCTTCTCCAAAGATACATAACTCTTGACTTCAAGGCTGTCTGTGGATGTGTTTACTCTGCATGTTACGATTCCAGAAGCATGACGTGGAGCTTCTAATTTAGCATCAGCAAAGGCAGGTTGGTCTTTGCAGATTGACTAAGTGCTGCCTAATTCCAGGGGTGGTGGCAGAGAGAAGCTCTGCTTTAAGGAGTGCCATGGCTAATGCCAGCTCTGAACTCTCAACACTCTTACTGTAAGGTAGAGTCATTCTGCTTGTGAGGTGTGTTGGAGTTCATCTGCTGCTAAGAAATGGGAGCTCTTAAAATTAATAGTAGTATAAATTTCTAATAATAAATTATTATAGGTCATAAAGGGACAGCACAGTAGTAATGCAAATATTGTTGGGACTGCTTGCCCTATCTGAGGTTCCAATGGGAAAGCTCAACAGTTAGTTGACTCACCTTAGGAGCTGGAGCTTTACAGCATCTTCAGACTTGTTGTTAGGGATACAAAACCTGAGTGGCTCTTGGAAGAAGGGAGAACTTCAGAGGGGGACAGACATTTGAGCTGAAAAAAAAAAACCCTCTGCTGCTGGAAGTACAAGTCTGTCCTTAGGCTTTGTGGCTTTGTTTGAAAACGGGGGCAAGCCTAGGAAGGAGATGAAAGCTCAGACCGTGCTCTATTGTGTGTGGGGGGAGTGGGGGGATGGCATCCAGATTCTGCCTGTTTGCATCCAAGCTTCAGGAAGAGTCACAGGGATATATATGCTAAAGGGAGGGGAAAAAAGGATTCTTCCCTGAAGTTAACCCCCCTTGCAGTCATTTCACTCAAGACTTCTGCAAGTCTCAAACAAGTTTTATTCCTGTACAAAGGCTGTGTATTTGAGGAGTTTATGAGAGTCTGAAATTGGCAGTGTTCATTGTAAGAGCGTAATTGGTGTCATGTAAAAGACCTAAAACCATAATGCATCCCTTTCCAAGAGGCAGTGTGGGAGGAAGGGCTACTGAATGGAAAGTTCCAGGCAGTGTTTGTGTACCAAAATAACCTGAAGAGTTTTTGTTTGGGTTTTGCTGCCTGTGTAAGGACCATGAGAATACTGTTTGTGCATTGTGTTTGAAGTGCTGCAGGAGCTTTATCACAAGCTGCTAGAGAGGAGCAGTGTAATACCAATCCAGACTGGTGTAGGAATGGAAAGAACACTCACAGTGAAATAAAATTCCCCTCTTGGTAATGTTTTAAGCACAACAGAGTACAAGTTCAGTCTGTGGGAAGTGACGGTGTGTTAGGATTGGTTTTGGTCTGAAGCCATGGCTTTCAAAAGAACTTGGTGAAAAGGTGTGAAGCATAATAATGCAGACTTCCTTGCTTATTTTTTAAAAGTTATTTAGCCACATACTGATTTGCAAAGACCAGGTCCTTTGCAAAATTTCAAGCAATCAGGAGCAAATGAGTTCTAAAGTTCAAGGTGCAGAACTTCCTTCCCCCGCCCCCAGTCTTACTTCTTTCATATTTGTTTGTGCTGGCACTTAACTTCAGCATCCTGGAGTTGTTTTGGTGTGTCAGTGTACAATTCTGCTTTAAAAGAGCCTTGCTAAGTCCTTTCTTACCCCTTTATTTTCCTGTTATGCCTCTGTTTTCACATCAAATTGAAAACTATGCCAGTGCTTGTCACCTGTTAGGTGCCAGAAGTATTTATTTTGTGGGAAGTTAGCAAACAGTGCAGTTTAGAACCAGTGACTCTTTGTAAGTAGTTAATGCTTTTAAAAAAAAAAATAGGTTCTTGTTTGCAACCCCCCACATATTTATCAATTCATCCATTCATCTGTGAAAAGCTTTTCCTTTTCTTGTGTGTATTTGATTTGTATTACAGGCCAAGTGACAGCACTCAAGCATTTAAGCAGCAGTGGGCTGACTGTCTAAACTTGTATGTTCTGTTTCTAGTTATGTAGACTTAAATTTTATTTGTGTGACTTTTTTTGGAAGCATTGATGACTCTGTGCCTTTTGTTTGATGTTTGCATGGCACTTGTGTGGTTCTACAAGATCCTCAGTAAACCATTACTACTGAAAGTGCTGAGTGTGCTGTTCCACTGCAAGTCAAAGCTAAGTTTCTCACTTAAGATGTTTGCTGCTTTGTAATTCAGCAAAAAGAATTTGTGATACTGACAGTCACTGAATAAATAAGACAGCTTCTACGTAAGGAGCTGAGAGACTGAAATTCAGGTCTGAATTGGTGCCTTTGCAGCCTTCTGCATTGTGTCAGCTTTGCATGTATTATGGAATCTGTTCGTAGCATATGAAAATGCACAAACCATATTACTGAACTGCAAAAGCCCCACTGCTGATATATCAAAGAAAGCAGCAGCTGTCATCCAGTTTTAGCCATGGTGCTTTTGAATGCCTTAATCCTCTTCCCAAATAGGAGGCAGAGAGAGTGCTCTTTATACCTCCCCTTCTATTCATTTGAAGTGTTGGTGTAGCAAAATGCAGAAGCTGTGTTCAGCAGCCACCGCTACATGGCACAAGACATTCTTTTCCTTGCATCCTATTTGGCCATTGCAGTCCTCCTTATATATGTTAAGTTATTTCAAATTTAGTTCTTATTAAAGTTAGAGGTAGCTTACATTGGTTTTTACTCCTAGGTGTTTAAAATATCAAAGTCATTATTCAGTTATCCTTCACTTTCATTGGGGTCTACTTCAAATTGAAATGAAGTTGGTATTCCTTGTTCCCTTTCAGTTGGTGAAGGGGTGTGTGTTGAGGTTGTTTCAGGAGCTGAGTTACAGGGAAAACACGTCTACCACTAGAATATATTTTATTTGGTGACATTTTTCACATTTTCTACAAGATATATTCTAGAAGATGGTTACTACAAAATACCTTCTCTGAAAAGCAAGCCAGATATGCTGTAAACATAAAGGCTGATCTGTTACAGCTGGTTTTAGGGTTTATATGGTACAGTGTTCCGTCTCCAAAGTGGGTGAGGACAGAAGTATGCCCAGCTCCAGCTCTGGAGCCCTCAGCACAAGAAGGACATGGACCTGCTAGAGCAGGTCCAGAAGAAGCTGGAAAATTATCTGAGGTCTGGAATCCCTCTGCTGTGAGGACAGGCCGAGAGAGTTAGGGTTGCTTAGCCTGGAGAAGAGAAGGCTTTGGGCAGACCTTACTGCAGCCTTTCAGTACTTAAAGGAGGCCTGGAAGAAAGATGGGGACAGTTTCTAGCAGGGCCTGCTGTGAGAGGACAAAGGGTGGTGGTTTTAAGCTGAAAGAGGGGAGATTTAGGCTAGAGAGAAATTATTTTTATGGTGAGGGTGGTGAAACACTGGTGCAAGTTTTGCCCAGAGAAGTGGTGGATGTACCATCCATAGAAACATTCCAGGTAAGGTTGAATGGGGTTCAGAGCAACCTGCTCTGGTTGAAGATGTCCCTGCTCAGTGCAGGGGGATTTTACTAGATGACCTTTAAAAGTCTCTTCCAATCTTACAATTATATCATGCTTTAGTCTGAGGAAGGGTATGAGAACTGAGCAAGCAGGCAGTGATGCTTCCCTGGTATACTTTTCTGCCTCACTGGCATTTCCCAAGTCAGAAATTGTTCTCCAAAATTATAAATGAAGTGAGGTTTTCCTTCATTAATTTGTGTAATCACTTTTCTTATTTTAATTGTAAGATTATTTTCCAAATACATATAAAAACATTTCAATAGAGTAGCATTGGGAAATTATTTATATTGAATAGAGTTACCAAAAGTATTGGAAGTAATTTGGAAGAGGCTGGTGGGTTTTATGTTTGCTTGTTTGTGCAAAGCGAATTTGTGCTGTAAAGTGATCCCAGCAGAGGAATGAAGTATGCAAGTGTAAAGCTGTCAGACCACAGCTACTTCATTAAATTTTCTGTATTAATAAACTAATAGGATATCACTTGAAGTCTTTGCTAACCTCCAGCTTAATAAACTAATAGGATATCACTTGAAGTCTTTGCTAACCTCCAGCTTCTAGGACCAAAATACTTTGCTACCTGAGTCAAATACAATGTTTTAAGAACCCATCTGGGTTTGTCCTATTCAGCCAAATAGAATTTTAAAAAATGTGCATTAAAAAGTGTGTTGAGCAGGGTAGTACCAGTAGCCAGCTGAGAGGAAATGGCATTTGATAACAAGGCTTGGTGTGTTTAGGAATGCCCCTGTTATTAATGTTGTTGTAGTGCCAACTCCTCCTACACTGGAGCCTGCTTGTTTCTGTGACATGCCAGCTGTCACAACACACATGGAAGATCAGAGATTACATGCAACAGCTCCAGTCCTACTCCCATTGTCAGACAAGGATCTCCAGCAGTGACATTACCTTCTTGTGGTTTACTCTGGGAAGCCTGTTTTACCTTCCCTCTCCACTAATACCCATTTCCAGACTCCTCACTTTGAAGTGCCATCTTCACAGTTTTAAAATGCTAGAAGCTTCAATATCACTCATAAAGAAAACAATTGATGCCAAGAAAGAAAATGTGCATTTAGCATTTTGGTACGTTCATGATATTTTTTTGCCAGCTTACACTCCGAGGTTGTCTGTTCGTTCTGCTCTTGACAGAGTACACAATGGAAGCCTCAAGTTCAATGAAAAATGGAGACACTATCTCATTACTATGAAATCCAGTTGTAGGTAGTTTCAGTGTACCTCTGCAAGCTGTGCCACAGGCAGGAGACTTCCTGTGGGCCGATGTCCCAGTGCTTAGCGAGCTAACACTGGGATGTCCAGAGCTGTGTCCAGCTGCTTCTTAGGTCGATGAAGAGCTGCAGAAACTGAAGGGCATTTTCCAAATGACATTAATTTGTGGGAGGAGGGAAGCATCTCATCTTAGTTCGGTCTTTCCTTTAATTTTGTCTATCCCTGCCTCCACCTAAACCAGTTATATGTGTGTAATACAGTCTTAGGAATCTACAGCAATGTTATTTTGAGGTTTGTTAGATTGGAATGAAAAAGGGAAATCTTTTTTTTTTTTAAATTGCAAACTTTAGCTTCACACTTTGAAATAATAAAGCAGTAGGGGTGTGGCTCTTGCGTGCTCTGTGTTGCCAGCAGTGTGCCCAGGTGGCCAAGAGGGCCAATGGCATCCTGGCCTGCATTAGGAATAGTGTGGCCAGCAGGAGCAGGGAAGTCATTGTGCCCCTGTACTCTGCTTTGGTTAGGCTGCACCTTGAGTCCTGGGTCTAGTTCTGGGCCCCTCAGTTTAAGAAGGACATCGAAACACTTGAACGTGTCCAGAGAAGGGCAACAAGGCTGGGGAGAGGCCTTGAGCACAAGCCCTATGAGGAGAGGCTGAGGGAGCTGGGATTGTTTAGCCTGGAGAAGAGAAGGCTCAGGGGTGACCTCATTGCCCTCTACAACTACCTGGGGGGTGGTTGTAGCCAGGAAGGGGTTGGTCTCTTCTCCCAGGCAACCAGCACCAGAACAAGGGGACACAGTCTCAAGCTGCGCCAGGGGAGGTTTAGACTTGAGGTGAGGAGGAAGTTCTTCACCGAGCAAGTCATTCGTCATTGGAACGGGCTGCCCAGGGAGGTGGTTGAGTCGCTGTCCCTGGAGGCATTCAAGGGGAGATTGGACATGGCACTTGATGCCATGGTCTAGTCATGGGGTCTGTGTTGATAGGTTGGACTTGATGATCCTCGAGGTCCTTTCCAGCCTAAGTTATACTGTGATACTGTGTTGCATTACTGAAGTTCTACTATGTTAGAAGTTCCATTTTCTCTTTAATTTTGTTGTTTATTGCCCTCTTCAATGCTAAGCTTGTTATACAGACACCAGAAAAGGGTGTCTCTGGGCTGACCTTCATCCATGTAAATGGCATTACTAAATATTTCTTTTTCATTTGTATAGGTTATCGAGTTGCTGGGGATTATTATATACAAAGCCCTGGACTATGGTTTGAAGGACAATGAAGAGCGGGAATTAAGTCCTCCGCTGGAGCAGCTTATTGACCACATGACTAATTCCACAGAAACAGATGGGAGTAGGGATGAAGGCTATGATGCTCTGGATGAAGGAGTGGAGGAGGATGACGACGATGAGGAAGTTGAGGCCATTCGTTCCTATAAAGACGTCATGAAGGTACAGCAATGGGCGGTTTATCTCCTATTTCACTGGTTTTATCAGCAAGAAAATAAACCCTCTTTTGTGTGTTATTGTCCAGTTGTGGCACTGGCTGTATAATTTTCTGATTTCCCTGGTCATTCTGTAAGGTTTGCTTGCAAAAATGACACGCAGGAGTATTTCATGTTTGACAGTAAGCAACAGAAAATCCATGATTAAATTTATCATTGGATGTAGCATTAACATCCCATTCTGATGTCAACCATGCACTGAACAGTCATCCTTCCACGTTGAATTACTTTGTGTACACTTGGACACTTTGTTTCAATTAATTCACCTTTTCATTAGTGTGGTATTAATTATTTCTTATCAGCTTTTTCCATTGCCATCCTTCTCTGATGAAGGAGTGCTTTTATAAGGGTAGCTTATTTGTAGGGAGTGAGTCAGGACACAGTATTTTAGTGGTGATCATCATAGCTGTGGTCCTGGAGCTGAGCTGTGAGATTTGGAAATAGGGCTGATGAATTTTAATTGCAACAAGTTCTTTAATGTTATCTGGGCTACTGTGAACAATCCTTTGGAAGTATAACCCTCTAATCTCTGCAGAATAGTCTTTAGTACAAATTTTACAGCCCAGTGAGCTCTTAGTACAGACAAAGGTATTAGTGAGCATGGATTTTGACAAAATTTGTCTAAGAGGTTAAACTTGTAAATAATCTGAGAGTTTTAATACAGGTTGGAAAATTGTGTGCTGGTTATTACTACTTCATAAATGCAGGTCATAGTTAAGAACCAGAAGCTTAGTATGCCACAAAAATTCAGAGTGCGGCGATGCACTCTGACACTAGAAGAGCGTCCCAGATTGCACATCAGGACACTTTAACACACAGGTACAGGACCCTCCTGAAACAAGCAACTTCGGATGTATTGACTGTAAAGGAGGAAGACAGGAATGGGAATAACTTTTGAGATGCCTTTGTATTGTTTCTGCAAACAGAAATAAAGCTAAATGCTTCATGCCTTTGTTTTTGATCCCTGCCTCAGAGAAGCAAGAGTTAGATAAATGCGTTCCCTGTGATGGGCAGAGCTTGGCTGGGTGAAGTACTCTGTCCTTTGAGCCCCTGCTGTGCTGAGTCCATGCCCTTGCTGTGAGCAGGAGCAAAGGTGGCTTTGCTCTCGCCTCTCTCTGCCACTCCCTTTGCCCACTCACCTTCTTTAGAGGTGGCTAGCAGCACCCTCATGGAGCTGCTCCAAACAGCATGCTGTTGTGTAGATGCAGGTCTCTTCCAACCTGGTTTGGTTTATTCTAAATAAAGGTTTATTCTAAATAAAGCTGGGGTTGCTTAGCCTGGAGAACAGGAGGCTCAGGGGAGACCTTATTGCTGTCTACAACTACATGAAGGGAGGTTGTAGCCAGGTGGGGGTTAGTCTCTTCTCCCAGGCAACCAGCACCAGAACAAGAGGGCAAAGTCTCAAGCTGTTCCAGGGGAAGTTTAGGCTGGATGTTAAGAAGAAGTTCTTCACAGAAAGAGAGATTGGCCATTGGAATGTGCTGCCCAGATGGGTGGTGGAGTCACCGTTACTGGAGGTGTTTAAAAAGAGACTGGATAAGGCACTTCATGCCATGGTTTAGTTGATTAGATAGTATTGAGTGATAGGTTGGACTTAATGATCTCGAAGGTCTTTTCCAACCTGGTTAATTCTGTATTCTGTATCCTATATCCTCTTTTCCTCCAGTCTGGCAAAATGCAGTCCCAGTTCTTGGGAATAGGTGTTCACTATGTTACTCACCATCATCCAGGTTAGGGGAAGGTTGAAGAATGGCCTTATAATCAAAGTTGGGTTGTTACTCACCATTGCCCAGGTTAGGATAAGGTTGAAGAATGGCCTTATAATCAAAGTTGGATTGTTAGAGGTAGTTTTGCTTAGTGCAAAGGCATATGAGAGCTTTGTATACACAGAGCCGAGAGCAGTGGCTAGTAGAAGTGATTATTTTACAAGGCTGTTATTTCTGTACACAAGAAGAGCTAAGCTGCAAAAATGTTTCTGAACTCCTGTCAGTTCCTCTGGTGCACATCCCTGAAACACAAAAAAGGGTAAGAAGATGTTTGGTCAGGTTTCAGCTGTTAAGGCCAGTGAATGGCATCTTTCTGGACTGCTTCATTAATATCTTATCTCTGCTGGTCTGAAGAACCTGCCTATTTATAGGCTTGAACATCAACATCAGACATTTTAACTTGCAGCCTCTATTGCCATGAATTTTTTGTCATTCTGCAAATGTACTGCTTTTGTGACTTCACCTTGCTGAACTGATGTTCAGCTGGCATTTCTACATCATCCTAACTTCTACTCCCCCACAGCTGTCCAGTACCTGAAAGGGACCTACAAGAAAGCTGGGAAGGGACTTGTAGTGATAGGGCAAGAGGGAATGGATTGAAGCTTGAGGAGGGCAGAATTAGACTGGATATTATGAAGAAATTCTTTGTATTGAGGGTAGTAAGACACTGGAACAGATTGCCCAGGGAAGTCATGGATGCCCCCTCCCTGGGGGTGTGTAAGGCCTTGAACCTAGTCTAGTGGAAGGTGTCCCTGCCCATGGCAGGGGGGTTGGAGCTAGATGATCTTTGAGGTTCCTCCTAACCAAATGGTTCCATGAATCTATGAAACCTCTTCTCTGTTGCTGCTTTTGCATGACATATTTGCTGCAGGCTTAGCTCTTTGCCTGGGCTGTATTCCCTGCTCTGTGTCACTACTGCAGTGGCAGAGCCTGCATCATTCTGCCACAATTGTTACAAGACTGCAAACTCGGCGCATCTTTTTTCTTGACTTTGTACCTTTTGAGGGCTAAGACCATGTTTTGCTTGTGGATTTTTTTTTGGTGGGTTTTTTGTGTGGGTTGTTTGGTTTTGTGTTCTTGGTTGTTTGTTGGTTTTTTTTTTCCACAAGTGAGAATCTAAGTTGCAGGCTACACCCTTATGTACCTAGTGACTGATTCACAACAGTAGTGTGTGATCTTGTGACCATGAGGCTCGATTATTGTAATTTCCTCTTGGCAAGGCTCACCATGGAGCTTTCTCCTCACAGATGATAGTGAATGATGAAGGAGGTTTGCTTCTTGAATTGAGCAACTGTCATTCCTGCCTACCCTGCATTCTCTGAAGTGCAAGCTTGGACAATGGCAGAGATGGGATTTGTGCTGCTTATATTGATTTTTTAAGGTTTTTAACTATTCAGTCTCCAGCATGAACATGATTTTGTCCTTGAATTCTTTTATCCTTCTACAGAAAGTCTCATTGTCAGGTCCACAGAATCACACAAAATCACAGAATGGTCTGGGTTGGAAGGGACCTCTGAAGGTCATCTAGTCTATCCCCCTCTGCAGTGAGTAGGGGCATCCTCAACTAGATCATGTGGCCCAGAGCCCTGTCGAGCCTCACCTTGAATATCTCCAGGGATGAGGCCCCATCCAGCTCCCTGGGCAACCTGTTCCAATATTCCACTACCCTCATGGTAGAGAACTTGTTCCTAAATCTACTCTTCTCTAATTTGAAACCATTGCCCCTCATCCTATCACTCCAGGCCTTTGTAAACAGTCCTTTTCTATCCTTGTAGGCCCCTTTCAGATACTGGAAGGTCCAAGGCCTGCCTGCCACCAAGACTTGAGTTTTTCACCATAAATCAGTAATGTAGGTGAGCCTATTTCATGTTTAAAACAAAGATAGATATGTGTAAGTTTTTCTGTAATGTAGAGTAGGGAAAGTCAATCCTGACCCCTCCTCTAACCTGGAAAATGCTGATTAATGTGGTGGACAACTGCTCCCAAGAACTGGTAAGTGCTAAATAGCACTGCCAAGATCATCATTGGCAGAGCTCTTGTTTGGAGAAGGCACAGACAAGCTTTTGTGCTGCTTCTCAGTGTATTTGGCTGATTTGACTTTTGATTTCCTTGGCAGGACTAACCTGCTGCACAGACTCCATCCACTGTTTTGAAAACTGTATCTATGAAGGGAGGAGACGTTGGTTGCCAGACACTTAAGTCTTTTAATCATTGATGTGTTTTGGATATGGCAGCCTTAGTGCAGAGGAAGAGACTGTAAGGAGTGGATGTTTTGAGGCAGATGCTTCCCTTGTTTGGGGCCCTCTTCCCTGCCCTCATCTGCAGTCTCCACACACAATGCACGTACAGGGTACAGCAAAGCTGTAGATCTCGGGAGTGCCAAGCTCGCTCTGCACATACACAAGGACACTGTACATGTGTACAGTGACCCTAAAGGATTAGGAATGCGGCAGGCTGTCAACACATATATGGCTTGAGGAGCCTTGGGTCAACAGAGGGTATGGACAGAGTAGGCCTGGCATGCTGGGTGGTGTTGGGCTTGCTAAGGGTGTGTGAAGTCCTGTCATGTGGCACCTTTATCAAGACGTGTGGCCCTCCCTGATACTGAAACAAGATGAGGCAGTTTATCAACCTCTTCCAGAGTATGGTCAAACCCTAATTCCACTCCTAATCTTAATGTTATCTCAGTCCTTATCTCAAAGATCTGTGCAGCCAGATGGCTTAAGCCAGCACGACTTTTCGGTTTAACCTGCTGACACTTTCTAAGCTGCATTTCATCAATATCCGCTGGCTTGAGTCTCAATCCTAACCCTAATTCCAGTATTATCCTTTATTCTTGGCCAGCATTCCCTTCTAATTTCAGATGTAAATAAGGCCATAGAACCTCTCAGTAGCAGTTTTTAGTCTGTACTGATTTTGCTGGGCTGAACTGCAGTCCTAGCCCCAGCCCTGTCATTGCTTCCAGCTTTCAACATCACTATAGCCAAATTACTACTGCCAGTACTAGACTTAGCTCTTCTTCAGGGTAGAGGGAGTAGAGGTTCTTCTTCAGAGCAGAGGTTCTCAGCAGAATCTGCAGGTTGTGACACTAACCTTTGTCACTGTCTCTGCTACTTTTTTTTTCTGCAGGTCTTGTAGAAATCATCCGAGGCGGCAGTGGTTTTTCTGAACCTATGTTTTGCTCATACTTATCTTCACCTTTTGTTCCTGACAGTTAATTTTAACAGGAGCTTTATCTGTACCCATGCCACACCTTGTTGTCTCAGACACAAATATAGGTGGATGGCCCCCAGTGCTCAGTGGCCTTGCCTAAGCAATTACTTCTTGGTGGTGCAGTAATAGTATTCATTAATTCTGACCAGAACTTAACTGTTGTGCAACTGCTGCTTCACAAAGATGAATTAGTGACCCAGGTCCCCTAAGTAAGGTTCCTTACTTAGGAAATCTCTGCACAGAGCATTGAATTGATATGAAAATTCGTTTTAGTGCAGCATGTGCAGTATTGTGTGATCTTGTTAAAAGAAATCATAGAGTGGTTTGTCTTAGAAGGGACCTTAAAGATCATCTAGTTCCAACCCCCCCACCATGGGCAGGGACACCTCCTGCTAGACCAGGTTGCTCAAGGCCCCATTCAAGCTGGTTTTGAACACATCCCAGGCTTGGAGCCTGCACAGCTTCCCTGGGCGACCTGTTCCAGTGCCTCACCACTCTCATGGAGAAAAATTTCTTCCTAATGTCTAATCTAAATTGAGTTTCTTCCAGTTTGAAGCCATTAGCCCTCATTCTGTTGCTGGATGACTTTGTAAAAAGTCCCTCTCCAGCTATCCCATAGGCCCCCTTCAAATACTGAAGGCCTCCCAACTCTATCAGCCTGTCCTCACAGCAGAGGTGCTCCAGCCCTCCTGTCCCTTTTGTGGCTTCATCTGGACCCACCCCAACAGGTTCATGTCCTTCTTGTGTTGTGGCTCTAGAGCTGGACACAGCACTGCAGGTGGGTCTCACCAGAGTAGTGTAGAGGGGCAGAATATACAAGGTAATGATTTGCAATATCTTTATTGGTAGGAATCCATCTTTGTGCTTTGTTTTGTAAGTGAAGAGGAAGAACTGGTTCTGTTTCTGTCCAAAAAGCACCCATATTTCAGATTTCTAGGCCACAACAGCCCCAAGCATCGCTATAGGCTGGGGACAGAGTGGCTGGAGAGCAGCCAGGCAGAAAGGGACCTGGGGGTGCTGGTAGATAGTAGGCTGAACATGGGCCAGCAGTGTGCCCAGGTGTCCTGGAGAGCCAATGGCATCCTGGCCTGTATCAGGAATAGTGAGGCCAGCAGGAGCAAGGGAGGTTACTCTTCCCCTGTACTCAGCACTGGTCAGGCCACACCTTGAGTCCTATGTCTACTTCTGGGCCCCTTAATTCAAGACAGATGTTGAGGTACTGGAACATGTCCAGGGAAGGACAACAAAGCTGGTGAGGGGTTTGGAGCACAGTCCCTATGAGGAGAGGCTGAGGGAGCTGGGGTTGCTTAGCCTGGAGAGGAGGAGGCTCGGGAGAGACCTCATTACTGTCTACAACTACCTGAAGGGAGGCTGTAGCCAGGTGGGGGTCAGTCTGTTCTCCTAGGCAACCAGCAACAGAATGAGAGGACACAGTCTCAAGTTGTGCCAGGGGAGGTTCAGGCTGGATGTTAGGAAGAAGTTCTTCACAGAGAGAGTGATTTGCCATTGGAATGGGCTGCCCAAAGAGGTGGTGGAGTTGCCATCCCTGGAGATCTTCAGGAAAAGACTGGATGAGGCACTTATTGCCATGGTCTAGTTGATTGGCTAGGGCTGGGTGATAGGTTGGACTGGATGATCTTGGAGGTCTCTTCCAACCTGGTTGATTTTATGATTCTATATTGTCCTTTGATCATTGGCATGGTCTGTAAATGAGAAACTTGTAAATTTAGGTAACTCATATGCCTTGGTAGATCAGCTATAGGACTGACCTCTTTCACCTGGAAGGAACTGAAATTTACAGTGATGATACTGATCTGCTTCTGTTTTGCTTTGAATACTCTGATGGTAGCACAGATCAACTATCTATGGCATGTGTATATTTGTAGTGGAAAAGGAGAGAATGTTCTTTCTCCATGCAATTACAGGTGGGATGAGAACATCTACATTTAGATCTAAGAATTCTGGAGGCTCCCTCTGAGAACATACGTTATTATGGCATGACCCTGTCACAGATGAACCAGAAAATGCAGTGAAAAACAAACAGTCTGGATGTTTGCTTGTGACAGAGTTCATGCTGCTAAAAGGCCTGGAGTTCATGTTGATGGAATTCCAAGGCCTGTAATTTTTGCCTAATCCATGAGGTTTAAAGTAGGTTCAGCTTTCTTGGAGTGGAAGTCTGTTTAGTTCTGGGTTTGCTTTAGGGTTTTTATAGGAGCCTGCAGAGGAGTGTTTATGTTTCAATTCAAAGCAAGCATCTTGGAGTGTACCTTGTAACTCTCTGTAGCTGGTGAATATTTTGGAGCCATACTGAGATGGTAACCAGTGCCCCAAGTGTTATCAGTACATTTTATGTTAAAAAGAAAGGCAGCAGCATTAAATATGGAATCATATTTTAGAATCTTAGAGCTGCTTAGGTTGGAAGGAACCTCAAAGATCATCTAATCCAACCCCCCCCTGCCATGGACAGAGACAGCTGTCAACCAGACTTGTTGCCCAAAGTCTCATCCAGTCTGGCCTTGAACACCTCCAGGGAAGGGGCCTTCTACAACCACTCTGGGCAGATAGCATTTTTCAAAACCATTGCAGTCAATATATGAATACAAGTGATCAGCTCTCTTCTCCTGAGACCTGCTCTTAGTGCACTTTAGCATCACATTGCTGTTCTTGATCTTGATGCATCTTCTTTTGGGAGAAGGGATTCTGTGCCTCCACATGAGGGTTCCCTTTACTTTTGTTGTAACAGTACCTGAGGTTGATTTGCTGGCTTAGCCAAAAATTAATCATCTTCTACCTGTGAATCTTCAGTTGTCCCCCACAGACCTGGTGTCTTGAGGCCCTTTTTGTAATCCCAGCTGTTTGATTCCCTGAAAGTGCAACTGTCTAACTTTTGTACCTCTGAAATTATGAGGGGGCAAGCTCTCCTTGGCTGTTCTTTTTAGCAGTGTAACTCTTTGGGGACGTGGCTTAGCATCAGACTTGGTAGAATAAACCTTTATTAGAATAAAACAAACCAGGTTGGAAGAGACCTTCAAGATCATCGTGTCCAACCCATCAACCAATCCAACCCACCCAAACAGCTAACCCATGGCACCAAGCACCCCATCAAGTCTCCTTCTGAACACCTTCAATGACGGCGACTCCACCACCTCCCCGGGCAACCCATTCCAATGGGCAATCACTCTTTCTGTATAGAACTTCTTCCTAACATCCAACCTGAACCTCCCCTGGTGCAGCCTGAGACTGTGTCCTCTTGTTCTGGTACTGGGTGCCTGGGAGAAGAGACCATCATCCGCCTGTCTACAACCTCCCTTCAGGTAGTTGTAGAGAGTGATAAGGTCACCCCTGAGTCTCCTCTTCTCCAGGCTGAGCAACCCCAGCTCCCTCAGCCTCTCCTCATAGGGCTTGTGTTCCAAACCCCTCACCAACTTTGTTGCTCTTCTCTGGACTCGTTCCAGCAAGTCAACCTCCTTCCTAAACTGAGGGGCCCAGAACTGGACACAGGACTCGAGGTGTGGCCTAACCAGTGCAGTGTACAGGGGCAGAATGACCTCCCTGCTCCTGCTGGCCACACTGTTCTTGATGCAGGCCAGGATGCCATTTGCCCTCTTGGCTGCCTGGGCACACTGCAGGCTCATGTTCAGCCTACCATCAACCAGCACTCCCAGGTCCCTCTCTGCCTGGCTGCTCTCCAGACACTCTGACCCCAGCCTGTAGCCCTGCATGGGGTTGTTGTGGCCAATGTGCAGAACCCGGCACTTGGATGTGTTAAATCTCATGCTGTTGGATTCTGCCCATCTGTTAGTGTAGTGTTAGGTAAGGCTTGGACTCAATAATCTTAAAGGTCTTTTCTAACCAAAATGATTCTATGATTCTATTTGTGCAGGCTGAGTAAACTGTGCTGCTGACTGAGCCATGAAAGGAGTCAGTGTTTGAAGCTCTGGTAACTGTGCAGGCTGTGTGGAGGACAGACAATGCAAAATAGAGCAGAAGTGTCTCTCTCCATGTCTGAGTCTTTGTAATGTGTAAGCAATATCTCCATGTTGTTGGGTTTAAAAATAAAATGATTTAACAGCAATAATAGAGGTTTGATCTGAAGGGCTTTATAAACAGCTGCAGAGCAAATGGATTTATGGCAACTGAGTAGAAGTGGAAGTAATTTTGTACTCTTCACAGTGTTTGTTTTGAGAGGTTTAGCATAGAACTGCATTATACCAAATGTGCTTGGAAGGAAATTGTATGCCATGACTTTGGTCTTCCCATTAGAAAATGAGCTTTCCTCTTCCCCCACCCCCCACCCCCCTTGCTCTGTTCTCACATACAGCAGTGGAAACAATCTCTTCCATCAGCATGGGCTTAGATAGATTGGAGTTTCTTATTCTAGGCCAGGAAAGAAAAAAAATATATCACATTTTCTGTGATGATTTTTATCTTCCCATTGTGGCTCCCTGTAATGCATCTGCACCAGTTACAAACCCTTGTACCTATAATTCTCATAATTACACTGGTATAACCTGTCTAGGGTCTAAAATAGCCTGAGGAATCCAAGGAGTTGTCCAACAACAACAGGAAACACAGATGGAGTGTTCAGATTGTTTTAATGTACGGGGAGGTTACAATCCACCTGAAATTTGTGTGGCTTTTATGCACCTGAAATAAGCAGCACAGGGCATAGACTTTTTTTGCCTTCTGTTTTGTACTGCAGTTATTATAAATAATTTATACATGGCTAAAAAAATGTGCAGTTTTTAGTAGAGGTGGAAGAATTCTTTGGTGGTGGTGGTGTCCTGTAGTGTATAAAATGCAGGCTTGGTCATGACAGAGCTTCAGTTTTCCCTTCCAGAACGCAGATATGTCAAATGTGCAAAGCAATCTGCTAGCGATAACACGTCTGAACCTGAGGTTTAGTCTGAAGCATCCATCAAAGAGCTTGTGTTAGCCTGAGCCGCCTAAAATAGAGCCAGGAGGCTAAAGCAGATCAATGAGTGTTTACTTTCACAAGGTACGTTTTGTTTGATCAGATTAATTTGAAATCCTAACTAATGACTAGAAATCAGGGTAATGGGCAATTAACACAGTGCTATAGTGACCCATAACAAAGTAAAACCAAAGCAGAGCTGCTGTTACAAAAGTGACCCATATCTTCTCTGCCCAACAAATGAACCCCAGTGCTCAGCCAGGCAATGCAGCCTGCCCTGCCCAAAGCTGAAGGGATCTTCAGCATGTATGTCTCTTCAACTCACCTACCCTCTCCAGGTGTTAAAGCTGATAGGGCACATGAGGACATGAGGCCACGATGCATGTTTCAGATTCACTGTCAGCCTGGTAAAGGCAGTAGATCTGCTCAGAAAAATTAGCCAGGACAGCAGCTTGTCTTATATAAGGGTTTGGCAAAGGTTCATCTTGTTGGAATCTAGTTCCCAACCACACAGACTTTGCAGTCTGGGATGTTCATGGTGTTGCAGATAACTTTTTAGCTGTACTGACTCCTCGTGCTACTTGAAAAGTGCAGGCTGCTTTTATACAGATTCACATGACATCTTCTGTCATGACTGTAAGGCACAAGTGTTCATTGATTACCATGTAATGCCAGCGTTCCGTAGGGAATACCCCATATATGTGATCAGTACTCCATGTATTATTTACACCATGTGTGTGATACATGTTTTAGTAGCCAAGAAAATGAAGGGTGACAAGCAAAGCTGCTGTACCTTTTTCTCTCTCATGTAGCATTATGTGCTCAACATGCTGAAGTAGCTGCCCTCACAGGCTAAAATCCAAACAGCAGATTAACTTGTTTCTGCGGTTTTGAAGTTGTGCATGTACAGTTGTGCATGTTTGAAATGGGCAGTATAGGTGTTCTTCTCATGCTCTACAGGTACCAGAGAAGCAGGATTTATGGTGTGGGAGAGAGCTTCTTAATTAGGCCAGTTGATTTAACTGGGGAGAAATACGTTAGCCCTTCCAGCCTGAAATGAAAGGTCCACCAGCAGAATCTCCAAGTGCTTGTCCACTGTAAATTTGCTATCTTTAACTTCTGTGAGCTGTTGGAGCCTCACAATCAATTGCCCCATTCAGGAGAGGAAAAGTAGTTGTGGAAGCTTTCCCTTTCCTAGTTCTGGCTAAATTTGAGAATGCTCAGAAGTTTTTCTTACTGCTAGCAGTTGTGTAAAAACCTATGGGTATGGCAGCTGTTGATATTGCTAGTTCAGTTACTTTAAGGGTGGCATAATTGCATTGCCAAACAAAATGGAAGCAGCAGAGATGGTACAAAGATAGATGCTTACTTAATTCCTCACAGAGGCATATTGTACTGTAACAGCAACATGGGAAAAGGAAAGAAACAGAGAAAGGGACCTTTAATTAAGCCACTGTGATCTTCTTGCTTTTTGAATTATTCAAGAGGGAGCCTTGGGCTTGAGGCAAAGTTTCTTTTGGTGCATTTATTTCAGTACCAGTAACAGCATTAAAAGAAATTAAACATTTGGGGGAAAGTTGTTTGAATTGACTTAAGTACCTCTAATTTTCCACAATATTACTCTTTCTATTTTAGCTATGTGATGTTTTTAATATGCTCTTGATTACTGTGTTCCCATGGTGCTATTTTCTGCTCCCCTTTGCTCAGTGCACTGCTGCATGCTGTATTTTAGAAAAACACTGAAGTGAGATAAGGTCATTTGATACAAAGAAATAAGTAATGTTTGCTGACCCCAAGAAGATCTGAATCTAAGAGTCAGAATATCATATTTATCCCAAAGATTGCTCTGAAGACAGAGAATGTTTTACATTTCTTAGTTGAAGGATTTTGTTTAAAGGGTTTGTTTAAAACCTGTAGTTGCAACATACTTCAATAGTATTGTAACTGAAGCAGTCATAAGAAGTAGCTTTCAAAAGACTGTTGTCTGCTGGATACATGACCCTGAGTGGATTTCATAGAGTCATAGCATGGTTTGCGTTGGAAGGGACCTGCAAAGGTCATCTAGTCCAACCTCCCTGCAATTAAGCAAGGACTAGATGAGGTTGATCAGAACCCCTTACAACTTGACCTTGAATGTTTCCAGGGATGGCACATCTACCACCTCTCTGTGCAAGCTGGGTCAGTATTTGACCATCCTTTTTTTAAAAGAAACCTTCTTCCTTTGTATGTAATCTAAATCTCCTCTCTGTTAGTTTAAAACCATCACCCCTTGTCCTGTCACAACAAGTCCTGCTAAAAAGACTGTCGCCATCTTTCTTACCAGCCCCCTCTAAGTACTGAAAGGCCACAATAAGATCTCCCAGTTTTAAGTGATTGATTTCTAAATAGTTTTAATGGAATCACACAATGGGACAAGCAGTATTCTAGCTGATGGCTTCAGTGGGTCGTCTTAGCTTTGCTTTACTGCACTGCTTGGGCCACCCCATCCCAAAGCTTGTGCATCATCTGCACACACAAGCCTTGGATAAGTAGTTCGTAGTATCATAGTATCATTCAGGGTTGGACGGGACCACAAGGATCATCTAGTTCCAACCCCCCTGCCATGGGCAGGGACACCCCACACTACATCAGGCTGGCCACAGCCCCATCCAGCCTGCTCTTAAACACCTCCAGGGACGGGGCCTCGACCACCTCCCTGGACAACCCATTCCAGGGCTTCACCACTCTCATGGGGAAGAACCTCCTCCTCACATCTAGCCTGAATCTCCCCACCTCCAGCTTCATTCCATTTCCCCTATCACTACCTGAGATCCTGACAAGTCCTTCCCCAGCCTTCCTGTAGGCCCCCTTCAGGTACTGGAAGGCCACAATTAGGTCACCTCGGAGCCTTCTCTTCTGCAGACTGAACAGTTGTGGAGAACTATTTCATTCTGCAGCCTTCCTAATAACTCACAGCAACTTGTGCAGTAGCCCCAAGAGAGGAGCTCTTTGTGAAGTTTAACAGAGCGTGTGTTGAAGGGAAGGTGTAGGCTAGCTGGGTGCTGTAGGAAGTCAGCAGGCCTGGGAGTTCAGGCATTTTATGTGGGGAGGTGAAGTGCGATTGCTGGCAGCACTGAGCACTAACTGTGGCTCCTCGTTGTTTGGAGACCCAAACTAAATTGTACAAAGAAGATTTAGCTGAGGGATTGGCAGGGGCATGGAACTAAGGGATTGTGCTGAAGGAAGCCAGCTGCACATGGAGGTAATGCTTTGTGTGCTACTCTGAGTTTGCTTTGTTGAAAGCCTGTCAGGAAGGCACTATGAAGACATTTTTCGGAAGCCTGGTTGGATGGAAAACAGAGGAGGTTTTTTCTTTCCCTTTGACCCTGAGAGAGAACAAACCTCTTTGTTTTACTATTATTTATGTATTTGCATCTCTGAGAAAGAGGCTATCAACTTGATTTTAAACACTAGAAGAACCAGGTATTTGTTTTATTGTTACTGAGTTCATGATGGCAAGGAAGAACAAGCTACTCTGGGTGATTTAAACCAAAAAAGAGCTGCATGGTTTTTTCACTTGGCTTTCTGTTTGGACAAAGCAAGCTTGGAATTGAGGCAAGAAGGTCCTAGTGAGCAATTGTGTTTGTTTTTCTGTTTTGGCATGCCAGGATTTCTTGATGTGAGCACTAAGACTGACACTTGCTTCAGATGAGCAAATTCTCATGATGCCGTATCTCTTTATGAACTGATCTCTTCTTATCATGTTGTGTCAGCCAGTCCACTATCTCATGTGTAAAAAGCTATTTTATACAGTCACAGACAACTGAATAGGTGGCCATAAAATACCCCTGCCTTCAATCCACTTTTTAAAAAGGAGTGATTATAAAGTGATGTTTAAAACCATGATGGCATCGGGGGGAGGAAAATGAGCTATAGGGTTAAGTTTTTATATAATAGATTTAACTTCTGCAGTAGCATCTAATACTAACAAACTAATGAAAAACCTGAGGTTCAGGAGAGTATTAGTCAGACATTTATTAGGTCTTTTCATGTCAGGAGAGACTAACCATGTCACACTAGAAATATTTTTAATGGCTCGGGGTGAAAAAAACTAACAAGCAAACGAACAAACCCCAGAGACAGAAACAACAACAACAAAACATGAAGAAAACACAAAAGGCATTTGGAAATAAAAGTATTCACTAAGTTAATTTTGCCCCTATCAAGCTGGACAGAAAGTGAAGGGATTCCTGTACCTAAGCTTCATCAGGAAAGCTGGGGACAGTAGGTATAAATCCCTTTAATGTAATTTTAAAGCAGCTTTGAATGTGACAAAGTATTTAAGTGAATTACGTTGATAGGTTTCATTTATTAAGGTGACGTCAGTTGGTGTCTGAAAGAGTTGTCCTGGTTTTTCATTCTGGCAGTGTAACTGGAGGTCAGCCCATGGTCTGCTTTGCTTTGAAAGTAACCACTGTGCTGGGTTTAAAAGGGTGGTGTCAGTGCTTTCCACATTTGAATGTGTTAGTGAGCCAAGGAGAGGTGTTTACTGCAGTTCCTTGTCTTGGGGATGGTGCTTCCTGCCTTTGGAACCAAGGCACTTGGCCAGGGACTTTCCAGTGAAGAGTCTGCCTCCCAGAGGCACTTGGCTTCAGGGTGTCACCTTCAGCTGAAGTGTTGAAATCTGTCCTTACAGGCCTCTTGTGAGGACAGACAGAGAGCTGGAGTTTGTCCAACCTGGAGAAGGCTCCAGGGAGACATTATTGCAGCCTTTCAGTACTTAAAGGAAGCATAGAAGAAAGATGGGGACAGTCTTTTTAGCAGGACATGTTGTGATAAGACAAGGAGTGATGGTTTTAAACTGAAAGAGGGGAGATTTAGACTAGAGAGAAGGAAGACATTTTTTGCACTGAGGGTGGTGAAATGCTGGGTTTCCCAGAGGGTTGGTAGAAGCTCCATCCCTGGAACTGTTCCAGGTCAATTTGCACTAGGCACTGAGCAACCTGCTCTGGTTGAAGATGTCCTTTCTGCAGGGGAGTTCAGCAAGTAACCTTTAAAGGTCCATTCCAACCCAAACCATTCTGTGATTTTGTGATTCTATAAAACCATTTAAAAACTAATAGTTGTTAAAAGTGTACCTCTGAACACTACAAGTTGGGTTTGCTTTCCTACCTGGGCCCACTTTTTGTCACAAGTGGCTGAAGTAGGAGAGAGGAAGAAGGAATATGCCAGCTCCTTTCAGGTGCTTTCCTGGTGGACGGGAGATGCATGACACTCATCTGCCCTCAGCCTGGCTCTAGGGTCAAGTGAGCAGGTAAAACAGGATCTGTGTGTCTGTCACATCCGGGACACTTCCTACCTTAAAGATTAAACTGAAGAATTCCCACTGGCTATTACTTCTGCCTGGGTGCATGGCAGAGGTGAGATAACTGGCAAGATAAGTAGGCCACCCCCCACTAACCTCCATTGTCTTACATGCCTACCACAATAAAATGAATAATAATTTTCTTTACCTCTCTGACAAGTAAAGATAACCTCTCTCTGAGATTAATTTGGCAGCTGTCAAGGCCTTCTAATGAAGATGCTGCAAGCAGAATGGTTTCTTGGCAGCTCCCTGCTGGCATCACACAGAGTTTGAGGGAACCAAGCCCCCCTCCCTTTCCCTGCCTCCCCAAGCTTCCACCTGAAGTTGTCCTTCTTGTGGGACTCTGATGTATACTTAAAAATATTGGCAAGAAGTCCTTCAGAAATGCTTAGTTTGGTGCTTTTTGACAAGAAAGCAATGTCTTCAGCCATCTTTGCTGGCAGAACAAGCTGCAAGCTTTAACACTCATCACTTTTACACCAGCCCCTTTGTAGATGTGATGGTACATCCTAAATTCAGTTCAGAGCTGTCAACAAACTCCTAGTCAAGGCACTTTGCCAGTTATCCATCACTATCAAGTTTTTCTATATGAAGTGGGTGTTAAACTGGCTTTCATCTTGCCAAGGGTAGCAATGTTTGAAACAGATTTACATATCTCAGTATCTCATTACCTGTACTTTGCTCTTGTTTATTTTAAAAAGAATTGCCCTAAGTTTTGGCCCTCAAAGGTGGCTTTATCATGAAAAATGTCAGTACAGAAGAGAGTTACCCAAGAGTAACAATTGGTCTTTGACTACACACAGGAGAGTGCTTTACCATGATCACCCCTTTGATAACCTTATTCTCCATGGACTGAGGTCACTACAGTATTAATTACCTTCCAAAGATTTAATGCCTTTGACATTTCAGCTTTGGAAAGCATTGGTAAACGTATCACAAAAAAGCATCAATTGCAACAGACATGGAGTAGATACCTCTACAAGTGCCAGGGCTTTTTAAAGGTAGCTTTGAAGTTGAAGAATTGAGCTGGGAGTTCCTCCCTGACTTGCAGAGATAGATCTTTCGTGATATGTAACTGAGAACAGGTAAACAATTATCTATGGTGCAGGTCCTTGGAGCACTTGGCACAGGGTAGTTTAATTATTTTAAGAGCTGTGTTTGAAAACAAAGTGCTCGTGCAGCAGCTGACTGGAGAACTAGGGCAGTGATTTGCCTCCTTCCATTTTCTCTTCTTTCCTTCAAATAATAATATTTTGATGAGGAGATGCCTGGTAGCTGGGTTGTGCTGTGCATTTCTCTTTATTGCTGTTTCTCATTGTTTATTTTTCTCCTGAATTATTCTCTGTCAAGGCCATAGCCCTTTTTCTGCAGAACATTCTTGTATCAACAAAGTTACTTCTTAGATAAGAGTGGATGTGATGTGGTTGAAAAGTGCAAACTTGCATTATGCTACTTAAAAGCAAGGTAATAAGAATTAGGAAGGCTCTTCAAACACTTTAAATTCTGTGTGTCTTTTCCAATGCCTTTTTTTTGCATATGTACAAAGAAACTGTTTTCAAAAAGAATACTCAGCATTTGAAAGTTCAGGTATCTCTTTTTGAAAATAGACCAAACTTTGCTTGTTTTTGCAGTTGGAGGTTGGCCAAGGTGCGTGGCTTTGCCCCCTTCCTCAAGTGGCATGTTTTGAAATAATCAAGATAACTGTTAGAAAAAGCAGATCCCAGGGAAGAAAAGAAATGTTCCTGAATTCAGTTCATTAGCAAGAGAGGATCTCTTTAGCTCTGTATCTTTGGGCTCTCATCATGTGTTGTTCATCCTCTTTGGAAGCAAGGACTCATTCCTGTCCCCTCCAAGGAATAACAATGTGAAAATAAAACCAAGTTTGAGAGATCAGCCTTTAGCTTGTACGGGAATCTTCACAATCTCTTGATTAGAAATCATGAAGATTGTATTTCATAACTATGCCTACGTGATCGGGACCTAAAACGTACAACAAGATGCATAATAATTCCCTACAGTTGTGTGTTCTCAATTTCTATATGGGGACTGAAATATTTTTTGCAGATAAGATTAGAAATGGACCATCAAAGCACAGTGATAAAAAATGCCCTCCAGCACCCTTTGTGATTTAGTCAGCTATGGCTTTGATCCAGTATCTTTTAATTTTCCTTATAGGAAGAGACTCCTGAGCAGCTCAGTGGGCTTTGCATCAGCCTCAGATCTCCATTGGCAAAATTGAATTGGTCATTTCTAGTGTCACAAGGATGAGAGGATGCATTCAGCACGGACTGTGAGGCAACTGTGGTGAGGAAGCCCCTCCAACATCACTCCAGTCCCCGTGGTGTAGGCTTAGTGATACCTGGGATGTATGGTGTGGCCTTGAATGCCTGACAGAGTGGTGGTTTTACTCCTGTTGGCAAGAAATGTGTAGAGCCAAAGCAAAGCAGTAAAGCTACCTTTTCCTCAAGTCTCTGAGCATTCAGAGCAGTATAAACACCATCTGCAATCCCTACAGGTGGTTAATCCCACCTATATCCAGGGTGTATGTCAAAGCCATTGAGTCAGATTCAGTTTCTAGTAATTGCCATACTGGAGACAATTTCCAGGAATGCAGTGTGCTTAGAAGAAAAGGACAGCTCCACTATAAACAATTGAGGGGAACACTTAAACAAGCAAGGATATGTATTTGAATCAAAACTGCAGTACTTTATTTTTAACCAGATGATCAATAACTTGTGGGTGATATTATTTTCTTAGTACTTCTCTTGGGGGGGGGAGATTTAATGTTTTAAGTAGTAACAGTTATATAACTGGTATGCTTGCTAAGACAATGGCAGTGTAAATTCAGTGGCTGTAACTTTTAAGAAGAAAATATTAATCATGCTCACCTAGAAGAAGAGGAAGAATTTTTCTGTAGGGCTTTTTCATGCAGTCAGTTTCCAGGCCTGGTTTTCCTGACAAAAGTTACTGCAAATAAGGAGTATGGCACATGAAGGATCAGCATAGGTTTCACACACTGAGATCTTATGAAAGGAAAATGAGACTGCTTAGAAGTTGCTGGATTTATTCATTGGGAGTGAAGCTTAAAAGCTTGTTCTGTGTAGTTATGCAGCTGGAAATCTGGTTTTTTTGGATGGGAATAAAAAGTCATGCTTCAGGACAAAACATGAAAGCAAATTATTATTATGTCTACAGAGAGAAGTTTCAGTGCTTTACATAAAAACAAACAAGCTTCCCACACACATTTTTTTAAAGTTCTATACATGAACTCTAAATTGCTGCCAAGAAAAGTGCATGTTTTTATTTTAGTTGATGTATTTTAATTGGATTTTAAGTGACTCATGAATAAAACTGCCTTACATTAATGTATTATCTCTCTTTCAGTGAGTATGCAAACATCTGAACTCGGCAGGAATGAGACTGATGGGTATTATTGAAAAATTGATAGAGAAACCTTTCCTGAGTTATTCTTTCTGTACTTTTCGCTGTGTGTCAAATTTGGTTCCTGATTTAGGAGTCATTCCCTACCATTTCCTGCTGAGTTTGGATAAAATTGGGTCTTATTCTGTTGAAAAAAAAAGTAATCACTATTTTCTCCTGTTTTTCCAGAGGTGTTCTGGGTTGGTTTTCTTTTTGCTGTCTTTCAAGCAGTACCCTGAGTGTAATGGCTGCTTTGTATGTTTGTATGGAGGCTTGGGGAGAGGGGAAGAAAGAAGGGCATCCATCCTGCTCTCATTCTCTGCTGCGTATGCCAAGCATCCTCACACAATCCCAACTCTCCTCTTTTCTGCTGAACAGACGTAGTAATTCCAGTAGGAAGGCACCCTCCAGCCCTGAGGAGGGCCTGAGAAGCACAGCAAACAACCATACAAAGTGACATTACAGGGGTGCAACTCTTTGTTATCAGTTGTTTGGGTGTATGTTATTTAATAATGTAAAGGGTGGTTCCACAGCTTAATGGGCTGTTAGCTAAATAACTACAGGTCACCCTGTGAATGTGTGCAGCCACTCCCCTTGTCCTTTAATTATCCATTTTTATCATGTTTCCCCATCTACGCTTCAACTCAGCTTCTGAAGCTTTTTCCCTTACCCAGATGCCTCCGTCCTGTTCTTCACGCTACTGCTCCTGCACGAAATGCAGGTGTGTGAATGGCACAGATGACAGCAGCCCAGTGTACACAGAGCTGATGCTTTGAGAGGCAGAGATTCAGAAATGGGTTGCTGCTGACAGGCTAACTTGTAGTTTTGCTAAAATGCTGCAGGAGTTGGTTGACATTTCCTGTAAAAGAAGGGGAAAAATAGAAATTGTCTGATTTCTCCCTTGCTCATGAATAATCCCATTGATGTGCCACTGAATAGTCAAAGAAGGAGAGCTAGCAAGTTCAGATTACTGCATATTTATATGATTAATTCCTCCATTCTTCTGCTAAGGAACAACACACCACTTTCTCTCAAACTAAGGGAGAATGCAGAATTGGTTTTCACTTAATTGGCTCTTTTGAAACTCTCCTCTTTGAGAAGCAGGATATTGTTAGTCCACTGTGTAAAGACAGTACACCTAACACATAGTCCAGAAACATCTCGGGGCGGGGGTGTGTGTAATTGAGGAGTGAAAATAGCTTAATAGCTTTCAAGAAGAAATGAAATTTTATGTGCATGCAAGAAATCTGCCCTAGCACATAAAATTACTCAGCCATTGAGGAAAAACAATATCAAAATATCCAGTGGAAATATCATTGTCTTACAAAAACACAACTTGACCTTCGTTTGAAGTCTGTTTTGATGGTTGAGGTCTTCATTCTGTGTTTAGAAAGCTAATAAAGAGTAAGTATAGGGTTCACTGAGCATGAGAAAGTACAGGATTTGGCTTCAAAATTGAAATGTAGTCAGTAATGGACACTGTAGTTTGCTCTCCATTCCTTAACACCCTTGTGAGTTTTGAACGTTTGTAGTCATGTTAAATATTTGTAGGACTTGTTTTCCTAAAGCCAGTCTAGTATAAATGTAACAGAATACAAATTGTCTTCACCTTTAATTGTGTCTGCTGCTGGAAAAGGTTCAGGTTTCTAAGTGAGGTGTTTCAGTGGAGTGTTAGTCTTACAGCTACTGTCTGCTGAAATTTTAACAAGACTTTCATCACTGCTTAAATTCAGTCTTAATAGTGTGGAAAATTAATTAAAGCTCTTCATGTAGCTGTGAAATGTAGGATTTTAAGAAAAAAAATGAATCACAGTGCTTAGCACCTCAAGGCAAACATTACCTGAAGGAAACAATGTCATGACAGATACTCTGTTTAGAAGAAAACAGAATTCATTCATAGAATGGTTTAGGTTGGAAGGGACCTCAAAGATCATCATCATGGGCAGGGACATCTTCCACTGGACCAGGTTAGAATAGAATAGAATAGAATAGAATAGACCAGACCAGACCAGACCAGGTTGGAAGAGACCTTCAAGATCATCGTGTCCAACCTATCATCCAACATCACCTAATCAACTAACCCATGGCACCAAGCACCCTATCAAGTCTCCTCCTGAACACCTCCAGTGATGGTGACTCCACCACCTCCCCAGGCAGCCCATTCCAATGGGCAATCACTCTTTCTGTATAGAACTTCTTCCTAACAGCCAACCTAAACCTCCCCTGGCACAGCGTGAGACTGTGTCCTCTTGTTCTAGTACTGGTTGCTTGGGAGAAGAGACCAACCTCTGCCTGTCTACAACCTCCCTTCAGGGAGCTGTAGAGAGTGATAAGGTCACCCCTGAGTCTCACAGTATCCAGCCTGGCCTTGAACACCTCCAGGGAGGGGACATCCACAACCCTCACTGTAAATAGTGAGAAGAAAGTCCTGTGTTGTGTGCCGGTTTTGTCCTGTGCATTGCTGAATTGCTCAAATGGGGCTTTGTGTTTCCCAAACCAACCACAGGACATGAAATGGCACTGCAGCATTTCCCAAACACAGTCTACCCATCTGAGTCTTTCAAATTCCACACTGACTTAAGTTTTGATGCAGAAAAGCATATGAAAACATCTCGTAGTCCATTCCTGTGTGACATGTAACCACGTATATAAGTAATTTGCTCAAGGTCTTTAATCCTTGGAGTTTGCAAAGCAGAGAGTAGTTAGTGATGATGAAGATTGTATGATACAGACTGCTGGACACTTCTTTTATGGATCAAGATTTTATGCAAAGCACTGTTTTCAGTTCTTGCATCATCTAATTCCCATTTGTAGTTTTGTCTTTGATTTCAGCAGCTACATTTGTTTGTTTGTTTGTTTTCACAATCCTTAAGAGGAAACCAAGATCACTATAAATGCAAAAGCTTTGTTCCTGCCTTGGGGTTTTCATATTAGAAAGAGAAGTCAGTAAAGACAGAATGCATTTGCTAAGCCATTTTATGGGGAGGATTACTTAAGCCATTAAATTATGAACTTGTGTGAGTAGAGCACTAAATAGTTCTTCTCTTGTCATCCACAAAGCGACGAAAGACATGGATCAAAACAGCAACTACCGGCTCAAGGGGAAAGCCTGACCAGGCTTGAAGGAAAACTTGTAAATAATGAGGTGCTTGACATCAACAAAATAGTGATTTAGAATAGAATAGAATTAACCAGGTTGGAAAAGACCTTTGAGATCATTGAGTCCAACCTATCATCCAACACTATCTAATCAACTAAACCATGGCACCCGGCATCCCATCCAGTCTCTTCTTAAACACCTCTGGTGATGGTGACTCCACCGCCTCCCTGGGCTGCACATTCCAATGGCCAGTCACTCTTTCTATGAAGTACTTCTTCCTCACATGCAGCCTAAACCTCCCCTGGTGCAGCTTGAGACTGTGTCCTCTTGTTCTGGTGCTGGCTGCTTTGGAGAAGAGACCAACTGCCACCTGGCTACAACCTGCCTTCAGGTAGTTGTAAGCAGAAATAAGGTCTCCTCTGACAACTCTTCTCCAGGCTAAGCAACCCCAGCTCCCTCAGTCTCTCCTCATAGGGCTTGTGCTCCAAACCCCTCCCCAGCTTTGTTGCCCTTCTCTGGACACATTCCAGCAAGTCAACATCTTTCCTAAAGTGAGGGGCCCAGAACTGGACACAGGACTCAAGGTGTGGCCTAACCAGTGCTGAGTACAGGGGCAGAATGACTTCTTTGCTCCTGCTGGCCACACTATTCCTGATACAGGCCAGGATGCCATTGGCCTTCTTGGCCACCTGGGCACACTGCTGCCTCATGTTCAGCCTACTATCAACCAGTACCCCCAGGTCCCTTTCTGCCTGGCTGCTCTCCAGCCACTCTGACCCCAGCCTGTAGCCCTGCTTGGGGTTGTTGTGACCAGTGTGTAGAACCTGGCACTTAGACATGTGAAATCCCATGCCCTTGGACTCTGCCCATCTGTTAATTTCCACAAAAACTACCTTTTCCTTGAGGTGGGTGAAATTACTGAGGAGCTCATACATCAAGCACATGGACATTGCATGCTACTTGCAAAATTAAAATACCAATTAGAAAAAAAAAAGTTACAAACCTTCTGCAGGTATCTTTGAGAAGAGCAACTTTCTGTGAGTAATTTCTGTACTCTCTGTGAATTTGTTCTGTGGTTTAATAGCTATCTCTGCTCCCATCCCTTTTGTCTTACCTCACAATTGTATCCCTAAAGTCCTGTATCAGGGATCGGTGGGTGCTTGGCCCACTGCAGTTACAAATGTTGGAGCCAGGGGCAAATCTCTGCCTGAAAAGTTTGAAAGAGGAGCTGTGAACTAGTAGGGAGGAGGTAAGCTGGCTCCAGATGTCACCTCAAAACTTGCACAGTGCCTAATTCCTGTGCAAAGGGATGGTCCTAGCAGACAGAAACATCTTACAAACCCCTGTCAAAACACTTCTTGAACCTCTGAACACTTTGTTCTGGATAATAAAGCAAAAGAAGCATTTCAGAAAATGCTCAGTTGAGTCTTACAAATACATAGGTGCTGTGTGTTAAGATGTTTCTGATCAGGCAGATGGCTCCTTGGTTTTCATATTGATAAGAATAAAAGGTTATGTATTAAAAAAAAAAAAGGAAAGAAAATAAAAGAGAAAAGAAGAGAGGAAAAAAAAAGAAGAGAGAAAAAAAAAGAAGAGAGGAAAAAAAAAAAGAAGAGAGAAAATCTTTCCCAAAATAACCTTGAGTTGGAAAGGCATCCCAAGCTGGTTTATTTTTCAAACCTCTCTCATTACCACACTGCAAAGGCTAAGGCAAATACCTAGTACGGTTGCAGTCTTGGTGATCTGTTGGTTAAAGTAATTTCTTCATGTTGCTTAAGAAAAAAGCACATCTTTTAAGGCTGTGTTAATAACTCCAAGGCTCTTAGAACACTTAACCTGGTGTTTGCAGGCTGCTAGAGTATATTTTTGCATAGCTTGTCTTTGTGGCTCATGGGAAAAAGAGCTTTTCTTCTCTCTGGAGCATCCTCACAGGCTCTCTGCCCAAGATGATTGCAAGTGGAAACACTTCTTGTCTTTTAAAATCTTAATTCTAGCAGGCCAGGTGTTTTCATGAAACTTCCAGTATATACCTAGCCAAAAAGGTTTTCCCAACCTTGCCTGAATTTTTGTGGGTGAATGACTTGTATGGAGCCTTTGATGGAATGTATTTAAACAGATGCAAGAAATGCTGTTAGATCTCTTTGGATGGTTAAATGCTGATTTCTGTTAACACTGATTTGGCTTGGTGCACTCTGTCTCCTAGTCAGTTGAGGATGAATTTGGACAGAGGAGCTGGCAAGGCTGTGTTATTTACATAATGCCTTTTTTCTCTGTGAACCCTGAATGTGGATGGAAAGAGTCTTTAATCTTCTTAGCAATCTAAGCAAAGATTGAATGCATTGGGTCAAGCTGGGTTTTGGATAGACTTAGTTAGAAAACGAAATTTAGCTAGATCCCAGCTCTTCACAATGACTGCAAATGGAGATACTTACAGATGGAGCTGATTAATCTTTCAGTAGTTGATAATATTTTTGGTATTTCACCAGTTTGCGAGAACCACTTCATTTATTTTCAGCCATACTTCTTGAGACGTTTTGGAAACAGAACAACTAGCCCTTGTACTAAGCTCTGGGCACTGTTCACATTTGTTCTTCTAAGGATAGTTTTAAGTTGTAAGAGGAGGGATGAAAAGACAAGTGTTGGAATAAGCAGCACGCAGAGGAACTTCCTTTCCTGAGTGCATTCTGAATGACTGGGGACAAAAAAAACCAGACCTCATCTTTATCCTTCTTGCACCATGCCTGCTATGTCATAGTAAGAGGGGGAGGAGGACTTTGTTAGGTGCTTGTCCTTTCTTATCTCAGTTATTAAAAGATTCAGAATGTGATTCTTGTAGTGTGTTACAATTAACGTTGCTTTTCAAATGCTGTCATAAAATGAGATGTGATTTTAAATGCTTTTTTAACGTGGATAAATATGCTGAGCTCGTGCTAGAAGTTCTAGCTTGTCAGGTACTCTGAACAGCATGCAAGTACAATGCATTACAATAAATCATAGAATCATAGAATACATCATGTTGGAAGGGACCCTCAAAGGTCACCTTGTCCAACCCCCCTGCAGTTGGACATCTCCAGCTAGATCAGGTTGCTCAGGACCACATCAAACTTGTTCTTGAGTGTCTCTAGGGATGGGGCTTCAACCACATCCTTGGACAACCTGTTCCAGTATTTCACCACCCTCATTGTAAAGACCTTCCTCCTTATGTCCAACCTAAATCTGCCCTGCTCCAGTTTCAAACCATTGCCCCTCATCTTGTCACCACAAGCTCTTCTAAACAGTTCCCAGCCTTCCTGTAGATCCCCTTCAGATACTGAAAAGTGGCCTTCTCCAGGCTGAACAGCCCCAACTCCTTCAGCCTGTCCTCACAGGAGAAGTGTCCCAGCCCTCTGATCATCTCCATGGTCATCCTCTGGACCCACGCCAGCAGGTCCATCTCCTTCTTGTGTTGGGGGCCCCAGAGAGCAAAAAAAAGTAAAAAAAAAATCAGTCTGTCCTATTTGCATTTCATTTTTCTTCAGACTTACTTTCCCCAGTCCATAAATGTATGCAGAGGCACTTGACTTAATGCTACCACAAAGAGTTTTTATATGTAATGCATCTTCACATAATAAAAGCTCACTCAGGGTTTGATTTTTCAGAACATGAAAGTTAGCTGCTGGCCCTCTTTTAATATCTGCAGCCTAATGTTTGCAAACCAAAAGGTTAACTTTTTATGTGGTTGCTTTTGCAACTAAGTTCAGGAGCAGCCAGTTAATCTCTTTTTTGCTTGGCTTTGTGTTCAGTAATAGAATGAAGTTTATATCCATCCCCTGCTTGAACTCGCTACTGCTGCATTTCATTAAGTTTCTCAATATTTGATGCAAATTGTTTCTAATTAATATGTTTCTAAATAAGGGGGGGGGGGGGGGGGGAATCTCAAAACCCTGTGTGCCATCTCTATAATAATAAGGTTTTATTCTCAGCTATGAAGACTTACAACATTTTATGACCTTTCTGAAATTGCTGTTGTTATTCATATAGTCATTGTTATTCCTGTAAGAGCTGTATTTTGGAATGAAACCCTTTTTATCTGCACTATAATTAATAACCAGAAATAGCTTACTGAAAGCATAGTAAGGCAGGTAAGAACTTGATTAGTTATTGAGGGAAAGGAACACAGAATTTATTTCTTTAACTAATCTTTTTCATGAAGACAAAAGAAAGATTTAATAGCTTCTGTCTGTGTGGTGTGCATCACCACTGTCGCACACATTTGAGGTGCAGCTGGTTTGGAGTTTCTTTACTTACAAAGGAGATAGTATGATTTGTTAAAAAGGGAAAAAAGGAAAGAAAAACAAAAAAATAGGGAGAGGGTGGTGAGAAGGAAAGAAAAAGGAAGAAAAAAAGGAAGGGGGAATTTTTTTTCCCTGTCAACTTTGTCCTTTTCCAGAAATAAATCTGAAGAGTGTAAGAGAATTTTAGCCATTATCATAAACAGTATAGAATTTGAAAGGGGACAGATCAAGGGCAGTTCTGTGGACATGTCTGCTTTGCATTCCCTATGTGTAAGGAAGGAAGGAAAATACACTCTCATGTATATAACCCTTCCTTATATATATTCTTTTTTTTACCACTAAAAGTAGAAAGGTGTAAGGGTACAATAAGTAGAACATGATACTGCAAGAGTCCATATTATGCTTGTAAAAATGAATCTAAGAAATTGAGCAAGGGGGACCACTGAGCTCTCTATTGTTGCACTAATTGGAGAACATAAAAGCTAGCAAGGAACCTATGGCCTTAGAAAAGAACTTGCCAGTGAGACTGAGCCAATCTAAACCTGACCACCACCAAAAGCAGTGGGTCAACCCTTCCTCCCTTTGCCCACTTGGGCAGCATGTTCCCCTTGCTCTGTTTTGCCTGCACCTCTGTGGGTGTGTCCATGCCATGGAGGATCACTGTCACTTGCTCTGCTTCCTCTGCATTGTTAATTTTTGTCTGGCTGAGTGTTCCTCTTGGAGTTAGGGCACAAGCCCTGATGTCAGCAAAATGGCATCAGTGTGTATGGACACCTGAAGGCCACGGCACCACACCTTGCAGTGGCAGTCTGGGTTTAAATCACACTGAAAGCGATATGCAAAAGCATCTTGAACTTTACTTGCATTGTGGCCCTTGTAACCACAGTGTTCACTGTAATAACAGGAGAGATTTAGACCAATATGCCACTAGGCTAATTAAGGGCCTTTCTAAACAGGCTTTTGTCTCAGGCTTTAGTTCTGAGATCTGACTGTAGCCGGCTACTGTCTCAGGTTTCAGCTTGCTAATAGATGCATGGAATGGCTTGGGCTGGGAAGCACCTTGAAGGGTTGAAAGAGACCTCATCCATTTTCAACCCCACTGCCATTGTCAGAGACACCAGGGAGGGGGCATCCACAGCCTCCCTGGGCAACCTGTTCCAGTGTCTCATCACCCTCACTGTAAAGAATTTCTTTCTAAAATCCAGTCTAAATTTGCCTTCCTCAAGCTTCAATCCATTCCCTCTTGTCTTACTGCTACAAGCTTTTGTAAGAAGTCCCTTCCTGGCTTTCTTGTAGGCTCCCTTCAGGTGCTGGACTTCTTAGTTTTCACTCTATAGCTGGTTTATTATGTATATGGTTGTATTTATAGGTATAATAAAACAACAGTAACAAGACAGATGTTAAGGCCTTTGTTAAGTTTTGGGGTTATTTTTAACATCTACAGCAGTGTGATTCATGATATGGGTGCTCTAGTTTCAGCTTTGGGGAGGGTTTTAATTTAAAACTGTTTAGGGAAAAAATTAGAGATGTAACTTTGTTCTGTCCCCTTCCAGCCAAGATGTCTGTGAAAAATACTTAGAGGCCGTGGTTTTAACTTAGTGGAAAAAGATACTGTAACTATTAGTGTCAATGCTGAGCTATTCTGCAGTAGTAGAAGCTGGATGTTGCTCATACCATTCAGCTTCGCTGTTGGAAATATAAAGTCTGGTTTCAGTGGAATTTCTCTTCGCTGAAAATGGGAGCTGCATGTTTTAGTCTAAAAGCAATGCTGGACCGACTGCTTAGCCATAGCTGTGAGTGATTCGTACTGATTTGAGAAGGCTTTCAGAGGTTTGCAGGCTTCAAACATCAGCTCTGTCTGTTTGGAAATATTCATGAATGTCTGAGGTGAAGCCTGTGCTTCCATGGCTCTTGCTGATTTTTAAAATCATAGTATCATAGTATCAGTCAAGGTTGGGAGGGACCACAAGGATCATCTAGTTCCAACCCCCCTGCCATGGGCAGGGACACCACACACTAGATCAGGCTGGCCAGAGCCTCATCCAGCCTGGTCTTAAACACCCCCAGAGACGGGGCCTCAACCACCTCCCTGGACAACCCATTCCAGGGTCTCACCACTCTCATGGTGAAGAACCTCCTCCTCACATCCAGCCTGAATCTCCCCACCTCCAGCTTCATTCCATTCCCCCTAGTCCTATCACTACCTGAGATCCTGAGAAGTCCTTCCCCAGCCTTCCTGTAGGCCCCCTTCAGATACTGGAAGGCCACAATGAGGTCACCTCGGAGCCTTCTCTTCTGCAGACTGAACAGCCCCAACTCCTTCAGTCTGTCCTCATAGGAGAGGTGCTCCAGCCCTCTGATCATCCTTGTGGCCCTTCTCTGGACACTTTGTTCCAGCACCTCCACATCCCTCTTGTAATAGGGGCTCAAGAACTGGACACAGTACTCCAGGTGGGGTCTCACCAGGGATGAGGAGAGGGGGAGGATCACCTCCCTCGACCTGCTGGCCACACTTCTCCTGATGCTGCCCAGGATCTGACTGGCTTTGTGGGCTGCAAGTGCACACTGAGAGCTCCTGTTGAGCTTCTTGTCCACCAGCACCCCCAAGTCTCTCTCCTCAGGGCTGCTTTCCAGCCAGTCACTGCCCAGCCTGGATTTGTGCCTGGGATTGCCTTGACCCAGATGCAGGACCCTGCACTTGCTCTTATTGAACTTCATGAGGTTGGCTTGTGCCCACCTCTCCAGCCTGTCAAGGTCCCTCTGGATGGCCTCCCTTCCCTCCAGCCTGTCTGCTGCACCACACAGCTTGGTGTCATCAGCAAACTTGCTGAGGGTGCACTCAATGCCACTGTCCATGCCACCCACAAAGATGTTGAATAAGACAGGTCCCAGGACTGATCCCTGAGGGACTCCGCTTGTCACTGGCCTCCACTGGGACATGGCAAGGCTGCGTTTTTTTCCCCATCACAGTTACATCATCTTTTTTTTGTCATTGTTTTATTTGTTTGTTAAATGAAAAATATTTGGGGCATTGGAGGTGCTGGAGCATGTGCAAAGAAGGGCAACAAAGGTGGTGAAGGGTCAAGAAAATGAGTTGTGAGGAGCAGCTGAGGGAACTGGGGTTGCTTAGCCTGGAGAAAAACAAACTGAGGGGAGACCTTCTCATTCTCTACAGCCACCTGAAAGGAGGTTGGAGCAAGGTGGGAAACAGTCTCTTCTCCCAAGTAACAAGTGACCAGATGAGAGGAAATGCCTTCAAGTTGCACCAGGGGACATTTAGATTCGACATTAGGAAAAATTTATTCACTGAAGGAGTGATTAAGCCCTGGAACAGGCTGCTCAGAGAAGTGGTGGAGTCGCTGTGTCTGGAAGTGTTAAAAAAGCATGTAGGTGTGTTGTTTAGGGGCATGGTTTAGTGGTGGGCTTGGCAATGGTGGGTTAATGTTTGGACTCAATAATTTTGGAGGTCTTTCCCAACCTTTATGATTCTGTGAAAAGGCAATGTTTTCATTTGCAGAGGTTTCCAGGATGCAGTCAACCAATCCTTTTACCACCCATATAGAACTCCTTATAAATGACAGCAGAAGATTTAGAAGACACCCCCCAATCTCTGCCTAAACTCAAGTGGATATTTGTTCCCTAAATGTTCCTTTTCATTTGCTTTCATGTCACCTCATGCTCTGCAGCAGTAGCAGAGGTGGTTGGGCATTGTTTTGATATTGCTCTTTGTTCTTCTCTCTAGCTGTGTGCTGCCCACCTGCCAACCCGGTCGGAGGCGCCGAACCACTACCAAGCAGTATGTCGGGCTCTGTTTGCCGAAACCATGGAGCTGTACACTTTCCTGGCCAAAATCAAAAGTGCAAAAGAGGTAAGCAGTCTGAGAAGGTTTTCTGCTTTTGAGCTCATTACTGTGTGAATTAGGCTTACAAAATCACTTCTGTGCCCAGCCAGTAGTGAATGTCAAGATGCTAGGGGAAATGATCTGTAGTGTTCAGGGAGAGCAGTTCTGCAGCTAAAGGTTTTTTACTTTTGACCTTATCACCATTTACAGGTCTCTTTCTATCAATTGTGACTAGTCTATTCAGGAATAAAGCAGAAGTTTTTCTTGGAAGTTTTTCTTCAAAGTTTTTCTTCTGTGGTGTTCCAGGGATGTTGTGAAGCTTCAGAGCTTTGCCTGTTGTTCCTCATCTCATTTTGTTTCCTCAGCTCCTTCTCATGCCTTATCTTCGTGTGAAAATTGTCTGAGATTCCTTTTGCCTGTTTTTTGTCCTCAGTCAGCAGCTTCCCTTACCTTTGATGTACGATTGGTTTCTTTGTCTGTCACACAGCTGCACAGCCGAGCCAACTTAAAGGAAAATTTCTGCCTCTTGGTTGTTATGCTTATTTCCACTGCCTGCTTGGCTCTTCCTCATGACTGGTAGGCCATCTTCTGAACGACTGCAGTTAAATGGTCTGGCTGAAGAATAATTTGAGATCGATTTTTAGTAAAGGTAGTTTCAGTGACCTGACCTGCAGAACAGTTCCATAAGCAACTGTATTAACCTGGTGGAGGTCTTGGTTACGTTGGAAAGCTGGTGGGTGAGGTGAAGGGCAGGAGGGGAAGGGCAGGAGGGGAAACATGCTTCCTGAAGCTGGTTTCTTCATCAAAGACAGCATGTCAAGTAACCACACTTCCATATTTTTTAATGAATCCCTGAAGGATTTTCTTTTGTAAGTCAAGAGCTACAGTACCTTTGAAAAGCAGGATAAGATCTTATAGGCTGATCTGAAAATTTTGCAGCTGAAAGAGGCAGAGCTGTTCCACCCATACACACATGCTCTCACTGTTTTTCTTCCTCTGGTTCTAGGAAATAAATACAGCAAATGCAAAACAAAACAAAAAAAGAGGAGTCATTCCTTGTCAGGTTAATGAGCTGAATCAGCTCATTAAAGAGGCAGATGAGCCTCAGAGCAGCACAAGAGAGCTTTTATCCTTAAGCTGATGGTGGAATATGCAAACCAAATCACAGACATAAGGGTCTGATGCTGTCTTTCCTTCCTGGCTGAGCAGCATACATCCAAAGAGGAGAATCCTTCAGAAATATTTTTGTGTTGCATGAGGTCAAATTCTTCCTCTATTTTTCCTCCAGTCCTACTCAGAATGAAATAAATTTTTAAACTCAAGCAGTGTCATACAAGGATAATTCTGACTGTGTCAGCATAGCTGAAGAGCCACTCATTTTCTGAAGTGCCAATGGTACGATTCATATACGTCCAATGGTAGAGAGAGCAGTCAGGATACAGTATCTCTGTGCTAAATACATCTCTTGAACCTTGACATCATTAATGTCACATCTCAGCTTTTGATGACTGCCCCTTAAAGGTCTGATACACTAACTGAGGGACCTGTGCTAGAAACATCTCAACTAACAGCTATTGAAAAGTCCATGTTGAGGCTCAAAGATACGAAAGATCTTTTAGCGTTCTTCTTTCTGCTCAGAAAGGAATGAATGTTCCAGTAATTCTTGACCATTTTGACCGCAGTAAGCAGCAGTAAGTCATGTCTGCTAGTAAGTCATGTCTGTTGTCAGTGTCACTGTGTTTTATCAACATTTTAAATGATTGTTAAAAGTAGTGTTTTGAATTTGCAAATTATTTAATCACCTTGTAACTGGACATGAAAGCCCAACAACATCTGATCACAGCATAGAGCACACACTGAGTTAATCCCAAATGAAAGAAGCCATTTGCCTCTCAAAGGCTATTAGGGATTGATTCAAAGCACATTTAGGTCAAAGGAAGTAATCCTTACAGATGGAATTTTGGCCCTACTGAGTTCAGTAAGACTTTTATTGCTGCACCTAGCCAAGGCCAGATCTTTTATCTTTTGATTTCATTTTACTCTGGGTCAGTCCCTCAGTAGGCATACAAAAAGTGCCCAAGAAAATAATCTCACAAGCAGCTTCTGGAATCCAAATACTTTGATTTTATGTCGTGCTTGATTCTTGCTTATAGCTTTCATCCAACTGTGTTATGATTTGGAATGTATTTAATGTTGAAAATAATGCAGTGTACAAATTACAAAAATAAGTATGAAGCCAAGACAAAGAGAATGCTGTAAACCTTGTTACACCATTTAAAAATGACCTCTACAGTTTATACTTCAGGCAAACAGGGATCATATGATCACAGTCAGTTTGTGCCAGTAAAAGCTGTGGTATTGTTTATATCCTCTTCTCTCTTGAAAAGACATCAATCTTAATTCTTGAGAAGCATGGTTAAATACAATTCAAGTCAATAAATTCCTTTTATTATTGTCATAAAAATATTAGGGAGGGAAAGAATACTTCAATAAGGACATTTGTGGTGATTGCCTTGGCAGATAACTGGGGAGGAAAAAACAAAGAACTTACATAAATCAACTCTAATTAAAAAAAAACAAACTACCACACAACAAAACCCACCACAAACAACCTTATACTTTAGTATTGTGTTTGTGACACTAAAGATGCCAAGAATTCTAAACTGTCAGTATATTTGGAGATCCTCCTTTAGAATCCCTCACACCTAGACACAGTTAAGGATGTGAGATCAAAGTGGAAGGGGAAGAATCCTCTAAAATTACTTAAAATAACTTTCCTATGTATAAAAATTACTTTGAAATCCATAGATTCATAGAATGGTTTTGATTGGAAGAGATCATAAAGATCATCTAGGTGCAACCCACCTTCCATGAGCAGGGACACCTTCTACCAGACCAGGTTGCTCAAGGCCTCATCCAACATAGCTTTGAACACCTCCAGGGAGGCAGCTTCCACAACTTTCACAACCTCCCTGGGGAACCCTCACTGTAAAGATTTTCTTCCTAATATCCAATCTAAATCTACCATTCTCAAACTTCAGTCCATTACCTCTTGTCCTATCACTACAAGCCTGTGTCAAAAGTCCCTTCCCATCTTTCTTGTAGGCCTCCTTCAGGTACTGGAGGGCTGCTATACGGTCTTGGATTCCTTCTAGGACCACTGGATGGCATCTGGGCATCTGTTTCCCAGATATATGAAGTTAATATTTTTTACTCAGTAGGTTCTTAAAAAGCTAACATTGCTGTTAGGGATAATTTTTAACAGTAGAAATTCACTTGCTGGGAGTGGACCAAATCTGATCTTCTTTATGCTATAACCTAGGACAGGTTTAGGAGAGAAATAAGCTGTGAAAGATGAAAAGAAAAACCAAAATACTGCTGTGATGCTGTTTTCAATTTGGCACTTTAAAACTTGCCAGGATTTTGAAAGCTACAGGATTTCCAGACAGATAGATCAGGAGGCAGGACGGATAGGCCTGTAGAGCTGTAATGTGTTTTGCTGCTAATACATATACTGAGTTGTTATGTGCTCTCCAGTCTATCATGTGAGCATCACTGTCATGTAACAAATGGAGTGTGGCTTTAGAAAGGGTTTTACTGGCCTGCTTGTGGGTGAATGCATTCATCAGAAATGATGAAGCAATGAGTGAGCTGCTCAGGTCATCTCAATAGATGTCTCATGAAATGGTTTGGGCACTTTGTCACGTACTTGATGCCGTGTGGTTTTTATTTCCAGTCTGATTCCCTTTGTATGAAAGGTCAGCAATAAAACCTAGGGAGATCCTAATTCTGGTCTTAAAGAGAATGGAATGTTTAGTGTAGTGGATGCATAGGACAGGACTCAAGGCAGAGTTGAGAAAGGTGCAATACTACCATGTGATAGATAGTGATAGATAGATAGATAGATAGATAGATAGGTAGGTAGGTAGGTAGATAGATAGATAAATAGGTAGATAGGTAGGTAGATAGATAGACAGACAGACAGTAGTAAAAATCACATATTTCTGTGGTATAGCAGCTTCAAAGGTGGGGTTGAAATTCAATTAACTAATGTGATCTAACTTGCATCTTTCTGCAAGGTGATGTGTTCCACCAAGTTTACTGGGGAGATATTGCTGGCAGCATCTCTATGCTCCTTAGGCTCTGTGAAAGGTGTCCTTGCTGCAGATCCACCCTGAGTACCATCTGCTGCCACCCAGAAGTGGTCTTTTGTTGGGCCAAGACTTCCAAACTCTCTATCTTGCTGTTTAAGCATTTATAGCTGGTGACAAAAATGGAGTGCAGCTTGTTTCTCATCTCAAGCAGTGAGCTTTTAAAATTGCAGTGGCAAAATTCCACAAGAGGAGGACCTCTCCCTTTTTATTTTTGTTTATGTGTCGGGAAAAGTGGTCAATAAGGTGGGGAAAATGCACGTGTGTATGGTGAGGAGAAAGATCATTTGAATATCTGATAAAAATGGACCTCACGTATAACAAAAAAAAAATCTTCATCAGGGTCATCCAAAAGTCACTGAGATCATCTTTCCTGTCACCTAGCCATAGACAGAACTGTAGGTACAAGTAAGTGATGTCCATGAGCAAATGTTCCTGATGTGAAGTACCTGAAAAGGTCACCCACATTGCTCAGAAGAGGCATCCAGGTGTCACTGAGAGACAGGGAGAGACAACATGAGCACAGGAATGCAGAAATTGCTGCTCTGAATCAGACTGGGGATCCACCTGGTCTGCCATCCACACTGGGAACCTGCTTTATTGAGGGGTTATCTGCCCTCACCCTCCTTCAGCTCCCTGTTACTGCCCAGGCTTTCCTTCTGCTGGAGTTAATGCTCCATGAGCACTTAATGGCTGAGTGAACCAGCAGTGTGCCCTTGTCACAAAGAAACCTTGCAGTTTCCTGAGCTGCACTGGGAGAAATACTGCTTGCAGGTTGGGGAAGGTTCTCCTACCCCTCTACTCTGTCCTGTGATGCCACATCTTGAGTATTGTGTTCAGTGTCTGGGCTCCACAGTACAAGAGAGACATGGACATACTGGAGAGAGTCCAGTGAGGGGTCACAAACATGAAGGGACTGGAGCATCTCTCCTGTGAAGAAAGTCTGAGCAACCTGGGTCTGTTCTGACTGGAGAAGAGAAGGGTCAGGGAGATCTCATCAATGTCTGTAAATAGCTGAAGGAAGAATGCAAGGAGGATGGAGCCAGTCTCTTTCCCTTGGTGCCCAGTGACAGGAGCAGAAGCAGTGGGCACACCCTGAAGCACGGGAGGTTCTTTCTGAATATCTGGAACACTTTTTGACTGAGAGTGACCAAGCACTGTCACAGGTTGTCCCAAGGAGATTGTGGATTCTCCATCCTTGGAGATACTAAGAAGCCACCTGGACATGGTGCTGAGAAACTGGCTTTGAATGGCTCTGCCTAAGCAGGGAGGCTGGACCAGCTGACCAGAGATCATTTCAGCCTCAACCACTGTGTGAATCTGTGAGTGGTACCAGTAAATACCAACCTACAGCAGAGCTAGGCATTCATGAGTGGGTGGTGGGTGATAAACTCCACAACTGGTGGTGAAAGACACCATGTGATACAGACCAGCATCAAATACAAGAAGTGTCCATGAGGCAGATAGCTTTTAATATGCTGCTGTAGATTTGACTCATCTTAAAATTTTTTAGACATTGATACTACACCTTAAGGCATCAAGATTAATATTCCTTCCAAACTAATTAAGACTGTATGTTTTTATAATTGTCTTTGATGAGTATGGACTTTCACTGCAATCAAAAGCTCACCCATAATTTCATTATCCACAGTTTGCCTTGCAATTAAGGTTTTTGGTAGAATACAGATAAAGCTCCCAAGCTGGCATCTTCTTACTTTTCTTTTAAATCATGTTGTCTTTCATTTCTGTCCTTCCTGATGTAAAGACATTCTTTCAGTCTGCCTGGATATATTTCAGTCTGATCTCTATGACAACATAAACTCACAAGTTCCAATTAAGTACAGGAGGTATTTAGGAGGAGACTTGATGGGGTGCTTGGTGCTATGGTTTAGTTGATTAGATGGTGTTGGATGATGGGTTGGACACGATGATCTCAAAGGTCTCTTCCAACCTGGTCTGGTCTGGTCTATTCTATTCTATTCTATTCTATTCTATTCTATTCTATTCTATTCTATTCTATTCTATTCTATTCTATTCTATTCTATATTCTTCCTTCCTTTTTTTCCTCCTAGTTTCATGCCATGCAAAGGCTCAATTGGAAAACAACAAAGTCATGTGCTACTTTCCATTTGATGTGCCCTTACTGGTGTATTATTTGTACAAAATATGATAATGGAGGTAGTTAATAGGTACCTAAACAACGTTAATGGCTAACTTATTTTCAAAATACCATCATTAGCCAAGTTACTCTTGATAGCCTTGTGACTGTAAAGCCTGCTAAATACCCTGCTCCTTGAAGTTGCAGAAAGTACAGCTGGAGAAAGAAACTGATTCACCAGCTTCTCTGCTCATACCTTCACTTTTGCCTACACTTCTAAGCTTCCAGTGACTCCACTTTACCAACTGTGCTGTCATCAGGCTTGTAGCCCCATCTTGATTTCATAGAGTCATGGAATCTTAGAATGGTCTGGGTTGAAAGGGACCCCCAAAGGTCATCTAGTCCAACCCCCTTTGCAGTCAGCAGGGACATCCTCAGCTAGATCAGGCTGCCCAGAGCCCCATCAAGCCTCACCTTGAATATCTCACAGTATCACAGTATCACTTAGGTTGGAAAGGCCCTCGAGGATCATCGAGTCCAACCTATCAACACAGACCCCATGACTAGACCATGGCACCAAGTGCCACGTCCAATCTCCTCTTGAACGCCTCCAGGGATGGTGACTCCACCACCTCCCGGGGCAGCACATTCCAATGACTAATGACTCGCTCGGTGAAGAACTTCCTCCTCACCTCGAGTCTAAACCTCCCCTGGCGCAGCTTGAGACTGTGTCCCCTTGTTCTGGTGCTGGTTGCCTGGGAGAAGAGACCAACCCCTTCCCGGCTACAACCACCCCTCAGGTAGTTGTAGAGGGCAATGAGGTCACCCCTGAGCCTCCTCTTCTCCAGGCTAAACAATCCCAGCTCCCTCAGCCTCTCCTCATAGGGCTTGTGCTCAAGGCCTCTCCCCAGCCTTGTTGCCCTTCTCTGGACACATTCAAGTGTCTCAATGTCCTTCTTAAACTGAGGGGCCCAGAACTGGACACAGGACTCAAGGTGCTCCAGGGATGGGGCCCCAACCACCTCCCTGGGCAACCTGTTCCAGTGTTCCTCCACCCTCATAGTAAAGAACCTGTTCCTAACATCCAATCTAAATCTGCTCTTTTCTATTTTGAAGGCATTGTCCCTTGCCCTGTCACTCCAGGCCTTTGTAAAGAGGCTCTCTCCATCCTTCTTGTAGGCCCTCTTCAGGAGCGGGAAGGCCGCTATTAGGCCTCCCCAGGGCCTTCCCTTCTCCAGGCTGAACACCCCCAGCTCCCTCAGCCTGTCCTCACAGCAGAAGTGCTTCAACCCCCTGATTATTTTTGTGGCCCTGCTCTGGACCAGCTCCATCAGGTCCATGTCCTTCCTATACTGAGGGCTCCAGACCTAGGTGCAGTACTCCAGGTGAGGCCTCACCAGAGCAAAGTAAAATAATAAGGATTTGTTTGATACTCCCAGCTAGGAGCTTTAATAAGGAAAATGTTGCTGATTTGGTGGTTGGTTTTTTGTTTGTTTGTCTGTTTTTCTTTGGGTGGGGAGGGCTTTTTACTGGTTGTTTTGTTTTATTTTGTTTTTTCAAGGGATGCAGCCCCTGTCACTCAGTAACTGTTACTGAGTAACCAAGCACTTGGTTTGGAGATTTTTCCCCCCCCTCTATTCTTGAACAGTTTTGTTGAACATCATGGTGACTACTACCCTTTCCAGAGCTGAGCAAAATACCTTGACCCATACAATCTTTATATGGAGAAATTTGATACTGCTTTAGAGCTTTTCAGTGACTGATTTAACCAGTCCTGTTTGAATTAAATGGGGTTTGGGTCTTTTTAGAGAACTGGAGTAATGCTGCTGGCCAAGCCCTTGGAATTTAAACCCAAGTGGGATAGCTGAATATCTTAAAAGCTGTTTTTCCTCTTTGTGGAGGTTGTGTATTGCTAAATTGAGCCTAGATGTGCAAGATTATTTTGTTAGTCCTGCAGATAGCAGCATAAGAATTCCTTGCATCAGCAAACAAATGATTCCAAATAAAGAAGATAAACTGGAAACTGCTGTAGACTATCCTGCAATTGGTGAAACACAAAGGCCAGATCTGAATTCCCACGAATGCTGTCTTCATTAAAATGTTGCATTTTAGAGAGCATTTTGTGGAAGCAGGTTTTTGATGCTGTGCTGACAAGTGTCTTATATAAACTCCCCATCTGTCACCAAAGCCAGGAGAGCTGTGTCTCAAATGTGGGACACACAGCAGCAAATCAACTGCCTGCTTTTAATAGTGCAGCAAGTCTCACTTGGAGACATCTGATATTTTTATTGCTAGCTTTTGTCACAAATTGCAGGGGATTTTATAAAATGACCAAGTGCTGTCATGGTTTAGAAAAAGCTGAAGCTAGTGAAAAACATTTGCTTCCTACACATCTGCCCCTTCCTTTCACGTGAACACCCAGGCTGTAATAGGTGAATCAGGACTGTGGTATGGGTCTGAGGTTCTGAGATGGTTCAGAAAAACCCTTATAAGATGTTTCTGCTTTGTGGAATGGAAACCCATTTAGGCCATGTATTTATTCCACTGGAGTAGCTTTTTTATTTTAGGCCCTTGTCCCCAGGGTAAGAACAAATGACTGCAGCCACTGAGGCTGCTTGTGGGGTTTGGATCACAGTTAAGTTCTGACAAATGCTTTCCTGTATTGTAAATATGTTGGTTTCCATAATTTACGATGGAAACAAATGTGAAACCTGCTGATGCTGGCTGGGGATGCTGGAGGCAAGTGATAATATTTCATTTAGTCTAGAAGCTTAAACATAATCATTTGTCACAGTGAATTTATTCCTTCCCAAGCTGCACCTGACAGGTCGTGGAAATTTAAAGCCACCTTCCTAAGCACTGACTACAAGGACTGAGCGCTTGCTGTTTCTTTTTCTACCCAATCCTCCACGGCTTTCTGCCTTCTGTAATGATGGAAATTCTTTCCTTCCTGCTGTTCTTGACTAAATTGAATGATGAGCTGTGTTTAGGGGTCTGAACTAGGTGCCAGGGAGGTGAATGAACTATCCCTAGATTAGTGCTGGTTATGAAAGAAACAGCTAGAGCAATTGGGTAGGATGAGGAAAGATTAGGAGCACAGCTTTGGCAGTAGCCTATGTTTCTATCAGCTCATTTGGATCAAAAGACTTTTTGAGAGACTTCTCTGTTGGTTGGCAGGTTCTGCTCTTGCAGCTCCCCAGTGTAGCCAGCACTGCTTACACCTGCACTTTCTGGGATAGAAACTCCCCCTCCAGCTATGTTCCAGAGAAACTAATTAAATGGTTGCCTTATTTGGAAGAACTTTCAGCTATTCAAGGTTTTGGTATTTTTCCTTCTTGTTTTCTGCTGTTAAGAAAAACAGGTTGTAATCTTTTTAGCTTGATGGCATATTTATGTCAGTCAAAGGCATGAGCCTTTGGGCATAAACTGTACAGTAGGGAACATGATTGCTGAGATGGGTAATTGCTGCAAATTTTTTGGAACAGTTCAGTAAAGGTTAAGCAGCTGGAACATGGAAATTTACAAAAAATGAGTATGTACCTTCCATTATGGAAAGGAGGAATGTATCTGAGAGTTGTGAACTCATTTACTGAAGTTAGCTTTTTTATTACAACTAGGAAAAGGAGAAAATATCAGAATGATTTTCTGGTTTACAGTTTATCAGCAGATGTTAGTAGTTTGCAAGAAAACACATAGTTTACAGTTCATAGAATCAGAGGACAATAGGAGCTGGTAGTGATCTCTGGGGATCATACAGTCTAACCCCTGCTAAAGCAGGGTTACCCACAGCAGGTTTTACAGGATCACAATGTCCAGGTGGATTTGGAGTATCTCCCGTGAAGGACTCTGGAATCTTTCTGGGAAGCCAGGACCAATCCTCCAGGCACCCTCAACAGGAAAGAAGTTTTTCTTTATGTTCAAGTGAAATCTCCTCTGTCCTAGTTTGTGCCCATTGCTGAACACCAATGAAAAGAATCTGGCCCCATCCGCTTGACTCTCAACCTTTAAGTATTGATAAGATCCCCTCTCAGTACAGGTTATACAGTCCCAGGTCTCAGAGCCTCTCTTCATCAGAGAGATGCTCCAGTCCCCTCAGCATCTGTGTGGAATCTGCTGGACTCACCAATTCACAAATATTTGAGCCAGCAGTGTGCCCAGGTGGCCAGGAGGGCCAATGGCATCCTGGCCTGCATTAGGAATAGTGTGGCCAGCAGGAGCAGGGAAGTCATTGTGCCCCTGTACTCTGCTTTGGTTAGGCCACACCTTGAGTACTGTGTCCAGTTCTGGGCCCCTCAGTTTAAGAAGGGCATCGAAACACTTGAAAGTGTCCAGAGAAGGGCAACAAGGCTGGGGAGAGGCCTTGAACACAAGCCCTATGAGGAGAGGCTGAGGGAGCTGGGATTGTTTAGCCTGGAGAAGAGGAAGCTCAGGGGTGACCTCATTGCCCTCTACAACTACCTGAAAGGTGGTTGTAGCCAGGAAGGGGTTGGTCTCTTCTCCCAGGCAACCAGCACCAGAACAAGGGGACACCGTCTCAAGCTGCACCGGGGAGGTTTAGACTGGACCTGAGGAGGAAATTCTTCACCGAGCAAGTCATTTGTCATTGGAATGTGCTGCCCAGGGAGGTGGTGGAGTCACTGTCCCTGGAGGTGTTCAAGAGGAGATTGGACGTGGCACTTGGTGCCATGGTCTAGTCATGGGGTCTGTGTTGATAGGTTGGACTCGATGATCCTCGAGGTCCTTTCCAACCTAAGTTATACTGTGATACTGTGAATACTGTTTTTGAAATGGTTATTGTGACTGTATGGCACAGAAAAGAAGAAACCTGGGCTGAAAAATACGAGTAAGTGAGGCCTTTATGATATCCTTCTTCCTATTTCTGCCTGTTTTCCCTGGAAAAAGCTGATTGCCTGTAAGTGTCATTGCTGGCCACAGCAACAGGACTGATGCAAGTTTCCACGAAGGCATTCTTTCCCAGTTGGGTATCCTGTGGTGATACTGCAAGTCATGCCAAAATGTCCCCACATCATCCCATGATACATTTCCTTCTGTAATGCTGGTGCTTTGAGTTTTTTTTAGAATCCTCCTGTAAATTACATATTTTATTTTTATAGTTAGTGATAGTATTTCTTCCTTCATGTGAAAGCAAGTGTGTCACTTATTTAAATAAGACAATAAATAACCCATCTGCTCTCTTTCCAAAACCTCTGTGGTGGCTGACTCACATGTGCCATCTCTGGAACCAAGCTTGATTGATACTTACACTCTGTTAAATGTGCAAGTTAAGTATTCTTCCAGTGCTGCACTTTCTTCCAGGGATGTGTAGGCAGCTTTGGAACTACTTTCAGAAAAAAAAAAGAAACAGTTCACAGAATACAATTGGTTTAAAGTTTTCTGGAAAGCTCAGAAGCTAAACTGATACTGTTTCATTTCTTTAAAGGAAAAGCTTGAGTACTTAGCAGTGAGAACAAGATTTTTGATAGATAAATGTATCTGTCAGATCTCTGACCTGCTGCTTTAGTCTCATAAAATAAACAAGTAGTTAGCAGAGGATTTAACTGTCCATTTTGAATACATTAGTGAGGACTTAGTAAACAGATCAAACATTGTTAACAGATTGATATTGTTAAAGATTTCCTGGGAAAATCTCTGTACAAGTGAAGTATTGAGAATTTGTTTGTACTGCTGATTCCAGATCATTTCAATACAGAAGTAATCAAAAAAAGAGATAGCATTTTGAACATCACTGAATCACAGAATGTTAGGGGTTGGAAGGGACCTCAAGAGATCATGCAGTCCAACCCCCCTGCCAAAACAGGATCACCCAGAGCAGGCCACACAGTACCTTAATCATCCTCATAGCTCTTCATTGGACTCTCTCCAGTAGATCCCTCTCTGTCTTGAATTGGGCAGCCCAAAACTAGATATGATGGTCCAGGTGTGGTCTCACCAGGGCAGAGTAGAGGGTGAGGAGAACCTCCCTAGACCTGCTGGACACGCTTTTCTTGATGCACCCCGTGTAGCTGTTTATGTGTGTAAGATAATTTCTGCAAAGCCTTTACAATCTTGTCTGTGTGCAAGCTTGTCTCTTCTTTGGTCTCCTTTAACTTTTAATTATCTTTCTTATTCTTGTTAGTGTGAAAGCCTTTTTTTTTTTCTTTTGCTGCTTTGCAGACAATCATTTCCAAATATGTGTGGTCCAGTCTTGCTCTTAAATAGCAGCTTTTACCTTTGAAATATCTGTTCCTCTTCCTTACCTGATTTTATTACTTACTATTTTTTCTACTTACCTTATTATTTATTTTCATAGTATCATTCAGGGTATCATTGGAAGGGACCACAAGGATCATCTAGTTCCAACCCCCCTGCCATGGGCAGGGACACGCCACACTAGATCAGTCTGTAATAGTGTAGTCATACAGACTACTTCATTTCAGTACACAGTCACAGTTCAGTGCAAAGGATTTCTAGTATTTTATTTCTTTTCACAAGTACCTTTCTGGGAATTTCTTCTCCTAGAGAAATGAGCTGCCCTGAGTTCAGCCCATAATAATAATTTTGCTATGAATGGGATCCTTGCCAAGTCAGTAACATTTTTCTGCATTGTAGCTTAACAGACCTGCTATGTGGTTGGGTGTTTGGGGGTTTTTCCTGTAAATAGCCCAATTTAAGGAATATTAAAATGGCTGTCTGTAGCTTGTCCTCTGTCATGCTGTTATATGAAGTCCTTCCATACTCAAAACTTAGGATTTGCTTCCCTGCATTTAAGGTCCACTTTTCAATTAAGAGAAATATTCAAACAGCATTCTGAGTTACTTTTACAGTATTGCTGTTCAAGTCATGAAACATTCAGTAGAATACCCAAACAATATAATTCAGCAGATGTCAAAAAGTAGGCTGCAGTTTTACTGGAGGGCAATGCCATCATGCATTCATTGACTCATTTTCTTTTCATTGGCAGAATCTGAAGAAGATTCAGGAGATGGACAAAGAAGCAAGCGATGAATCCAGTACAGATCTCGATGACTTAAAAAATGCTGACTGGGTAAGATAAGAACTTAATGATGATTCAGCATCATTGCCAGTAGTTGGTATTTCTTTATAATGATTACCTAAAGCTGTTTGGTTTATGTTAAAACCAGTGTCTGTTTTTTTAACGTATCGGTTATTAGTAACTCTTCACAAGTTAGAACCAAATGGAGTCTCAGCCTCCCTTCTCAAACAGGTGAAACAATGCAAGTATCCCGGGATTACAGTTTTCCTTTAGACTGTGTTCATGGAGAAGCTTTTGCAATTTAAAGAGAGTGTACATTTACAGAATCACAGAATCAGTGAGGGTTGGCAGGGACCACAAGGATCATCTAGTTCCAACCCCCCTGCCATGGGCAGGGACACCCCACACTAGATCAGGCTGGACAGAGCCTCATCCAGCCTGGGCTTAAACACCTCCAGGGGTGGGGCCTCATCCACCTCCCTGGACTACACATTCCAGGGTTTCACCACTCTCATGGTGAAGAACTTCTTCCTCACGTCCAGCCTGAATCTCCCCACCTCCAGCTTCATTCCATTCCCCCTAGTCCTATCACTACTTGATATCCTAAGAAGTTCCTCCCCAGCCCTCCTGTATGCCCCCTTCAGATACTGGAAGGCCACAATTAGGTCACCTCAGAGCCTTCTTTTCTCCAGACTGAACAGCCCCAACTCCTTCAATCTGTCCTCATAGGAGAGGTGCTCCAGCCCTCTGATCATCCTCATGGCCCTTCTCTGGACACCTTCCAGCATTTCCATGTCCCTCTTGTAATAGGGGCTCCAGAACTGGACACAGTACTCCAGGAGGGGTCTCACCAGAGCTGAGTGGAGGGGGAGGATCACCTCCCTTGACCTGCTGGCCACACTTCTCTTGATGCAGCCCAGGATCTGATTTGCCTTCTGGGCTGAAAGTGCACACTGAGAGCTCATGTTGCGCTTTTTGTCCACCAGCACCCCCAAGTCTCTCTCCTCAGGGCTGCTTTCCAGCCAGTCACTGCCCAGCCTGTATTTGTGCCTGGGATTGCCTTGACCCAGATGCAGGACCCTGCACTTGCTCTTGTTGAACCTCACGAGGTTGGCTTGTTCCCACCTCTCCAGCCTGTGAAGGTCCCTCTGGATGGCCTCCCTTCCCTCCAGCCTGTCTGCTGCACCACACAGCTTGGTGTCATCAGCAAACTTGCTGAGGGTGCACTCAATGCCACTGTCCATGTCACCGACAAAGATGTTAAACAAGACAGGTCCCAGGACTGATCTCTGAGGGACTCCACTTGTCCCTGGCCTCCACTGGGACATGGACCCATTGACAGCCACTCTTTGGGTGCAGCCATCAAGCCAGTTCTTTATCCATCTAGTGGTCCACCCATCAAACCCCTGTGTCACCAGTTTGGAGAGCAGGATGTGGTGCGGGACAGTGTCGAAGGCTTTGCTCAGGTCCAGGTAAATGACATCAGTTGCTTGCCCCTCATCTATTAATGTTGTGACCTGCTCATAGAAGGCCACCAGGTTTGTCAGGCAGGATTTGCTCTTGGTGAAGCCATGCTGACTGTACCAAATCACCTCTTCACTATTCTTCTGTGTCAGTAGTGCCTCCAGGAGGATTTATGCAGGTATCATGTTGACTGCCCTTCAAAGGGACAGCCAGGCAGTAGGCAGAGTCACCAATTGAGTCCCTTGCAAAATGTCTGTCTGAAAAACAACTGTTGGGAAACTTGGCAAGAAAGTTCTGATCCTATGAGAAACAAAGTTTTGGATTCAATTTGTGTTGTGGCACACAGTGCTAGCTATAAGTCTGGAAACTTTCCTGATGTGCTTGCAGTAAACTTGAAATGGAAACACAGATTTATGGTATGAAAATTTGAAATCCTTATTATCTGTTATCTTAAAGATGAACATCACTTGAGGTGAGACTCTGCAGTCCTGCAAGTTGCAACAAAGTGTTACACTCATGAGGGTTCAAAACAGGCTTACATTAAATAAAATGGCTTTTGATTGATGTGTTAAAAATAAAGGACTACATCTGTATGTATTTGCTGGTGCCCTGAAAGGGGAATCATACAATCATAAGGTTGGAAGGGACCTCCAGAGATCATCCAGATCCCACTGCCAAAGCAGGATCACCTAGGGCACGCCACACAGGAACACATCCAGGTGGGTTTTGAAAGTCTCCAGAGAAGGAGACTCCACAACCTCCCTGGGCAGCCTGTTCCAGCACTCCATCACCCTCACAGCAAAGAAGTTTCTCCTCATTTTGAGGTGGAACTTCCTGTGTTCCAGTTTATCCCCATTGTTCCTTGTACTGTGTCTAGGCACCACCAAGAAGAGACTGGAACCTTCATCTTGACAGCCACCTCTCAGATATTTATAGATGTGGATAAGATCCCCTTTCAGCCTCTCAAGACCAAACAGCCCCAGTTCTGTCAGTCTTAATGGACAACTTTGGTTTAATCTGAAGGGATATTGAAGGGCAAGGTATCAAATAAAATGTCTCTTTTCTCTCCAGGCTCGTTTCTGGGTCCAAGTGATGCGAGATTTACGGAATGGTGTTAAACTGAAGAAAGTCCAAGAGCGTCAGTACAACCCACTCCCAATAGAGTACCAGCTCACACCCTATGAAATGCTGATGGATGACATTAGATCCAAGCGCTATACCTTAAGGAAGGTCATGGTAAGAGAATCATTAGTGTTTGTCTAACCTGAAAGCTTCTTTTCCTTTTTTGATCTTCTCTTTTTTTTCTTCCTGAGAACCTTAAAATGATGATTCCATGTGAACAGTAAATTAGAGATTCATAGAATGGTTTGGGTTGGAAGGGACCTTAAAGATCATCTAGTTCAAATCCCCCTACCATGGGCAAGGACACCTTCCACTAGACCAGGTTGCTCAAGGTGTCATCCAACCTTTGTTAGTGAGAAAGCCATGATTCCACCAGAACAATTCAGACACAGTGAGGGAAATGGTGGGCAGACAAAACAGACAGAAAGCCTGCAGTTTATTCTATCAGAGATTGTTAGAGAAAAAGAAGTAAAGGAGAGAAAAATTGAGACAAATACATGGGGAGCAAATACATGAGTTCTGTTGCAAATATAAATACTTTTTATATATGAGCTGAAAGTATTTTCCTTATCAAGATCTGGATGGATTTTATTTGCTGCAGTAGATGTGGCTTAAGTGTGAAATGAGTGGGGTAAAAAACATAGCCAGGTGATTATGTCATCTGTCTTTCCACTGACAACACAGAGAACTGAGCTGAGTGGTTCTCACTGTCCCCTGCAAAAGATGAGCAGCCCCCTCAGGACCTTGATGACTAGGTGCAATCAGGATAGTTTGTTTGAACAGGAATGCCTGGGTTGCTCTTGTCAGACTGGCCTTTAATTCATTGAGCTTCTGCCTCTTCAGAAGCGATCTTCTTCATTATATTGGTAGGTCTTCAAGGCACAGCAGCTGCTTTGCTCATCCAGATTCTCACTGCACACAAAATCCCTACGAGCATCTATTTTTGTCCTGATGTCTGGTTGACTGGGTAGATATCCAAAGTGACCTCTGAGCATAAACAGGAACTGGGACTACAATCACCTGCAGGTTCAGTACCTGTAGCACTGCCTGCAATGTGATTACTGGCTAAGCCTGACAACTGTTAATGACATTTGGTTAGAAAAATAGTATTTCTTATTAGATACCTTACATTCAGTAACTTGCATTTTGCTGCAGTCTGCTTGAACAATTTGCAAAGCATGAACAAAAAAGGACTGCAGCTTGACACAGAATGAGTGAGGCCTGAGTTAGGAGAGACCTAATTCTGTGTGGTCTGGTCTATTCTATTCTATTCTGTTCTGTTCTGTTCTATGTTTCCAAGATGTAAAATACCAAGTACTGGGTTTTGTGTAAGCAACTGAGTGAGTTAGTTTCAGTGATGCTGGCATTTCAGTACCTATCAAAATAGCTTTAAATCTGTCATCTCTCTGGCCCTACAAGGCAAGAATTCTTGTTTCTGTGGTTGTTGTGGGAACAAGATAACTTTCATTCTGGCATTTACTAATCTTTAACTATCTTCCTGGAGAGATTTAATAGTATTTTTTTTCTCCTATGGAGCTTTCACTCCCAAACAGTAATTGTGAGCATTTCTAGAGTTGGCACTTGGAAACTGGGAAATTTAAGAATTAAATTACAGGCTTAAGGTTTCCTTACAATGCTTAAGTGTTAAGATACAGCTTTTAATTCCACAGTGATTCACAGTTAGTTCTCTCTCCTGTCACTGCTGCAAGATGTGCACCATTCACTGTATTTCTTGAGCAGTGTTTAGTGAACAGTAACTGAAGACTCTTACGTTACTTACTTGTTGCATGGCCATCAGGTCACATCACAGAGGGGCATCTTCAGCTAGATCAGATTGCTCAGAGCCTTGTTCAACCTGACCTAGAATGTCTTCAAGAATGCAACAGTTCCCACCTCTCTGGGCAACCTGGGCCAGAGTTTCACAAGCCTCACTGTAAAAAATTTCTTCCTGAATCTCCCTTCTTTTGGTTTAGCAGGCCCTGTTAAGAAGATTGTCCTCATCTTTCTTATAAGCATCATTTAAATACTGAAAGGCCACAAGAAGGTCTCCTCAGACCCTCCTCTTCTCCAAGCTGAACAACCCCAACTCTTCCAACCTGGTGTCAGAGCAGAAACATTCCATCCCTCACATCATTTTCATAACCTCCTCAGGCCCTGTTCCAGCAGGTCCGTGTCTCTCCTGTGCTGAGGACTCCAGAGGTGAACCCAGCATTTCAGGTGGTGTCTCAGCAGAGTGGAGCAGAGGGACAGAATCCTCTCCCTCAATTTGAATGTCTATTTTGCCCAGCTGGGCGTTACAAAGTCTGTTGTTTTCTTATGGACAGATCTTAATTGTAGCAGGTGCTGCTTTCAGCTGCTTTCAGCTGCTTTCAGCTGCTCTACTCAGAGAACCATCTCTTTTCATCTTTTGCCTTCATCACTTTCCTGCAGAGTGGAGTACAGCAGTGAGCTTTACAGTTCCTAATCACGCTTTATGGCAGAGGTAGCACTCTCGTTCTTAATGCTGTCACCTTTGACAGTGACACAACTAAATAATTGAGTATCAGTGATAAGTGCTGTGGGTTTTGTGAAAGCATTGTGCTATGTACTTCTTGTTTGGCATCACTGCTTTTAAAGCTCAGGCTTCAGCCAAAGGTTACTAAGTGCCACTTGCAGGGGCTTTTTAATTGGAACTCCACCTTTATACATTAAAATGGGATGGTAGCAGGTTGTGAGTGAGGAGATTGACAACACACTAATTTTTCTGTGCCCTGGCTTCTTAAATCTTTAAATTTCTGGTTGATTTTTTAATAATTACTGGTTATGCTTTTCTGCACTGCAACAACTGGGTTACACACATGAAGACGTAAGATAGTTTGACAGTATTTTGAGTATCTTTCCTATGAAGAAAGGCTGAGACACCTGGGGCTATATAGTCTTGAGAAGAGAAGGCTGAGAGGGGATCTTATTAATAGCCATAAATCTCTGAGGAGTGGCTGTCAAGATGAAGGTTTCAGTCTCTTTTTGGTGGTGCCTAGACACAGTACAAGGAAGAATGGGGATAAACTGGAACACAGAAAGTTCCACCTCAAAATGAGGAGAAACTTCTTTGCTGTGAGGGTGATGGAGTGCTGGAACAGGCTGCCCAGGGAGGTTGTGGAGTCTCCTTCTCTGGAGACTTACAAAACCCACCTGGATATGTTCCTGTATGGCCTGCCCTAGGTAATCCTGCTTTGGCAGTGGGATCTGGATGATCTCTGGAGGTCTATTCCAACCCCTAACATTCTATGATTTATTTAAATCCTGTTTTGCAGTTGGGGCCAATTTGGTATGAGAAAAGAAAAAGGTAAAGATAATCTTACTGTTTGTTCCCCCCCCCACATGTGTCATGGTTACATTTGTGCAATGTATATCTGATTTAGACTTCAATCAAGAGCCATGACTTTTCATTAATTAAAAGATGCATGTGAAATTGCTATTTATGGAGAGACTTCGAGCAAAGAAATAGATGTAGTGTGAACAGAGAGGATAAAAGCTTCCCTTGAGTGTCTTTCATATCAGTGTCTGAGTGCCAAGTATGAGAATGTAGGTCCTGCCACCAGTGCTCCTGCTCTTGGCTGTGGAACATTCACTTGCTTTGCCACCAGCTCCCCATGTATCCTGTAGAAAATCACTTAAGCAAATCTTACATTTCTCCTTTTCCAATCAAATGGGAATGTTGATACTAATTGTACCCTGGTGGCTTTAAGTCAGGGCATAAAGTGCCCTGAGGTGAAAGGCTCAGAGCCATGTATTATTTATTTCCTATTGTCATGCAGAGAGCTGTTCCCCAAGGCTGGAGTGAAGATTATCAGTTGACAAAATGGCTGTTTTGATGGTAATAAGTCTCTACTTCAGCTATCAACTTTGACATCTGATGAACAGTAACCCCAGGAAGAGAGACTTCCCGTTTCATTAATAATCCCACAAAACATGCTGGCCTCAAAAAAGTGCTCAGGCTTTAAACAGAAGTCGTCAATCACACCACTGTAAATATTACTGTCCTCATCAAGAAGTGTCAAATCACCCTTTAGTATAAACCTTTTCCATTTTAATTTTTCTGAGCTAAATTTAGGAAGCTGATGTGTTTTGCAGGGTTTATCAGCTTGGTATTCTGTGCCAAGCTGTGTGACATTCATTCCAGGCAAGCTAAGGGAGTGGTGGTGGGGAACAAAGGGAACTTGGAAAGCGTCCCTCCAGAAAGAGTGCCCAAAAATGCAATGAAATGTTCCCTAGGAGGGACTCTGCATCCATTTCCTTATCTGGGAAGGGCAGAATCTTCTCTAAGGGGCTGACTGGAATGTGTCCAGAGAAGGACTATGAGGATGATCAGAGGGCTGGAGCACCTCTGGTATGAGAACAGGCTGAGAGAGTTGGAATTGTTCAATTTAGGGAAGAGAAAGCTCCAAGGAGACTTTATTGTGACCTTCTATTACCTGAAGGGGGCCTACAAGAAAGCTGGTGAGGGACTTTTTAGGGTGTCAGGTAGTGATAGGACTAACTTAGAGGAGGGTAGATTTAGATTAGACATTAGGTAGAAGTTCTTCACCATAAGGGTGGTGAGACACTGGAGCAGGTTGCCCAAAGAGGTGGTGGAAGCCCCATCCCTGGAGGTTATTAAGGCCAGGCTGGATATGGCTCTGGGCAATGTGATCTAGTGGAAGTGTTCCTGCCTATGGCAGGAGGGATGGAACTGGATGATCCTTGAAGTCCCTTCCAACCCTGATAATTCTACCATTTCCTGTTGTCCTGTCACTTGCTACTTGGGAGAAGAGACCAACCCAACCTTGCCTTCCAGGCAGTTGTAGAGAATAAGGGTTCCTCTGAATCTCTTCTCTAGGCTAAACAACTTCAGATCCCTCAACCATTCCTCATAACATCTGTGCTCTAGACCCTTGAGATGGTAAGAGATCAAGAAAACTGGGGCCTTTGAAAAGCACCCATGTTCCCTCAGGAGCTAAAAACATAGCATCAGAGACTGTAACGGTCAGCAGTGAGACATGGTTCAAATTGATGTTCTTAAAATTCTTAATGCTCTTAAATGTTCTTAAAATTGGTGTTCTCCTTTTCCTCAAAGGAAGATGCTTTCTTCACCTGCATTCTCTCCATGGACACAATTGCATCCTTGACATTCAATTGAATCATTTCCAAATCCTAAATGTTGCTGATGAAAGCTGCTGCAGTTGTGATTGTTGTGCAGCAAAGCTGAAAAGCCGTTACCTGCATTTTGCTTGTGCTCTGCATATGGATTGTTGCTGTGCACAGAACTGGTGTGGTTTTCTGGTGCAGGTGTCAGAATACTGCAAGCACTGTCAGGGTTGCTGTGAGTTTTCAAGTTGATTTCATCATCTGCATGACTATGAATCCAGACCACAGAAATACATCTTTTGCTTTCTCTTTTCCAGGTCAATGGTGACATTCCACCTCGATTAAAAAAGAGTGCCCATGAAATAATCCTGGATTTCATCCGATCCCGACCTCCACTAAATCCTGTACGTAATCCAGTGGGCTTCATTCCTAACAAAAATGTGCCATTAAAAAGGACATTTCTGTCCAGGGAATATGTTAAGTATTACATTGTCTGCCATGGGCTTTCAAAATATTGTTGTCTGTATATAGAACATAATCTCTTAAAAGAACAGTGTGGAATATCTGCCACCCTCCCATTAACAGTTGCTTTTCCCAGCAGCCTTTTATCTTTGGGAAATCATGATGAGTCGGGGGAAAATACAATCCTCTTTCCAGTTTATAGCTGAGCGCATGTAAAATCAGACCACAGGACTCCACACTTTTTCCCTCAAAACCCTGTGAAATCTCCTTTAGCACTGTTTGATGTAAATTTGATTATCTTCATTTCCTGAGGCCTCAGCAAGAAAACTGAAACCAACCCCACCACGGCCACGTAGCCTTCATGAAAGGATACTGGAGGAAATCAAGTCAGAGAGGAAGCTACGTCCGGTCTCCCCCGACGAGATACGGCGCAGCAGGCTGGGTAAGCACACTCCTGGTTTTTACCTGCAGTATCCACAGCAAACTTCCCACCTAAGAAGCAGCAATTTTAGTGATGGGCTGTGCAGATGTCAAGGAAAGTAAAATGATTCTTGTCCCTTCAGATAAAGAAAGAACCTCCAGGCTTTGCTAGGGTTATGCATTTGTTGTGCTAAGTTGTACTTTAAAACAAGATCCTATGCGGATCAGGACTTGATTCCCTTCAAGTTTTTAATGTCAGTATTAGATTAATTTAATGGCATTATTTTGTTTGTTGCACATGAACAGTTAAAATGACAGGCTGAAAGAATTTGGGCTGTTCAGCCTGGAGAGGAGACGGCTCTGAGGAGACCTTATAGCTACATTTCAGTATCTGAAGACGACCTACAGGAAGGCTGGGGGAGGACTGTTCAGAAGGGCTTGTGGTAACGGGTTTGAAATTGGAGCAAGGGAGATTTAGGTTGGACATAAGGAGGACGTTCTGCACAATGAGGATGGTGAAATACTGGATCAGGATGCCCAGGGGTGTGGTTGAGGTCTTGTCCCTAGAGACATTCAAGATCAGACTTGATGTGGCCCTGGGCAGCCTTGTCTACTTAGAGGTGTCCCTGTTGACTGCAGGGGGGTTGGACAAGATGACCTTTGAGGGTCCCTTCAAACCCAATGCAATCTGTGAATTGCTTCTCCCCAGAGCACTATTCCTTACTTATCTGCAAGTATTCTTTGCCTGTCTGTCTTGATTAATTTTGTTCTCTTTGTTTCCTATTATTAGCATCATCAGCTTCCTTACTTTAATTTGAAACCTGTTTTTGTTCGCTGAATCTTTTGCTTTTCTTCTAAATCTAAATCTTTGCTTCATTGTCTGTGTTGTGGAACCTGTGATTGAATGTATTTTGAGGGGGCAAATAACTCAGGCTTGCACTGCACTGCATATTCAACAGTTATTCAGATATTGGGCTCTCCCAATGCTCACCAATTTACATTGGTTCAATAGTTCTGATGACAGAAGCATGGCCAATGTAGCCTTACATTGTGATTCCCTTTGCTTTAAGAGCATGGGGTTTTATCTGTATCAGAAAAGCTGAGCTAGCTGGATTTTTCAAGGGCAAAAGTGGCTTATTATGGCTGAAACCCATGAAATAACTCATCTGTGTACTCTCTCTAACTGCCTTATGCAAAATATTTGTGTTTGCACATGTGCTTAAAGGCTCTCATCCAGATTTCGAGTTGACTGTGACAACCCATTGTCTCCAGAGAAAAACAATTTCATCAGTCTTGCTTTGTTGCATTGTTTTTGAAGTGCTCAGCAGAGTTTGCTGACTGCTTGGGTGCATTTTTCGAAGCACGGTGTTTTGTATATTGTTTTTGGGGGGGCCTTCCAGGTTTTGATTGGGATTGAGTTTATGCTTGCTGCTTCAATTAATGTTTCTAATAGGCCTAGATATTTTTCCAGATGAAGAAAGCTTGTAAAAACACTGAATGATTCCTTCCTTTTTTTTCAAACATTCAGTCTCAATATTTTAAATGTTCTCCATCTGGGACCTATCATTTTCTCTCAGGGACAGCAGATTTGATCTAGTAGATCTTTCATATTTCTCACTGACAAAATGGCTCATTTAATAAACAGTTTCTTGAAAGGATGTTACATTTTGGTGTATTACTCATTAGGATTTCCTGGGCTCACTTCAGGGCATGGCCTCCAGTGAGGGAGGCCTGTCTTCCATCAAATCTTCATTTTTTTGTTAAAGTATTTCACTTTTGAGGTCTGAAACTGTGGTAATTCCTCTTCAGTCAGTGAAGTGTTCAAATTAAAAGCCATATGATTGGAGGTGTAAAAGGGATGCACGCAAGTTTTATTTCCCAAGTGTTTATTTGCTGCTGGCATAAAGGAGAACAAAGAGCAAAGGCCTTCAAGATAATTTTTTCTTATGTCAAAAAAAGTGATTTTGTTCTTTCTCACAATGAAATGATTGTTCTGTCTGAAATTCCTCTTAGAATAAAATGTGTTTGTGCAGAATTGGGAGTGGAGTGATGCTAGTGATGACTACTGAACATAATTTAGTGTAACTATGTGTAAGGTAATGAGGTTTAAGGATTATAAATCAAAGTAGAAACACCATGTGAGGCACTTGCACCATCTGGACAGAAATACTTTTTATTAAAGAGAAGTAGTAGAAGCAAAAAAGAGCACTGAAGTGAAATGTTTGGGACTATAAGGTACATTACACATGTGCCAGAGTTATTCCTTGTTACTCAAGTGCACAACTACTCTTGAAGTGAGGGGAGTTGCATTGCTGCAGTCCCTCCTCAGTGATCTGAGTGGACCTATGCTACGTGTTTCCCAGCAGCCACAAGATTTGTCCATCTGCTCTGCCCATGCATGCAAGTAAGATCTTCTGTACCTTGAGCTGCCACAGAGAAAAGCCAGTGTGTGGCTGGGCACTCAGTCTAAAACTTCTTTGAGAATGGTAATTGAATCTTGGTGGCAGTTCTCACAAAGGGAGAGGATTAAGTGGAGGAATTGGAGTGAGCTTTCAAATGACCTAAACTCACCAGAGTAAGCTATCCAGACAAACACAGCCTCAAGCTACATGTCCTTTTAATTAAAAGCATGAATTTGTGGCTCAAGCAAGTTGAGCTAATGGAGCTTGGAGAGGTTTTATCAACCTTTAGTCAGGACTCAGCGTTAGGTGGTAACACCCTTATGCTTTAAAATGCGTTTGCCTTTATGCTAAGTTTGGACAAGGACTTAAGATACTGTATCTGTAGCTCTTGTCTGGGGCTGATGTCTAGTTAATGACCTGTGGGAAAAATACCCACAGTTCATTTACTCTGACTCAGCCAACCAACTCCTACTGCACAGATTTATTCTCATAAGCAAAAATTGTCCCAGCACCTTGTTTTTCACCGTCTTTTAAAGCAGTGGTATGTCAGCTGCCAGGCCTTCTCATACCCACTTGCACATTTATCACCTAAGTAAACCAGATCAGCACATGTCAGTTTTGATGTGTTCTGGTGCATTCTTATCACTTGGCTTAGCTTGTTTGTTTGGATTAGTGCACTGAAATTTTGGGTTCAGTTGAGAGGCATTTGGAGTGTCACTCCCTGAATTACACTGTTGAATTGGAAATAAAGGTAGGTCTTTCCAGACATAAAGAACATCTGAGCACTTTCTTATCTAGGAATAAAATGGTTAGAGGCCCAGAAACAAGAGGATAATATTAGGGATAGATTTTAAAGGCTAAATCCACCTAAGGTTTTTGAAAGGAACAGGAATTGACACAAATCACACTGTGTTTGGCCTTTTGTTCCATCCTCTTCAAGGAAACTACTGCTCAAGCTTAGCTTGAGTGTCTCTCTTTATTAGTTTAATTATAATCATTGCAGATTATGCTTTAAAAAATCAGAACTATCTTTATTTCAGGTCACTGAAAGTTGTGTGAAATGTGGCTTTGCACTTTCAATTTTTTTCCCACCTTTTTCTCTGTCTTTCTTTCCCTTCTCTTTCTCCTCTCTCCTTTCCCTCTTTTCATGGCATTTTAATTCACAATACTCCAATTTTAAGATACTTGCACTTTGATTTATTGAATTCTCCAAGTCTCATGTTACAACTGTACAAATACATTTATGATTGCTCTGTTTGCAAGCCCCATTTATGCTACTGTAGCCTGAGCTTTACTACAGTAAAGCAATATAGCATTGCTGACACATTTTGGATTTAGACAGCAGAATCCAAAACGTCTCAAGTAGAATTAATCTTTTGTTTCCCTTCCCCCTCTGCTTTCCTAACAGCTAAATTGTTTTCTTTTTGTTGTTTCTTTGTTCTTTTTGTTTTTCGCAGCAATCCGACCACTTAGCATGTCTTACAGTTTTGACTTGTCAGGTAAAAGGTGCAGCAACACCTGACGTGGGTTTTGTGTTTGTTGTGACATTTGTTCCATCTGTTTGTTGTATTCCCATCTAAGAAAGAAACTTGAAGGGATTCTTCCATGATATGGTCAGTGAAAATAAAAATGAAAATCAATTACTTATCCATACTTACATTTCCCATGCCACAAAAGGATGCCAAGGTATACACGGTGGGCAAAACATGAGACTCAGACAAACGGATTGCAAAAGTGGTGGAAAGTTTAAATGGAAAAGCAGTGAATATTTTACAGAGAACCGCAGGCACAGTGACAAAAGAGATCCCAAAGCATACCCAAAGCATCCCATCCCCACCTGAGGGTACACCCAAAACCCCCAGGGTTTTCTTCCTCCCCCCCCCTCCTGGCCCCCCCTCCACTGTTAGGCTAATCTCAGCTGGCCAGATCTGACATTGCCCTTTCCCCCGGTCTTAGTATCATAGTATCATTCAGGGTTGGAAGGGACCACAAGGATCATCTAGTTCCAACCCCCCTGCCATGGGCAGGGACACCCCACACTACATCAGGCTGGCCAGAGCCTCATCCAGCCTGGTCTTAAACACCTCCAGGGACAGGGCCTCGACCACCTCCCTGGACAACCCATTCCAGGGTTTCACCACTCTCATGGTAAAGAACCTCCTCCTCACATCTAGCCTGAATCTCCCACCTCCAGCCAGGCCCAAGAGGCCACGAGATAGCTCCCCCCATTACCAGACAGCAGTGAGGGAAGAAAGAGGAAGTGCAGGACTTTGCAGGTAAATTTATAGGGAGCAGGACATTGTGGGATGGAATGTGCAGCTTCCCGTGTCCACCCACTGGGCTGGACCTTCGGGACACTGGAGATGTGTCTTTATGTGGCCACAGCAGGGGGCACCTGGCCCAAACTGCTACAGTATAGGAAATAACTATGTTTCACCTGAAATAGAGTGATGGAAGTCTCTTTAAATAAATAACCAAAATAAGGCAGCCCAGAGTTTTTCCAGACTCTAGAAAGGATTGCAGAATGCATGTCGATGCCTCACCTTTCTCTCCCAATACACAAGGATCGAACCCCACACAACAAAGACGACAACCAACCAATCAACCCAAAGATCAAACCTCACAGTCCCCAGCAATTCCCCTTGTGAAAGCCAAATACTACAATTTCTCACATACCACATTTAAAGTTTCCTCTTGTGAGCCAGTAGCTAGGACATTCAGTAACTGTAGGAGCATGTTCTACTTCTTGATGCTGGAACACGTCATCCAGGGAGGTGCTAGAAGCCCCATCCCTGAAGGTTTTTAAGGCCAGGCTGGATGGGGCTCTGAGCAACCTGATGTAGTGTGAGGTGTCCCTGCCCATGGTAGAGAAGTTGGAACTAGATGATCCTTGAGGTCCCTTCCAACCCTGACAATTCTACGATTCTATGATTCCAAAACAGCAACATCAGACAGATTTTATACCTATGAGCCAGAAAATAAATTCATTCCTCCTTCATTATACAACAAACTTCCAGGATGCTCAGGTCTAAAACCTTCATCACGGAGGTTGGAAATATTTGCTATTAGTCTCCAAAGAGATCTCTTACATTGGCTCTTCCTCCTTCTCCCCAAGCTCCCCTTCAAGCGTGTGATTCCCTTTCCTCTTCTGTGCCAGTCCTGCTCATTTACTCACAAGATGACCTGGTTAAACTCACATAAGCCAGGAACAGGCTATGTATTTTTTTTAACCAGATTGGTTTTCTGCTTTTTAGTGTTTTAAACCTGCTCACTTATCTGATCAGATGATCAGAGAGCTTGCTGAGGGCAGGGGATGAGCATGGGTGGATGGGAGGAACAGGCTCTCCCCATCAAACGTGGTGGCAAGCTGTTGATCCAGCTCAAACCCTTTTGTGAAACCTTACACTCATGGCATATTGTACATCTGCCTGATGGCATACGCATTACATATGTACTTGGTGTCATGTTTTAATCCCCTGAAAGCTGGCAGGTCCCCAGGGGGCTCAGGTAACAATACAAACAGGCAAACTTCAGTTGCCAGAAAGTCTTCCTACTTTCAGATAGGCCAAAAGTTCCTTCAGGTTGAAGACTAAACCTGAACGTGCCAGTGACCAGCAAAAGGTGAACGTTCAGACCTGTCCTTCTTCGTGTGTTTTGTCTGCTTCTTCTTTTGCTTTTTGTTTGTAAGAATCCCGAGACATCCTCGTTTGTTTAAATCCAGACAAGATTTTGTCAAAGCTCCCTTCATGATCCATTAATTCATTGCCATCATGTTTTTGTTGCAAAGAGGTTACCTTCATAGCAATCTGTACTCTATTGGAATTTGCTCTTTTTGACTGACCACTGAAGAACTCTTCTTGTTTTCTTTATCCATCTTCCAAATGTGATTGGTTTTGTTTTTCAAGTTGTGGTTCTCAGCAAGTAGTATGATGTGGCAAGACTGAGTGATCTGATAAGTTGTCTTTAGAAATAAACTCTAGATGATTAATAAAACATTCCAGTTAGATGTGAGGCAGCAGATGAGCAGCACAAATGACTGAGATGGGTTGGGATATTGATAGGAGGCAGATAAGCAGAAGTTTTGAATGTTGTTGCTCTGTGTGCTTTTCCTCTTAGCTTTGTTTTGAAGGTGGGGAAACTATGCTGTGCTTTCATCACTCTTTCTACACACTTGCTTTTTCACTGCTTTCATTGCTCTCTGCTTGATGGAACTGCTGTTGTGAAAACACAAACCAGCTGAAAAACTAAAGTGTTTCCTACCCAGTGCTAAAGGGCAGGTGCAGGCTTTTAGCGTGCTTGCTCTGTGACTGGGATGATGCAGACCAATTCTGAGGGGACTTCTGCTGGCATCAAGACAGTGTAGTTGGTATGCCACACTGCACAGCTCCACTCACCTCCCTGCTGTTATTCTGAAAGGGAGAGGAGGACCTCATTTTACATTGCTGGTTCCTACTGGTAGAATAGAAGGAACAAGCAGTAATCACCTGTAATGAGGGTAGTCTGAGTATCAACTAAAGACCAGAGCAGTCATTGCCCACTTCCTCTAACAGAAAAAATAGCTTAAAAGTAGCTTAATTTCGAAGCAGTGTGTTGAATGCAGCTCACCAGATCAGCCATTCCCACTCTAAACACTCAAGCTCCTACCCCAATGCTGTGTGCTTTGAAGCTGCTGCTTCAGAAACAGTTTGTACATTTTGGAGGTGGGGGGCTGCAGGAAGAGAAGCAAAAGGAAACATGATTTCAGTCCAGATTTCACAGGGATTATTGCTGTAAAGTGATGTGTATCACTGTTAGTGTTACACAATCTATGCCTCAGACTAGTGTGAGGAGGGAACTTTACCAGGTCCTGGTAATCTCTTAATTTAAATAACACAACAAGAAATGGGATGCAAACACCAGGAAAAGACTGGCAGTTTGGTCTACCAATTTCTCAGTTCTTAGGTTTGGCTTCAACATGTAAATCCCCTGAAAGGAGCAGCACATTGTTTTTCCATTATTCATTATATGATCTTTTCAAGTGTATTATCACAGCTAGCAAAAAATAAACATATTAATTCTGCTAACCCATTTTAACCTTCTTTTAAACTTCAAAAACGGTAAGTTTGTCCTCAAATGAGCTGTATAGAACAAAATTCAGGTTTCTGTTGTTATTATTTGCCAAGGAGAGCTGGTGAGGAGGCAGACATCATCTGGTTACATGCCTGCTGTGGTTTCCATGTCATCTGTGGTCTGCTTAATTCCTTCTTTCACAAGAGTCATAATCTTGCCTGTAAATAAAGGCTCATTTCATATTATCCTAGGGTGGAGTTGTTGGTCTCCCTCTTCTTAAGACAACTCAGGGAAGGACAGCACAAATATCAAGTAACCAAATCCAGGCCTTCCCTTCTTCCATTTGTTTGTTGCAATGATAGTTTACAAGAAACTCCAAAGAAACCAAAAACATTCATCCAGTTTGCAGGTGCTGTTGGTTGTGCTTGCTGCCTGAGAAGAGGGAGAAACGAGACCCTCCCAGGGTGTCTGACTCTAATAAAATCGTAACCCCACTCTCTTACTAGCACAAGCCTTTTAACATATCATTTGAATCATCCTCAAAACATGTAGGTTTTCTGTTAAACTAGGGGTTGTGAACTACTATCCATTTGAAAAAGAAAAGTAAAACTGGAGGTTTGTTTCAAAGAACTGGCCATTGATTTTTTCTGTCAGATTGGCATTTTGGTAAGCATCAGTCCATGGTTTGTTTCTGACTGGTTTACCCTGACTAATTTTACCTTGTTTATGATGATGTACAATTATCTCTCACCTAGTAATGCTTCCTAGTAATGCAGGTACATCATTAAAATAGCTTCAAGTAATAATTTGCTACCAAATTCTGGGTTTCATTTTGGAACCAGATACAATCTAAACTGTAAAGTTTCATGAGCCTTTCCTTAAATTATGAGCATCCATTTGTTCATGGATTATCCAGTACTGGAAGTGCAGGAATGATGGTCTCAACTTGGGCACCATTGACCAACCATTTTATAAATTGGGTGGGTTTCTAATTTTGCTTTTTTGGGGAGTTTGATAGGTTTGTTTGGTTGTTGTAATTCTTCAGTGCTTGCAAGTTCTAAGAACTCCCTGGTTTGGTTTTTGTTTTTCCTTTAGAGGTGGTCAATGACATTTCCCCCTGAAGGGTCCTTCAAAACAAATGCTATTTTGCATTAGCTTCTTGGTTCACCTAAAACTTCTCTGGTGTTTCAAGAAGACTTATAAAACAGTGTATGAACAACACAACAATATGTCTGAACAGCTCTTAGATGTGTGAACAGCTCTTACATGTTATTTAAATTCACATTAGGCTTTGGAGATAGTGATTGGCTCTATAAATTACTTCCAGAAGGGATCAGAAATTTCCAGTTCTAAAGCCTAAAGAAATTTAGCCTAAATTCTTAGGAAACAAAACATGCACACACACACACACACAATTATGTGTGTGTATATATATATATATAAAAGCAACAACAAACCCAACAGAAAACAAGCTGTGGTGCACCCTGGATATCGGTTCCATCACCTCCCATAGTGTTAGGGGATGTCTGGTGGAGGTCCCCTCCTCTTTCCTGTCCCCAGCTCTATCATGTGATTTGGGTTTTTTTTGGAGGGAGTGCAGTGCTGTTGGCCTTCTCATCATTTATTCTCCCAGTGAGTCCAACAGTACTTAGAGGCTATTCTTCACACTCCCAAGCAGGAGGCAGGGAGGTCACCACCCAAGAAGTTTGAAAAAGGGGACACCACCTTTCGCTGTTGCGCTGATGGTGCAGGGGCTGCTTCACTGGATGGTCCACTCAGGAACTGCCCTGTGCCACCAAAACACAAATCAGAAGTTTTGCTCATTTGGGAAACCCTGGGCTTCTTCAGTCAGCTGCATGCCAGCTAATTATGAGTTCTGAAGCAGTGGTATTGGCAGCAGGGAGGGGTTCTTGGTTTGTTGCTGCCACTTGCTGGGATGGCATTGAGCGGCTGTTAGAGCAGGAATGTATTTGATGTGGAAGGACGCCTGTGCTGTGCTCACTGAAATCCAGGAGAAGAAAAACAACCCCATGACCTGTAAGCCGTGGTGCTAGTCAGGACACCCATTAGCAAAGCCTTTGAAGATAGGAACTAAGGGTTAGAGAGTCTAAGTCTTTGATTGAAGCTCTTTGTAGGGAGGACCCAAAGGCAATAATAGGACTGCACTACACAGATTCATGGGTTTGGAATGTCTCCATGACTTTAATAGTCCAAATCATCACCTTTTCTGATACACCCAGTGGAAGGTATGGTTTACAGAGGAACTGTAATGTAATACATCCTCTGTCCTTCCTGCCCACTTTCCAGCATTTAACAACAACCCAATTAATTCTTTAAAATATATATTGATTTAACTTAGTCCTTTCCTTATTCCTTTTCAGTAGGTGCTCTGGTGAGAATGTTGTAAACCAGGCCTACTACTGCAGCTGAGGCTTTGCCTAGACTGTGTAGTTTTAATTTTCCTACTCCAAGAATGACTTTTACCCATGTGTGTTGTGGCAGCAGTGACTGTGTCTGTTTGTACCAGGGCAGCTATGTAAGTAACTCCAAACCATGTGTGAGTGCTTACATTGGTGGCACTGGTGGCACCTGGGTGATACTGTTTCTGTGTCGTGGACCTCCTGGTAACCTAAGGTATGAGCCACCTGACCTTCTGGGCCTCTTTTCACCATGTATAAAAATGGGAATAATAACTCATCATTACCCTAGACTTAAATACCAGGAGGTACTTTGTCATTACAAGCCTGGGGAGGGAGTCCTATAATTACATGGGTAGAAAAATCCATTTGCAGAAAGAGCAGATGCTTAGGCATGCATGCAAATGGGAGATTAGAAGCTTCTCTTCTTTGTCCCTCCAACATAATTTTCTTTGGATTGGAGTACTGCACTTTGTACTTTTACAGGGATAAAACTAATTTATCAGACCAAACTCTAAGCTTTCCTAAAGTATCAAAGCCTAGGTCATTATCTTAATTTCTAAGCTAGGCTACACACAGCAGACCCAAGGTTTACATTATCCAAGCTGCATCTTCATTGCATGCTGGCAGAAATCCTGAGTAATTTACTTAGTGGAGTTGCATCCTTGTAAAACTCAGGTAAATGAAAGCAGAACTGGAGCTTCATGTTTCAGCCTCTTACATGAAGGTTTGACATCACAGACCTATGTTTAATACAAATGACCATGCAAGCCTAAGAATTCTGCATATTTTTGATGAATGCTAGCTGGTTAGCTCATTTTCATTCCTCTTCTCTCTGCTGCAGAATAGAGTGTGCTTCTGTCCTCACAGGATAAAGCTAGGTTTACTTCATTCCAAATCTCCTCATTTCTGGGTGCTGTAGTCTGCAGATTGATTGGAAACCCACTTGTCCAGATGGAATTGTGCATTCTTCTGATACTTGCTATGTAGTTAATTGCAGAGTGAGTTGAAGGGCAGAAATTTTCAGGTATAACACAGGATCTTTATTTAAAGTCCACTGCTGCTGGTCTGAGGTTGGTATTCAGTTTTGTGCACGCTGCTTTTTCCACTGCTTTCATTCTTTCATAATGCTTCTGTAGCACAAGCCACTGCCTGTAGTTCTCTGAGCAATGTATTGCTAAAGCCAAACAGTTGCACACATCTATCACAATTATTTGCTTTCCTTTTGTGTGTATTGCCTTGGCAGTAAGGCTTCAGAAGGCAAAATGAAAACTGGGTCCAAACACCAATTGCTCTGTTTCTTTTGCTAGATGTGCCTACGCCAGAAGCTGGAAGAAAAGCAGCGGATGCCTCTGTAGCGAACGGTGGCCTGGCACCACAAGGGAAGCAGAATGGGGCCACACAGGTGACAGTGCAACGCAAGAGGCTCCTTAAGGCTCCCACGTTGGCTGAACTTGACAGCTCAGATTCTGAGGTAAAAAAAATCCAGACACAGCTTGCTTCTGGATGTCAGAACTGAGTCTTCTTCCTTAATCTCCTGGACTGATCAGATGAGAAGTGATTTTTGCAGGTTATCATTTGAGTTCTCCATCACTGCTTTGTCAGCCCACAGACCTTCAAAAATGTTGTATCTGACCTCTGTAAAGGAAATAGTCTTTTAAAAGGTTAAACACTCATTTTTGCCTTAAACCAAGCATTTACTGTCCTGTGCAGACAGCTGAGAGAGTTGGGGCTGTTCGGCCTGGAGAAGAGAAGGCTCTGGAGAGACCTCATTGGGGCATTTCAAAACTTAGAGAGGGCCTATGAGAAAGATGGGGCCAGCCTTAGCAGGGCCTGCTGTGACAGGACAAGGGGCAATGGTTTTAAACTAAAAGAAGGAGATTTACATTACTGAGAAGGAAGAACTTTTTCACACTGAGGGTGGTGAAACCCTGGCCCAGGTTGCCCGGAGAGGTGGTAGAAGCCCCACCTCTAATGCTGTTCCAGGTCAGGTTGGACAGGGCTCTGAGCATCCAGCTGTAGTTGAAGATGGCCCTGCTGACTGCAGAGGAGTTGAACTAAAAGACCTTTAAAGGTCCCTTCCAACCAAAACCTTCTGTGATTCACTTATTTTCTGAATGCCCATTGTCTCTCCACATTCTGCATAGGGAATGCAGGTAGATGTGTTGCACCCTTCTGGCAGTCATGCAGGAGCTGTCACTGCAGGACTGTAGTGACAGGACAAGGGGTAATGACTTCAAACTAGAGAAGAGTATATTTAGATTGGATGCTAGGAAAAAGTTCTTTACCATGAGGACACTGGAACAGGTGCGGCTTAATCTAATCTCGTTGAGGGTGCCCCTGCTGACTGCAGAGGTGGTTGAACTAGATGACCTTTGGAGGCCCCTTCCGACTGAGCCCATCCTATGATTCTATGACTCACAGTACCAGCTTTCAAATAAAGAACATGAGCTGTGCCAGAGGGGCTGCAGTTTGGTGCAGATGTCAGGTCATTAGCCTTCTGCGTAGGCTCGGGCAGTAACACCCAACAACTGTTTCACAGATAGGGACAAGCAAATACCATTTAGATGGAGAAACAACTTTGGATCCATCCTCTTTCAAATGAAGAGTTAAAGATTTTTAAAAGCCTAAAAAAAGAGAGAGTTGAAAAAAGCTCTCTAGCCTCAAAAGCTGCATGATGTATGATCCTTTACCAACAGTTTACATCCTCCAGCATGAGCTTTTGCTTCTGGACCAGTACTGTTATTAATTGAGTTTGGACCTTTCTGACAGTGAAGCTGCCTGGGAAGCACACGTAGGTGGGGTTCCTTCACAGAGCCTAATTTCAACATGGGGAAGGCAGCTTTCCCTGAATCTCTTTCTCTCTAGTCAATGGGGAAGGAGGGGTTTCCTGACAGGCTGCTTACAATGGTGACCAAGCTGCAAGAGAGGAGGCTGGAGAGAAATATATGTGGGGAGAAATTTATCTCTTTGCATACTTCCTTGGTCTTTGAAAGGCTGGCCCTCTGTGTTAGGGGTTGTCCTATGGGTGACTCATGTGGGTGCATAATTTGGTGCATTTGTTCTGAGAGCAGAAGTTCTTTTGCATTCTGACATCCCTCAGCAGTAGAGGCTGCCTGGGGTTTTGGTAGTATGAATGAAACTGGGCAGGACAGTAAAAGACCTGTCAGTGAGAGCTGGATCTGGAACTTAGAGCTTCCCAGCTTGTATCTCTGTGCATCCTGAAGCTATTGCAACCCGATGCTTCACATGGAAAAATAAGCAGAAGTCAGGAAATACAACTCTGCATAGGAAAACACGAAGTTGGTCTTGTAGTGGGGGGAAATCAGGTATCTGACTGACTATTGATTAGGGAATACTGTGTAGGCAAACAAAGTCCTATAGAAGAAGTAGATAAGCAGAAAATAAATCAGCCACATGGACTTGTCACAGAGAACAGCTGCTGTGCTGGTTGGAGTCAACAGAAGTGGCTGGTGAAGCAGCTAAGACAATTAATGCCCAGCAGAATAGTGGTTGGGGCTCAGGAGCAGTGCTGAGGTAGTGTAAATAGACAGACTGAGGGGGGTTTGGGTGGAATCCCCTGAGCTGATGAAGGAGGTTGGATGTGGCACGTTTGAAGGAAGTATAGGTTGCTCTGTCAAAATGTCTTCTTTCTGTGCTGACTTTTACTTTGTGTGTAGCATTGTCTGTAAAGGACTTGGCCACCTCTGTACCTGCAATTTGAATTAACCTATTCACTCACTGGGAGTTAAATTATGGCTGTGTAATGCCCTAAATGACAGGCTGTCCTGCTGAGCTGTGGACCTCAAAATGAGCTGTGACACAGACACTTTTTCTTCCTTCTGCATCCCCTTTGTTCTCTCAGCCGTGTTGTGATGCAGACTACACCCAACACTTGGTGGTGCCGGTTGGAGGTGAAAGGGAAGGTCTGACACAGCCCTGTGCCCTTTGCTGGCAAGAATGAAGATTGTACAAACCTCTCCTGCTTTCTGCCCTGGCTTTTTTCTGCATCACAACTGAAGTCACAGTTTCAGAGGGGGAGCAGGAAATGCCATTTGTCTTGGTGTAGCAGACAGGAGCAGCAAACTAAGAGTGATTTTTGATGCAGATATAAAAACGGCATCTTCTTAATGAAGCTGCAGCCATCCAGACATAGAACTGTTGGATTGAGTTCAGAGGAGGGCCAGAAAGATGATCCAAGGGCTGGAGCACCTCTGCTATGAGGATAGGCTGAGCTCAGCCTGGAGAAGAGAAGACTCTGGGGGCACCTTGTAGCTGCCTTCCAGTACCTGAAGGGAGCCTACTGAAAGGCTGGAGAGGGACTTTTCATAAGGGTGTCCCGTGACAGGACAAAGGTGAATGGTTTTAAGCTGAGGGAGAGTAGGTTTAGATTGCATCTTAGGAAGAAGTTCTTCAGTACAGGGATGATGAGACTCTGGAACAGGTTGCCCAGAGAGGTTGTGGATGCCCCCTCCATGGAAGTGTTTAAGGCCAGATTGGATGAAGCCTTAAGCAGCCAGCTCTAGTGGAGAGGCATCTCTGTCCATGACAGGAGGTTGGAGGTCCTTTCCAACCTGAGCCATTCTGTGATTCCCTTCTCTCTGGGGTGGTTGTTTATACAGTTGTGATGGGAAGCTTGTAGGCAAGTTTGAGAGCACATTTAGCTGTATCAGCTGTTTTACCTCCGGAAACCACAGAATCACAGAAGAGTAGGGGTTGGAAGTGACCTCTGAAAATCACCTAGTCCAACCCCTCTGCTGAAGCAGGGTCACCCAGAGCAGGGTTGTACAGAACCTTGTCTAGGAGACTTTGGAATCTCTCCAGAGAAGGAAACTCCACAAGCTCCCTGGGCAGCCTGGGCCAGCATTTCACCACCTTCAGCATAAAAGATTTCTTCCTTAAATCCATAGACACAAACAGTACATAGCACAGTGTCCTCGCACACAACACATACCCTGGAGCTAAGCATGAAGCACAGATCACCTGACTGGCATATATAGAGGCCTCTGTCCTGTGATGCATGGTGTTCATTGAGGCAATCCTGCCAGCTTTTATTCCTGACTTGCTGTGACCATAGAATCCAACCACGCAGCCAGAGGCTTTCCTGCATGCAATTCTTCTAGCTCAGGAGATCTGTGAGAGAGAAGCTCAGCCACTTGCTGAGCTTGGTTTGGAGCAGTCACTTGTTTGATCTGTAAATGCTGACAGTTTAACTGCTGCCAGTCTCCGTAGTTGAAAGCATTCACATTAGAGCTAAAGAGCATTCACACTCAGTCCTTCAGCTCTGTTCCTTAGGGAGGCTTCTGTCATGATCTGTATCTTGCTGGTATCTGGTGTCTGAAGACAGAGCGTTTAGGTGCAAGCAAAGGATTTGAGTGGCATAACGCTTTAGCCAGCTGAAAGGTGTTGGTCAAAGCCCATTTCACCTTCATCTTGCAGGAATTGCTCTGGGCTGTTGTGATGCTTGTGTAAAGTCTGAGATTGCTTCTGAATACAGAAGAAAGGAGAAATGCACCAGGACTCGGGGTTAGTGCAGCAGAGACCAGATTAGCTTCTCTTTCCCTGGGTTTCTTGTATGAGTGGCTCTCATTCTTTTGGAGACCAGGGAAATCGAAGTGCTGATCATTCCTTGATAGCCTGAGATACAAAGCTGAGCTAACATGTCTGCTGTAGCTGCAAATCTTAGGAGTCCTTGAATACAGCAAGGAAAATCAACAGGTCCCAGTGGACTCATGAACCTCTCTTCTGATCTTGTCCTTTCACAAGATAGTTAAATACAGTGAATTCCAGCTACGTGCCATTCTTTTACCAGGTTTTAATGAAACTGGGTGTTGGAAATGCTGTTTACTTGGTGCTGTGTTTTCCTGAGGACTTCATCTAGGGCTCTGAGTGATTGAGTGGTGCAAAATACCTTTGATAGCTTGTGATGGGATAGGGATGGGGTTGAAGTCCTGTCCCTGGAGATACTCAAGATCAGACTTGATGTGGCCCTGGGCAACCTCATCTAGTTGGAGGTGTTCTTATCATTGCAGGGGGCTTAGACAAGATGACCTTGAAGGTTTTTTTCCAACCCAATGCAATGTGTGAATCCGTGATTTCTTTGTGCTGGGAATCAGTAGGACAATTTGAAACAATCCCTGATGGATTCTGTTTCTTTACCTCTTGCCACACAGGAGGAGTCAGTGCCCAAATCAGGAAGTAGCAGTAGCATCTCCCCCTCTCAAGCAGAAGACCCCTCTCAAGAAGGCACCAGCAGCAGAAAGAGTGAGTTTTGATGAGAGACCTCCATACTTTTGCACACTTCTGTTATCTTCTGTGCTGTGAACTTGGTCTGGAACTTTTCTAGAAGGCTGAAGCTGAGTGTTGTTAATGAAATACATCTCTAAAGCTGAGCCCTAGAGCCTGCTGAATAGATGAAATGTGATTAAGGATGGGAAGGCAACAGTCTCCATTGTGTGTGGATATCTTTGTGAAGCAAAAGATTTCATACCTGCTGTGGAACTGCAGAGGATAACACAAGTAACTGGGGGGTAATTTGGTCATGTTCAGCTCATAAAAGAATCTGTTGCTGCAGAAACATCCTCTAATCTAAGACCGGTTTAAATGTTTCCTGCATCTCTGTTGCCATGGCAAATGCTTGAAAGACAGAGAACCACCACTATTTCTCCTGACTCCTTACTGGGAAGAGAGGAGGATCTGCATGTGTGTGCTGTGCTTAGTGGGGAAATAGGCAGAATAACCCTGAAACATTGAATTTGTGTGCAGTGGTGTCTGGGCAGTAGCACACCCGCATTGGTGGGGTTTAGGAGTATTTCTGTGCTCTCAACCTGGAAAGGGGGGTGAACGTGATACGCATCTTGAAGATGCTCTTTGGTATGGATGTAACTTCAGCCACCAGTGGTGGGAATTGGAGCAAATCAATGTCTGGTTTAAGTACAGTGTAAAGCACAACCTTATCCAAGGGTCAGTCAATCCTAAAAGAACTAATTTTTTTCATCCTGGGTGAATCCTTAGCGCCTCCGAAGTTCTTGCCCATATCATCTACACCCCAGCCTGAGAGACGGCAGCCACCTCAGAGAAGACACTCCATTGAAAAGGAAACGCCAACCAATGTGAGACAGTTCCTACCACCTTCAAAACAGAGCTCCAGATCACTTGTAAGTGGAGTGGGTGGTAGGAGAGAGAAAAAGAGGCATGCTAAGAGTGTAATGAAAATTAAAGCTTGGCTGCAGTGTGATTAGAACTTGACTCAAAGCAAGCTCTCTCAATTCCGAAACAGCCCTCGGCTGCTAAAGGTGTTCTGAAGTCAAGACTGAACTTTGTCTCTCTAGTGTGTGTATCCAAGAGCCCGGGTCCTCGTGCCTCAGGGAGCACTGGCACTGAGTGGGACTCTGGGTAAGGCCACGTGTCGTGATTTTATTTCAGAGCGTTAACAACACAGAGGAACTTCACCCTGCTGATTTTCTCTTTGAACAGAGACAATTCCAAAGCAGTGGATGGATGTGGGGGGACTTTGTAGTTGTCAGAGGTGTTTTAGTAGGAGTGGAATGGTTTCTTTTCTGCCCACCTTAAGAGCTCAAGTGGTAATGTTTATACACATGAAAGCACTTGCAGTAATCCAAATCAAGGTTTGTCTTTGTTACCTTCTTGAGGTTACTGAGGTAAACCCCCCCTGTGCTATGGCTTGAAAAGAAAGCACAGTACATTTGATCAATTAGCTTTAATTATGAGATGTTTTCCAACAGAGTATAAACAGCCAAGGGTATGAAATCCTGGTGTGTTTATGCTGACCTGCTGATTTGGTGCTTTGGCATTTCATGCAGGATATGTTCCTCAACTCTTTTCCTAACAGCAGGGTTTTGAAGTACGCCCCATGAGGTGCTGGTGAAAAGAGAAATCAATAAACACACTCTAGTCTGGAAGGGAAGGGAATAGCCACCCCATCACTTGCTGTGCAGTGTATTAATGGGCTTTGAAGACTGCTCCTCTTGGCCTGAGAGATGGCAGCCAGGATCCAAACTTCTTAGATGGAAAGTAACTTCCAAATATTCCCACAACATGCTTCCTGCTTTTCAGAGGGTCTGCCAGATTTGGTTCATTGTACCCTTCCATCTAGAATCTAGTTTCTCGTTCCAGGTGGAAGTCAGGCAGTAGCATGTTGGTGAATGCACAACATGAGTAGTCTTCTGCCAAAGACAACTTGGAGCAGAACATGCTGCACCAGAACCAAGCTGGAAGTTTCTTCAGCATGCATTTGAAAATCCTGCCATGTGAAATGGCTTGCCTTGTCATTGCCTACTGCCCTCACTGCATGTGGAAGCACAAGTTTTATTTTCTGATAGGCCCAGAGTCATTCACTGTTTAAGGGGCAGAGGGGAGAGAGAGTTGTATGCTACACTAAGGCATTTGCTCCATCACACTTGTAGTGCATCTAAGTATCTTACCCTGAAAAAGTCATCTCAATTATATTCAAAGGGATCACACAACTTAAAATCCTCTAATTAAGCTGCTATTTTAAATAGGTCAGACAGCTTCTTAATAGGACCTTTTTGAGCACATTTTTTCCCTCTGTCAGTCTCTTCCCTGACATACACCTAGAAGAAGATATCCAAAATGAATCCACTGCAGAAAAATGAATTCAATTATTCCACTCCCTCTTAGAAATGCTAAAGGAAAAGTGAAGACATTCTTTGTATTGAGGATGATAAGAAACTGGAACAGGTTGCCCAAGGAGGCTGTGGATGCCTGCTCCCTGCAGGTGTTCAAGGCCAGGTCAGATGAGGTCTTGAGCAACTTGATCTAGTGGAAGGTGTCCCTGCCCATGGCAGGGATCTTGGAACTAGATGATCTTTAAGGTTCGTTCCAACCCAAACCATTCTGTGACTGTATGAACAAGCCATTGAGTCAGTCAGGCTAATGTGGGGACATATGAGAGAGGTTTTACTGGTTAATTTTGGGGTTTTCTTTTATGTTTTGTTGAGTGGTTTAAAACTTCAGAGAACAGTCCCCTGGCTTGGCTTTGGCTGTGAAGTGAGAAGGAAGGAAAATCAATAGTGAGGTGATGCTGTGTTAATAAGATTGTTTCATGTGATGCCTGGATAGTGAATTCTTTACCTTAGCAATAGTGCCCTCTAGGGTGTGACAGCCAATCCCCACAACACTTTTGTTTCCAGTGTTAGTAGATGATTTCTGATATGCTGGCACTGGCCCAGGTCCACTCTCTGGCTTACTGCAAACCTTCCCCTCCCTGGAGAGATGTCAGCTCCCTTCAGTGGCTGCACCAGATGCCGCGTATGTAACATTGCTGTTCCCGGAGCAAGCGTGCTTGCTGAGTGCAGAGTGTAACTGACTTTGTTACTTGACTTCTTGATCCCTTCCTCCAGGACTGATGGAGTTTCATTTCTTATCAACCTGCTCCTGTGACCGCAGTTTCTCTCCAAGGTGAAGGAGACCTCGTCAATAACTATGCCAGTGAAAACAGGCAGGAGTTTGCTACCGTCTCTTAGCAGGATTAGCAACAAACTGCTCTGTCTTGCATACTAACGATGGTTTTGTCAACTGGCATCTCATCAGACAGAGGGAGTTAGACCTAAGTAGGTGGGGAGGGGAAACAGGCTTGGAAAGATGCCCAGTGGAGTCCTTTTGATATGTCACCCAACATGGAGAGGCAGGGCTGCTCAGGTTTTTTGGGGGGGAGCAGCCTGGTGAGATGCTTGCTGGAGTGAGCTGATGCGGTGCGTAATTGGTGAGGAGAAGCCAGTGTCCTGTGATGTACAAATGAATGTCTGATTGCTTTTTGAATTATTATCATGATTATTTTTCCTGACCCAGAGGACCAAAGCTAATGGTTTTGTTTACACACAGCGTTCGCTTCTCTGCTTCCTATCTATTGTTCAGGTTCCTAGGATAACCAGTTTATTTCCAAGGATGAGTTTCAGACCACTTTTTTCAACTGTGCAAACAGCTTCTCTGCTCAGCTCTCATCCCGTTGAAGCAGCCATGTGTGGGGTGGCAGGGGCTATGTACTATCTCTGTGAGAGAGCTTTTGCCAGCAGGTGGAAACCCACAAAGGTTTGCCTCTTTTTGCTGGCTTTGGAAATCACCTTCACCAGCATGTTCCCTCGCCTAGGGGAGCACTTCCTAAGCTGTGGCAAGAATTAAAGCTCAGGCTGGGACACTGCACCTGATTGACACTGATTTCAATGTGTGTAGGATATTTGTGTGTCTTCAATCACCTCATGGGGAAAAGAAATCAATCCTGAAAGGACAGCAAACTAAAAATGCAACATGACAAGATTATCAATGGGACAGACCTTAAATGTTACAGCACTTGAAGATCCTGCAGCAAAAATCCAGCAGAACCATTGCAATCCTTGGACTGTGTTGAAAAGAATAAGGCTTTCTGTTTCTAACAAAAGTGTAGAGTGGAAAGATATTTGCAGTTGGTTTTACTTGAAAACCTACATGTGGTTTTGATCCTCAGGTATCAGAACATGCAGTAACTAGTGGCCATGCACCAGGACAGGTGAATTCCCTAACAAAAAACCCAGTTCCCTTTATCCCTGAACAGGAATAAGTTTTTTCCCCCCTTCTTTTTCTTGTCCCAGATGGTAAGTGAGAGTGTGAGACCTGCTGCAGGAGAATTTATAGTTGAGATGCCCAGGTGACTTCTTGGAAAATGTCAGTCTGCAGAAGCAAGCAGTGTTTAAAGTGCTTGCCTCATTGTGAGTTGCAGAGTTTAGAGGCTAATCCTGCACTTGCTCATATTGCAGTTTACTGGGCCAGCTCATTTGAATGCCTGGTGCCAGCCTTTAATGAGGACTTTTATGAGGGCTTTCTTACTGTAAGAACCAGTTAGTCACAAGGAGCTTTTAGGGGCGTTGTTTGCTGAAAGTGACCTACAAAGCACTTTATTTCACATTAGGGAGATGCAATTCTTACTACCTGCTTTTCCTGAGTACAACCAAAATTACATCTGAAGTTATTATGGTGTATAGAGTAAGACTGCACAGAGTGTTAAGCCAGTTCTCATGAGGAGCTTGGAAACTTCAGAAATACTGGTTTTAAGTAAGAGGGGTTTTTTCCTTTAAAGCTACCAATTCTGACTTGTCTTGAATATTGCAATGAGTGTTGAGTACAGTCCCAGAAAGACCAAGACCAGTCACCCCCCTTTTTGTCTGTGGTACGTTCTGCTGTATGCAAGTGTTGCAGAGAGGCAGCTATAGGTGAGAGGCCTGGAGTGTAGATCCCCGCTGGAAGTTTGAGCAAGAATTCCAAGGCGTCGTTGTGTAATGAAGTTTAGTCAGCTTTTAGCATACTTTTAATTAATTTCAATGCCTTAGAGGTAGTGTAGAAACAAAAGATTTTCTTGTGTACTTTTTACTCCAAAAAAGGGACAAAAAAAACCAAACCAAAAAGCACCACAAGAAGAGGGTTTTTTCTGAAATCAGCGTAATATTTATCTTTGATTTAATGTTGCATTAACATTTTGTTGTCCTTGTGTAACCTCTGGAATTAAAACATTAGCATTTAAACATGTGGACATTTTCTATGTTTGCCCTGTTGCCTGCTGGCTCTTTCTACATGCCTTAGTGATGACCATTTTTGATTGGTACAACAACAGGCCCACACTATTCCCCTAGTGCCTGCTCTACACCTGTAGCAGATCTGCAGACTTTCTTCAAAGGAGCAAACTTCCCTGACGTCATCGCTCTGTAAATTAAAGGAATGGTTAAAGGAATGGGCGTTCATGAGGGGGAAGGAAGAGCTTCAAGTAAGACACCTACTTCTAAAGGACTTAAAGCTCTGATTGATTACAAGTATTCAGTCAGGCTCATTCAGCCGGGACAGCTTCCCTCAGGCTCCCAGGATGCAGACCGGAGGGGTGTTGCTGGCATTGTCTGCGTGAGGCTTTCCCACCCACTTCCTCTCCCATCTGTCCCAGCTTTCAGCGGTGCCCTCTCCATAGCCAGGCAGTTGCTATGGGAAGAACCCAGAAAGAAACGTTGAGAGCTGCCTGTTAGCTGTACACTTGCTCCTGAGGAGCAGAGGTCACCTTGTTGTGGCTGTGCAGTTTCACACCTCAGAGCAAACTGCAGTTGCTTTTGATGGAGCTTGCTCTGTCCAGAAAACCAGGGGGCCCTCTGCCCCAAAGGCTTAGCTGGCAAATCTAACAAAGTTAATCCTAGGCTTTTGTGGGGTACCTTAAACAGAGCGAAGTTTCTTTGTGTTCCCTTTCTAGATAGGTAAGACAACAGCTTTTAAAAATGTGGTGGTTCCTAAATGCTAATGTTTGCCAGGTCTGCAACCTAGAAAGATTTTTCTTTTTGACCTAATGGAAAGACAGAACAGACCTCTGAGGAGACAGAAATGGAGCATTGCACAGCTAATCCCATCCATCGCTTCAGTTTGTAAATGAGGCCTCGGAACTGTCAGCCACCTCTTTGTATTTGCAGGAGACATTCCCTTCATTTATTCAGGGAGCAGTGCATGACATTGTTGCTCCTGCACAGTAGCCCCTCTGGGCTGACTGAAAAGGTTCGCCGAGCATAAAGCGATGGGAGTTCCTACAGAGGTTTCTGTCTTTCTGTTGGAAATGTGTAATCAACTACAGGGCTGGATTACAAATTGGGTTGGTGTTCTTTATTCTCTGGTACCAAATTCAGGAGCTCTCTGCTCAATATTCTTCTAAATGCTGGAATACAGGAGAGATGCACCATTTTCCAAGTGGGAAGTTGTGTTGCTAGCCTCTGTGTGAGTCTCTGCCATTAATAATGCAACGCTGGGTAACCAGTTCTCCTGCTTCCTGTTGGGAGATTACTCTGTAAAGCTTACATTGCAGCTGTTCCCTTCCTGGGGCAGAAAGGAGAACTTTCCTGTCGGAACTGATGTAACTTTTAGCAGTCTTGGTGTGATTCCGGTGATGTGAGCACCAAGATGTGGTACCACTGAATAAAAATTTCTGCTAGAGTGGGCTACTAACAACTTTCCTTGGCCACCCTGGGTATCACAAAGTCTCAGAGAAGCTGCGTGTCTTCAAACACTGTCTTTAAAAGCAATGCCATCTGCCAAATTACCTTTTCCCTGTCAAATCGCAAACCTGGATGTTGAGTGCTTTGAAACCAATCTTTACAGTATCAGAGACAGTCAAGTGGTTGGAGGAGGAAAGATGAAGCAAACTGCCATTGTTGCAAGGGCTGAACATCAGACCATTTAGATCACACGCAGTCTCTGATGGTCTGGAACTCATGTGATGCCCATGAAAGAGCCAGTGCTATTCCAGTTGGAAGGGAGAAGCCCTCTGTTTCTGGAGTTACTAACCAGGTGGCTGGTTGTCTAGGTTGATGTCTGGAAGAAGCCCTCTGACTCCAAAATAACACCCTTTCTTTGGCTTCCAGGAGGAGTTCTGCTACCCAGTGGAATGCCTAGCTCTAACGGTGGAGGAGGTCATGCACATCCGTCAGGTGCTGGTGAAGGCAGAGCTGGAAAAGTACCAGCAGTATAAAGATGTCTACACTGCTCTCAAGAAAGGAAAGGTAGGGCTGGCTATGGGGAGGCTCCAAGGCTTATTATGGGAGGCTGGTGCACATTTGTTTCTTACCCTGTGCTGGAGAGGAGGCATCCACCAGGCACATGGGTCAGCTTCCTTGAATTACCACAACTCATCATGATAGTCCCTTGTTTGTTTAGGTTGTCTGTGAAATGCAGGAGCATCTGCTGTTAGCAGAGTACGTTTCTCTGTGTGTGTGTGCGCGTGAACTTCACAGGCTGAAGGGATTTCTGTCCTTCTGCAGCACTGCTTAGCATTTCTGTTCCAGAAAATGCAGAAAGCAGTAGGGAACTACAAGTTCTTCACATGACTCCTTGCTATCAAGCAAAGAAGGAATGAAAGCCTTCAGAGAAGTCAGACAACATGTGACCACAGGAGGAGGTTTATTATTAGGGAACCCATTAATTACCACATCATATTCTGTAAAGTACAGACTGGGAACTGGTATTTACCAGCAGTGTCCTTTCCTCACACTTCTGTCTTGTGCTTCAACACCTCCAGCAAGTGTATTCTGCCCTCACAGCAGTGTTTTACTTACAGGCTTACCTGTGTCTACTGTGCAGATTTAATCTAAAGATTTAATGCATTTAAGGTGGAGGAACAAGAATCTGAAAGTATCATTCAGTATGTCCAGATATTGCCTGTTGTCATGACAGAGGTTTATGTCCATTTGTTCTTGTGTTCTTCTAACAGTTGCTCTCTGCGTTCTTCTTCTAGCTCTGCTTTTGCTGCCGAACAAGAAGGTTTTCTTTCTTTACCTGGTCTTACACTTGTCAGTTCTGTAAGAGGTAAGTATTTAGTATCTGGTAGTAAATGAGTAGTGCTTCAGAGGGGAAAATGATGACTGACAGGTTAGAAACGTTCAGATGTTTCTGCTGTTTCCTCTCAATTGCTTTGATTTCTGTAACAGCCAATGTTACAGAAAAATTATGCCAAGGGAGTTCTTTCCTCAGTGATGGAATTGCCTCCTTGGACTGAAACTCCTGGCTGAAGGTGAGAGGAAGGCTCATTTCTTCTTTAAGCTGATGGGAGAATGAGATGGCATTTACTCAGACTCCCCAGGCAACAGTTCCATAATCTCTGTTGCTGGGGGAAACATTTCCTTGTGCATTATTTTTGGAGTATTGATGGGGGAAGAAGGGAAAGGGAATTTTAAGTGAAATGGTGAAGTCTGGAGATGTGTGGAATCACTGACTTACCTCCTCACAAAAAGAGTACTCTTTAGAGCAAAACCAGTTTGCCTTTTTTCCCTCTCTTTTTTGATTTAGCCATAGTTGTTTAGCATTTCTCCTTGCTTTTGGCTTCATGTCCTGACTGGAGCTATTGCACTGAAGTAGCTTTAACAATAAATACATTTGCTTCAGGGAAGCACAGGGGAGGATTCCAGCTCCCAAACATACTGCTTTTCATTGATTTGAATGTCATTTTTGCCAGTGAAATGATTCCTGCTTTCCCTTTCTTACACAGGCCTGTGTGCTCACACTGCTGCAAGAAAGTAAGTAACCTTATGGTGAGACCCCTCCTAAAATGTAGCTGCAGACTTTGTGGTGACACTGCATGTTCCATCTCAACAGATGCGGTTGCCATCGAAGCCATATTCAACTCTCCCCATCTTCTCACTGGGTCCTTCCACCTTGCAAAGAGGAGAGAGCTTTATGAGGCCAGAGAAACCCTCCACCAGTCACCACCATTCGCTGCGGAGCATGTCCAGGTGGGAAACAGCCCTTCCTCCATCTTGCATGTTGAGTTATCAATCTTTAAGAAGATGCTGCCTGCCTTGTTTGCTCATAGAATCATAGAATGGTCTGGGTTGGAAGGGACCTCCAAAGGTCATCTAATCCTAGCCCCTCTGCAGTCAGCAGGGACATCCTCAACTAGATCAGGTTGCCCAGAGCCCTGTCAAGCCTCACCCTGAATATCTTCAGGGATGGGGCCTCCAACCACCTCCCTGGGCAACCTGTTCCAGTGTTCCACCACCCTAATTGTTGTTGCCAATGTTTCTAATGCTTGTAGTAACCTTTTGGAAGCTTGACAGTCCCTGTCCCCTCTGCTCATTGCTTTGATCTACAGCAATGCTATCAGCATATCTGAAACCTCTTCCACATTATAGGTGAAAAATGACTCTGGGCCAACTGACACGTGTGATGCTGTGCTGCTTCAGTGGTGACCTGGCAGTGCTGGGTTAACAGCTGGACTTGATCTTCAAGGTCTCTTCCAACCTAAATGATTCTGTGATTCTATAACTTTAGTTGTGGAGTACCTCTGTCAATGGTGTCTTATCCTGGTGTCAGTAAACTCTCCAGAGATCAATCTGGCAGGCTGGAATCACTCCCTGAATGGGAATTCAGTGATGTCTTGCACAGATTTAGCTTTTATTTTCCCTATTTTTTCTCATTATCTGGAGTGCTGTGCTCAGCTCTGGAGTCCTCAGCACAAGGACATTACCCTGTTGGATAGGATCCAGAGGAGGCCACAAAAATGATTAGAGGGCTGGAACCCCTCTGCTGTGAGGACAGGCTGAGAGAGTTTGGGTTGTTTGGCTCTGGGGAGACCTTCCTGTGGCCTTTAGGACTTAAAGGACTGAAAGGGGCCTGTAAGACTTTTTAACAGGACCTGTTGCACAGGACAAGGGGTGATGGTTTTAAACTTAAAAGAGGGGAGATTTAGACTGGATATTAGGAAGAAATGTTTTACAGTGAGGGTAGTGAAACCCTTATCCCAGGTTGCCCAGGGAGGCGGTAGTGCTCCATCCCTGAACCAGTCCACGTCGGGTTGTTTGGAGCTCTGAACAACCTGCTCTAGTTGCAGATATCCCTGCTGACTGCAGAGGGGTTGGACTAGATGATCATTTAAAGGTCCCTTCCAACCCAAACCATTCTATGCTTTTTATGGTTGACTCTTTTCTCACTTTGATATTATCAAGCTACCTACTGGTTTTGTATCTTATACACATGTGGTTGCCAAAGCAAACCAAAGAAATTAAAGTAGAAGCTCCTTTATGAGGACATCTACAGTAGGAGCCCTGTGCATGAGTCACTCTGATGGTGGGTCAAATTAGCCAAGTGTGTCATCTCCTTATAGTAATGAGTAAGGCTGTTTTAGCCAAAGTCAGTGTTACCGTGCCCTCAGTGACCCTGCAGTCTGGCTGAGGCAGGCAGAAGCTGTCCTGTCTGGTATTTGCTCTCCTGGTGTTGTTTTTGAGACAGGAGAGAAGAAGATTGGGCTCAAGCTCATTCTGATGAGTGCTGTTTCCCTGAAGGGGGTGTCCCATGGGCCACTGTTCAATAACATGACAGTTCCTGCTCTTCTGCCCTCCAGGTTGACATCGAGGTCCAAATCTGTGGATAAGTCCCAGGAAGAGTTTCCCAAAGAGTTGATGGAGGACTGGAGCACAATGGAGGTGTGTGTGGACTGCAAGAAGTTTATTTCAGAAATCATCAATTCGAGCCGGCGCAGCCTGTCCCTGGCCAACAAGCGAGCCAGGTTAAAAAGGAAGACACAGTCCTTCTACATGTCGTCACCGGGAACCTCGGAGTACTGCCCCTCGGAAAGGACTATCAATGAGATCTGAGCCCTGTGCCTTTTGCTTTGCTTCTGTCTTCATGAGGTCATTGTCCATCAGCACGGTCACCGAAACCAGGTTCTCGTTCCGTTGCTTTGTCTCACTCAACTGGTGTGGATTTGCATTAGGAATCCCCACTCCAGTGGTTCCCAGGGGCACAGAACGCCACGCCAGGGGCTCCGCAGAACACCGCATACTGGGGCAGTTGCTGGTGCTGGAAGGAAAGCAAGGGTTTGAAATTGTTGCCTCCTCCGTACATGGGTGTGGAAACTAGGAAGCCTTTTCTTGCTTTCAGTCTGTTTTTAATCATGCTTTGAGTCATTTTTTCAGGAGATGAGCTGCAAATGTTCAAAGGAGAGCCCAGTCTCCAAGTGTCAGTGTTAGCACAGTAGCCAACAGTAAGTCACTGTGGTGTCACCACCATCTGACACGACCTAGCTGAGCCAGCAAAGGGTTGTGGCGTGCACGAGGCCCCCAGTGTGAGCGGCTGTGCTCAAAACCGTCTTTCCTTGAGCCCTTTGGGTTGATCAGGGTTCAACACAGGACTCCACAACGTCTGTGTCCTAGGGCAAAAGAGGCACTGAAGCTCTTTGCCCCTGTGGTCGGCAATTCCCCTGAGCTGCTGTACTTCTTTAAGCCTTAGTGTACTTCCAAGTGTCTCCTGAGCAGCTTTTAGTAGTTTACTTTCTATCTTGAATGTATGATGGCAACAACTACTAGTAGCAGTTTACTTTAGTAGCAGACAGAGCTGTACAGGTGATGAGGAGGATGGGAAATAAGGGAGGCTTCTCATCTGAACAGCTGGGAAGCTGTTCTGGTGGTTCCTGAGAGGGCAGGGCGGGTGAGGTGTACATTTGTATTATAACGGAGCACAGGGATGCTGCTGTGGTTGTGTCTGGCAGCAGCATGTCCACTGTCAGCCCCATTTTTTCTGGGGCTTGTAACTTGGCTGTAAAAATTCGTGTTCTGCTGATAATTTGGGACAGAGATGTCTCAGATTGGGAGCAATCTCTCTCTTTTTGGTTTTGTGTTTTCTTTTTCCCTTTCTAATTCACTCACAGAAGAGTGCTAGACTAGCTGTTGAGAAGCTCCAGCAGTGTGACATTGACATCTCATGCCTTTTTCTTTCTTTTTTTTGCACTTTTTTTACATTCAAAATGCCTTTTTTTTTCTTTTCATTCAGGCATAGGCAGAGTTTAGTCAATAACTGGGGGAGGGAGCAGATAATTTTGGTGTTTAAAACCAAGCTAACATAGCCAAGTTATTAATACTTGAAAATCAACTACTGTAACTTTTTCGTAGATTTTTTAATACCCTGAGGCATATTTAATATCTTACAAGTGGTGTATTATAGAGTGACATAGCAGAGAAGTTTCAGATCTATTTATTAACATTTCTATACTTTGCATTAATGAGAGATACCTCAGAACTGCTCCAAAGTAGTTGGGACTTGGTTTCTGTGATGTGATTTGAAAGACCTGGTCATCAAACCAGATCCTCCCTCATACACTGGAAAGCCCAGAAGGGCTGGCCCTGGTGAGGCTCTCTGTGGGGTGCCAGGGGTGCTTAGCTCCCTCCCATGTGGTAGCTGGGCTCCAGCCCCACCATGAGTTGCCTTCTGCTGCCCAGGGGAAGAGGGCTTCCCCAACAGAGTGTATTTGCACGTTATGTTGCAGCCTTGGGAGCAGCCACTCACATCTTACCTTTTGAGTTGATTTGAAAAGCACATGAAAAGTCTCCTTAAACCTTCCCAGGGTGTCATCCACTCCTAATCTCTTTGAATGCGCCCTTGGACAATGAGAATGTGGACAGATGCAGGGCCTATCAGAATACTGGGGTGGTTTTTTGCTGAACTGATGCAGACAGGAAAAGCAGGGCTCAGGGCTGAGTCCCCTCAAAGCTGTCCTGTGTAAGGTCAGCTGTCATTGACCTGGCCTTGGGGTTCCTCTGGGAACAATGTCTTGCACATGAAAGCACCTGGAGTTCTGGTGTGAGGCAGGGGTGTAGGACTGCATGCGGTGAGCAGCACGGGCAGGCTGATCTGGCAGCTCTGCTGCTGCTAGAGGGGTCGCCTGGTCTCAGTCACATCAGCACTTTGTCTTGTTTCCGTGCCAAAACCAGGCTGCATGTTTGCTACACAGTGCTTCAGGAAAGGGAGACTGGAGGACAAGGTGACATCTCACTTGGCACCTCCCCTCTTGTCCTTCTTAGCCTTTTCTCCCGGAATTGCCCCAGCCACACAGTAGGATTGCTTAGGCCTCTGCACAAAGTCCTCTTCCCTCGAGTCACTGTGGTGCAGGGTAGCCAGCATGTTTCTTTGAGAGGGATACAGGATGTTGCAGAACAGGCAGGATGAAGGACTAAGTAAAGCTTGAGAGTCTGAAGTGCAAAAAGACCCTTGGTGCTCCACTACACCTTGGCAATGTCTGAGTGGCCTTGGGGAAGTGCTGGAGCCTCATCATCCAGGCTTTGCCCTCAAGGGCTGCCTGGCAGCCCTTGGCTCAGGCCAGGCTCTGCTGCGACAACACGGTAGTCATACAAACGGCCCCAGTCATACAAACTGCCCCACATTGGGCCAGGGCCTGGATAACCTCCCTTTTTACCTGGAGAGAACACTGTGCTGCTGACACACTGTGGCAGGCTTCAGAAAATATACAGAGACTGCCTCACCCTCCTATCCTTTCCTCTGTGGCACAGCTGCTCCACATTCTCCTGCATTTCGCTGTGCTCTGGCAGCAGCAGCAGTGGGTTGGTTAGTCAGGGGAAGGCAGAGGGAGCAGGCCTTACTGGCTGCCTGGCTCTCTGGCTATTTTTAGCTTTCCATCTCTTCGCCTGCACCAGCATCCTGAAGCTGCCGCAGACACTGGCCAGCCTGTCCTAGTTAGCATCAGAACCTCACCAGAGCCTCAGGGGGTGGGACCAGAAGCTTTGTAAATAGTTGTAATATATTTACTAATACTTAGAAGCCTCCCTCAATCATGCAACGGGCATTGACTCTCTCATGGTGTTCCACGAAGGAAATGAGTCCTATTTATGTGTGTGCTGGCTGTTACCTCGAGTAGAGTTAAAGCTTTCGGCCCCTTAACACTGACTGCCCTCCACGTAGGCACTTTTAGAGCAAAGCACTGCCGGTGAGCAAGCAGAAGTGCCACACTCAGCTCCCTGTCAGGGGTTTTTGATATGTTACTGGTTTTGGTAGCTTTATTAATATGCCCAAAGTCTGTTGAAATAAATCACAGGGGGACCCAAGGAGTGAAAAACAGCACTGGCAGCATCGCTTACCGTGTTTTGCCTGTGAGCCTGGTTGTGGGGAATTCGGCTCTGCCTCACAGTGGTGATGAAGGGAACAAGCAGACCTTGGCCGCAGCTCTCAGATCTGATCTTCCAGCTGTTGGTGGTGACAGTAGTGCGGGGGTGTTGCTGGGTTTGTACCATTTCCCCATTGCTTCCTTTCCACGGAGAGGGGTGTTACCTGGCAAAAATAAAATCCCTTTCCATTATGGCCCTTGTCTGTGTTAATTATTCATGTGGAAACTGGCTTAGAGGTTCTGTCTCTCCCTTTTCATGCTTTTGTAGCTTGGCAAGATCAGTCAGATGTTCCTTTTGTCAAAGAATTGTTAATGAAGATGATGGTGTGAGAGCTGAACGCTGGCTGGGCTGCATGAAGGGACAGAAATGTGTCCACAGTACTCTGAGAATAGCAATAAAACTGCTTGTGTGACCCCAGTGCTGTGACTAGCACCTGGTCACCATTTCCAGCCAACCCCCTCTGTGGCCAATGTATTGCTGCTTCCAGCACTGAAGGTCTGTACCTGTGTGTTGCCCAGGACAAGTTCTCCACTTCTCATCTTTGGAGGGAAATGCTAGAAGGCTTTTGGAGAAGTTTTTTGATTGATTTAGTTTTTAAACTAGAATTGGAGACATTTTTCTCACAACTGTTGATGTTCTCTTCTCTTTCAAGCTCCTCTTTTTCCCCAGGCAGGTTCAGCATCAGCTGCCACAGTTAGTTACTGGCTGCATGCTCTCTATAGGTTAAGAACTCATTTCAGAAGCTCCAACTTCAGGCTCCTGATCGCTACCTTCATGCTTTAATTCATCCAGCAGCTCTGTACCTCTCTTAGGAATGTTTCTTACGAGCTCACACTCATATGTAAAACAGTGACAGCACACAGGCATCAGGGAAAGGTGCTGTGACTGTATGCTCTGGTGCTACAGCTTATGGGTTCTGTCAGTGGTACCACAACGTTTTAGACCATTTCCCTGTGGATAACTCGGAGCTGCTCTGGTTTATTTCTTCTTCTTTTGTATGTATGCATCTTAAGGGCAAATTGGGAATGTTTATGACCATCAATTCTGGCTGTAAAGATCTGTTTTGTTGCTGCTGTCTGATTTTTACTATTGTGCTTCTGATTTTTTGGGTACCTGAAATTACTGTTCACCAAAGGTTCCTGGTAGGAAAACAACCAGAGGGGGCATCAGTCCAGCCTGACGTGGCACACAAAGACAGAGAACCTGTTCCCTCACACCTAAGTTCATGAGCACTGTGCCCATGGCAGTTCAATAGAGTCCAGCACCACAGTCCTCTCCCACTGGGTGAGTTAGTGCCAGCGACCCAGTGCAAGGGGTGTGCAGCACCCACCAGCTCCAGCAGCCCCAAGCAGAAGGAGCCCATGGTCCTCCCTGAAGATCCCAGCACTGCTCTTGTTGCTCGGTTGACCTGGTACAAGCTGTGAGCCTTTCTGTGTCCTAGGGCTCCATCAGCAGAAACAGGGACTGCCAAGTGTATAAAGACCTTTGAGAGATGCTGAGGAAGAGATGGGAGCTCAGTGTCAGAGCTAGCAGGATCCTGCACTGCAGCTTTCCACCAGCTGTTGATACCTGATACAAAGTGGTACCACTTCAGGTGCACTGAAATCCAGGTAGCTGAAACTTTACAACACTTGACAAGCAGATGTTTGAGTTTACCACAGTAGTCTGCACTCAACAGATGTGTCATAATGAAGGGAGATGGAGCATAATCAGGACATGGAGATAAAGAGTTATCAAATGGACACCGGAAATCTTATGTGGTGGTGGCTTTGCTTAGTTCTACTAAACTGCAGTTCAGGGTTTTTCCCATGTCTCCTCTAGTTGGGCTGTTTTTTGCAGAGGCTGTGCCTGGTGGAACCCAGTGTTGGATACACAAGTAGCTCAGGATCTGTTTTGAAACAGTGATGGAAGCTGCTGCAGTCTGCAAAGGTGTCAGGATGGTCTTTGTAGAACAGTTCTAGAGGACACCCCTTGGAACAGACCTTTCTGTAGCTTCATAAAACACCACATTTTTAAGCAGATCAGTTAAGTCTTTGGAGGTGCCAGGATGCTTCATGTACAGTTCACAGCTGGGAAAGACCTGTTTGGTTATTTACCCATGTGATTAAAAAAAGCCCTGCAAGTGCAAAAAAGGTGAAGATCCAGTATGGAAACACACATTCCTGGTGCCTCCCATGCAGCTGTAGCCTTTACAGTAAGCTGCTGGTCCAGGAGCCAGCAATGCTTTGGCATTTGCAGGACAGACTGTCGGCCATATGTTGTTAACCTGGATTTCAGGGGCTGCTAAACCCAGAATTAATGGGCATGGGCATGAGTTGATGCCTCTGCTGCAGAAAGTTGGCTTCCAAAGTTCAGTGGAAATAAGCATCAGTAAAGTTCATGTGTATATATTGGGGCTGCATTTGCATGGCCCAGTTTACAGGCAAGGGAGAGAGGCCGAGGCCCAGTTTGGCTTAGACATATAAGAGGGACATGTTCTATTGTAAGGGCTGGTGGTCACAGCACCTGTGAACTAGAAAGCAAAGCAAAGACACAATGAGAAGTGTGTTTGAGCTGGTTCCCCCTCCCCAACCCCTCTCCTTTAATAAAGGGAAGAAAGGTAATCCCAAACAGGAGATGCACTTTTTGGACATGAAGAGGCCGAAAGCACAAACCCTTCTCCTTTGAACTTCTGCTTCTGTGCTGTCACTGTGCATGTACCATCTCTGCAGCTTCAGGTAGAACAGGAGCATCAGCTCTAATGGAGAAAGGCAATAGAATTGTCTTCTGCTTGTTTTCATGTTATGTGGTACTGAAATGCAATTTCTTGTTTATGCATTACTAATAAAAAGTTCTTTCAAATGACCCAGCCTTGGTCTGGCATCCTTGGGCTAGCTAAAGACAGTGATCACCACTGCTTACACAGCACAGCTGGAAAGGGCATGATCCACCTTGGTGTGGTCAGGTTGAGACCTGATCCTGAACTGCAGCTGCAGCTTTTAACTAGGTTAGAAGCAAAATGAAAGAAGAGTAAGAAGGGAAAGTATCATACCAGCAGAGCCCCAAATTAGGAGCTCTTATGGATGAGTTCTCTTCCAACCTGGTTAATTCTATTCTATCTGACCTGCAGAGGCCTTCCAATAAATCAGATTTCAGAAAATTCCAGAGTGGTGGGAGTTGAAAGGGACCTCTGAAGATCATCTAGTCCAAATTTCCTGCTAGATAGAGCAAGGCTGCCTAGAGTAAGTCACAGAGGGACCTTAAAACTCACTCATCTCATTAAGAGGTCAGAACCTTCACAAAAATGCCTTTTCATTGAACAAATGCCCAGCATGACCTGCAGCTGCTGGGCCACAGCCCACAACTGTTGTGATTCTGCCTGGTGGCAAGTAGGGCCAGGGTAAGAAGATAGTTTATTAGACACATAAGGTCTTATTAAGTAGTCAAGGATAACCATAGAATCCCAGCTGGTTTTGATAACTTTCCTGTTCTGCTGCAAAATGAAGCACCACCAGATCCAACTGGAGTTGCCAGTTCAGACAGAGGACCCTTTTGACCAGCATGACACATGGCTCACTGCAAGCACCAGGGAGCCTGGTGCTGGGTCCTGCTGCTTACCCAGCACAGACGAACACAAATCAATTTCCTTCAGCCTTCTCTGAAAGCCAACAGTCCAGCACAGCCCTTACACCCAGGAGGGGCTTTTTTAAACTGAGGATGTCAGTGATGTAAGACAGCACCACAGTGTACAGACACCTCAGCATCCAGCCCTCCACAGCTTACAGTCTACAACTATGAAAGAACAGGAAAGATGTTACCCACTGCTCCACCTGAAGATTGAAAAGTGTCACATCAAGAACTGTCACTGACCATCAGTGCTCCTTCTATTACATCAGATCCAAGCCAAGTGCTGCAGTTCAGTGCCTGTACTTGCACTGAGTAAGTCTTTCAGCAATACTGCCCTTTACACCAAGCTTGCCCCTTTGCCTTCTGCCCTGGTGGGAAGAAGTCAGAAGTAGGGGCAGGGCATCAGAGAGGAGTCACACTGGTGCAAGGGTGAGTAGGAAAAAAAAGGACAATGAAGATAGGAAACCAAGCACACACCAAACCATTTGATTACCATGTTTCACATTAATGCCTCTTGTTGCTAAGGTAAGCCTGCCAGCACTACCATGAAAACCAGACATGGGCCAGGAACCAGCATCTGCCTCAAGTTTGATACCCTTAACAGGCTAAAATCCTTCAGGGACAACAGTTAACATGTCCTGCTGGCCATGCTCTGGGAACCACCACTGTCATCTTCCCACAGCATTTCCCCACAGCCAGGAACCAGCTGTCCCCTGCTCCATCTTCCTCCCTTCCCTCCTAGAACAGCTGCAGCAGACAGCCTCCCTGCCTCAACACACAAAACTCTGTTAACTGTCTCTGTTCTGCTTCCAACTCCCAAGCACAGAATTCTTACTCAAAAAGGCACCTGCTACCCATTCATCAGCATGGTTGCAAGTGCTGAGCTTTCTTCTGCTTGGTTCCCAGTGCTTCAAGATCCTCCCAAATCAATGAGTGTTGACTTTACACCGTTTCTGCTTTAGAAGTTTTTTCCTTCATATGTACCTGGCTGTTTCTGTACTAATCCAAAAAGCTCTGGTCCCACAAACAGCTGAGCTCTCCCTCCTGCAGCTTTCTACCTTTGATAGACACCTCAGGCAATGCACAACACAAAACTGGCTTCAGAAATACTTTTTAGTTATTTCCAGTAAATAAAGAAGAGGGAGTTCCCTAGGGAAGGATCAAGATAAGAAATTCCCAAAGTAGGGTTTCTTTGCCCCAAGTGTCAGTTCAGACTGTAGCAGCAACACAAATGGTCTGGAAGACTTGAGTGCTTCAAAAACAGGAGTTTTGCCCAGCAGGGCTGAACACACTGCACTAGATCCCACAGAGAAGAGACACGTGGTCAAGGAAGAAGGGTAGAAGCCCTGTATGCAAAATAAATGGGTGGAAAGTAGAGAGGGAAAACGTCCAGGAGAGCTTACAGCAAATTAAGAATTGCTTCATCCATTGAGCAAAAGCTGATGTGGTCCCTGTGTGACCACTGCCTTGCAAGGCCCTTTGTACACACTGGCACAATGAGCAACCATAGGGAGGTCAACAAGGCCAGAGCTGCATGACTGTCACCTACCCCAAAGACAAGGTAAGAAGCAGCAGCACTGCCTGGCAGGAGAAAGAGGCAGCTGGCCTCAGAAAAAATTAGTTCTTTTCCCACCCAAAGCTTCCCCACTCCCATTCAGCCTAGAGGAAAGCAGAAGAGGGATGAGCACAAGCAGGCAAGGTGCTGATCCATGGCAAGTGAAGCAGCAAACAGACTGGAAAACCAAGCATCCAGCTACAGAGTCCCCAAGCAGCATGAAACACGACACAAATGAAGACTCAAAGCCAGTTGGGAATGAAATAGAAAGGAGATGCTACAACAGAAGCAGGTAGGGATTTGCTTCTGAAAGAAACAAAGTGCAAAGAATAATCCAAACCCCTTATGTATAACTGGTATGAACTGTAAGGCATGGTGGAGTTCGGCCCCAGACAACAGAGTATCAGAGTCTGTGACTTTTCTGGGAGGTGCTCTACAAGTCAGCCGCTTTTAAGACAACATTAAGCAATCATTTCAAAGCTGATGCAAGAAGCATCTTTAGACAATCTTGAAGCACTACACAAACCTTTCCAAAGACTTTTCTACTCCCTGACTGTTCATTTTTCATCATCTCCAGTAGGCACATAGAGAAATCCTGCTGTACAGCTCCACATGTGCACACACTTACTCATTCTTTCCTTTTGCTTGCAGAGCTCTGCTATAGATGTGCTCTCCTTCCTAGCAGAAGGCCACCAGGAGCTAGACAGAACATTTTCTGCATTCTTCATCCAGAAGGTGAGATCACTCCTCTGAGAAGCACAACTGGCCTGCTCCAAAGCTATCCAGCTTATCTTCTGAAAGGAGCTGCTCTCGGCCTTTAGCTCTAAGTTTCTGCTCCAAAATAAAACAGGCTTTAGGTCCACATAAAAAGAGTGACATAAATAATAGCTACTTGTTTAATTGCTTTCAACTGTTATATATATAAATGAAGTTTATTTGTTAGGATCATGTAATTCAGTGAGACAACAGTTACATCCAAGTTACTGTTCACTTTCAGACTCACCAGAAGATGAATGCTGAAACCTCCCTTTAAGCTACAAACACCTTGAAATTACCAGACTAAAACATTTTACTCTTTTAGTCTTTAAGAAGTTACTCACATACCTTACCAGCTCCTGAAACATATGCTTGCCACTTGAACAAGTAAACATCCTTGCAACATTGATTTCACTTTGTGTGCACACCAAAACAATCAGTTAAAATGCCCTAACAGAGTGATAAGAAACATGAACTGCACCTGGACCAAATATGAAAGTTCTGTGACCATCAGACAAGGCCAGGCCTGTTACCAGTAGGTATTTATGCAGTTTATAGGAAGCAGTTTCTACAGTTACTGGAGCATTTCTCCAGATAATGAGAAGCATTTAAAATGATCCTAAAACCATTTTGTACCAATGTGGAAAAGTGTTGAAAAATTTTGGTTGCACTGGGAGTCAGTAGAAAGCACTCCAAAAGAAAGTCCTCTTGTTTTCCTTGTACTTGTTTTCTCCACGCAGGGCTCGAGGAGCGTGTGTTCACAAAGCCATTTGGATTTCCAACTTATTTCCCATTTCAGGTCTTCTGGTTATTGCATCAGACTCTCCCTCAGTTAAGACATGACATGAAGAGCCAGGACCAGTGGAACAGTACAGTCTTTTCGTTCAAGCAGCCCACGAGTACCCTTCTTGGAGAGAAATATTTTCCAGCACCTTCCAGGAACAACTACTCCTCTCCTCACAGGGAGGGGAGGAATTAGGGTGAATTAATAAATATGAAAATAAATTAAACCCTTCTCCCCAGCAAGAAAACTGTTTTAGGCTATTAACATCAATAGAAACTTTATCTTTGTTTGAATACAAACATCAAAAAGGTAAAAGCACCTGTGTGTCATGTCCAGGCAGCATGTGTGAACAACAGAAGTCAAGTCAGTACCTCAGAAGTTTTAGGGTTTTGGGATGATGCCCTCTGGATAGAGATCTAACTCTACAATATCATGTCCTGCCTCATGTAGTTCCCTTTAAATGGTCATAAGACACTATCAGATGGCAAACCAGACACAATTCAGGGCTCTAGCACCCATCAGCTCTTCACAGAACAAATGTTCACACAGCAAACCCTCAACACCACACATGCATTCAAGCCGGAGTACAAAAAGCTGAGATGGTGTAAATATAACATACTCTCTTTGCCAGGGAAGGCACATTTAGGCACTAGTAAATGTGCTAAATGTTTGTTTTCCAGTGTTAAAAATAGATGGTTTAAATGAAAAAGAGTATCTGCAGGAGGTCAAGTTAATCTTCAGAAGTCAACAGGAGCTGCTGTAGAGATGACAGATGAGGTTATTTTTCCACTGATCTGATAGTCTTATAAATATATAAAACCCACGCAGATCCACCTCGGGAGGGAGATCCACAAAGCAGTCTGCAGAATCAAACTCTGCTGTCAGTCACTGGAGTTTTTGGGGTTATTCTTCTGCTGATGCTGCTGCCATGCCTGGTTTCATGCCCTCACGTGTTGACTTCAGCTCCTCCAGTTCTGTGTTTAGTTTGCTGATCACCCACTCCAGGGCCTCCCGACCCTGCCAGGAAAATACTGCAGTTTAGGCTCAGGACAGACATGTCACCACCACCACCACTCACGCTTCTATAGTTTTTCCTCTGTCAGACATGAGACTTGGCTTAAAATCCATTTCATACCCTGTATAGATTGATACCAGATTTTACTGACAATTTCTTAGCATCTTCTCATGGAAGCTTCCCGGCACAGGCATTTGCTTATCCTGGAAGTATGAAGTAAATGCAATGTTGGTGTGAGCTCCCAGCAGTGAACCGAGGCAAAAAGCCTAACCTGAGCAGTGAAGCTCCCCCAAAGGGCTTTACTGTCTGCTGACCCCACCACCCAAAGAACAGCAGCACATTGATGGCAAATTCTAGATGTTGCTCTCAGACTCACGCACCAAGCTATAGAGGCAGGTTTTGAGAAGATCCAGGACAAGGAATGTGCTCTTTGAGGTAGCACCTAACTGAAGTGACATCGAGCAAGAGGTCAGAGATGGCCTTATGCTGAACCCTATATTCACAGACTCTATATAACAGACTGAGAGGCAATGATTGCAATTTTATATTCAAGGACAGTCTTTCTCTGCTCAGCTTTCATGGTGGGAGTGCCTCCACGCTAAGGACTGAGAGCCAATGCTTCAGTAAGAGCTGGGGAACCCAGAAAAATAAGCATGTCAAAATCTTCATACTTAAGAAGACCCTGCAGCAGCCTCACCCGATGGCCACAAGCTGAGTGCGCAGCCAGCTGCACCGTGAAGCCAAGAGCAGCACTTGAACTAAACAGGAGTGTGAGATTTTAGAGCTCCACAATCACAGAATGTCAGTTTTTGCCAAAACAAGCAGATGGGATGAGAGCAGGAAAACACCTTGCCTTTTGTCACTTCAAGAGAAGCCAAGAGACATTCACTTTAATTACCCTACTAAGAACTACAAACAGTGGAGAGCAGTAACTGGAGCCATATGCTCTGGCCAAGTTCAAAGGAGTTCTGGAGTTAGGTCTTGTTGGGCTCAATCTCTTTAAGTCTTCAGGAGAGTCAGTGTCAATGTTCCAGCCCTCTCCAGAGACTGAAGTAAAGTGGGGATCAGCCCCCCACACCCACACCGAGTTGCTCTGAACACTGATGTACTACTTTTATTGCATCCTTTATAGGTGATAAAGGGAACACAACTCTCTGAAAGCGTCCAGAACTCACTGTTGTCCTCTGTTAACCACGTGAATGAGAAACTGCATAAACAGCTTTGAAAACCTCAAAAAACTCTGAAAGATAGGTCAAAACAAACCCCACACATACTCTGAAGAACAGTTTTGGAGGCTAGAAACATGCCCCTGGAATACTACTTAAAGTCCAGGCTGCAAAATGAAACCTATTAAAAGAAATAAAGGTTTACTATGAACAAGAGCATTTTACTCAAGACCCTTGCAGAGTTCATTGAAGAGCTCAGTCTTTCTCTTCAGGATTTTTTACGTTGCAGGCACTCCCAGATTAGTGTTCCCCAATTACTCTGTCGGCAGGGGCAAGCAGTCCTTAACCTGAGATAAATCACCCACAACTAAGTATTCAGCTATTGGCCAGAACTCAGAAAAGACAATTCAGTCCTATCTAGAATTACCTCAAGAACTAGTATCCTGATGTTAACTTGGTTCAAAATATGTCTTTATAAAATAGATAATAAGAAAGCATTATTTAAATTGTCCAGTTTAGAATCATGGAATCACTTATGTTGGAAAATACCTTTCAGATCATCAACTCCAACCATTAACCCAGGTCACCATTAAGTGATGTTTCTCAGCACCACATCTACACAGCTTTTAAATCCCTGCAGGGATGGTGACTCCACCATTACCCTGGGCAGCCTGTTCCAGGGCTTGGCACTTTCACTGAAGAAATTTTTCCTGATGTCCAATCTAAACCACCTCTGGTGCAACTTGAGAAGAAACTGAAGCCCACCTCACTACAACCTCCTCTACACCCTGTGCAAGACCTGTGAACACCACCAAAGCGTGGATATAAGCACACAGGCAGGAGAAGGCTACCACACAGCAACAAGTTGTAACAAGCTGTGGAGTGCTCCACAAGGAAGAAAGCAGGAGGAGAGAAGGGGAATTAATCTTTCAGTATGCATGCATTTGGATACTTAAAAGTCTGGTTAGAATGTCCTCTCTTAGATGACACAGGCAGAGAACTGTTGCTGAGTAAGGCAGCAACGACTATGATGTTATCTTTGTCTAATCACACAAAGAATGCCTGTCAGAAAGTCATACATCTCAGATGGAGAAAATGCACAGTAGAAAAATACTGAGATTCTTTACAGGCCCTGACGGTGAAACAACCAGCTCCTAGTGGTTTGTTGACAATATAAAATAAAACAGAGAAAAATCCATGATGTTGAACTGGAGCACCAAGATGTTTCCTTCACCTTTTGAGACCACTGAGGTCTGCACATTTCCTCAGACCTGCATTTTCCAGCTAAGAAGCAAGGAAGACTTCAGGAATATTCTGCGTGGGAAATTAATCACAAATCTTACAAAGATGCAAAGCCTCCAAATACTATCAAACTACCCAGTTACCAAAACCAGTCTGACAGAGGATTATCTATAAAGTATCAAACTGTACAGTTTCTGTAGTAAGCCATTGAACAAGCACATTCATCAGGAAGCATGCAGATTATATTACTCTTTACTGCCTACGTTAGCAGTATGACGTGTCTGGCAGATCAAACGCTTGCTTATGAAGATCTGTTGGTGGAGCTTACATGACTGATAAATGAGCCTTTGTAGTGGATGTTTTCCACAGAGACAGCCATAAAAGCTTACTGGAATGAGAAGGTAAAAGCAAACACTCAAGGCATACACTGATCTCAAAGCAAGCAGTTTAAACCAGCTCCATCTTCCTGAGTGGAAGAAGCAGCACAATGGATTTGTTTTCATTTTAAGGAATCTTGTTAGCTGAAGCACAAGCCAATACAGGAATGACAGAGACAGGCTACAATTGGTGGAAAGAACAGTCTGCACAGAGGTATTATAGGGGAAAGTACACCCAGTTCTCCCAACCTCAAAGTCAGATTCTGTCACAGTCACATGGCTTAAGGGACACGTCACTATTCAAATGAATCTAATTACAAGACCAGTGAAAGACACCAACAATCTGGCATTTGGGCAGCTTCAAGCTCCATACAGATTTCCACAGAAGTTCACAGAAGGGCAACCATATTCCTCAGGGCTCCGAAAAGCAGATAAAATCTCACTATGCAAAAGATTACCCTTGTTAGGCAATCTATTTCAGGAAATCAACTTTATATCCTTAAAGTACAATTCTGCCTTATTTTTGTAATGCCAATTTCACTCACTAACCAATTTATTAATTTCTTCAGGTAGCAGTTATACAGAAATCACAGAGATGAGGCCCAGCCCAAACTCCAGGCAAAGGGACTCATTAGCTGCAGGCATCATTCCAATTGCAAATAAGCAGAACAGCAAGACGTGGCTGCAGCAAGTTGGTTGTCCAGTGGTACTGGCAAGGGTTAATTGCTCCAGTCTAGACCTGACTTGCTCTCACTCTACAACTGTAGCATAATGAACACGTTTGCCATTCCTGTATGCAACCTATGGAAAACATACATGCGGGTTAAGTAACGGAGTTCACATGACAAGGATCCATGCACAGACTGGCTAGAAAGCTGAAATGTTGTACCAAGCAGAAGAATGCTGGCATTACCACTAATTAGTACAAACTGGAGAGGTGGAGAGCCGCTAGCTTAGAGCGCTTTCAGAATTTTGGATTATCCACTCAATAGCGTCCCACCCCTGGAGTAACACAGAAAAGATTCACAACATATGGCAAAGGAATTTTTTCCACCCCATCATTGTTAAAATTAGTAACACATCAGCTGCTGCTTCTACCTCGGTGCAAAATCACAGAATCATAGAATTGTTTTGGCTGGAAAAGACCTCTAAGACTGAGTCCAACCATTGACCTAACAAAAAATCGCAGTCCTGACTTCCTCTTTCTTCAAAGCAACAAAACATTCTCCATCAGTGTAAGAAGGGGGCTGAAAGCACAGAGGCACAGCACAGCATGTGAGAAGAGTCAGTAATAGAAGAGTAAATAACTGGTAGCAAAGAGAGAGCTGGTAGCAGCGAGTGCAAATTCCTGCCCACTTCAACATCTCTAACAGAACTCCTCAGTGAAACGTACAGGACAGAGTTTTTCTTTTTTAACAAGCTTGTGCTCCTGGAAAACGGCAGAATGGAAGAGCACTCTGTAAAATAAATCAAGCTCTCCCACATGCAACATAAATATTTGAAAAATATTTGCACTTTTTGAGCTCAACAGACATGCAAATGTGACAGATGCCAGGAGAGGAATTCAGCCAGCACTTGTAAGCATGCCTGCTTGATCTGGCCATCCCAGCCAGCTTTGCTACCTCCAGTTCAGGCTGAAGTTTGGTTGTGAGACAAGGTTTGGACTTCTCGTTCGAGAATCTATGGCCCACGCAGACTTTTGAAATGGAAACTGGATCAGACTAGAATTGCAGTTTATCTGAAATACATTCCATTTATGACTTTTAAACAAACAGAAAGAGTATTTGGCTAGTTAAAGTTACTCCTGTGTCTAGAAGTTACACATCACTCCTTCCCCATCTTCTGATTTTAACCTGTTTTTCTCAGTTTCGGAGAAGCACACAGAAGGGTGGAGAAGGAGGTTCTCCCCGCTCTGGTCAATAACTCCTATCGAGCTGGCTTACACTGCCCTGGTCAAGCAGCTTCCTTCACAAGGACAGAAGGCTGGCCAAAGCACAGGCTCTCTGTAATAGCAGTTACCTGGGCCACATTCTCACTATGCTGAACCAGAAACCAGCACTGCAGCACTCTTGTTTCAGGTGCAATCACCCTGCTGTAACACAGCAATTGTCTCTGCCTCTCTAGCAGCCCCCTTTCTTCCCCACCTTCCCCAAGGAAGAATAGGACAAAGTGCACAGGAATAAGCACTCCTGTAGCTCTACCTGTGCTGAAATACAGCTCTGGGGCTGCAAGCCAAGTAGAAAAAGCAAGCACAAGACAGAGGAGTTGGTGTAGTGTTACGTACAAAAGCCAGCAGAGAACAGGCCTCTGCTCACACTACCTTGCTTTCATTCAAAGGCAAGGGCACAGCTCCATTATGGATAGGAACTGGAACAACTGACAAAGCAGCACAGAATATATATGCTAGTATTAACTGCTAAATACAGATTATAGAGGCTAAAAATCAAGTTGTATTTGCTACAAGCACTAACTCCTGGAAATAGGAGGCTGGTGTTTAAAAAGGTGCTTTGGAGCAAAACTCCAAAAACCCAACTAATAATGTGTGTGTTAGGTGTAACTGACAGAGAGGCCTGTTTGTTCTGATGTGCAATTCTAGTTGAAACACAAAAATCCAGTAGTGAAATCTTTTTACACTTTGGGAAATTGCATTCTAATTGCTGAGGTCCTGTAAAAAAACATCAGTGTAAAGAAATTAAATATTCAGCATGCATCACTGACAATTAGTATTGCAAGAGAAAGAAAGGTAGGAGTGAGGAGAGAGAGAGAGAAAACAGGACACAGATGTACCTTTCTGGCATTAGAAGATATTGTGTTTGCCATTAAGCTTTCCAGATAACTGCTCAAACTAATGCCCTTAACAGTAATAATTGCTTCTTGAGTGAGCACGGTTCTGTAAGAGAATAAAGAAAAGTTAATACCTAAACTGAAGGGACTAACAATGTCTCCTATACACAAAGCGGCAGACAAATATGCTTGCTTACTTTTCAGGGTTTTCAGGATGAGGTGTGTAAACCAGTCTCTCATCAACAGACACCAGGTTTGTGAGAGTAATCTTAAAAAGAAAAAAATAAAGAGCTGAAATCCTCACTGCACAGCTTTCATTTTTCTGTTACCAACAGAACTACTCAATGGTTGAGCACTTAGTTTAATGTCAGAGACAATGCAATGTACATAGACTATAAGACCCAGAACACAGTCAATAAAAAGAGCTCTAAAGGGTGATGCATCTTCTCCTATCCTAGGTCTAATTATGTTAATCTAAGTTGTCATCCACAGTGAAAAGCAAGAACAGCTTCCCATTTGTTTTCTCCAAATGCTGAGTCTTGTCTTATTTATGGCATGCAGTTCAGCAAGGCTCTTCAAGACCACCATAATACTGTGTCCAGTTCTGGGCCCCTCAGTTTAGGAAAGATGTTGACTTGCTGGAATGTGTCCAGGGAAGGGCAACAAAGTTGGTGAGGGGTTTGGAACACAAGCCCTATGAGGAGAGGCTGAGGGAGCTGGGGTTGCTTAGCCTGGAGAGGAGGAGACTCAGAGGTGACCTTATTGCTCTCTACAACTACCTGAAAGGAGGTTGTAGACAGGCGGAGGTTGGTCTCTTCTCCCAGGCAGCCAGTACCAGAACAAGAGGACACAGTCTCAGGCTGCGCCAGGGGAGGTTTAGGTTGGATGTTAGGAAGAAATTCTATACAGAGAGAGTGATTGCCCATTGGAATGGGCTGCCTGGGGAGGTGGTTGAGTCACCATCATTGGAGGTGTTCAGGAGGAGACTTGCTGGGGTGCTTGGTGCCATGGGTTAGCTGTTTGGGTGGGTTGGATTGGTTGATGGGTTGGACACGATGATCTTGAAGGTCTCTTCCGACCTGGTCTGGTCTATTCTATTCTATTTGGTGGGTACAGAAAATTAATACTCAGGAAAGACAATGCCTCTTGTACAGAAAGAAGGCTCGCCTACAGACAACTCCACTTAACTCTGGTAGTTACAAGTTCCCAGGATACCAAAATACAACAAAACACTTAATTTACATTTTGTGAAAACAGGCATTGCAAATTAAAACTGTTGCTGAAAATGGCAGTGTAATGGAGAAAAAATTATCTGTCTGAAAGTCAAACTCTTCTACATGCATTCTGAGAAAGAATCTTACATGATTCCCAAATCACTTAGAGCTCTCTATTTGTGGAAAGGAGGAAAGAAAAAGAGCCAACTAAGATGTGGAAACTGCTGTCTCCTGATAAAAGATGCCAAAGCAGTTCTATCTAAGTCACAGAATCACAGAATGATGGGGACTGGGAAGGACCTCTAGAGATCATCTAGTCCAACCCCCTGCTAAAGCAGGGTCGGCCAGAGCAGGCTGCCCAGGATCAAAGTGTCCAGGTGGGTTTGGAATCTCTCTGGGCAGCCTGTTCCAGGGCTCCAGCACACTCACAGCAAATAAGCTTTCCCACATGTTCAGATGGAACTTTGTGTTCTAGTTTGTGCCCATTGCCCCTTGTCCTGTCACTGGGCACCAGTGAAAAAAAGTCTGGCCCCATCCTCTTGACCCCCACCCTTTAGAGATTGATAGGTAAGATTGGTAAGATCCCCTCTCAGTCTGCTCTAGTCCAGGCCCCAGGTTTCTCAGCTTCTCCTCATCAGTCCCCTCAACATCTTCATAGCCTGCTGGACTCTCCAGTAGGTCCTTGTCTTTCTTGAACTGGGTAGCTCAGAACTGGATACAGTACTGCAGATGTGGCCTCACTAGAGCAGAGTAACCTGCTGTTAAGAGCAAAACATCTGATCTCCAGAATTAACAGGAACTTCTTAATCAGCCACTCACATTAGTTGAGCAAAGCTCCATCTTTTTTTCCACTGGATCTACCACAGAATGTTCTTCAATGTAAGTCAGAGTTCTACTGGTTCCTAAAATCTGACAGTGAAGAAACAAGAAAAAAAATTACAAGTTAAGCACCAAAATTAAAAAACAAGTAAACAACCCTGAAATGCATACATGTCAAGTCCTTAGTGACCCCAAATAAATAAGAGCCAATCCACAGATACCAAAACACTATGATCAGTAGCAAAACTACATCCTAGTAGGTTGTACCCATCATACAGCGTGATACAGACCAGCCAGGAAAGCCCCTATAGACACACACATACTCTAGGAATATTAAAGCCCACAGTATATTCTTGCTAAGTATCATAGAATGATAGGGTTGCTTTGGGTTGGAAGGGACCTTTAAAGGTCATCTAGTCCAATTTCCCTGCAGTGAGCAGAAACGTCTTCAATTAGATCAGGTTGCTCAGATGTGGCAATGCCAGCGATGAGCAGTGTGAGCTCTAGGCCTGCACTGCCAGATTGCTCACACTGCTCGTCGCTGGCATTGCCACAGCTCAGACCCTCTGTTCAACCTGACCTGGAATGGTTCTAGGGATGAGGCATCTGCCACCTCTCTGAGCAACCTGGGCCAGTGTTTCACCACCCTCAGTGTAACAAAATACTTCCTTCTATCTAGTCTGAATCTCCCATCTTTTATTTTAAAACCATCACCCCTTGCTGTCTGTCACAACAGGCCATCTTTTCTATAGGCTCTCTTTAAGTACTGAAGGCCACAAAAAGGTCTCCCCAGAGTCTTCTCCAGACTGAACAACCCCAAGTCTCTCAGCCTGTCCCCACAGCAGAGAGGTCCCAGCCCTCACATCATTTCTGTGGCCTCCTCTGGACTCACTCCAACAGATCCATGTCTCTCCAGTGCTGAGGACTCCAGAGCAGGACCTAGAACTGCAGGTGGGGCCTCAGCAGAGCAGAAGGGCAGAATCCCTTTCCCCCTCCCATGCTGCTTTGGATGCAGCACAGGATATGGTTGCCTTCTGGGCTGCAAACACGTATTTTTGGTTCACATCCAGCTTTTCATCCACCAGCATCCCCAAGTCTTTATCCATGGGGCTGCTCTCAGTCCCTCCTTCTCCAAGCCTGTACTGATACCAGGGATTGCCCTGACCAAGGTGCAGGACCTTGCATTGTCCTTGTTGAACCTCAGGAGGTTCATACAGGCCCAATTCTTGATCTTGTTGAGCTCCCTCTGGACGACATCCTGTCCCTCTGGCATGGCAACTGCACCACTTAATAACTGCCAGTAACAACTACAGATTGAAAATGTACACATGGCAGACTCCCAATGCAATGGCTCAGCAAAAGACTGGTTAGGAACATCACTATAGCAAAAACATGACAAACGGGAGCTTGCCACCAGATATAGTAGAGGCAGAGTAGAGGCATGTAGAGGCACAGTAGAGGCATGCTCATTAGTGCAGAGCATCTTCTTATAAACTAAAGTCTTACTTTGAGCTCAGCATCAGTTCAGATGATGACATAGAGACACACCACACCCTTCATAAACCATTAGGACTGTAAAAATGTACCGCTTTCACAATACTGGGCAACCCCCACTCTGTGCTGAGAAGGCGGTGACTGTGCAACCTCCCCTGGTTATCCAGGCTTCTGTCGAGGACATCTACTCCTACCACACACGGATTCATTGGGTTAGGGTATTTCCTCATAGCAGCCTTGATCACTGTATCCCATGGGTGTCTGCAACAAGAAAAGGAGACAATGTTTGTAACTATTTTGTATTTAACTCCAAGTATTCAGACACTAAATCTGGGATTTCACTTGCGTAATGGCATCTGCTGTACAGCTCCACAGGCCCCAAAAGTCCTGTCAGAATTTAATGACACTTGCAAAGGCAAGAAGTCTTGATACACAAAGAAAATACTCCTTTCTCCAAAGTGAAAAAGAGGACTGTTAACCCAAGACTAGCAGAAACAAGAGCAAGGAGCAGCAGCCACAAATGTCACTGTAGTTGGCTGTGCAGAAACCCCCACAACGTCAGCTGTCCACAGTGATTGCTGAATCTTAATCCATTTCAGAACTCAACTGGAAAAGCAACCTGCCCTAACATTTAAGTTACCCCTGCTTTGAGAAGGGAGTTGGATTAGATGACCTCAGACTCCTGGGATTGGAGCAGCCCTGCTGTTGGAGGACAGGCTGTCCACAGGACTCTTGTTAGATTTCATGTACCTTCCTCTGAAACACAGAAGGCTAAAGAAATCATGGCCTTGATCCAACACAGAAATTCAATCCTTAAGCAAAGATTTCTCTACTCAGAAGAACTGGTGGATCTGGAATTAAAGGTCTGTAACCTTTAAAATTACCTTTAAAAATTCAGCTCTTGATACCTAACTTAAGAAGGCTTAGGGGGGACAACTTCTAGATAAGTGTGGATTTGACTTTTAAGATCATGGCTTTTAGTCTTAAAATGGATCAGCAGAGAAGGGCACCAATGGTAGACCCCTGCCAGAACAAACAGAAGCTTGGAAAAGTAAGTTCTTTGTCCAACAATATGAGTAAGAAAAGGTGTTTCAGCTTTATTGGTTCAAGCAAGAAAAGCAGAGCCCTCAACTCCTACATTAGAAAAACTTCTTCGTTATCTTCAGTGGCTATACATCATAACCAACACAAGCCACACAAACTGAAAAGCCACATTTCTGTTAAGTGTCCTTGAGAGATCTCACATCAGAAATCTAATAAGGCACAACAATATTTTGTTAACTCCAGAACTGAACTATCTACATCTGCACATTACACCAGAAGATGGAGGTGTTGCAATGGAGATCTCAGCGGGAGAATGCCACATAAAAATCGATTTTGTGTTTCCCAGGTGACAGCTATTCACCTCAACTCAGAAGTTATGCCAGCCTGTATTAGCCTCCAGCTGTCACTTCATATTAGAAGCTACAGTTCACTTATGCCAGGCTAACTTTAAACACCTAACACCTATGCCAGCATGAGAAATTCAGTTGCGCTAATGTAATTAAAGACATTTTGAACTGTTCATCTGGGATATGAGGCTCTAGCTGTGCTGGAGTGCCTGCTGTGGCCTCTCTCTGTCTCACCTGGAGGAGTCATCTTCATCAGTGGCCCCAGATTTCTTCAGAACACAACTTCAGTGAGGATGGCTGAGGAGGCTTTGGGCCAGGGAGGAGCTCAAGAGGGTTTTGGCCAAGGAGGAGATGAGAGGAGGGTTTGGGTCAAGCTGAAGCTCAGGACAGTTGTGGCTTCATTTTGGGCTGCTCCCTCCAAAGCTGCTGCCTGGGGTGTGCAGGGCAGGTGACTTTCTGCACCTTGCCTCTGCTGCCAGTTGGCAGGTGACTCCTCTTTGGTCTTCCAAGTGTTCAGAAAAGGCTTGGATGTGGGCCTTGGAGCCATGGTTTAGTTGTCAGGAGGTGTTGGGTGACAGGTTGGACTTGATGATCTCTGAGGTCTTTTCTAACCTTACTGAGTCTATGATTCTATTTTGTAAATATTTTAAGAACTATCACCCCTGCTGCTCTTCAGGCAGCGAGATTTTTAAGAGACTTGTAGCAGGTGAGTTATTGGTGGCACTTTAAGAGCTGCACTGCAGCTGCTGTGCTCTCCACATCACCTCCCTAGTACAGCTTGTATGTTAACCTGTTGCAATCACAGATCATCGAGTTTAACCATTGACCTACACTGTCACCACCAAACCACGTCACGATGTGCCACATCTACACGCCGTTCCAACACCCTCTGACTCAACCACTTCCCTGGGCAGCCAGCTCCAGAATTTGACAACACTTGGTGAAGACATTTTTCCTTAATGTCCAACCTAAACTTCTCCCGGTGCAACGGGAGGCTGTTTCCTACCGTCCTGTCACTTGTTACTTGGGAGAACAGACACACAGAGAGCACTCAGATACCCACCTCGCTACAACTTGCTTGCTGTTGTTCCCTCACTACATAAATGTGGAACTCGTTGATCAGAACCGAGGTCAAAATGTTTAGCGCAGAGAGGGAGTGACAACATAAAACTTACTCAGCTGTCACTTAAGAGCTGTCTGCTGGGCACCTCTGTGAGCATTTGACAGCTAAGGTAAGAAACACATTCACTGCATCCACACCTTTTAGAATATGTCATCACTTATATCAGTAGTTTGAGCTTTATTTATTTCCTTACAGTGCGAACGCTACTATTCCTAAAATGCTCCCATCTTTACCGAGCAGCCACGCTGCGCGCCCAGCTTCCCCGCGGGCCCAGCGTCCCCGCGGCCCCGTTGAGGCGGCATTTCCCGCCGCAAGCAGCAGGAGGTGGGAGAGAGCCTCCCGTGCGGCCCGACCACGCAGGGAAAACGTGAGGCGAGGAGGGACCGGCAGCGTGGGAGCGCTGATGCACCGCCGGGACCGTCCCCAACCCTCCCCTCCCGCCTCACCGGAGGGATTTACAGTTGTCAGAAGCCGGTGCTCCCACCCCACCGGCGAGCCTTCGTGCTGGCACAGCCGGCCATGAGCCACGGCCGCTCCCACTGCCTCCTTCCTCCAGTCAAGCCCGCGGCATTTCCTCCTTCCGCCCTCACCCCGGCTCGGCAAAGAGCCGGTGGAAGGAGAGGCGCCGCCGTCCAGCGGCAGCCCCTTAGCCCTCCCTGCCCGGCTTCTCACCCGAAGACGTGCTCCGAGCTCCAGATCTTCATGGCCGCACTCGGTCTTCCCTCAGGGCTGGTGGCGGGAACGCGGCAGCAGCGCGAGCGCGCTGATACCTGACAGCCACGAGCCGGCCGGCGAAAGCGAGGAGCCGCGAGGGGGCGGAGACTTGCGTGACGGCACTCGGCGTTACGTTATAGTTCGTCATGCCCACAGTCCCCTTTCTCGTCTGCGGAGGCTCGGTACTGCGCATGCGCGAAGCACACACCTGCAGCTGGGCCGGCTCTGTAGGGCTGTGGCTCATAGCCGATGCATGTTGGGCTCGGCGCCGCTCAGCTCCGCCTCTGCTTTCTGGGGGCCGCCTTTACACCAAGCACCCGAAGTTTCGGAGATTAAAATGAGGCTTTGGGGACTAAATAGTTTCGAAAGGAAAACTGAGGCTTTAGTCCCTTAAAAAAAGGCGTCGAGTTTTGAAAACGAGGCTTTCTAAACGAAAAATAGGGTTTGATCCCAAACCCAGAAGGTTTGTGCCCTAAAAACGTGGCTTCGAGCTCTGGGTCTTTGGAAGTTGAGGCTTGGTCCTAAGTCACCAAAAGGCCTTTCATCAAAATTATTTGGGTTGGAAAAGACTTTTAAAGGTAACCACTCCAATCACCCCGCGATGAACAGGGACATCCTCAACGAGATCAGGGATTGTCCCGACCTAAGTGCAGGACCTCGCACTTGGCCTTACTGACACAAAGTAGCGTCCTAGCGAACACTTCGATCTATACTGCATTATATGGGGAAAAAAACAAGAAGGAGACGTTTTTCCTTATTTATCACTGGGCTTTACTGAAGGCTACCGCAAGACAAAACGACACTACTCCCGCTATCCAACAAAGCCGCCGTGACCCTCAGAGCGGGGAGGAGCAGAGGGCGGGTGTCCACAATGGGGCGTGGTTCACAGGGGTCCTCCGGACGTAGGGCAAATGGCAGCGGTAGCGTCATGACGTCGGTCGTCGCAGGCAGGGGTGGAGCGACGGCAGCGCGGGGCGGCCGACGCGGTGGGCCGGCGGAGGCGGTGGGCCTGGGCCATGGCGCACCGCTACCTGCTGCTGGCTCGGGGGAGCTGCAGGCGCCGGGGGCTCCCTGGGGTCCTACTGCAACAGCTGTTCTGCGGGAGGGGCCTGCTAGGGGCAAGGCCTTGTCTGACACAGGTGAGGGATAGGGCGCGGGCCCAGACAGCCGCTCCGCTACCCGAGGGCCGTAAGCACAGTGAGGTGGGAGGGAGAGGGTCTCGGTTGTCGTGTTGATCTGTAAAACCGTCCCGTTGCTGTCCGAGATACGCTCTCCGGCACAGAGGGCTCTTCCGCGCTCCCTGCGGCCTTCCCTGCTTCGTCTTCGTCCCCTTCGGCGGAGGTGAAGGTGCCTGCTCGGCTGCTGCCCTTCCGGGCGGCGGGGAGCGAGGGTCAGTGGCTGGGCGTGAGTGCGGCGTCTCTAGGCCCGAGCAGTGGCAGCCAGGCTGTGTGCGGGCACACTCCCGGCTTCTTCGCCTGCAGGAGTGGCCCAGGGAGATCTGTTCTGGGAGAAGGAAAATGAGGCGGCACCTGAGAGCTGCCGCCGCCGCACCCGCCGGTATTGCCCGGTTCCCAGCGGGCATTACAGCGATGTGTTCCACCTAACTCAAAAGTATCTCTGTTGCCTTTTCTGGGTAGTGGTGATTCGCAGTAAGTGGGTTTGTGGGCTGAGCGATTTGTTGAGGCGTTTGAAGAGTTAGTGACTGACAGAAACGTGCTGAAAAAGAGAAGGCAAATGGTGGGTCCTCTGCGTTCTGGGATGGCATGTTGTGAGAATGGTATGGATTGCAACCTGCTGTTCGAGTATTCACTTGTAAATCGTGATGGCTGGGTGTTCATTCTTGTTCATTCTGTCAACTATTATAAGATCTGTTTTACTGTTACCTTGTGAGCTCAGGCATGACAGGCAGAAAGGGAGATGGCATTACAGACTGGTTTGGGTTGGAAGAGACCTTAAAGATCATGTAGTCCAACATCCCTGCTATGGACAGAAACACCTTCTACTAGACCAGGCTGATCAAGGCCCCATCCAACTTGGCTTTGAGTACATACAGGACTGGAGCCTTCACAACTTCACTGTGCAACCTGGTCCAGTTCTTCATGCTCATGGTGAAGAACTTTTTCCTAATATTTAACCCAAATCCTCCCTTGTCTTATTAGAATTCATTATATAGTCCCTCCTCATGTTTCCAGTAAGGTCTTCTAGGGTAAGCAATCTCAGCTCTCTCAGGTTTTCCTCATAGCAGAGGTGTTCCAGCTCCCCAGTCATCTTCATGGCTCTCCTCTCAACCTGTTTGAGCAAGTCCATGTCTTTCTTATGCTTGGAGCCCCAGAGCTGGATACAGTATTCCAAGTGAAGTCTCACAAGACGCTTTATTCCTGCATCCTATGCAGGATGGTTGATCTTCCTGTAGCACACAGTGGAGCACAGCTGCACCTTTACAATTAAGAGAATTACTGCTTGGATAATGAGAATTGAGATGAGTGTACAGAAGGATGTTGATAAGTTAGTCCTAAGTATAGATATCTGTTTGTTTTTAATAACGAGTTTGTGGATGTGTTTGGTCAGAGATGAACATGATTGCAACAATAAATCAAACATCGCTACTTCTTATCTGTCAAAAAGCCAATTCTTGTTTCTGTCAATACAAATGGAATGAACTTTTATTTCAAAAGGATTGTAGGTTCCTTCTTTATTATTTTTCATTTTTTAAAAGTGACATTTAAATTAGATTTCTTTACTGCTTTCTGTGCAATGCCCACAAAAATGCTCTTGGGGTGGTGTTCTGGTGACTGTTAGATAATTAAGACTTTTGCCATCAGTTATTTTGATTTGGAACTTGACCAGGGGTAAAGCTGTAAACTTACTCAGAGAGACTGTGAATGTTGCATTCCTGGAAGTATCACAGTATAATTTAGGTTGGAAAGGACCTCGAGGATCATCAAGTCCAACCTATCAACACAGACCCCATGACTAGACCATGGCACCAAGTGCCACGTCCAATCTCCTCTTGAACGCCTCCAGGGACAGTGACTCCACCACCTCCCTGGGCAGCACATTCCGATGACGAACGAGTCGCTCGGTGAAGAACTTCCTCCTCATCTCGAGTCTAAACCTCCCCTGGCACAGCTTGAGACTGTGTCCCCTTGTTCTGGTGCTGGTTGCCTGGGAGAAGAGACCAACCCCTTCCTGGCTACAACCACCTTTCAGGTAGTTGTAGAGGGCAATGAGGTCACCCCTGAGCCTCCTCTTCTTCAGGCTAAGTGTTCAAGGCTGGGTTGAATGGGGCTTTGAGCAACCTGGTCCTAGTGGAAGGTGTCCCTACCCATGGCACAGGGGTTGGCACTAGATGATCTTTAAGGTCCCTTCCAACCCAAACCATTCCGTGATTCTATGAATTCATGGATTCTAAGTCTTTTGCTTTCATAGCTTAGAATTTTCTATTCTTGCTTTTTGTAGCCTCAGTTTAAAAAAACCCAAACCAACCAAAACAAACCACAGTTACAAAGTTTTTTGTCAAGTCAGTAGTTCCTGAGTTTTATTTACTGTAAAACTTGGTGTATTTTGCTTATCTTGAGCCTCTATTTTTAAAACAGTCCTCTTTTTTTTAGTGCCTAAAAAAAAATGGGGGGGAAAGGTGTGGGGGGGGGGGGAGATATTTCTTTATCTGCTATGACAGTTCTTTCATCATTGAGAGAAGCTGGGCAGAGTTTCCTGACACACAGCCCAAACTAGCATCCAGTCACAATGTACTTTGTTTGCTTTCCCCTATTCAGGCTATGAGTGTGCTTGTTTCAGCTAACCTTGTTCTGGCATTCCTCTTGCCAGCCAGCCCAGACAGGGCCAGGTCCTGTATCAAGCTCAATGTGATCAGTTTTCCTGCTGATGATTTACAGATGGAAGAAAGAAAAGGGAAAAAAAACCAACACCAAATCTAAGCAGTTGAAAGAAGTGTAGTGAGGTTCTGCTTTTGCATTTGGGAATGCTGTGGTGAAAGGAAGCTGCATGTTGCAGTAGATTGACTCACATGGACCTTTTGGTAGCATCAAAGCAGACTCAGTCGGCGGATGTACTGAGTGTTTCATGAAATCAATTGTTCCCTTGTCTCACATCAACTTTAAACTACTCAGCTCTCTGCATATTCACTTGACAGATAACTGTGCATTTGTTCATGGACTTTGGGTCTATAGAAAAATCCATCAACAAACCAGTTCCATTATTCTGGTCTGCCCCAAAGCTCTGTCTTTGTTCTCTTCTTTGCTCCCTCCTTCTCTTCCTCTTCCAACCCATTTAAACTATATCTTAATTCTTTACTAAGCCCAGTGCGGGTCTAGCTGAGCCAGGCAGTTGGGTCTGCCTTCCTTAAAATTTTCTTTTCAACTTGAGCAGTTGCTTTATTTTAGCTGGAATAAAGGTTTCTGAATGTTCCAGTCTCTTTACACATAGAAATTAGTCTGAGCTTGTGGAATAAGTAACTCTCACATTTTTTGGTGTTGGAAGAGACCAGTGGCATAGAGGAGAAGCTAGTATTGCTGGATATAGCTTTGAGTTTCATCTGCTCCTGCAACATTCACTGCATGTTTGCATTTGAACTACAGATAGGTTGTTCTGTGGGAAGTTCTTTTTATGTCGTTCCCCACACAGATGCATCACACTTGTCCTAAGCTGCTTCCAGGAGCATAGATGCAATTGCTCGTGTTAGAGCTCAAACTGTATTGAACTGGAAGCTCTTCTCTGGATTCCAGGCTATCTGCACTGCATGTGCTTTTCATGCTTAATAAAACATCATCTTGGATTTTCAGTTTCAGATTTTATTCAAAGACAGACAGTGGCACTTAATAATGATTAGTTTGAGCAGCCTCAGAGTTTTTAGCTCAGTCTGTCACAAAGGCAACGATGTTCTGGTGTTCCTCTTAGTTCCAGCAGGTGGAACTAGGTGGATGCTCAAAATAAGTCTTAAGGTATTTCATCATTTAACAAGGGATAGAAGGCAAAGCTCCCAGACAGAAGAGACTCTTTGGGCGAGTCAGAATTCAGTTAATGCTATGTCAGCATTCCTAGGGTAGTCTTTGCATGTAATTAGTATCCTGCATGTCTGTTCAATATGCAAAAACTGGTTTTTGTTTACAGCTGCTGTAACATGACTATAACAAAATTGCTGTGGAGGTGCTACCATTGAACTTCCTTCACAAATGTAGGTCTAGAGGTGGATGTTTGCTTTCATGCATGGATAACCTGAGTCATGTTTCTAGGACCTGTTGTTTTCTGGGGTTTGGGTTGTTGGTTTATTTTACTGTTTCTGTGGCTCTTGAGTTAAATCACAGAATCAATAGAATGGGTTGGGTTGGAAGGGACCTTTAAAAGTCATCTAGTCAACTCCCTTGCACTGAACAGCGACATCTTCAACTAGATCAGGTTGCTCAGAGCCCTGTTCAACCTGACCTTGAACATTTCCCAGAATGGGGCTTCTACCACCTCTCTGGGCATTCTGGGCCAGGGTTTCACCATCCTTGGCATGGAAAAACGTCTTTTTTCCTCTCTAATCTCAACCTCCCCTCTTTTAGTGTAAAATCATCACCCCTTCTCCTCTCACAACAAGCCCTGCTAAAAAATCCATCCCCATCTTTCTTATAGGCCCCCCTAAAATAGTGATAGGCCGCAATAAGGTCTCCCTGGAGCCTTCTCTAGGCTGAACAACCCCAATTCTCTCAGCCTGTCCCTGTAGTAGAGCTGCTCAGTGCTCTGATAATTTTGTGGCCTCCTCTGAACCCACTCCCAACAGTCCATATTCTTCTTTTGCTGAGGGTTCCAACTGGACATAGCTCTGCATGTGAGGTCTCAGCAGAGCCCTGCCTACACTTATTTTGATGCATCACAGGATGCAATAGCTTCTAATCCAAAGGAACAGGATACTGAGCACATCTATGGGGCAGAAGAGAATGGAGGCAGAAATACAGTCAGCCTGTGGGGGAATATTGATATGAATAACTGATTTATTTTTTCCCCCTCTTGGAAGTGCTATGAAAGCTGTGAGAAGGGATAAATTGGGATTTTTGTCTAAAGTATGTCCTTCTTGGAAAAAAAGTGGTTTGATTTCTCTGTAATAAAATTATAGTTCAGTCTGGTTTTAATTATTCAGTTATGATACCAAACGTTTTCTTAAAGTTTTATATGTCCTTCATTGCACTTAAATGGTGAATAACAGTAAACTGTTATTCTTACAGCTTTAGAATAATTTTGGTTAAAAAAGGCCTTTAAGATCATCAGCTCCAGCTACTCTCTAACTCTACCAAGCCTGGTGCTAAACCAAGTCCCTCAGCACCACATCTCTGCATCTTTTGAACACCCCTAGGGATGGGGATTCAACCACTGCCCTGGGAGCTTTTTCCAGTGTTTGAGAACCCTTTCAGTGAAGGTATTTCTTCTAATATCCAACCTAAACCTTCTCTGATGGGTGTCTAAAGAAGGGTGGTGGAGCTGGTGAAAGGTCTAGAGAACAGGTCTTCTGAGGAGCAAACTGAGGGAAATAGGTTGTTTTCGTCTGGAGGAGACTAAGGCAAGGCCTTTTCGCTCTCTACAACGCCTGAGAAGAGGCTCTAGCAAGGAGGGAGTTGGTCCATTCTCCCAAGTGGGAATTGATAGGATGAGGGTAAATAGCCTCAAATTGTGCCATGGAGGTTTAGGTTGGACATCAGGATTTTTTTTTTCCCCTGAGACAGTTGTCAAGCTGCCTAGGGAAGTGGTGGAGTCCCCGTCCCTGGAAGGTGTAATGGTGAGGGACATGGTTTAGCAGCAGGCTTGGCAGTGTTTGGTTAATGGTTGGACTCGATCTTAAAGGTCTCTTCCAGCTTAAACTATTCTACAGTTCTGTGTTCATAGCTTGCAGTGTTTCCTGCTTGATTTTTCTCTTTTAATAATAAATGTTTTCTTTGTATGATGAGGCTCTGATTTTAATAATAGAATTTACCTTGATGTTCGGTAGACTTTCCCATTGCTGTTTTACACTCTGGGCCACAGCAGTTACTGTGAAGTCTGTTGTAAAATAACATCTGACTCATTGCAGTTCAGGACAACCAGAGAGCACCTTCTCATTGTTTTATGTTTATTTTTTCTCTTTCAGCTCCGTGAAGAAGTTAGCACTGGAGTTACTACTGACAGAAGTACTGTCCTGGCGAGTGTAATTGCGGCTTGTAGAAGGCTTTTCTCTCAGCCTCCCAAAGGTGATTCTAACTTTGATCAGTGACGTGAGGCAGGCTGCTTTCCTTGCTGAGGACTGCACTTGTGTGCCATTTAGGTTTGTTGTCTGTGGGGAAGCTCAGTTCTTCTAGTAACCAGCCATTAATCTTGAGATGGAAGATTGATTCATGGGGTTTCCAGGAGCTGTGAAAGAATGATGGTGGTTTGCTCAACTTCACGATAGGCCATGCAGTTTTCTGTTGAACTAAGCTTGTCTGACCCTGGTTTAAAGGAGAGCTTTGCTTTAGATTATTAAATGCATTTGATATTTTCTTGTCAACAGCAGTAGATTTATTTATTGGAACCTGGCAGAGCTCTTGAACAAAAAGAGAAGAGCAAAACCATTTTTGCAGTCTCTTGCCAGCTTCTGTGCTGTTGTATAGACTGAGCTTGAGACAACTGAAGTGTAATGGCAGCATTGTAAACTAAAGGACAATTATAAACTCTTCAACTCTTTCTTAATAGGATTTGAGAAATATTTTCCCAATGGGAAGAAAGCTAATGGAACTAAAGGTACAGCTGGAGAAACAAAAGGTACAAAAAGCTGCTTGATTTCAGTTCTTTCTGTAGAATGTATACTCATTAGACTGGATTTTAGCATAGCGTTGTGAGATTGGGTTTGGGGGGCTTTTTAAGGGAAGATGTTTCTGTACCAGTCTAGTTCAGAAGTGCTAATGGATGTATAAAACACTTAATTTGCTTTCATATTGTGTGTATCTTCTGTAATAATGTTTGTTTTCTCTTGTGCTTCTGTTGGAGTGCTGTCCTTAAGTTCTTGGTTTTCTTGTTTCCTGTTAGTTGACATTAGTCATGCATTCAGAGATTCTCTGTGTATGGTTCTCAGCTTTTCCTAGAGTAAGCTAAATTACTCCCTTTTTTGGTGTGGAATAACCAGGATTGTCTTTCTGGATGAGGATGGAGCTCCTTAGCCAGACCAACCCTGTAGCCTGCTACCTGAAAGAGGAGTTAGTGGTGGCAGTGGTAGAAGGAGCCCACCTTTACAAGGAGCAGGGTGAAGCTGGAAATTAGTAGTCACTACAGACACTCACTGCATCACCCATCCATATAACACATCTTCCAAGGAGGAGGAGGGGCAGCCACCCAGTAAGGCTCTTGTGAGACCAATAGCAGCAGTACTTTTCCTTCCACTAGGCCTTGTCTGGTAAAATCTAGATGCCCAAACTACCAAGCTCTTGAAAGAGAGCAGAGTTAGTGTTGTGCTCTATATTATGCTACACCATGCAGGTACCTCATGAGTTGGATGAGTAGAGGAATGACTAAGATGGTTTCCTCAGCTGTAGTTGGCTGTTCCTGTTCTGTGCTTGTTTCTAGAATATTAAAAAGGATGCCAACCTGTGACATCAATAAACCCTGAGCTTTAAGAGGACCATATTGTGCCTGGAGGGGTGAATTATGGGAGACGATATTATTTGGAGCCAAACTCAACTGAAAAAACACACCATTTCTCCCTCTCCCAGCCCTCAACAAAAAGCTTAAGATAATTTTGCACATCTTTTGGATTAATGCCGCAGAAGGAAATTTTGTGCAGTCTCCATAACAGGTTTCTTTTATATCTGGGACCTTTTTTTTCCCCATTCTTGGTACCCAAGTGTCATCAGTTAGGTAATTAACAGACCTCACTTCTGATCATAACTGTGAGATAGGTGCCACTTAATGTACTATGTATCTGTTTAATGCAGTTTCTCACATCCTCCTAATTATTAGAGCATTGCAAGCTAGTTGTTTTTCCAGAACTCTTTCATTTTAGAACTGATAAAGAAAATAATGTGAGGTTGGTATAAGATGTAAAGATGTTTTGTTTGTTATGTTTTACTTTTGTTAGAAGCAAAGGAAGCTAGTGCTCGACAGCCTAGTGGAACTAGCAGTGGAGGAGGTGGCAGTGGTGGAAAAAAAGGTGGCAAGAAAGAAGACACTAACTGGTGGACCAGATTACAGAAGGTCTTGATTTTAAAACACATCTGTGGTTCTAACTGTCTTGTGCTCATGACATAACCTAGTGTGGTTATCAGGAAATAACCTGATTGCCTAAATCCTCCTTAAGTCTCCTGTGCCTCTGATTTCATAGTAACTGGCTGTTTTGGGTATATCTTCAGAGGCATCAAATGCTGGTTCAGGAGTGTTAAAAGGTTTTAAGTTATGTGAATATGGTTACTAGTAGACAATATTCTTACTGTAGAGCCTCAGGCCTTTAAAGGCTTCCTATTCTGTTTCAGAATGTCAGTTTATAAAACTTGCCAGCTTATATACTAGTCAAATAGAGTTTTCTGTTACCTGTTCTTAACAGAATACTTCTTTTCAGAATTGGGTTGGTTGTTTTTTTATTCTCATTATCTGTAGCACAAAAATGATAGCATCTGGCAGTACAAGAATACAGAGATGATTTTTCTGGTGTTTCTTAGTGGGCATATTTTTTTTAACTCATTCTTTGGTTTCTCCTAGTATTTTTATTCCTTTATTTTTGTAGGTTTTGCATGTAGTCCTGGAAGGCAGGGAAAATGGTTGTAGAATGGAGAGAGAAGGGTCTCATTACAGATGGCCAAACTTTTTATATATGTACTTCATATAGCAAATTTGTTCAATTAGTATCTGCAGAACACTTGAAAATCTTTCTGCTATAGCTGTAATTCCGCAGAAGTTCCTGAAGTGGTTTTATACAACCAAACACAGCTTTGTTTGGCATTCTCTGTGGTTACCTTGAGGGCAGGGAATAGAAGTCACAAATAGATACTGGAACCTCTTTGTTATGTTCTTACTATGTTACAGACTCTAACCACCCCCTCTTTTTCCCCCCTGTTTTCTAGGGTGACATTCCATGGGATGTCAGGGAGTTTCGGATGTACGTAGTGGGAAGCTCTTTTTTCTGGACAATGGTTGTATATTACTTCTTCTTCAGGGTGCCTGGGAGAGAAATCACCTGGAAAGACTTTGTCAATAACTACCTTTCAAAAGGAGTGGTGAGTAGTGAGGGGAATCAACATGGAAAATCAAGTGTGCTGAAGCTGTTCATTTCTGCATCCCTGCTTGTCTTAGAACCATTTAGGCTGGAAAAGACCTTTAAGGTTGAGTCCAATCATTAACCCAGCACTGCTGAGTCCACTGCTAAACCATGTCCCTCACCATCATATCTGCACTTCTTTTAAAATCCTGCAGTGATGACTCTACCCACTGCCCTGAGCAGCTTGTTCCAGGACTTGACAATCCTTTCAGGGAAGAAATTTTTCCTGATATCTGACTTAATCTTCATCTGCTGCAACTTGAAGGCTTTTCCTCTCCTCTTCCTGTCACTTGCTGTTTGAGAGAACAGACCAACTGCTACCTAGCTCCAACTTCCTTTCAGGTAGTTGTAGACAGCAATAAGGTCTCCCCTCAGCCTCCTCTTCTCCAGACAAAACAACCCCAGTTCCCTCAGTACTCAAAAGTTACACTTGTATTCATGTGTCTGTGGAGTGAGAACTGTCCCAAGAATCACTTGAAGAGAAGAGGGGTAAGCTTTCATCTCAGTCAGTTCCTTTATCTGCTGTTCTGGATGGCTGAAGATTTGTCAGTTCAAGACAGCAGAGGGAAGGGGCAGCTCAGGACAGAACCTCCTTGTTCTGTAAAACCTCTTCAGATTGTGTTGATGCTGATTTGAAGTAGCAGAGTAACCACAGTCCCTCAGTATACAGTCTTACAATACAGATGAGCTGGCCTAACGGCTTGAGCAGATGTGTGAGCTGCCCTCAGAAGAAACTTGCTTCTAACTTCAAACACTCCCATAAGCCCATGTCAATGAAAAAGAAGTTTTCTGCTTGTTCCATGCCTTGAATCAGTTATTCAGGGAATCTGAGGAGTAGCAATGTGAACAGAAAGGTGGGCATGGGGCATCAAAGAATCCCTTCTAAGGACAGTAGATGGACATAATGGTGTTGTAAAACAGCCTCCTTAATTTGTTTTCTCCTTCCTTATTTCTTCTTTTCTTCCTTCCTTCCTTCCTGGAGCAACTGCGTGAAGCTATCAAATTTTTCATTGGTGTCCCATCTCTGTGTGGAACTTGGCAGCTTTCCACACTTGCAGTCATAGGCTGGTGATTGCCCTGAAGTTCAAGAGATCAAGTGTCTTACACAGGCCTATCCCACTTCAGGAGCCACTAGTTCTTGGCTCTGTTACCTCCCTGTTTGTAGCTTCACCTGCAGGTTAGGAAAGCATTGGCTTGTTTCCTCCCCTAGGTTCCAGACCTGGGATTTTGGTAACAGCATGCTCCCTACCCTCTGTCACTTTGGTAAAGTGCTCAGCCAATTCTTTCCTACCTTTCTTTGTCTCACTGGTCTCTGCAGCACTGCCCTGTATGCTTCTCCCCTTGTGCCTACTCTGGCTTGCAGTCCTGTTCTTAATTGACAATTGTGCACATCTTGTGACAAAACCTCACTGATGACGTTTGTCATGAAGCAATAAAACAATTAGTTCAGCTCTCGTAGCCAATGAAGCCTGATCCTTTGTTGCAGAAAAGCATTATGAAGTGGGTTGTTGCACAGAACCAAATCTCTTGGGCCCTTGTAAGATGTATTCTGGGTATTCAGTGTACCTGCAGATGTTGGTTGCTATAGTGGTGGCCAGTCAGTGGGGAGAAGACACAAGCACTACTGGGATTATGTGCTTTTAAAAACTGAGTTTTGCAGCAAGTCAGGATGGATCTAGTGTGGCTGCTCAGCTCATGTTTTGTTTCAGTTCTGCCAGAAATGGCCACACACAGTGAGTTTAGGGACACAACCTTCAAGCCTGCAAATGCTTCAGGCCTGACTTGTAGAACCATTGCTAGCTTTGTGTTCTTTAAAGATGTGGAAACCAGTTACTTTATGGAAAGAGGAAGAAAAAAAGGAAAGAAGTGTTCATTGGCTTCTGAAGGGACCTTGTCAAATTTAACAACTTGAGATGTCTTTTGCCAAAAAAACCTGAAGAGTGTATATCTGCAAACCTGCAGCTCAATCCTTAATATTGGTTTATATGGTATCTGTTACCTCAACTAAATTCTTCATCTAATTGGTGTTACTCTGGTTAATATGGTAGCACAGAAAGCCTTCTATGTTGAAGAAAACAATTGTAAGAGCAAAGTTTTCCCTCCTTCTCTTCAGTTTGCTTTGTTTTGGAAGCTGCTGCAAGAGTTTGGAGTCAGGGGTCTATTGCTTTTGGCATTTGGCCACTGAAATAGTTAAATATTGTTAAATATTTAATGAATAGTTCAATATTTAAATGTTCAATATTAACTATTGCACTGCACCTGTGATTTGAGCTGAGGTGTGCCTTGGGTTCCTTCAGTCCAAATTCTAATGTGCCAATATTCCTTGCTTACTGAATCTGTACATGATGCTTTTTGCTATTGCTAATGACAAACTGTAGATTGTGGAACCATTCTGATCCACAGCATGAGTTTTATTCTCCTTACTGGGAAACAGAATAGGCTGATATTTGGTATATGTAGCTCTTGGCAGTGATGGAAGTACAGTGATTTGTGCACTCCACATACCAGAAGTTTTGTTCTTCCCTCCTACAGGTGGACAGACTTGAAGTGGTGAACAAGCGCTTTGTGAGAGTGATCTTTGTGTCCGGGCAGTCTCCTCATGAATGGGTAAAGGCTTTTAGTACATGTACATGAGATGCTAGAAACAGCAAACTACTCTTTTGAGGTCAAGTTTGATGCAGAAAGCTTAGTCTGGAGCATTAACAGTGTCTTACTCTAAAATAGATATCTTTTCTATCTTACTGTTACATTAGCCTACGCTGTAGGATAATGCCTATTTCTCTGTACTGCATCAAGTGTTCTGCCACTGATACCTTAAAGCTGTGGCAAGTCATTCTTTTTAAGCACCATGCTCTTAATACAAATGCACGAACAGAAAGAGTGAGAAATGGCTGAAGGTTCTGTATTTCTCACTGCTGTTCTAAATGTGCTCCAGAAACCCCTAGGCTTAAGCATACTTACCACTGGATCTTTTCTGTTCCGGGCTCCTTTTAGCCAGTTATTGTAAAACAAAAGAGAAGCTTTGTCAGGTTACCTCTTCCTGCATGATCAAGTCAAATCTGCAGCAATGACTTCTTTAGTGGGTTTCAGTGTGACTTACTTATACATCTACTCTTTAGCCCACATACCACCAGCTGCCTTAGTTTCTCAATCACTTAATACTTAGAAATAACTTCTTTTCCCTCTTGGATTGTTGGTTGTTTGGGTTGGTCTGTTTATTTGTTTTGCTTGTTTGTTTGTGTGGGGTTTGGGGTTTTATTTTGGTTGGTTGGTTTTGGTGGGGCTTGGGGTTGTTTGTTTTTTTCCGATATTGGGGTAAGTAGGGGCAAGTCATGGTGCAAAAAGGGAGATGTTCTTGAAAAACTGAATCCAGTGCTGTCTGGTGTATGACACAAGTTCGTGCAGTCTTGTGAAGACAGTTAATTTTAAAGCACAGAATTGCCTTTCTCACCCAGAAAACCTGAGACTTTCAGGTGAAATACTAGGTTGTATGGCTGCTGTGTTTGCCAGTTCATTGCTCTGTGTTGTTCTCACATAGCTACTTCCGAAACATCTGGTTACCTACTCCTTCCATTTGTTCATGGAGGAAAAGCCAGGATTTCAGTCTTTTTAAAGTGCCCCAAAACTGTTGAGTGTATAATTTCTGTAGAAGCTATGACAGATACGTTCAGCTTGGTAGGCCTCGAGTTTATTAGGTGCGTCTTAAATCAGCTGCACACTTGACAAGGCAGCTTGAAATTCAATTTTGGTCTGAACCTCTTCTGAGAATTGCTTGTGTACATGTTAGGAGCTGGCTTGTAATGAAGCTCAAATGAGATAGAGCACTTTGTGGTGATCTCTGCTTTTTCTTATAGCAGTACGTCTGGTTTAATATTGGTAGTGTGGACACCTTTGAACGGAATCTTGAAACTGTGCAGCAAGATCTGGGCATAGAAGTGGAGAACAGATTGCCTGTCGTCTACTCAACAGAGAGTGATGGGTAAGAACTTGCTTTAAAGAACTCTTTTGATACAAAAGGGTTGTGTTTACAGGAGAAAATCTGAGTTGTAAGACCTTAACGCCTCACTAGGTGGCACTGTTATCAGAATAACCATTATCTGGAATTTAGTCCTGAATGTTACCTGTAAGAGGAGCTGATCAGTACTTTGTGCAGAAATCAATATTCTCTTACCCTAAATACAGCTTCTTGTTACCAAAATGTTTCTATTTTCTATTAGCCCTTCCTTTATTTAAGCCCTTCCTCCAAGCAGCTTGGCCTAGAGCAGGGGTCAGCCAGGTACCACTGTGAAACTCCAGAGAGGATACTCATGCAGACATTTTGGGTGGATAAAATATGTCATAGAACTACAAAATGTCATCTGAGATGCAATGTGCACCGATTTCTGTCCATAAATTCATTCAAATTGCATGGCCTTGCAAAATGGGAAGAAATTGAAGATTAAATAAATCACAAAATTGTTTAGGTCAGAAAAGACCTCTAAAATCAAGTGCAACCCCTGACCCAATGCTGGCAAATCTGCTGCTAAACCATGCCCCTAAGTACTGCATCCACATGTCCTTTATATTCCTCCAGGGATGGTGACTCCACCACTTCCCTCACCAGCTGCTTCTAGGGCTGGACAACCCTTTTGGGGAAGAAGTTTCTTCTAATATCCAACCTAAACCTCCCCTGGTGCAAACTGAGGCCATTTCATCTCCTCCTGTCACTTGTTACCTTGGAGAAGAGACGGACACCTATCTCACTACAACCTCCTTTCGGGTAGTTCCAGAGAGTGAGAAGGTATCCTAAGCCTCCTATTCTCCAGACTAAGCAATCCCAGTTCCCTCAGCCACTCATTTTCCAGATCATTCACCAGCTTTGTTGCCCTTCTCTGGACCTGCTCCAGCACCTCAATGTCTGTCTTGTAGTGAGAGCCCCCAAACCAAGCCTTCTATTCAAGGTGTGGCCTCAGCAGTGCCAGCTACAGAGGGCCAATGGCTTCCTAGTCCTGCTGGTCACACTATTGTTGATACAGGCCAGGGTGCCGTTTGCCTTCTTGAATGCCTGGGCACACAGTGGCTCACATTCAGCCAGCTGTTGACCAACACAGCCAGGTCCTTTTCTGCTGGGTAACTTTCCAGCCACTCTATGCCCAAGCCTGGAACATTGCTTGGGGTTGTTGTGACCCATGTGCAGGACCCAGCAGTTGGCCTTGTTCAGTGTCATACAGCTGGCCTCAGCCTATCAATCCAGCCTGTCCAGGTCCCTTTGTAGAGCCTTAATAGTAATAAAACAAGCAAACAAACAAAAAACCCCAAACTCAAAAGCAAACAAGCAAACAAAGTCACAACAACAAACAAAAAGCCTGGAGACATTAGGAAGTGAAATAAAGACTTTGAAAGAAGAAGAAAATAAAGAATTAAGACAATAATTTGCATAAACTAGTCCTGTGAATTTGCCTCTGAAGGGCACAGAAAATGAGCTACATCTTTTTACTAGATATTGTAGTTTTCTTCTGTAAAACCCATCAGTGTCACTTGATGGTGTGTTTGGTTTAAAAACAGACCAAAAAATAGCCAAACAAATCCCAAAACTTGTTAAACACTAAGTGTAGAAATGTGCTACCTTCTAAGACTATTAATTTACATTTTCCATGGATGGTGAGGTAAGGAGGATGGGCATGGAAAATTAATTCCAACTCTTCATTTAGTTGTAGCTACAAGAGGGTTTTTTTTGGCTAGTCTGAATTACAGAAGTCAAAACCTTTTATTTTTTGTTGTTCTCAAATGTCTGTCTTAATCTGAAAAGCTTGCAAAAAAGCAAACTTTACAAGTTAATGGAGTATTTGGCCTGAATTTGTCAGGACTGCTCATGATGGAACCAGCATTTTGTACACGTGCAGTAATGGATTTTGTAACATAGGTGGCTTTTTGCTTTGTTTGGCTTCTCTCCACAGATCATTTCTCCTGAGCTTGCTGCCTACAATCCTGATTATTGGCTCCTTACTGTACACATTAAGAAGAGGTCCTGCAGGCCTAGGGCGAGCAGGGCGTGGAATGGGTGGACTCTTCAGTGTGGGTGAAACCACAGCCAAAGTCCTTAAGGATGAAATTGATGTTAAATTCAAAGATGTAGCTGGCTGTGAGGAGGCCAAATTAGAGATAATGGAGTTTGTTAACTTTCTGAAAAATCCCAAACAATATGAAGATCTGGGAGCAAAAATTCCAAAGGTAAGGAACAGATAACTTAGCAGACTTAGTCTTTTGTTAGACCTCACTACCCTGAACAGGACTAGGAATGCTGATGTTGCAATGCTTCCCAGCTTCTTTCTTCTCATAGTTAGAAAACAAACAGGCATTAAGTGCCAGTAATAAGAATGTGGTGCCAGAAGATTTGCCTCATGGAATGCACCATCACTGTTGTATGTAACTGATGTAGAACTGACGTTTGGATTTGTTGCCGTGGGAGCCTATCTGATGACATACCTTTGTTATTGTCAGTCAAAGAAAACACTGTTCCTGTAAATCTAAGACAGTGTGGCAATGTTGTAGCTTTTTTTTAACTCTTTTGCTGGTTTAAATGAGGGATGAATCTTCAGTTTTGTTTCCTTGCACAGTTTTGACTGTGGTAGAAGAGCCAGTGGACTCAAAATTAAAACTTGTAGATCTTTTAAGTAAGCTGTTTCATTAGTTTGTATTATGTTTTCTTCATGAGGAAAACAGACCTGTTTCTCTTACAGGGGGCAATTCTGACAGGCCCTCCAGGTACTGGGAAAACCCTTCTAGCAAAAGCTACAGCTGGAGAAGCCAATGTGCCATTCATCACAGTCAATGGCTCAGAGTTCTTGGAGATGTTTGTTGGTGTGGGTCCAGCTCGAGTAAGTCTTTAGCCTTGCTCTTTTGTTTCAGTATTGCTTGTTGTCAAGTTTGGGAGGCAAACTGCTTGTAGCTGAAGTTTTTTCATCAGTGCAGGTTACAAGTGATGCCAGTGCTTGTCTAAGTACAAGATTCATAGTAGTACATTTCATTAATGCAGCAAATGCAGTTCAGTATCTGGTTGCAGGCCATTGAGACCCTAAGGGTTTACCTTTTTCAAGTACCTTAGAAAGCAAAAACTGAACTCCAAGTAAATTTACTGGCTGGATCAGAAATAAGTAGCTTACTCGACTACTGCTGTGAGAATATCTCTTTCTGTTCTAAATCATTCCTATTTCTTTGAAGAACTTTATGCTCTTTGTAGTGTCAGACTCTTATACAAATGGTTGTCTGAGACACACAAATGAGTTTCTGGTTGAAATAGGAGTCCAGGTGTCATGGAGCTAATGATTGATTTCTGGAGATCAGGTGGTTTAAATGAATACCTTGTCTAAATGTTTTTTGTCCTCTTTTGCCTCTTAATAGGCATATTGAAAACATTAAGTGGGGAGGTGTTAGCTCTGTTCCAGTGCATCCATTTTTTTCTCTAATTGTTTGGGTTTTTTTTTTTAATTGTAACCACTTTTCAAACATGCAGGTTTAAATCTCATCTTCTGTCTAGGAAGAAAGGACACTATAATCTGGTGAAAAATATCCTCTAAACAAATTACTGTTTATTTTGCAAATAAGGGAGGTGTCACCCAAGAAATTCCTCATAGTGTCCAAAATTTACATGCTGTTTTACACACAGACCTTCACCACACTCCAACTAACTTACCTGAAGCTTTGAAAAGTATGCTTTAAGGTGACATACTTTTGAAAAACCAAGATTTGTTGCACATTCTGTGAACAGATTTAGGTGTGTCATGATTTTTACCTGTGTTTAAAAACTAATTCTACCAGAAATAGGTGGAAATGCATTAGGCTCTTAATTTGAATTTGGAATTTGACAGGGGATAGCTCTTAAGCATTTTTGTCCTGTGAAAATTCACAGGAAAACTCACTTTGAATAAGTTCCTTAAAGCCCTGGAAAGGGAAGAGGCATGGGGGACACATGCAGGTAGCCACAGAGCCTAGAATTGAGAATAACAGGAGCTATTCATAAAATTAAATGCAGAAGCTAATTTGGAGTGGAGGATTCTATAAAGAGGCAGTGACAGATTGGAAATGCATAAGGAAACTAGCAAAATAACTGCCATGGGGAGGAGTGGATATAGACAGAGTGGGGAAATAGATGCAAAAACAGGTAATGGGGTAAAAACCATGGATGGTGAGTGAGAAAAAGTGACAGCTAGAAAAGTCAGGGTGTGGAGAATAGTGATCATGTATGGAAGGTGAGTGGGACTTGAGAAAGGGACCGTTCAGTGTAGAAGGGACTTTAAAGAGAGACAGTAGAATGGAAACTGATCCATATCCTCTGCTAAAGTATCAGATATCCTGAAATAATGGTACTCAGAAGCTGCACTGCCAGTAGTTGTTAATACATACCTGAAAGATTCCAAAACAAAGTGACTTAACCTTTTCCTGCTGGTCTGTGCAGATGAACCTTCTCTTCTCCAGGCTGAACGGCCCCAACTATCAGGCTGTCACCATAGGGAAGGTGTTCCAGCCATCTGATCATCCTTGTGGCCTCTGGACCCTCTCCAAGAGTTCCATGCCCTTCTTGTGTTGGGGGCTCCAGTGTTGAACACAGGATATTTCTGGATATACAACCTTGTATATCCAGAGAAGGCTGGAGCTCTGTCTCTTCCCAGCCAAAAGATAGTTCTCTTTGAGCATCTGACACTTTGTCCTCATGCTTTATTTGTTGGGGTTTTTTTTCCTCAAATTCTGTTTGCAAGTCAGGGTGCCTTTGTGTACTAGAATGTACTGTCCAAAAGTCACATCTCTTAACATCTGCTGTATGTTGTTTGTCATCAGAGAAGCCTTCTCTAATTGCAGCTCATAACACACACAGTAGTAAAGCTCTGAGCTGTGTGTAATTCCCACTCAGGTCAAAATTCTTCCCTAATTTTTAATTTCCTGTTTGCTCCAGTTTGATTCCTCAGTTGCAGATCTGTTAACTCACTGAACTGGCTTTAATTAGGCCCCTCAGATGTATTTGCCAGCAGAATAGCACTGGAAATTGTCTTCAAGGCAATCACACTGTGCTGTAGCTACTACAGTAGAATTTGATAGGTAATAGCTTAACTTACCTGAAAGTAAAAGAAAAAAACAAACAAACCCAAAACTTTTTGCTTAGGCACTTCCCCAGACTTGCAGAAGTTAATTTAGTTTCCAAATATGTATTTGGAGGTGAATTCATTATTTCCTAGCCCATGTAATGGAAAGAAGGGGTAGCTGAGAGTCAGTACTAATAACAACATGGTCAGAGTACCAAGGGAAGTGCTTGTAAATAAGTCTTAAGCTCCCTGCAGTAGCTACATCACCCTGTTCTGATTGTTCTTCTCTGGATATGAAGAACTGTGTGGTAGCATGGCCACTCACATTCCAGTCCTGCTTTTAACACTGTGCATAAAAGAGCTTGAAAGAGAAATCTTGCTTGTAATACTGTGCATTAAAGAGCTTGAAAGAGAAATCTTGCTTCTAAATCTCTGAAGTTCGGAGGCTTTTAGAGCTGAAGGAGAAGGTCTATCTCAGTGATACAGAAAAAGTGGCTATTTCTTAAGGCTTTAAGTTGTTGAGTGTTTGTCAGTTATAGATTGAAGAAGGATTTGTCAACCAGTGGGCTTTTGTATTGGTGTTTCTTGCTGAGTTGCTGCAGGATAACTTTCTGTTGCCTTTGACTGTTGACTGGAGGTTTCAGAATGCTTTTTAACAAGCATTCTCCATTGTAGTGATGCTGTTACTGGTGTACCTCTTTTCCTCCTACCCACAAACCCATCTGACACATATTCTCTTCTACTAAGGTCAGAGACTTGTTTGCTCTTGCTCGTAAAAATGCCCCATGCATTCTCTTCATTGATGAAATAGATGCAGTAGGAAGGAAGAGAGGAAGGGGCAATTTTGGAGGACAAAGTGAACAAGAGAACACACTCAACCAGCTTCTAGTAGAAATGGATGGTGAGTATCTAATTTCTAGCATACCATTGTAACAGCAAGTACAAGGGAAAGAACTGGGCCCCTCCGTTTAGGAAGGATGTTGACTTGCTGGAACAAGTCCAGAGAAGGGCAGCGAAGTTGGTGAGGAGTTTGGAATGCAAGCCCTATGAGGGGAGACTGAGGGAGCTGGGGTTGTTGAGCCTGGAGAGGAGGAGACTCAGAGGTGACCCTTATTGCTGTCTACAACTACCTGAAGGGAGGTTGTAGAGAGGCGGAGGTTGGTCTCTTCTCCCAGGCAGCCAGTACCAGAACAAGAGGACACAGTCTCAGGCTGCGCCGGGGGAGGTTTAGGTTGGATGTTAGGAAGAAGTTCTATACAGAGAGAGTGATTGCCCATTGGAATGGGCTGCCTGGGGAGGTGGTGGAGTCACCATCATTGGAGGTGTTTAGGAGGAGACTTGATGGGGTGCTTGGTGCCATGGGTTAGTTGTTTAGGTGGGTTGGATTGGTTGATGGGTTGGACGCAATGATCTCGAAGGTCCCTTCCAACCTGGTTTGTTCTATTCTAATACACTTAGCGGTTAACCAAAATGTTAACTAAGATTTGGGTTCTAGCTTAAATACAAAGGGAATGTGAGTGTGTTTCCTTGCTTCCTAAGATGAACAATGGGGACTCATTTTGCTGAAACTGCTTCAGAAAAAGAAACCAGCATTCTGCATCTGATAATTGTTGTCAAACTAGCATCGGCCATAAAAAAGAGAATTCTTTGCATGGGACCAGTCTGTCTGTAAAACAAATCAGCTAGCCGTGCTGGTTCTACCATTTCCTGAGCAGCTGCATTGTGAAGATAAAACAGGATCTGATACAGCACTTCACAAAGCAGAACCCAAGGCCGTTTTTGTGTGGACAAGACTCATAATAAACAGACTGTTGGTTCTTGTGGCCCTGTAAAGGGAGGCAGTCTTTTACTTTTGTTGTGGAAACTATATTTACACAGATTTTCTCCTTGTTATGTTTCTTCAACAGGGTTTAACACAACCACAAATGTAGTCATTTTGGCAGGCACTAACAGGCCAGATATTTTAGACCCTGCTCTGATGAGGCCAGGACGCTTTGACAGACAGATTTACATTGGTGAGTTTGACCTGCATCACTCTTTGCTTCAGCATTTGCAGAACACCACTGACACCACTGCAGCTATTTACATGTGTAACTTCCTCACACACATTCAGTTAGATATATGTGCGTGAAAACTAAAAATGTACTCTTTAATCTTAAAGGGCCCCCAGATATAAAAGGAAGAGCATCTATTTTCAAAGTTCACCTCAGACCTCTGAAGTTAGACACTGTCTTAAATAAAGATGACCTGGCAAGAAAACTTGCATCACTAACACCTGGTTTCTCTGGTAAGTGACTCCTAATGCCAGTGTTCTTCTGCATTTACTGTATCAGCTATAGATAATTTATTTCCCTGCTCCTTCTGGTTTTCTTGCACCTGATCTTGTAGTGCTAGGACAAGAGGGTAGATTTAGACTGGATATCAGAAGAAGCTCTTTCAATTTAAAGTCACCCCCGCATTGTCCTATCACAATAAGCCCTTGAATATATCCCTCCCCAGCTTTCTTGTAGGTCCCCTGCAGTTACTGGAAGGCCACTCTAAGGTCTCCCCAGAGCCTTCTCTTCTCCAGGATGAACAACCCAAACTCCCACAGCCTGTCCACACAAGAAGTGCTCCAGTCCCCTGATTATCTTTGTGGCCCTCCTCTGGACCTGCTTCAGCAGTTCAATACCTTTTGTGTGTTGGGGTCCCCAGAACTGCCTGCAGTGCTCCATGTGGGGTCTCACCAGAGCAGAGTAGATGTGGAGAATCACTGCCCTCATCCTGCTGGTCTTTTGATGCAGCCCAGCACACAGGTGCCTGGCTCATGCTGAGTTTTTAATCAAGTGACACCCCCAAGTCCTTCTTCTTGAGAGTACTCTCAAGTTTAAGTTAGTAGCATTACTGCAAATAATGTTAACAAGAAGTTGTGGTAGTGAGAAAGGGCAATCCTCCACCACACAAACCACAGCTAACTCAGTTAAGAGAAGCAAATGGAAAAGGCTGTATTTTACAAGCAGAATGAAATGCAATGAATGTATACAGTATGTACAAAAATAGACAGGAAAGAACGTAACACAACCTCCCCTCTGGAGGAGGGTTCCCCCCAAAACCCCTTTTCCCCCTTCCTTTCCTTTTTCCCAAAAAGGATGAAAGTAAGAAAATGGATATTAAGGGAAATTTTGTTAGTTCAAAGCAATTGTTAAGGGGAAAAAAAACTAGTTTCTTATCTCATTAGTCCAAGGTCAGCACCGGCCAAGAACAGAACAGAAGGAAAAGAGCCGAACAGACTAAAATCCTTAAAGTTACATTCCTGCTGACCTACCAATGAAATTGGTTTAGAATTATCTTTGTTTTCCTTTCTACACCAAAACATTCAGCTAGAGAATTCTGTAGCTGTCTTTTCTTAAAGGCACAGCCTAAAACTCACAGAAGTGGATGGCTTGAAGCCATTATTGGGAAGGGATATCCCCTAAAGATACATCAAGGGCTGCACTGTACTGGATCCAGGTGTGGGAAATTTAATCTGCTAAATATGTACTCGTCTGTTGTAGACAGCTTGTGGAAGGCAGCATAAATCAAGGATTTTGTTGGCAAGAAGCTCTGTTTGGTAACTATCTACCTAAAAAGAGACAAATTCTAAAGCCTATAACAGGAGTATGTGTACTTTAATATCTCTTAAATAATTATGCCATGTATAATGAACTAACCCAGAGAGAATGACCTTTAAGCTTCAAGCTCTAAGAGAATCTACAGAAAACCATGTCTGGAATTAGAAACTTTTATACTAGACTGAGAGAAAATTGTGAAAGTGATCATTCTTGCCTTCTCTGCTTTTAGGTGCTGATATTGCTAATGTCTGTAATGAAGCTGCTTTAATTGCTGCAAGGCATCTCTCAGATGCTATCAACCAAAAGCATTTTGAGCAAGCCATTGAAAGAGTTATTGGAGGTACGTGAATCGCATCAACCACTTCCCAAAAACTGCAGTATGAGAGGTGACTTCTTTTATATTTATATAGAAAGACATGCTTTGAATCTTCCTCCTGTTCTTCAGAGTTGTATACTTCTTCTCTCCTAAACACATGGAGATGTAGAAAAGTGTCCTGTCTGTGTTGCTAACTTCTGTAATGGAGAAAGGGGCAGGGAGAAAAATGTCATCAGCAGACTTTTCTGATCTCTTCAAAACGTCAAAAGGAACAGCTGTTGGGATTTATCAGTGCTTTGCACAGAATCACAGAATGTTAGGGGTTGGAAGGGACCTCAAAAGATTATTTAGTCCAACCCCACTGCCAGAGCAGGAGCACCTATACCAGATCACACAGGAACACATCCAGGCAGTTCTTGAATATCTCCAGAGAAGAAGACTCCACAACCCCCTGGGCAGCCTGTTCCAGCATTCCATCACCCTCACAGTGAAGAATTTTTTTCCTCGTGTTTACATGGAACTTCCTACGCCTCAACTTTGACCCATTGCCCCTTGTCCTGTCATTGGGCATCACTGAGAAGAGCCTGGCTCCATCCTCTTGGCACTCACCCTTTACATACTTATAAACATGAATGAGGTCACCCCTCAGTCTTTTCTTCTCTAAGATAAAGAGCCCCAGCTCCCTCAGTCTCTCCTCATAAGGAAGATGTTTCACTCCATCTTTGTGGCTCTGCACTGGACTCTTTCAAGCAGTTCCCCGAGTTCCTTCTTGAATTGAGTGGCTCGGAACTGCACACAATATTCCAGATGCAGCCTCACCAGGGCAGAGTAGGAGAACCTCTCTCAACCTACTAATACACCCCATAATGGGCTGACACTGCTGTCATCCTGGAAGAGTCTAGAAAATGCTCTGATTTTAAAAGTGGAAATGTTTTGTTTAAACATTTGAAGAATGTATGCTGAAACTAAGTGGGTTACAGTAAAACCTAGAAGATAAGACATTTAGACATTTCTAAAGCTTCCAAGTTTGGGGTTTGATGGTTTTTTTAAAGCCTTTTCAGTAGAATATATTTGAGTTATGGAAGTATTGCTCACAGTCTTTTTAAATGAAATAAGGGATTTTAGTGGAGAAATATGTCTGAAACTATTAATCAAATTTGTTTCTGCAAAGGTTTGGAAAAGAAGACTCAAGTACTGCAGCCAGAGGAGAAAAAGACAGTAGCATATCATGAGGCAGGACATGCAGTTGCAGGATGGTTTTTGGAACATGCTGACCCACTCTTAAAGGTAAAGGAAACTTACTTGAACTAGGAGTGCAATAGTAGCATGGACAGCGTGTTTTTCTTCACTCCCCCCTCAATGTTGAGAGGATATTAAAATACATAACCTTGCAAAGGATAGTGTAAGTCTAAATTTTCAAGTACCTTTTTTTTAGTTCACTCCTTATAGATTTCTTAACTTCTGACTCAGTTGTTACAGGATTTGTACTATAAATGTCCTTGGAAAGTGAAGGGGACCTGATCTTCACATGAGTCTGCCTGCCTTAATAGCTGCTTCTCCTCTGAGACTTAAAGTAGGGGTTGGTGGTTTATCTTAGCAATTTATGCAGGTAGATGCCTCGTCAGGAAGATAACTGTAAAAATGATCTTCTAGAGGCTGATTTTAGTTCTAATTTGCTTTTTGGATGCATAACTTGACAAGTCGAAGGTAAAGGAGCAAGAAGCCAAACCTCCCAAATTTGCTTTAAGATTCAGTTTTGATTCTGTTCTTAGTCTCATCTGACTTTCAAGCTTAAAATTCATGTTGTACAGTTTCCTGCTGGAAGGAAGGACTCTAGTAAACATGCTAACTCTTCCAGCTGATGAGAAATGCCCAATACATAACTCTAGAAGAATTCTGGCTTTCCATTGAAAGACTTAAGCATACAGTCTTTGGAAAAGATATGACAGTAGTCTTACCTTTCTTTTCCAGATATTCTAGTGGTGGTTATCCCAGCTTAGAGCTAGCCAGGGCTGTTAAGGGATAAATCACAAATCAAAACCATAAGTGGAAATAATGTCTGAATGAAATGTCAAGGGTGAGTACTGAGTAGGTTGTGGCATTCAAATTAAACCAAACCAAAAACTGCTTGATGGCTTTCACCACTGTCAGGTTCTAACAGTCTGTTAATTTTGATTGCAGGTATCTATTATCCCACGTGGTAAAGGCCTGGGTTACGCTCAGTATTTACCCAAAGAACAATACCTTTATACCAAAGAGCAGCTACTGGACAGGATGTGCATGACTCTGGGAGGACGTGTGTCTGAGCAAATCTTCTTTGGAAGAATTACAACTGGTGCCCAAGATGACTTGAAGAAGGTGACCCAGAGTGCATATGCTCAGGTGTGTGGCCCAAGTGAGACATTGTTTTCTTTATGTACTACTTGACACTGATATGTTGAAAGGGTGGAGTTTCATCAGGTATGTCCCTCTAAAGCCTAGTTTCAACTAATATTTGAAGAAACATGCTGCTGTTGATAGAGATGCTGATGACTCAAGTATTTTATTGTAGTCTTACAGCTAGAGTCCATGCAGTAGGCTTTGATTATCCTACATCTTTTTGGTTGACAACCAGCTGAGTATGAGCCAGCAGTGTGCCCAGGTGGTCAAGAAAGCCAACAGCATTCTGTCCTCTACAAGAAACAGTGTGACAAGCAGGACCAAGCAGAGATTGTCACCCTGTACTTAGTGCTGGTGAGATCGCACTTTGAGTATGGCGTTCAGTTTCGGGGCCCTCACTACAAGAAGGTCACTGAGGTGCTGGAGCAGTTTCAGAGAAGGGCAATAAAGCTGGTGAAGCAACTGCAGAACAGGTCGTAGGAGCAGCTGAGAGAACTGGAGTTGTTTAGCCTGGAGAAAAGGAGGCTGAGGGGAGACCTGCCCTAAGTGATCCTGCTTTGCAAGGTGTTTGGACTTGATCTCTGGAGGTTCTGTCCAACCCCTACCATTCTCTGATTCTTGCTCTCTACAGCTACTTGAAAGAGGTTGTTGCAAGGTGAAGGTCAGTCTTTTCTCTTAAGTAACAAATGAGAGGGGAAGAGGAGGTGGCCTTAAGTTGTGTCAGGGGATGTTTAGATTGGATATTGACAAAAATTTCTTCACCAAGAGTGGTTAAGCCCTGGAACAGGCTACCCAGGGAAGTGGTGGAGTCCCCATCCCTGGAGGTGTGTAGATGCGGTCCTGAGGGACCTGGTTTAGCAGCAGACGTGGTAGTGTTGGGTTAGTGATTGTACTTGATGATCCTAAAGGTCTTCTCCAGCATTACAAATTCTGTGATCTGCCCACAGGAACATATGTGCTGCAGTTGGCTTTAAATACATGTGGGAATTAAGTACTTTCAAAATGGAATTTAGTGCACAGACTTGATATCTGATCCTACTTTTACAGTTGCCCTGTTTTGAAGACCCAGTTTGGATTCACCTGTATAACCAAATCCAGAAGCCCTTGTCTTGAAGCAGTGTTTGCTGTCAGTTGAGGCTGCTGAAACTAAGGCACTGGCTCGTTTGTATCCCATTAACTAGCTTAGATGAATAACTTGAAATCTTAGCAGTGTAATGACTCCCTTAAGTGTAGCTCTCTGCCACACAGATGTGCATTATTCCATTTCCTGCATCAATACAAAAGATGTCATTTTAGAAGACACACAGCAAGTAAGGCATGTTGATGAACACTTCTCTTCCCCTGCACAACACTTAACCCCCACCCTCAAATCACACCCACTTCCTAGTCTCTGGTGTGCTGCTTCTTGTTGCCTCACTCCTGGAAGTAAATGTGCAGTGAAATCCTGTTAATGGTGATTTGATGGGATCTTCATTGACTCTTGTTCAATTTTAAATGAGATGTATAAGTATAGACTTTTTCACATTAACCAGACATCTTGTCTCCTGAGGGCTTAAATAAAAGTATTGAAGTTTCCTTAAGGAAGCAGATTAAGATGTTTGGTTCTAGTGCTGAATATCCTTTGACATATCTGTATCCATCCTGGAAGGCCAAGCAGAGAAATGCCACTTCAGTAACCATCACATCCATAATGGTGACTATGGAGTGAATACTTAAATAGCAGATTGAATTTATTTCTGCCTCTGCTGGAGTGCAATGCAACTTAAAACATCCTCATCTCGCAGTGAGAGGAGTAAATGTTCAGTAATGAATCAGGCAAGATAAGAATCATCATAACCTCCACAGAGGGGTGTCTTGGGATGAAGTATAGCATTAGATTTTTACATGTAAGACAAAATCTTAAAGACTCACTACCTGTATGGGTGAGTGGGGAAACATTTTGAATTGGAAGAACACTTACATTTATTGGTAGAAGAGTTTTACTGCTTAATGAGGGCTGTTGTCTTTTTCTGTTACATCTTGATATTTAAATGGCAAAACATTATGTATATCAAAAGTAACCACCTTCAGATGGTGGAATTTGTGGCCTTCACTTCACTAATGTGTGAAAAGTCAACTTCAATACTTCAGATCACGTAGACTTGAGATTTTAGAGGAGGGTTGGTTTTGGATGAAAGGAGGGGCTCATAGCTAAAGGACTTCTTTCAGGTTTGTCTGGGTTTTTTCCATTTTTATTCCCATCAACAATCATTTGGATCCATTCAAACACTCCATTTGTTTTAATTTTACTTTTTTTGGTCCATCAACATACCCTAAAATCTTACTATCTCTTTTTGGTTTGTTTGATTTTTTTTTTTTTCTTCTTTTCTCTTCAGATTGTTCAGTTTGGCATGAATGAAAAAGTAGGGCAGATTTCCTTTGACCTCCCTCGCCAAGGAGACATGGTGCTGGAGAAACCTTACAGTGAGGAAACTGCCAGATTGATAGATGAAGAAGTTCGGTCACTAATTAATATTGCCTATGACAGGACATTAAAGCTCCTGACAGAGAAGAAAGCAGAAGTGGAGAAGGTGAGCATGAGAGTGCTTTTAGCTGCCAAGTTCCAGCTGGTAAACCAGCATCTGGATTGAACTGATTAGATTAAAAATAGTGACTGTGCAAATATATGAAGAAGTTTGCTCAAAAAAACTATTTGATGTAAGCTTGAGAGTCTGTCACAAGGCTTAAAATAAATAGGAATCTTCTTTTGTGTTGGAACACCTCTGAGGTTCTCATGAACATGATTTAACATCCCTTCCACCTTACATGTTCAATATTCATTTGGCAAGTTATGAGGGAAGAGTCTGTCTGCTAAAGTAAGCTTTTGTAGATGTGCTGGACAAATATGAAACTTAAACCCCCCAAATACAAAATACCAGGATTCCAAGTCATTAGGCTAGAAGAAGCTCTATAAGAAAGGATGTGAACTTCATTCCTCTGAATTGTTCTTTTATTCTGCTCTTGTGAGACCCCTCATGGGGTACTGTGCTCAGCTCTGGAGCACCCAACATATGGACCTCTTGGAGCAAGTCCAGAGGAGAGCTATGAAGATGATGAGGAGGCTGGAGCGTGTCTCCTATGAAGACAGGCTGAAAGAGTTTGAGCTGTTCAGCCTGGTGAAGAGAGGGCTTACTGTGACCTTTTGGTACTTAACTGGGGTCTATAAGAAAGATGGGGATGGTCCTTTTAAGCAGGATCTATTGCAAAAGGACAAGAGATGGTTGTTTTAAACTGAAAGAGGATGGGTTTAGATTGGATAAAAGGAAGAAATTCCTTACTGTGAGGGTAGTGCCTCGCGGCAGCTCAGATTACCCCTGTGCATATTCTCTTCTTCCGCCCCAGAAAGCCTGTTGCAGCCAAAGGGTGATTTTCCAGGATATAGGAATATTACTGACAAGACAAGATTGTGTGGAGTCAGTGAGTGGTGGTTTAGTAGGTCACTGTCCCAAACAGATCACTGAAAATGGTTAAGTATTTTGTGTCACATAACTTCTTGCTCTTCCAGGTTGCCCTACGACTCCTGGAGAAGGAAGTTCTTGATAAAAGTGACATGCTAGACTTGCTTGGCCCAAGGCCATTTGCAGAGAAGTCTACTTATGAAGAGTTTGTGGAAGGCACAGGAAGCTTGGATGAGGATACTTCACTACCAGAAGGCCTTAAAGACTGGAACAAAGAGCGTGAAAAGGAGAAAGAGGAGACAACAGATGAACAGGTTGCTAGGCAGATCACAGGAGGGAAGCCATTTTAACTGCAAAGTGTGTGGTGACAGTGACTTGTGCTCCAGAAGAGATGCAAACTTGCTAGTTTGTACTGCAAAATATTTATTCAACCAAACTGTATTAGAGATGAGTGGAAGAGTGATCTCTTGTGACGAGGTAAGGATAATCTGCTCATCAGTTCACTGGTACAAGATGATCATCTTCCATTTGCCAGATGGAGATACTTATATTGGATTGGAGCTGCAGTTGAACGCCAGAACTGAGCCTCTCTAATTCTGAAACAGTTCAGATTCATACACAAACAGAGTCATGGCACTGGTCTCTCTCTTTTTCTAAAAATGTATGTAAGCTTACAAAAATTAAAGGGGTTTTTGATTAGTAATCTAAAGTATGCCTGTATGTGACCTGTTCCCCCGCCCCCCCCAAAAAACATCAATCATACAAAATGCATTATTGAATGCTTAGCCATTAAAAAAGGTCTTTAAAACTACAAGCTTTGCAAAACTATCAGCTCTTCCCTCTGACCCTTTTCCTCTCCACCTTTCACTCTGATTTTAGAAAGTTTCTCTACAGAGAACTGCCCTGTGAGTTGACAGTGGAACTGGACACCCACCTGAATATCTCAAAATGTACTCATGGTTCAGTGTCTTTAAGTCCAAAACTCAGTTTGGCTCCTGCAGTTTTATTAGTCAGTTTTTTACAGAGTTCTGTAAGATATTGAACATATGAATGTGTTGTGTAAATACAGTTTGAGTCAATAAAGTCAGGCCTTTTCTGAACAAAGCTTGTCTGCCTTTCTTGTTGGTTTCTTGGTATAGAATTCAGAGCCATACAAAATTTCCTTCTAAACATAAGATTTTGTTAAATTAGGGTGCTGAATCAGTGTCAGAGTTTCATATTGGTTTGCTTAACCTGCAGCTGCTTCTTTTTCCTCTTTCTTAGCTGAATACAGTTATCTTTGTATAGTTACCTGCTTCTGGCTGGCTGCTGCTAAGGATTTATTAGCCACAGCATTCAGCTCTTCGGATGACTGTCTCCCTATCCCAGAAAAAGAGAGGGAATCACAGAATGGTGGGGGTTCAGAGAGACTGCTGGAGATCACCTAATCCACCCCTGCTACCTGAGCAGATTGCCCAGGATCACAATGTCCAGGCAAGTTTTGAAACTCCAGGGAAGGAGACTCCACAACCTCTCTGGGCAGCCTGCTCCTGTGCTTTGGCACCCTCACAGCAAAGTTTTTCCTCGTGTTCATATGGAACCTCCTGTGTTGCAACTTGCTCCCACTGCTCCTTGTCCTGTTGCTCAGCACCACTGAAAAGAGTCTGGCACCAGCCTCTTGTCCCTCTTGCCCTTTATAGATCAGTGTTGGTAAGATGCCCTCTGAATCTTCTCCAGGCTTAGCAGCTCCAGATCTCTCAGCCTTCCTTCCTTGGACAGACAGTTCAGTCCCCTCATCATCTTTGTAACCTCTTCTGGACTCTCCTTGTCTCTTGAACTGGGAAGCCCAGAACCTAACACAATATTCTAGATGTGGCCTCCCTAGGGCAGAGTAGAAGGGAAGGAGAACCTCCCTCAATCACATCTTGATTCACCCCAGGACACCTTTGGTGGTCTTGGCCACGAGGACACATTGCTGGCTTATGGTGAACTTACCCACCAGCACTCCCCTGTCCTTCTCTGCAGAGCTGCTTTCCAGCAGGTCTAACCTGCATTGGTGTGTGGAGTTATTCTTCCCCAGGTGCAGGATCCCTACACATGCGCTTGTTCAACATCATTAGGTTCCCTTTTGCCTAATTCTCTAGCCTATCGAGAATGGCAGCACAGCCTGATGGGGTGTCAGCCACTCCTCCTAGTTATGTATCATCAGCAAACCTGCTGAGAGTACACTCCATCCCTTCATTGATGAATATGGCTAAGGGGTGGAATGGTAGTTAAGGTGGGGAGGAGAATGAACTAAGCTTCTCTGCTGGAAAACAAATCCTTTAAGGCTTATGGCTGATAGGGCAGGTTAAGCAAGCTGGTAGTGATTGATTCCATCTGTACATTGCAGCATACTGGAAAGCAGTAGGATGGCAAAGGAAAAAAGTTGTCTCTGAAAGGTCAGAGACAAGCTCTGTACTTGGGTTATGCAAAGTAAATTGTTTATAGAAATTATTCTGGGATATTGGTTTTTTTTGCCGTCTTGATGAATCTGTTGCTGTGTCTGATGTCTGGCTTCAGAGTGAGGAGGAACAAGGGAAACAGCATGCATAGCAATTTAGGGCACAGTTTCTGGGCATTTTTAGGTGTTCAAGCACCACTTCTGTGTATCTCTAACATTTGTTCTACAGCAAACCCAATAAACAGGAAAACATCCTGAATAAGACTAAACTTCAGTTCCTTTGTTTCTGGAGTCAAAAATTGTCCTGGTTTGAGTTAGATCTAATTCTGTTTAGTGATTTGACTTCTGGGCTCAGTCTCTGCTCAGTTCAGTGCATGTTTGCACAGACAGTGCCTGCTTCTAGCAGTGAAAGCACTGATGGGGAGAATTAGCACTAAGGCTTGGGATGCAGAAATATTCTTGCCTTAGACTTGCTCCTGTGGACACCTGTGCTAAATCTTGGGTGCCATGTTAGGGTGCAGCAAGTAAGAGATGGCACCTCCGGGAAGAAGTAGACAGGACAGATGACCCTAAAGTAACCAACAAGGGATTCCATCCCATGGATCTCATCTTTAGGATCAAGCTGAGGGATCACCATGGTCAAGCCTCTTCTTCAAGGGCCAGTGTCTGAGCACTGTCCATTCTACCTTTGATCCCAGTCCACAAGTTCCTGAATCCAGTTGCAGAATCCAGCTCGTAAATCTGGTGCCCATCTGCTGTGGAGTCCAGGCTGGGACTTCCCCAGTGCCTGCCCACAGCAGTGGTGGTGATGCCATTAGGGGGCTGGGTTCCATATTGGTTTGTATCTACTTGTATCTATTTCAGGTTATTTTCATTAAAGCTGTTTCCATTTTATTTACCAACCCATCAGTCATTCTCCCTTTTTCCCTTTGGGAAGGCAGGAGGGGTTCACAGAGAGCCTCTGGCACTCACCTAGTGGCCATCCCAGCCCAAACCCTTGACAAAAAGTGAGAATTATTTAATGCAGTAGTGAACTTGTTTTGTCAAACTCCAGTCCTGCACACAAGCTAAAGCAGTGACTGATCTGTGTGCAAGTGCTCCAGTGCTGCCCCATGCCTGTGTTCTCTATTAACCCCTTGTTGGTTCTATTCCTTCTGACACATTTAGCTCAACACTTATTTGGAACCAGTGCTGAAGACTAAATGTGCTTATGTTGTAAAGGCTGTAAACCACAATCGACCCTCCTCCCCCTGGCCAAAAAAAAATCCTAATCCTTCACCATGGCACTACCAGACAGTAAAAGAATAGCAGGAACTGCTTTCTCTCCCCTCCTGTTTGTGCTGCCTACTTGAAAATTTCACTCTTGTTTAACACCATTAGGCAATTAATGAGCATGTGGTAATGTAAAGGAGAGACAAGTCCCTCTGCCTCTTTTAGAGCATTAACTAGCTTGCTGTAATCTTACCTCAGTAAGTCTTAATATTTTGTGTCAAAAGTGGCAGAATTGGATTGTGCTGAGAGTTTAGAATCAAAGCAAAGCTAAGAAAATAAAGAAGCTGTTTGCCCAATGTGTTTCTTTAAGAGGGACTATAACGCTCCTCCTGCTCACAAATTTCAGACTTCAGGTGGTTTAACTTAAATCAAGAATATCAAGTTCAGTCTCTGTTGTGGCTGCCAGTGAGGCTGCATTAGTTTTTGTTGCAAATGCGGAGTGGTGCTGCTTCAACGAGTAGGGGCTTGTTGAGGACACAGCCGCTGAGTTTCTTGCTCCTCACAATGCTGAGAGGAGCTGGTCTAGACCCTCTTTCCCAACCTGATCCTGTTCCCAGGAGGTGAGATACAAGTGGTGTCATTGCTGCAGGCTGCTGGGGTTTCCCCTTATCCTGGTGCTGGCAGAGGTATTTGTGCCTGGGTGGTACTGGGAGCTGCAATTCTATCCCTTCCTGCATCTGGACTGTCTGTGTATTTCTCTGTGGCCAGATGCAAAGCAGTAAAAAGAGGATAGAAAAAGAATGTGGCTGGACACAAAGAGTGCAAGTGTCAAGATTGAAAAGCTAATGAGGAAATGAAAAACACATGGGTGAAGATTGTGAAAGAAGATGAACAAAGGTAGGCGAGACTGAGCAGGTAGATTTCAAAATCGAAGAGAACTTTCCAAAGAAAAAGCAGTAAGAGATTTGAAAGGAGTGCAACTAAAGGAATTGTCCACCAAACCCATTACTGAAACAATTTTCAGTTTTATGTGAGGAAAGGATGATTCAAGTTGGTTGACAAGCATTTGTACTTCTGGGTTTCTTACTCCTTACACGCGAGCTGCTCTGAGGGTGTTCCTACTACAGGTTCCTGGGTTTATTTTGGTGGGTTGGGTTTTTTCCAAGATCAGACAGAAGATCTGTCTCCTTATTTTTCTAAAGAGTGCATTAGTTTGCCTCCCACACCTCCACACATTCTTGAAATTCACATCAAACAGCTGCAAGTAAACACATGTGAAAGCGTGGCTAAGAGTCAAAGCAGGACCAGAGGACATTTGTTAGGTCTGGATGCCACAGGCTCAGAGTCTATACTCTGCATTTTGAGTGAAGGGATGAAAAGCAATAAAGAGGAGGCTGATTCACCAAGTGAATAACTCAGTTACTGAGGAACTCCAGGATTCCTGGCATTTTTAAAGTTTTCCCCCTTTCTTCCCCCCCCTCCCCAGCTCAGTACCAGAATTTATTCTGGGATATAGTTAGGAGTTCAGTATTCCAACAAAGTGCAGTTCCACTGGCTGTAAGCCTGCTGGTTCTCCTTGTTCAGAAGCTATGGCACTGCTTTAACTGAAAAGCCAGCGCCACAGCTGTACCCTGGCAGGCTCTGAGCATGTCACATGTTCTCCCCCCTCTCAAAGCTGACAGCCTGCCATTTACAAAGCATCAGCTAAGCTAACTTTAATGGCTTTATTCCCCATGGATTTTGCTTTACATTGCACTAATTTCTCTTTAATGTTTTAGCTTCATCTCATGCCATAAATGCACATTTAAACGTGCTCTGTTGTTACTCCTAAATCCTTTAGGCATCATGAGCCACTGCAAAGAACTGAATTTGCTGACTCCATCATGACCCCTCAAAAAGATAGCCAGCCAGGCCCTCCCAGTCTGGTTTTGGTGTAGGTAGGTGTGTGGGCAGCTTGGTTACTGTGTTCCAACTGTGTTTTAAACCATAAAGTCAGTTTATATTAATAACTTGTGCTTGATTAAATTTAGTTCCACTTCTGTGTAGAGAATTGGGCAGAGAGCTTCAGCTCATGTGACTGAAGTTACTAGGTTCATATACTTTACAAATACCACCCTGAATCCCACACTAGCAAAACAAAACATCACTTTGTTAGGAGCAACGGATCTTTGGAAACATCACTGTTAGTAAAGTGCCTTGCTAAGTGTTGAGCAACACTTCTGCTTAGAAAGTGCTTCTGAAGGAAAAAAGAGCAAAGAGTTGCTGAAACATTTAAAGTTTGGCTTTCCAGAGGGTTTCTCTTTTGTTTGCTTGTTTTGTTGCCTAGAAACTGACCTAAATAAGAGTCTCCACGTAGACAGAGTGTTCTCTGCTGGAGGCTCTCTAATGGAGAAGGGCTGTTTAACTGATATGAGCAGGACCAAAAAGTATGCATGCAGATTGAATGCCCAGCAGCCACTTTGTCCAGGCAGCACTGACAGAGACCCTTCTGTTTCAGCTTTAGCCCAGGCAGATAAACTGTTCACCCTTTCATCTTGCCAGGTGGTTTGAATATTGGGGATAAATACTTTTTGCTTGTACATTAATCTGTCTAGCATTTTAACCTACCTTGGTAACAAGATTTCTCTGTGTATGATGAACTGATAAATCCAGGCAGTGGATATTCCCTCTCTCACCATTTTCTGTGGAGTGTCTGAATTTCAGCCATCTGGGATGAGTGGATTGTCAACAGGAATAGCACAGCTAACTCCTGATAGCCAGAAACAGGGGACCAATCAACATGTTGAGGTGCCCCAAAGGTTCATAAAGCACTCACCACAAAGGGATATTTCACATATGGAATATGTGATTACCCAGCAGCAAGTGATGAAATCACACAGCTTAAAGCCAGCCTCTAGCCTGCAGCTCACTGTGTATTTATGTAGCATGGACTGCCCGAAACATTTTAGCTTGAGAGGATACTGATCTTTTTTTATTTGGTTTTTTTTCGAGGACTGGAGTCAAATATCACTGTTAGCAGTTACTGTACATAATAGCTACAAGCTTTTTCTTCTTTTTATTATGGATAAATCCTGTTCCTGGCAGTTTAGTATGGTACCTTCAGTACAAAAGGAATACTTCACACCCATGAGATTTTCCTCCTCAGAACTGGATCAAAATAGTGCAGCTCTTTTTTGTGTTTTTTCATGCCTATCTTACATCTTCCCTCATACATCTTTAGGGATGTCAAACTTTAGAAAAGAAAGGATGGGGAGGAGAAAAAAAAAGAGACCCCAAACCAGCAATCTCAGTGTTCAGACTCTTAGGCCAAAGTCTTAACTGAATGCTTTACATTTGTCTCATCAATTGAAGTAGCCTGATTTCCAGAAATGCTGAATGTCCTCAGTTCTCAGTGACTCTGAAGAGCACCTCTAACATCTGAAACTCATGGTCATGATTTCTTTGGAGCCTAAATATGGATTCATAAGCCTAATTATTAGAAATCTTGATTTGAGAATTTGGCCTGGCAAAGAGATCACCTCATTTCTTTAGTCATTGATTTCTTCTTCATCATCTTCAAATGCTTCCTCTCCATCATTTGCTGTTGCCTCTTGGTACTGCTGATACTCTGAAACCAGATCATTCATGTTGCTTTCTGCTTCTGTAAATTCCATTTCATCCATGCCTTCTCCTGTGAACCAGTGGAGAAAGGCCTTTCTCCTGAACATGGCCGAAAACTGCTCCGAGATCCTCTTGAAGAGCTCTTGAATAGCAGTACTGTTGCCAATGAAGGTGGAAGCCATCTTGAGGCCACGTGGAGGTATGTCACACACTGCCACCTTGACATTGTTTGGGATCCACTCCACAAAGTAGCTGCTATTCTTGTTCTGGATGGCCAACATCTGCTCATCAACCTCCTTCATAGACATGGGGCCACGGAAGACAGTAGCCACTGTCAGGTATCGCCCATGTCTTGGGTCACAGGCTGCCATCATGTTTTTGGCATCAAACATCTGCTGGGTAAGCTCTGGAACAGTGAGTGCTCGGTATTGCTGGCTGCCTCGGGCTGTCAAAGGAGCAAAGCCTGGCATGAAGAAGTGGAGGCGTGGGAAAGGGACCATGTTTACTGCCAGCTTCCGGAGGTCAGCATTGAGTTGGCCTGGAAAACGCAGGGATGTAGTTACCCCACTCATGGTAGCAGAAACCAAGTGGTTTAAATCACCATATGTTGGAGTGGTGAGCTTCAGGGTGCGGAAGCAAATGTCATACAAGGCTTCGTTGTCAATGCAGTAGGTTTCATCTGTGTTTTCTACCAGCTGGTGGACTGAGAGTGTAGCATTATAAGGCTCCACCACTGTATCAGAAACCTTGGGGGAGGGCATGACACTAAAGGTATTCATTATCCTGTCTGGATATTCCTCTCGGATCTTGCTGATGAGCAGGGTTCCCATGCCAGACCCTGTCCCTCCTCCCAGGGAATGAGTGAGCTGAAATCCTTGCAAGCAGTCACAGTGTTCACACTCTTTTCTTACTACATCAAGCACGGAGTCAACCAGCTCTGCCCCTTCTGTGTAGTGTCCTTTAGCCCAGTTGTTTCCTGCACCAGTTTGTCCTACAAGAACATACAATAAAGAACGAAAATACACAAAATTATTGGCAAGGTTTGGCTTTTCCATGCCAAATAGCTTCACATCTGTGTTAAGAGCTGCTATAAATCTGTCAGGCGGATAATTGCGCTCTCCATTTCACCTGCAAATATCTTTGGAAGTACCAAGATAAACTTTTTCTCTCGCCTTTTGCCTAAGATTCCTGGTAGCTTCCACTTATGCCTTTGGGAGTTTCTTTTTTCTTGATTTTTAACCTTCCATACATGCAACTAAGGCCTTGACTCCTTGTTTTGAAAGCTTTCACACTCCCAGCCCTGCCTATTCCACAAACACAAGACGACTGTTTAAATACTTTCTGTTTATAAGGCACATGGATCTACATGAAGCTAAATCACAGAAACACATTTCTAAATGAAAGCTTCTTGGACTGTTTCTGTGAGCCACAGAGGTATTTTTGTAATTCAAGGAGAAGGCTGGGCTTCAGGAGTCCTATCTAATTTGTTACATCAGTAACTTCATGATTACGTAGCCTGAATGAAAACACCAATCAACAGAAGCCTCAAGAATCAAAAAACCCAGGAGTTCAGTGCCTTCTTGCTTTTCCTGGTTTCCCTGCCAGCTCACTATCTTCAGATTCCACAAAGCAACTTGCAAAATTGGATTACTGACATTTCATGAGTACCTCATTTTCTCCCCAAGGCTTCCATTTTCCTTCTATGTATCACTGAGTTTATTAGGATGGAGAGTCTGGATCCTTTGCTACATCACTATGTTGTTATTGCCTAGATAACAAGGAGAGTTAAGTGGGGAACCAGCTTTTTAGATTGTGCCACTGAACTCAGTGGTGCTGCTGTGAGTGGAATACAGAAAGAGCAACCACTTCAGAATTAGGTAGACAGCTGTCTGCACCCGCCTTGTTCTCCAAGACCTTCCCCTTCCTTCCTATTCTATGTCCCATTCCAACTCCCAGTGCAACCTGTTGGTGCCAAACCAATGAACCAGGGAAACTGAGTGCTGGGATATTGTTTAAATATGATGCACTTCATTTTCACTGTATAAAAGTTTGGTTTCCTCATTATGTACTTGCTTAGCTAAGGCATTGTTCCATATGTTGCTATGTTTTTCTTTCTTTGAACTTCAGGAACTAAGCACTTCCTGCCCAGCTGGGCAAAGCACAAAGTAATGTCCTTCCAGAATTGAATATGCTTGTAACCACTTGCAGTCTGCTCAAGCAGATCCCTACTACAGACAGGGCTGCACACTGAAAAGCAGTCTGCACCCCAAGATGCAGAAGGATCCTAACAAAGGCAAATTCTGAGTTTAGGACTTTATTTTGCAGGCTGCCCTGTGTGTAAACATCCTATCATCCTTCAGTGGACATTGTGAATGGAGAATAGAAGAGAATGAAGAGGAACAAAGAACAAGGCAAGAGGAGAATGGGGACCACTCTCACAAATGTGAAAAAGATCTTTCCATGGGGAAAACAGAGCCAAGAGAGACTGATTTTACTTGATTTGCCCAGAGTCCCCAACATTTTCATTCACCCCTTGTCCTATCACAACAGGTGCTGCTGAAAAGATTGTCCCCATCTTCCTTATAGGCCTCCTTTAAGTACTGAAAGACCACAATAAGGTCTTCCCAGAGCCTTCTCTGAACAATCCCAACTCTCTCAGCCTCTCCTCACAGCAAGGGGGTTCCAGCCTTCACGTAATTTTTGTGACCTCCTCTGGGCCTGTTCCAACAGGTTTGTATCCTTCTTGTGCTGAGGACTCCAGAGCTGGACACAGCACTGCAGCTGGGGTCTCACCAGAGCAGAGGGACAGAATCACTTCCTTCACCCTGTTGCCCACATCTTTAGACCACTACCTCATCAACATAAGCATTAAAGCACAAGAATTATTTTTGTGTCCATCTCCTGCTGGTCTGAGCTAAAATTTATCTATCTGGAGCATGTGATCTTGCACTCAGTATAGCTGGAATGTTCCTTGCCATGCAGAAATGAGCACTCACAGGTATACACAAGCAGAGGCGAAAAACATCTCCAACAGAATGAGCCCTAACAGCCTAGGCATACAGCAAGTATGGGACTGCCAGCTTCTGCCACTAAATCCTTTGTGGGCCCAGGCCAGATTTTTTTAAAGAGAAAACAAAATGCTTTGTTGGCTTTTGACACAGAAGATCATTACTTCAGCGCTCAGGCAACCATTCTCCATTATTCAGCAGGTTGCGAGGACAGTGCCTGATGCTGGCAGGGGCCTCTGTCAGATAGGAGTTGATCACATGCTGTTGGTTCATTGTTAGCTTGGCAGGAAGGGAGTACAGTGAACTGGACTGTTGTTGAAGACACTCTGCATGGATTTTGCTCTGGTTTTGCTGGTGGCATGCCAAACTGTAAAGCTACCATCCAAGTATTTCTATAAGCACAGTCAATTTACTTTCAGACTTTCAGAGGGCTTATGTGGGCCTTGTAAGAGAAAGGGAAAGAAGAAACCTGAATAGAAAAACATACTTCACAAAGCTGCCTATCTCTATGGCTTTTCTCCCCAAGCTTACTTTTACATGTTGTAACAAGTTCCTTTGAAAAAGACACTTTAATATCACTGAGATGGCGCATACAGAAGAGCAACAGGGGCAGCATTAAAAGTTTTAAGTCAATTAAAGGGTTAAAGTAACTCTGTATAGCTTCTTACTCCCCACCTCAACAGCAACAAGCCAGACTTTAGTTCGTTTTATACCACCCAAATAATGTTTATCCTTTCTGTGTCAGGCCCTGGCATTGTTCCTTGCTTATGTTAACACAATATCCTGAACCAAGTGACAATCTAAGTTCGCCTTGGCAAGAGGTAACGTGATTTGTGGCTAGTGCAGACCTGGAAACCAAAAGGACAGGAGAGTTCTCATGGTTGCTTTCATTCAGACCTCCTGTTTCAGCAATGGATCACTTCACTTCCACACACTGTTTCTTTAGTCAAAGGGACCGGTAACACTTTTGTACTTTGTAAGGATGCTATGAAATTTAATCCTGGTAATGTGCATTTTTTAAGCACAGATGGAAAGCAGTACTGAAGTTGGAAGTGAAACAGTAAAGGATGGAACAACCCCCCCCTTAGAACACTGCAAAACTGGGAGTTCCCCACATGATCTCAGACTGTTCCTCATTATGTTGAAAAACAACCCAGTAACTGGCTATATATGACCATGTTTTCCATATTGCAATTGTTCTTCCTCCAACGTTCACTACACTGTTAAGGATCTGCTGAAAAAGGTGAATTACACAGCCTATAAACAAGTTCATGCTCAAGCATTTAATGTGAATCCAAGGGAAGAGTACTCTGGGTGGTTTGTGATTGAGGGTTTTTCCTTCCCTCTCCATTTTCTGCAGAATTTCCATGCATTTTATTGTAAAGAAGTGGTCTCAGGACGTCTCTGGAGTTCACATACATGGAAAGCAAATGTACTTTACCTGAATAACATAGGAAACTTTCAGTGGTTTGCTAACTGAAGAAAGGATTGACAGAAGTATGACTTTTTCAGCTAATAGAATCTTTTAGCTGACTTACACATCACTGCAATCACATTATTAATCTATTAGGATTCCCTCAGCACTAATGATCACTTTGGAATAGCTTAAATGCTTTTGACCATTCACTTGGCCACCTGTTGGATAATTATCTTTTCTTAAAAGTGTTGTCCACATACCAAAGATGAAGTTGTCAGGCCGAAAGAGCTGACCAAAAGGACCAGATCGCACACTATCCATGGTTCCTGGCTCCAAGTCCACCAAGACTGCCCTTGGAACGAATTTCTGGGCTGCAATAAAAAGTAAGCATGCCCTTAATCTCCTGAAATATCAGTTATGGCTCTCAATACATAAATACATTATGTCTTATATTATTTGACTAGTATAGATTCTACTTATATAAATATTTCCTAAACAGAAATGCATGGTGGTGAAAAAACCCAGCACCACAGGAACAAATCAGTTGTGCTTGAGAAACAGACCTGACATCTCTGGGGTCATATAGATGGTCTGTTACATTTTGTAACCTCTTTTTGAGCAATAGATATGAGGGAGGGAAGTTTCTGGTTAGAAAAAAAATGCTTAACATGTTCTTTATGTCCAAGGAGATGATCTTTTCTGTGAATGAGGTGAGTAAAAGGTGTGAGTTCAAATGATCCTAACACATCTCACAAGCTTTTATGCTTGAAGGATTCACCATCACTGAAAAAGCTGCTTGGTGGCAAACAGGAACAGATCAGCACATCTATCACAAACTACAAAATAAAGCGTATCCAGTTCACGAGCACTCAGGTAAATAATATGAATTAACTTGACCTGGACAAAAGATGAAACATTCATACTTGCAGGTACATGCTAACAGACCAAAGGACTCCTGATTCCCATTTTACACAATTAACACTCTTCAACACTGAAGTGACTCAGAGAATTTGGGAGCATTTGGCATCTTATTATTGGCTTCTCCATTACCTGCGCCCCAGCCCTTTCAACCACAAAATGAAGAACGAGTACTACAGATGCAGGCTCATACAGCCACCCATTTATTTGGGGACCACTGATAAGACACATCTGATGAAACAAGGCAAACGCCTGGCACTGATAATGAGCAAACCTCCACCCGCAGACCCTAAGGACAGTCTCTTGTACTATTTGTCACCTACTGGAGATTACACCCAGTTATTAGTTTACAAGAAAGTAGATAATCTTTTATGTGTGTATTGGGTTGAGCTGGGGGGCTGATGGCATGCAAGGAATGAGATTCCTGTGCCCGCCCCTTCCCACGAGTTCCCCATCCCGCACCCCTCCCCATCCCACACTTACAAGATGATTCATTATAGTAGACATTGATCCTTTCCAGCTGCAGCGCTGAGTCACCAACATAGCCTCCGGCTGGGTCAATGCCATGCTCATCACTTATCACTTCCCAAAACTAAGGGAGGAAAAGGAGATGTGGGTTGGGAGCTCCCCAGTAGAGTACCGGGGGCCGTGTCCAGCGCCCGGGGCGGGGTGGGAGAGACAGCCCCATGGCTCGGCACGGCAGCAGCTGCCGGATTCCTGGCGTGCCCAGGTTTGGGCTGCAGGATCAAACCCAACCGGCTAACAGAGGCCACCCCCACGCCGCGCCAGGCCGTTAGGAAGGGGCCGCTCGGGTTTCTGCCGCCCTTCCCCGCTTCTGAGCCACGGCTTGCCCAGTTTAAACATAAAAGTAATAAAATAACGGTTAAAAAAAAAATCCCTTTTGGTTTCTGTACTTTTCAAAGCCTTTTATGGTCACGGGGACTGGGGAGACGCGCGGTGTCCCGAGCGCGCCGGCGCCTCTCTGCAGCGGCGCGGGAAGGCAGCGTGGCCGCTGGCGAGGGGCGGCTGGCACAACCCAGCCCCACGGGGCCAAACAGCCCCGAGAGTCGGCCCAGGAGGACAGCGGGGCTGGCGATGAGCGGCGGCTGGCACGGCCGAGCCCCGCGGGCCAGAACAGCCCGGAGAACCGGTCCCTGCAGCACCGAGAGGCTCCGAAAGTGCCAGGGCAGGCAGCAGAGACCCCGGCTGCCCGCAGGCTCACCTTGGTGCCGATCTGGTTCCCGCACTGGCCCGCCTGGATATGCACGATCTCCCTCATGGCAACACCACCGCTGCTCTCAGCTTTCCCGCCGCTATGCGCGACGCGGCCGGGCCGGGCGGCGCTTTATGGGCTCTGAGGCGGCGCCCATTCTTCCCGACCCGCCCGCCCCTCGGCTCCGTGCCCCGCTCCCCTCCCGCCCAGACCCCGGGACCGCCCTCAGCCCTGTAGGGCCCAGGCGGGATCCGGTACCCGCTTTCTCGCGTCGCCCCTTCACGTTTCCCTCACCGGGGGACCCTTGGGAGTTCCCGTGCCTCAGAGGTGGCTGTCTTCCGTGCTGTGCTTCTCACCAAACACGGGGCTGTCGCCTTCACCCACCGAGGAATCCTGCCCTTGCTGTGTGCAGTGGGACACTCTGTGGCCTTTGACTGCTACTTCTTGGCCTGCTCTGGCAGATGGCAACTTTTACTAAAGCGGCAACACCCAAAGACCTGGGTCGACCTTCTCAGTGCCTTGCCAACAGCCATCTTCCCTGCATCGCTATTTTCTGCTGTTGCTTTGCCAGCTTGTAAGAAGCCTCTCTATGAAACTTGTAACTGGAAAGGTAAGCAGGCTTTATGGACCAACTGTCCTGAAGGCACACCTCCCACACTACAGAGCATGGCCTGACGTATGTGGAGTTTGGATGTGGACATAGAGTGGACAGAATATGTATAGAGTTGGAAAGGACCTTAGAGGTCAGCCAGTCCAACCCCCTGCTGCCATGGCCAGGTACATCTTCCACTGCACCAGGTTGCTCAAAGCCCCATTGGACCTGGCCTTAAACACTTCTAGGGATGGGACATCCACAACTTTCCTGAGCAGCTTGTTTCAGTGCCTCAGTATCCTCACAGTAAAGAATTTCATCCTAATGTCCAGTCTAAACCTATCCTCTTTCACTTTAAAATTACTATCCATCACTATGCTCTTGATAAGTGTCCTTCCCCATCTTTCTTATATGTCTGCGTTGAGTACTGGAAGGATGCAATAAGGTCTCCCTGGAGTCTTCTGTTCTCCAGGCTGAACAACCCCAACTCTTTTAGCCTGCCCTCACAGCAGAGGGTTTCCAGCCCTTGCATCATTTTTGTGGCCTCCTCTGGAACTACTCAAGTAGATTAATGTCTGTCTTACACAGAACCCAGCACTACAAGTGGGGTCTCACCAGAGCAGAGCACAGAGGCAGAATCCCCCTCCTCGAGCATTTGCCCATGCTGCTTTGGATGCAGATCAGGATCCAATTGATTTTCTGGGCTGTGAGTGCACATTGCCCATTCATGTTGAGCTTCTCATCCACCAACACCAACAGTTTGATTTTTAACAAAAAGGGAGATTTTCTTTCTCTTCCAGAGGAAACGAAACAAAACAAAACTAAACTCAAAGACAAAACCCAGCCAAGTTCTCTCAACTGCTGTATCTCCTTTATGGTTTCTTAAAGTAGCCATTGCATGGTTTCCCAGGTAGAAAAAAGCTGCCTTGCTTGGCTGCCAGTTTTAATGCCAGTGTGACTTTTCCATGGGATGTAATTTTCTAGGTAGCATATTCTGATCTATAGTCTGGTGGGAGACATTCATCTGTCTATGCACATCTTTACTGTGACCACATGTTTTCTACTGTGCATGAGCAGCCAGAACCTCATTACCTACTTGCTCAAAAGTGACCTGGCTGCAATTGTCTGGGTGAAGAATCTTAGGTGCTCCCTACAGCTTGACCACAGTTAATGTAACCCCTATCAATCAATAAATAAACCCCAAAACTGTTGACTGGAGGCCATCTCCTGCCTACCCACCCTTATATTGCTGTGCCATGAACAATGTCAGCTAGACTATGTGCTCCAGACTTGCCTTTTCAGAAATATTTTTCAGCAGCTTCTTGCAAATGACCTCTGAGTCGCCTCCACAGACCATGCTAGACTGAATCAAATGTCTTCCTGACATTGCTAAAGCAGGTGGAGGATCAGTGTGTTTGCCTTGTAAGCAGCCACTAGCCACTAGGGCAGAACTGGACAATGTGTGCCTTTTTCTCTGCTTGAGGACTCAAAATAAATGTCCTTCTTTGTGTGATCTGCATTTTTGGAAGAGATCCAGAAACAAGTTCAGCAGCCTGATTAATGAGGTAGTCTTGGGCTTTGCTTGAATCTATATGTCCTTGAATATGCCTTCCATGCCTGGCTTCCCCCATGCTTTGCAAATCCTTCCATGTACTGTTGTATGGTTCATACTCACCATCTACTTGCCCATTGGGATCAATTCTGCTGGTATGTCACTTTTTACAAGGCATGATAGGTTGGACACGATGATCTTGAAGGTCTCTTCCAACCTGGTCTGGTTTGGGCTATTCTATTCTATTCTATTCTATTCTACTCTACTCTACTCTACTCTACTCTACTCTACTCTACTCTACTCTACTCTACTCTACTCTATTCCCAGGCCCATTTACTGGTAAGGTTGAGCATGTGTTCCCAGTACACACACACATAAGCACACTTTCACACACTGTCCTTTGAGCTAGAACAGCACTAATCCTGCTTGGTGAGTTGACTTCTCAGCTCAGTTTCTGTTCAATGAGGGCACTTTCTGAAGTTCAGGGCATATTTGCACAGCCAGTGGATGCTTCTAGCAGTGAAAATGCTGATGGGAAGAGTTAGCTCCAAGGGCTGGGGTGCAGGCCAAGATCATGTTACATCTTATGTGCCATGTTGAAGTGCAGTAAGAGGTGGAACCTGCAAGGAGAAACAGACAGAGCAGGTGACCCTAAATTAGCCAACAAGGGATTCCATCCTATGGATGTCATATTCAGTGTAAAGCTGAGGGATCACCAAGTTCATGCCTCTTCTTCTGTGGCCAAGATCTGAGGAGGACTTTGTGCATTCTGCCTTCAATCCTGATCCATGAGTTCCTGAATACAGTTCCAGAATCCACCTCCTGAATTCAATTCCCATCTGCTGCTGAGTTCAGTCTAGGACTTCCCTAGTGCCTGCCCACAACATCAATGGGGATGGTGATGCCATCAGGGGGTTGGGTTGGATACTGGTTTTATGTGTTTGTACACATCTCATCTTGTTATTACTTTCATTAAAGCTGTTTTAGTTTTCTTACACATCCCCTCAGCCCCTCTCCTTTCTCCCTTTTTCTTCCCTTTGGGAAGGCAGTTATTAGAGAATATCTATCACTTGTCTAGTGGCTGTCCCAGCCCTAACCCTTGAGGATTTGTATGTGTGGGAAAGCAGTTGAAGTTTTGGCTTCTAAATGGTATTTGACCAACTGCTGCTCCCAAGCAGGGCATAAACCTTTCAAAGATGACAGATACCAGCAGTGCAACTTACACAGCTTTTCAGGAGTCACATACAACAGTTTACCCAACAAATTTGCATCTCACTTGTGTAACTCTGTAAGTATGTTCAGACCTGAATCAACTTGCAGATTCTCCATGTTTCACTGCTGGTAATCTGAAAAAAAACCCACCACCTGTTTATTGGTCATCAGATGTACATGTACCTTCAAATTCTTTTCACCCATGCTTGGTTTTGCTTAGTAGTTCAGCTGACTTAGGAGGTGGAGGTGCTAAAATAACCTGTGTCTACAAAGGCCTCCACGTTTTCTTTAAGTTTCCTCAAGACTTGGTCTGGGATTTCAAAGGCATTCAGGTGTTTCAAAATCCTACTGTGTACTTTACTGCTGTGGATTACTTCTGGATGTATTTTAAAGCTCCACCTAAATGTCTTTAAAGCTTTCTCTCTAGGTGCTTCATCTGACTGAGCCTGTGAGATCCAGTCTACAAATAGACTAACTTAAGAGCTGTGAATTCTCTACAATAGATTTTCACTCATTTCCTTTGTCTGTGTAGTCTCTTTCTCAGATAGCTAGAATATATTTTGACCTCTAACCTTCATAACTCACAGTCTTATTTAATTCCTATTCACTTCCTAGGCTGATTTAATACATAGAAGATGCCCCTTTTCCACCACACACAAAAAAGGGAGAAAGCTTTCTTAAGATTTCACTCTTCATTGTTTTTCCTTTCTTCCTTCCTTTTGCAATTTTAGCTTCTCTTCTGTTGTTAAAGAAAAAAAAACAAACAAACAAACAAAAAAACCCAATATATTTAACCTGAGAAATTAGTAAGGTGGTGTAATAACTACAAACTGTCTGCCCAGCTTTGCAAACTCATTTTCCTGACAGTCTCTTGAACAATCAGTTGATGTGATACTTGCATTTTCAGAGCCTCTTGCTTTCAGGTGTGGAAGCAAAAGATTAAATAGTAAAAGAGGTCAATGCTTGCATTTTATGGGGTGGCATGACCCTTATGACAGAAAATGTGGAATAAGGAAGACCTGACAGCTAGGCAAAACCTGGATTAGTCTGACATTTCTAGCTGGTAAAAGCCCAGAACAGTTCATTTCCACGGGACAAATCTTCAGTGCTCCAATGTGACAGGCAGAGCCTGTGTGGTTCTTTATTCCTGTTAGCCAGCACTGACAAAGATTTTGGCTGTCTGGCTTGGCAGTGGTGTCAGAGAGTAACAGCAAATGAAATACTCATATTGCTTCTGCACAAGATCCAGCTGCCTAGAAAAATCTATATATGTTCATGGCCAAGACAAACTGATGGGGCCATGTGGGGTTGCAGAGCCTCCAGTGTTCTTGTCTTCAGCCTTTCTCACGTACTCCTTGCTCTTGCAAAGGCTAAAATAGGAATGGATACCTACCAGATGAGGAATCTTATAAGGCAAGACAAAATGTGTAAGGTGCCCATGCTACAGAGCAAAATGATTTTCCAGTAACAGCAGCCCAAGCAATGCTCATCTCCCACAAAATCACATGGAAATTTGCTTTAATTCCCTGGAAAAACCCCAGCAGAGTTCTTCTGTATTTAGCAAGTCATATGATATGATTGTTAAGATGCTTCCTGCTTTTCAGGAAACACATTGGTGTTTCTGTCAGGGCTGTTGCTAAGACTATTTCTATTTCCTGGAGTTTTTAAGGACTAGTGAGAAATTTATGTCATAGCAGAATAGTTAGCAGAGTAGCTGTTTTCTTTTTCAGCATGATAAATATGCTGTGTTTTCATATGCAAGAATATCAACAAGTGTCTATCCAGTGATTAACTGCCAAAGCAATAAATGTCATCCCTGTGGTGGATTCACTCTGAAAGCTTGCAGCAGGCTGGTAAATGCTACTAAACCTTACATTCACCTTTAGGAGGAAGGTCCCAGCATCAGTGTTGTTACTTTCTGTCTTTGTTAGTTTGAAGGTTTTTCATGCAAGTATAAAACAAGGGGGGAAAAATAATCTTAAAACAGCTTGGCTTTGGGATTTTTTTTTCCCCCTGGCTTCCTGAGGAAACAAAACACGAGAACTCATGCTCTGTGCAAGTGTGTGCCCATATATCTCTACCACCACCTCCATTTCAATCTGTCAACCTGACAATAATCTTCAAGAGGCACATGAATTCCTGAGATATTGCAGCCACAATTAAAGAGTCTAGAAACAGCTCAAGAACTTGACAGCATGGTCAAAACTTTTAAAAGGGGAAGTGAGACAGCAAAACATACACAGAGAGGAGTGAAAAATCTCTTCATGCATTGAGAGAGTTGGGGTTGTTCAGCCTGGACAAGATAAGGCTCCAGAGAGAATTTAGAGCAGCCTTCCAGTATTTGAAAGTGGCCTAAAGGACAACTGGAGAGGGACTTTTTACAAAGGCATGGAGTGACAGGATGAAGGATAATGGCTTCAAACTGAAAGAAGCTGGATTTAGATTAAACATTAGGAATAAATTCTTCACCATGAGGGTGCTGATGCACCTGAACAGATTATCCAGAGAAGTTGTGGAAGCTCCAAGCCTGGAACTGTTCAAAGCCAGGTTGAATGTGGCCTTGAGCAACCTGTTCTAGTAGGAGGTGTCCCTGCCTGTGGCAGGGGGTTTGGAAATAGATTATCTTTAAGGTCCTTTCCAATACAAACCTTCTATGACTCTATGACAGCAAGGCTAACACCAGTAGACACATTTATCACCGGTGTTCTGCAGCTTATGTTTTGCCTGGAGAAGCCACTGCATTTTATATGATCCTCAAAGAGTTTCTTGCTTTGTTTCCTCCTGTTAAACTTATTGCTGTGGAAGCTGTGGTGTCACTAATTGTCACCTATGCTCAAGATAGTAATCAGGGGTTTGCTTTAATGCTGTTCACCTGTCTGCTTTATAACTGTAGCTGTCAGTGGAGGTGATGCTGGTGTTTATGTTTTAGCCCCTGAGATGTGGGCTGAACTTTGTGATGTTAATGCAGAGGTCACTACATCAGCTCAGGGGTAAATATGCTTTTGGGTGAAATGTCTGAGAGAGAAGGTGAAGCAACACTGGTGGACTCTCCCCAGCTTATCAAAAGGAGGTTCTAGCTGCATTTTCACACTGTTGGGTTTTTTTCACTGTTTGCCAAGATGAATGAAAACCCACTATAACACCAACACTGAATATTAACATGTCTGAGTTCAGTTGCCTGGGTACTTTCCAGCACTTGCTGGTTTTCTCCTTTGTAACGCACTTTCTGTCCATAGGAAAGGAATATTTTCCTTTAGCCCTTCGTTTCTCCCTGTGCTTAGCCTCAATGCTAACAATAACTCATCGGGGACGTCTTGCAAAGTTGGACATAGTGACTTTTACATAACAACTGCAGCAGCTGGAGAGGAGGGAGGCTTGTACCTGCCTGTTTTGTCAGGCAGAGTATGTGCTTGGTGTGGCTGTGTTTTTAACTTCCATTCTAATAGGTCACTTAGCTACATAAACAAACAGAGCCAGAGGATGGGCTGCATTCTGTGTTCAACAGCCAGTAAAACATCTCAGTGAGTGATTTCTTATAGCTACAGCCAAGAGTATGAGAATACAAAGTTAAGGCAGGGATTTATCCATTTTCAACTCTCCAACCTCTCCACACATTGGAGATTTTTGGGGATTGAGCTTTTGAAGGACAGAGTGATACCAAGTTTTAGCCAGAATGTGTACTCTCTATTGTCTAAATCACACAGTGAGAGGTCCAGTTGTAAGAGGACAAATCTGAGATACTGCTGACTGGCTGTTGGAGTTTGTCAACTCTGAATAGATGCCAACACAATGCAGAGCTTATTAGTGAATTCCTGGAGTTTTGAGTGTGGGAAATATCAGAATGAGGACAAAATGGTCTCTTAACTAGAAGTGATGGTAAAAATATGTTCTGACCAGGTGAGTGCACTGACATCTAACCTGGTAAAGTTAGCTAATGGTTGGACTTGATGATCTTAAAGGTTTTACCAACAAAAACAATCCTGTGATTCTATGATTCTATTATTCTATTATTCTAATCTAGAATTACATCCCTGATATTAGTCACTACTAGATGCTAGGGAAAGAATATGTTACTGCTCCCTCCAAAATGCCTTTCTACATCCTAATGATCAGTAATTAAGGCTTTGTTGAACAAAGAACAGACCTGTGCCATCATATTTAGCAGTCCTTTGGAAGCATCCAAAAAGTTATATAATTGCATTTTAAACCCAGTTACAGTTTCAGCCTCCAGAGTTGCCCATGGCATTGCCTGCCACACACAACTCAGTTCTATTCTGTGAAGCACTTCTTTTTGTTGTAAAGCTGGTGTCTCTGTTTGGTCCCAAGAAACAAGAACTAACAGTTCCTCATGACCTTTGTAGCTGTGTGTAAGGTGTTGGTTTTAGTATTTGTTTTGTTCTTCCTTTCCCTATCTGTCCAACATTTTCTGAGATCAAAGTATTAGCATAATTAATCTTTGAGGGGAACATTGCACTCCTAAGATAGTCCTTGCTTATCACCCTTTGCTGTGTGTACTAATTCTACTGCAGTTTCTGTGCAATGGTAGTGAGAGTTTACAAGTCATGGCCATCAATTTAGGCAGTGGTATAGGATGCTTCCTGCTCTAGTCTTTATTTTCTAATAACTCTTAACATTGTTTCCTCTCTGGATTGCTGCTGAGTTACTTTTTTCCTATTTTTTTTTCATGGAACTATCCACACTGCCTCCAAGGTGTCTTCTAGATCCCTTCACTGGACACAGGGTTGTTTTCCCTTGTGTTAGGCAGTTCTGAATGTTTTGTTCAGGTCAGTGTCGCAAAATACTTCTGAAACTGAGTGGAACTGATGGCAGTTTTGACTACTCTGAAGACTGTTACAGAATCAAGAAAAGTTCATCAGTGGACTTGGTAGTGCCAGGTTAATGTTTTGACTCCGTGATCTTTGAGATTGGGGGTGCTGGTTGATGGTAGGATGAACATGAGCCTGCAGTGTGCCCAGGTGGCCAGGAGGGCCAATGGCATCCTGACCTGCATTAAGAACAGTGTGGCCAGCAGGAGCAGGGAGGTCATTCTGCCCCTGTACACTGCACTGGTTAGGCCACACCTCGAGTACTGTGTCCAGTTCTGGGCCCCTCAGTTTAGGAAGGAGGTTGACTTGCTGGAACGAGTCCAGAGAAGGGCAACGAAGTTAGTGAGGGGCTTGGAACACAAGCCCTATGAAGAGAGACTGAGGGAGCTGGGGCTGCTTAGCCTGGAGAGGAGGAGACTCGGGGGTGACCTTATTGCTCTCTACAACTACCTGAAGGGGGGTTGTAAACAGGCAGAGGTTGGTCTCTTCTCCCAGGCAGCCAGTACCAGAACAAGAGGACACAGTCTCAGGCTGCGCCAGGGGAAGTTCAGGCTGGAGGTCAGGAGGAAGTTTTACACAGAGAGAGTGATTGCCCATTGGAATGGACTGCCCGGGGAGGTGGTGGAGTCGCCGTCACTGGAGGTGTTCAGGAGGAGACTTGACAGAGTGCTTGGTTGCATGGGTTAGTTGATTAGGTGGTGTTGGATGATAGGTTGGACGCAATGATCTTGAAGATCTCTTCCAATCTGGTTTATTCTATTCTATTCTATTGTTTCCAACCTAAATGATTCTATGATTATTTATTTTCCCTGGATAGCTTTTAATTAAGCTGATCAGGTCAAAACAGCCACTGGATCTGATCTTGGCTTTTGTTGCTAAAGCAGAAGATCACCTCCATCTCATCCCATCCAGCTTAGTCTGCCTAAGAGCCTTGACTAAAATGTCTTGCAACAGGGATATGTATTGCAGCATGTAGGAGGGGAAAGCATAGGTGTTGGTTGTATTGCACAAACTATCTTTTCATGGTTTCATTCCATGAGAAAAAGAGAAAAAGCCTCTAAAGCAAAAGAATGGAGTCCCATCTAGGGTCTCAGTTATTTAACACTTAGTAAGCCAACCATCTATTTGAGATGAAATATGTTGCTTTCCAAGTACAAGAAATTCATCTCGCTGTGAGAACAATTTACAAGAGGAGGTTTACAGGTAAAATAAAGTAGAAATTGCCCTGGTGAGGTCTTGGGTTTAACAGGTGAGTCTCAGCTTTCTTCCTTACCCTTTTTCTTGAGTGGTGAGTGGCTCCTGGCTGCCACTTTTCCCTCACCAGCACAGATCCTACTCATCTGTCCCAAATGTCCAAACCAAATCAGTATACCGCCTCCAGCCTGCTTCACATGTGACTGTCTCAGATTACATTTGTAAGGAGGAGAGCACCATTCCTCTGCAGCACAAACAGCACAGCAGAAGCTAAGACTGGACAAATCCTGGCTTATTTTTAACAGCAGGGTCTGCAGCACTGTCAGGGGCGGGTGGGTACAGCCGCTGAAGGAATGTGATCTGAGCCTGAATGCACAAAAGCAGTTGAAGCATCGCCATCTGGGCAGGGTGCTCCCGCTTTGGAGTTAGGAGGGGAAGACAACATTTACACACAGAGAACCCAGCGTTTTCCTCTTAGAAAACTGCTCTGCAGCAGCGAGCTCAAAGGTGCATGCGCCGTTGCCTTGGCCTGCAGCGGGTTAGCAGCATTACCATATTAATGATTTAAAGGCTTACGAATGCTAAGAATGTAAGAGGTCAGTCTGGCCCATGGCCAGGACTCAACCCACTGCCCGCCCAGGCTGAATAATCCCTTTCACGCTCGGGTTGTTAAACGGTGTCCCGGGATGCAGGAGGAGATGGGGTTACAATGTATGGAGACTGCACAATCGAATGCCATTGCTTTGCTGGAAGGGTGTGGAGACACAGTTGTTGCCTGTGCCCAGAAGATTTGCAGAGGGAGGCATCTCTGTTGTATGAAACATTTTTGCTGTGGTGTCCCCTCTCTGTACTGAATAGGGACTTTATAGTACATGTGGCCTGTTTGATCTGTTGGGAGTTGGGCACAGCTCTGAGTAGTCAAAAAAGGTTTTTATCTCAGGGCAGCAGCTTGGTTAGTGTGGAAGATAGTTATGCTAAAAATGCTATGTAAACAAGGAGGCTGAGCAGTTCTATATAAAGAGACTTAATGTGACCTACAGATAAAGCAAGAGAGATATCAATATCTTTTTTACAATTTACATTTGCTCAAACACCTGCCCCCCGCCCCAGCCATGAAGTATTTTTAGTTTGAATGTGGCCAGAGGGATCTGGAAAAGGTGATGGAAGGCCACAAGAGGAACAACATAACAGGTGGCATGTTTAAAGGGGTCACCAGAGTATAGTATAGAAAAATAGCAGAAGGAACTTCAAGCTGGTGACATGTAGGTAATGGCATCAGACATAGAGAAAGGTTTAGATGAAAGGAAATGAGAGCAGTGGTGCAACAAGAGCTGGGAGCTTCCAGGGGAAAACCAGAATGTAGAAGTTGGGATTTTCTGGGGAAAGAGAACTAAGAACCCAAATGCCAGAACCAAAAAAACCCAACCAAACAAAACCCACAAACAAACAAACAAACAAACTCACCCCAAACCAAAACCAAACAAAAATCCCAACCATCCAAATCCAACCCTTTGGAGAGATGTAAGTCACAGAAGTAAAACTGACTTTTATCCATTAGATCTCCACTGCCTTGAGCCATTACTACTAGTAACACTCTATTGTAACAATCCTGTAGAGTAATCTATTGTAACAATAGAGTACTCTGTTGTAACAATCCTTCAGAGTGGCTTTTTACAAAAGCATGTAGAGATAGGATGAAGGGTAACAGCTTCAAACTGGAAAAAAATAGCTTGAGATTAGACATAAGGAAGAAATTCTTCACCATGAAGGTGGTGAAGCACTGGAATAGGTTGCTCAGGCAAGTTGTGGATGCTCCAAGCCTGGCAGTGTTCAAAGACAGGTTGGATGCAGGCTTGAGCAACCTGCTCTAGCAGGAGGTATCCCTACCCATGGCAGGGGGTTGGAAATAGATGATCTTTAAGGTCCCTTCCAAACCAAACCATTCTATGATTCTGTGATTGCTGATGGTGCTAGTGACAAAAACCTGCATTGTTTTCACTGATCACAACTCTTGTGAAAATTAAACATGGTGCTATGTCAGGGCCAGATAAGCCTAGGAGGAACTGAGAGAATTGTTTACTGAACTCAGTGGTCAGAGGTGTGAACTTATTAGAGACTGTACATTTCTTACCTAGATGACATTCTGATCCTAATGCACTTTGCAGGAAGTCTTTATAATGATAAGGAATCCCAGCTTGGTCATCTCATTCAAAGATGAAATGGCTTTTCTGGGAGACTGGAATAGCTGTTTGCTGCAACTATACTGCAGTTTCTGACTAAATTAGTTTATTGTTGAATAATCACTCAAAAAACATCAGTCATTCTGACAGATAGTCACTTTTATTTGGAGGGCATGATGTCCCAGAGGACTGGAAGCTGGCCAGCGTGGTGCCCATCCACAAGAAGGGCTGGTTGGATGAGCCAGGGAATTATAGGCCTGTCAGCCTGACCTCAGTGCCAGGCAAGATTATGGAACAGGTCATCCTGAGTGCAATCACACAGCACTTACAGGATGGCCAAGGGATCAGGCCCAGACAGCATGGATTTAGGAAGGGCAGGTCCTGCCTGACCAACCTGATCTCCTTCTATGATCAGGTGACCCGCCTGGTGGATGTGGGGAGGCCTGTGGATGTAGTCTACCTGGAATTCAGCAAGGCCTTTGACACCATCCCCCATAGCAAACTCCTGGCCAAGCTGTCAGCCCATGGCTTGGACAGCAGCACTCTGAGCTGGGTTAGGAATTGGCTGGATGGCCGAGCCCAGAGAGTGGTGGTGAATGGTGTCACATCCGGCTGACGGCCAGTCAGTAGTGGAGTCCCCCAGGGATCAGTGCTGGGCCCCATGCTCTTTAACATCTTTATTGATGATCTGGATGAGGGCACTGAGTCCATCATCAGTAAATTTGCTGACGACACCAAGCTGGGGGCAGGAGTTGATCTGCTGGAGGGTAGAGAGGCTCTGCAGAGAGACCTCGACAGGCTGGACAGATGGGCAGAGTCCAACGGCATGAGATTGAACACATCCAAGTGCTGGGTTCTGCACATTGGCCACAACAACCCCATGCAGTGCTACAGGCTGGGGTCAGAGTGGCTGGAGAGCAGCCAGGCAGAGAGTGACCTGGGGGTGCTGGTCGATGGTAGGCTGAACATGAGCCTGCAGTGTGCCCAGGCAGCCAGGAGGGCCAATGGCATCCTGGCCTGCATCAGGAACAGTGTGGCCAGCAGGAGCAGGGAGGTCATTCCGCCCCTGTACACTGCACTGGTTAGGCCACACCTCGAGTCCTGTGTCCAGTTCTGGGCCCCTCAGTTTAGGAAGGAGGTTGACTTGCTGGAACGAGTCCAGAGAAGGGCAATGAAGTTGGTGAGGGGCTTGGAACACAAGCCCTATGAGGAGAGGCTGAGGGAGCTGGGGCTGCTTAGCCTGGAGAAGAGGAGACTCAGGGGTGACCTTATTGCTGTCTACAACTACCTGAAGGGAGGTTGTAGACAGGCAGAGGTTGGTCTCTTCTCCCAGGCAGCCAGCACCAGAAGAAGGGGACACAGTCTCAGGCTGCGCCAGGGGAGGTTCAGGCTGGAGGTCAGGAGGAAGTTTTACACAGAGAGAGTGATTGCCCATTGGAATGGGCTGCCTGGGGAGGTGGTGGAGTTGCCGTCATTGGAGGTGTTCAGGAGGAGACTTGACAGGGTGCTTGGTTGCATGGGTTAGTTGATTAGGTGGTGTTGGATGATAGGTTGGATGCGATGATCTTGAAGGTCTCTTCCAACCTGGTCTATTCTATTCTATTCTATTCTATTCTATTCTATTCTATTCTATTCTATTCTATTCTATTCTATTCTATTCTATTCTATTCTATTCTATTCTTTGAATGCAGATCAGGACAGTATTCTGCAACTGTCATAGGCAGCTTTTCTAGGTGACCTTCCTGAGTAGGTGAGAAAGCATTTGGTACAGGAGGCACTGAAATGATGCCTTTTGCGTGTCAGCTTTTCAGGAACAAAATAGAAACAAGGGGCAATGGGTGGAGTTTGAGGCATAGGAAGTTCGATGTAAACATGAGGAAAACTTTTTTCACTGTGAGGGTGACAGAACACTGGAACAGTCTGCCCAGGAGGGCTGTGAATCTCCTCCTCTGGAGATACTCAAGACCTGCTTGGATGCATTCCTGTGTGATCTGGTATAGGTGCACCTGCTTTGGCCAGTGGGGTTGGACTGGATGATCCTTCTAGGTCCCTTCCAACCCCTAACATTCTGTGATGCTGTGACTCTGTGAGAAAGTACTGCAGGCCTTTGTTTGCCTAGCTCAACAACAGATTAGTAGGTCTTATATTTAATTAAGATTATTTTCTTGCTTACTCTTTCCTGGTTTTTGAGAAGGGGGAAGAACATTTGAAAACTCTACTTAAAGAGCAGCAGCAAACAGGTCACACACCTATGCAAGCAAAGACGCTTTGTAATTAGAAGTGCTTTTAACATAAAGGATTCTTGACTTCATGGTCTAATTACAAAATGTGTCAGAGTTACTTATACCTAACTTTAAGACTTTAAAGGAGTTCTTAGATGTCTGGGATTTCCCTGGGTCTATAACAGACTGACTACCCACATCATTAAGCTACTGTTTTCTCAAATACAGTTGTTGCCTGCAGTTTGAAGCTTTGAGGTTTTTTAACACACAACAGGATCACAACCAAGCTGTGACAATAGTCATATTACTTAAAACTACCCCAAACCCAACCTATACATAATGGATACTAATAATTAAAGCAGACTTTTTAGAAAGCTCATCATCAATCAACTTTTTACATTTGAAATGTATTATCCTTATTCTGGAGTCTGTTAGGACACCCTGTATTTCCAGTTCATTAGCTGCTTTATAAACCAACTAACAGGACTGTTTCAATGTTCTCTTTCAAGTGATAATTAATACTTATTCATAAATATTCCTAACCAAGAATCCATTCAGAGCCAGGCCTACTAAGAGTGACTCAGACTGATGTGTGACCTTAGTAAAACCATGATTGAGGTTAGTATTATAGAATCATAAAATGGTCTGGGTTGGAAGGGACCTCCAAAAGTCATCTAGTCCAACCCCTCTGCAGAGAATAGAATAGAATAGAATAGAATAGAATAGAATAGAATAGAATAGAATAGAATAGAATAGAATAGAATAGACCAGACCAGACCAGACCAGACCAGACCAGGTTGGAAGAGACCTTCGAGATCATTGCGTCCAACCTATCATCCAACACCACCTAATCAACTAAACCATGCAACCAAGCACCCTATCAAGTCTCCTCCTAAACACCTCTAGTGATGGTCATTCCACCACCTTCCCAGGCAGCACATTCCAATGGGCAATCACTCTCTGTGTAGGATTTCTTCCTAACCTCCAGCCTAAACCTCCCCTGGCGCAGCTTGAGACTGCGTCCTCTTGTTCTGGTGCTGGTTGTCTGAGAGAAGAGACCAACCTCTGCCTGTCTACAACCTCCCTTCAGGTAGTTGTAGCGAGCAATAAGGTCTCCCCTGAGCCTCCTCTTCTCCAGGCTAAGCAACCCCAGCTCCCTCAGTCTCTCCTCATAGGGCTTGTGCTCCAAACACCTCCCCAACTTTGTTGCCCTTCTCTGGACACGCTCCAGCGAGTCAACCTCCTTCCTAAACTGAGGGGCCCAGAACTGGACACAGTACTCAAGGTGTGGCCTAACCAGTGCAGAGTACAGGGGCAGAATGACCTCCCTGCTCCTGCTGGCCACACTGTTCCTGATGCAGGCCAGGATGCCATTGGCCTTCTTGGCTGCCTGGGCACACTGCAGGCTCATGTTCAGCCTACCATCAACCAGCACCCCCAGGTCCCTCTCTGCCTGGCTGACATCCTTCACTAGAGCAGGTTGCTCGGAGCTTTTTGAGCTGCTGAATATCTCTGAGGATGGGGCCTCAAGTACCTCCCAGAGCAACTTGTTCCAGGGTTCCACCACCCTCATGTAAAGAACTTCTTCCTAACATCCAATCTAAATCTGCTCTTCTCCAATTTCAAACCCTTGCCCCTTGACCTATCACTGCAGGCCTTTATAAACAGTCCCTCTTCATCCTTCTTGTAGGCCACCTTCAGGCCACTATTAGGTCTTTCCAAAGCTTTCTCTTGTCCATGCTGAACACCCCCAGCTCCCTCAGCCTCTCTTTGTAGCAGAGATACTCCAACCCCCTGATCATTTTCATGACCCTTCCCTGGACCCTCTCCCTCAGGTCCCTATCTTTCCTGTGCTGAGATCTCCAGAGATGGGTGCAGTACTCTAGGTGAGGTCTCACCAGAGCAGAGTGAAGTGGCAGACCTGCTGGCTATGCTTCTTTTAATGCAGCCTGGGATGCAACTGGCCTGCTGAGCTGCAAGTGCAGAGTGTTGGCTTATCTCCAGTAAACACTTTGTACTACAACAACTGAAAATTTTAACCCTGTGACTGGATTTTGTCTCTGCAAACACAGCTGTGAAAAGCCCCCTTCCCAAATGCTGCAAAATATTTGTTTCAAATGTCTGTGCTGCAAGTGAGCAGAAACAAGGTGGGGTTTGCTTATTTTTCTAGTGTTTTGTGCTTGTGCTGGGTTAACCTTGGCTGGCTGCCAGGGGCCACCAGAAGAAAATAATAAGAAAAAGGTTGTGGGTCAAGATAAAGATGGGGAGATCACCCACCCTTTACCAACAGCAAAACAGACTCAGCAAAGATTAAATTTATTGTGAATTAAAAATAGAGTAGGATGGTGAGAGACAAAGACAAAACTAAAAATACTTCACCACCACTCCCCCTCCTTCCCAAGCTCAGCTTTACTCCTTCATTTCCAGCTTTTCTATTTTCTCCCCCTGGCACCAAACAGTAGAGGAGAACGAGGGTCATGGTCAGTCCACAACAGTTCCTCTCTGTCACTTCTTCCTTTTCTCATCATGGGTCCTCCCCACAGGATACAGTACTTTCAGGAACTGCTTCAGTGCAGGTCCTCTCCATGGGGTACAGTCCTTGAAGAACAGACTGCTCAGCATGGGTCTTCCCCTTGCCTTAGGTCCTGCCAGAAAATCCATTCCTGTGTGAGGTCTCCAGGGGCTGCAGCTTCCTTTAGGGTCCTCCATGGGCTGCAGTGTGGCTATCTTCTCTGGTGTGGTTGTCCGTGGGCTGCAGGGGGACAACTTGCTTCATTATGGTCTTGTCTACAGGCTGCAGGGGAAGCTCTGCTTCAGCACCTGTAGCACCTCCTTTCTATGACCTTGATGTCTCCAAGGCTGTTTCTCCCACATTTTCCTCAGTCCTCTTTCACAGCTGCTATACAACATGTTTTTACCCTTGCATGTTTCCACAGAGACCACCATCTTGGCTGAAGGGGCTCAGCCTTCAGCAACAGTGGGCTCATTATGGAGCCAGCTGCAAGCAGCTCTGTACAAACCAGAGGCAGCACTGGTCTTTGCTCACAGAGGCCATCCCCACAGCACCCCTCCGCTCCTCACTGCCAAGACCTTGCCACTAAACCAAATACAGTGCAATGTTGTTCTTTTCCACAAGAACAACTCCGACCTTGCTTCCCCACAAGAGGGGAACAGCTCCCTAGTCAAGCTCTGCAAAACTGTCCCTTAAGCTAAATACAGAATGTAGTTATGAAATAAAAGTGCACTAGACTGATCATGCTTGCCATTTCTCCTGAAGACAAAGTTAATCCTGAGCTAGATAAAATGCAGTATTTCAAACTAAATTCTTATTTCCCTACAATCAAACATGTATGATTGTATCTGTAGGTAAATGACTACAGGGAGTACTCATGACACCTTATAGAAAGGGGTCTTGATCCTTACAGTACTTAGTGGAAAGTAGAGCTTGCCAAAGCCTTCTATCTCCTGTACTCAGTAGTCTCTTGCAACTTTGGTAAAAGGGGGAGGAACAAATTCCTTTTGTATGACAGCAAACACAGTTTGCATGGTTTTTCTGAGGCCAGAAAGTGAGTCAGCAGTAAAGAGTTAAGAGCCACACAATCATATCCAGTTACTTCCCTGCCACAGTTCAGCATTTGGAAACAATCTGTGCCAGACCATAGATCCATTTATACTCATGATGATTTCAGGAACAAGTTATTCTGAAAATTAATAGAGACAACATCCAAAGCCAGCATTTACTTTTATTTATTCAAGGACAGTGTTCCTTAAAATTGGCACCACACATCAGACAGTATAACCATCACTGACACCTAGTTCTCACCTATTCAATTTTCATAGCAAGTTAAACTATTGAGATTGAAAACTGAAGTGGCAAAGCATTACATTTTCCCATAGCAAAGCAGGAGTCCTCAGGGTTCTAAATATCTTAACTGCATATGCCACAAGATAAGTTAGAGAAAGCAGTGGTAATAACTCTAGACCCCACAAAGGGTACTTGCTAATATATAATGTGACTAACATACCACAGCAGTTAATACTGCCATTAAAACTTGAGGCATCATGTCAAAAACATACCTTGTACTTTGGTTTTCAACTGTTCTGGGTTTAACTAAGGAAGCCTGTGCTTTTGGTTCAAGGGCTGTCTTAGGAAGAAGCATACTGAAATGGTTTAGAGCTATAATTGTAGTCAGTTACAAGTGATCACATTCACACTTCACAGTTATCTTCAGAATTACCAACATCTCCTATAGTGTGAACACCTACCTCTCTACTCACTGTATTGAATAAACTTCCATCTCAAAGTCCTGCTTTCCCCTCTTTACCCTTCCCTTCTCTGTAGGGAAGAGATTCACGATGTTTCCTAGAGCATATTCCTAATGGTCCAAGAAACTTGGACTCTGCCTTTTCCTCTCCTCCTGGACAGAAAAGGTTGTAGCGATTTTTCTGCTGAAAGAATAGGAAAGTGCAAGAAAGCAAAAACTTCATGGGTTTATGAAAGGAAGGAAATGAAGTAATGATAAATTACACACAAGCTACTAAATTCTTCATTCTAGTCACAAAGAGAGCAGCTTTCTTTTGCCTGCAGAATGTGAACAGTGCTTGAGTCAACCAGATCAAGTACTTCAGTGAAAATTCCTTTTTTGGTCACTAGAGAGTATGACTTGGTGCATTGTTAGTAAGTGATGCAAAGCAACAGGCAAAAAGGGCTAGTGCGAGGAAGGAGGCAGTAAACATGTTTCACACCTTCCATGTCACTGATTCCAAGCCTTGACTGCTACAGTAACAACTGCAGATTAATTGAGTTTATGGAAAGGAAAATTAAAGCTAAAAGTGTCAAGCAGAAACCTGACCTCTTCTCTAGATACCTGCAGTAAAGAGCCTGTGCTTTAGTTTGTATCCTGCTAGGTATTGTACACCACTTGCATATAATTTTCTGGAAGACAGATAATGCTGAAACTGTTCTTTGCTGTGTACCACATACAGATGAAGTCAAAGCTATGCCTCCTAAGCAGTCTGTAAAAACCCAAACACTACAGGAAACTCGTTCCAACTCAGAGAATGACAAACTCCTCCAGTTTGACCCAGTGCCAAAACTTCATCTCTGGACAGAAGCTGGTACAGTAGCAAATATCACTCCTCAAATACTAACCCTGTGGCAAACCCCAGATTCAGAAGCAATTAAACAATTTTTGGATACTTAAAAATTCCAAGACACTTCTCCCCCCTTTTGAGAAAACATCAAAGCTGAGTTACCTTGTTTGCATTTTGCAGAGGGAGATGCTCTGAGATTGAGATTTTGCAGCTCACATGACCTTCAGCAGCTCAACTTTTAAGTGCTAAGCTGTCAGAAAAGCAGCTGCTTAAAAATACTGCAAATTCATACTGAGTTAGTGGTTTGGATCATATTAGGTTCTCAGATAGTGCCACTGGAAACTATGGAGTGTTAGTACTGTACCAATTGTTCCTGGCTAAAAAAAGCTGGAGTTTGAGACCTGCACAGTCCAGACTTGCTTTTGTATTACAGATGTTCACATAAAGCACTACTGAACTATGCAAGTTGCTTTGTTTTGGGTTTCTTAATGCTGATGTTTCCCCCATCAGCAAGATAAATATTCTTAGGAACACTGCATACAGTTTGCTGTCCTTAAAAGCTGAAAGAATTAATGACAAAGTCCCAGTTAAGACAATTCCCAGATAGGGGTAGAAAGGCTGTGGCTGACAGCTATCACAGCAACAATTGTTTGGGGGGGATGTCAAGAACAACATACATGAAGTATAACATTTCCATTTCAATATAACCCCTTTCTTACTACTCACAAAATAGTCTAAAGAAATCTGACAGTGCTGCAAGCTGCAGACATTCTTTGCTGTGAGGAAAGAATTAGTTCTCCCCTTGTCTGGAGCATTATGCCCTTCCCACTACTCCAGCAAACACTCAGTAGTAGATGGGAAATGCCAGAAATCAAGGGGGGGAAAAGCTTTTCTTCACTGTCTACTTATTAGTAGTATGACCACTGAAGAGACAGACAGAAACCAAGTGAGCTCATGTCCATCAGTCATTTTAACATTTGGATTTAGCCTGCTTTTCATCACCATTGTGATTTGAAAGGTACAGCTCCTCCAGGTGGCTAAGTCACACCCATAAAGAGAGGGCAAAATCATATGTGAGAGTGATTGCCCATTGGAATGGACTGCCCAGGGAGGTGGTGGAGTCACCATCATTGGAGGTGTTCAGGAGGAGATTTGATAGGGTGCTTGGTAGCATGGTTTAGTTGTTTAAGTGGGTTGGACACGATGATCTTGAAGGTCTCTTCCAACCTGGTCTATTCTATTCTAAAAAATTTCTGAATAAAGGTAAGAGCAATATTCCCAACATAAAGAGTGACATTGGAAGTGAACAGACCCAGCTGACAGGTCAGAATAGATGCCACCAACCGTGATGCTTGATCTTGTCAGTCTGTCAGCTCTTCTTTTAGCAGATTAGGTTTTGTTCCAACTGATCAGTGCAACTGATGCACATAGTTAATGGATCCCTGTATCAGCAGAGGCATGGCAAGCACTGTGAGCTCCACAATGGTCTTTTCCCTCTCACTCCTGCTGCTTTTTTCCCCTGCCACACTTGTGAACTCTGTCACTAGAGCTTCTCTTCCTAGGTTCCACCTGCTGTCAGATCAGACACAATTACCTGTATCTGCTGTCTCCTTAACAGCTTTTAGTTTTTATGCAAAAATATAACGTGAGCAAGCAAATGAAAACCTCCAAAGCCACACCTATGAACAACCAAAGTTGGGCTCTTTCACTTCAGCAACAGGAGTTTGTATTTTGACACAAAATACCCAACACTGCTCATTTTCCAGTTTTCTACACTGCTGAGGGCAAGCCTGCTGGAAGCTGGTTATGCTAGCAGGTCACAAAGCTTTGGAAAGCATTATGGACAATTCCATCTAACAAATAAAACTTTGCCCTTTGTTACAACTCGTTTTGGGAGACTATAAAACTGCAAATCCCCAGTTTAGAGCATACAGCTGTTACACAAGGCTGATGTCCTGCTGCGCTCTCCCAAACACAGGGGCATCAAAATCCAGCATCTCTTATGTGTACCTCAAGTACGGTTTGGGATGTACTGTGAACTTGTAACTGAACAGTAAGGATTACAGGAGTGATAGTTTTACCCCTGAAGGTAGTTTCAGCAGGTTGGTTGTAAGCCATATTCATGAAGCTACAGCAAATTATCCAACACTTAAGCAGAACTGGACACCAGACCTAAACAAATATATCAAGTTCTTCAACTGGTATGAGTGCTACTAACCCAAGCTTTCTGCAGGTTTGAAGGAAAATAGAGATACAATGAAATGTTTTAACTTGTTTTAAGGGAAATAAGGCTAAATTTTAAGCTTTTGCTTAGCTACTGTACTTCCTTCAATTAGTCTTTGCACCAGAGTAGACAGTCACTGGTCCAGCACTCAGTTGTAATGCATAGTTCCATTGCTAGCTGGAGTAAGTAAGTACACTTCACCCTTTTGTACTTCAATGCCAGTTGGGCACTAATACCAGCACTGTTAAGGATTAAAAAACAAAAACCACATCCCTCCCTCCCTCCCCCACCTTACAGCCCAATCTGTTCAGAAGGCAAGTAGACAGGCATGAAAAAAACCCAACTTACATTTTAATCTGTGCAAGAAGTGTTCCACTGGTTACAAAGCGTGCAGGTTTCCAAGTATACTTATTCTCCATTTGGAGTTGCTGGGGCCAAACCTTGCCCTCTCTCTTTTTGCCAAATCTCAGGCATTAGGCACCCATCTTTTTGGTGTGTTATGGGACTGTGAACACCAAACCCTTGTCTTATTACTGAGGCCTACAAAGCATCCCAAAGCATGGGATAAAACATTAGATCATGTCAGTCAGACAGCATCTCCTTCCTATAACATCATTACAATCAAAACTGGGCAAGAGAATGTCTTTAAGTCAAAGGATCCGAGATCAGAAGGGCAGCTGTGCTCACTACTCCCGCCTTGATCTTGCGCACATGTCGTCTTCATCATATTCACCCATCAACTGCAACATATAGGTCCCAGTGTAGAGAAGAAACTGTCCAGTTATTTGTGCTGCATGGGACATCAGCTGAAGCACCTTCCTAGAAGAAAAGAAATTTGTAGAAGAAAAGCCATTTCTGTAAAATTAAAAAGATGACATCACTCCTTTCCCCCCACCCACACCACCCCTAGGATGAGGCAGATCTAAGGACTCCCTTTCCTTCTCATTTCTTAAGAGCTGGCCAGTTTTCTACCTTCTTCAGGGAAAAAAAATATAGCTCTGTGGCCATTAACAAAAAACTATGGCCATGATGGCCAGATCAGAAAACACATTTAACAACACAGGCTGCCACCCTGTTAGACATTTACAGGCCTCTGGCAAAGCCATCACTCAACAGCACCACTGGAGATAACTTTACCTGGGAGCCCAGGAGCATTTCTGTAGCAAGGATCTCACCCTTAGGTCATTTACCACCACAACACTATGGGTGTTTCCAAGCTACAGGTCAAACTTGATTAGATCTGAAGCTGAGCAATCACATTACAGTGGATGCCCAACAGCAAAACAAGTGAAGCAAGGCAAATTAATGCTGTCCAAGCTGCAGCCTTTGGAATTCTCAGTTCACAGCTATTCTAGTTTTTAAAGATTTTAAAAGTATCAGTATTCAAATATATAATAATGTGTGAGAATCAGTACAGGTCACTGAATTACAGAGTGGCAGCAGCTGGAATGGACTGCTGGAGATCATCCAGTCCAAACCCCCTGCTAAAGCAGGGTCACCCACAGCAGGTTGCTCAGGATCACAATGTCCAGATATGTTTGGAATTTCTCCAGAGAAGGGGAATCTACAACCTCTTTGGGCAGCCTGCTCCAGTGCTCTGGCACCCTCACAGAAAATAAGTTTTTCCTCATGTTCAGATAGAACCTCTTGTGTTCCAGTTTGTGCCTGTTGCCCCACACCACTGAAAAGAGTCTGGCTCCATCCTCTGGACATCCACCCTTTAGATATTGATCAGCACTGAGAAGATGCCTTATCAGTCCTCTCCAGGCTACAGAGCCCCAGGTCTCTCAGCCTTTCCTCAGAGAGATGCTCCAGTCTCCTCAGAATCTTTGTCGCCTCTGCTGAACTCTCTGCAGGTAGTTCCCTGTCTCTCTTCAACTAGGGAGCCCAGAACTGGACGCAGATGTAGCCTCACTAGGGCAGAGTATAGGAGGAGAACCTCCTTCTACCTTCTGGTCAGGAGACTGAACTCCTGCTGCACTCCAGGAGACCACCGGTCTTCTTGCCTCAAGAGCACATTGTTGGCTCATGGTGAACATGTTGTTCACCAGGTCCTTCTTAGCAGAGCTGCCTTCCTGTATGTCAACCCCTAACCTGCACTGGTGTATGGGGGTTATTCCTCCCCAGCTGCAGGATTCTACACTTGCTTTCCTTGAACTTCATTAGGTTCCTCGCTGCCTAACTCTCCAGCCTGTCCAGGTTAAAAATAAAAAACAACCAAAAAAACAACTAAGATCAGGTAAGCATTAGAGGTCTAAAATATAAACTGTGGATCACCACAGGCTCACAGGGGAATAGAGATCACCATATCTGAATGGTCCTTCATTCAACTTAGTTATGGCTGTCTTCCTTCCATTATTCAAGAAACAACAGGGACAATACTAAGAGGTATATTCAAGCTTTATCCCACACAAGTTAAGTGGGCCTTCATCAGAGTGAAGCTGAGGCACTGGGGAAGGGGTACATAAGAGCTAGCAGGGATCAGATTATGAAGATTCAGAAACCAGACCAGCCTTCCTCTTCCGCAAAAAGAAAGGAGGAAGGTTCTCTGAATCCCTGTCTGAGAAAACATGCAGTTGTGAACTCTCTGCTGCTATCCACTTCTCCTTTGAGCTCTAGCAGAGAAGGCAAAATCTTCTTCCTACAAATGTTTGTTTTTCTCTTTTTTCTTCAATGTGGTAGAAGGTGGTTTGCAGTCAAAATCCAATGCACTTAAAGAGTAGAACCCCCTGTGCTCTGAGCCTGGGAGGCCTTTCGAAAACAGTCCCCTTATACACGCTTCCCGCAAGTACGCCTTTCCAACGTGTCCTTTCCTCCACCAGATGGCACAGGCCAAGGAGCTTTACAGTTGTAAAGAAAGCTGCACCTGGCACCGAGCTTGTGAGCAGCTGCACTGTGTCACTTGCACACAAGAGCAGTTGTTGCTTAAGCCATGGAGCAAGGTATTTGTCGAACCAGACATTTGATCCCTCAGTTGGACACTGCAGGGGAAATGCACTAATCAGACCTGGCAGGCTTCAATCCCCTCCCATGGATGAACAACTGCTGCATTTTAAAGTCCTCTCTCTTCACACTCTGCAGGTGGGTACAGGGAGAGGGCATCAGAGTTAGCATTTGGGAATTCATTAGCAGAGGGACTACACCAAGAACGTAACATCTGTCTTCAATTTCAACAGCAAGTTGAAACAGGCCATACCATTGTTGTGTCCAGGAGCACCCAAGGTTAACTCTTCTGTCACCTTTTTCTTTGGTAGCACTTTTTCCTTGTCCTGATACTGGCACTTCCCTTACAGCTCAACTTTGTAACGTAACAGTGCTTCTGGAAGAACTCCACAGCTACTTCAGCTGTTTGCTAGCACCACTTTTTCCCCCACCAGCTGCCTTGCATTGGCAGGGAGGCACAACTGTCACTTCAAACTCTCCTTAGCAGTGCAATTTCCAGTGCTAATCCTCATCTCCACAGCAGATAGCCAGAAATCAGACTGTTCGGCTCAAGAGACTTGACAAACACAGGAACTGGAGGGGTGCAGCTGTTCAAGGATAATTTTTTTTGCTTTGAAGAACTCCTAATGAAGCCAGTTCTACAGGTGGGTGTAGCACAGAGCTGGATAATTACTGCAGTATGACCAGAGATGGGTCTCATCTGCAGCCACACCAGCTGTGGCCTGAAAGATTAAGCAAAGGACCACCTAAGTAGAGTGGCAGAGGTCAGTTAGACTGGAAGCCAGGGAACAAAATTACCATTACAATGCATAGTATCTGCATTTTGGGATGAAGGATTGTTTGAAGATTTTGGACTAAAGACTACACTTTGCTCAGGGGAAATGGAAACATCACTTAGGATATACACACCCCTGTCTGTTCTGCACAGAGCAGCTCTGACCCTCAAGTCATACAGCAATGCCACATATTGTGTTTCAACCACATTTTGAAAGCCAGGTTGAGAATCTCAGGACTGCAGCTTCAACAGCTGTCAAAGTATGGCACCTCTGTGAAGGTATCTGAACTAGATCCTTCACACAGCTAGTTTTGACAAGGTGCAGACCTTCAGCACACTGTTGAAAGCAGTGGTTGGGACAGGTATTATTTTGCCCCATGTAAGGCAGCATTTCCCAACCACCAGATCTCCTAAACTCACAACCACCACAGCTTAGTCCTGCAGGAGACAGTGGTCCTTGTCAGGCTCCCTTAGTTTGCTTAGAGACCAACTGGCTTTAAAACAGTGACATCAGAGCCTTACTACAGGTTGCAAGTTCACATGAAGACAACAGACAGTGTCATATCTCTTCCATTTTCCTATGCCTCTGTGTTGCTCAGGTGCTGTATTTGGCAGATGATCATTGCAAAATCTGAGCAAGCTTTACCATAGAATGCTTTGGGTGGGAAGGGACCTTTAAAGGTCACCCAGTCCAACCCCCCTGCAATGAGCAGGGACATCTTCAACTAGATCAGGTTGCTCAGAGCCCTATCCAGCCCAACCTGGAATGTTTCCAGGCATGGGGCATCTACCACTTCTCTGGGAAACCTGGGCCAGTGTTTCATCACTCTCAGTGCTAAAAATTTATTCCTTTTATGTAGTCTAAATCTCTCTCTTGTAGTTTAAACCCAACACCCCTTGTTCTGTAACAGCAGGCCCTGCTAAAAAAAGACTGTCACCATCTTTCTTATAGGCACCCTTTAAGTAGTAAAAAGCCACAACACTGTCTTCCCAAAGCCTTCTCTTCTCCAGCCTGAACAACCCCAACTCTCTCAGCCTGTCCTCATAGCAGCTTCAGACCTCTGATAATTTTTGTGGCCTCCTCTGAAACCACTTCAACAAATTCATGTCCTTGTACTGAGGACTCCAGAGCTGGAGCCAGCACTGCAGGTGGCTTCTCAGTAGAGCTAAGCAGAGGGGCAGAATCCCCCTCCCCCAGTTGACCACTAAGACCTCTGCCATTATATCTCATCCCTCTCATATCATCCCCTTGAAGTCCCCCTTCAAAGAGCCCGATGCATCTTCCTCAGCTTCCTGCATTCTTCAAGCCTGTTGAAGGAATCTGGGAAAATTCTCTCATGAGAACAAAGAGACTTTATCTACACCCTCGCTGGCAAGATTTTTGCCTTGGGGAAGAACTTAAGATTCTACCAAGTCAGATTTCCACAAATCAGTTGTCCACCTTGCAAAGGAAGATTCATCACATAGGCTGCTATGTAGGAATTAACAAAACCACAAAGTTTACAAACACATTTGCTTCACAGAACCAATAAGCAAACAATTTCACCTTGACACACACACCTGATCCACAGTGGAAACAGACTTACCGCAGTAGGCTTTTTGCTCCCATACATTTGATGTCATAGGAGACAGAGTAGATCTCATAGAAGGTTGCCTTGATGTTTAAGCAGCCAATAAAATCCTTTGGGTTCAGCTTGTACAGATCAAATGTGATGTTAGCTACTCCCATTTTCTTCTTGCGTTTCACAGTGGCAACTCCATTTCTTGTCTAATTTGAAAAGAGGGAGGGAGACAGTTTGGGTCATGACCCAGGGAGCTACAGCAAGACAGTTGCTAATAGCACAGCTTTTCAGAAGCAGTTTGCTTATTCCAGGCTTGGGGCTAGTTCTCATTCAGTTTTCAACTAGAATTAAAAGCATTAGCACAGAAAACCCATCCTGTAGTTTATGGAATATTGTTCAAGTCCTGAGCAAGTTTCTGAAGCTGTTCCAGACACAGAAGTTCTACTGTGACACACCACCTCCTGAATATTTCTTGCCTATAATACAGCTTCTTCTTCAGAGTACGCTGAAGCCACAGGGGAGACATCCACTACTGATTAGGCTGAGGGTTTAATCATAGAATGTTTTTTGTTGGAAGGGACCTTTAAAGGTCACCTAGTCCAACTGCCCTGCAGTCTGACAGGAACATCATCAACTAGACTAGGTCACTCAGAACCCTGTCCAACCTGACCTGGAATGTTTCCAGGGATAGGACACCTACCACTTCTCCGGGCAACCTGGGCCAGTCTCTTACCACCCTCAGCATGAAAAATTGTCTTTCTTGTATCTAGTCTAAGTCTTCCCTCTTTTAGTTTAAATCCATCACCCCTTGTCCTGTCACAACAGGCCCTGCTAAAAAGGTCTGTCTCCATCTTTCTGATAGGCCCCTTTAAGTACTGAAAGGCCACAAGGAGGTCTCCCCAGAGCCTCCTCCTCTCCAGGCTGAACAACCCCAACTCTCTAACCCTATCCTCACAGCAGAGGTGTCTCAGCCCTTATTTTTGTGGCCTCCGCTAAATCTGCTCCAATAGGTGCATGTCCTTCCTGTTCTGAAGGCACAAGAGCAAGTGCAGGGTCCTGCATCTGCGTCGAGGCAATCCCAGGCACAAATACAGGCTGGACAGTAACTGGCTGGAAAGTAGCCCTGAGGAGAGAGACTTGGGGGTGCTGGTGGACAAAAAGCTCAACAGGAGCTCTCAGTGTGCACTTGCAGCCTGCAAAGCCAATCAGATCCTGGGCTGCATCAGGAGAAGTGTGGCCAGCAGGTCGAGGGAGGTGATCCTCCCCCTCTACTCAGCCCTGGTGAGACCCCACCTGGAGTACTGTGTCCAGTTCTGGAGCCCCTATTACAAGAGGGATGTGGAGGTGCTGGAACGTGTCCAGAGAAGGGCTACAAGGATGATCAGAGGGCTGGAGCACCTCTCCTATGAGGACAGACTGAAGGAGTTGGGGCTGTTCAGTCTGCAGAAGAGAAGGTTCTGAGATGACCTAATTGTGGCCTTCCAGTATCTGAAGGGGGCCTACAGGAAGGCTGGGGAAGGACTTCTCAGGATCTCAGGTAGTGATAGGACTAGGGGGAATGGAATGAAGCTGGAGGTGGGGAGATTGAGGTTAGATGTGAGGAGGAGGTTCTTCCCCATGAGAGTGGTGAAACCCTGGAATGTGTTGTCCAGGGAGGTGGTCGAGGCCCTGTCCCTGGGGGTGTTTAAGACCAGGCTGGATGAGGCTCTGTCCAGCCTGATCTAGTGTGGGGTGTCCCTACCCATGGCAGGGGGGTTGGAACTAGATGATCCTTGTGGTCCCTTCCAACCCTGAATGAAACTATGAAACTATGACCCAGCACTGCAGGCACGGTCTCACCACAGTGGAGCAGAGGGGCAGAATCCCTTCCCTTGACCTGCTGCTCACAGTGCTTTGGATGCAGCCAAGGATTGAGTTTTTAAGTCAAAAAGCAAAGGGGGAACAACGTGGAAAGTCATCTTTCACTTTAAATACAGTCTCCTTTATGGAAATCAGCCCTTGTCTCCTTCAGGGCTGACAGTGATGCTCGCAGGATCGCTTGCTTCAAGAAAACGAAACAAAACACACCCCCTAAGAAACAAGCAGAAACCACAGAAGACCCAGATTTACAGAGCCCCCTAGTGGACACCCAGGTCAGCACATCCCGCTCAAGGCTCATCATAGCTGCCAAGCTGCTTTATGCATGTGAAATGAAGCAATCAAGTTGTGCAAGACTGGGCCTTTCTGCACTCAGTGCCATAAATCAGCCCAAGTCAAACACGGGATATCATTAGCCAGCAATTTCATGCCTGTTTTATTTCGATAGCCTCTGAGCTGCAGAATATGGGCCCCTGTCAACAACAGTCTGGACATGTACAAGTAGTTGGTATGCTTGGTAGCAGATCTCCTCCCCCTGCCACATTAGCACCCAGAATATTTGGATGAAGCATGACAGAGCTTGTGCTATGATAATCTGTTAAGCTATGGCAGTCCTTCTGTTGTCATCCTGTAAAAGGGCAGCATCCAAACATTTTCTGCTGCAGTGCCAGACAGGACATTAGGGTAGTGGGGAAAGGAGCAAGGTAGTCATATCCTGGCTGCAGCTTCTTTTGTGCTCCTGGAGCTCATGGCCCAGACACAGTAGGGGGAAAAAAAAATTTCAAACTGTCCACATTGCCACAGGAGACTGAGAAAAATGGGGACACAACTGAGGCACTTGTGTGTGATCTGAAAAATGGCAGTAGGTCTGCTTACAGGTCCACCTCAGCTAGCTCTGCACATGGTAGAAGGAACTGCTGATAGTTTTCTAGCAACAACCATGTCTTGGAAAGATAATTAAGAGTCTGATTCTTCTTAACATATAGAAGACTATCTCTTTCCCCTCCAACCCACAATCTAACCTTTAAAGACATTGTATTTTTAACTTCATGCAGTCAAAGTCCTAACTTTGTCACAAAAAGCCTGAAGACAAAGTTGTTTCTGAGGCTTTCCCCTGTAATTCTTTTCAGTTGCTATGTTTCATTTCCATTCTTGGCAGATTCTTGCCAATGGTTCTATGCCCAAGCAAGGGACAAAATCCAAACTAAATTGATTTGTCATTCAGGAAGGCTCAACATGGAGCTGATACCTTGCCTTCTTTACAGAAGTTTTCTTCCTTTTCTCCCCTCCTTCTAACATTTTTAGCAGCCACAGACATTCTTCCATCCACTTCTAGTTAAGTGAGACGTAGTCAGCACTTACTTGTGTCCATTTCTCTCCTTTTTCTAGAACCATGAAGTGTGTATTATCATCCAGGGACTTGAAGAACTCTTCTGTGTCCACAACTGTGCCATCTTCCTCCAAAACCAAAGTGACTATTCCAGCAGATATAAGAAAGGCATCTAAAGTCTGAAAAATAAACCAGTAGATGTAAGCATTTGAAAGAGGGCCCATCATTTCACATCAAGACTCACCAGACATTCTCCTGAACTTCCCTAAAAATGCTGTTTAGAACAAGAATCTGTGGATTGCCCTTCTGGGACACTGTACTTCACTAAGTTTCATCCAGAGTGGGAATGTTTGCTGTACCTTGCTGATGAGCTCTTGCAGACTGCTTGCAACAATTCCTTTCCGGCTGCTTCGGGAGGCATTGGACACACGGAAAGGTCTCCCTGCAGGCATGAGAGGAGGGAACAGGGTCTGTTTTGTTACTGCTCCCATAGATGCTCCCATGGATACCAAAGATCTAAGACAAATGAAAAATCAGCACAGTTATAAAAATCATTATGCCAAGTACTGTGAGAAGGAGGAAGATTGTGGAGTTCAGTGACATAGGCATAATATGCAAGTTATTACAGAATCACAGAACACTAGGGGTTGGAAGGGACCTCTAATGATCATCCAGTTCAACACCACTGCCAGGGCAGGATCACCTAGAGTAGATCACACAAGAACATGTCCAGGTGGGTTTTGAATGTCTCCAGAGAAGGAGACTCCACAACCTTTCTGGGCAGCTTGTTCCAGTGCTCTGTCACCCTCACAATGAAAACATTTTTCCTTATGTTCATGTGGAACCTCCTGTGCTCCAGCTTGCATCCATTGCCCCTTGTCCTATCACTGGGCATCTGTCCTCCTGACACTCACCCTTCACATATTTACAAACATGAATGAAGTCACCTCTCAGTCTCCCTCCCTACAAGCTGAAGAGCCCCAGCTCCCTCAGCCTTTCCTCATAAGGAGATGTTCCACTCCTTTTCCCCTCTTTGTGGCTCTCTGAGTCTTGCAAGCAGTTCCCTGAGCTCCTTCTTGAACTGAGTGGCCTAGAACTGGACACAATATTCCAAATGCAGCCTCACCAGAGCAGAATAGAGGGGGAGGAGAACCCCTGTAGACCTACTAACCACAGGTCATATTAGACTTGTGGAGTTTGCTTTCAAAACTAAATACTACAAAGCCCTAAAGATATGTCTCTGAACTTTGTCTTGCCAGTAACATTTGAAAACACTTCCAAAATGAAAAAGCATTTCAAGCAGACATGGGCCACCTCTAGCTCAGCTGATGTCAAGGTCACTATTACTGTGAGGGTGACAGGTTTTAAGACTGAATTGGAAAGGTAGCAGCTCCTACTGCACTTGGCCACTTTGATGATTCTTTTTAACTGCAAGATAAACAGCCAATGAGATAACACACAAAGGTCCTTTCAACTAGTCGGATATGAGCTTGCTTTGGGAGACTGAACATATCCATATTCAAAACATCTAGCATCAGAATGCAAAGAGGAGCTTTTCAACGTGGAATCATAGAACACCAGGTTTGAAAGGACCTCAAGGGTCATCTGGTCCAACCTTTCTTGACAAAAGCACAGTCTGGTCAAGATGCCCCAACACCCTGTCCAGCTGAAGCATATAGTTAGGCTTGACTTCTAACAGCCAAGGCATTTACCTTGTAAACAGTATCTGCAGCCTATAAAACTTCATCTAGTTGTCAAAAATAACAGAGTAATACTTGTTTGTGCCCCAATGTACCAAAAGAAGCCAAATTAAATGAAAACTACATAAATGCACAGTGTTGGAGCAGGCTGCCAGAGAGGCTGGAAGAATTCAAACACTTCTAGAAAGAAGTTTTCATTTTTTCTGGGCAATCACATGTTTTGATAGTGATAGCTGAGGTTCCCTTACATAAACTGAGTGCATAATACTGCTAACTGCCAAGTCCCCACAGCCCTGCTCCTAACTACACCCAGTGACAGCTTTTGCTGTCTAAGTTACATTGGTTAATTCAACAACCAGCTTTCCAAACATCACCCTCTGCATGACATCTGGGAAGGACTGCTCTCTAACAAGTCTTTTAAGGGGACACAATACTTTGTCTCTCACATTCCTGGACTTAACCCCCTGCATAGCCTTTGCTCCTTGAGTTTCACAGGAGTGGGAAAAGGATGCATCCCTGTTTTGTTCCATATAGATGTCAAAGGTTAGTTTTGCATAGGAAAAACTGTTCTCAAACACTTTCACAGCAAGAGAAGGAGTGAACTGGCAGCCTCTTTCTGCAGCCAGAGTGAATACAGGAATTCGTAGGACAATGGTATAATGTTACTCAACTAATGTTGTCCCAGTCATGCCTTCTGTACAAGCCCACATTGGCCAAGGAGAATATCTTTTCCAAACCTCTTATCTGCTCTTTAAGCATGTTTTTTTTTGGATGCATACAAAGTAATTTTTGTGACTGCTGAATTTCATTGATTAATGTACTTTCTGTTCTCATTCTGAACTGCTCTTCTACAGGGCTTAGGGCTGAAGCCTTTCCTCTGTACACCAAATTTTACCTTCCTCAAATGCTCTTCAGCATTATTGGTGCTTTTATTTATTTTTAAAGGGCAGAGGATGTTCAGCACCTGTATTCTATCTCAAGCTAATACCATCTTGGTAGTGCTGATTAAACACTGGGTCCCTGGCTTTCAGCAGTTTGTGTATATGCACATGGCTGGAGGAAATCTCTCATCCTTCCTGCAGCAAAGCTGGTGAGAATGAGCAGTCAGCATGGTTTTCAGGAGACAGGTGCTGCTTCATATTAGAGAACTAGTATGCACTTTCCTCCTGGAGAAGTGTTGAGACCAAGGAGAACAAGGTGACAGAGTAGCACTGTCACAGGCATTGAATCTCCACAGAAGGGAAGCATGCCAGGATAGGGCATTTGTTAATCTCCTCACTAAATTAATCACCCCACTGGGCTGTGGGCACTTCCCATTCTGAATCACTTAAGTCTTTTCCTCAGATATGAAGCCTGCTTCTCTGCCTCTGGGCAGGTGACTCCTTAGGGCACCCTAATATCAGGAAGCACAACACTCAGGGCTCACAAGACACTTTCAGAGGTAGCTACATCCTGTTCCCTCTCATGCACATGAACACCAGCACGTAGAATAGTTACTTGAATGGTATGTACCAGTGGTGTGTACTGCCAAGATCTTCCTTTTGCAAGGACTGAAAGTGTCAGTCCTTTTGAAGAGTTTCTTTCCCACTACTTAAGCCAGGTTGTCACTCATAAAAGACAAATCATCATGAAAAAAGCCAAAACATACATTGTAATCCAGAAGGAACACTGCTGGGGACACAGCTCATGGACAGGACATGAGCTGCAAGAGTTCACCTGAAGCACTAATTAGCACAGCCAGCTATACAAGCCGTATTTTGCAGCTCTGAGCACCTCATACTGCTGCCTAGTTCTAGCAGATGTAAAAGACTAGAGGGGAAAAAAATGAACCCAAAAGACTAATAAACCATGACTTTCATTAGGTCCACCAGACAGTCACTTAGCAGGAATCCAGGGAGATAAACAACAGTGATGCAATGACACCCACATTTCAGTGAAAGCAGTCAGTATCACCTTTAAACTATGCCTGCTTAGAAGCAGCGAGTCTTGTCACCAGTCAATAGGAAGTACTAGGAAACAAAAGCCAGTATGATTTAAAAAAGCCAGATAAGAGTGTGGATTTTTCCATTTCTGCTCGTATTTGCTGAAAATTTGGTTTTTCTTTGTTTCCCCAGAATCAAAGGCCACAGACTCAAATGGGCCAGCCTATATTCAGGGCACCTAGAAGGACTTACTTTTGCTGCAGCTGTCCTCAGAAACCAGAAAAACCTAACACAGTGAATTCCCCTACCACATCTGAGTTACCAAAAACAATTTTCTACTAAAAGCTGATCAGACTAAGTCAGGAAGCAAACCCTGGAGGAGAAAGGAACATACTAAGGCGCAGTTAGCTTTATTCGAAAGTTGAGTGACAGGTTAGTCATAGATAGCTCCACTATTGTTTTGTTGAAGTTGAAAAGATCAAGTCCTAGCTCTTCCCTAAAGGAAGCAGTGATCTTGTACCAATAGGAAACACAAAAATATAACTGAACGATCTTCAAACTCTAGCATCTTGTCCAGGTTGTTTTGAATAACTAAAATCTGCTAGAGAGGGACCTGCAGATACTGCCCCAGGCACTGACTGTAGTGTCAAGGCTAGTGGGATAGATGAATATTTTATTTTTAGGAGAATGTGGGATTTAAAAGCCTGCCTTGAGCCCTGTACACATATTTCATTCTATCTTTGTTTGCAATATGCCTCAAGTGTTTGTCTAAGAACATGGTGCAACAGTCTTCAGTCTCACTCAGAAAAGTCAACATTGCACAACACAAGTGGCTTCAGAACATGGCATGGTTTGTTTTTTAGGTCAGAGTTCCCAGACAAGTGACAAAGGCAGTAACAGCAATGGCAATGAAATTAAAACAAAACAAAACAAACAAACAGCAATTAGTCAGGAGACTGAGATCAGTCAGATTAGAGATCTGGTTTCCCTGCTAAAACACGAACTGCAGAGGTATCAGAACCACATCTAGAAGTACCTGCATTTCTGAGTTGTGCACAGAGCAATTACATTTATGGATGTGGTTAGCACACCTGAAATGTGAACAGAGGCCAGGAGTCACAGTTGTGTTGTCAAGGAGTATAGCAGTTCCTTACACCAAGGCTCCATGCTGCACACACAAGCTCTTTGCACGCACGACAGCGGCCTCACTAGTGCCGAGCGGTGAACACAACATCCCAGCCATTACTCTTCAAGAAGGAGTTAAAACTGCAAAGCTCCTGGTAGTACTTCCCTCAGAAGAACTTAATGTGAGGCTCAAAAGGCCATGACAGCAAGCCTCCATCAGATTTAAGCTCCTTCTCCCTACACCTGCTGTGACTAGCCCTCACACAATGCCTGGAAAATGCCCTTCACTTCTGAGAACCCGAAGCTGACAAAATGGATTTATTCAGACTTGGCTCCTCTTAAGCATCCTCCAGGTTGCCAGTAGTCAACCTGCTAAGATCACAAAACGGTTTGCGTTTGAAGGACCTTTAAAATTCACCTTGTCCAACACCCCTACACCAAGCAAAGGCATCTTCAAACAAAGCAGGCTGCTCAGAGCACTCTCCAACCTGATCTGAAACGTTTCCAGGTAGGGGGCTTCTACCACCTCTCTGGGCAACCTGGACCAGGGTTTCACCACCTTCATGGGAAACAATTTCTAGTTTCGATCTCTCCTCTTTTACTTTAAAGCCACCACCCCTTGTCCTGCCACTACATTCCCGGATAAAGTCCCTCCCCATCTTTCTTATTGACCCCATTAAGTACTGAAAGGCTGCTGTAAGGTCTCTCCGTAGCCGTCTCATCTCCAGGCTGAACCACTCCAACTATCTCAGCCTGTCCTGGCAGTGACCGGGCTCCAGCCCTCCAGACATTTTTGTGGCCTCCCGTGGACCCGCTCCAACAGGTCTCTCCCGTACTGAGGAGCAGTGGGGTAAACTGGCGGCCGCCCTGGGAGGGATGAAGGAGGGTGTCCCCGCACTCACCGCAGCAGCGAGCCCACGTAGTCCCTAGCCACCTCCATGGCCGAGCCCAGCCACAGGGACAGCGCCGGCCGCGACGCTTAAGCGTCGGTGTTGGGGCCCCTCCCCTCTCCTGCCCGCGGCGGGGCGGCCCCTCCGCGCACGGCACGGCCCTTCCCCCGCAGTGGCCATGGAGTCCAAGCTGGAGAAGAGGCCAGGGAGCTGCTAGGGTAGTCGGCTGCGGGCAGCTTTAAACCTCAGCCACGGGTAAAGCTTGTCCGGCTGGAGTGTGGTGCCGAGTGTGTAACAGTGCGCGGAGGGTGCCTTTTGCCTGATTATTTACCTGGGAAAAGGAGCCAGAGGGGCCTTGTTTAGCGTGTATATCCGCGTTGTACACCCCGTATTAGCTAGTTACGGCTAATACAACAACAGTGGATGCCAATCTCGGCATTAGGGCAAATCAACAGATTAAGTGTCTCAGCTTCTGCTTTTAGAGCCTGTGAATAAGCTTACAGCGCGGATTAATGTGTACAGGAGCTGAGGCGGGGTGGTGGTGGGGGGAGACTTCTGGTTTCAGGTACAACGGCAGCTTTTCCCTTTTATGTACAAAAATGCAGTGTTTGTTTGCTCTGAAAGCGGATTCTGTTTCTCATCGCTGATGATCAGGGAAGAGAGGCAGGAGCCTCAGGACCTGGCCCTCAAGCAGAATCGTGACCTAGGGCCAGTGCCTGAAGCAGGAGACCCTGTCACTGCTTATCGGGGAAAGACTGCAGAAGCTCTTCCCACCAGTACTCTAGGTTACTCCCAGGGTCAGGAATTGTTTGCCTGGATTTTTGGGGGTTTATTCCTTTTCCTGAACCGACCTGTTTAGGCCAGGAAGAGCCGCTCACAGTATTTTTTGGTGGGATTTCTATGCTTTAGTGGTGACTTGACAGTGCTGGGTTAACAGGGGGACTCAACTGATGTTGAAGGGCTTTTCCAACCTTAATGATTCTTTGTTTCTTTACTTTCCTGGCTTCTCTAGCAGGCAGGCTGACACCTGCTTGGTGTCTTCAGCCCTTATCAGGTATTAAAATGCAAACAACCAATCTTTTGTTCCAGGGCAAATGGTTTTCTTGGATGGCATCTCCTTGGAGCCAAGTGGAGTAAATACCTCTCCTCAGAGCTAGGCTTAGACAAACAAACTTCCCGCTGGGAAAGGAGCCCTGAATTTACCTCTTTCTTCTCAGGCTAGTTAGGGCTTGCAGGTGGGAGGTGGAGGGGGGTGGGAGTGTCAGTCTCCTATGTTGACCCTTTCTCTTCATGTTTTGTGCGACACTTAGTTTTGTTACAGTTCTGCAATTTGTTCCTGACAGTATGGAGGGTGGGAAATTGGGAAAAATAACTAGTTCTCTGAGCACTGGATTCCAAGTAGTTTGTTTTCCCTGGATTTGTGGTGGATTGTGGGCCAGAGCTCCACTGCAAAGTGGAATATTTGTTAGGAATTCTTAAGAAGTGTTTCTCTATTGTCAAACGTGTCTATATACTGCAGCTCTTCCTGCTCTGGAGAGAGAAAATAGGAAAGAAGGAGAAAATGTTTTGTCAGATGGTGTGGCTCTTCCTGCCTCTGCATGTGGAAGAGAAGGGAGAGTGCTCCTTAGAAACCATATAAAAAATAACTTTAAGGATTTTTCTGCTCAGGCTAGGGCACAAATATTTGGAGGTGGAAATTTTGGTCTTGCAGAAGTAGCTTTCCTCCAGTTATGTGCCTCTTTCCAGAGGTCTCTGCAGAGACGTCCAAGAAGTACAGCCACTGCCAAGCAGCCCCTCTGAGCTGGCATACCTGGTGCAAGGCCTGCCATAGCTCTAAGACTGGGACTGTGTTTTGCAAGGACATGGCTCCTCCAGTGTCATTAGTGCTTCAACTTGCATGGCAGTTATCACAACTAATACAAACACAGCTGCTGACTTCAGAGTAACAGGAAAAACATGTCCGTCTGAAGTCTGTCCTGATCTCCAAGTAGAGGAAGGTATTACATGTCATTATCAAAGGCATTACATTGCAAGCTAGTCCTTTATTTATGAGGAAGCTGCAGTAAAGCCATCAGATGTGTAAAATCACTGACCTAGAAGTTGAGCACCTTTGCAAAGAAGCATCTTTGAACACCAGCAAGATAACGTGCAGATGATATGTGTGCAGAGTCTACTAAGGAAGAGTATAAACCAGTAGTATGAACCAAATCTGTCTGGACAAGGCAAAAAATAAGATCACAGTGTCTCAATATAACATTCAGTACAAGGGTACTAGTTGTAAGAAACAGAATCTCACACACACACCCTTTTACAGGGAGCGAAAAAGAGCCATAGGCTGAGATGAGGAGGCCAGAATACTTATCAACATTTTGCTTCGGTCATTACTGAAAACATTAATCGTGCAGGGGACAAAGTACATGGCTGATGTTGAAGGGAGTGAACAGTGGAGGTGGAGTTAAATGGAGTTAATCCCTCTTACTAAATTACTGTTTTAACTGCCAGTTAAAACTGCTGAGGTGCAGTGACTGACTCCATCAGACATGTTACTTGTCCTCTGCAGTTCAAGTTAAACAGGTTTGCTCCAGTCACTCCTCATAGGGGTCAGTTACACTGCTGTGAAGAGAAGTCTGCATGTGGTGTGTTTAAAAGGGAGGAGAAAGGACCTGAAGTAGTTTTGCATGCAACCTCACACTAGTAAGCATGCACTGTCAGGAACAATTCTATGATTCTAAATAAGAAGATTTGGTTTATAAGTGAATCACAGGCTTCTATGATTTTAGAGAACTCCTGAAAGAGGAATGGAATAAAATTTTATTTATACCTTTAGGGATTTGACCTGTAGGAAAGGAGAATTAGTCCATTAGGAACGATTTCAGCTCAAAAGTGACTGTTAGCTGCTGGGATCAGTTGCCTGCTGAAGATGTGAACTCATTTAGGCAAAGACGTTGTTTTGGCCAGTGTTCAAATGACACAAAGGACAAATCAGGACACCGAGGATCAATCTGGACATTCCTTCTGTTTCTCAAAGCTCCAATAAATTACATGAGTGAGATTAATGCAGAATCAAGTGTTTCTGCATCTTGCCTCCCTTGACCTAAGAGGAGAGTGCAAGAAGTGAACAGATGTACTTACAGCAGCATTATCAATGAAGGTAACAGATTACAAGGGAAGGCTTAGATCTGCAAAGCTAACCTTCTGTTCAGCCTTTTTCCCTTTTCTTTGTTTTGGCTAAATCTGATCCTGATTTCTGTCAGAACCACTCTTATGACCACCTTTAAGTAAATTTGGTTATTTCTTACCCCTTCCATAGAGATCCAACTTCCTGTTCTTCACTCTGTCCTGCAAATAACAGTGTTTGTTTATAAACTGCTTTTTACTATTTAGCCGATTTCTATCTTGGCTGTCTCTGCTTCTGCTTTATTTCTCTCAGGCTATTCATCTTAAAGATTTGATCATTCTTAATATTTTTGCTAGCCACTACTGCACCAGCACTGAAAGATTTAAAAAGCAAGTTAGAAAAACATCCATCACAGGCGGCTTAGATACAGTTGATTATTTTGAGATACAACTGTGAAATAAAAGATCTTATGAGGCTGCTTTGTACTGTTTTCCATGCTTTTCAGAATCCTTATTAATGAAACCATATTTTGTGATGCCCAATTGATTTGCAGGAGCCACCAAATGTTGTTATTAATTATACAGGAGGGGATGAGGCTCCTCCTAAAGGTGATGTGGTGGCTCTGCAAGGCTGTGCAGAAGAAGTTGGGAACATTTGTTGGTACCAATTAAAATCCTCTGCAACTGGCTTGAAATGGTTTTGTGGCCATGGTTGAACAGAGGGCACAGAGAGTGATTGTGAATGGTGTGATTGTGAATGGTGTGGCATCCAGTTGGTGTGCAGTGACCAGTGGCATCCTGCAGGGATCAGTACTGGGCCCAGTTCTAATCAACATCTTTATTGATGACTTGGATGAAGGGATCAAGTCTACCCTTTGTAAATTTGTGGATGACACCAAGTTGGGGTGGGGAGTGTCGATCTGCTGGAAGGTAGGAAGACACTTCAGAGAGACCTGGACAGGCTGGGTGGTATGAGGTTTAATAATGGCAGGTGCAGGGTCACACTTTGGCCACAATAACCCCATGCAGCACTACAGACTGGGGGATAAGTGCCTGGAGAGTGACCTGGCAGAGAGGGACCTGAGAGTGCTGGTTGACAGTAGGCTGAACATGACCCAACAGTGTGCCCAGATGGCATGGAGGGTCAATGGCATCTTGGCTTATATCAGGAATAGTGTGGCCAGCAGGAGCAGGGATGTAATTCTGTCCCTGCACTTGGCACTATCGAGGCCTCACCTCAAGTACTGTGTGCAGTTCTGGGCCACTCACTTCAAGAAAGATATTGAGGTGCTGGAGCAGGTCCAGAGGAGAGCAATGGGACTGACAAAGGGACTGGAGGGAAAGTTTGATGAGGAGAGGCTGAGGGAGCTGGGATAGTTTAGCAAATCTTACAGCAGTTCTTTGAAGCTGAAGAAATACACTTACTTTTATAAATTGCATGGCATATATACACTTGTATGTAACGGTTGTAGTCTCTTAATGTCAAGGTGGTTGGTTGCAATTCTGCAGGGAAATCTTACATGTGGGTCAGTGGGGATAGTTCTTGGCAGATGTGAGAAATGCAAACAGATTGTTCTTGGGGTAATTAATTCTCTATTCATATAATGGGTTTTCCTTTCAGGCCCAGGTGAGTGGGTTAGCAAAAGAAAGACAGATGGAGCAGATTGTTTCAAACACTTCTTTGTTAGTAGGTTTTTGGCACAGATTGCTCCACTCCTGTCCCCTTCACCTAGGGCTCACACAAAGCCCATTAAGTAAATGGAAAGATGCCTGTTGATTTTGATGGGCAGTCAGCCGAGGCCTGTGTCTCAACAGCTTTCTCAGCTAAACTTTGGCCTACTCATAATTTTTGAAGTTTTTGGTTTTGTTTTGGTTTGTTTTTAAAGAAAGAAAGCAATGTTGATGTAGTAACTCTTGGGGACTACTGGGGGAGAGAGCAAGCTGCGCTTTCGTATACACAATATACTGCCATGAGCATACCCAAGGTAAAAGGTCACCCTGCTTTCACTCACAGAATCACAGAATCACAGTATCACCAAGGTTGGAAGAGACCTCAAAGATCATCAAGTCCAACCTATCAACACAGACCCCATGACTAAACCATGGCACCAAGTGCCACGTCCAATCCCCTCTTGAACCCCTCCAGGGATGGTGACTCCACCACCTCCCTGGGCAGCTCATTCCAATGGTGAGCAACTCTCTCAGTGAAGAACTTTCTCCTCACCTCGAGTCTAAACTTCCCCTGTCACAGCTTTAGACTGTGTCCTCTTGTTCTGGTGCTGGTTGCCTGGGAGAAGAGGCCAACCCCCACCTGGCTACAACCACCCTTCAGGTAGTTGTAGACAGCAATGAGGTCACCCCTGAGCCTCCTCTTCTCCAGGCTAAACAATCCCAGCTCCCTCAGCCTCCCCTCATAGGGCTTGTGTTCAAGGCCTCTCCCCAGCCTTGTTGCCCTTCTCTGGACACGTTCAAGTGTTTTGATGTCCTTCTTAAACTGAGGGGCCCAGAACTGGACACAGGACTCAAGATGTGGCCTAACCAATGCAGAGTACAGGGGCACAATGACTTCCCTGCTCCTGCTGGCCACACTATTCTTGATGCAGGCCAGCCTTATGCCAATTAGCTTAAATCTTTAGGGAAAGCATAGGCTTGAGTGATCCAGCTGAGACATGTGCTCTGACTGAATTCTCAGCTGCATCCCTGAAGAGGTTGATAAGCAATCAGTGTTTGAGCTGAGGGTAGACCTAGGAATCATAGAATCGTAGAATTGTTTTGGTTGGAAAAGACCTTTAAGATCATTGAGTCCAACCATTATCTAACTCTACCAAGTCTGATGCTAAACCATGTCTTTCAGCACCACATTTCTATATCTTTTAAACACTTCCAGGGATGGGGATTCAACCACCTCCCTGAGGGGCCTTTTCCAGTGTTTGATGACCCTAGGAGCTTGGATCTGCTCAGAGTGGATTCTCAAAGGCTCTTAGCTGCAGGTGTCTTCCAAAGACTTTGGCCATTCCTGGAGAGATCTGCCTGCCTGCTGCCTACTTTCTTCCACTTTGAGACACTCTTTATGAGGCCAAGCTGTCATCTTGATCTAAAACTTGTTGCTCACCCTGGGACAAACTTGTAGAGATTGGTCATATATCATGTTATTTCCACAGATCTAAGTGAAGCATCATACCCTGTTTCCACATAGGAACTATATTCCTGTCTAATTGGCTTTTCATCACACCATGTACCCTCCTCCCTATTGGCTTCAACTGTCCATTTTGCATCTCACAAAAGAGACATGTAGAATCATACAATTGTTTAGTTTGGAAAAGACCTTTAAGGTCATCCAAGGCCAGCTGTTAAGGCAACACTGCCAAGCCACCACTAAACCATGTCCCTCAGCACCACATCTACATGTCTTTTAAATCCCCCCAGGGTTGGTGACTCCACCACTTCCCTGGGCAGCCTGTTCCAGGGCCTGACAACCCTTTCTGTGAAGATGTTTTCCCCAATGTTCAATCAAAACCTCCCCTGGTGCAACTTGAGGCCATTTCCTCTTGTTCTCATGTAGCACCGTGGTCTCTTAAAATAAATTAATCCTTTCTGTCACAAATTACATGTTTAGTCTTTCCTAACCCAGAAATATTAAGTATGCTGTGCCAGTGTGTCATTTGACAGAGGCTATGCAAGCACTAAGAAAAGAGATGCATGCACAGAAATAATTTCCAGTCATGGAGATCAAGGAAAGACAGAGGTCAAGGTCTGAAAACGCTGCTCTGTGCTCCTGTATTGCAGCACATCTGTAATGCCAAAGGTGCAGATCAAGTGTGTCACTTGCCCTGGCCAGCTGACTGAGTCAGAGGTGGAAACTCCAGTATGGCCAGTGTGCATCCAGCAGGCAGCACTGCCAGGGGTTCCTGTGTGGCTGAGTGTGTGGGAACAGAAACTCATCCTAATGTGGGACAATTAAGCTGTCGATCTCTGCTTGGAGCCCAGAAGCCAACCATATCCTGGGCTGTATCCAAAGCAGTGTGGGCAGCAGGTTGGATCTCCACTATGCTGAGATCCTACCTGAAGTACTGGGTCCAGCTCTGGAGTCCTCAGAACAGAAAATCATTGACCTGTTGGAGTGGAGTCCAGAGGAAGCCACAAAAAAAAAGATGTGAGGGCTAGAACCCCTCTGCTCTGAGGACAGGCCGAGAGAGCTGGGGTTGTTCAGCCTGGAGAAGAGAAGGATTCAGGAAGACCTTATAGCAGCCTTTCAGTACTTAGAGACCTATAAGAAAGATGGGGAGGTACTCTTTATAAGAGAGTATAGTGGTAAGACAAAGCATGATGGTTTTAAACTAAAAGAGGAGAGGTTTAAACTAGACATTAGGAAGAAACTGCTTCCAATTAAAGTGGTGAAACCTTGGTGCAGGTTGCCCTGAGAGGTAGTAGATCTTCTGTCCCTAGAAACACATCATGTCTGGTTGAACAACAAGCTCTGAGCAACTCGATCTAGTTGCAGATGCTGACTGCAGGGGGTTGAACCTTTAAAGCTCACTTGCAACTCAAATTGTTCCGTGGTTCTGTGTTTCTATGATTCTATGTCTGCCCTCTATTGGCAAGCCACTCCAGCTGAGATAGTCTTTAGGAAAGGAGTTTTTTGTGTATGAGCAGGATTCGAGGTAGGACAAGTTACATCTCCATGAGCCTTGAGATGCAAAGTGCTGCAGGATGGAGCTAAGGGCAGCCCCAAACAGCAGCTCTTTACTAGTTACACTGGAGACATTCCAGGACAAGAGCAGAAAAGGATTAACTCTTGCTAGAACAAGAACTCTATCAAATTTTGTTAGACTGCTTTTGTAGAACTCTCAGAAGGAAATAAACAGAAAGCTAAGGGTCTTGTGTATGCACCCTCCTAATTTCTTCATACAACTGAAATGCTGAACAGGTTGCCCAGATCGGTGTTAGATGCCCCATTCCTGGAAACATTCCAGGTCAGATTGGACAACGTGATCTGGTTGAAGATGTCTCTGCAGAGTGGTTGGAGTAGATGTCCATTAGAGGTCCATTCCAAACCAAAACTTTTTTTGATTCTATGTTTCTAACTTTAATCAGGAATAGGATAGGATAGGATAGGATAGGATAGGATAGGATAGGATAGGATAGGATAGGATAGGATAGGATAGGATAGGATAGGATAGAATTAACCAGGTTGGAAAAGACCTCCAAGATCATCAAGCCCAACCCATCACCCAACACCATCTAATCAGCTAAACCTTGGCACCAAGCACCCCATCCAGCCTCTTCTTAAACACCTCCAGTAATGGTGACTCCACCACCTCCCTGGGCAGCCCATTCCAATGGCCAATCACTCTTTCTGTGAAGAACTTCTTAGTTTCATAGTTTCATTCAGGGTTGGAAGGGACCACAAGGATCATCTAGTTCCAACCCCCCTGCCATGGGCAGGGACACCCCACACTAGATCAGGCTGGACAGAGCCTCATCCAGCCTGCTCTTAAACACCCCCAGGGACGGGGCCTCGACCACCTCCCTGGACAACCCATTCCAGGGTTTCACCACTCTCATGGTGAAGAACCTCCTCCTCACATCCAGCCTGAATCTCCCCACCTCCAGCTTCATTCCATTCCCCCTAGTCCTATCACTACCTGATATCCTGAGAAGTCCTTCCCCAGCCTTCCTGTAGGCCCCCTTCAGATACTGGAAGGCGACAATGAGGTCACCTCAGAGCCTTCTCTTCTGCAGACTGTACAGCCCCAACTCCTTCAGTCTGTCCTCATAGGAGAGGTGCTCCAGCCCTCTGATCATCCTCGTGGCCCTTCTCTGGACACATTCCAGCACCTCCACATCCCTCTTGTAATAGGGGCTCCAGAACTGGACACAGTACTCCAGGTGGGGTCTCACCAGGGCTGAGTAGAGGGGGAGGATCACCTCCCTCGACCTGCTAGCCACACTTCTCCTGATGCAGCCCAGGATCTGATTGGCTTTGCGGGCTGCAAGTGCACACTGAGAGCTCATGTTGAGCTTTTTGTCCACCAGCACCCCCAAGTCTCTCTCCTCAGGGCTGCTTTCCAGCCAGTCACTGCCCAGCCTGTATTTGTGCCTGGGATTGCCTCGACCCAGATGCAGGACCCTGCACTTGGTCTTGTTGAACCTCATGAGGTTGGCTTGTGCCCACCTCTCCAGCCTGTCAAGGTCCCTCTGGATGGCCTCCCTTCCCTCCAGCGTGTCTGCTGCACCACACAGCTTGGTGTCATCAGCAAACTTGCTGAGGGTGCACTCAATGCCACTGTCCATGTCCCCCACAAAGATGTTGAATAAGACAGGTCCCAGGACTGATCCCTGAGGGACTCCACTTGTCACTGGCCTCCACTGGGACATGGAGCCATTGACAGCCACTCTTTGGGTGCGGCCATCAAGCCAGTTCCTTATCCATCTAGTGGTCCACCCATCAAACCCATGTGTCACCAGTTTGGAGACCAGGATGTGGTGTGGGACAGTGTCAAAGGCTTTGCTCAGGTCCAGGTAAATGACATCAGTTGCTCGCCCCTCATCTATTAATTTTGTCACCTGCTCATAGAAGGCCACCAGGTTGGTCAGGCAGGATTTGCCCTTGGCAAAGCCATGCTGACTGTTCCCAATCACCTCTTCACTATTCTTTTGAGCGAGCAGTGACTCCAGGAGGATCTGTTCCATGATCTTTCCAGGCACAGAGGTGAGACTGACTGGCCTGTAGTTCCCTGGTTCCTCCTTCTTGCCCTTTTTGAAGATGGGGGCAATGTTTCCCCTTTTCCAGTCTGTGGGGACTTCACCAGACTGCCAGGACTTTTGAAATATAATAGAGAGGGGTTTAGCAGCCTCATCTGCCAGTTCTCTCAGCACCCGTGGGTGTAACCCGTCGGGTCCCATGGACTTGAACACTTTCAGGTTCTTCAGATGATCACGAACCTGATCTGCACTTACAATGGGCAGTAACATCCTAACATTCCTAACATTCCTAACATCCAGCCTAAACCTCCCCTGGCACAGCTTGAGACTGTGTCCTCTTGTTCTGGTGCTGGTTGTCTGGGAGAAGAGACCAGAAAATGCTCTGCTTTTGCATGGTCTCAAGTCTCTGTATGTAGTTGCCATGCAATACCCCAGGATATGCACTGGCTGTTTGCTTTATAAAGGGACTGAATGAGGGTGTTTTGTCATAGCCTGTCAGATGTGCACAAGTGATACCATCTGAAACATCCTCAGGTCCATGAAGCAGAGCAGTGTGAAAAACAGGCCAGTTCTAAACTTCCAGACTGAACATGTCCTTCAGAGCCAGCTGCTTCCTCAGGCATTCCTGATCTGGACACTGGTCAGAGATCTGCTGTGTCACATTGTGCTGTTTGCCCTCCGACTTTGGCAGCTCACTTCACTACTTGAACAGAACTGGGGTGAAAAGACATTTGCCCACCTCCATAACTAAAATCCAGAAGTGTTAGTAACTGCCAAAATGCAGGCACCTCTCTCAAATACCACTTGTGGTGTCTGTGTGGGTTTACAAACACTTCAAGATTCAGCAGGCTTGGTGCAGACTTACATTTGTTTTTAATGACCTGCTTTTTACCTTCTCTCCCTCAAAGCCGTTTTAATATAGATAAAGAGGCAGGAAAAAAATTGCCAAGAACTGTGATGTAGGGAACAGAGACAGCAGTCCACATTCAATGTGTGTAGGAATAAAAGGTTTCTGCTGGTTAAAATTGATGTGTGTATTTTTTTATGCATTATTTTGTCCCTATCAACATGTGGTGCAAACAACAACCAGCTCTGATTTTAAGGATTTAAAGTGAATATGCTTGGCTGTCAGCAGGTGGCTCTGCTCATGACATACACACACAGCTGGCATTGTTTCAAGCATCCTATTTTATTTGTTAAGCCAACAGGAACATAATAAATGCATATGATTTGGCAGAGGAAAGATATTTGTCAGAGGAAAGATAATGAAAGTCTTTTGCTTGGAGAGAACTGTGGCAACGCTGACATGATGCTACTAAATAGTATGCCTGGAGACATGCAAGGTCAAGCTTGATGGGGCCCTGAGCAGTCTGATCTAGTTAAGGTGACCCTGTTCACTGCAGGGGGATTGGACAGGATGACCTGTGAGGGTCCCTTCCAACCCAAACCATGCTATGATTCTATGATTTTGAGAGTGGCCATGCCAGCTTGGCTAGATGTGCAACCAGGTTTTCAGATATAGCATCAAGCATTTCTTTTCCTGCATGAGAGTTTAGGGGTTTGTTTTCTTTTTAACGCTCCCCATCCTCCCCACCCCCCCCACTGCTTATATAAAGGACATATGGCAAGGTATGAGTGACAACAGTGTTAGTGGAAGCATTGAAACTTAAGATCTTATCTATTGTACTGTAGGAAATGGATTTTTTCCATTTCACAGTATCACAGTATCACAGTATAACTAAGGTTGGAAGAGACCTCGAGGATCATCGAGTCCAACCTATAAACACAGACCCCATGACTAGACCATGGCACCAAGTGCCACGTCCAATCTCCTCTTGAACGCCTCCAGGGATGGTGACTCCACCACCTCCCTGGGCAGCCCGTTCCAATGACGAATGACTCGCTCGGTGAAGAACTTCCTCCTCACCTTGAGTCTAAACCTCCCCTGGCGCAGCTTGAGACTGTCCCCCCTTGTTCTGGTGCTGGCTGCCTGGGAGAAGAGACCAACACCTTCCCGGCTACAACCACCTTTCAGGTAGTTGTAGAGGGCAATGAGGTCACCCCTGAGCCTCCTCTTCTCCAGGCTAAACAATCCCAGCTCCCTCAGCCTCTCCTCATAGGGCTTGTGCTCAAGGCCTCTCAATTTCTTTCAATGGGGCTCCTCAGTGCTTCATAGTGTCACGCTCAGGGCTGCTGCAGTAGCTCCATGGCAGGGCTGCATGTCAGATGGTGTCTGAAGTGAGTCCAGCTGCAGCAACGGCTTCATGAATATGTAATGATATATCCTTATTTGAAGCTGTTTGTGTAGCTATCAAAGAGATGTTAATGAGAAAAAAAGTTTCCTTTGAGGGTGCCAGAGCACTGGAACAGCTGCCCAGGGAGGTTGTGGAGTCTCCTCTGGAGAGATTCTAAACCTGGGCAGTGTGCTCTGTGTGCACCTGCTGTAACATGGGAGTTTGACTATATGATCTTCAGAAGTCCCTTCCAACCCTCACTACCCTGTGATTCTGTGAACTAGCGCAGGGAACTCTGCAGCTACCAAAGGAAAAAGCTAACTCAGCGATCTGCAGCCTGAGCTGTGCATGTGGCTGTTGTTTCCCAGTTTGGCATTTTTCAGGCTTTCTTAGGAAACTGAATTTGTGTGCTGCTCTGCACCTGTGTCTTGTCCTGAGGAAATCACAGTTTAATTAGATAAACAATATAACATGTACTGGAGAAACAAGAGGAATGTGCTTTCCCAGTAATCCAGTGATGTTCTTGCTTATTTTAATGGTGGGCAGCAGTTTTCTGTCATAAGCAGGTGAGAGGATCCTATGCAAAAGTATATTTAAAAGCCTTTATGAACATGTGAGAATAGTGAATATAAGTTAGGTTTTGAAGGGAAAAAAATGGATGAGTGGGATGTGGAGAGAGTACAGTGCGTAGGAAAGGTGCAAAAAAGGCCACAGCTAAATATTGTTGGATGTTTCCATAGTTCAGCATGTAAGGTGAATTAAATGTACTTACAGCACCTATGCTGAAGGTGCTTCGATCTTTCTCATGAGATGCAGTAAGAAATTACCTGCTTTTCTGAAATTCAGTTCTGACACATCTTCCAGTCACACCAGTCCTGTTCTGCTGCTTGGCAGTGAATTATTTCTCTGTAATGAGAGCTTTATTTTCAGCTTAATTGCGGAGGAGGGGACTTTTCTTTGGTTTTGTATTTAACTTCAGACAAGGTATTGGTTTAGCTGAGGTAAACCTAAAGTGAGACTTTAAGGGAGCTCACTGCAGGTGGGTTGGACTTGGTGATCTTTAAAGGTTCCTTCCAACCCAGATGATTCTATGGTTCTATGAAAGAAGTAAATCAGGTTCCTGAGTTTTCTGTGCACCTTGCTTTTCAATATAGCCTTGCAATGGCAGCAAGCTCATCACCTTACTGCCACACTGCATTGTGAAGAGGACCTTTCCAGTCTTTTGGTTACAGATTGGTGCTACCTAGCACATCTTGATCAGTTTGCTCTTTTTAAGCTTTAAAACAATTAAGACCAGTTTAGTTCTCCAGGTGTCCCAGAGGGTGGTTGTTTACTGCTATCATCTGTATGCTGGTGGTGCTTATTTCCTTTTTCCTTTGTGTCTTGGAAAAGATGGTGTCAAAAGGTCCTGAGGAGGGACTGCAAAATCACAGAATTGCTGAGGTCAGAAGGCAGCTTAAAGCAGAATCAGGGCCATGTCTAGGAGGGTTTTGAATATCTTCAAAGGTGAAGACTCCATAGCCTCTCAGGGCAACCTCTACCAGTGCTCAGTCACCCTTCAAATAAACCCCAAAGTCTTTCTTATGTTTAAACAAAATTACTGTAGTTCATGTGCATTGCCTCTTGTTCTGTCACTGGACACCACTGAGGAGAGTCTGGCTCCCTCTTCTGTACTCTCTCCTTCCAGTTATTTGTGTACTGTGGTAAGAACCTCCTGAACCTTCTCTGGTCAAGGCTAAGCAATCCCAGCTCTCCTGGCCTTTCTTGCCATGTCAGATGCTCCAAGCCTTTAATCATCTTAGTGTCCCTTTGCTGGATTTGCTCCAGTCTGTCCATCTCTCTTGTACTGCAAAGCCCAGAGCTGGACCCAGAACTCCGGATGTGGAGGTTTTTTCCATCTGAGCATCGTTTCTGCATTTGAAGTTTGACTATATTGCCTCTTGAGTAGACTTACTCCTTCTTGATCTTTGGTTTTTGATCCAAAGTAGGTTATGAGATATGTAATCCATCTCTGTCTTGACTTTATAAGGCATCTCAAAGCAATTACTGTTACCTTTCAATATAATAATTACAGAAAAAGGATTTCTTAGACAAAACTATGGATAAGAAAGGTCAGGATGAATTATTAGAAGGTCTGTGTGAGTTATTGTGACTTGCATGTCTTGTTTGTTTCCAGATCTACACTTAGGTTCAGATTTACTATAGACTATCAAGCCAGTGAGGGATATGCTGGTCTAAATAACTGGCCTTAATCTCTTTGGAAGTCAGGTTACATCTGTAAGACTAATTCCTCCTTCCATTGCTGTTTTTTGTCTAGATGAAGTAGTGCAGGCACACAGTGCATCAAGAAGAATCTCTGGTAGAATGTAAGTGATTTTCTGCTAAACTTTGGAAACACAGTGTTAAAAACTGGTGAGCTCTTGTGTATTGTATATTTATCTCTACATTTGAAAAGTCAGTGCTAATATTCTATGAATGCAGCACATCCCATCCTTTTTACAAACAGTAAATGATGACACCAGATGCAAAATAGGAGAGAACCAGCATTAAATTTCTACCTTCCCACATGTGTGTTTATAACAATGGTTATATTTTACAGCAGAAGAATCATTTTTATTGTCTGAAATGTTAAGTGTGACCCTGAGTCATGCTGAGCACCTGAAATAACACTTTAGAATTACCTGATGTCTCCAGAAGTCCTGACTGCCAGGTGGCTGTATTTGTGTTGCAGAAGACTCAGCTATGATTTCAATACAAAGGCAATTAATATTTCAGCTGAGTGACAGTGATAGTCACACTGTGTCCTGGGCTTCACAGCATCACCATAATTCTGTCACCTGTTGCCAGTAGAGGCTTTGGCCCCTGTTTTTCTTACATCAGGCCCACTGGCATCTTCTGGTGGTACTGCAGAACAAGACCAATGCTTGACAAGATACAATATCTGTCTTTCTCAGGAGAACAATTGGTTATGCAATGAACAAACAAAATGATGGAATTCCAGTTTTAGTTCCATGATGTCTGACAGCTTGGCTAATAATGCCTGAATTCATTTTGAAATAGAACAAACCAGTATTTCCATCATGAATATATCCAATTCATGGTCTCATAAGTGGCTGTTGATGTCACTGTACTTGGAAGGAGGACTGCTGTGTCACTGATACAGCAACACTGCACCTTCATACACAGTTCTGCTTCAATCATTGAACACTCTTGATTGGGAAAGACCTTTAAGATCATGGAATTTAACCACTGTATAGGTTGGGGGCTGATCTGTTGGAGAGAAGCTCTGGGGAAGAGGACCTGGGAGTCCTGGTGGACAACAGGATGACTATGAGCCAGCAATGGCATCCTGGAGTGTATTAGTAGTCGAGAGACTTTCTCCTCCCCCCCTACTCTGCCCTGGTGAGACCACATTTGGAATATTGCGTCCAGTTCTGGGCCCCTCAGTTCAAGAAGGACCTCAGGGAACTGCTTGAGAGAGTCCAGCACAGAGCCACAAAGATGATGGAGTGAAACATCTCCCTTATGAAGAAAAGCTGAAAGAGATAGGTCTCCTTAGCTTGCAGAAGAGGAGACTGAGAGGTGACCTCATTCAAATTTGTAAATATGTGAAGGGTGAGTTTCAGAAGGACAGAGCTAGGCTCTTCCCAATGATAGGTGCAAGCTAGAGCACAGAAGGTTTTTGCTGTGAGGGTGATAAAATACTGGAACAGGTCTGCCCAGAGAGGTTGTGGAGTGTCCTTCTCTGGAGACATTCAAAACACACCTGTATGTGTGACTTACTCTAGGTAATCCTGCCCTGGCAGGTGGGTTGGACTGGATGATCTTTTGAGGTCCCTTCCAACCCCTAACATTCTGTGATTCTGTGTAACTCTGTCAAGTTTTGTGCTAAACCATATCCCTTGCTCACTCAAATAGCCTTCAATTCAAATACCACCACTGAATATTTATGACTTAGAAGTAAAGCCCTGTTTAAAAACAGACCTTCCACACTTAAAGAGCTTAATGTCATGAAGTTTATCCCTTCTCTACTGACCTCTTTGATACCTAACATAACATTTCTGGGCCAAGAATCTGGCTGTGAGCCTTTTTACCTTAGCGAACTTCTCTGAATAAATGTTTTTCTTTCCACTGATTAACATTTTGAATTTGGTTGTGACTGATGGTTGGAGATAAAGGCACTCAGACATTTTCAGGTAACTTTCGTGTGCTTTTCATAGTATCAGTATCATTCAGGGTTGGAAGGGACCACAAGGATCATCTAGTTCCAACCCCCCTGCCATGGGCAGGGACACCACACACTAGATCAGGCTGGCCAGAGCCTCATCCAGCCTGGGCTTAAACACCTCCAGGGACGGGGCCCCAACCACCTCCCTGGACAACCCATTCCAGGGTTTCACCACTCTCATGGGGAAGAACCTCCTCCTCACATCCAGCCTGAATCTCCCCACCTCCAGCTTCATTCCATTCCCCCCTAGTCCTATCACTACCTGAGATCCTGAGAAGTCCTTCCCCAGCCTTCCTGTAGGCCCCCTTCAGATACTGGAAGGCCACAATTAGGTCACCTCGGAGCCTTCTCTTCTGCAGACCGAACAGCCCCAACTCCTTCAGTCTGTCCTCATAGGAGAGGTGCTCCAGCCCTCTGATCATCCTTGTAGCCCTTCTCTGGACACTTTGTTCCAGCACCTCCACATCCCTCTTGTAATAGGGGCTCCAGAACTGGACACAGTACTCCAGGTGGGGTCTCACCAGAGCTGAGTAGAGGGGGAGGATCACCTCCCTTGACCTGCTGGCCACACTTCTCTTGATGCAGCCCAGGATCTGATTTGCCTTCTGGGCTAAAAGTGCACATTGAGAGCTCCTGTCGAGCTTCTCATCCACCAGCACCCCCAAGTCTCTCTCCTCAGGGCTGCTTTCCAGCCAGTCACTGCCCAGCCTGTATTTGTGCCTGGGATTGCCTCGACCCAGATGCAGGACCCTGCACTTGGTCTTGTTGAACCTCATGAGGTTGGCTTGTGCCCACCTCTCCAGCCTGTCCAGGTCCCTCTGGATGGCCTCCCTTCCCTCCAGCGTGTCTGCTGCACCACACAGCTTGGTGTCATCAGCAAACTTGCTGAGGGTGCACTCAATGCCACTGTCCATGTCGCCCACAAAGATGTTGAACAAGACAGGTCCCAGGACTGATCCCTGAGGGACTCTGCTTGTCACTGGCCTCTTTTGCATGAGCAATTTGTAAATAAAAAGATCTAATCTGGTCTCCATTTTCATCTATTCTATATATGTACCTAGAAATAAAATCTTGCTGTTCCACTATTTAATTGACACTAAAAGATAAGACTTCATGAAAATATATAAATAATAGATTTTTCAAGTAGTATTGGCACATGTGGCCTCAAGTTGCACCAGGGGAGATTTAGGTTGGATGTTAAAAATTCTTCACTGAAAGGGTTCTCAAAACACTGGAAAAGGCTTCACAGGGAAGTGGTTGAATTCCCATCCCTGGAAGTGTTTAAAAGACACAGAGATGTGATGAAAAGGGATATGGTTTAGCACCAGACTTGGTGGAATCAGATAATACTTGGACTTGATGATCTTAAAGGTGTTTTCCAAACAAAAAGATTCTACGATTCTGTATCCATTAGTAGTGATTTTGACTGTGACTGCAAGGGCTTCCTCCCAGCAGGAGAAAATGGCTTTTAGAGCTGATTAACATTCCACACTGCAAACTGGGCATCGTTGAACTGGAGGCTTTCCTTCCCTGTGATCAGATAGAAAGTTCTGCTGTGAAATGTGCTTTTGGCTACCTTTTTTCCTCCTGCAAACAGCTGCAATTCACTGATTTATCCAATTCGTCCCAGAAAGTGTTGGCAAGAAGACTCAGACCTCACTTTGAATCTGTGAATTGGGAAGCAACAGTTTTAATATTCACTGAGTAGCAGCTTTAATATTCACCAGAAGAGTAGCAGCTTTTAATAAAACTGGAGGCTGGTATCTAACTGAAGGAAGGGTAGTCTATTGGGTTGTGGTATTGGTAGCAGGGCTTGCTACAGGATAGGGGGTGATGGTTTTAAACTAAAAGAGGGGAGATTTAGAGTAGAGATATGAAGACATTTTTTACAGTTCAGGTGGAGAAACACTGGGACAGGTTGCTTAGAGAGATGGTAGAAGCTCCATTCCTGGATAAATTCCAGAGGTGCTGGAATGTGTCCAGAGAAGGGCCAGGAGGATGATCAGAGGGCTGGAGCACCTCTCCTATGAGGACAGACTGAAGGAGTTGGGGCTGTTCAGTCTGCAGAAGAGAAGGCTCTGAGGTGACCTAATTGTGGCCTTCCAGTATCTGAAGGGGGCCTACAGGAAGGCTGGGGAAGGACTTCTCAGGATCTCAGGTAGTGATAGGACTAGGGGGAATGGAATGAAGCTGGAGGTGGGGAGATTCAGGCTGGATGTGAGGAGGAAGTTCTTCACCATGAAAGTGGTGAAGCCCTGGAATGGGTTGTCCGGGAGGTGGTCGAGGCCCCGTCCCTGGAGGTGTTTAAGCCCAGGCTGGATGAGGCTCTGGCCAGCCTGATGTAGTGTGGGGTGTCCCTGCCCATGGCAGGGGGGTTGGAACTAGATGATCCTTGTGGTCCCTTCCAACCCTGACTGATACTATAATACTATGATACTATGACGTGGCGCTAAGCAACTTGATCTAGTTGTAGATGGCCCTGCTCACTGAGGGGAGGTTGGACTAGAAAGTTAGGGTGTGCACTGAAATATTCGGTGTGACTGAACAGATTTCAGTAGTTGTATAAAAGCCATTGCAATTAAAGAGCCTTCTGACCATTAATTAATTCTTATATAATCCTCATGAGGTGGGTCTGTCTGTCTTGCCGTCAGGCTGCACTGCAGTACATTGAGTGTATGCATGGATTTCATAGCAGAATGCAAAGGAAACAGCACACAGATTCCTAAAATGGTTTGGGGCTGGAAGGGACCTTGAAGATTATCTGTTTCCAACATGATTTTTTGTAAATAAAAGAATAACATTTAGTACACTGAGATAGAGGATTCTGCTTCTCCTGGGTTGTGCAGTATATCCCTTCCCAGTGTGTGGTGAGAAAGGGCATGCCTTAACTCCAGTCCGTTTCATCCTAAAATTCACTGTCTAAATATAGTGGGTTGTAATGTCCAGAAGTACATACCCACTGTTGCAATGCATTTTAAAATTACAACTTCAGGAGCAAACCCCATGGAAGGAAATGCAGAGTTGTTGTCAACAGTTACTCCTCTTGAATCAAACTCGTTCTTCTGCTAGAGGAACACAGCATGCATATAAAATGCAGTGTCCTATAGTGCTATTGTCATGTCTGGTGCATGGATTAAAAGAAATGGAAATTCTCCTTCCTGCTGCTCCTGGATGATTTGCCACATTCCCTAGTTCTGGGGAGATGGTTTATAAAAGGCTTAACTGTAAAATGGAAACTGCTGTTGGAACTGTAATCCTGACTACATTTCCAGTTGATATAGGTCTCAGAGGAGGAATATTTTTGTATACAGTTTCCATACTGGCATGGAGGGAAGTAATTTAGAGAGTCTTGCTAGCTGTAGGAAGTTACCAGGAAAAAGTGTTAATTTGCTATAGTGGCTTAAGTCTTAGTTCATTATTCAAAGATCCCTTTACACATCTCTTGTGCATACACTGAACAGATCCAGCCTTGCTGAGGGAACAGCGTAACGTTCGTGCTGACAGCAGAAAGAATGGTGCTGTGTGATATTTGTATTGCTTTTATTGAAGCCAATGCCAACAGAAAACAAATTCTAGATGAAATATGGAGAATGCTGCTCCTAGGTAATTGCTCCAATACCTGCAGATTTCTTTAATACTGTGAGAGATTAGCTGGTGTAATCAAAGGGAAGAGATCAGTCCTTCGACACCTCTGAAACATGTTGATACTTGTCCTGTATAATCTGACAACCCCAATATGACATGCTGGACAGGACCATTTTCCCAGAGCCTACACCTATTTCCATTCTTTATTCTACCAGAAAGCCCCATTTGAGAGCAGTCCAGAAAGCACTGATGTATAAAATGTTCTCCACCAGCTCTGGGAAGCTGAGCACTGCTTGCTTACAGAAGAAGCACTCGCTTTCCAGACATCTTTGTGCTGGTGCTCACCAAGAAAATCTTCATCTCTCTCGGGTGCCTAATTACAGATGCACTTTTGTACTCCATCCTTTGTGTAGTGGAACACAGTCACAGCATTTTAAAACAGCTGGTGGAGAAATGAGGCCATGTGTTGAAGCATTTTGGGCGATGCTGGCTACAGCGCTGCACTAACTTTGCGTTACAAATGCCTGCACTCACACAGAGAGCTGCTGGATGTGTGTCCTGAGCAAAGTTTCATCTGGTTAGCAAGAAAAAACGAAGAAAGGGCAACCTCCAGTGCAGTTTAGTTCAGCCAATGTGTAGTTACATATTTTTAAGGCTGTGCTTTGATGAAAATTTTGAACTGGTCAAACACGGCACCAGCTGTGAGTGGAGCCATCCCACCTGCCCCCCTTGCTACCCCCTTGCACGCCTGAAGTCAGCTGCTGGTGGTGGCAAGGGGCTGAATTGGCTCGGGGAAATGATCTGTCTGTAAAATAATCCCTTTTTTGTTTACTGGGTTACTTTGCAGGCAGATCACTTCACTCATCAGGTCCGCTGGAAGGGCTCAGAAATGTTTGTACTGGCACACAGGCAGCAGAGGAGGGGGAGCTGGGATTGCTGCTCCACACACACCCTGCCAGTTTAACACGCTTGAACTATGGCCCAAATAAAACTCCACACTGCACCCGGGGCACAAATGAGAACTTGTGAATGGGTTTATGCACCTCTCCCTTCCCACTGTGCTTGGCAAACTTCACAAGTTGCTGGTGTGCCACTGAAGTCGATGCATAGATTTCCCTGCTTTGCTAAGCTCTGGGACACCACTGCACACCAGTCCTAACTGGGGCAGACTTTCTTTGTACAAGCAGGCAGAGCTGCTGGGAAGCCCTGTTAGAGCCATGCAGCAGCTCCTTACGCACACTTCTCTCCCAGAGTGATGTGGGGATGGGGTGAGGAGGGGGAGCAGATGAAGTGGGACTGAGCTACCACCCTGACAGCCTAAGAATTAGGCCCACCGCAGAACGCTGAGTGATGCCCTGGCTGCTGCCATGTCTGTCAAGGGTAGGAACCCTGGGATCAGAGTGGTGCCACCAAGCTCTGTATCTGTCACTCACATCTCTGCTGTGCTCAAAACGGGGGAGAGTGAATAAGAGGCAAGTGAGCCTATTAGTATTTATTACTTGTATTATAGCACCTCAGTGCCTAATGGTGGACCAGAATTAGCACTGTGCAAACCCAGAGCCAAAGTACTTCAGTCCTTACCCCACAGGGCTCACAATCTCAGCTTCCAAATGGGGGTACAAAGAAATGGGGTGTGGGGTTAAAAGGAGCAGTGACGAACCATTGATCACTGTGATGGACAGCATTGTTTTTTCTGCTAAGAACCATCAGTTCTTAAATACTTGGCTGGATGTAGACATTCTTCACACTTTGTATTTTTCATGGAAGGAGAAAAAAAGCATCAAGAAATCACACAGAAGTTTATGTTCCATTCAGTGAAAAACATTTTTCATTGCAAGAAACACACTTAAGGTCATTTTGTAAACAGTATGTAGTTTGTTTGTTCTAAGCAGATAGCTGAACAACTTTACAAAGCCTGCACAGGCAGTGTTTAAAGAAAGTTAAAATTTTGTACCCAACTTAATTATTTGGTTTTTTGGCTCATTCTTTTATTTTAATTTGCACTCTTGTGGGAAAAAAAAAAAAACCAAAAAAGAAGGAAAGAAGAGAAGATACTTTTTAGTTCATTTTTAAATGGAAAAAAATAGAACTGATTTAATCTCAATTACTTTTCTGGCAGTGCTTATGATTTAAAAAATAATCTAAATGACAATGATCAACCTTGGTGGAATTAAACCCAGTGCTAGACACAAAGAGAGAGAACAACCGTGTGTTGTGGAAATGCATGTAACTGAGTTGACAGGTTCTTCTGACCAGAAAGTGTGATTACAGCTTTGTGTGAGAAGGGGATGTGATTTACAGCTTTTGCAATGGTATCTTATGTGCACATTTTTAGTACCTTGCCTGTGAGGGGCCAAAGCCTGCTGCTCTGCTGAAAAATCCACAGCTCCTTGGCACTGTGCTATGTTCCCCTGGCCTCCTGCCACGTGTCATAGTTAATACTGTGAATAGCTCAGAGAAGTTTAATAGTGCTATTTTTTAACTATGGTTACTCTATGGTAGTAAGTGTTTGCAGGTTTGAGTATTTTACAGAAGCCTGGACGACTGTACAATTTGTCCCCAGGCAGAGGGATAAAAGGAGACAAGAACTAGCTGGGCTGTGTGTAAAATCATTAACCACTTTCCACCATCCTCTGTTGTTTGCATAGACCCCACTGTAACCACCTATGTAACCTATACTCTTTACCTGAAAATAACTTCCAATATCAGCTCCTCCTATCTAAACTGCTGTAAACATCCAGGACACCCATATATAGAAGAGACACATATAGGTCTGTGTGTGTATACATGCATAGAGATGTACAGGTGCAATGCACACAGACATACATCTATGTATCTGGACATATACAGGGACATATAGCTATGACATGGTTAGGAAACAACAAAGTCATGTTTATTGCATTCTGAAGTATCATAGAACAAGGGTATTATAGGCACACGTCTTAACTACTCATCCTTACTACAGTCCTAAAGCTCATTTACCTGAGATCTGCATCTGTAAAAATAAAGTTCCTTTTTTTTTAGCTGCATGTTACAAAAACAAGACTAAATATCAGCCTCACAGATAAGAAATTACCACTTGATCTCAAGACTAATTTGCTACCAGTAAAATAGGCTATCTTATAAAAAAGATACTGCTGAAAGAGAAACATAGTAAAAAGGGAACACAGCTGTTAGAGGTTTAAAAATCTCCCTACAACTCTTCCCACCTTGTAACAAATTTATAAAAAATATTTGACACAGAAAAGCCTCCATGGAAAGCATCCTGCTGACATCACATACCCTTCAAGCCACCCATCTTGCCATAGTTCAGGAGGGCAGACTCCATCCTGTGAGGGTTTTAATTCTCATCATCCCGTCTGTAGTGAATAGTTTGTAATTCCTGAGCTATGAACATAGCCATCTCTCTGGTGCCTGCAGCGACCACTCGGCAGGACATAAGATCCAAAGGTCCCCCTGAGGACGAAAGGATTAATGAGAACTGGCTTAAGTGATGTAAAAAGGCAACATTCTACCTATTATATTCTTAAATATAAACCATGCTGCACTAGATTACATGGTTATGTGGTCCTGCTCTGGTAGGGCGGTTGGATTCAATGATCCCCGGAGGTCCCTTCCAACCCCTAACATCCTGTGATCTTGTGTAATTAGGTTCAGAAACACTGCAACAACTTCACACTCTTGGGGTGGTATGGACAACCTAATTCACAACTAACACCTGGAAATCTTTGGCAAAATATTACCTCAGAAAGTTCTAGATATAAAATGATAGAATCATAGAATCATTTCTGTTGGGAAAGACCTTTAAGATCAAGTCCAACCACTAACCCAGCACTGCAAAGTCACCACTAAACTATGTTGCTCAGCACCACCTCTACACATCTCTTAAATGCCTCCAGGGATGGTGACTCCACTGGCAGCCTGTTCCAGGCCTTGACAACCCTTTCAGTGAAGAAATTTTTCCTACAGTCCCTTTTTGATGAACAAATTGTTCCTAATTTCCATCCTAAACTTTCCCTGGCACATGAGGCTCTTTCCTCTTGTCCTCTTGTTTGTTACCTGGGAGAAGAGTCTGACCCCCATCTTGCTCCAACCTCCTTTCAGGCAGCTGTAGAGAGTGAGGTCTCCTCTGAGCCTCTTTTTCTCTGGACTAAACAACCCCAGTTCCCTCAGCTTCTCCTCACAGGTCTTGTTCTTTAGACCCTTCACCAGCTTCAGTGCCCTTCTCTGCACACCTCAATGTCATTCTTGTAGTGAATGGCCCCAAACTGAACCCAGTATTTGAGATGCAGCCTCACCAGTGCTGAATACGTGGGAAGGAGCACTGCAACAGAGGCAGTGAACATCTAGATTTGTTTAGTATCAAACAGTAAATGCAATATTGCCTTATTTTAGCAACAGGAAGGGATAGGACAGACATTATTTCAGTCAGCATATATCTCTTAATCCACCATATCTTTCCACAATATATACTGGTCACCAGTCAACCATTACTCTGAGATGTGTACTATGTAATGAATGAGTAAAACAGTAATCCAGAGACTGTGCTGTGTTCTACTCCCTTCTGAGTCATCTCTGTTCAGACACGTACCTGAGAGTCCTCCTCTCTCGGGAAGCTATCTCTGCCAAGATCTGTTTGGAGCCTGAGCATATCTACCAATCTCCTACCAACCTCCCTTTACTGTAAAGCTGATGCTTTAAAGGTATTACTCAAAGTCATGGAAACACAGTTTGACTCAGAAGACCTTTGATGTGATGAAACCCCAGACTGGAATTGCATCAGTGTGCTCTGAATAACCAGCCAGAGACTGGTAGAGAGTACTGATATTTCTACAGACGATTGTTGGAAATGGGCTAGGGCCACAGGAAAAAGGCCATACTGAGGTAACACAAGTTGCCCCTAAATAGCCACTTGGACCCCCCAAAGTCAATGAAAAGAAGGTTATTTGACTCACCTGAAGTGTCTATCACAGTGCCTCCTGCCTCTCTGATAATGACGGTCGCAGCTGCCATGTCCCAGCAGTGCAACCCAAACTGGTAATAGGCATCTGCAGCGCCCGACGCCAGATGGCACAGAGCCAGGGTGGAGCTCCCAATGACACGGACCCTAAACCCCGTGAGGAGGAGACATAAAGGCTTTTGATTCCAACCTATTGCAAAGTGTGCAGTGTGCTTGTTATTGTTGTTTGGGTTTTTTTGGATTTTGAATGATTTGTTGTAAAATGTCTTACCCGTGTGCTTGGGCCTTCAGCAGTCTCTCAATGTTACCAAGGAACAGTTTCAAAGTTGCAGGGTCACGTTTTGGACCAATTTCTGTTAAAATTAAGGCCTTCGAGATATCTGCAATGCAGGGAGTGGTTTCCATTAATTCAGCATTAATTCAGCTGTTGGAAATTTGTTTTTAATTTAAACACTAATGGACTTTTCACAGAAAAACACAATTTTCAGGTCACTTTTTTTCTTTAAACTCCAAACTCTTTCACAGGATAAATGGGACAATGCTGCATAAAGATTCAAGCAAGACTAGATTTCTTATGATCTGATCATAGACTGGCTTAGGTTGGAAGGGTGAGCTAACCACACTTTTAATAAATCACAACAGGAAGATTAAAACCAAGAATGCATTCTTACATTCCTTCTCTTTCCACACACTGCTTTATTTCACTGACCCAACAGCTTTTGGCAAATTCAGTAGCATCAGCAGTCAAGTAAAAAATAATCCAGTGACCTATTAATTAACAATGATGCTAATCTACTCATATCTGAAAACAGGATGGTTGTTCAACAGGGAACTTTAATGTAATTAGTTAACAAGTTAATTAATTAACAAGTAAACATTTGGGAATACAGTAAGAGGGAAGAAAAGTTTCTGCTGGAATCATCAGTCACCTAGTATCAGCTCCCTTCCCCTCTGACATCTCAAAGCCTGTAGACAGCACATGACTGGAAAAAACCCTTTCTTATCACAAACTAAAGCAGTCTCTTAATGAATATCAACATTTGAATGTTACATTTGTATTGTGCTCAGCAAGGGCAGTTCTGACCTACGGCAGGTGAGGCTACCAGTCTTGTGTAGAGTCAAAGCAGGGACTCACAGTGCCTTGCAGGGTGTTGCAGCGGTCCTCATGCAAGATCAGAATACTGCTAGTGCATAACAAGCGTATGCCAATGTAGGTGGAGGTGGTGGATCAAATGCCAAATGTCCCTGCTCCTGCTGTGCCAGCTCAACTTGGAGGTGTTAGAGATACAACAAAACTCAAAGGTTTAGTGGTTGCTCACTTACTAACTAGGCTGTGCCCAAGTGTCAGGCATCAACTTCTACCCTGTGTTGAAAGCTCAGCACTCATTCAGAGAGGGAAGGTCTACCTGGTTATTACAGCTAATTGCATGAGTTGTAATTTCTTAGCAGAAGAAGCAAGGAGATGTTCAAAAGCAAATTAGGTTGGCATGAGGAATCATTTAATTAAACAGGCTACTAGTGAATTTAGTATTGCAGAGGAGCACTATGGATTTAAGCCATGCAGTAAATGGTTGGTGAGTAACAGGTATGAAATGACATTAAAAGTTACAGAGTACCACAAAGCTCAACTGTGGGAACACCAGATTTAACAACTGCTTTTTAAATTACGACATTAAAGTATCAGAGTACCAACCAAGGTATGCTGCAGGGTACTCATTTAGTCACCACTGAAAACTCTGGATGGTGAAAGCAATCTGCCTTAGGTCTTTTTGCATAACAGACCAAATTTGTAATTACAGAGCATTTAATGCATGCCTCATTGCTGAAATGCACCAAGCAGTCACACCACACCAGTCACAGCTAGGTCACGCCTAAGACAGTTGTTCTTTTGAGTAATCAAATATGTGTCTAATGCATAAATCAGTATCTTCAGTATTTGCCGTGGCTACAGGTGGAAATTGGACACTAAGAGACTAAGGCAAGGGAGAGGGGGGTCTCTGCTTAGGAAAAGGACCTGGCTGATCACAAGACTTGATGGGGTTTCAGGAATTCAAGGTACAGGAGGAAATTTACTGTCTACTTCTCACTCTGATAGAGGCCAGAAAAATAAGGAAGCTTGGTAGAAGAGATTTAACAGTGATCTGGATAGATTTGAGTCAAAGACCAATTCTGTTGACCACAAAAGATTAAAAAACCAAAATATACTTACAGTACTAGCACATGTAAGGTCTGACCTGAATCTAAGCATGAAAAGAAAGCATCATTCAAGATCAAAGGGAAGATGGATCCTTCATTATGTAAATCCTGACTGCTTGGACTCTTATACCAGAGTATATACTCTACAAAATTTGGTATTGACAGAACAGTGTCTACCCGGGAGGTGGTTTCAAATGATTAAATCTGAACAATTAATATGTAGCACAGATCAATGTTATACAACAGTCACAATTCCTGAAAACAAAAGCTGTGAAGTACCATGACACCTAGATCCCAAACACACCACGCACTGGTGAAGGCTGCTTGAGTTCCAGTGCTAGGTACAGGGTAAGACACTCTCTGTTCCAGGGCTGGATTAGTTCACTGAAGCCACAGTCCTTCTGAGAAATGAGCAACTGGGATTTTATACACTTAAAACATTAAGAAAAGCAAGACTAAAGAAGATCCATCTTCACTGGTGAAGTTGGCCACCACCAAATGATGTCTCTCAAAACAAGGGAAAATTTCCAAGCATTTTAAGAAGGCAGAAGGCCCACTTCCCTTGTGATGTTCTAGACACCCATGTAGACTCACTGTCCAGACAAATGAGGACAAAAGTGGCATGTACCAAAACTGTGCCTTGTTCATCTAGAAACCAGAACTCTTTGAGAGCAAAAGTGACTGAGGCTATTTCAAGAGCGGCTCAGCCAGCCCAGCTGGGAGCACCCTAACAGGTTTTTCCTAACAGTCTCTAGGCTTTTGTGGAATATGAGGCACTCAGGCACTGACAAGAACGTGATAATATAATTGAGGATTTCAATTTGAGGGATCACTGACTTTGCAATTTGCTCCCTTTCTCCAGACAGGGAGACATCAGCTCACTATTAATTTAGGTGAACAGCCAAACTTCCCCAAAATTAGGTAACTTTAGATGCAGGGTTTGCTTGAGGCACTACAACAAATTCTTTGTGTTAAATTTCTTGAATTTAGTGTGTTTCAAGCTCATTGCATCTCTTTTTGGGGTGACATTTTTACCATCTCCTGCATATATTGATGGACATTTTTGGCACATGTCTTCTTCTGTCTGCAACTCTTATGTTCTCCTCTGCATTTTGATTGATTAAAAGAAAACTTCTCTACACACATCTGATTGCTGCTCTCTGTTATCATTAGGCAAACAGACAGATTGGTTTACCAATAAAATAATGCCATTAAAGGATTGACGAAGTGCTGCTATCGGCTATTTGTATGTTGAAACATACTTCACAGACAAAAGTAAGCTGTTAACCCCTAAGGAAGCATGCATCCTTTAGATTACTGTTAAGATGTATGCCTACAGACACAATACACTTTATGATGTACAATGTATTGTAAAACAAGTGAGTAACAGCCACCACAGTACTCTGAATTCGATTCACCACTCCCATTGCCTCTTGCTCATAAAAGTGATGCCAGTGTACAGTTGGAATGAAAATGGTGAATCTACTCACTCTTCCTTATTTTAAACAATGGTTATAAAGCAAAATAATTTAGGATTCTTTAAATAGTTCATATGTAAGTTTAAAAAAAAAAAATGAGGAAAGTTGTGATTTTTCAGAAGAAAACAAACACATAACAACAAAGTTATCATGCAGGTGAAATACTTGCCATCAGGATAATGATGTTCATTATCCTAATGATGATTTGCAACAACTCTGAAACAAAATTAACATATTCCTTTTAGAGTTCTAACAAAATCTAGACCAACCTGTCTCTTTTGATACCTGAAGCCTTTTGTCATTACAAAATGCCCCTTGACCTCTTCTACCAGTGTATAACCGTTCTTCAGTGCAGTGGTAAATTACACCAAATTCAAGCTTTAAGATTTTGAAAAGGAAAGAAATGAATGCAACTCAAATTACTCATCATAAATATAAACAACTACTAATGGCAGAAAGATCAGCAATATTTTAATTGGTACATGTAATCAAAGATTATATTGATGCTAATAAACTGGAATAATTTTACTGTTACTGTGACACTGAGATATAGGTCATATAAAATTCAGTTTATCAAGAGAAGTTAATGCAATCTGTGCTCCTCTAAACTCTTACTCACAGCCTGTTTGTGTTCACATTAGAAGGGATTAATTAACATTTATGCTGTGCTGGTTTCAAATGCAGTTGGATGCTTTTACTGAAAGTATGTAAGTCCTCTACGGCAAGTTCTGAATGGTTTACTTTCACTGGTGACAGCTACACCTAGAAGTAATCCCACTGGCTTGGGCTGAATCCTGAGGCTTTGCAGCCCCAAATACATTGATATCATCAGTCAGGCATCCAGACTCAGCAGTCATGGTGCACTGTTAATATGCACTTTATTTTTCATGATGTATTTAATTTACCTGACTTTTCAACCCAAGCAGTACACTCCAGGTACTCTTTGTTCAAATATTTTTCTGCAAAATCCTTTTATTTGTATACAAAAGTGAGAATTTCATTAAGTCACCAACTCCAAGAGAAGGATTTTAATGAGAAATACCAAATATTGTCACCCTCAGTGAAAGCTTGAGAATAAGCAACACTGGAATTTTTGTGGGAGTATTTGTTTACTGATGAGAAGAGGGTCAGAATTTGACCCTTGATTTAAACCCATTTCTGCTACTTTAACAGGGGTCACCAAAAGATTTAAAAGCATTTTGCACACTTCAACAACCAGTTCCTAAAAAACACCCCTCTGTAAGTGCTGTTGTATTTAAGGGTGGACAGATAGACAAAAATTAAGTGACTTGCCCAAGATCATGGAAGAAGTTGGAAACAAGGTCAAGAAAACATCTCAGATGTTCTAGACTCCAAATCTTTTCCTGCTGCCCTCCTTCATTCAACGTGATGATTACATCCATCAGAGACAATTCAAAGGGAATAGGCTGTCCTCGCCCCTTACCCTGGGGTCTTGTCTAAACCAAGGGACACACTATTAATAGACCCTTTCCCTGAAGACATCTGCAAGAATTTCTTCAGTACTGTTCAAGGTTTACATTCAGGCCAGTTCCCCTGTGTGTACTTTGGCTCCTTTTCAGCTTACTGCTTTCTTTCCCATTTGTTTACTGAGGGAGACTGAACATAATTCTTCATTTTTGTTTCAGCTTTGTTTGGTTAACATAACCCAAAATACGCAGCATCAAAATCACAATGGTGTTCTAGAAAACATAAACATTACAGCAAACTGTCTGGTAATAATATGGAGTATTCAAAAGGTTCTTTGGGAATGAATAAACTTCAGAAAAGCATGGAAGTGTTTGTCTACAGTTTTCCATGTTTGAAAAGCCTGACTGGAGGAGTACACAACATTATTCTGTTTAAATCAGCAAGAGCCAGCAGCACATCTGAAAACGATGTTGTGACTGCACAGAATTCTTGCTGGCTTTACTTACAGCTACATCTGTATATTTGAGATCATGGAACTAGGCTGAAAGAGGCACATTCCTTGGCAATTTGACTAGCTGTTTCTTCTGTGTACATCAAACAGAAAAGTGGCAACATATGGAGGAAAGGCAGTAGCATGAATGAAGTATAGCTAGGAAACTCAAAATGGCACATATGAAGGCAGGGTATTTCCCTCCACCACCCCCCACCCTTGCTGTAATCAAGCTCTCATGTGGAAAATACAGTTATTTTACTATGTTAAGAAAAACCACAAAGGCAGATTAAATTAACTAGGGCCATAATACTGCATTTCTCATGGAAATTAGTTCTGAATTGCCTCGTAGCAGCAGTTACCTTTCACAGATTCTGCTAGCAGGAAAGAAGCAATAATAACAACAACAGGACACTGGGAGAAGTGTTTAAAATCTGAATAGGCAGCATTATATTTAAATCATTCTGGTTTTGCCACACAAAACCTTGCTCACACCAGTACTCTCTTTTTTCCCCACAAAATTTCTGTAATATTTATAATGATTTGTAAGAGTGATCTTGTAATTGCAAGCTTGCACAACTGCAGGCTAGTAGGCTACAATCAAATGCATTTTAAAAGTGTGGAAAAACTTGAGTAGTGGCTGATTTCTATTATTTTTATTATTTATTGATTTAAGTTTCATTTAAAGTTCCCACATGGTTTTGAGGCTTCTAACCAGATCTCAGGTACTGATCTTAAAGAACATACTGCGTACCTCTTTGTTAACAGCAAACCCAATGCTCACTGCCACTGTTGGAAATCTGTGCAAAAGAAAAGAATTATTATTGATTACAAACTCTCCCAACTTACTCCTTATGCAGTTCCCTCAGGCAACAAAACCCCACGTGGAGTTCTGTGATTTCACTTGTGTCAAAATGCTCTTGACATTATACTTTCTTCTTTGCCAACCTCTTTAACTTCGTCACTTCCTTAAAAAATGTAATTTAATGTTGGAGAGGGCAAGATATAAACACATGAAGATGCCAAGTCTTTTATATAAGTGTGTTGTGTATTTTAGTGATCTTTGTTGCTTTAGTTTAATGGAATGAGCCAGTATAAAATAATTAATATGGCTATAAGAAGTCATCACTTTTAAGAGCGCATTTTCTTCAAGCATCTGAGATAGCAATTAAGTTGTTCAGAGATACCTTGCTGATGACATCAGCAGAAGCAGAAACCAGTTCCTCTACCCTCTCTTTTATCAAAGTGATGATCATTTGCTCCTTTTGACTAAAGTATGATTATTGCATTTTAAACAACAAAATACATTCATTTCTTAAAAACATGTTTTGAAAAGGGCTGTAAAGGTCCAGAAAATATTGCTAGGAGAAACTGCCACTTAACTGCTCGAAACATGACACACCCCACACCTTGAATCCTATGTAACTGCACCAAAAATGTGTGGGGTTTTAATCACAGAATAGTTTGGGGTGGGAGAGTCCTCCAAAGGTCATTTAGTCCGACCCACTCTGCAGTCAGCAGGGGCATCCTCAACCAGCTCAGGCTGCCCAGAGCCTTGTCAAGCCTGACCTTGAATATCCCCTGGGATGAAGCCCAAATCACCTCCCCAGGAAACCTGTTCCAGTGTTCCACCACCCTCATGGGGCAGAATTTGTTCCTAAAATCCAATCTAAATCTACTCTCCTCTAGTTTGAAACCTTTGCCCCTAACTGTGGCTATGTTAAATCACTAACTGTAGGGCAGAACATATTTTTAGTATTTTAAGTAGAAGTACTACAAACAGGCATTCATTTTCAACTCCCTGCATTCAGTGGTGAATTAAATATAGTAATCTCTAGATTTCTTTTTGCAGTGGTGTTACAGAAGTTTAAAAACTCTCTTTATGAACAACTTAGTTTTCAGTTCCGCTCTACCTATGTGCAGTGGTTGCACTTCCTAGAGAAAATGAAGCATGTGCATTGGAAAGGCAGAAAACACCACAAATGCGTAACAACCACATAAGGTGTGAGGCCACGTGTCATCAGAGCACAGCGCTGTTCCTATGCTTCAGCTCAAGCCTCTGCATGCTCATGAGTGGTTATATATAAATGAGCTCTGAGTCAAGAGCTTTGGGTCATTAAGCAATCATCAGAAACTTCAGCTTCCCTTTAGATAACAGGATTGAGCTCTCTCCAGCACAAACACACACTCCCTCAGATGAACTATGCGAGGTACAGCAGGATAAAGGGATGACTCCTGCTGATGAGTCAAAGCAACAAAGCTACCACAGTAAAACACCTATAAGGGGAAGGGAGGATTTGTGAGAAGCTGCATTTTATGCATTTCCTGTCTTGCTGTCCACTTACCTGTGCACAAAGTTGCACGTTCCATCAACAGGGTCAATAATCCACGTTGGACTGTCGGTGAGGACGCATTTTGAGCCAGCAGCGGTGGATTCTTCTGCAATAAACCTGCATTTTGTGTAAAGTAAACCAGAGAAAATTGGTGTCCCAGAAAATTTATTTAGATTTATGTCTTGGAAATTCAAACTCCAGCACTCAGTTTTTGAAGAGAGACATAAGAAGTGATTCTTCATTTCATGAGAAGTGATTCTTCCCCTTTACTCTGTTCTTGCGAGACCCCACCCCAAATACTGTGTCCAGTTCTACTGTCCCCATCCTAAGAAGGACATGTGAGTGTTGGAATGAGTCCAGAGGAGGGCCACAAAGATCATCTAAGGGCTGGATCACCTCTGCTGTCAGGACAGGCTGAGGGAGCTGGGGCTATTCAGCCTGAAGGGAACCTCCAGGAAGGCTGGAGAGGGACTTCTCAAAAGGTTGTCTAGCAATAAGACAAGGGGGAATGGTTTGCAGTTGAGGGAGAGTAGGTTTAGAGTAGATCTTGGGAAGAAGTTCTTCAGTATGAGGGTGGTGAGACCCTGAAGTAGGCTGCCCAGGGAGTTTGTGGATGTCCCCTCCCTGGAGGTGTTGGAGGCCAGGTTAAGTGACCAAGTCCAGTTGAGAGGCATCCCTGCCCATGGCAAGGAGGTTAGAGTAGATGATCTCTAAGGTCACTTCCAACCTGAGCCGTTCTGTGATTCTGAGATATATATACACACACACACAGAGTTTTTGTGTATTAATGCATATGTATGTATAAACACACATAGTGAATTTCTCATTTTGGAATGGGAAACTTTCATATAAATTTTGAAGGAAGTTCCCAAAAATACAGCTTACTATTTTTCATGGTAAAAAAGAACTCCATTTATGTTCACTTTTGCAGTATACCATTAAGAAAGTAATGAAAATGAAAGTAGAAATGGATCTGAACTGGCATCCCTGGAACTCTAGAAGAAGGGTTTCTTTATGCAGAATGTGATTTTATGGGTTAGGCCTGTCTCTGGCAGTAAGTAATTTAAACTGCAAACTGTAGCTGCTTCTCTTTTGTAGGCAAATTCAGTCATCAGGAAATAATGCACTCTTAGAAAGCCCACAGTCTCACTCCTACTTGAATTTTTCACAGTAGTCTGACTTGGGAAATTAAAAGGTTTACAAAGCTGAACTTTCTTTTTCCCATGACCCAGAGAAAATCAACAAATTAATTCGTATGTTTGTTGTTTGGATGCACAAGGCACACATTGAAATCTGAGCTCATCTTCTGTTGTTCTGCCCCAATTTCTTTAGCAGTTGTGCATTTTTTTTGTTCCCCCCTCCTCTCATTTTCCCTGGGAAATGAACATCAAGTTCTGGCACATTTCCTGCTGACCTTAATTATCCCTGCTCTCCCACAAACTGCTCAGGGTCTGTTTCTGTAAGCGTTGTGCAGGTGCTACTCTCACAGACTTGAATAAAGTCCTCTATGTACAGAAGGTGTAGAATCAGCCTGGTAATACTGAATCTTGCTTCTGGTTTCACATTCAAGTAAGTGGTAGCAGTATTCAGGGCTCTTGCAAATGCTTGAAGTTGAAAAAGCTTCTCTTGAAGATACAAAGAGAAGAAAAATTGGATAAATAAGGAGAAAATGTCTGTGGCAGAAACAGTTGCTTCACTAGGAGCAGACTAGCAGCTATTTTATTTTGTGCCCTCAACACATGCTGCATGGTGCCATATAACACTTGCAACCAGGAGCTTAAATGTTCTGCAGACAGCACAGAAGGAGACTTCTTGAACTTTCCAAATGCTGTTTTGTCTTTCCCTCACAGAATGGGGCTATTTTGATGGTGTAATGGACCCTTGTGGTTGTCAGGAAGAGGATAGCAGGAAATATTTGTTACTCTTTCAATCTCTATTGAAGATAGCAGCTGAAGTGTTAGTGTGCAACTGAGAAACAAGAAAGACTTCAACAACACCTTGCAGACTCCTTGCTCTAAATATTCTATTATTTTGTCCTGTTGGTGCTGTATCATTTGACTTTTGGTTTATAAATCTTGTAATTAGCACCTTGTAAACCCAGCCCTGTACTTTGAGTGTGCTGCTGGCTGCAGAGGAAGCTCATCTTCTTGCAGATGGAGCACCTTACATCCCTTCTCACATTGTCCATCTTCCCCATAAATTAGACTTCTCCTTCAAACCTCTTTCAGCACACCCCCAGGCAGAGCCTGAAGTGAAGCTGTTGTCTAACCAGTCAAAGAAAGGTGAAATGGGAACCTCTTAAAGCCAAAATTATTTCTGTGTAAGGTGTTTTGCTCCCATGTACCCTAAGTCTGGCCCTCACCTTTTCCTCACAGCGGGGTGCGACGCTGCAGTCCTCACATAAATCATAGTATCATAGTATCATTCAGGGTTGGAAGGGACCACAAGGATCATCTAGTTCCAACCCCCCTGCCATGGGCAGGGACACCCCACACTAGATCAGGCTGGCTAGAGCCTCATCCAGCCTGGTCTTAAACAGCTCCAGGGACGGGGCCTCGACCAACTCCCTGGACAACCCATTCCAAGGTCTCACCACTCTCATGGGGAAGAACTTCCTCCTCACATCTAGCCTGAATCTCTCCACCTCCAGCTTCATTCCATTCCCCCTAGTCTTATCCCTACCTGAGATCCTGAGAAGTCCTTCCCCAGCCTTCTTGTAGGCCCCCTTCAGATACTGGAAGGCCACAATTAGGTCACCTCGGAGCCTTCTCTTCTGCAGACTGAACAGCCCCAACTCCTTCAGTCTGTCCTCATAGGAGAGGTGCTCCAGCCCTCTGATCATCCTTGTGGCCCTTCTCTGGTCACGCTCCAGCAGCTCCACATCCCTCCCATCAAGTCAAGGCACAGTGGTGCCATTGACCAAACCTTGATGTCCAAGCACAATTTTCCCAAAATGGATGTAGGCCCTGCTAGGTGCACATTTAATGAAATTTGGGCTACTGGGTTAATATAAGCCCTTTATAGGATACTACTAACTCTGAGAGTCCCTCAAGGTCAACATCAGGTGTGTTGCTCTATGGCTCTGTCTTACAAAAACAACTAGGCAAAGCATTCAGCCTGAAGAGACCCCATTTTAGGAACAAATTTTAAAAGACCAAAGTTGAGGAAGAGCTTGAGAAGTGGGAGGGGCAGCCGTGTCATTACAGTACTTAATTTAATATGCCAGCCTGACAGCTCTGATGTCCTCTTTCCAAACCTGGATTAAAGCTTTCTCCCACTGAAAATGAGTCCACTAATTTTAGCCAAGCTGTAGTGTACATCTGTTCATACCACAGTGCCACTCAGAAATTCCTTGCTGGAACAGCAGAGAAACTTCTTGCAGCATAAACTGCAGCAGGACCGATACCCATCTGAGTGCAGGACATTCAAACCAGGGCTTTCCCTCATCTGTTTCCTCAGAGGGCAGAAAGTTGGGATGTCACACTCTGTAATGGCTGTGTCCTGGTTTTAATGACTACAGGATTAAGGCCACAGTTAAGACCAAAGATGGCAATTTGTCTAACAGTAACACAGGCAAATGGCACAATAACCTTTTTCAAGCAGTAGCACTTGAGACTCTGGCTGTGCCTTTCCAAACTGCAAAAATCTAGCAGAAGTAACACTCTTCTGAAAAGATTCCCTTGGGGCATGTCATAATGCCAAAGAGTGGGCAAAGCTGAAAACTTAGGTGAGGGTGAATCAGGATGTTACATTTCACTTAGCCAAGCAGAGGAAAGAGAGAAACATGGGACAGAATTACCTTTTTTTCACAGGTTTTCTTAATATTTCTCTTTATTTCTGAGTACATGTGCATTATCTCAAGACTCATCACTGCCACAGTTCAAATGGCACAGATTTTAATGAGGTCCTTTTAGTTTTTCTAACTCCTAAGGTATATTTTGGATTCCAAGAACATCAGAATCAAGATGATTTAAGATAAAGAAAAATAACAGAAACCTTCAGTGATGCTTTCAACAGCTACAGGAGGGGAAAGTCTGAGCAGAGCTTAAAAGATCTTTTAATGTTTTTATTGTGTCTTAGTTTAAACCCTGATTGCTGCTGTGGAGCAAGTATTTTAATCTTGTCCAGTTAAATCCAATTTTAATCTGAATGTATTTGCTATCTGAATGAACTACAACCAAAACCATCAACCAGTATCAGCAAAAAAATAGTTGTCTTGAAGAAATGACAATTCCTTTGTGGTCTTACAAAGTCAGAAGTTAACTGTGCAGAGTTAATAGCTAAGGATTTTCCAGTTCCTAGGTCTATGTTGACCTTGCAACTTTTGTTTCCAATTCTGGCTAACTCAAGTGCTTCTGCTGATTCTCATTTTATGTGAAAAATGTATGGGTTTTGTGTTCTCTGCCAGATTGTTCATGGGAAAAAAAACCCCACAAAACTAACCAGCATAAGAGTGGAGATGAGGAAGGAGCACAGCCAGCAGCAGTAGAAGGAATATTACACAAATAATAGGCTTGTAAAGTCTGGCACTTTCTTGAGAACAGCCGCCAAGAACCACACGGTGTGCTGTACAGTACTGCTTCAGTATGTGCTCACACACAACACATATTTAGGAAGCCATATATAGTATACAGTGTTCTTTCTGCTCATTCTTATGCTGATTTTCTTTCCAGCAGCATCACTGACAATCAGATTAGTGGCTGAGCCCTCCAGATTTTTTGTCTCTGTTAATTTCTGCGCAGCACTGGAGCACAAGGCTCATCTCTGTCAGAGATGCACATGGGTAGGAGGAAGTCATACAGTATTTAAGGGATACACAGGCTCTGCAGGAAGATTAATTTTATCCTTGTGGACTGAAATCAAGTGTGGAAATTGATTGCAGAGTCTTTGCATCAAACCAAGCCCAGCCAACTGATACAAAACCTCCCTCTAATCTGTGCGTGTGCTAGGAGCTGGTATTTTCATACTGACCATAATAATTCAGGAGGAGTCAACAATCTGATCTATTTTCAAAACCTTGGGTTGACATGTCACCTAGTAATTTATAACCTGCTTATGGGTAATCATCAAATGGTGATGATGATAAACAACTCTGCTTCTCACTGATTTTAGGATTCCATGCACCACAAGGTGAATGTGACTAAATATGATCTGGCAAGCGTTTATGTATGATGGCAAAGGGAAGTGAAGGAAGGGTCTGCAGAATTTGCTACAATTAATTTAATCTCTATTTCAATCAATACCCTTAGCATAATTCTTATACATTAGAGATCAGATCAGTATTGTGAAGATCGGGGAGATCCAAATGAAACCTTTAGACATGATGTCCGTACAGGGGAAACATGATTAAACACAGCTAGTAAGCAACATAACTGTTAGAAAATAGAAAGTACTAAGTATAGGAAAGTATTACTTTCTCAAGAAAAAAGGGCTCCTATGAAAGCATCCAACAGCAAAAGGTTAATGTGTAGGAGAGATGTATAGCCTTCTAAAATCCCCTTTAAATGGCAGTCAGATATACAGCTCTTAAAGGAAGAAAGGGTTCTTTCTATAGGCACTCACCTGTGGGAGGGAAACTTCTCTTTTAGAACAGAAATAATTAGATTTTCCACAAAGTGATCAGTTTCTGTCACAAGATCTGCTGCAGATGTCTTTGTGGACACTTGTTTCTCCTCTGTTAGAGCTTTCCTAATGATCTGAAACAGAAGTTCACAAATCAGGTTTGTTGGCCATTCATCCTGTGCATATTAAAATGATAAATTTACTGAAAAATTACAGCTAATTCTGAAAAAAAAACAAAAACAAAACCCAACTACCAGAGCCTGTTCTAATTCTTCTGACTAAAAACCCTTCTGAGCTAATCAGTAGCCTTTGGGCACGCAGCATTTGGAATCACTGTACAAGAACTGCTCATGACAGCTCAGAAAAGTGGGCAACTAATGGAATAAAAGGATGATGGCAGTCAACATGACTTAGGAAATTATAAAAAGTAAAACATCTAAGATAAGAAGGGAGCCTCAATGCCCAGGGATTCTTTAATGGAAACCCCCCTTTTCCTTTTCCCTTTCCTTTCCTTTTTCCTTTCCTTTTCCTTTTCCCTTCCCTTCCCTTTTTCCCTTCCCTTCCCTTTTCCCTTCCCTTCCCTTTTCCCTTCCCTTCCCTTTTCCCTTCCCTTCCCTTTTCCCCTTCCCTTCCCTTCCCTTCCCTTTTCCCTTCCCTTCCCTTTTCCCTTCCCTTCCCTTTTCCCTTTCCTTTCCTTTCCTTTCCTTTCCTTCTTTCCTTTCCTTTCCTTTCCTTTCCTTTCCTTTCCTTTCCTTTCCTTTCCTTTCCTTTCCTTTCTCCTTTCCTTTCCTTTCCTTTCCTTTCCTTTCCTTTCCTTTCCTTTCCTTTCCTTTCCTTTCCTTTCCTTTCCTTTCCTTTCCTTTCCTTTCCTTTCCTTTCCTTTCCTTTCCTTTCCTTTCCTTTCCTTTCCTTTCCTTTCCTTTCCTTTCCTTTCCCCTTCCCCTTCCCTTTCCTTTCCTTTCCTTTCCTTTCCTTTCCTTTCCCCTTCCCCCTTCCCTTTCCTTTTCCCTTCCCTTCCCTTTCCTTTTCCCTTCCCCTTTCCTTTTCCCTTCCCTTTTCCCTTCCCTTTCCTTTTCCCTTCCCTTTCCTTTCCTTTTCCCTTCCCTTTCCTTTCCTTTTCCCTTCCCTTTCCTTTCCTTTTCCCTTCCCTTTTCCCTTCCCTTTCCTTTCCCTTTTCCCTTCCCTTCCCTTTTCCCTTCCCTTCCCTTCCCTTCCCTTCCCTTCCTTCCCTTCCCTTCCCTTCCCTTCCCTTCCCTTCCCTTCCCTTCCTTCCCTTCCCTTCCCTTCCCTTCTTTGCCTTTTTTCTTTTATTTCCTCTTTTATATTTTCTTTCTTTTCCTCTTTTATATTTTCTCTTTTCTTTCCCTTTCTTTTCCCTCCCCTCCCCTCCCCTCCCCTCCCCTCCCCTCCCTCTCCCCTCCCCCTCCCCTCCCCTCTCCTCTCCTCTCCTCTCCTCTCCTCTCCTCTCCTCTCCTCTCCTCTCCTCTCCTCTCACTCTCCTCTCCTCTCCTCTCCTCTCCTCTCCTCTCCTCTCCTCTCCTCTTCCTCTCCTCTCCTCTCCTCTCCTCTCCTCTCCTCTCCTCTCCTCTCCTCTCCTCTCCTCTCCTCTCCTCTCCTCTCCTCTCCTCCCTTCTCCTCTCCTCTCCTCTCCTCTCCTCTCCTCTCCTCTCCTCTCCTCTCCTCTCCTCTCCTCTCCTCTCCTCTCCTCTCCTCTCCTCTCCTCTCCTCTCCTCTCAACTGCTATATATTTAAAACAAAAATTCAGACTTTTCCCTAGATAGGGAACCAGTGATCTAACCCTGGATTCTCTTCTGGAGAAGTCTTTATCTCACTTATTTTATAAATTCAGAACTAAACCACATCAAGTACTAATGCACATATGGGAAAAGAGTTAATAAAAAACTTTCCCCCTATGTTCTCATCTTTCTGGTTTGTTTTTGTCTGGTTCATTTGGATTTTGTTTGTTTGTTTGTTTTTCTCATTCCTTCATTAAAAAGAAAAATAAGAGGGCAGGATGCAAAAGGAACTGACTTATCCTTTAACCACTAAAAATTGTAAACTACTTGAGATTAGGCAAACCAAATCAAAGCAAAAAGGTTGAACTAGATTGTCCTTGTGGCCCTTTCCAACCTGGCATCAATCAATCAGTGCTGTGATTCAAAAAGTAAGCACCACTGATTTGTACAGAGTTACACCAACTAAACCCAGCACCAACACAACCAATATTCAAAGTCCATTCTCAAACCTGCTTATTTCAATTGTTTCAATTTACATTGATCAATGTATTTTAAAACCATAGAGAAACGTTTGATGACCAAAGAAAATAGTTCTGCTGTATTTTACATGGGCAAAGGAACCAGCAACTCCCGAATTTCAGTCTTGGCTCTTGGTTTTGATAGCCTAAAACACTCCCTTTGAAGGGTGTGCTGATTGTTCTGACAAGTTCCTGATAACTTGTTCATGAGCTGTAAAACATTAGTTATGCCTCTTTACTGCTACTGAGCTTGTGAGGGCAGGTTAATGCTTTTTGGTGTGAAGTCTTGCTGAAGATCATCACTGTATATCAAAATATGAACCACACTTAAATATTTTTATTCCCCTTAATGGTTTCCTTGATGGTTTTACTATACAAGCATACAAGTGAGCTCTAGGAAGGCTCTCAGGCTCCTCATTGGTCCAGAGCAAATTCCAAACTACTCCAACCATCTCATTTGTCTGTTCTAACAAACTGATATGCTGGTGCCTTTTATTGAAATTGTTCTTTACTTTTATATTGCCTATGTACAAGGAATTCACAACGAGAACAATCAGCCACTGGAATAACCTCAGGGAAGTGGTGGACTCCCCAACACTGGACACCTTGTTACGATTCAGCTGGACAGGGTGCTGAGGCATCTTGTCTAGACTGTGCTTTTGCCATGAAAGCTTGGACCAATTCTGTAGTTGAATTGCTTAGAATTAGAACTTCACATAACCAAAGAGATGAGGGACACTACTCATTTATTCCATTCAATACTCATTTCAGCAGAGAAGATCTGAATTTCTTCTTAGCAGTGCCATGTCCTTGACTCCTGTTTGGTTGTAATACACAGTGCATTGAAGAGATTTTTGCAGCCATTTAAATCAGTAAATGCAAGTGCTCAGCAGCAGAGATCCATTTTGAGCTTGGCTGCAGAAAGAAGAGCAGAGGTGAAAGCCCTCTCCAAGGGATGTGCTCTGTCATCAGTTGCTTTTCACTGCGTGCTCCGGCACTTGATCTCTCCTTTCTGAATACAACCCTTGGCACCTCTCATCACTGAATTTAGGATCAGAATGAAAAATACTTTCTCTGGTTGTTCATGACCATTTTAAACCTGATTCCTGCCCATTTCTCTGGTACCAGCCCGAGGCTCCAGTCAGTTTGGAGGCAACAATAGCCAAGGGTGTGACTCTGATAGGATGTGGCGGCTGAAGGCCATCTTGCTCATCTCATTCTTGAGCTGAGCAGGCCCATGCTGAGGGGTCACAGCCCTATGCATGGACTTCTTCTGCTTCTTCCCACCTCTTGTGCACCTTTTATGATGTGGGGAGAGCAGGAGAGAAGTTGTGATGCTGTGCTGATGTCATCAGCCACAAATGGGCACCACATCTGTACTAGCTCACCAGTTGTACCAGCTGATGCCATAGGATGGATGAGACCCTGCAGATTCTCTTACAAAGATCTGACAAAAAGGACTCATACTGCTTTTGCACCAGCTTGGATGGGTATACAGTCCAAAGCAGTCCCACACAAAGATCATGTTCTCTGCATCATTGATTGCACAGCTTTTATCCTTCACTAATCCATCAAATAGCTCAGAGCAGTCCAGAATTGAACTTATGTTGAACAAGCCCTAAAAAATCATCAGCCTATAAAGAGTTAGAGCTTGGTACCTCAGAGTAATTTGAGAGCCTCACACAGCTGCTCCCCTTGCAGAAGCCTTATAAGGTTTGTAGATACCTACTGCGATTACCTGGTCTTCCCAGCTAGGTGTGGAGCTCCATAAAAGTCTCTCTGTAGGTAACAGGCAGCAGGTAAGTGTAAGAACAAAAGAACTACAGGATGGTGAAATGAAAAGAACTGATTGCTCCTTATCACTGTTGCACAACAAGATTGGCAACCAAGATATTGCATTTTGGCTGTAAATAATTTTTTTTACTGAGCTTTAACACTGTATTATTGATTGTTCCTAGATTATGGGGATTTCATAGAATAGAATAGAATAGAATAGAATAGAATAGAATAGAATAGAATAGAATAGAATAGAATAGAATAGAATTAACCAGGTTGGAAGAGACCTTCAAGATCATCAAGTCCAACCTATCATCCAACACTATCTAATCAACTAAACCATGGCACCAAGCACCTCATCAAGTCTCTAAAAAAACCCACCAAAACCTCTAAGCAGCTGAATTTGGGAAGCATGGTTATTTAAAACAGTCACTCAACAATTTTAGCCTATGCTGCCCCTCCTCTAATAAAGAATTGGCTAGATCTTCTCCTTATGCCCTGCTTCAAAGCATTTGAGGGGTGATGTGAAGCAATAGACATGTACACCAGTACATGCATGAAGACCACAGCCTGTCCCTGATCCCTTCTTGGTTTGCCATGCAGCAGGGGAAATGGAGCTGCAAGGACTCAATGCAGTCATGGTCTTTGAATCTTCCCTTAGTGCATTTGTAAAATTAATCCATATCAAAAGAGAATGGAGATGACAGAGATGCCTTCTCCCCCAGCATCTGCCAGGTAAGACATCTCCAGTGAGGTGCTTGTGTTAGATATTTCATCTCATCATACTGCTTGTACTCACCACACATTTTTGGGAGCTCCAGGATGGATTTACTTGCTTGCAATATTGTCCTGAGACATTTGCTCACTTAAAAACCAAACATCTACATAAAAAAGCAAAACTGCTTCCATGTAATTTAAGAAATATTAATCTGCTTGGCTACAAAAATCTGTCCCTGGGAGCAAACACAGGGGGGAAAAAAAATCCTGTTTTTTTAAAGATACCAGTGAAAATTCTGCCCCTTTTTAGTGGGATTCTGCTGGGTCTTAGAGGTCTCATAACATTTTCTGGAATAAAAACAAGAAACTATTCCACAGCATAGATGCCTAGTCATGTAAGCCAAAAGGGGAGATCAGGAAACTGCATTGCTGATTAACTTGTTCTAGAAATCCAACATCTTGACTTGCATCCATTTCTTCAGGTTGGCTCAAATGCTTCTTGCACACACATTCTAGTGATTCCAAGCCTTTCTAACCTGCCAGGGTCCTAAAAAATGCAAGGTCTTAAAAAAGCTGAAGCAGCAAAATTTCATGCAGGGATAGAGATAAGACTCAGATCTGAGGGGATAGAGAAAGCAGATTCCTGGGGAAAGGAGTCAGAGTGGAGAGGTTGAAGGGATTAGAAGAGAGGCAGAAGAAAAAGATGAACTGTCCCCAATGGAATGAACTGATTTTTTTTTGTGACCAAAATAAACTTGATTTTATCCGTTTTCACCAAAACCCCCAAACCTATGTTACACTGCATTTTGTGTCCTTATCTCTAGCTTCCTTTGGAAGTGGTTTGACACTTAAATAAAAGATCCAGCCCTACCTGCACCTTCAATTCTACAAGGATCTCTGACGGGTTTTGTAACTAAAAACGTTCCTCAATGTTACAAAGTTAATAAACCCCTACCCAGTTCCAAAGTCCTCCTTAAACAACATCCTCAACTGGTTTAAATTTGGCCTGCCAAGGAATTGGCTGTTTCCTGCCTGTTGCAAGGTAGAGATGGCAAACTTCAAACTAAAAAAATGCAAGGATTAATCTTCTGGAATGTTTATTTGTTCTAGGAAGAGGTGCTCAGCTGTGATCTTCTGGGTGATTAAAATACCTTGAAGAAATATGGTGTGGAGGCTTGAGCAAGCCATGAGAGTCCCTTTTGTGAGATGGCTGGCAGAATGAGAACACTGGAGAAACTCCTGTTTGGAGAGTCTGTGAGAGCACATCCTGCCATCCTGATTTATTCCATGTATTACTAAAATCTCCTCTCCTCTGGCATTATGTTCATCTTTGTGTGTGTCTTCCACAAGGAGAAAAATTGTGTAATAGCACATATAAGGAAAAGTTACAGGTCCTGGACTCAGGGACTTCTTAAATCACAGTGTACAGGTACAAAGTGTGTTTCATAATAAAGCAAAAAGGAAGCAGAAGGGAAACACAGGTTTCTCAGGTCTGTGTTCTACCCAGTTCCCTATCTGAACAATCTGCTGATCCCACTTCTTAGCTCTGTTAAGAGTCAGTGAGAAATTTTGCTGCTTGCACACAGCAGGGCCGGAGTGTCTCCTGAGATGACCAAGCTTCTGCTGTGTCAAAACATGGATCTTAAAGAAGCTACCATATGTAGATCTTCACAGAGCCACTGCTGATTTATCCCTAGGAAGTGAATTCCAGTCACTCTGAAGACCCCGGTACACATAACAAGAAGACAAAACCTTCCTGACACAACTCTCTCTTAGCACAAACTGCTCAAAGCCAAACACTGGTGCTGTAATCTGCAAACACACAATACTCTGGATAAATGCACCGCAGTATAAAGCCTCTGACAGATGTACATTCAACCTTAGTATCACAGCATGCTTCAAAATAATGCAGCAGCACAATATATGCCTGGTGTACATCTGAAAAAGTTATTAAAGCCCTTTCACATTGACAAATCTTTCATCTTTATTAATATTATTACTATAATATTTACATTAAATAGAAATACCTGCAGTCAAAAAAAAGAGATTGCTTTCACCTGAGGTGTCTCCTCGTCCTTCTGCCGGATAACGGCCTCCAAGGAAAGAGATCCCGAGCGACGCCGCCCCAGGAGAAGAGATCCCGAGGGATGAGATCCCGAGAGAAGAGATCCCGAGGGATGAGACCCCGTAGGATGAAATCCCGAGTGAAGAGACCCCGAGAGATGAAATCCCGAGGGAAGTGGCCTCGAGGGATGTGGCCCTGGGGAAGCGGCCCCCCGAGGGAAAGAGATCCCAAGGGATGCAGTTCCCGAGGGAAAAGATCCCGAAGGATGCAGCCCCCGAGGGACGCAGGCCCTGCTGCCGACATCCCTCCCGCTGCAGAGGGTAAAGGCCGACGGCTCCGGTAACGGCCCGGTTGACCGGATGCCGAACCCTGTCGCCCACCTCCTCCCCAGCTGCGCCGCACCAGCCCCACGGCCCTTCTTCGAACCGCTCGGGGAGAAGGATGCTCCAGAAGCGGGGCTGCCCGACCCGACCTCCTCCGGGTCCTTCCGCGGCCCCGTCCCGCAGCCATGTATCCCGGAGCGCTGCGGAGCGGGGCGGACGGCGGCTCTTACCTGCCCAGCGCGGAGCGCCAGCTGCACCGCCACCTCCACGCACTCCTTCCAGGGATCCCCGCCACCACCGGCCGCCGCCGCTCCGCCATCCTCCTCCTCCTCCTCGCACGGCTTCATAGTGGCGGCGGTGAAGCAGGACCCGGGGGGGCGCGGGGGGCCGGCTCCCCGCGGAGGAGCGGCCGTGGAGCAGGGTGCCCGGCGCGCTCACCGCCGCCGCGGCCGTTGCTGTCACTCCGCGCTCCGGCACCGCCCCGCCGAGGGGAGCGGCGCGCGGGGAGGCGGCCCGGCGGGAGCTGCCGATCAATGGGGAAGGCGGGCTGCAGGCTGCTGGGCGCTGACTTTAGGTGAGCCCCGAGGCGGGGGGAGGTGGAGAAGGGCCGGGGAGAGGCGGGGGTGGGTGTCACGGAGAGCAGCGCCGAGCCCGCACCGCGGAGGGCAGGATGTGGCAAGGGAGGCGGCCGGCCCAGCCCGCCTCGCATCGCCATCGCCATCACCGTGGTCCGGTCTGACATGGCGCCGCGGCCGGTACCGCCGAGGCGGCCTACGCGGTCTGGAGCTGGGGCGTTGTTGTGTCCTCCCGAGATAACGAGGCGCCGTTCCCTCGGGCCGAGAGGCCCCTCAGGGGTCGCGCTGCCGCAGGCGCGGCTGGCCGGGGCCGGGAGGCGCGGGCGCCGCATGTGCGCTGGAGGCGGAGGGCCCATCCCGGGACGGCCGTCAGTGGTACCGGGGCTCGGGAGAAGAGCTGACGGCTAGCAGCGGCCATCTCGAAAATGAAGGGAGGAAATATTGGGGAAAGTGGCCCCGGGAGTGGAAAGGCAGCTTGAAGTTTTAATTGCAGCAGCAGCGTGTTGGTGCTTCGGGATTAAAGTGTGTGGTATCAACACTTCGGTGTTCAGATTTTCACTTGGCTCTGTGTGGTTTTGGATCCATCAAGGACGTAAAGAGAACCTACTGTTACAAAACTATAGAAACCAAATTGCCGTGCAGTGGAGCCAGCAGAGCAGGGGGCAAGCAATCTGCTGAATGGTTCTGGATCCCCTATGCAGAAAGAGAGTGGCCTGTACCGAGTACGTGCTTGTGCAACGGAGCCGCCAATGTGTTATGCTCGCCACACCCAGCGAGTGTTGGGCCGCACTTCCATTTGCCAGCGTGAGGCTTTTCCAAATGACCTGTCCTGATGAGCAGGTGGTGCTGAATAGGAGAAAAGATAGGGACAGACTCCAGGGATTGAGTCTGTCAGTGTTGCTTTTTGGACAAGGCATGAAGTTCTTCAAGTGTATGAAGTATGTTACTGTCTTTCAGCACCTGATCCATGGTTAAGGGTTTAATTTTCAGTGACCTTTCAGCGCTATGATAGAGATGCTTTGGTGGTGATGCTATTTGCATTAAAAATTTGCATAAATTGCTATCTCTGATATGAACACAGAACTAGTTTTCTAGGGATTTGACTGAGTTTAATTGGCTTGTGTACTTTACCTGACCTAACAGACCTTACATCTACATTTATGTTGTTTGCTTTGGAGGGCACAGGCCACTTTGGGGTGAGAGGGATATAACATTCTTGCCATATGTAGTTCACAAAAATATCAGGCAGTTTTTTCCTTCACTGAAAGAGTAGTTAAAGCCTGGAACAGGCTGCCCAGGAAAGTGGTGGAATCACCATTCTTGAAAGTGTTCAAAACCACATAGATGTGGTGCTGAGAACATGATTTGGCAGTGACCTGGCAGCACTGGGTTGACAGTTGGACTGGATCTTGGAGGCCTTTTTCAATCTTAACGATTCTATGATTTTAGATACAAAACTTGGCCATTTTCCTTTTAAAATGTGTCAAAACTTAGTGGGTTGTAGTGCAAGAATTCAGCTTCATTTATCAGATTTCTAAGGTGCGCTGTGGCAGTGGATACCACAGACAGCAAGGCTGTCAGTCAACTTAGCAAAACATTTTCTGGTCCCCATTTTGCATCAGAAAAAAAACCCCAACCAGTAACAAACCATGAGATGGTGAATTAACTAATACCCAAAGTTTAAAAGTTTGTTTAAAGTATGAAATGATGACATTTTCATTCAAATCCTCACCAAACGTTTGTCAATGCTGCTGACTGATTGTTCTAAGTTTCCTCTGACCACATAGTGCTTTGCCCTAATGTAAGAGCAATGTAATCTCCCTACAAACTGTTTGGAACAGTATGGAAGAAGATTGCTCTGGATTCTTTACAGAATGATGGGGATTGAAAGGGACCTCTGGAGATCATCTAGTCCAACCCTCCTGCTAAAGTAGGTTCACCCAGAGCAGGTTGCACAAGATCATGTCCATGTGAGTTTGGAATCTCTGCAGGGAAGGAGACTGCACAACCTCTCTGGGCAGCCTGCTCTAGGACACTGCCACCCTCACAGGAAAGAAGTTTTCTTTCATGTTCAGATGGAACTTCCTGTGTTCTAGTTTGTGCCTGATGCTTCTCATTCTGTTGCTGGGCACCACTGAAGAGAGTTAGGCCCCATCCTCTTGTCGTGGGTTTGAGAGGAAGGCCCAGCCTTCTTCCCCCCCACAAAGAGAAAAAGGAATAAAAACCACAGCTAGCCACAGCCAGAGAAGCAAAGGAATGTTATATTTACAAGCAGGTTTAGGGAATGCAGGGTATATACACACAATTTACAGTATTTACAATATATACACAGAAATATACAGCAAAGTAATACAGGAACGAAATTCCCTTCCCCTTTCTGGAGGAGGGTTCCCCCCCTGTACCCCCTTCTCTCCCCTTTTTCCCCAAAGAGGGTTAGAAAGAGAGAAAAAAGAGCAATTGTTAATTAAAGCAGAATATGTTAGTAGAGGCCTTATCTGTCCAAGGTCAGTCTGGCAGAGAGCCTGGAAGCGGAGCAGCTGGGAAGGAGGAGGGAAGAATCGAAACTGAGGAAAGTCTCAGTTGCACTCAAAACTTAAAGTTGCATTCTACCAATCTACCAATGAAATTTGTTTAGACCTGTCTTTTGTTTACAAAACATTCAGCCATAGTGTCCCTTTCTTAAAGGCACAGCCTCCAACGGTCACACTCCTGACTGTCACCCTTTGGATATTGATAGGCATTGATAAGATCCTCTCTCAGTCTTCTGGTTTTTAAGCCCCATGTGTCTCAGCCTTTCCTCATTAGACAGATGCTCCTGTCCCCTCAGCATCTTTGTAGCCTTTGCTACACTGTCTCCAGTAGTTCCCTGTCTCGAACTGGGGTGAACTGGGGAGTCCAGAACTGGACCTAGTACTCTAGATGCAGCCTCACTGGTGCAGAGTAGAGGGAGAAGAGAACCTCCATCGCGCTGCACGGTCACTCTTCATGGTGATTCTGGTGTAGAGCAGATGGTTCCCTCCTGTGTGTCTCAGGTCTGCTGCAGTGCCTGAAGGTTTGTTGCTATGAGGCTGCCACAGGGACATTGAAAGGTCTGTTTAACTTATGTTTTAAATTAAAACCAGGCTGTGGATAGTGTAGTAGGTGGGATGAAGAAATATCCTCACTGGAGGTAATTGTAGAAAATGACTGGCATGGAGAAATACTGTTGTGAAGAGGAGATTATTCTAAGCAGGAGTTAAGTCCTCTCTCTAAGGGATGTTTGAGTGATGTTTGGAAAAGAAGCCATTCCATCTGGTTCAGTAGCATTCCCCCAAACTTCCCTTTGTTCTTGTGGTAGAAGATAAAATGGTGACTCAAAAGCTGAACTTGAGAGGGTAAAACATCATCTGGGTGAAGCCTTGTTTTTTACAGGTTCATTCCAGCTGTGTAGCTCCTGCAGGTTGAAGATTTAAAACAGAACTCAGAAGCCAGGAAATAAGGCTTCTTAGAAAACCAGTGGCTGCAGCAAGTGTTGTAAGATTGTTCAAAATACTTTGCAAACAAAACGCAGCTGCCTGTGAGGCCTTTAAGCAGACAATATTTCTCTTCATGGTTCTCCTAGCTGGTGACAATAATTCTCTTATTACTGAATTTTTCAAGCTGTTCGTAGCCTAGAGCTGCCAGGCAGTGTGAACTTCCTGCCCTGAGCTGTTGGGTGATTGTAGACGTCCCTTCACCTCTGAGCAGGTCGAGGCTGCTCTCTGCCTTGCTGGATCAGACTCTTGGCTCATCTTTCATAACTGCCAGGATCTTTCATAACCTCTGATCTTTCATAACCCCACCAGTTCCTCTCACATGCCTTTCATAACCTACACACATGCCACGTGTTTAATCTCGTCCACTTGGAATAGGCTTGTCCTGGATGAGCCTGAAATACTAGTGTTTCCTGGGTGCCTCATCCATCCTGATTCCTCCTGAGCCCTGATCAGATTCATGTGGAGGTCAGACTTCCTTCCCTGAGACAAGGATTGCTCGGCAGAGGGGAAAACCTACTGCCTCTGTCCACAGAGCAGAAAACGATCATAGTTGTTGATTTCCTTCTCTCCTGGGGTCTGAAGCCCTTACTGATTTTGGTGTGGCTCTGCTGGAGGTGGCAGCTTCCTTCCCTCCCTGGCCTAAACCACTGTGCAGGGTTCCTCGGGTGGCTGCTCTGTGTGGAGATCCCTGTTGTGGTCTGCTCGGTCTGTGGTGCAGAAAGTGGGGTCACTTAAAGGGGGACCTGCTGCTGCAACTGGTTTAATTACCTCCCATCCGAGAGTTTGCCATTCTCTTTGACAGCAACTGCATGCTGCAGTGGTGCAATAAAACCGTGTGTAGTTTGTTGCTGAGAGAGGGTGACCCCTGTAGCTAGCTGGACATGTCCATGGAATATGCAGACAGATGTCTTTCAGTGCAGGTCTTTTCCACTTCACAGGTTTGATGGATGATCTCTTAATAGGGAATTAAATGGGATAGCAAGTGGCTATTATCTTTAATAAAAACAGAGAGGAAGAGAGAAAAAAAAAACCCACAACAAAACAACAAGAGAAAAGGAAGTAATCTTTCTGAGTTATTAGCCTGAGTGCAACAGAGCATTTCCTCAGCATGACAGCCAGAGGCTTGCTGTGCTGTTATTAAAGCACTTCAGTGGGAATCCATGCACATGGTCATTTTACCCAGCATAGGATTATATTGGATTAGTCACATAAAATTGTTGTTTACTGTCTCTAGTCCTTTTTCCCCAGAGCTTTTATCTGTGTCTCATGAACAATGAAGTTTGAGTTTGCCTTGAAGAAGTAAACCAGATGGCAAGCTTTTGATTTGTGCAAGTTCATTATGATCTTGTAGCAGTTCAGTGCAATTGCAGTGATGCAGTGAGAGATTTAATAGCTGGTAGAAGAGGATGTTTGTTCCAGATTTTTGTTTTGCCTTTTGGGTGTAAAAGAAGGGAAGGAGATGCTCTCTCTTCTTGCTGGACTTCCCAGAAGAGCTGTGTTGATCCCACTTCTGCTTAATCAGAGACAAACAGGAGTTACTAACACTGTTTTCATAATACTTGCTAATGACTCATTAATGCACTGTTCTGTGTGGTGTATGAGAAGCTTCTGTCATGTGGAGTCATATTCTGATCCCTTTCTTCTCCAAATCCACATGGCCCAGGGATCACTGCTTGGACACCTGCCATGTTTTCCCTCCTGCCACAGGCTAACTGAAAGAGAATCTCAAACACACACTGCAGACATCTCCCTTCAGAGCTACCCTTGGTTAATGTGGAAATGGGGATTTTTGGCTTCAAGGTCTGACAGACAGTTCTAGCACTAAAATGGCTTCTTTCAGTGTTTCTTGGAGTTTTCAGGCTGGCTGTCATACTGGGAAGTTTTTCCTTCCAGGAGGTATGCCTGTGAGAGTTTTCCTGGGGTGTAAGTGCCTTTGACGCTCCATGAGAGAAGTTTTTCTTCTCTGGAGGGTGTTCTGTGGACAAGGTAATACAGTCCCAAGCTGTTACTATTTTTCCTAGACCATGTCTGTGGGTGTAGAATAAAGGTATTTTCCCTTGGTCTTGGAGAAGTGGCAGAGTGCCCCTTCCACATGGATGGGAGTATGGGGTTTTGAACATTATCCACTGAAAAGAGTAAAAATAATACTCCCCCTGAAAAGAAACTACTGTAACATGATATTTCTGTCACTGATGATGGTCATACAGAAGTTCTGTGTGTACTGTGGCAGGGATGTAGCCTAACTTAATCAATAGTACCTCTGTGTTTTATCAGCTTTTAGATTGATTTTCTGATGTCTTGCTTCTAATTCTGCAAGCAGACATCTTAAATTGAATCATATCTCAGTGATTTTCTTCTTGGTACGCAGGAAATGTTCATGTTTTGAGCTGAATGATGAACTTCTGTATTTGGCCATCCCCTCTGGTTGTGTGAAGCCTTAGGAAAGCCAGACTGCTTCTCCCTGTTTCAGAGAAGGCTCCTGAACATAAATGGGATTATTACTTCATGACTGAAGCTCACAACAAGGTGGAGAAAGGGCCTTTTTCTCTTGTGGGACATTTTGTTGGAGATTGTTCCATGATTTGTCTGTGGGATTGGCAGCACCCACTCTGCCCAAGACTGTAACAGGCAGACTTTTTTTTTTCACAAAGGCACGTGGATTTTCACAGGGGAATTTGAATTTCTGGAAAGTCTCATGAGGATGACAGAAGGACATCTACTGCCATTTAATCTGCCTGGAAAAAGAGCTACACTTGGAGTTACTGTAGGGCTGCATCAAGTAATCCTATGCTAATTTATTTTCTGACAAATTAATGGTTTTGGTGTACATGTAGCTGAAAAACAAAAGTGCAGTGGGTGACATTTCTGCTGTTTGGCAGTAAGTGTGGGGAAATGTTTCTGCTGTAATTGTTCACAGTGAAAAGGAAATATCTTATTGACATCCTGTGGTATCCAATGGTCTCCTGGGGTGCATTAAAAAACAAGTGTGGCCAGCAGGTTGAGGGAGGTTCTCCTCCCCCTCTACTCTGTTCTAATGAGGTCACATGTGGGCTCCTGGATCCATTTCTGGGCTCTTCAGTTCAAGAGAGACAAGGAACTACTGGAGAGGGTCTGACATTCTACAAAGGTGCTGAGGGGACTGGAGCATCTCTCTTATGAGGAAAGGCTGAAACATATGGGGTTGTTTAGCCTGGAGACATGAAGACTGAGAGTGAATCTTATCAATGCCTATCAGTATCTAAAGGGTGAAGGTCAAGAGGATGGGGCCTGACTCTTTTCAGCGGTGCCCAGCAACAGAATGAGGAGCAACACGCATGAACTGGAACACAGGAAGTTCCATCTGGACATGAGGAAAAACTTCTTTCCTGTGAAGGTGGCAGAGCTCTGGGAGTTGTCTGCCCAGAGAGATTGTGGAGTTTCTTTCTCTGCAGAGATTGCAAACCCACCTAGGCACAATCCTGCTTTAGCAAAGTAGGTTGGTCTAGACGATATCCAAGGGTCCCTTCAAGCTCCCACCATTCTGCATGTCTGTGATTTCATATATTTACTGCCACAGGGAAGTTTTTAAAGTCATGTATTATTATTAATATCTATGGAAGATGAGTGTTTCCTAATTGAGCACACATTATCTTTTGATTGGTGGATGCTTCAAAATCTGGTGTCCATTGCTACCAATCCTTGGGCCATTTTTACAGATCTGTTGAGTATTCTTAACTTGGAAGAAGGGGATGCTCATGTTCAAGTGGAGCCACTCAAAATCAGTGACCACTTTTGAAAATGTTGGGTTGTTATGTGCAGGGTAAAACTTACAAGAGCTTCAGTAGCAGCATTTCCCATGAGTTTCAAGACACAGGTAGGGTTTTTTGTATCACTGGATCAGCACTTGTTTGATAAAATCTGAATCTTACACAAACTCCTTGCTGGTGTAGCTGCATAGTTGAGAAGCATGGCTCTTGCTGCTTCCTCCATCTATCTTCAATTCATAGAATCATAGAATCAGTAAGGTTGGAAGAGACCTCAAAGATCATCAAGTCCAACCTGTGACCCAAGACCTCATGATTACTAAACCACGGCACCAAGTGCCACGTCCAATCCCCTCTTGAACACCTCCAGGGATGGTGACTCTACCACCTCCCTGGGCAGCACATTCCAATGGTGAACAACTCTCCCTGTGAAGAACTTTCTCCTCACCTCGAGCCTAAACTTCCCCTGGCACAGCTTGAGACTGTGTCCTCTTGTTCTGGTGCTGGTTGCCTGGGAGAAGAAACCAACCCCCACCTGGCTACAACCACCCTTCAGGTAGTTGTAGACAGCAATAAGGTCTCCCCTGAGCCTCCTCTTCTCCAGGCTAAGCAATCCCAGCTCCCTCAGCCTCTCCTCATAGGGCTTGTGTTCAAGGCCTCTCCCCAGCCTTGTTGCCCTTCTCTGGACACATTCAAGAGTCTCAATGTTCTTCTTAAATTGGGGGGCCCAGAACTGGACACAGTACTCAAGGTGTGGCCTAACCAAAGCAGAGTACAGGGGCACAATGACTTCCCTGCTCCTGCTGGCCACACCATTCTTGATGCAGGCCAGGATGCCGTTGGCCTTCTTGGCCACCTGGGCACACTGCTGGCTCATGTTCAGCCAGCTGTCAACGAGTACCCCCGGGTCCCTTTCTGTTTGGCAGCTCTCCAGCCACTCTGACCCCAGCCTGTAGCTCTGCATGGGGTTGTTGTGGCCAAAGTGCAGCACCTGGACTTGTTGAATGCAAAGCAGGTCCTGCTTGTAAGGGAGGAATAGGTGTTATTTTCCTTCTTGGATATTAAGACATTTCCCCCTGTCATCTAGATGAAATAATCTGTCTTGGAAAGTAACTTTATTTTTGCTCATCCTCCTCTAGAGGACACAGGGAACAACCATTTCCACCCTTTACAAAAAGATAAATTCAGGTCAAATGATTGTTGGCAATGGCAATTTTCTGGACTAAATACACGTGGTTATTTCAGCCCTTCCTGATCTGCTGTATTGTCTTCCTTGTGCAATTCTAATTTCTGTTTTCTAGGCTCATCAGGACCTCACCTGAGATATATTTAATCTGTGTATGTGCTGCTCTAGCCAGGTCCATCCAGCTGTATTTTTATCAAGAAGTGACTTCCTGGTTTTCATACCCTGAACTGTCAGCTGCTAATTTATTTGATGCTAGTTGCTGGTTAAAGTAGCAATTTTGTTGCCAGGCTATTTAGGGACAGAATAGCCCCAGGAATTAGCAGTGCTGTCGTGTGGCTGCTTCTGCTGTTACGGAACCAATACTGAAATCTTCACAGACACAGAGGATTTCTGACAGTTCTACCTTCCCACGCACTCTGGGGTGGTTACCAGCCTCACAGCTGGGATCCTGTGTGTGCTCAGCTCAGCACAGTGGCTTTTACCTTGCATTGTGACCTCTCGTGGAAGTGCAGGAGGTCAGCCAGATGGGTGATGGGCTGAGCTGGGTTGATAGCAGAGGAGGAGGAGGAAGAGGAGGAGGAGGAGAGATGCTAGGGTTGTGCCCTGGAGCAGCCACCTCCTTTAATCCAATTACACTTACAGTTCCCACTGCCAGCCTAATGTGACCTGGGTATCTTGAACTGTGTGTTAGGCAAGTCATAGACCCACAGTCAGCAGTGGTGAGCTGCTGTTTTCTCCTCCATCTTTTCCCAGGCATCAATGGTTCCTGAAAAGATTGTCAGGCTCTACAATCTGGTGGGCTGCACGCTTAAAATGGAGAGGCAGGTGGCATCTGGCAACAGATTACACACAAAAAAACCCAAACCATGGCAACTCCTGACGGGCTGTAGCAAGAGAGGCAACATTGTATACAAAGACAGGAGGTGCAGAGAACAAAAGAAAGAAACATGAAAGGTTTTGAACTGCCAGTAGCAAAGGGTACTGAGACCAGCAGGCATTAATCACTGCTTTGGGTCAATCTTCTTGTGGCTAGTGAGTGTCTTCTGTTGGAATGTTATCTGGAGGGTCCAGTTCATCATGAGAATGAAATGCTTTTGTCTTGCTTGTGTGCCCTCCAGCCTGGTCTGCCACAAATACGTGTGGAATACAAAACCCATAGACAAACCCCAGCAAACACCAGCAGTATCAAGTATCAAAACCACTAAGGATACAAAAACCTCCACCCTGGGTAATAGCAGTACCAGGCATGGTATTATCTCCTTCCTGGGCAGACAGTACTTGAACAGCCTGTACCACCATGGCTTCTGTCGTGGTGGGAATGGGAGATGCAGAATGCATTGTATTCTGTTGTAGAGACAGATAACTTGGTGTTTGTGGATGTACAGATGTGTCCAAGCAGATCTATACCCGGTAGTATTTTCACTCCCCCACACTCAGTATCTGTTAGTCACAGAAAATAAAATTGTGAACAAAAGTAAAGACAATTTATCATAGAGTCGTAGAGTGGTTGGGTTGGAAGGGACCTTTACAGGTCACCTAGTCCAACTGCCCTGTAGTCAGCAGGGTCATCTCCAGCTAGATCAGCTTGCTCAAAGCCCTGTCCAACCTGACCTGGAATGTTTCCAGGGATGGGGTTCCTACCACCTCTTTGGGCAACCTGGGCCAGTGTTTCACCACACTCATTGTTAAAAAATGTATGTAGTCAGAATCTCTCCTCTTTTACTTTAAAACCATCACCTCTTGTCCTGTCACTACACTCTGATAGAGTGCTTCATCATCTTCCTTACAGTCCCCCTTTAAATACTGAAAGGCCACAATAAGGTCTCTCCTGGAGCTGTCTCCAGGCTGAACAACTCCAACTCTCTCAGCTTATCTTCACAGCAAAGGTGTCTCAGCCCTCTGGTAATTCTTGTGGCCTCTCCTGGCCCTGCTCCAACAGGTCCATGTCTCTCCTGTGCTGAGGACTCCAGAGCTGGACCCGGCACTGCAGGTGGGGTCTCAGCAGAGTGGAGCAGAGGGACAGGATCCTCTCCACCTGCTGCCCACGCTGCTGGGGATGCAGCCCAGAATGTCTGGCCTTTAAGAAATACAAGCTGAGGCTGGTTGTTTCACGCTGCCCTGGAGACTGAGGTGCACAGCCGCATTAAAGCTGATTCCGGATCCTCCGCCGCTGGATCAGAAATCCCCCGCCAGCACCGTCCGCTGCAGGCCGGGTGCGAGATCTTTGCCTCAGAGGCGAGCTCCAGGTCGAGCCCTTCCTAGCCGCAGTAGTGCCCTCCCGGGGGCGCTCGCTGCTCGAGCGGCCGCCGCCCGGGGCTCCGCCTACCTGGCTCCGCTTGTGGCCATTTCCCCGGCAACGGGGCGGGGAGTGGCCGGGGCCCTCCATGGGACACGGCGCTGTGCCTGGAGCCTATCCGGGTGTGCCTTGGTGGCCACGGGCGCCCGCCTGAGAGCCGGGAGGCGCGCGGTGGTGACAGGCAGTGTGCCGGGCAGCTAAGCGGGGGCCTTCCGCGGCACGGTCGCGCTGGGGCGGCGGCGGCAGGTGCGTTTGGATGAGACCCTGAGCCACAGTCCCATGGCCCTGCCATCCGTCCACAAGTGCCTCCAAGTGAGTGGGGTCCTTGGCAGTGCCTTCCCCGCGGGGTGGTATGTTGTCCAGCCGGCCACGAGGAAGGCTCTTCAGCCCTGGTCCCGACCGGCCTGGCCTGGCCTGGCCTGGCCTGGAGGGAACGCTCGGGCAAGGCGACTCCAGCTCGGCGGTGGTTGACTTTACCTCCGGGGGCAGAACTCATTCTGACAGCAGCTTGTGGTTGCAGGCGTTCCTTCTCTTGACTGCATATCGCTCAATAACATCAGTTTACTGGATACCCTCTCAAAGAAATACCGGGAGCTACATGTAGTACGTTTTGGGCGATGGGTGTGTTTACATACTGCTGGTTGAGGGTCATCAAGCATGCATGCAAGAAATAACGCTAACGTGGCCTTAGTTTAGTCCTTCAGGTTCGGTGAGATTAAAATAAAACCAAATAGGAGCTTAGCTACAGAACTGATGTCTTGAATACAAATGTATCACAGAAAACTTGTAATTTACTTTTTGCCTTATCATTCACTAATTAATGATGAAGTTACATTCGAAGCCTTTAATGTATATGTGAAAGAAGCTGTGTTTTAGTCAGTTGTTAACGTTTGAAAGACAATTATAGTTCCTGTCTATTTTCTTATGTAGTGACATGGATATAGTAAAACTTCTAGGCAGGAATTTTAATCTGAAATATCATCATCCTAACTAGTACTTGACCTAAACATATGGCTTGATTATTTTTTTTTTCCCATTTTTCATTCTCTTCCTTCTCAGCTCAGTGATGAAAATGAACAGTTAGTCAAGAAATTGAAAAAACTCCACCTAAAAAATAAGGAGTTAGAAAAGAATCTGGGCCAGATCCAAGAAAAGGGGTACCTGCAGCAGTTCATGCATGACTGTGTCACAAGCAGAGAGTAAGAATTCTTGAACATTTCTTTTTGTGTCGGGGTATTTCAGTGCTTTTGCCTTGATACTCTTCAGATGGACAAGGCCTTACTGGTTCTGCCCATTTTGAGGGACCATCTGTGAACAAAATGTAGGGATGGAGAATGTTGTAGGTGTGTAAAGGAACAAGGATGGCAGAAGCAGCTTGTATAGAATTGACTGTAGTAAAAGGAACAGTTTTAATGTCAGTATGTAATGTCTCTGCTTAGCCACTGTGCTCTTTCTGTCTAACTGCAAAGGGATTTAGATTGTTTTTCCACCAAACAGTGAAATTGTATCAGTGCTGTTTAAAAGATTCCCAAACTGGGATCTTAGGACCTGAAAACCTGAAGTGCCAGTCTTTTGGAGATTATCCTGCCAGGATTTAAGAGCCTGTTTGCAAAAAAACTGTCAGGTTTAAATTTTGGTGTGTTTATGACCCTGCATGTAAACCTCTACTGTAAAATCAAACAGAAAAGTAACTTAGTCTTTTTCAGCTGCTTTGTTTGAGCCAATGAACATTGTAAAACCTGATTTTATTCAACTGTTGTGTTTGTTTCAATTAAGTGTTCAAGTTCAAACAGAACCTCCTGTATGGCATAAGGGTGGATACAGCAAGGATCTTGTTCTAAAGGGTGGTGGTGTCAGGTGAGTTTCTGCAGACTGCTTTTTCACAGACTTAAACACATTCTTCTCTGTAGGGCAGAATACATTTTGCATGGTCAAGCAAGTTGAATTTTTATTAAGTGTTATGGAATCTGCTCACAGCCTTTGAAACAATGGAAAACCACTTTATTTGCAGTTTCAAAGGAAATAGTAAATCTTAGATGGAACTTGAAAATGGGACTAAACAAAGACTGTGATGTGATGAACTGAGTGCTGGGTTCACGTCTGGACTTGCTCTTTAAGCTCTTTCCCAACCAGAGTGAGTCAGTGATTCTGTAACAAAATAGGTTTCTTTCTCAGTCTTTCATTGAGAAAAATTGAATGAGCCCAGGGAGCTCTTTTGTGTGTAGGCACACACATGATCTTTTTTTTTTGGGTGGGGGGTAAATTTTAAACCTTGAATTATGCAAATTAATTGTTTAATTTGTGGGAGCTATCTTAGCTCCTGTTTTGTAGCTCCATTTTATCTGTATGTGAAAAAATAAACCAGACAAGCTTTTCAGTCTAAGTTGATTATTAGAAGTGAGCCACTATGTAATGCAGTTTGCCAGTTAAAGACTAGAAATAAGCTAACTGGGCTTTTTTTTTGATGCAAAAGATACAGTTTTGATGTAAGAAAACATGTTGAAACATTTCAACAACTAGACATGCTACAGAAAATGTTGGTCCCTCCCTCTGTCACTTGATTTTTAAAAGAAATAGGCTGTTCCATTCTTTCAGAGGCTGCTTTTTGTGCACTTGCAAAAGTGGGCTGTGGATCATGAAGATAGGGACAGTCCTTACTGCTTCTGGTTCAAGCACCTTGTTTATAGTGTTTCCTTTTAGTGGCTATAGAAGGCCTGGGTTGGTTTATTTTGTTTTCTACTTTTCATTGTCTTTACAATATACCAGACTCTTTGCAAATAACCTAGGAAATCTGAGTGTCTATCTCTGAGCTTGATTTGAGTACCTTATGGCTTCACCAAGGGCAAATCCTGCCTGACAAACCTGGTTGCCTTCTATGAACAGGTCACAACATTAATAGATGAGGGGCGAGCAACTGATGTCATTTACCTGGACTTGAGCCAGGCCTTCGACACTGTCCCGCACCACATCCTGGTCCCCAAACTGGTGACACATGGGTTTGATGGGTGGACCACTAGATGGATAAGGAACTGGCTTGATGGCTGCACCCAAAGAGTGGCTGTCAATGGCTCCATGTCCCAGTGGAGGCCAGGGACAAGTGGAGTCCCTCAGGGATCAGTCCTGGGACCTGTCTTATTCAACATCTTTGTGGGGGACATGGACAGTGGCATTGAGTGCACCCTCAGCAAGTTTGCTGATGACACCAAGCTGTGTGGTGCAGCAGACACGCTGGAGGGAAGGGAGGCCATCCAGGGGGACCTTGACAGGCTGGAGAGGTGGGCACAAGCCAACCTCATGAAGTTCAACAAGAGCAAGTACAGGGTCCTGCATCTGGGTCGAGGCAATCCCAGGCACAAATACAGGCTGGGCAGTAACTGGCTGGAAAGCAGCCCTGAGGAGAGAGACTTGGGGGTGCTGGTGGACAAGAAGCTCAACATGAGCTCTCAGTGTGCACTTGCAGCCCGCAAAGCCAATCAGATCCTGGGCTGCATCAGGAGAAGTGTGGCCAGCAGGTGGAGGGAGGTGATCCTCCCCCTCTACTCTGCTCTTTTGAGACCCCTCCTGGAGTACTGTGTCCAGTTCTGGAGCCCCTATTACAAGAGGGACATGGACATGCTGGAAGGTGTCCAGAGGAGGGCCATGAGGATGATCAGAGGGCTGGAGCACCTCTCCTATGAGGACAGACTGAAAGAGTTGGGGCTGTTCAGTCTGGAGCAGAGAAGGCTCTGAGGTGACCTAATTGTGGCCTTCCAGTATCTGAAGGGGGCCTACATGAAGGCTGGGGAAGGACTTGTCAGGATCTCAGGTAGTGATAGGACTAGGGGGAATGGAATGAAGCTGGAGGTGGGGAGATTCAGGCTGGATGTGAGGAGGAGGTTCTTCCCCATGAGAGTGGTGAAGCCCTGGAATGGGTTGTCCAGGGAGGTGGTTGGGGCCCCATCCCTGGAGGTGTTTAAGCCCAGGCTGGATGAGGCTCTGTCCAGCCTGATGTAGTGTGGGGTGTCCCTGGCCATGGCAGGGGGGTTGGAACTAAATGATCCTTGTGGTCCCTTCCAACCCTCACTGATTCTGTGATTCTATGATTAGATGCTTTTGTGGAAGACGTGTGAAGCTAGTGCTGGACCTCCTTTGTATGAGGCTGTGCATAGATAACCTCACTTCTTTTTTTTCTAGCATCTATTTGCATGTTAGTTTACAGAGCTCTTTTGTACTGAAGTGTTGGTCATCACGCTTGTGGTGCACAGTCATGACTTAGTGTGAATGCCAGCTCTTACTTGAATTCCTAAGAAAACAGGAAAAAAATGTCTGAAACACACAGCCTGAATGCTGTGAAGAAAATGGTAGGAAGTAGGTGCAGCAGAACTTCATACAAGATAATATCAAAGGGAAAGAAAATAGCCCAAATCTGTTCATTTGACATTGGTTTTGCCCACTCATGCTCTTTTTCTCACAGATTTCATTTACTCACACCCAAACACAAAAGTAATGAGATGTTTTGTGCCATACAGAGAGCTGGGGATGCTGCCTCATGAGTCCTCATTGTGGGTTCTTGATTGTCCAGAAACTATTTTCTTGCCAACCAACTTTTTTATATGCTTTAGGAGTGGCCTCTTGCTCTTCCTGTTGTGCTGGGTGGGTGAGGATTGATATCTGTGACATGTGTTGGTGTGCACGTCTTCCACCAACCAGTTGTTTGTACTGAGGTTTGCTCAGTGTGGCCACATGGGCTGGAACAAAAGCAACAGGGTCCTCAGTCTGACTGAATGACAGACATTTTGCCATCAATACAAACCATTCTTCTAACTTTTTGCTGTTTTCCTGGTGCTTCCTCTGTGTTGCTCCTCACACTTCATTCACACCCATCTTAGGTATTTCTGTTGTGAGTCTGTACAGCATAGTTACAGTCCAGGTGATCTCTGTGGAGCATCTGCAACGCTTTCAGGACAAAGGATGCACGTTTTGTTGGCCTTCATGTTTTATGGCAACTTATGCATCTTTTCTGTTTCAGGCTACTTCAGATGTATAATGAGCTCCAGAAACGTTACATTGAAGAAATCAAAGCAAACCAGGAGCAAAGTGAAGCAATTAAAAATCTAACTGTAAGTAACACTTGTAGGCTGTGATACCAGAGAGCCAAGCATAAGCTTTTGGCAAGACTGAAAAAGAATTCTTACATTTGAAAAACGAGGCTGTGCTTTTCTTGTTGTACTAACTTTTGTTTCCCATGAGATAATCAGAGAGTAATTTGTAGTTCCTGTGGAAGGTGAACTGTCACTGGTGTCTCTGTAACTGAAAGCTGTCTCCCCTTTCCAAGCCTTGTCCTTGCTCCCCTCCCTACCCCTCTTTCCAGCTGTCTTCTGATCTCTCTTTTGCACCAGCCTGGCTATTTTTGTGTTGTAAGCTGATTGATTTTAGAAACCCAGCAAGAAGCTAAACAAATGAAGGCAAAGAGCATCGCTGTGGAGAAGGACCTGGCAGTGTTGGTGGACAACAAGGACACCATGAGCAAGCAACATGCCCTTGTGGCCGAGAAGGCCAATGGTGTCCTGGGATGCATTAAGAAGGGTGTGGCCAGCAGATTGAGGGAGGTTCTTCTCCCCCTCTACTCTGCCCGAGGGAGGCCATGTCAGGAGTACTGTGTCCAGTTATGGTCTCCCCAGTTCAAGAGAGACAAGGAACTACTGGAGAAAGTCCAGCAGAGGCTACCAAGATGATCAAGGGTCTGGAGCATCCCTCTGAGATGAGGGCTGCTTAGAGAGACCTGGGTCTGCTTAGCCTGGAAGAGAGAAGACTGAGAGGGAATCTTTTCAATGTTGATCAATACCTAAAGGGTGGATATTGGGGTGCTGGGGCCAGACTCTTTTCTGTGGTGCCCAGCAATAGGACAAGGAGCAACAGGCAGAAACTGGAACCCAGGAGGTTCCATCTGAACCTGAGGAAAAACTTCTTCCTGTGAGGTGCAGCCTGCTCAGGGTGACTCTTCTTTAGCAAGTGGGTTGGACTAGATGATCCCCAGAGGTCTCTTCCAATCCACACCATTCTGTGATACGTGTCCAGTTGTAATTCAGTTGAACTTTGTTCTGTGTATTTTAAAAAAAGTTTGGTTTCCTCACAGATTAAAATTAAGGACCTAGAGCATAATCTACGAGAGCAGAGACGAAGAATTGAGCAACTGGAACGTAAAAAGGCTACCTGGAAAAGTGGTGCTGCTCCTGGGAGAGGAAGCCGAAACCCAGAGGGAGAAGTAACATCTCACAGGGACATTCCTATCAAGAAGGAGCCCTGTTCCAGTGAATATTTAGGTAATTCTGATGATGTTCCTTCCAGTGTGCCTGTGTGACTCTGTATCTTGGTGTAATCCTGGGTGGGAGTGCATGGCTGGTTTTAGTACCACTCTATTTATACTAGTAAGCTGAGTCTCTTAGTGATGATGTTTGCTGCGTCACACTTGGATTTGCAGGCACTGGTGCACAAAGGGGCCTGCTTTTAGCCTCAAAATGTGGGACAGACCTAGACCATGCTGGTGTACTTCCTCACATAAATCCACAAATGAAGGTCCAATCCTCTTCCACTTCAAAGCATAACAAAAGGTTTGAAGAGATCCCATAGTGTAGGCCTAGTTTTCAGGAAATATGCTGTCAGCAGGGGCTGTGTGACCCCCTCTGATTCAGAAGCAAGGCACATGGTATATGTTTTGTGGATTTGAAAGTAAAATAATTCCACATCCTAAGCATCTGGCACATCTGGCTGGGGTCAGAGTGGCTGGAGAGCTGCCAAACAGAAAGGGACCTGGGGGTGCTGACTGACAGCTGTCTAAACATGAGCCAGCAGTGTGTCCAGGTGGCCAAGAAGGCCAATGGAATCCTGGCCTGCATCAAGAATAGTGTGGCCAGCAGGAGCAGGGAAGTCATTGTGCCCCTGTACTCTGCACTGGTTAGGCCACACCTTGAGTCTTGTGTCCAGCTCTGGGCCCCTCAGTTTAAGAAGGACATCGAGACACTTGAACGTGTCCAGAGAAGGGCAACAAGGCTGGGGAGAGGCCTTGAACACAAGCCCTATGAGGAGGGGCTGAGGGAGCTGGGATTGTTTAGCCTGGAGAAGAAAAGGCTCAGGGGAGACTTTATTGCTGTCTACAACTACCTGAAAGGTGGTTGTAGCCAGGTAGGGGTTGGTCTGTTCTCCCAGGCAACCAGCACCAGAACAAGAGGACACAGTCTCAAGCTGTGCCAGGGGAAGTTTAGGCTTGAGGTGCAGAGAAAGTTCTTCACAGAGAGAGTTGTTAGCCATTGGAATGGGCTGCCCAGGGAGGTGGTGGAGTCACCGTCCCTGGAGGTGTTCAAGAGGGGATTGGACGTGGCACTTGGTGCCGTGGTTTAGTCATGGGGTCTGTGGTGACAGGTTGGACTCGATGATCTTTGAGACCTCTTCCAACCTCGGTGATTCTGTGGTTCAGATTATCCATCTGACATCCTGTTGTCTTTCATAGTACCTGGGAGTGTGCTGGGCTGAGTCTTAACAATAACATAAAGAAAGCACTCTAAAAAGCTGAGCTGTAATTTTCTAATATCACAAAATGTAGGTAGCTGTGATATGATTCATACAAGGGGGAGGTTGACTGTAATGGTTGAAGTCTGTTCTTTTAATTTTTGTTTGGATCTAGAGATACTGTTGAAGGAGATACAAAAGCTGAAGAAAGCAAATGAAAAGTTGTCTACAGAAAGGAGAGCACTGAAAAATGAATTGGCTGCGTTAGACAAGGTAATCTATCTTAGGAAAATTTTAAGAAGGGGTGGGTTTGGGAAAACCAACTTTTCTGCCTGAACTGAAGATGAGCTTTAGGCTGAACATGTGCTGTTAGCAAGCAAAATAGGTAAAAAATGAATTGATAGCATTCCCAGAAAGAAATGGAAAGGAGTGACTCCTTGAAACGTCGGTGTCCTGCAGTAGTTCTTGGCTAAGGAAGAGGAGTAATGCAATTTTAGTTCTTATTCTGTTGTTGTTGCTTTGAACAGCTGGGTTTTCTTGTGGTTCTGGGTGGCTGTTTTTTTTAAATGTTTGGGCAATTTGGTTTGCTTCATGAGAGATGAATTGGCTCAGGTTGCTGTGACATTCAAATTGTAACTGCTGCTAACAATCTCCATTCCTTCCAAAAGATATTTGCAGAGGTGAGAATTTATTTTTTCAAATGATCAGTTCTATTGCTTCATGAAGTCAGTGAGAAGAAAGCTATTTTCTCTTAAACTTATCAAGGGGATACCTCTGACAGAGCTCTAAGCACCAACATTTACCAATATCTAAACGATGGGTGTCAAGAGGGTGGGGCCAGGCTCTTCACTGCTGCCCAGTGACAGGGGAAGGGGCAACTGTCACAAACTGGAACCTAAAGAACAGGAGGAAAAACTTCTCTCCTGTGAGGGTGATAGAGCCTGGAGCAGACTGCCCACAGAGGTTGTGGAGTGTCCTTCCCTGGATAGATTCCAAACCTGCCTGAACATTGTGATCCTGGCCAACCTGCTGTGTGTGGCTGTTTTTTAGCAGGGGGTTGGACTAGGTGATCCCCAGAGGCACCCTCCAGCACCCACCTTTCTGTCATTCTGTAATTCTAAGCTTAGGGAGGGCAGAGAGGAGGACTTTAGAGTTTTCATGATAAACTGGTAGCTGTATAAAGTGAAGGAGAGACCTTAGCCAGCTGTAGGGGGCTCCATTTAATACACTGACCTAAGATGCTATTTAGCAGCAAGCTTGTTGAAATGGGCTTTTTAAATAATACTATGCTAGCTTTCATTACAGAGGTAATAGTGAGAAAGTGAAATGTGGTGATAGTTCATTAGATATAGAACTTACAGGAGATTGAGCCAGGGTGAGTTAAAGTCACAGAATCATGGAATAGAATTGTTTTGGTTGGAAGAGACCTCTGGGGTGCGTTAGTAAAAGTGTGTCCAGCAGGTCTAGGGAGGTTCTCCTCCCTCTCTACTCTGCCCTCCTAAGACCACACCTGGAATACTGTATCCAGTTTTGAGCTTCCCAGTTCAAGAAAGACAAGGATCTGCTGGAGAGGGTGCAATGAAGAGCCATGAGGATGATGAAGACACTTGAGCATCTCTCCTGTGAAGAGAGTCTGAGAGAGCTGGGGCTGTTTAGTCTGGAGAAGAGAAGGTTGAGAGGGAATCTTACTGATGTGTATAAATATCTGAGGGGTGGCTGTCAAGATGAAGGTGCCAGGCTCTTTTCAGTGGTGCCCAGTAATAGGGCAAGGAACAGTTGGTGTAAGGATGAACACAGGAAGTTCCACTTCAACATGAGGAGAAACTTCTTTACTGTGAGGGTGTCAGAGCACTGGAACAAGCTGCCCAGTGAGGTTGTGGAGTCTCCTTCTCTGGAGAATTTCAAAGCCAACCTGGGTGTGTTCCTGTGTGGCCTGTCCTAGGTGATCCTGCTTTGGCAGTGGGATTGGACCTAATGATCTCTAGAGGTCCTTTCCAATCCCTAAAATTCTGTGATCAGGCCCAAAGTTTTAAATTTTTATGTAAGGTTTTAGTTGATTGCTGAATCTTGCTTGTAGCTGTGTTGGTGTCTGCATAGCAACCATGTATTAACAAAAATAATACAAAGTAGCTTTCAACTTGGGAACCATTGGAATGTTGGCTGAGAATATCTTTGAGGAAACATTATCATAGTATCATAGTATCAGTCAGGGTTGGAAGGGACCACAAGGCTCATCGAGTTCCAACCCCCCTGCCATGGGCAGGGACACCCCACACTAGATCAGGCTGGACAGAGCCTCATCCAGCCTGGGCTTAAATGCCTCCAGGGACAGGGCCTCGACCACCTCCCTGGACAACCCATTCCAGGCTTTCACCACTCTCATGGTGAAGAACCTCCTCCTCACATCTAGCCTGAAACTCCCCACCTCCAGCTTCATTCCATGCCCCCCAGTCCTATCACTACCTGAGATCCTGAGAAGTCCTTCCCCAGCCTTCCTGTAGGCCCCCTTCAGATACTGGAAGGCCACAATTAGGTCACCTGGGAGCCTTCTCTTCTGCAGACTGAACAGCCCCAACTCCTTCAGTCTGTCCTCACAGGAGAGGTGCTCCAGCCCTCTGATCATCCTTGTGGCCCTTCTCTGGACATGTTCCAGCACCTCCACATCCCTCTTGTAATAGGGTCTCCAGAACTGGACACAGTACTCCAGGTGGGGTCTCCCCAGGGCTGAGTAGAGGGGGAGGGTCACCTCCCTCGACCTGCTAGCCACACTTCTCCTGATGCAGCCCAGGATCTGATTGGCTTTGCGGGCTGCAAGTGCACATTGAGAGCTCCTGTTGAGCTTCTTGTCCACCAGCACCCCCAAGTCTCTCTCCTCAGGGCTGCTTTCCAGCCAGTCACTGCCCAGCCTGGATTTGTGCCTGGGATTGCCTCGACCCAGATGCAGGACCCTGCACTTGCTCTTGTTGAACTTCATCCTTTTGATTTTTTTTTAGGGTTTTTTTGAAGAGGTAGAAGACTTGAAGCATGCCGTGCAGGAGTCTGTGAAACTGAATAATCAGTATGAAAAATGCTTGAAACAACTTACTGCAGCCTATGGGCTGCCTTTTACAGCACATCTCTAACTGCTGAGTCATTCAATGGCAAGTAGATTTTCCACATTTTTAAATCCTCATTGCAACACTTAAACCTACCATGGCTTCTGTGCTGCCTCATGTTGGTAATATTATGGATGCAAAAGTATGATCCCAGTATGACAAGCTGCACTGAAATGGTTTTGTGCTTTGTGCTTTTGAGTTTTGTTTATTTGGCTTTAAAATAAAGTGTGGTCTGTGTCCCTTCAGCTAAGTTTCAAACCCTCTCTCTTTTACACTTGTGAAACACATTCACTGCAGGAGTGGTTGTGGGTGTTCATGGGGACATGATAGAATTTTTGTGGTTTAATTTTAAGGCTTTCCCAATTTGTCCTTGAGTGCACCCTCAGCAAGTTTGCTGATGACACCAAGCTGTGTGGTGCAGCAGACAGGCTGGAGGGAAGGGAGGCCATCCAGAGGGACCTTGACAGGCTGGAGAGGTGGGCACAAGCCAACCTCATGAAGTTCAACAAGAGCAAGTGCAGGGTCCTGCATCTGGGTCGAGGCAATCCCAGGCACAAGTACAGGCTGGGCAGTGACTGGCTGGAAAGCAGCCCTGAGGAGAGAGACTTGGGGGTGCTGGTGGACAAGAAGCTCAACATGAGCTCTCAATGTGCACTTGCAGCCTGCAAAGCCAATCAGATCCTGGGCTGCATCAGGAGAAGTGTGGCCAGCAGGTCGAGGGAGGTGATCCTCCCCCTCTACTCAGCTCTGGTGAGACCCCACCTGGAGTACTGTGTCCAGTTCTGGAGCCCCTATTACAAGAGGGATGTGGAGGTGCTGGAACGTGTCCAGAGAAGGGCCACAAGGATGATCAGAGGGCTGGAGCACCTCTCCTATGAGGACAGACTGAAGGAGTTGGGGCTGTTCAGTCTGCAGAAGAGAAGGCTCCCAGGTGACCTCATTGTGGCCTTCCAGTATCTGAAGGGGGCCTACAAGAAGGCTGGGGAAGGACTTCTCAGGATCTCAGGTAGTGATAGGACTAGGGGGAATGGAATGAAGCTGGAGGTGGGGAGATTCAGGCTGGATGTGAGGAGGAGGTTCTTCACCATGAGAGTGGTGAAACCCTGGAATGGGTTGTCCAGGGAGGTGGTCGAGGCCCCGTCCCTGGAGGTGTTTAAGAGCAGGCTGGATGAGGCTCTGTCCAGCCTGATCTAGTGTGGGGTGTCCCTGCCCATGGCAGGGGGGTTGGAACTAGATGATCCTTGTGGTCCCTTCCAACCCTGAATGATACTATGATACTATGATTGTGTCTGAAATCAGAGTGGATGTGCAGAGTGGACAGTCTTCATGAATTTAAGCCCTAAGGATGTGCCAGTGCAGACAGAAATAATCCTATCATTAAATTATTACAAAGGGATTTCTTAGCAGAAGGAAAACCTCTAGATCCCTGCACGGAGGTTTGTATTTAATCACAACAATAAGTTAAAATCTGGAGGTGGAGGAAGGATTTAAGGTTTAGAATTGGGAAGACTCTTAGAAGGAGAGGTCAGAGCTGTTTGCAGTATTGAAACAATTCAGCAAGTTGTTTGAAGAGGGAGGTATCGAGGTGTCCTGGTGTTTGAAATGCTGGAAGGAAAGTGGAGTGCTGAGAGTCACAGTTCATAGGTGGAAATGTCACGTTGCTGCTCAGCTTGGAGTGATGAGAGACAACTTCCAGTTGCAAATGCACCTTGCAGAAGGGAAACCTTGTGAGTGTTGAACCTGAACTTGTTTGTCACTACTTTTCACAGAAGTTTAAACTGATTATATTATAGAACTCTCATAGAATCACAGACTGGTTGGGGTTGGAAGGGATCTTTACAGTCATCCAGTCCAACCCTCCTGCAGTTATCAGGGACATCTAGATCGGGTTGCCAGGAGTCCCATCCCACCTGGTGTGAAATGCTTTCAGGGATGGTAGGGTCCAGTCCCTGAAGGGGCCCTACAAGAAGGCTGGAAAAGGACTGTTTACAAAGGTCTGCAGTGATAGGGTGAGGGGCAATGATTTTAAATTAGAGAAGAGTAGATTTAGGTTGGACAGTTTTATGTAGTTACAAAAGCAGAGATAACAGTTCAACAAGGCCAGGTGCAAGAATCTCAGAATTAGTAAGGTCTTAGACCTGGATCTAGGCAATCCCAGGCACAAATATAGGCTGGGCAAGGAATAGCTCAAGAGCACTCTTGAGGAGAAGGACTTGGGGGATGTCAGTTGATGGAAAAACTCACCATGAGCTGGCAATGGTCGCTTGCTGTCCAGGAGGCAGCTGTGCACTGGGCTGCATTAAAAACAGTGACCGGCAGGGCAATGAAGGTGATTCTGTCCCTCTGCTCTTGTGAGACCTCAGCTGGAGTACTTTGTCCAGGTCTGGTGCCCCCAGCACAAGAAGGAAAGGGTCCAGAAGTGGGTCCAGAGGAGAGTCATGACAATGATCAGAGTGCTGAAGCACTTCCCCTATGGGGAAAGGCTGAGAGAGTTGGGGCTGTTCAGTCTGGAGAAGAGAAGGCTCTAGGGAGACCTTCTTGTGGCCTTCCAGTATCTTAAGGGGGCTACAAGAAAGCCAGGAAGGGACTTTTTATAAGGACTTGTACTGACAGGAAAAGAGGGAATAGATTGAAGCTTGAGGAGGGCAGATCTAGACTGGAGATTAGGAAGAAATTCTTTACAGTGAGGGTGGTGAGACACTGGAACAGGTTCCCCAGCGAGGTTGTGGATGCTGCCTCTCTGGAGGTGTTCAAGGCTATGTTGGATGAGCAACCTGGTCTGGTAGAAGGTGTCTCTGCCCATGGAAGAGGTGCTGGAACTAGATGATCCGTGAGGTCCCTTCCAACCCATATTCACAAAGTAAGAGAGAGGATAAAGCTCCAGAACCACTTGCCAGCTGCTCTGACCTACAGACCTTTGTGTCAGGCTTCCCTTGTTTCATTCGAGGCTTACTTGTCAAATAAAGCTGGAAAATGCTCTGAAGAGGGATGGAAAAGAGGAAGAGCAGTGAGGCAAGTCTGCATTGCCAGGTTGATGAAAGAGAATCTGAAGAAGAAGGGGCACTATTTTAAGTGCTAAAATATGGTATGTGTTAGTAAGCAAAATAAACATGAATGCTGGAGAAGGAGGCCTTATTGTGGCCTTTTCAGTATTTAAAGGAGCCCAGAAGAAAAACAGGGACAGAGCAGGGCCTGTTGTGACAGGAGAAGGGGTGATGGTTTTAAACTAAAAGAGGGCAGATTGAAACTAGAGACAAGAAAGTTTACACTGAGGGGGATGTTGCCCAGAGAGGTGGTCGAAGCCCCATCCCTGGGACCATTCTAGGTCAGGTTGGACGGGGCTCTGAGCAATCTGCTCTAGTTGAAGATGTCCCTGCTCAGTGCAAGGTGGTTGGATTAGGTGGTCTTTCAGGGTCCCTTCCAACCCAAAGCATTCCAGGATTCCATGGAAATAATAAACACAGTGAAAACAGTGACCTGACCTTTACAGTGAGCTTTTAAAGCTTAGATCAGTTTGGCATCAGGCCACTCTCGTCTGTAGAGAACAAGAAACAGTGAGAAATCTTTCAGTCTTTTTTCAACTGACATCCTCCAGCTCTAGTAATAAACCAGATTCTAGTCTCATAATCAGCTGTGCAAGGAGGAGAATCAGCAAGGCATTGCACAGCGACAACCACAGCTCCTCCTCACAGCCTGGGTGCAACCTGCCGGCATCGGTATTGATCTTCCCATCCTGTGGGAGAGGATGTGGGTCACGCGTGAGGCTCAGCTGACTGCTCTCCCTTAAACTGCTTTCCCTCTGGTGCACAGAGTGGGCAGCCAGAGCCCTCAGCAAACAGTTCACCTGGAATAGGAGCAGCCCTGGGCTGGCAGGCAGCCGAGCAAGGCGGGCAGGGATTTCCCTCAGCCAGTGGTAGTTGTCTTTCAGCTCATTCTGCATCACGGAGCCAGAGGTGGAGGGCGGTGGTATTAACTGTCTCTTGGTTTGGTTTGGGTTTTTCCTTTTTGGTTTTTTTCCTGTAAGGAAAGGTGGAAATGCCAGGTGCAGATGGGCTAAAGCATGTAGCAGCAAAGCAGTTCTCATTTTTTTCTGTGTCCTGCATGTAACCAAAACCAGGCAGATAGGAAAAAAAACACCCACAAACACTAATTCTGTGTGATTTTGTGTTCCTAATTTTTAGGGTCTAAAATTAACATCTTTCTTTAGAGTTGTCCTGAATTCCCTCTTACCATGGCCACACTACACTGCCTGTCTTTACAAATTAGGTCTTTCAAACATGAAATGGCAATGGAATGTGGCAAGGGCCACAAGGATGATCAGAGGGCTGGAGCAGCTCTCCTGTGAGGACAGACTGAAGGAGTTGGGGCTGTTCAGTCTGGAGAAGAGAAGGCTCTGAGGTGATCTTATTGTGGCCTTCCAGTATCTGAAGGGAGCCTACAGGAAGGCTGGGGAAGGATTTCTCAGGATCTCAGGTAGTGATAGGACTAGGGGGAATGGAATGAAGCTGGAGGTGGGGAGATTCAGGCTGGATGTGAGGAGGGGGTTCTTCCCCATGAGAGTGGTGAGGCCCTGGAATGGGTTGTCCAGGGAGGTTGCTGGGGCCCTGTCCCTGGAGGTGTTTAAGCCCAGGCTGGATGAGGCTCTGTCCAGCCTGATGTAGTGTGGGGTGTCCCTGCCCATGGCAGGGGGTTTGGAACTAGGTGATCCTTGTGGTCCCTTCCAACCCTGACTGATACTATGATACTATGATCTCTCCAGAGGAAAGGCTGAGAGGCCTGGGGCTGTTTAGCTTAGAGAAGACTGAGAGGGGATCTTTTTTCAGTGCTGATCAATATCTAAAGGGCAAGGGTCAAGAGCCTGGGGCCAGACTCTTTTCAGTGGTGCCCAGCAACAGGACAAGGGGCAACAGGCAAAAATTGGAACCCAGGAAGTTCCATCTGAACATGAGAAAATTCTTCCTGTGAGGGTGTCAGAGCACTGGGCTGCCAGAGAGCTTGTGGAGTCTCATTCTCTGGAGGGATTCTGGACTCTCCTGAATGTTGTGATCCTGGGCACCCTGCTCTGGTGACTCTGCTGTAGATGATCCCCAGAGGTCCCTTCCAGCTCCCACCACTGTGTGATTCTGTGATCACTCAACGAGGTGCAAGTGCAGTTCTCTGTCCAGCGTTGTGGCCGTCTGCACCTGAAGGAGAAGGCCAGCTTTGCTTTTTAGGTCAATTACATATTAACACATCTTTCAGGATGACCAGAACCTCATACTGTAGGTCTTGCATAGTGGCTTCTCACAGGGAATGCTGCCTTAAGGGATGTTTTGATTTGTGTTTTCTCTACAGGGCTTTTGAACTGATGCAAAGCCCAGTGTGATCCTTTGACTACTGTTCTGACCCAAGGGAGAACTGAGCCATTGGGAGAGAGCCTTGTGCTGGTACTGCAATGCTGAGTTCTAGCTCAAGCACTGTGAGGAATCTTTCTTTGAAGAAGCAGCTCTGCTTCCTGCTGAAAGTTGTGTGCTTTGTCAGCTCAGTCTTCATATTTTGTGAATTTTTAGTTTATTATGTGGTGATTTTTCAATGTCGATGGCCAGAAGTGAAAGGTGGAGATCACAGGGGTGAGAAAGAGACTTCAGCTTCAGTCCTAAAGGCCATCATTTTAGCTGATACTCACCTGCTTGGTGAAATCAAAGGACATTGGCTGGATAAGCTAAGAAGGTAATCATTTTCTTGAATGATCTCTGTCTGAGGGCAGAGGGACCTCGACCGACTGGACAGATGGGCAGAGTCCAATGGGATGGCATTCAACAAGTCCAAGTGCTGAGTGCTGCACTTTGGCTACGGCAATCCCATGCAGAGCTACAGGCTGGGGTCAGAGTGGCTGGAGAGCTCCCAAACAGAGAGGGACCTGGGGGTGCTGATCGACAGCCACCTGAATATGAGCCAGCAGTGTGCCCAGGTGGCCAAGAGGGCCAATGGCATCCTGGCCTGCATTAGGAATAGTGTGGCCAGCAGGAGCAGGGAGGTCATTGTGCCCCTGTACTCTGCATTGGTTAGGCTGCACCTTGAGTACTGTGTCCAGTTCTGGGCCCCTCAGTTTGAGAAGGACATCGACACACTTGAACGTGTCCAGAGAAGGGCAACAAGGCTGGGGAGAGGCCTTGAGCACAAGCCCTATGAGGAGAGGCTGAGGGAGCTGGGATTGTTTAGCCTGGAGAAGAGGAGGCTCAGAAGAGACCTTGTTGCTGTCTATAACTACCTGAAAGGAGGTTGTAGCCAGGTGGGGGTTGGTCTCTTCTCCCAGGTAACCAGCACCAGAACAAGGGGACACAGTCTCAGGCTGCGCCAGGGGAGGTTTAGACTCGAGGTGAGGAGGAAGTTCTTCACCGAGCGAGTCATTCGTCATTGGAATGTGCTGCCCAGGGAGGTGGTGGAGTCACCATCCCTGGAGGCGTTCAAGAGGAGATTGGACGTGGCACTTGGTGCCATGGTCTAGTCATGGGGTCTGTGTTGATAGGTTGGACTCAATGATCCTCGAGGTCTCTTCCAACCTTAGTGATACTGTGATACTGTGATACTGAGTTTTTCATAGTGTTCAGAACTGGCAGTGTGGTGCTTTGCTGCCTGTGACTTGCCTGCCAGGATCTGTGCTGGATAATAAACCAGTGTTGAAAGGGTAGTGAATGGGACTTACTGAGGCAGTGCAGATGGCACATGGGGACAGACCCCTGAGCATTTCTGATGTCCTTTCCATTATGTAACTCCTATACAGATGCCTTGAAACTGAGCCATGTAACTTGGTTGTCCCAGTGGTTAATACCATTCCTACCAGGCTGTTTGTGTGTCCAGAACTGAGGATCCAGAGGTCAGACACTGGTGACTGGGTTGCTGTTTTCCTTCCAGGGAATGGCAAATGGAGAGATCTTTCCAAACTGCCTTGTGGTTACTGCAGCCAGATATGGTTTTTATTCTGGGTGACATCTTTGATGAAGGAAAATGGAGCTCGCCTCAGGTATGACATCAACAGCTCTTTTACTTCAAAAAGTGAGGATTTCTTGAAGGAAATGGGTGACAGAATAAAGCAGATTAGGTATGCAAGGCTTTGTTTGGTATTGCTACAGACGTCCTGCTGGTAGCAGCTTCTAGTGTCTTAGATCTGAGTGGGAAGGTGGTGATTCTCCTTCACTTTTGGTAGTGCCCCTCATAAAACTTCCAAAGTGGGAACAGCCAAGGGTGTACTTCTCTATTACATACTTGTGGTGGGTTGGCCCTGGCTGGGTGCCAGGTGCCCACCAACGCTGCTCTGTCACCCCTTCTCAGCTGGGCAGGGGAGAGAAAATCTACAGAAGGGCTGATGGGCAGGGGAGGATGGCAGAGAGATCACTCAGCAGTTACTGTCATGGGCAGAAGAGACTTGACTTGGGGAAATCAGCAGTTTCATTTATTACTGATCTGTCAGAGAAGGATAATGAGAAACTAACAGCAAATCTCAAAATACCTTCCCCCAACCCCTGCCTTCTCCCTGGACTCAACTTCACTCCCAATCTCAATTCACTCCTTCCACTGAGTGGTGCAAGGGATAGGGAATGGGGGTTGTGGTCAGTTCATCACATACTGTCTCTGTGGCTCCTTCCTCCTCAGGGGGAGGACTTCTCACTCTCCCCTTGTGCCAGTGTGGAGTTGCTCCCAAGAAGGACAGTCCTCCATGAACTGCTACAATATGCGTCCTTCCCATGGGCTGCAGTTCACAAGCTGTTCCAGTTTGGATGCCTTCCATGGCTGTAGTCTGTCTGCAACAGACTGCTCCAGTGTGGGTCCCCTGTGGGGTCACAAGTCCTGCCAGCAAACCTGCTCCAGTGTGAGCTCGTCTCTCCACAGGGCTGCAGGTCCTGCCAGGGGCCTGCTCTGCATGGGCTTTCATGGGATCATAGCTTCCTACTCTTGGGCATCCACCTACTCTGGCATGGGGTCCTCCATGGGCTGGTGGTGGATATCTGCACTGTTGTGGCCTTCTATGGGCTGCATGGGGACAGCCTGCCTGATCGTAGTCTTCACCACGGGCTGCAAGGGAATCTCAGCTCCGGCACCTGGAGGACCAACTCCTTGGTGTCTGCAGAGTTGTTTCTCTCACATGTTCTCACTTCTCTCTCCCAGCTGCGGTTTGCTTTCCCCTCCCCTTATTAAATACATTATCCCAGGGGCACTAACATCACTGATGGGCTTGGCCTTCGTCAGAAGTGGGTCGGTCTCGGAGCCAGCGGGTGCTGGCTCTATCAGGCATGGAGAAAGCTTCTAGAACCTTCTCACAGAAGCCAGCTCTGTAGCCACTCCACTACCAAAACCGTGCCAAGCAAACTCAGTAGTAGTGGTCCCCTTTAGCACTTCTGAGCAGCATGAATTTCACTGTTGGGCTTTTTCTGCAGGCCTGGGCAGATGATGTCAGGAGATTTCAGAAGATGTTTCAGTGTCCAGTCTCCACTGAACTAGTGGTGGTTGTTGGGAACCATGACATTGGATTCCACTACGAGTAAGTCCTGTCAGTGGAAGGGGTAAGCAGGTATCCAGAAGGAAACATCAGCAAGCATACAGCTGATCTTGTGTCTGAGGGGCCTCTCACATGGTTACATGGAAAGTTTTTGATATAACCAAATTAGAAGGGATTAGAGCAAGACCTTAGAGGGTATCATCTGTGCAGCCTGGGAATACATTTTGGAACAGGTTTCAGGCTACTTTTATGCTTCTCTGAACTTCTGTGAAGTTGTTCAAAGCTGGTCTGTAAGTGCAGACAGAGAAGCCTTGAAGCTGCTTGGCCTTGTGTCAGGCCTCCTCATCTGAGAAGTGTTTACTCAGAGCACATTCCCTTTCATTTCTGTAAAGACTGCAAGTGCCCCTGCTGCTGCACTTCTGTTGGATGGCTGTGCTTACCCTGGTGGGACTGGGACAAGAGTAGCCAGTGGCTGTCAGAGCATCCCTGGGAGTTTGCTGAGTGAATGTGTGATGTAGATGATGGAGCAGCACTGCTGCAGGGAGGGTTTACAATTTGTAAGGAACTGTGTCAGATGATTTAGGGCCACAAAAACGATCATGGGGCTGGAACACTTCTGTGATGCCAGCCTGAGAGTTTGGGTTGTTCAGCCTGGAGAAGAGAAAGCTATGGGGAGACCTTCTTGCAGCCTTTGGGTACTCAAAGGGGCCTATCAGAAAGAGGGGGACAGACTTTTTAGTAGGGCCTCTTGTGACAGGGCACGAGAGAGAGAAGGAATAAATTCTTTACCATGAGGGTAGTTACCCAGAAAGGTGGTAGAACCCCTGGAAGCATTTGAGGTCAGGATGGATGGGGCTGTGAGCAACCTGAGCTTGTTGAAGGTGTCCCTGCTCAGTGCAGGAGGGCTGGACTAGGTGACCTTTAGAGGTCCCTCTGCTGTGTTTTGCTCTCTCACAGGATGACTGCTTACAAGGTAAATCGGTTTGAAAAGGTTTTCAACTTCACTTCGGGAAAGCTGATAACTCGGAAAGGAATAAAGTGAGTAGATTGCTTTTGTCCCTTTTTTGAGTGTTTAGAGTGCTGGCTCCTGAGCTAGCAGACCAGTGGTGAAAACAGAACTGATGAAATAGGAAGGGGAATGCCTCACTCACTCAGAGCCATTTTGTTTATTTTTCACTTTATGTCTCACTTAGGATCTGTTAAACACCAACCCCTTTGTACAGAGCTGTAGTTTGGTGGGGAGTGAAGGCTGTGCTGTGAGCTAGGTAAATGTACCAGCGGCCTTTGAAGTGGAAAAGTACTGTGGCCTCAGAAGCCAATTCTCCAGTTTGCCTTTTCTTTTACTTCCTTGCACCTGGCAATGAACCATGGCTGACAGTGTAACAGAAGAACAGGATTTGGTACAGAAACACAAACAAACCCCCTCTGTGCTCACAAGTTAAGACTTTCATTAATGTTAATAACATCTTTAGTCTGCAGAACTTGTTTGTGGAATTTGAGAGCAGAGCCATTGCACGTCCACAGTTCTTCCACAGGGTGGGCTGATAAGGCACAAGCTGGTTTTTGGCTCAGAGCTCACCTTGTTAGAGGGCTTGGTCTCATAGCTCTGTGGCTGTGCCTGCATCTCTCTGCCCTGTGCCCCTTTTGTGACTTTTAGGAAGAGCTATGAGCTTCCCTTCCTGTGAGGGTGACTCACAGGTATCAATGCTCATCAATATCTACAGGGGGCAAGAGGATGGGGCCAGACTCTTTTCAGTGGTGCCCAGAGAAAGGGCAGCAGGCACAAAATGGCACCTGGGAGGTTCCACCTGACCATGAGGAAAACTTCTTTCCTGCAAGGGTGACAGAGCCCAGAGAGTTGTGGAGTCACCTCTGGAGAGATTTCAAACCCACCTGGACATTGTGATAGTGGGCAGCCTGCTGTGGGTGGTGCTCCTCTAGCACTGGATGATCTCCAGAGGTCTTTTCTAACCCCCACCATGCTGGGATTCTGTGCTGCTAAAAAAAGGGGTTCTTAAGGAACTTCTGATGTCCCCTTTGAGAAAACACAGCAGAATTCTTGCATGCAGTTGCAGGCTGTATGTCTGGTACCACATCCATCAACTGACACCAGCTGCATTGTTAATGCAACGTTCCCAGAGAAACTATTTTACAACAAATCTGTGGTATGGCAGCAGAACCCTTTGCTGAAAGAGAGATTTTTATTTTACAACCACCTGAAAGGTGGTTGTAGCAAAGAAGGGGTTGGTCTCTTCTCCCAGGCAACCAGCACCAGAACACAGTCTCAAGCTGTGCCAGGGGAAGTTTAGACTCGAGGTGAGGAGAGAGTTCTTCACTGAGCGAGTCATTCGTCATTGGAATGTGCTGCCCAGGGAGGTGGTGGAGTCACCATCCCTGGAGGCGTTCAAGAGGAGATTGGACGTGGCACTTGGTGCCGTGGTCTAGTCATGAGGTCTGTGTTGATAGGTTGGACTCGATGATCCTCGAGGTCTCTTCCAGCCTTGGCGATACTGTGATACTGTGATTTTGTGAGTTCTGACCAATAGCTCTTATTTGTGTCTGTAGAACATCCTGCATTGGACTGGGGATATATTTCTTGAGTCCCAGTTGAGGGACTAGACAGGTACAAATCGTGTGGTGGAAGTTCAGAGTTGATTTGAAATCTGGAGGGAAATTTTTCTGTTACAGACAAAATCCATTTTCATGTGTGAGAGAGCACAGAATTCAAGACTAAGTTAGCTTAGAGTAGCCAGCCTAATGCAGCACTGTTCTGCTTTTCAGTTGTTCTGAAGAAGTCCAGGGTCTAAAATTATGTCTTTGAGGTCCCAAATGTGTTGGGCGAGATGCAAGTTCTTCTTTCCCTCAGAGTTCATCTCGGTGGGCTTCTACCACCGCACTAGAATACCACTGAAGTGTCTGGTTTGGTTGGAAAAGACCTCTACAATCGAGCCCAGCCATCAGCCTAACACCAGCATGGCCATTAAACCATGTCCCAAAGTGCCATGGCCACGTTTCTTGAACACCTTCAGGGATGGTGACTTTACCACCGCCCTGAGCAGCCTGTTCCAACACCTCACCACTCATTTAGGAAAGAAATTTTTCCTAATATCCAACCTAAACCTCCCCTGTCACAATTTCAGGCCTTTTCCTCTTGTTCTATCACCTGATACTAGAGAGAAGAGACTGACCCCCCACCTCACTCAAGCAGTGAGAAGAGACTGACCTCCACCTCATCTCAGGGAGCTGTAAGGAGCAATGAGGTCTCACCTCAGCCTCCTCTTTTACAGACTAAACAACCACAGTTCCTTCAGCTGCCCCTCACCAGCTCTGTTTTCCAGACCCTTCACCAGCCTTATTGCCCTTCTCTGGCCACACTTCATGAGATAAAACCTTGAAGTGCAAGCATGAATGATGACACGCACAGTACCTGTGCACCCTGACTCACAACTGATTGTAAAGCAGCCTGCCAGGTGGAGGTACTCAGAAGAGGATTTGTAACATGGGATTTCAGCAGCTGTAGGTTCTGCTGTTTCCTAGAGCTGTGTCCAACTATGGGACACTTCAGTTTCTAAAGGAAAGTTTATCCCACACATGCCTGAAGAGCTTCCCTGCTCTCTCACCTCTTCCCCACTCCTGTTTTCCAGCTTTGTCCTGGTGAACAGCGTCGCTATGGAGGGTGATGGCTGCTCGCTCTGCCGGGCCTCAGAGGCAAAGCTGGTGGCACTTTCTCACCAGCTGAATTGCTCCCAGCAGGTAAGAGTTTATGAATAAAGATCCAGCTGCAGCCAGCAGCTTGGCTGTTGCGGTGGGAATACTGTACTGCAGCAACAGTCAAGGCCTAAGTAAGGCTCTCCTGACAAAAGATAATCTGCTTTAGATTCATATGGCAGCTCTACAGCAAATCTTTCTTCTCCTCATTGGCCTCTTCTCATTTTTATGTAACTCTTAGCTGTGTTGCTTTGCCTGAATGGTGTTACTGTGGCAGTGCTGCCAACAGAGAGGCTTGCATCTCTGTTTCAGGGATAAGTTCTGCAACCCTCCCTTTGACTTCAGACCCATAGGAATTCTGGCATTGATAACTATGCAAATTGTTGGAGTACATTCTTCAAGCCAGCCTTGTTCTTTTAGTTTTCTGCTTCTGCTGGAGCCCTGCCCTCAGTCCAGTAATGTTTCAAGTGTTGTATTTTTTCATCAAATCCAGTGCTTCCTGAATTTCCTTCCTCTTCCAATTTTCACAGGCTGACTGCATGCACAGTAGGCAGCGTGATTGACAGGGTTGGCAGTCAGTCAGGAATCCAGCTCCTGGGGGGAAACCTGCCAGATTCTGCTGTCCTGATTTTGCCTTGTTTGTGCAGTGAGATTTTGCTGTTGCTTTCTGCATCCAGCTTGGAGTGCAACTCTCCTGACAGCTCCTACAGGAAGTGGAATTAAAGCCTTTCCTCTTCCACCTGCAGCAGAGGCTCTTAAAGTTTTATACAGTGTAGAGTATTTGAACACTCTACTCTGAGCTGATACTGCTTTCCATACAAAACACCCCCCCAGCCCCTCAACCCCTAGTTCTTCACTCCCTTCCCCACTCCTGTGGCACATATAGGTGAAGGTGCCCTAGCACTGTTTTCATCCACAGAAAACAAACCATGCTGACAAGAGATGCAGCAATGTGGAAAAGCTTCCAGCTTCAGAACCCATCCTTTTACAGGTGAGTCAGAGGTGGGGGTGAGGCCATACCTTGACAAGTTGTTAGTTTATTTATCAGTGTTGCAGAAAGGTTGGATCCTTAGCAACTGACCCCTGCTTTGAATTCCTCCCAGCATTACCCTCTCTATCGCCAAAGCGATATTGAGTGCAGTGGAGAAGATTCTGCTCCTCCAGAGGAGAAGAAGATCCCATTTAAAGAGAAGTATGATGTGCTGTCTAAAGAAGCATCACAAAAGGTTTGGTTTGTTGAGAGCCTGAGCATCAGTGGGTGAGTGGGAAGGGTACACAAGTGTAGAGATATGTATACGTGGATTAAGAAATCCTGGAAGGGATGTTAGCTGAGACAAACAGAGCTCAGCTGCTCCTGCTTTAATGAGGCCTGGAGAGGCTGCTTGTTACAGTTGCTCCTCTGAGGATCCTCGTGATCATGGTTGTGATTCTGCTGGACTCCCCTGGTACAGGGATTAAGTCCTGGCACTCCCAGGTGTGCTTCAGTGCTGTTACCTGCAGTTTAGCATTTTGTACTCTGTGTGCTGTGTAGATCACTGACTAACCTAAAACCCCAGCCCATAATTTCCCAGCACTCTGGGAGCACTGCTTTTGCTGAGCTAGGAACTACCAGAAAATCTGATAACTATGCCCTACCAATGTAACGGTCAGGATTTGTTTCCTTCTGCCTAAATATCTTCCCTCAGTGCAAGAGTTTGCCTTAAACAAGAGAACAGCATTATTGAACCCAAGGGTTTACTAGCTGAGATGTCAACATATTGCTGTTGCCTTTGGTTGAAGTCCAGTATTTGTGAGGAGGGTGAATAGAACATCACCACCACATCATACTGGAAAATGGAAGCTTCCAGTGAACCCTTTGTAAGCCTATTAAAAGTCATAAAATCATAGGATGGTTTGGGTTGGAAGGGACTTTAGAGATCAAGTTCCAACCCCCCAGCTATGGGCAGGGACATCTCCTACTAGAACCAGTTGCTCAAGACACCGTCCACCTTGGCTTCTAACACTTCCAGTTTGGAGCTTCTATGTCTCTGGGCAACCTGTTCCAGAGCTGCCATCACTTCAGTCTCTTAGAAGGTGGAAAAAAAGAAAAGCAAATTAGTTTCAGCTCAATGTCTTTTAGCTCTGACTCAGTTTCTGTGCTTGGCCGTTGTGTGTCCTAGCTGATGTGGTGGTTTCAGCCCCGTTTGGTCCTCAGCGGGCACACGCACAGCAGCTGCGAAGTGCTGCACGCGGGGAAGATCCCGGAGGTGAGCGTGCCGTCGTTCAGCTGGAGGAACAGAAACAACCCTAGCTTCATCATGGTAAGGTTTAATGGGTTTTATTTTCGTCAGGTAACTTTCATAAATAAATCAACATGGCAATCAGATAGATTCTTAGAACTGAGGCTACCTGTAAAAACCAAAATAAAATGAAAATAAACCCACCCAAGCCCCCAGGCGCTTGCCCCAGCCAGCCCACAGGGTAGCCTGTGTCCATTCCGAGAGGCACGTCTGGGGGAGCCACACAAAGCAATGCCGCCAAAGGTCTGATTGGGATCTGGGTACAAGCATCAAACATCTTCTATCAAGAGGGTGCGTTGTAAACTAGTGACTTCGTAAAAATCATCAGTATTGTGCACAGAACAGTAGAAAGACTCGTTTGGCTTGGCTGATTGGGTTTTGACCAGCTATCAAAACAAAGACTGTGTCCACCTCAAACTCCTCCTGCACGGTGGCGGCTCGCAGCCTGCTGCAGTAACAGCTTCACACAGTGAAAATGTTCATTGCAGGCCCAGAGTCTGCTGCCTCCTCCTCTCCAGTTCACATTTCAGACAGTTGGGTTGGTTATGCTCTTGCAGGCAGTTCCAGTGCTCAGAGTATCCTTAGAGGTAAATCAATTAGTTCCCCAGTTTGGAAAGAAAACAGAACTCAAAACTTGGAGCAAGAAGCAAAACCTACAATCAGTTTACAGTCTGTGACTTCTGAGGGGAGGAAATCTTTCAGCTATTCTGTTCTTGTACTGCTGTTGATTTTAGGTTGCTTAAAGGCCAGATAACCCCAAAACTCTAACTTCATTTTATGCAACCATTGTTATTATTTCTGGCTGAAAGTAGTTCTGTTTATTCCATATTCCTGAGAGTAGCTGCCTTCAAACTACACACGCTCTCTGCAGACACTAGGCAGTGCATCCTCAACTGCAAAACAAGAGGTTGGCTAATTAAGGTTGCATCATCTTCATGACTTTACACCCATCCTCGGTCCGTTGTGAACTGTGATTGGAACTGCAAAGTCAAGCCAAAACCCAATGGAGTTCTTTGTTGTTGAAGCTTGTGTTGGGAATTTGGATTAGCCAACATGGTTTTTGCAGCATGTATGGGGTAGGAAGAGGGCCTGGGGAGGGGGAGGGAGGGGCACATTCACAAAACCTAAGTTCAGCCTGGGAAGGCTCCTTCCAGGTGGATTTACAGCAGATGAAGTTAGGCTTCTGTTGAAGGCAGATCAGATTAGGAGCCCAGCTCTCTATCTATGCTAGATGGAATACTGGGAAGATTGGCCTCTGGGCTAACGGTGGCCTGGTGAATATTCCACTTAGTGCCCAGCACCACAAGGTCTGGACTCTTCAGCCCCCTGGGAGAAGGCACTGGTACTAGGAGACTGGCCCCAACCCTTGCCACCCAACACAAGAGTTCAGGAAGGGGAGAGCTGACAGGGATGGTGTTCACCCCTGCATCGGAACCCACAGGAACAGCAAAGTGATCAACAGTCTTCCTTTCTTTTTCAGGCCAGCATAACACCGACTGACTTCTCCCTCCAAAAATGTTTCCTTCCGTATGAGAGCAGAGTCTTTACTACATACTGTGCAGCAGGTGCCCTGCTTGTCATCCTGCTACTAGCTCATTTTCAGCTTCTCACTCCACCATTTTATTTTGCTCAGCATTTAATCAGTAAGCATAAAGCAGTATGAAGAGCCAAACATCTGCAGTCACTGAAATACCAAAGCTGAGAACAGTCAAACATCAGACTATATTCATGCCAGCAAATGACCTAATTGGATTGCTAGTCTGAAGGCAGGTTGCATTTACACATACCATAGAAGTCCTACACAGCTGATATGACTACTACAGGATAAATAATTAACTGAAAGGAGCGGTTCATGCTGTACAAAAATACTGTATTCTACAATCAAATGAGTCCTTTTCCTGCCAGGATTTTCTTTTTTTGGTATCAAATATGTATATTAAAAGTGTAACTGTACAGTATGTAAATCCTTACAGCCTCTCATCACTTGCCTGCAGTTGTGTCTTAGCCCGGCGGAGGCTCAGTCCTGCAAACTGGAAATGTTTCTCTGTGTTATTGCTGCGTGGCCCTTCTCACGTCACACTGCTCATTGTGAGGGTCAGGCAGAACCTAAGTGCCCCAGCACAGAGAGATGTGGATTCCTGTAACCCTTTTAGGAGGGGCTGTGGTTTGGGACAAGAAATCTTCCAGTTTCTGACACGTGAAGTTGTTATCTGACTACAACTGTCACCAGTCCTCATCTACCAGACAACAACAGGAAGAAGCTTGTGGATCCAGTTTGCTGATACACCCTTGAAACCTGCTTAAAAAAATAAATTAGGGTGACACCTCAAGCTGCTGTTTTCAAGATGTGCTATGAAGAGCTTAAAAAAACCAACCCCAAACCAAGAGGACCCTACTGCATCCCAGAGAGCTGTGTTGGGAGGGGCCCTCCCGTTGCCAATCTTCTGCGAGACGGAAGGTCAAGTACAGCTGCAGTAACATCATCCTACACCTTGGTTCTCAGGCTAAGGCAGATGGGGATAGGAATGTGCCTTATTTTAGATGGGCCACTGAGTGCTCTTGAGTTCTGGGCATGTTTTGCATGGCCCCAGCTCCTGTGTGGCGAGGCTGAGCTGGGCCCAGCCTGGATAGCAGCACAGGGGGATGTGTCAAATCTGAGCTTGGTGTCTTCATGTGCCATGTGTGAGAGAAGCTGTGGCAGAGCCACTGCTTCTCCCCAACTACCCCTGAAAAAGCAGAGAGGCTACTTCACACCAGGACCAGTGTTCCTGCCAAGGTTCCTGCAGAGGTTGGGAGCTCTAACCTTGCACTCCTGGGCTGGAGTTGGTTTTACAGAGGAGCTTAGCTCTTGTAATTCCCTCTGCTGTTTTCTTTGGCATGGGAAGGGAGAGAACCTTATCCTTGGGGAGTTTTGTTATTAGCTTATTCCACACCCAGCCTTGCACTGCCTGAGCACTCTGATGACAAAACTGAACATACAGCTATCAATATAATGTGGTTATATTATAATATCTGAAGTTGGATTATTCATCATCAAATAGCCAGAGGTTGGACTCAATCTTTTAGGTATTTTCTAACCAAAAGAATTCTATGATTCTAGGATTCTAATTTGTCCATCTGCAGTTTTGTTTTACCAAGATGGTTTCTTAACTAATCACGCTGCTTTTAGCAACAATTTATCAACCCTGCTGCTTTACAGGCCAGTGTGGCTTCTGTTAGCTCTTAATCTCTCCTTGAATTTAAAACAGGGTGGGGGAATGGTCCAAAGTGTAGTAAAAGACTCTCATGAAGTAATCTAACACTTTGCTAGGTTTCTGTTATTGCAACTGTAATTGTAGACATTTGTACAGGTTATCTTGGACACAGGAAAAGTTTATAGTCACAGACAGAAAACACCTAGGTATAAAAGATAAAGCAGTGTTAATAGTTCCTAGAAAGGACATGCCTTATTGCTACAGCAATTCTTTTGCTTCTGCTATACTGTACTGTACCACAACTGGTTGGTTGTTTGTTTGAGAATGTCGTTTGCATAAATTATTCAAGTTTGAGAGAGATTCACACGGTGCTGATTCTACCAGAGGTAAATTAAATAAAAGTATATACATATAAAAAAAAAAATAACCATTTTCTGATGTGTCTCTTTATTAAAAGAGAAATAAAAATGTCATCTTGTAATTCTCTCAGGCCAGACACAAGGGTTTATACACCTTATTTGTTGTTGCTGCTGTTGGTTTGTTTCTTCTTTCTCACTATTCACTTGCACAATGAAAGCCACTGTCGGTACAAAGGTTGAAGAGTTCTATCAAGTGGTGCTTTACACATTCACAATCGGTCGGTGCAATTGTGAAGGTCTATGAATGACCAAAGAATTACCCAACATAGAAAGGGGGGAAAAAAAAAAAGGAAGAGAAAAGAAAAGAAAAAAAGGAAGAAATTCTTGGTTCCTGTTAGAACACCACCAGGTTGCGATTTGGACGCTTGAACGAATTCCAATGTCTTAAAGCTGAGACTTCCAAAGGGAAAGGCGTGTTTGCTGCAACAGCCAGGGACTGGAATGCCTCACTTGGAAAGGTAAGTGGTTCATTTGCATAATTTATATATTCTTTTTTTTTTATACTAAAGAGCATTTTTATATAAACCAGAAAAAAAAAACCAAACCAAACCAAACCCCCTAAACTCTATAGATAAAGTTCTTACCTCCAGTCACTGCTGCAGGTAAGGTTGACATCAAGCTGTACAGCGCAATCAAAAACATACTTACATCTTAGCTCATTGTACAGGTACAGCCATAATCAAGGCACAAAGATCTTCTACAAGTAGTATTTTTTTTTTTCTTCAATAAAGTTGTACAAAATAATATTACATTTTACAGTCTGTACAATATAATAAACCAGCAGTAAAACAAAACAAAAAAAAAACCAACCCAAAACAAAACTATATATATATATATATATAAATATATATATATATAGGGAGAGGACCCTTGTCCCAGAATGATCTGAACTCAAAGCATCATTTGTGGACAGCACAAACAAAGGTAAGTGAGGGCGGTCGATTCGCTGCCTAGGTGCAACAAGGCTGAAAAGCAGCTGTAATTCCAACGCCTGAGGTGTGCAGAGACACTTGAGCTCCAAAACCCCAGCAAAATTGCTTTTGTCTTCACTGTTCCTCTCATCACCATCACCATCTACTCTACTTCCTGTGCCAGTCACGGCTTAAAAGAGGAGGTCACTGTATCCGTTGACCTGCAACTCAGAAATGCTAAAAACTGTGACAGAGTAATAAATATTGTGGTGCTGCTACATTGTGTTGTCTACTTCCTCAACAGTATTTAATAACCTGATACAAAGTGCATTAATCTTTCTTCTTGTTGTTGTTGTTTTGTTTGTTTCATGGTTTGGTTTCTGTCGTTGTTTCCCTCACCCATCGAGTAACTCTTCAATGCCATGGTAAAAAGAAACCCCCCAGAGAGGGCTAGCTCTGACTTTAGTGTCATCCAGCTGACATACCAGTTTGGAATGACGTTAACCTGCTGGGAAAAATTTAGCAGATCACGTGCAGTTAAAAAAAAACAACCTCAAACCACCAAAAAATAACAAAGCCTAAGAGAACAGAGGTAGCCAAAGGGCTTTTTTTTTTTTCTTTTCCTTTTTTTTTTCTCTTTAGTGGAATGACAAAGAAGTGGCATGTCAAAAAAAACAACCCCAACAAAAACCCCACCAAAAATAGTCCCCCCCCCCAAAAAAAAAAAAGCATGAAGGGAAACAAAAAAATAAATCCCCAAAGCCCCAAACAAAAATCCCAACCCAAACTTGCTTCGAATCAGCTTTGAAGGTTAAATAATTAAAGTAAACAAAGTGAAGAGACATTTCTATTGTGTATTCCTCCACCCTGTGCCGGGGAGTATCAAGAGAAAGAGTAAGGAGCAAAGGATTTAAAACCACAGGTTCCATGGTGAGCCCCCTCACAAGAGTTCATACTGGCGGAGGTGCATCCTCTGAATGATGTCCCGGCAGTCGTTGAACACCCTGCGGATGTTTTCTGTGTCCACAGCGCAGGTGAAGTGTGGGTAGCAGTAGTGCCGGCCATCCCCGCTCGCCGTGCTTATCCTCTGTCAGGGCAAAGAGCAAGGGTCAGCGGTGTCCCACCGGCAGCTTCCACATCCTGGCTGTCTACAGGCTGAAGGAGTGTCAAACAATGTGGGACTTTCTGGACACACAACCATAGAATGGCTTGGGATCTCTGAGGTCCCTTCCAACATCTACTCCAAACTCCCCCATGGGTTGGGATGCATCTCAACTAGACCTGGCTACTCAAGGCCTTGCCCAACCTGGTCTTAAACACCCCCAGGGAGGAGACACCCACAACCTTTCTGGTCAACCTATTCCAGAGTCTCACCACCCTCATACTGAAGAACTTCCTAAGATCCAGTTTGAACCTACCTTCCCTCAACTTCAAACCATTCCCCCTTGTCCTATTGCTAGACACCCTTATGAAAATTCCCTCTCCAGCCTTCCTGTAGGATCCTTTCAGGTGCTGGAAGGCAGCTATAGGCTATAAGAAGGCATCTGTAAGAATCATAGAATCATTAAACAAACACAAAGAAGGGAGGTCTGTGGTCTGGTCCAATATGAAACACAAACTTGAAACGGAGATTAAAAGCAGTTATGGATGCTGTGGAGGGGTTGGAATATTACTGCTTTCTAAGAGTCACTGATGCCAGAAGGTTGTAGCAAGGTGGGTGTTGGTCTCGTCTCCTGAGTAACTAGTGATGAGAGGAAATGGCCTCAAGTTGCACCAGGTTGGGTATTAGGAACATTTCTTTCCTGAAAGAGATGTGAGGTGTTGGAACAAGCAGCCCAGGGAGGTGGTGGAGTCACTGCCCTGGAGGTGTTCAAGAAACATGGACATAGCACTTCAGGACACGGTTCAGTGGGCATCGCAGTGCTGGGTTGATGGTTTGACTTAATGATCTCAGAAGCCTTTTCCAACCTTAACGATTCTGTGACCATTGTTTGCACAAGCTGTTACCATTTGCACACCTCTGTGCTGCTGGCAGCACTGCAGTCTGCCATGCAGATGTCCCAGGAATGATTTCTCTTCCATTCTGGTGCCACCATGTGGCAAATTTTTGAACTCTTGTTTTAAGCCAGCAGCACTAAGCTGAGAAACTCCTGAGTGTGAAGCCAGTAGTGGCAGAGAACAGCAAACATCAGACCACATGGAGGTTAATTCTCATGAGGCTACTGCACAACCTTTTAGGTTGCTAACCTAGCTTTGGCTTCACTTTACCCCTGATTATCTATTGCAGTTCCCCAGGATCCTCAAAGACATTTAACTGCGCTGCCCCCTTTCCCCCCATTTCTGTTCTGCATCACTGCAGGACTGAAGACAGGCTGAAAGAGTTGGGACTGTTCTGCCGGGAAAAGAGAAGGCTTCAGGGAGACCTTATAGCAGCATTTAGATATCTGAAGGGGACCAACAGGAAAGCTGGGGAGGGACTGTTTAGAAGGGCTTGTGGTGATAGGACAAGGGGCAATGGTTTGAAACTGGAGCAGGGTAGAGTTAGGTTGGACATCACACAGTATCACAAAGGCTGGAAGAGACCTCGAGGATCATCAAGTCCAACCTGTCACCACAGACCTCATGACTAGACCATGGCACCAAGTGCCACGTCCAATCTCCTCTTGAACACCTCCAGGGACGGTGACTCCACCACCTCCCTGGGCAGCACATTCCAATGACGAATGACTCGCTTGGTGAAGAACTTCCTCCTCACCTCCAGTCTAAACTTCCCCTGGTGCAGCTTGAGACTGTGTCCTCTTGTTCTGGTGCTGGTTGCCTGGGAGAAGAGACCAACCCCTTCCTGGCTACAACCACTTTTCAGGTAGTTGTAGAGGGCAATAAGGTCTCCCCTGAGCCTCCTCTTCTCCAGGCTAAGCAGCCCCAGCTCCCTCAGTCTCTCCTCATAGGGCTTGTGTTCCAAACCCCTCCCCAGCTTTGTTGCCCTTCTCTGGACTTGCTCCAGCAAGTCACATCCTACCTAAACTGAGGGGCCCAGAACTGGACACAGCACTCAAGGTGTGGCCTAACCAGTGCAGTGTACAGGGGCAGAATGACCTCCCTGCTCCTGCTGGCCACACTGTTCCTGATGCAGGCCAGGATGCCATTGGCCCTCTTGGCTGCCTGGGCACACTGCTGCCTCATGTTCAGCCTACTGCCAACCAGTACCCCCAGGTCCTTTTCTGCCTGGCTGCTCTCCAGCCACTCTGACCCCAGCCTGTAGCACTGCATGGGGTTGTTGTGGCCAATGTGCAGAACCCAGCACTTAGATGTGTTAAATCCATGCCCTTGGACTCTGCCCATCTGTCCAGCCTGTCGAGGTCTCTCTGCAGAGCCTCTCTACCCTCCAGCAGATCAACTCCTGCCCCCAGCTTGGTGTCATCTGCAATTTTACTGATGATGGACTCAATCCCCATGTCCAGATCATCAATAAAGATATTGAACATGGTGGGGCCCAGCACTGATCCTTGGGGCACACCACTAGTGACTGGCCACCAGCTGGATGTGGCACCATTCACCACCAGTCTCTGGGCTTGGCCCTCCAGCCAGTTCCTAACCCAGCACAGAGTGCTCCTCTCCAGGCCATGGGCTGACAGTTTGGCCAGGAGTTTGCTGTTGTGGTGCTAAGGGACTTGGTTTAGGAGAGGACTTGGTGGGGCTGGGTTAATAGTTGGCCTTGACAATGTTAAAGGTCTTTTGCAGCCTAAAGCAGGGGTTGATATATTTTGCCTTCTTAACTCTCACATCTTACTGTGTAGCAATAGTTGTCAGGTTAGCTAGCTTCCTCAAACTGCTCTAATTACATGCTTTAAATTGGCCAGTACTGGTGCCCACACCATGGTGGTGATGCTCACACATATCCACACCTTATGCAGACCCACTGACCCAGTAGGAATCACAATGAAGCTATAAAGGAGTAAACTCCAGATTTCTCTGAATCCTGTCTGAAAACTGAACAGAGTGGGGTAAGGAAATGAAAAGACTTGGAAAGAAACATACAAAGCAGAGCCTAGAAGGCTGAAGGCAGCAAGTAAGACACCTTTTCTTCCTTCCAGCTGGCTAAGGACATCAGAGGACTAAGGACATCCCCATTCTGCATGCTAAGCTTCCCCTGTCCCCTTTGTTCCTTCCTTTAAACAAAGCCAGGTGAGAGATCCACGGACATTGCTCATGGAGATGCTCTCTGCTAGGCCTGTGCTTGTTGCAGGGACCGGGGAAGCTGCTCTGGCCACTTTTCAGTCCCATGCTCATATCCCAGGGACTGCCCAGTTACTGGTGGGTACTGGTCCCAGACCAAATGTTTCTCCTGCCCCCCAGCACCCACAGCTGCAGCCACATGGTAGGGCTTTAGGAGGCTGCAATGCCTACAACCCTCCCCCTTTCTACTTGCTCTGTAGATGACCTCTTTCTGTAACGCCTTTGAGCCATGGCAGGTAAGGACCTTGTCTTCCCTCTGCTTTGAAACAATGCAAACAGGCACAGATGGGCAGGTTCCCCCTAGTTTTCCCCTAATTTGGTTCTACTGGATCCTTCTTCCAACCTGGACACTGTTACCTGCTTCACAATGTTTCAGCTTTACTGAGAGACCTGGCTTTAAATTGGCTCTGGGGTAACTCAGTACAGCACAATCTGCTCTTTTTCCTCATGAACTGCAAGGTTAGGGTGGTGAATGGGAATCCCCAAAGTGTGCACACAGCTAATTGCTTCTTCCTTCCTTGCTGCATCAACAGCTGCAAATTCTAACAATACCTGTAAATGTAAAATGACCTAAAAATCCTTAAGTCTAATGATTAAGGTTGCTCTCTTGAACATCCCTTTACAATTTACACCAGTAGGACAAGAAGCAGAGAGCTCTGGGCTTTAGTTCTGGTCCCCATTACTGCTTTGCACTGTTGGAATGGCTCCATAGGAGTGAAGCTGTAGGTGACACTGGACTAAGTCCCCTGTTTCTGATTGCAGTGCTGGGATGTTAACATCTCCCTGATAAGAGCTTCTGTCTATGAAATTTAGACACCAACTCCTCAGCTCCACTTTGGAGGTAAACCTTGACTATAAGAGTAATTGTTACTAGACAAAAAGTTTATGATTGCTCAAGCAGGGCCACGACACCAGTCCCAAGGTGAGGCAAAACTCTTAAGTGGTGCAACAGAAATCACATTTAAGGATAAAATCAGCTTTTTTGTTCATTCCCTCTTGCCAGATGAGCACTGCCAAAGCCCCGGGAGGAATCACAGAAGGCACTAGGTTGGAAGGGACCTTTAAAGGTCATCTCGTCCAACCCCCCTGCAGTTAGCAGGGACATCTTCAATGAGATCAGGCTGCTCCACCCAACAGGACCTGGAATGTTTCCAGGGCTGGGGCACCTACCAGCTCAGCACTAGCATTGGCATGTGACACTCTGCAGGACAAGTGACTTCATATAAAATGGGCATAAAAATGGGCAAGCCCTGGGGAAGGTTCTGTAAGATGGGCAGCTGAAAAGAATTAGGGAATTGCCAGACACTCTCCTTCCCTTCTAGCTTTCTGCAAAACCCCATCAGTTTTCCCTAAATAAACTGTGCCATCTGCCAATGTTTCCTATGACAGAACTACACAGAAGATCAAAATTACTCACTAGAAACTCATCCCGAATGAAGAACTTGGCTCTTGTGACTTTGGGATCTTCTCCTGCATCTGGTGTTGCTGTTCAATTAAAAAAACAAATGACATCAGAACCACGGAAAGCAAACAATCATCTGCTTGTCAGAATAAAAAGATCTACTAAGTAAGAAGCAGCCCTTCAGCAGAGGAATTGAAATGTTAAGTAGCCACAGGAGATTCCTGATAGCTAATTCTAAAAATGGGAGGAGGCTGTGAAACCTGGCTGTGCATTTAACAGATTTCAGGAGCCTGAAAACTGCTGGAGTCGTTGCAGAAGTGTCATCAGTCCTATCATAAAGAAGCTTACTCACATCCACAAGTTTGTTCATGTAGATACAAACCAAGTGGGAGTTAGGGTTTAACTTCTACCAGAAAATACAACTAGAAAAGGCAGCTGAGCTCTTCAGTTTCTGTAGCAGAACAGCATCCCCTGAATAAAGCTTCTGCAGGCAAGAATCTGGGGTTAAAGATGGTTAGTCCAAGATTACACTGGAAAAAATGAGAGCATTAAAAGATCTTAGTTTCATAGTTTCATTCAGGGTTGGAAGGGACCACAAGGATCATCCAGTTCCAACCCCCCTGCCATGGGCAGGGACACCCCACACTAGATCAGGCTGGCCAGAGCCTCATCCAGACTGCTCTTAAACACCCCCAGGGATGGGGCCTCGACCACCTCCCTGGACAACCCATTCCAGGGTTTCACCACTCTCATGGGGAAGAACCTCCTCCTCACATCCAGCCTGAATCTCCCCACCTCCAGCTTCATTCCATTCCCCCTAGTCCTATCACTACCTGAGATCTTTTAGAACGTATTTTATTTCCAGGCCCCAAATCAGCTGAATATTTAAACAGAGCCACAACAAGGGGCTCTACATTAAATCCTTGGTGAGTGGGAGGCTCACTGGTCAGTATTGACTGTCATCAGATGGATTTATCTCTATCTAGGCCATGTTAACAACTATAGTTAAATATAAAAACCAACACAGTGAAGAGAAAATCTACTCATTTCCCTTCAGTGTGACTTCTCCTCATCTAAGGCACCAAATCCCAGAATTGTCAGGATTGGAAGCCACCTCAAGGATCATCTAATTCTAACCCCACTGCCACGGACAGGGACACTTTCCACTAGATCAGGTTGCCCAAAGCCACATCCAGCCTGGCCTTAAAAACTTCCAAGGATGGGGCTTCCACCACCTCTTTGGTCACCCTGTTCCCGTGTCTCACCACTCATAGAGTGAAGTTCTTCCAAATGTCTAATATAGATCTACCCTCCTCTAGCTTGGATCCATTCCCCCTAGTCCTATTAGCATCAGATGAAAAACACAATATGGTAAGGAAAAGAAGTCAGAGTATGGATACATCACACTCCTGAAGTTCCAGCCTTTTACCATCCTAACTTGCATAACCTCAGCTGTGGTGGATGGTTAGTAGAAGACTTTCTGCCTTTTCTGACAGGTAGCTGTGAGCACTACCCCAAGGGCACCACTGGGGTAAGGCAGAGACTAGGGGTCAGAAAGTGGAAGTTTGACCACTTTTGCTAGGCACAGAGCTGAGATATTTGGGAAGCAAGTATCAGAGTTTACTTAGTTGTGATGCTACAGTGGTGCAGGAATCATTCTACTTGAAATGCTAAGAAACCAAACTCATGATAATGGCTCCATCATCACAGCTCTCTTTGTATTTATTGCTGTGGTTTTCCCCTTTTCAAAAGAGGAAAAACCCCCTTGCTGGTCTGCTGGGCTTCTCCACTGTATCTGCAAAGGCTGAAGTCTTGCAGTGATGGAGGGTGCAGAATGGCTGCAAAATCAGTCTAACAAATCCCTAATGAAGTTTAGCACCACAGGCAGAAGCATCTGGCAGGGAAGAGACATGCCCAGCAGCTTTGCTTTCACGGGGGTGTGGATTGCTCCACAGGAGGGAAAAGCAGGTGCTCTGCAGCAGCCCCCCACATCCTCTCCAGCAGCCAGAGCCCCTGCAGACCCTGCCTGTGGTGGGGTACCGCTGAGCTACATGCTGCCAGCACACTCCTTACCTGACCAGCATTTGTGTGGAGGAATGCTCTGTGCTTGTGACTGTGTGTGTGTCTGAGAGAGAGAGAGAGGAGCTAGGGGCTGGGCCATGTCAGCCCCTGGGTGGTGCCAGCCCTTACCATCCTCGGGTACAGTGTAATGAGCGTATTCAGGAAAGTAATCTTCGATTTTTGACTTCCCTGCCAGGACTTTTTCAGCCAGCATGTCCTGTTTGTTCAAGAACAGAATGATGGAAATGGTCCGTAACCACCTGTCAGAAAACAAACCACAGGGCTGTGTTAGCTCTCTCACACCCTCACCAAGGGGAACACATCTCTTCCACAAAAAATGATCTGGTTATCCCTGCCTTGACAGAGGGAGGTTGTGTGGAATATGCTTCAACACAAACAACCAAGATGACCTGAATTGCTGTTTTGACTGGGCTGTGCCTGTGCTGGTGGGACAGGTGTAGGATCTGTAAACACAGTTATAACCCCCCCAGCAGACCTTGCTAACACAATATTCAGACATTTGTTTCCACATTACCCTTTTGATATCAGGTTAGGAAAAGGTTATTTCCGAAAAGCACCCAGTCCAACATCAGACATTGCTGCCTTCTTTGTTTGCTTTTGCTGAACCAAAAGGCTGGAAAGCTGCCACTGTCTTCCCCAACAGCTCACCCACACGGATATCCCATCTTTCAGGGTAGCCTCTAGGACAGCTGATGAATCAAAAGATTTCTTTCCTTCCCCAGTTAGCATCATCGCTTTGGGCCCAGATTGCTATTTGGTCTACGATGTACATGCACTGGTGGCAGGATGGTGATTTAATGGCAGTTACAATCAAATTTGATCTGCAGTATCATCCCACAAGGCAGCTCTCAGAGAAGAGTCCTATGGGAGCAGCTGCCCTGTGGGTATTCAGTGCAGCACCGGCTGGTGAATTGAATGGAATGCCAACAGCTTGCTGCTCCTGCTGCTGCGTTTGAGGAGGAGACTAAATGTAGTTTGGAGGATACTCTCAGCCTTGGCCAAGCAGCACAGTGATGCCAGGAAGGGGTCTCCTTTGCTTCCCTCATAGCATCATAGAATTGTCAGGGCTGGAAGGCATCTCAAGGATCATCTAGTTCCAACCCCACTGCCATGGGCAGGGATTCCTCACACTAGTTCTAGTTGCTCAGAGCCCTATCCAGCCTGGCTTTAAAAACTTCCAGGGATGGAGCTTCCACCACCTCCCTGGGCAAGCTCTTCCAGTGTTTCACCACCCTCATGGTGAAGAACTTCTCTTGACATCCAGTCTGAATCTATTCACTTCTAGTTTTGCTCCATTCCCCCTTGTCTTATCACTACCTGACATCATAGTATCAGTCAGGGTTGGAAGGGACCACAAGGATCATCTAGTTCCAACCCCCTGCCATGGCCAGGGACACCCCACACTAGATCAGCCTGGCCAGAGCCTCATCCAGCCTGCTCTTAAGCACCTCCAGGGATGGGGCCCCAACCACCTCCCTGGACAACCCATTCCAGGGCTTCACCACTCTCCTGGTGAAGAACCTCCTCCTCACCTCCAGCCTGAATCTCCCCACCTCCAGCTTCATTCCATTCCCTTAAAGTCCCTCACAAACTTTTCTGAAGGCCCCCTTAAGATGCTGGAAGGCTACAATATGTCTCATTGGAGCCTTCTCCTCTCCCATGGGAGCTGGCACAAGGAGCTTGCCCTTTCCCAGCTGCCCCCACACCCTGTGTAGTTCTGGCAGCAGCGGTGAAATGCTCTGCGCACTGATCCTGCACCGTGGCCCTACCTGGACACTGTCTGAATGAAAGACCTGAGCATACAGTAAGGGGAAGTCCTACTTTGTAAGTGTAACTGTAGCTGAAGCAGGGGGGGTGAGGGAAATGAGGTGTCTTACCTGTTATTCCAAATACTTTTGAAAAGGTCCAGGGATTCCCGTAGCCTGTTTGTGTTGTTGTCCTCCCTTATGACCATGTTGTAGCTGCTGCAAGCCACAACGAAGATGATAGCTGTGACATCTGGGCAGAGCACAGGAAGGAAACAAAGGAGAGAGGAAAGAGCACCTCTGTTATCCTAGCACATACTCCTCAGGCTAACACTGCCATTACTCCCCAAACTGCCAAAAGCACCCCAAGAATGTATCTCTGACAGTGGACTCCTGTGTTAGTGACACCCTGTGTATGAATGTGAGTATTAAGCTGCTCACACACCAGAGAATAAGCTCAAAGTAAAAACAGGGAATGTTTTTCTTACCGTTAAAGCATTGGATCCATTTTCTTCTCTCATCTCTCTGGCCACCTACATCAAACATGCTGTTAAAAAGCCATAGGATGTTATATCACTTATGTGTACTAGGAAAGTCACATGAAGCATGCAGCAGGAGGGTTTAGGTTGAAAATCTGACAGCCCCAAGGACTGCCCAAAGGGAGAGGGAATCGCTGATACTGCACTGCACATCAGAGAGCTGCACAGCTGCACCTGCCCAGCTCTGCCAGAAGCAGACTACTGACCCATAAAATGAGAAACACACTATTTTTTTAGGGCAACTCTTGGCCTTTCCAGCTCACAGAAGCACATGTGGCATGTAAGATTTGATCTACAGCACTATAAACAAGGACAGGTATGGGCATACTCAGGAGGGTGGTGGGGAGAGTGCATCTCTGCAAGGACAAGGACAAGGGGGCAGCTCTACTCCATCAGTGCCACCTCCTTTCTGGGAAAGGACTAGTGAGAGGGGGCAGCCCCATGGTGGGTGTTTCACAGATGCACAGCACAAAAACTTCTACAAGCACAGAGCCTACAGTCCCTGGAAGAAGGGAGAAATTTATCTCCCCTTGGCCTGCTGTACAAGACCTGACTTGTGGCAGAATTCAATCTGACTCCATCAAGCTCTTACCCTCAAAAATATCTGACAAGTTTATAGTGCTGTATGATGGAACCAGTTAGTTAAAACAGCCACAACCCCACAACAGAGCACTGCCAATACACAAAACTGCCATCAGCTCTTTTTACAAAGTATGAGGCCATTTTCCTGGGATCTATGGAAAGAAAGCTAAAAAACCCCACCAGAAAACCCTGGTTCCCACCCTAAACCTACCACAGGAAGCACACATGAGCACAGACATCTGAACTAAGCTGTTGAAAGTTAGTTTGGATTCATGAATGATTACTAAGAAACTTACTGGAAATTTACTTTATCTACTTGAAATCTTGTTTCAAAAATTCCTGATGTCAACACTCTGCATCTTAATAGGTCCTGCAAATGAGAAGACAGAAGCTGATTAGCAAGGTGTTGTTTGGTTTTTCTGCCCCCTAGTATCTGCTTTTAAAAGCACTGGATATTATCTTCCATGAAATGTCTGAAATGTTCCATTCAAAGATCGATCAAACCCATTGGTAAGTCTGTGCTTGTCCATAGTGACACATGGGTAGACACAAACATCACCTCTGCATGGGGCTTGTGCATACCTGGAGAGCAGAAGACCTTATCCACGTTCTTTATGCACACTGAAAACTGTTATTGGTGGCCATATCATGTTGTGTGTGATGTGGCTAATCAGATCTGAAACAAAAACTAAGCAAAATACGTTCTTCACCTTGTAAAGCCAAATAGTCTGATGTCAGAAAACTTCAGTTGCCCAGGCAACTTTCACACTGCCCTCTTTTGTAGTGAATGAGGCAGGAATGCTGGCAGAGGAATAGTTTGTGACTGGGTAATTACAGCTCTGTAACAGAGCACGGGGGAACGGAACTTAAGCTGTACAGAAATGTGGCATTTCTTCCTTAGTTTTCAAACTAGACTTTGCAACTTAAATAACATCCTTTTAGTAATTAAAAATACTAACTTCCTAGATTCCCAAAGGAAGTAGGCAAAAGGCAATTTCTGCTGCATACCTCAGGCATCTAGCTCACCACGTGCCATCGTCGGCACAGGCAGCGCTTTTAGCCTTGACTATTCAGCACTGCTGCTCAGGCAGCAGGTGCAGAACAAAACTAGAGGCTGGAGAAGGCTGGTGGCTGCCTGGTGGAGATGAACCACCCTGAGAAGCCACCTCTGAGCAAGGCTTTCTGCTTGGGGAGGGGAGTGCTCCCTTCTTGAGGTGAGGGAAGGGCTGTTCAGTCTAGCTTAGCTCTCCTTGCCATGCAGTGGGAAGGAAAGCACACTCAAGTCATTATTTGGGGTATTGCCAAAAAATGTATGCAAGCCAGGGAAAAAAGGAGTGATTTTTACCAGTTAATTCAACAGGAGAACTAATACAGCTAACAGGATGAAAACTCCAAAGCAAAAGAGAATCCTTTAGAGCAAAAGTTTTCTGCCTGTCAAACACCAAAGGTATTTTCTGAGCTTTGGAGCCCCAGGACACTTCTTCCCAAAATAAATACCAGGAAAAAATTCTGTATGATGAAGGACTGCTCCAGGTAGAGAAAGGGCCTCCCAGGACAAACATGGCAACAGTGACACACGTAATGAAACCAAAAATGAGGCTTTGCTTCATTCACTTCTCTCCCCAGCTGAGTGGTATCGATGCTGAAATCAGGCCATGAGGCCTAGATGGAGTAAATCCCATTGCGACTTCCTTGGCCTGAAAATATCTGGAGGGCTTTAGTAATTGATCCTCTACTGAGTCAACTATACAAGCTTCACCTTATAACACAAGGCTTTGGCTGCCTTCTATTTCAGGAGACCTTAAAGAGTCTGTCTAAGTCATGGGACATGCTTGTGTTTATAGAGCCGAGCTAGGTCTGAAGGAACAGGCTCTGCTCCACACACTTCCTTGTGTGGTCTCTGGCCAGTCACTTAATTTCTCTGAAGTTCAGTCCCCAACTGCACAATGAGACTTGGCAACTGTGTTTTTTTACATCTTGCATGGTTGCAGTGACTTAACCACTGCAAGGATTCTCTCCTGCCACCTTCATTTGCAGTTCACGACGTGGTGCACAATCTTGGCCGAGACTGTTAGATGATAGATACCAGCATTGAGAAATGACAACCTCAGAATAAATCTGCCAAAGGAAACCACACAGCCTGAGCTCAGGCAAGGTGGCTGAAGCAGCCCACCATGGTGAAGTCCATTCTTACTTCAAGGCTGCACCACTTCAGCCTCAACTTTACTGAAGGAGTTTCCCAGTCCTCTGTAGAGAGAGGAACAATGTGTACTGTTGGTCATCTAAGGCTTAAAGGGAAACTCTCCTGCTCACTGGAGATGGGCACAGGCTGGAAGGACGGTGTCTGCATGCCACAGAAGTCTGTGAAGTCTGTTGGTTTTGTTGATGCTCTCCCCTGAATTTGGCCACTGGACCCACTGGAAACTTCTCTCTCTGAAGAGCCTGTCTGATGGACATGGGACATCTCCTTCCAGGTTTCCATCACCTCCATTAGTGAAATAAGACATTGCTTCTGTGTAGTGAAGGCTGGTGAGGGAAACCATGGGCTTTTACATTTGTATTTCCTCTTCCCCTTGCTTTGTTTGTGGGAAACAGAATCATAGAACAGTCTGGGTCGGAAGTGACCTCCAAAAGTCACCTAGTCCAACCCTCTCTGCAGTAAGCAGGGGCATCCTCAACTAGATCAGGCTGCCCAGAGCCCTGTTGAGCCTGACCTTGAGTATCTCCAGGGATGGGCAACCTGTTCCATGGCAGAGAACTTGTTCCTAACATCCCATTTAAATCTACTCTCTACTTTGGAACCATTTCTTCTTGTCATATCACTATGGGCCTTTGTAATGGAGAGCAAGAAGAAATACCAGCCTTATTACAGACAGGCCTGCACCACCAAAAAGCCTCTGCTTCTTTAACACCCATTAATTAAACTGCTAGAGTGCATTTTGTACTATGTGGTATGCCCCGTCTCCAGCCGCTGTTGGGACTGAAAGCAGTGACATGGAGAATCCGTACGGCAGGGTGTCTTGGTTCAGCCCCTGCCCCATGAGTTACACTGACCTGATCTGTGGGGGTGTAGTCATCCATACTGACGCTGTCAATTCTTTCCAAAAAGCTGGAAGACAAACAAACATGCACTTAGACATGCAAAATACTGCCTAGGAGAAGACTTTTCACTGCCTTTTCTGGTTTAGACTCCTGCTGCAAAGCAAAACACAAGCCCAGTGGTGAAGGTGCAAGCCTGACAATTTGCTTACTGTGGTAATCCACCATACTCCCATTGACTGAGGTTCCATCTGAGCCAAACAGCTTCATACCCAGACTTTGTTTCTATACAGCTCCATATTTACCATTAAGCAGTACCCACATGTGGTCCAAATACAGTTAAAGTAATAATTTTGTGAGGGCCACTAGAAAAAAAAAAACTAACCCTGTGCCATTACATTGTATGGTTGCTTAGACATAAAAAAGATTTTGGGGTTTAAAAAGGGAAATGGGGTGAAGCATTGCCTTTGTTTAGCATAATGCTAGTCCAGCATCGTGTTGTATGAAACACAGGCTCAGTAGTGTTAGCAGAAATGGGTGTTAATATACACAAATAGCTTTGGATTGATATAGTATCATAGTATCATTCAGGGTTGGAAGGGACCACAAGGATCATCTAGTTCCAACCCCCCTGCCATGGCCAGGGACACCCCACACTAGATCAGGCTGGCCAGAGCCTCATCCAGCCTGGGCTTAAACACCTCCAGGGACGGGGCCTCGACCACCTCCCTGGACAACCCATTCCCGGGTTTCACCACTCTCATGGGGAAGAACCTCCTCCTCACATCCAGCCTGAATCTCCCCACCTCCAGCTTCATGCCATTCCCCCTAGTCCTATCACTACCTGACATCCTGGGAAGTCCTTCCCCAGCCTTCCTGTAGGCCCCCTTCAGATACTGGAAGGCCACAATTAGGTCACCTTGGAACCTTCTCTTCTGCAGACTGAACAGCCCCAACTCCCTCAGTCTGTCCTCATAGGAGAGGTGCTCCAGCCCTCTGATCATCCTTGTGGCCCTTCTCTGGACATGTTCCAGCACCTCCATATCCCTCTTGTAATAGGGGCTCCAGAATTGGACACAGTACTCCAGGTGGGGTCTCACCAGGGCTGAGTAGAGGGGGAGGATCACCCCCCTCGACCTGCTGGCCACACTTCTCCTGATGAGGAAGGGATGCAGGACATGCTGCCCTGAACACTGCAACTAAAGCATTAGAAGAGGAAAGTAAAATGGACTTGAGGCGAAGGCTAACCAATCTGACTCTTTACCTCACCAAAAATCAGTGAGATGCATAAGGTGAAAAAACAAACTTACAACTGCAGGGAAGGGTGAGAGAAAGGGGAATCAGAAAATAAGCAGGGAACCGCGTTCCCCAGTTATTTACAGCACCTTTTCAAGCTTTAATTCTTTCCTAGGGCAGGCTAGAATGGCAGTATTAAGGATGCAAAGATGATTTTTCATGCAGAATCACAGACTCACTAAAGCTGGAAAAGACCATAGAGTCCAACTGTAACCCAACCAACACGATCGTTAAACTATGTCCTGAAGTGCCTCATCTGCAGCTTCTTGAACATCTCCAGGGATAGTGACTCCACCACCTCCCTGGGCAGCCTGTTCCAATGCCTCACCACTCTCTTGGTACAGAAATTTTTCCTAATGTCCAACCTAAACCTCCTCTGGCACAACTTAAGCCCACTTCCTCTCATCCTTTTGCTAGTTACTAGGAAGAAGAGACCAACATCGGCCTCACTCCAGCCTCCTTTCAGGTAACTGTAGAGAGCAGTAAGATCTCCACTCAGCCTTCTCTTCTCCAGTCTAAACAACCCCAGCTCCCTCAGCCACTCCTTGTACAAGAAACCCTCCAAACCCCTCACCAGCCTCATTGCTCTTCTCTGGATACCCTCCAGGAACTCAGTGCCTTTCCTATAGTGTGGCACCCAGAACTGAACACAGTACTCGAGGGAGGTGATCCTCCCCCTCTACTCAGCCCTGGTGAGACCCCACCTGGAGTACTGTGTCCAGTTCTGGAGCCCCTATTACAAGAGGGATATGGAGGTGCTGGGATGTGTCCAGAGAAGGGCCACAAGGATGATCAGAGGGCTGGAGCACCTCTCCTATGAGGACAGACTGAAGGAGTTGGGGCTGTTCAGTCTGCAGAAGAGAAGGCTCCGAGGTGACCTCATTGTGGCCTTCCAGTATCTGAAGGGGGCCTACAGGAAGGCTGGGGAAGGACTTCTCAGGATGTCAGGTAGTGATAGGACTAGGGGGAATGGAATGAAGCTGGAGGTGGGGAGATTCAGGCTAGTTGTGAGGAGGAGGTTCTTCCCCATGAGAGTGGTGAAACCCTGGAATGGGTTGTCCAGGGAGGTGGTCGAGGCCCCGTCCCTGGGGGTGTTTAAGCCCAGGCTGGATGAGGCTCTGGCCAGCCTGATCTAGTGTGGGGTGTCCCTGGCCATGGCAGGGGGGTTGGAACTAGATGATCCTTGTGGTCCCTTCCAACCCTGAATGAAACTATGAAACTATGAGTACAGGGGCATGATCGCTTCCCTATACAGCTAAAACAGACAGGTTCTTCTCTCTCATTTCCACCTGCTGCTTAAGATTTCATGTGAGCCCAGCAGGCACATTTTCCCCAGACTGCCCATCTGACTTAGAAGCTTTCTTGAATTTCTGCATTGTTACTTGGAAGTTGACAGTGAGTATCCCACCAGCTGACTCATCCTGCTACAATATTATCAAGATTTCTTTATCAGCTGGCAAGTTTTCCTCCCCAGTTTCACTTGGGTGTGCACGTGGAATCTACTTAATTACAGTGGGAAAGACAAAACCCCGGTGAACTCTTGACTTCCAACGTGACTCACTGTTAACAGAGGGGTCACACAGGCTGACCAGTTGAAAAAGTACCCCCCCTAAAAGCCTGTTTGTCATTCTCATACCATTTTCCCACGGATATGAACCGAGAGGAAAAGAAAATACGCAGTGTATATATTTACTTACACTATTTTTCCTTTTCTGAACCCCCATTGTTAGAGCAGGGAAACAAAATGTAGTATCTGCAGTCAGAATATCCATCTTTTCTTTCTGGATGATCAAAGACTAAGGCTCTTGTTTAAAAAACCCCAAACCCAATCATGGTTTAGCGCCATGCAAGGGCTGCTGGATAGCAAAACTATAACGAATAAACACTAAAGGAAATAATAGTTTTACAAAACCTCCTCCCCCACCAAAAGCTGCCAGAAGCAAAGTGCATCTTTATAGTCAGCTATGGGTACCAGCAGAAAAGAGCCATGTTCAGACCCAACCTTTTGGCCAGGTGATTTTCAAAACCTTGAGAATACTGATGAAGCAAATTCAACTTCAGTTAACCACATGGGCAACGCAGACACCGCAGCAGAGCGATGCGCTTTAAACTGGAGCACCTGTCCTTAACACAAACTCTCCTCTTGAGAAGAGAAACAAAGGCAAAAAAGCCAAAACCCCCCAAATGCCTCCAAGCTGAATCCAGTCAGGTTCGCAGAATTGATCCCAAATGGTTAAATGTGGTATTTAGAACCAATTCACATCTCCCTCACCTCTACAAACAGCACTTCAAGCAGGTTGTTGGTTGTTAGCATTTGCATTTTTCAAAGAGGTAAGGAACAGAGCAGTGACTAACAGAGAGTTATGCTACAAGTAATCCAAGGCAGGGTAGGAAGGAGGTAAGTCCCTGGATAGGACTATAGAATGCTTTTGGTTAGAAAAGGCCTTTAAGATCATTGAATCCCACCATTACCTAACTTTACCAAGTCTGGTGCCAAACCATGTCCCTCAGCACCACACCTCCATTTTTTAAAATACCTCCAGGGATGAGGATTCAGTCACCTCCCTGTGGAGCCCATTCCAGTGTTTGATAACCCTTTCAGTGAACAAGCTTCTAATATCCAATTGAAACCTCCTCTGGTGCAACTTGAGGCTATTTCCTCTCCTCCTGTCACTTGGTACTAGGGAGAAGAGAACAACACCCACCTTGCTCCAACATCTCTTCAAGGAGTTGCAGAGAGTGAGGTCTCCCCTCAGCCTCCTTTTCTCCAGGCTAACCAACCCCAGGTCCCTCAGCCACTCCTCACCAGACCTGTTCTCTAGACCTTTCATGAGCTTCATTGCCATTCTCTGCACACACTCCAGCACCTCATGTCTTTCTTGTAGTGAGGGGTTCAAAACCGAACACATGCCTCTAAGTGCCTCACCTGCACCAAGTACAGGGGAACAGTCACTTGGCTACTCCTTCTGGCCACACTATTCCTGATACAGGCCAGGATGCTGTTTTGTGGCCACTTGGGCATGCTGCCAGCTCATGTTCAGCTGGCTGTTGATCAACACCCCTAGGTCTTTCTCTGCTGGGCAGCCTTCCAACCACTCTTCCCCAAACCTGAAGTACTGTGTGAGGTTGTTGTGACCCAAGTGCAGGACATGTCACTTGGCCTGCTTGAACCTCATACCATTGGCCTTGGCCCACTGACCCAGCCTATCCAAGTCCCTCTGTAGAGCCTCCTCAAGCAGATCAACACTTCAATCATCAGCCTCCTCCTATTAAAAGGATCCATTTCAAATACCCTAAACTGCAACACCACAGTTAAGAGAGAACAAGTGCTGACAAGTGTCATACACTTAAAAACCTTTCCCTTGACTTAGCAGCTGTAACGTTTTGTGCTTGTAAGGTTGCTGGCCGCATGTGATCTGTATTAAATTCAATACAACAATGGTCAAGGTTTTACCTGCCACCCCACTGCACTGAACTGCAATGGTATCACTAGAAACCAACAAATCAGCATGCAAACCCTATTAGGTTTTGGCTGAGTTGTGAGAGGTGGGCTTGCTAAGAATCCTTTGGCAAATACTTTAAGCGTTCACCGAGATTTCTAGACACTAAGTACAAAACGCTTTCCCCTTTTGAAAGAAAATCAGTTCTTCAGTATCCTTCACATAAACTCCATACTTGGTTAATTAGCACAGTGTCAAAAAATAGCTCTGACAGGTAATGCACATGGTAGGTACAAATGATGGATTCCAGCACTGCCTCATGACTGAGTCTGCCAAAGGTTAGAGCTGGCCTCTAAATGAGTGACAGATGCTCTCTACTATCTCCTCTCCCTTCCCAAAATGGGAAGAGAAAAGGGAATAAGGAAGAGAGACTTAGGGACTGGAAAAGAAAACTAAAACAACTTCAGTGAAAATCACAGTAAAATCAAATATATACAATCATACATGAAGCAAATACTGAACCCAGCTCTCCTGATGAGTCACCATCACTGCTGACACTGTGGCAGAAATTTCAGTGGCAGAAGGGAACCAGATTCAGGAGATGGATTCTGAAACTGGATTCAGGAATTCATGGATCAATATCAAAGGCAGAGCAGACAGAGTCCTCCTCAAACACTGCCCAGTGGAAAAGAACTTGACCCTGGTGATCCCTCAGGTCAGTCATGAGGATGATGTCCTTTGTTGGTCTGTTTAGGGTTGTCTGCTCTGTCCGCTCATCCCCACAGATGCTACCTCTGACTTGCACCCCAAGGTGGGGCACAAGACGTGGTAGTGCCCTTGGTCTGCAGAGGAGCAAGTCTAAGCCAGAGCCTTTCTGCAGCTCAGCCCTTGGCAGTAACTCTCCCATCAGTGTTCTCATTGCTACAAGCAGCTGTGCAAACCTGCCCTGAACTTCAGAAAGTGCCCTCACTGAGCAGAGACTGAGCTGGGAAGTCACAGCACTGCCCAGAATTGGTTCTGGTCCAGCTCATATGGGGACACACTGACTTCAGAAAGTGCCCTCACTGAGCAGAGACTGAGCTGGGAAGTCACAGCACTGCCCAGAATTGGTTCTGGTCCAGCTCATATGGGGACACACTGACTTCAGAAAGTGCCCTCACTGAGCAGAGACTGAGCTGGGAAGTCACATCACTGCCCAGAATTGGTTCTGGTCCAGCTCACATGGGGACACACTGACTTCATCTTCACTACTGTGTAAAAATGAGAAAACTGGAACCACTTTCTAAATTTCTTTCTAAAGCATGTTAATTTCTACCAATCCTAAATGCATGCATAAATTATGTTCTGTCATAACAGACATGCTTTTACAGATATACATATCAGCAAATGTTAAATTTCTATGATTTAAATCTCGATTTTAAGTGCTTAAAGTATGAAGATACTACATAGTTTCATAGTTTCATTCAGGGTTGGAAGGGACCACAAGCATCATCTAGTTCCAACCCCCCTGCCATGGGCAGGGACACCCTACACTAGATCAGGCTGGCCAGAGCCTCATCCAGCCTGGGCTTAAACACCTCCAGGGACGGGGCCTCGACCACCTCCCTGGACAACCCATTCCAGGGTCTCACCACTCTCATGGGGAAGAACCTCCTCCTCACATCTAGCTTGAATCTCCCCACCTCCAACTTCATTCCATTCCCCCTAGTCCTATCACTACCTAAGATCCTGAGAAGTCCTTCCCCAGCCTTCCTGTAGGCCCCCTTCAGATACTGGAAGGCCAGCTGTGGCAATGCTCATGGCTCTACTCAAAGAATCAGTGTGAGGAAAACACAACTGCAGAAAAATGTAAGTAAAAATGGCCACCAGTACCTCTTTTACCTGGTGGTTTTGTTGGTGTGCCTTTATTTTTTCCCTTTCCCCAGCTCAGGGACAAAGTTATTTTCACAGAATTGTGCCTTGCTACAATTCTGACAGGTCTTCTAGGTCTGCAGCTTATCAATAGAAACCCATACTCAGGATTTATGTTAACTCTGCAGTGACTGCTCTGTAGGCATGTGCAATGAACTTTAAACTCAGACATCTGACTCGAGACACATGCTAAAATATTCCTATTTATACTTCACAATTGGGGTTTTATTTATGAAAGATCCAGCATTACCATTTATATGGCATTAAGGCTCTTCTTAATTGTATGGTAGGGTGCTTTCCATTTCCTTATATGGAACAGCACAAACTACTCTCTTATTTTTTAGCTCAGCCAGGCAAGACATTGGAAGGAAAGTCTTCACAGCTCTGTTTGGAAATGCAGCGGTTTGGTTTGCCAACAAATTAAAAGGAAAGAAAAATGGACTGATAAAAGTTGAAAAAAATACCTGATCACGAGCTACTGACATTATTATATCTATTATTAACCTGATCTGTAGCTTTATAAATATCTCCTGTTGAGTTTCCTAGGAAACTCAGCTGACACTTAGTTTGACAAGCAATCTCTACATTTTATATTATGCAAGCTGTGAACACAAAAGTACAGGTTTTAGATGTGCCTGCCAGTGTATGTGGGAACTATCAATAAGCATTATTCACTTCAAAAACCATGGCAATCTGAGCAGCAGTAGCAGCTATATAAGGATTTTATGGGAAAAAAAAATAATCATAAATGCACAAATAAAGAGGAGGTAATTGTACCTAAAATTCCTTTTCTCACTGGGTAAATCGCTACGTAGCTCTGTATAGATATTCTGACCCCATGAACAAAGTCACAATTAAAGGAGAAATCATGTCCCCCACAGCAAACTGCTATCTAAGCTGTCAGCCCGTGGCTTGGACCACTACACTCTGTGCTGGGTTAGGAACTGGCTGGAGGGCCGAGCCCAGAGAGTGGTGGTGAATGGTGCCACATCCAGCTGGTGGCCAGTCACCAGTGGCGTCCCCCAGGGATCAGTGCTGGGCCCTATACTCTTTAACATCTTCATTGATGATCTGGATGAGGGGGTCGAGTCAGTCATCAGCAAGTTTGCAGATGACACCAAGTTAGGAGTAGATGTTAGTCAGTTAGAGGGTAGAAAGGCTCTGCAGAGGGACCTTGACCGACTGGACAGATGGGCGGAATCCAATGGGATGGCATTCAACAAGTCCAAGTGCCGAGTGCTGCACTTTGGCTACGGCAATCCCAGGCAGAGCTACAGGCTGGGGTCGGAGTGGCTGGAGAGCTCCCAAACAGAGAGGGACCTGGGGGTGCTGATCGACAGCCACCTGAATATGAGCCAGCAGTGTGCCCAGGTGGCCAAGAGGGCCAATGGCATCCTGGCCTGCATTAGGAATAGTGTGGCCAGCAGGAGCAGGGAAGTCATTGTGCCCCTGTACTCTGCTTTGGTTAGGCCGCACCTTGAGTACTGTGTCCAGTTCTGGGCCCCTCAGTTTAAGAAGGACATCGAAACACTTGAACGTGTCCAGAGAAGGGCAACAAGGCTGGGGAGAGGCCTTGAGCACAAGCCCTATGAGGAGAGGCTGAGGGAGCTGGGATTGTTTAGCCTGGAGAAGAGGAGGCTCAGGGGTGACCTCATTGCCATCTACAACTACCTGAAAGGTGGTTGTAGCCGGGAGGGGGTTGGTCTCTGCTCCCAGGCAACCAGCACCAGAACAAGAGGACACAGTGTCAAGCTGCGCCAGGGGACGTTTAGACTCGAGGTGAGGAGAAAGTTCTTCACCGAGCGAGTCATTCGTCATTGGAATGGGCTGCCCAGGGAGGTGGTGGAGTCACCGTCCCTGGAGGCATTCAAGAGGAGATTGGACGTGGCACTTGGTGCCATGGTCTAGTCATGGGGTCTGTGTTGATAGGTTGGACTCAATGATCCTCGAGGTCTCTTCCAACCTTAGTTATACTGTGATATTGTAATGAATAGACACAAGCCTCATGTTGCATTTGTGAGCATATTCTGACATCCAAAGAGCTGGGAAGACGAAGTGCAACACCGCAGGTCAATATGCAACAAACTACACCTTTTCATAACTCTTCGTCTACTTCAAGCATTTCTCACGCTCTCACTCCAACATTTCAACGGCCTTGTGTCAAAAAGTAACCGTGGAAAACAAGAGATCAAACTCACGCCAAAATGATTCTCTTTAAAACAAAAGGGTGACGTGGCAAATCTGTAAGGTTGTAGCTTATCTCAAGTTTTTCCTCAACTGAGGTGTCAGGGCCAGCAAACACTTCTGACAGATTGGTGAGGGTGTTGCAAACTCCTCAGCCTGGCTCAAAAAACTCCAACACACCAGGAGAAGCACCATAGCCTATTATATGAAACCATCCAGGACAGGGCTTTGACATTCACCCTCTTTGGGTTGCATTAAGTCACATGTGAGGCAAACAATTCACAATGAGAACACCTGCCCAGGTCTCTAGGGAGCTGAAACAGGAAAAAAAAATCCCTCACCACTCTCTTTTCTGTTGTAGTCATTAGGGACTACATCGAGATTTGAACTTTTTCTTCCCTCCCCCCCTTCTTTTTTCTTTCCATAAAATATATTTGTATAAATCACCCGAGGGATTACAACCTTGTTAATTCTTTCTGCAATATCTGAAATGGGAGAATACAGATTCCTGGTTTTCAGAATACCTTAGGCTCCACAGCTGTGAGTCAAGCAACCTCACATCATTCTGATATATTTCCTGGTAACTGAGGAAGACATAATGAAAACAGCCTCTGGTAATATTCTAACCCCTAAAGGATTCATTTTCCCAAGAAATTTGCTGAAAATATCCACAGACCACCCCTCCCCCCCCCCCCCCCCCGATGGTAAAATTTAACAGCTAAGGATTTTGCTGACAAATTCAAATAGCCACTGTATTTTAGATACAGCTTCTCTGTGGTAGTGAAGCTTCTTCCCTCTCTCCTTCCACATCACTCTACAGTTGCTCCTCATCAGGGCAGCAGAGGGAGAAGGGAAGAGAGGGATCCATACCTGCTCTGGATCTACTCTGGCTCACCTCCGCTGAGTGTTGAATGACCAATTCCTGCACAAGCTGTTACAGAAGAAAATATCCAGTGCAAACACTGAAGATGCTGCTGAAATGGCGTATTTTTTTCCCCAGGGTTAGAAATCTGGGTACTGTTACTCATTATCGAGCGCTTTTGGCATCTGCTAAGAATGCTGGTTCCCCAGGGCTTCCCTTTCCCCCCCGGTGGTTAAAAAGCAGCTATCTGCATTCCAACCGGCTCTGCAGCCGCTGGCGGTGGCGTGGCACTTCGTGAGGACGGGAGATGACAGCAGGGACGAGGCAGATGCTTCTCTGCCCGCGGGGCCCGGGGAGAGCCGGCCGGGCGAAGCGGGGACTGCAGGGGGCAGCCGCGGCCCGGCCGAGCCCAGGCTCCACCTGCTCCGCGGGGCCCGGCCCCTTCTGCCCGGCCAGGCTCTCGGCGCAGCCGAACCCTCCGGGCTCTCCCTGCCCCTGGCTCCGCCAAGCGCCCTGCGCCCGGCCAGGTTCCCTCGGCACGGCCAGGCCTCCAACGCCCCGCCGGGTTTGCTCTACCCGAACGGGCTCTCTCTGCCCTCAGTCCAGCCGGGTTCCCTCCACCCGGCCAAGCTCCGGCTGCCCGGTTGGGCTCTCACCTCTGAAGATCACCCCTCCTGCTAGAGTAGGGTCATCTGGATTAAATCACCCAGGAACAGCTCCAGGTGGGTTTTGAATGCCTCCATAGGTGGAGGCTCCAGAAGCTCTCTTGGCAGCCTGTTTCAATGCTCTGCCACCCCCACAATGAAGATTTTTTTTCTTTAGGTTTACATGGAACCTCCTGTCTCCCAGTTTATGTCCACTGATCCTTGTCCTGGCACAGGACACCACTGAGAAGAGTCTGTCTCCATCCTCCTAACACTCATCCTTTAGATACTGATAAACATTAGTGAGATCCCCCTTCAGTCTTCTGCAGGATAAGCAGCCTCAGGTCTCAGCCTTTCTTCCTAAGGTAGATGTTCCAGTCCCCTCATCATGTTAGTGGTCTGCTGGTGCAATTTCCATGTTCTAGTAAAGATCCCAGGCATCTTGACTGGAACATGTTCAGACACTGAGGTTCAGCTGAACCTCAGAGTGATGTTTTGCTAGAATACAGGTGGGAGCTGAATCTAATAATGTTCTTCAGAATTTACTTTACTCATCTGTTTCCAGTTGCCACATTTCCACCTTTTTCCCCCCCTAATTCCCAACATCCCAGTGCACCTCACAGTGTTGCTCAGGGCTGGCCAAGGGCTGCTTGGAGCTTACAAAAAAACTGGTGGGATTTATCCACAGAAACACACCTTCACCCGTCTGCAACTCATGGCTCACCAGCAAGGAAACCGTTGTGACAGGAGATGAAAAGGTTAACCAGAAGCCTCAGAGGGAGAGCAAAGTACAGCTATGCCTGAAACCTGTGGGCTTGTTAACAGGCCAGTAAAGTTTGAGGATTTGTGGTTTGAAGCATTTGGCCAGCCCTCTGCTCAGAAGAGGGGGGGATGCAGCTGGGAGGCAGCAACAGGAGGAGGGTCACCCATCAGCCCACCCACCAGCCTGATGGGGACTAGGACATAGCCACCTTGGGCTGTAATGCTTGGCGATGCTATGTGTTTCCCCATGGCAGCACCAGCTTCTCTGAGTTTACTTCAGAGGGAGAAGGGCCTCAAACTGTGGAGGGTTTTGGAATACCTATGGTGATCTCTCCTAGACATGCAAGAGGTGGAATTTTATTGTCCCAGTGACTGTACCATCTGCCAGTGGCATGATCAGATCAACAGGGAAGTGTGTAATCTGTTTTCTTGCCATGGCTATGACAGGCAGCAGTCATCATTAAGGCAGCAAGAGTGAAGCCATCACAGGTTGCTTTATTGGTACCAGCAAGCTATGGTCCCTGGCAATCCCATCAAGCAGGAAAACTCTAGTTTAAAACCTATTTATAGATGGCAACATTGCCCGAGACATTAAAAGCAAAGACAGATGATGAAGGTCGCACACAAAGACTCGTCACCATTCACCAGGTTACCCTCTCCCACATAGAGCTAGAGAGCAGGCACCAACCAGGAGTGAAGAAAGGAGGCTAAAATCTGTAGAGCTTTCCTAGTCTATGTGCTCAGTTGACATCCATTTTAACCTGACTTTATCCACCACTGAGTTGTCTTTTCTGAGGGTGTACTGCAAGAACATCTGTAAACTTCACAGTCTTTGGCTTGTGCCCAGATATTAACCTAATAAACATACACACAAAAAGTTCAACTGCATTAAATGTTTCAGATAGATGAGTAGCAGCCCCTTTCTGCCTAATAACAGCAATCTCATTCTGTTTTTTTAATTGAAAATATGTGAACTAAATGACCAAAAAAACCCCAAAAAACCTCAAAGAACAAATTGCATGACTTCCAGAAGTGCTTGCCCCCATTGGGTCCCTGCATTTGTTAGGAAGCAGTGTGAATTTTGGGAACTGCATTTCTTAGTTCTAAATTTAGCAAACTAACCACTTTTTGGCTCAGCAGATGTTTTTGCTTTCCGAGCGAGAGGCCTATGGGGACCATCATTAACCCTCTTCTTAACATAAACACTGACTAAGACTTGATACTGGAAAGCTGTCATTCACACAGAAAGGTTAACAAGCTCCAGCAGAAACGAGATTCATCATCTGCATCTGAGGGACTGAGGGAGTTGGGGTTGCTCAGCCTGGAGGAGACTCAGGGGTGACCTTATCACTCTCTACAACTACCTGAAGAGAGGTTGTAGACAGGTGGATGATGGTCTCTTCTCCCAGGCAGCCAGCACCAGAACAAGAGGACACAGTCTCAGGCTGCGCCAGGGGAGGTTCAGGTTGGATGTTAGGAAGAAGTTCTATACAGAAAGAGTGATTGCCCTTTGGAATGGGCTGCCCAGGGAGGTGGTGGAGTCACCGTCATTGGAGGTGTTCAGGAGGAGATTTGATGGGGTGCTTGGTGCCATGGGTTAGCTGTTTGGGTGGGTTGGATTGGTTGATGGGTTGGACACAATGATCTTGAAGGTCTCTTCCAACCTGGTTTGGTTTATTCTAAATAAAGGTTTATTCAACTTCTGCTTCATGGGATCTCAAAGGAAAGAGAACACAGGTAAAGAGACAAAGAGGAGGAAAGCTTCTCTCTCAATATCTCTCTCTCTCTCTCTCTCCCTCTATCTATCTATCTCTTTATTTATTCTTAAAGGGACAATGTTTTCCATATTGTATATGATCAAATGTTTTATTCCTGGGGCTGCAAGTGACTGTGCAAAACACAGACTAAGAATGAAGTGCTGATAAGATCTGAGGCTTAGATGGGCACATACAGGCCCTCCATCTGGTCCTACATTCACACCAGCCTGAATCCACTGACTTCAGCAAAGTTTCTTCTTCCTCATGAGGGAACACTGATGCACCCATGGAGCGTTTATAGAGACACAGATTTGTGTTCTGCAATGTAAAGGCCACATGGAGCACATTCTGCAATTCTATGTGCAGTTTTAAACAGTGGACCAAAAGACCTAAAACCAGAGAGCTCATACTGCATTCAGAGAGATCTGGATCCTGACTGCTTTGTGAGTTGATATATAGCAGACTAGGATCTCTTTATCCACTGTCTCAGTACAACAAAGGTTGAACACCTTCCAGCAACTACACAGACTGGCATTGGAAGTAGAGAATAAACACCTGAAACATCAGAGGACATACAAGGGCAGAAAGTGACTGCCCCATGAGGACCTGGAGAAGGTACCTTTAGACAGAATGAGAGATCAACCCCCTGGTTTTATGTCCCACTAATTAAAGCACATAGAACACCTCACCTGCACCTCTTCAGGTGAATACTTCCAAAACAACTTTGACTTTTATGTTCAGGGAAGCCAAACTGTGGGATAAACCCTTGATAATATTTGGAGCAGTGAAATGCATCAGGTTTACAGGAACCAGGTATATAACACCAGGGATGGTGGTGTCAGGGATGTTAAAAGTTTTAACAGATTGGATTTTCACTGGATCTTGCACATACAGCTTTCCCTGTTACTATGAATCATAGATGATTTTTAGTTGGAAAAGACCTTTAAGACCATCAAGTTAACCCACCACTGCTACGTCACCACCAAACCATGTCCCTTGGTACCACATCTACACATCTTTTAAAACTCTCCATGGATGGGAACTTCCCCATTTTCCTGGGCAGCCTGCTCCAGGGCTTGACAACCTTTTTGGGGAAGAACATTTTCCTAATGTCCAACCTACAATTTCCCTGGGGCAACTTGAGGCCACTTCCTCTTGTACTATCACTTGCCACTTTGGAGAAAACGCTGACATCCACCTGGCTACAACCTCCTTCCAGGGAGTTGTAGAGAGCGAGATGGGCTTCCCTGAGCCTCCTTGTCTCCACGCTAAGCAATGCCAGTTACTTGCAAATTTCCTGCTGTGATATGGAAAAATTATTTCAGTGCAACTTGCACATTCTGCTTGATGGTTTTATTTTCAGAAATTCTTGCACTGTGGGCATCCTTTTAAAGCACACAAAATCCAGCAAGTACCGTGAGCCTTGAAGAATGGCAAATCCAGGTCAGAAACAGCACTGGTTGTTGGAAATTAAAGATCATTTACTCTGGTGGCAGTGGTTTAGAATAATAACTCTGCTATGATAACTGCCAGAAAGGAAAAACCAGTTTGACTGGAGTTTTCTACAGAAGGCTGATAAAAAAAGAGAAAGCAGAAAAATCCCCAAACAGGAGAAGCAAAGGTAAGGAAAAACAGACTTAAAAGGAAGTCACGAGAAGTTTGTGTTTACCCATGGCACCAGTCCAAGCCCAGTGCAATAGAACTTGCTGCCAAGAGATTTCACATCTAGAAGTCAAACCAGATGACTCAAAAAATGAGGATGCTGGTAGCCTCCAGAAAACGCAGGTGAAGAGATGTGAACTCTTCACTCTGGTGAATGCTCCTGGCCAGGAAAAGCACACATGCATGTTTATTACTGTTTTCAGATCTGTACATTTTTTGTGACATGTAAATTAAAGGAGCAGAGTGTTACAATCCTGGGCTACAAGAGAGAAGATTGGTTTGACTTCACCTACACCATGTCATTTGTCAGGTGTTGACATGACCCAGAGAACTGACATAGATGGAGTCATAATGATTGCTGGGGTTAAATGGGAGGACTGCCACTAGTTCCAAGGCTTAACATTTGGATCACAGCACCAGGTCTCATGAGCATGCCCTTATTCAGAGGGAGACCTGTTGCCTTCCTTTTAGCAGAGTGAAGAGACACAGTAACCTTTCACCTTTGATGGGTAGCACTCAAAGCCTGATATTCCCAAATTTGTTCAAGCAGTGTCCCAGAACTACTTAGGGCTTCCCTAGTTGTAACTTAGAGCAGATGGGTTCTTCTTCTTCCCACACACAACATACTTTGGAGCTATACATAAAAACCAGTACCAGACAAACATACATACATATGATCAGCTGCCTTAGAAACTACCAGGTGAAAAGAAGAACATCAGGCAGAGGTGTAGCAGTGCAGGTACTATGCAACAGAGATACTATGCAACTGTGCATGAATGCTAGACATAACCATTAGGCTTGTGAGAGAATTCCTGTGTCTTTGCAAATGCTGCTGCTGCAACGTTTTCATGAAATCACCATTATCCTGCCCAGTTTAGAACAGGATATATTTAACCACAGAATGTATTCAAGCAATTGGTCATAACACCTACGGCTTGGCTGACTGTACCTCGGGTAACTGGAGGAGAGCATGGAGCTGAAATGAGGAGCTGAATTCTCAGCACAAAAACGTAAGGAAGGAGGACAGAGTGACCATGTCCAACTTGCTAATAATTGGCATAATTCCAGTTAATTGTAATAAGCTCTTTAAACAAAACAAAAAGGGTTGTGAAACTTAAGTGTTCAAAACTAGCCCTACAACCCTGCTACCTGTAGATCTGACAAGAACTAATCTTAAGGCAAATGTTCACTCTTAATAAGGCATTTTGTGAGACATATTCCTAAGTTTGTACTTTCTGTACCTTTATTTCCATTCCCATCAACGTTCCTCAATTTTTCTCAGAGTGCAGTGCATTTGGACTGCTAAAACAACAAGTCAGGTTTGAGGAATGAGGAAAATAATTATGCAACACCTCGATTATGTCCTGATTCAAACTACCTTAAAGATTATATTACGCTTCTGGGTTTAATCTCCCTACCCTGTACCAAACAGGCAGTTGTGGCCAAGAAGGCCAATGATATGCTGGGGTGCATTAAGAGGAACGTGGCCAGCAGGTCAAGGGAGGTTCTCCTCCCCCTTATTCTGCTCTAGTGAGGCCACATCTGCAATACTGTGTCCAGTTCTGGAGTTCCCAGTTCAAGAGAGGCAGGGAACAACTGGATAGAGTTCATTAGAAGCTACAAAGATGCTGAGAGAATTGGAGTATCTCCCTGAAAAGGAAAGGCTGAGAGACCTGGGGCTGTTTAGCCCAGAGAAGAGCAGCCTGAGAGGGGATCTTCTCAATGGACTCTTTTCAGTGGTGGCCAGTAATCGGACAAAGGGCAATGGGCACAAACCAGAGCACAGAAGTTCCACCTGAACATGATGAAAAACTTCTTTCCTGTGAGGGTCCTGGAGTGCTGGAACAGGCTGCCCAGAAAGGTTGTAGAGTCTCCTTCTCAAAACCCACCTGTACAAGATTCTGGACAACCTGCTCTCGGCAACTCTACCTTAGCTGGGGGGGTCCATCCCCTGTCATGCTTGGATTCTGTGATGGTCATTTCAGGGGTTTGGTTTACAAAAAGCTGGAGCAAAGGGGTCTTGGGCTGTGGATAAGAGAGAAGTTAGAACAGCAAGCAATCCTCGCTGCTGAGACGCTCACCACCAGTGCCAGCACACCATCTATGGCCCAAGGCAGGAGAGACAAGGAAGGAGGGAGCTGAGCGTGAGCACCTTGCACACTGCTCTGGTGCTGCAATACAGGAACAGGGCCTGAGCCAGCATGAGGACACCCACGTGGAGCCACCTGGAAGCCTGGCAGTTGCAGCTCCTTGCAGGATTGCAGCCAACATGACAACCCTTTAGGGTATCATGGTGCTAATGTGAGAACAACTCTGTCCTTCACAGATAAAAAGTCACCCTGCCACTTCATAGGAGCTGTTGCTTTGTACCACGTACACAAGAGGGGCAGAAGCTTGGTAAGAGCTAGCTTTATCACAAAAAAATCTACTAAGGCAAATTTTAAACCCTGGACAACTTCTAAAGCTCCTAAAAACAGGCACCAAGAAAGAAGCTGAACTTCCCAATTTGTCTTTTCCACGCACATAGTTCATGAAAAAAATGTGGAGGATTTATGCCATAGCAGCTGGAGAAAGCTGAAAAGCAACATACAAATAAGGCATAAATATCATACACCACAGTTCTGAGCTCAAAAACTTGCATGTAACTTGTAGAAATGAAAACCAGGATTCATTTATTGCCTAAATCTGGAGTCATCACTCACACGTTTATGTAATGACTTCTAGCTGGTGATATATTGGCAGGTCATCCTGCGGTCAGGTTGAGAGAGCAGGTTTTGTGTTTTCAGGGAGAAAAGTAGATGCATTTTTCTCTTTTTGCTTTTTATTTCCCACTTGAAAACAGAGGGGTTCTTAGAACAACAAAGTCCGTATCAGATTGGCTTTTTTTCCCATGAGAACGTGTGTGACATTGTAGCTCAGGAGCTGGCAAATGCTCTGAGAAGGAGCATGCCTGACACCTGAACTGAGGGCAAGAAACACTTGTGTGATGGCCCCTAAGGACCTGACCTTTTTTCCCAGGAAATTCCATATTAAACCAAATTCTAATATAAATGTTCTTCATATTATTGCTTGAGAGGCTGACTGCCCTCAGGAGGTAAAGTCAGGAGGATCTAAAGTAGGGTGTGAAGAAAAATTAGGACCTTTCACTTTAGCCTCTGGGATCCTAGCTCTCAAGCACAGAGTTGGACACTTTTCAAACACTAAATTTGAGAATCTTCACTAAGTAATACCAGATCTAAGCTGCAAAGCTTCAGACAAAACCCAAGCTCTGTGCAAAGGGGTATCCTATGGAATTACTGTCTCTGCCTACTACCTCAAAAAGGACTTTTTAACTTAATGGTAATTTAAAACATACTCTTCCCTCCCCTACAAAACACCAACCAACCAACCAACCAAACCCAACAAGCCTAAAAAGCTTTTCTCCTAAATGGCTTTCAGTAAAGTGCAGTAGTTCATTGCAAACAGAACAAGAATTAATTAGGGACTAGATATTTTATTTAAGCCATCACAGAGACAGAATCAAAACACAAAGTTCAGTCATTGTTTGGGTTTCTACTTCTGATTAAATGGGATTTCTGATCCCACATACCAGAGGGCAGGTACAGCAGCCAAATCTGTGGGCATTTATTTTAATAAAATAAACACACAGATAATTGCTAATCTTATAATCCCTTCAAATTGTTAGTAACCCCCTTAATTAGATTACAAATAATCCAGCCTTAACACCAGCACTGTAAATACAGATCTCTTGCCCTTAATGACCATCTGCCTTGCAGCACGGTATCACACATTAGACTTCAAAGCACTCAGAGGTCACATTTACTTCAGATGAACAATTACTTTGCCTTGTGGAAAGAGGGCATTGACACAAATTCTAAGTAATTCCTAAAAGTTCATGTTTACAACATAACTGTGATGACATTTTGAAAGGAAAAGCCATTCCTTAACTCGGCAGGTGCCGATACGTTCCCTGTTTCACATGACGCTCCTTGGAGATGGTCTTGGTGCTGCTCATATTCAAAAAGACAAAAATGCTTCACTTAAGGGAACCTTTTCTGATTGTGGCTTTTACATTTAAGAACTTTCTTAAGGATTTCTATACACCCTCAGCACAAAGCCTTGAAAGCCCTACAACAAATGGAAAAGAAATCAAGAAGTGCAAGTACCAAAACACTGCACTTCTTTAAGGTACCTACCTGAATTTACTGGTTAGGTGTTGGATCTGGGGTTGCTCTGACCTAAATTCAGCTCAAGCATTGCACTGCTCAGAAGTCTGAGCAGATCTGGTATCAAACCATTATGTGGACAAAAGCCAAAATCACAGAAGTGAGGAAATGGGGACATTTCCAACTGGTTTTTATGCCTTTTGCTTGTGCCCTCAACACTGAGAATCTGTATGATGGGCTCCACCATGACACTTTGGGAGTGTCCTGGACCACCTCTGTCTCTCCAGACAAGACTGTAGCCCACACCAGTAGGAAAGAAACAATGACCAGAATTACTCTGAAGGATACTAAACCTACAGAGCTGTTCTTTGAAACTGAGACAATTTTTAAAGTGAGTGATTCTCTCACAGAAGCTACAAGTAAGAGGGAATTTTAATAACTGCAGAATAAATGTAGATACAATAAGCAAACAGCGACATATTCCAACTATAGGGCAGCTCTGCAACTTCCTGCACTGATTTTTTCATTTGTCAGAATGATTAAATATTTCAGATGTACTGAGGGACTAAGAAACTCAGTTGCAAGAAAAGCTTTGATTCTACAGAGACTTGCCCACAAGCAGAGTTGGAGGGATGCAAGTAATCCTACTGAAGGCAACAAGACTTTGGAATTCAATGGGACTCCTCACATGCTTCAAAGATCCAAAATATGTGCAAAATTGTGGATGTCTGGAGCCTGAAGTCTTTCTGTAAGACAAATGGAAGCCCCACTATTTGCTTGTTGCAGCCCAACTCCAAACACTGTAGTCAGAACTGCAGTCCAACAACACAGAGTTGTAGAATCATTTTGGTTGGAAGAGCCCTTTAAGATCAAGCCCAACTCTTCACCCAGCAGTGTCAGGTCACCACCACACCACCTCCCTCAGCACCACATCTATGACGTGACGTTGCCTGGCACATCGCAGGTAGAGAGAGAGGTGGCTTTTTATTCTTGGGAATAAAACAAGTGTCATTCTCTAGCTATTATGAGTAACCTGTAGAGAGATGTTTCCAACATCCAGCAGCTTTCAATACAGATCATTTGCCCTCTCTCATATTTTCTAATATGTAACAAATGCAATAAATAACACTTTTCTTAACGGTGTTTTTAACTGCAGCAGTCACCAGCATGCACTGCAGCACCAGCACTGGCAGGCTCCTTTGCAAGGTCAATCAAGCCACCAGGAACAAGCCAAGCTCCAGTTTTACCCCCACAATGTGGCACATTATGTTTTAAGTATTTCTTAATACAACATGGATGATCCCACAAGGACCTTGGAACAAAACCACAACCTGGCTCACTTCCTAGGAAGTACTACCTGCCACACAAACCCAGGGGCTGCTCTGTGAGCTGTGGATAAATTAATTTCTTTAGTCTTTCTCTGACCCAGAGTAGCAGCAAAACACCTTTAGAATGGCAAGATGTATTCTATTCTAACTTTCCCCACAATATACATTGGAGTGACTGTGAGACCTGGGGCTGTTCAGCCTGGAGAAAAAAAGGCTCTGGGGAGACATTACAACAGCCTTCCAGTACATGAAAGGGGTCTAAAAGAAAGCTGGGAAGGGGCTTTTTACAAGGGGTTGTAGTGATAGAACGAGAGGGAACAGGTTTAAGCTTGAGGATGGCAGATTTAGACTGGATATTAGGAAGAAATTATTTTCAGTGAGGGTGGTGAGGAACTGAAACAGGGTGCCCAGGGAGGCTGTGGATGTGCCCTCCCTGGAGGTGCACAAGGTGAGGTTGGATGAGGCCTTAACAACCTGGTCTAGTGGAAGGTGTCCGTGCCCACGGCAGGGGTGTTGGAACTAGGCGATCCCTAAGGTGGCTTCCGGCCTAAACCATTCTAAGGCCAGGACAGCTACACTGCATCTTTAGAATTACACATACACACATCTGCATCAGCACTGAAGAGCTTTGTTCCATTCTTTACATCACCTACTAAGCAGCTGAAGCATCATAAAATCACAGAATGGTTGGGGTTGGAAGGGACCTTCGAAGGTCATCCAGTCCAACCTCAACATCTCTGAACCCAGCAGTATGAGGAAAATCGTGGAAGGAGCAATTTAGACAGAACTGTATCAAAACTGAAGCCAAGAAAGAAAGAAAGAAAAGTTTGCTTATTTATAGCAGGAAGGAATTCCATCTGGTCAGGTTGTGGGCTTTTTCTTGTAGATATTAAACAGGAAATTAATCTCTCTCCCTCCTCTCCCCTTTATAAAGCAAAGTATTTTTATTTATGATGTCAAAAGCTTGATACTTGTAGATTTGTCTGCCATCAGTTGTTAATCAGCCTCCTATCCTTCACAGGTAGAAGGATACCTCCTGACAAATACAGAAAACAGATTTAGAACCAAAGCTGAAAATTACATAAAGGCAGATAACCTAGATACACATTTTAGTTCCCTGATGTGCATTTCCAAAAATAAACCAGTCAAATGGGTATCTTCCTAAAAAAGCTGATTGCATAAGCATAATTACACTAAACACAAGTACCTGCATTATCTCTCTGCACGTTATAAATAGTTCAAAGTTACATTACACAGCCTTATTTAAAGATGCTATTGTTCTAAGTTCATGCCTTCTCTCTCAATCCTCTCAAAAAAGGTCTCCAGCCCTCACTGCTGAGTACTGTATTTTCCTGATGTTGCTTATATAACTTCTGAGAATCTAAATACACTGTTTCCCCTTTGCAACCCACACTGATTATCTGAAGAAAAGACTATTCCAGCAGTGAAGAGAGTGGCTCGATCACATCATTCTTGCTCTATTAATTGCCAGGATTCCTCTGCTTTTAATTTTAACTCAACAACCTTTTGTCATCTTGGAAAAATCAGTGGAAAGAGGAGAATATTTCAGGATGCAATTTCTGAGATGGGCTGGAGCAAGACCCTCTTCAGAAAGCTTAAGCTGAGACTGCTGAAGAAGAGAGTGAGTTGGATCCAAGGATCTAAAACCACACAGTAGCTGAGGGATACATGACTTTCAAGATGCAAGCTGAGGTGATATTGTTGGGGGTTTCCTCCCATCCTGTCTTTGCTTTGCTTTTTGATGTAAAATCCCACTTACTGAATTTGTGCAAAAAAAAAAGGACAGAATTTCTTCTTAGCAGCAAGTAGAAAGCAAGCATAAAAAGCACTTCCGAGAGGAAGAGTTGAACTGGCAATGCCAAGCATTTAGAGAATCACAGAATGGTGGGGGTTGGAAGAGACAGATGGAGATCATCTAGTCCAACCCCTCCAGAGAAACACTCCACAACCTCTCTGGGCAGCCTGTTCCAGTGCTCTGCCACCTTCAAAGTAAAGGATTTCTTCCTTATGTTTAGGTGGAACTTTCTGTGCTCCAGTTTGTGGCCATTGCCCCATGTCCTACCTTAACATGTAGCACTGCTACTACAGTGCCCAGGCACCACTCAATCTAAATGCCATTGTAGGTAACACAAAAGATATCCATTTGTCATTTAGACAGGCAACTGCCTGGCACAAATTCTCATTCATCTGTCATTTAAGGGTTAAAATCACAGGGCAGACCAAACCCCAGGAGGAAGCCCTTGTGTCAGCAAGGACAGTTTTGCTGTATGACGCAAGCAGGATAATGCTGTAGCAATTTGCTGACAGCTTTGGTTCAAATTTGAGGGTAAAGATGAGCTGCAATTTGTACCACTGCTGATGCCAATCTAGATAGTATCACCTCTTCAGCTCCACTTCTGCATGTTGTATGGACTGAGGTGCTAGAGTATGTTCAAAGAAGGGCAACAAAGCTGACATAGAACACAAGTCCTGTGAATAGCAGCTGCAGGAACTGGGGATGTTGAACCTAGAGAGAAAGAGGCTCTCTACAACTACCTGAAAGGAGGTTGGAGTGAGGTGGGGGTCAGTCTCTTCTCCAAAGTAACAATCATAGAATCAATAAGGTTGGAAGAGACCTCAAAGATCATCAAGTCCAACCTATCACCCAAGACCTCATGACTATTAAACCATGGCACCAAGTGCCACATCCAATCCCCTCTTGAACACCTCCAGGGATGGTGACTCCACCACCTCCCTGGACAGCCCATTCCAATGGTGAATGACTCTCTCTGTGAAGAACTTTCTCCTCACCTCAAGCCTAAACTTCCCCTGGCACAGCTTGAGACTGTGTCCTCTTGTTCTGGTGCTGGTTGCCTGGGAGAAGAGACCAACCTCCACCTGGCTACAACCTCTTTTCACGTAGTTGTAGACAGCAATAAGGTCTCCCCTGAGCCTCCTCTTCTCCAGGCTAAACAATCCCAGCTCCCTCAGCCTCTCCTCATAGGGCTTGTGCTTGAGGCCTCTCCTCAGCCTTGTTGCCCTTCTCTGGACACGTTCAAGTGTTTCGATGTCCTTCTCAAATTGAGGGGTCCAGAGCTGGACACAGTACTGAAGGTGTGGCCTAACCAATGCAGAGTACAGGGGCACAATGACTTCCCTGCTCCTGCTGGCCACACTATTCTTGATGCAGGCCAGGATGCCATTTGCCTTCTTGGCCACCTGGGCACACTGCTGGCTCATATTCAGCCAGCTGTCAATCAGTACCCCCAGGTCCCTTTCTGTTTGGCAGCTCTCCAGCTACTCTGACCCCAGCCTGTAGCTCTGCATGGGGTTGTTGTGGCCAAAGTGCAGCACCCAGCACTTGGACTTGTTGAATGCCATCATGTTGGACTCTGCCCATCTGTCCAGCTGGTCAAGGTCTCTCTGGAGAGCCCTTCAACCCACTAACAGATCAACAACTGCTTGCAGCTTGGTGTCATCTGCAAATTTACTGATGACTGACTCAATCCCCTCACCAGATCATCAATAAAGACATTGAACAGGATGGGGCCCAGAACTGATCCCTGGGGGACACCACTAGTGACTGGCCTCCAGCTGGATGTGGCATCACTCTCTGGGCACAGCCCTCTGGTGAGCCAGGACTGGTGGAAAATGATGGAGAGCAGCTTGGCCAGCTCATCTGCCAGCTCTCTCAGCACCCTAGGATGGATCCCATCTGGTCCCATGGACTTGTGAGTATCCAAGAGGCTCAGCAATCCCAAACTAATTCCTCATGGATTTCAGGGGTACTACTCTGCTTCCTGATCCCATCTACCAGTTGAGAAGGCCAGCTATCCTGAAGTCCTCCTGCCTTATTGTTGAAAATGGAGGCAAAGAAGGTATTGAGAACCTCAGCCTTTTCCTCAGCTTTAGTTACAGTGTTCCCCTCCAGGTCCAGTAAGGGGTGGAGGTTCTTCTTGCCCCTCTTTTTAGCATCAATATATTTATAAAAATGATTTTGATTGCCTTTCACAGCAGTGTTCAGCTTGAGTTCTAACTGGGCCTTTGCCTCTCTAATTTGTGTCTGACATGATCTAAGAACATCCTTAAACATATCTCGAGTTGCCTCCCTCCCTTTCCAAAGGCAATACACCCTCTTGTTTTCCCTTGATTCCTCCAGGAGCTGCTTGCCCATCCAGGCCGGTTGCTTTCCCCGGATGCTCATCTTTTGGCACATGGGAACTGCCAGTTCCTGTGTCTTCCCAAGCAACAAGCAATAGGGATTCACCACCCCTGGAGATGTTCAAGAAACATGTAGATGTGGCACTTCAGAATATACTTTCGTGGTCATGGTAGCTGGGTTACAGTTGGACTCAATGACCTTAAAGGTCTTTTACAGCCTTAATGATTCTGTGAGATTTTGTTGACAAGTGGAAATGGCCTCAAGTTGTGCCAAGGTATGTTTGGTTTGGACATCAGGAGAATGTTTTCCCCCAAACAGGGGGGTTGTCAAGCCCTGGAACAAGCTGCCTAGGGAAGTGGTGGAGTCACCATCTGTGGAGGGAATTTAAAAGGCGTGTAGATGTAGTGCCAAGAGACATGGTTAAGTGGTGACCTGGCAGTGATAAGTTAACAGCTGGACTTGACCAAAAGAATTCTATGATACCATATAATGATGAGCATAAAAATTAAAAGCAAACCTGCAGATATTTCTGAAAGCTACTGCAGTAACTACGTTTGCAGTGAAAATTCAAAGGAGAATCACAGAATAGTGAGGGTTGGACTAGATTGTCCAACCCTCACTATTCTGTGATTCTCCTTTGAATTTTTGACTAGATTATCCAACCCCTCTGCTAAAGCAGGGTCACCCAACAGCAGGTTGCCCAGGATTGATGTCTAAGTGCGTTTAGAATCTTTCCAGAGAAGAAGACTCCACAGCCTCTCTGGGCAGCCTGCTGCAGTGTTCTGATACCCTCAATGTAAGGAAGCTTTTCCTCATGTTCAGAGGGAACTCTCTGTGCTCCAGTTTGTGCTTGTTGCCCCTTGTGCTGTTACTGGGCACCACTGAAAGCAGTCTGGCCCCATCCTCTTGACCCCCACCATGTAGATTTTGGTGAGTGTTGAGAAGATCCTCTCTCAGACTGCTCTTCTCCAACAAACAAAAGACAACCCACAACAGCAGACAACCACCTGCATGCTTTTCTCAATCTACAGCACACAAAATAGGATTTTTTGCTTCCTTTTGAGTATTTCTGACAATGTTTATTCAACATTTAATTCCATAGAGAGGAAGGAGACCTCTTTTTGCCCTGCATCTAGCTTCTGAAACTGCTGTCTACCCATGTTTCAGATACTGGAGGAATTAAGTAAATACACAGCTATGAGCTGATTCTGCTTGCAGTGAAATCAATGCAACAACCTCATCTTCTTCCCTATAATGAAATTCAGCACGCTTTGCAGTTTCACATTTAAAGATCATCTGGTTGCAACCTCCATGCCACAGGCAAGGACACTTTCCACTACACCAAGCTGCTCAAGGCCCTATCCAATCTGCCTCCCCAACTTCTCTGGGCAACCTGCTCCAGAGCCTCACCACCCTCCTGGAGAGAAACTTTGTCCTAATCTAAATGTATCTTCTTCCAGTCTGAAGCCATTACCTCTTGTCCTGTCACTCCGTGCCTTTGTAAAAAGCCCCTCTCCACCTCTCCTGTAGCTCCCTTCAAATACTGGAAGGTTGTAATTTTCCTTTAAACTTCAGCAAGGTATGTGGAGGCTGCTAAATGCAACACATTTGTAGAGTAAGTAACAAGGGATTTTCTGATGTGCTAAGAAAAATAAGATATTATTAAAATCCAGTATCATCATTTCAAATTATGAGATCTGAGAGTTACTGCAAGATATACCAGGCAGCTTGAAATGAAGAAAGAGATTACTATCAAAGAAAGGATGGTTTGGATGAGGAAATGCTGAACTAGAACTTATGAAACTCCCCTTACAGAAAAAAATCCAAGACACCCACAAGGATAGGCACACAACCACGGATAAGGGAAAATGATAACTGAAATACTATCTTCATGGCGATCCACAGAGAATTACCGGAGACAGCTACTGAAATGTAAATTAGCCAGCTCAGTAATGGAGAGCAGTAGATGTGCTACGTCAAGGCTTCAGCACCTGAGCCCAGTATTTCAGAAAGCTGGCTACGCTGAAGCTGCTTCCTTCTGCTCAGACTCGTTGGGTTAATGGCAGGCTGGGTGTGGCTAGACAGGCTGCAATTGCACCCCTGCTCTGTGTGTAACGACGCAAAGAACCTGAAAAGCAGCTGGCAAAAAGGAGAAACTGAGAAAAAAAAACCCCTTCTGGAATACATACATCAGAGAAAAGTCCAGGCTTGCTTCTTTACAAGAGATTGTGGAACAAGCAAATCCCAGCCATTATGAGCTGATTATAAATATGTCCTTGAAAAGGTTTCGCAACTCTATATAATAATGCAAGCTTTGATCTACTTGTTTGTAATTTACCACCTGGGTAAAACAGCCCTATAAGCCAAGGTTAGTGTGAGCAGTTGTATGTTAACCCGGCAGAATTTTCAGGAGATCTTCCTTTTCAGTTCCATTGCTGTACCTTAATACCAGATCTTCTTACGGCTTTATTTACAGACGTTACAGCCGACTCCCTGCAAGACTAAGATTTCACAATAGCCCCATAAAGAAGCGTCCCTTCCAAGCTTCCCTGCAGACAACAGCTCCACAGCAGCTCTTGACTCTCTTTAACGTGCCACCTTTTTGCATCACTAAGATGCAATTATTTCCTAAGCGTGCCGTCTATGCGCTGGGTTTCATTCAATAAAACCTGTTTTCTGGAAGCCTCAGTGGCGAGCTGAGCTGCACAAGCTCCAATTTGTGAGCGGGATGTGACGTACAGCCCCGGCTTCACGATGCCCCGCGGGCACGGCGCTTTATTTCTTCTGCTGGTTACTGATAAGGCTGAGGTGTGTGTGCGCCTGAACAGCCGGCGCGGCACCCACCCCCCGCCGCCCGCTCCGGCTTCCTCCGGGGCTGGGGCAGGAAACGCGGCGGTGTAAGGCGGGCTGCACCCCAGCCCTCCGTGAGCAGCGTCAGCGCTGCAGAGGCTGCTCGGCTGGGCCTCACACACGTAGGTGACTTGAAGAACCAGACAGGAGAACGTGTTGCAGTCTGCATTTTAAAGGGGAAGGGATGGGTACTGGAAGAAGGCAGTGTGTCTGTCTAAGGGAACTGTGTGACAAAAGCTGACATTCAGGGGTATATTCAGAGATATTCATGGCCATAGCACCTCTCCTATGAGGACAGGTTGGGTACGTTCAACATGGAGAAGAGAAGGCTCTGGGAAGACCTTATTGCAGCCTTCCAGAACCTGAAGGGAACCTACAGGAAAGCTGGAGAGTGACTTTAAATAAGGGCGTATAGTACTAGGAATAGGGGCAATCGTTTTAAACTAGAGAAGGAAAGAAGGAAGAAGTTCTTCACTATGAGGGTGGTGAAGCACTGGAACAGGTTGCCCAGTGAATAAATACTTTATTTAGAATAAACCAAACCAGGTTGGAAGAGACCTTCAAGATCATCGCGTCCAACCCATCAACCAATCCAACCCACCCAAACAGCTAACCCATGGCACCAAGCACCCCATCAAGTCTCCTCCTGAACACCTCCAATGACGGCGACTCCACCACCTCCCCAGGCAGCCCATTCCAATGGGCAATCACTGTTTCTGTATAGAGCTTCTTCCTAACATCCAACTTGAACCTCCCCTGGCGCAGCCTGAGATTGTGTCCTCTTGTTCTGGTACTGGCTGCCTGGGAGAAGAGACCATCATCCGCCTGTCTACAACCTCCCTTCAGTGGTAAACACCTCATTCTTGGAAGTGTTTAACACAAGACTGGATGAGGCCTTGATCAACCTGATCTAGTGGAAGGTGTCCCTACCAGTGGCAAAGGGGGTGGACATCTTAGATACCTTGAAGGTCCCTTCAAACTCAAGCCATTCTATGGTTTTATTATATCTTCTTGTATCTTATAGTAAGGCAGCATAGGACACTTGGATTCTCAACTCAAGCAGTAACTGCAGATAAGTTGGAAACTCCCTTGATTTGCCTAGACACATTCAAAGACATTTATTTATTACCAGCAGCAGAGTTGCTGGTTTTGTTCTTCCCCCCCCCCCAATATCAAGAGGTCATTCCTATAAATTCTATGAAATATTTTTGCTATCATTTAATAAAACAATGTTGAACACACTTAGAAGGGGACTCTGGCACAAGAAAACCAATCAAAATTCTTTCCTTAAGAAAAACAAAGGCTGATGTCTGAATAGTTTACAAACACTCAGCTCAGAGCCCATGTCTTTAGCATTATTGCATGAGTTCACATGTAAAGTCAACAATCTTTAACAATTTACCATTTCTACTTTCTTTTCTTTCCCCCTTAGCTTTTCCTATTCTCAACGTTACATTCTGTGGTGTAGTTTTGTTGTTGTTGTTGCTGTCCTGGCTCCAAATTGCCTACAACATATTGATGGACCTGCTGGAGTGGGTCCACAAAAATAATCTGAGGGCTGAGATACCTCTGCTTGTCAGAACAGACTGAGAGAGTTGGGGTTGTTCAGCTTGGGGAAGAGAGGGTTCTGGGGGAACCTTATTGCAGCTTTGCAGCACTTAAAGGGGACTTAAAGATGAGGGCAGCCTTTTTTAGCAAGACCTGTTGTGACAGGACAAGGGGTGATGGTTTTAAACTAAAGGAAGGTAGATTCACTGAATCAGAATTGTTTTGGTTGGAGAATACGTTCAAGATCATTGAGTCCAACCGTAACTGGACCAGGTGGAAGGTGGTGAAATCCTGTCTCGTTGCTCAGAGAGGTGGTAGAAGTCCCATCCCTGGAAACATTGCAGGTCAGGTTGGTCTGGGCTCTGAGCAACCTGATCTAGTTTAAGATGTCTTTGCTTACTGCAAGGAGGTTGGATGAGATGACCTTTAAAGGTCCCTTCCAATGCAAACCATTCTACAATTTCATGAACTTGATTGAACAAAAATGTGTAGCTGTTGTGTCAGATAAGGTTACAGCTCCTCTGACATCAAAGTCTCTTAAACTCACCATTTCAAGAAGAATCACAGAGCCCTTCCCCCCATATGTACAGGGGTCATGCTGTATTTGCATGCCCACAAGCTGACCTGTACCACTGCTGTTTCCAAAGCCCAGTGCTGGCCTGAGCCTCATTCCATGGGAACAACCTGGTCAGGAGTGGCAAGGAGGTAACAAGAGCGACTTGTTGCACTCAAGACTCCCTTTGTGCCAGCGCTGACACAACTGGCACTGATGTTTGCATCTGTCATCATGTGCCTATTGTGTATTAATCTCATCTAGCCCTTTTCTGCATAATGTAGGGAAATTATATTATTCAGCTTTCTTGGGCTGATAACCTTTTCCCCAAGCCACTTTTTCACAGCTCTCTGTGTTTACTGCAAGAGCAGCACACACTCTTCAATTCCCCAGGCTCCTGCAAGAGAAATCCCAATGCATTCAAACCCTGGAGTTCATTAAAATCCATGCATCTGCAGTAGCAACACAGGAGGCACCACCTGAGCAGAAGGTTTCCAGGAAGAAGGGAAGAAGCCTTTTTTTATTAACTGTCAACTGAAATGAAACTTTTGACATGGGCTGGTCTCTTCTCACACCCAGCAAGTGACAGGACAAGAGGAAATTGCCTCAAGTGAGGTTCAGGTTGGATATTAGGAAAAATTTCTTCATTGAAATAGTTATCAGACATTGGAACAGGCTGCCCAGGGAAGTGGTGGAGTCACAGTCCCTGGAGGTATTTAAAAGACATGTAGATATGGTGCTGAGTAGTGTGGTCTAGTGGCAGTAGCTTAGCAGTTATGGTGGGATTGTGAGCTCTATGTGAGCGGTTGGACTTGATGATCTCCAAAGTCTCTTCCAACTTTAACAGTTCTATAACACCTTTTTTAACCTTCATAAAGGTTGCATCTCAACTGTGTGAGTAACAATAAGCTGATGCTCCTGACTGACTATAAGCTTTCATGTCATGGTCTTGGCAGGTGATGTTAAGTAACAGACAGTTGGAATTACCAAGTTAAAACATATTTGTGCCTTCAAAAGCATGTGGAGATATGGAAACAAAAGGAAATGTGAGTATAAGTTAATCTATGAAAGTTTCAGAGAGAGTGATTGCCCATTGGAACAGGCTGCCCAGGGAGGTGGTGGATTCACCATCATTGGAGGTGTTCAGGAGGCGACTTGATAGGGTGCTTGGTGCCATGGGTTAGTTGATTAGGTGGGCTGAATTAGTTGATAGGTTGGATGCGATGATCTTGAAGGTCTCTTCCAACCTGGTCTATCCTATCCTATCCTATCCTATCCTATCCTATCCTATCCTATCCTATCCTATCCTATCCTATCCTATCCTATCCTATTTACTCATGTTAATGTGTCATTTCTGAGGACAGATGAATTCCATACAAAACATCCACAAAATAATCAAAATACTAATTCTGAAAACCTTTCAGTTGACTGTGTCAAGGCAGCATGTGTGTTAAGAGTCTGAGCTCATACTGCTCTTCTGATTGCTGAAATTCAATATCTGACAGGATCTGAGAAAGACATCCCCTATAAAGTGGCTCTGCAGATAGCTGCATCTGCTTTTGCTATGCTCACACCTCTCCAGACAACAATTACACTTGATAAAAGATACAGACAAAAGATAATGATTCCTAAATAAGATGCCTAGTGGTAAGGACTGCACCAAGCTAGACAATGGGACAGCAGGAAATGTGGAATTCTTACTAGACTCCCATGTCTGCAAAATAGGAAAGCCTAAGAAGCAGCCTAGTTGGTAGGTCAGTGCCTTTGCTCCTTGCATCAGGCTTTGATTGGGGTTCTTTAGATACCCAAAGCTTTTTTTCTGCCAGCAGCCTTGTTTTGTTTACAGCACATTGCTGGGATACTCCCTTTGATTCAGCCTGCCACACGTGACACTCTACCAGTTTCTGTTCTGCAGTGCCGCTGCTGCTGCACTAAAAATAGCTTCTGCTTGCTTTGGCTCCACATCTAATTTATGGAAGCTCACAGAAAAGAAGGCCCCTGATAGTGGGCGAGCGATGTATGATTTTGCAGCTTGTGCTCATCATCTCACTTGGCCTCTTGTGATGCATCACTGAAGATGTAAAATTTCAGCCTGTGGTAAACAGTGGTTGGTGGAAAGAAAGTAATGCTGAACACATCTTGTTTGTTACTAAATTAACTGAAAATGTGGAATGCTTGGCCCAAACTGTGTAAAAATGTCTAGAATCACAGAATGTTAAGGGTTGGAAAGGACCTCCAGAGATCATTGAGTCCAACCCCCTGCCAAAAGCAGGCTCACTTAGGGTAGTCCTCACAGAAATGCATCCAGGTGGGGTTTTTGAGAGTCTCCAAAGAAGAAGACTCCACAACATCCCTGGGCAGCCAGCTCCAGTGCTCTATCACCCTCACTGTAAAGAAGTTTGTCCTCATGTTGCGGTACAACTGTCTATGTTCAAATTTGTCTCCATTGTTCCTTTTCCTATTACTGTGCACCACTGAAAAGAGATTGGCTCCCTCCACTTGACACCCACCTCTCAGATATTTATAGACGTTGATCAGATGCCCTCTCAGTATTCTCAAGACTAAACAGCCCTAGGTCTCTGAGTCTCTCTTAGTAAGGGAGATGCTCAAGTCCCCAAATCATCCTCATGCCTTTCCATTGGACTCTCTCCAGCAGATCCCTCTAGCTCTTGAACTGGGGAGCCCAAACCTGGCATTTAGAAGAGAAACTTACACAGGGCGACTAGTGCCCACACTTGTGTAGAGAAAGTGCCGCGAGGATTCTCTTTATTAGTTTACAAATGACAGTAAAATAACCAAACTCCTGTTTGCTCTAACAGCTTTCAGATGTTCTACATAAACTTCTTCACTGTGCCAGAAAGGTCATCCTGTAAGTATGTCCTTCAGGAAATGCTGATGCTACAAAACTGTGTGAAACACTGTTTTGCATGCAGACTGCAACACCAGTCTGATGTGTTACCGTTCTCTGAAAAACTCGGAGTTGATGTTAAAATTCAAATGCCTAAGAAAGTTAAGCAGGTTGTTGTTTTCCCTTCTACAAAAGAAGTTGTAGTTTTATTCTCTAAAGTGCAATTTTTCAGGTTATTAATTAGTAGCACCATGTCTAGGAATGGCATTGGTTGAGCTGGAGCTAGTTTGAAGGGAAATCTGAATCAGAGACAGGGACGGCATAAACCCTGGTACCTGTATTGGCACACTATTTGCTCAATGGCTTACATCTGTAAAGACAGGAACACTGAAGAAACGAGACCACACCTGGAGTATTGTGTCTAGATTTGGGCTCCCCAGTGCAAGAGAGATAGGGATCTGCTAGAGAGAGTCCAAAGGAGAGCCACGAGTCCCCTAGACTTGTGCATCTCTTGTGTAAATAGAGACTGAGAGACCTGAGGCTGTTTAGTCTTGAGAAGACTGTGAGGGGATCTGATCAATGTCTATAAATATCTGAGGGATGGCTCAAGTGGAGGGGAACAACCTCTTTTTGATGGTGCCCAGCAATAAGGCAAGGAACAATGGATGCAAACTTGAACATAGAAGGTTTCAACTCAACATGAAGGGAAACTTCTTTACAGTGAGGGTGACAAAGCACTCGAGCAGGCTGCCCAAGGGATGTTGTGGAGTCATCTTCAGAGACTCTCAAAAAACCCACCTGGATGCATTCCTGTGAGGACTACACTAAGGTCATCCTGCTTTTGGCAGGGGGTTTGGACTCGAAGATCTCTGGAGGTCCCTTCCAACTTCTAACACTCTGTGATTCTGTGAATCAAAACTCTAAAAGTGAAGAGGACAGCCTGTTTTAAAACAAGAAAATGAGTAATAGAGATGATAAGGAGATTTGGATTAAGATTTTATTGAAGATCTTGAAGATCTTTCCTTAATTTTTAAGTTAAGGACACTTTAAATGGCAATCAGCAGCTTAAGCAGAGGGAGACTTCAAGATAAAATAATCTTGTAAAAACCAGCAAATAAACTGGCTGGCTCTGTCCAGAAAGGCTCCCTGCATAAATTTAGCAGTCTGTTTGCAAGCCATCAATTTAAGGATTGGTATCTAAACTGTTATCCAAGTAGGGACATTAGTCAGCAACTACCACAGCTAAAAAGGAATTTTCATAAGTCTCCAGAGAGGTTATGATTTACTGACCAAAAAACTCCAACGAAATCCTGAAACCAGTTTAGGCTGGCTACAGTTAGCTGCTTAGGAGCTAAGTAATGGTCACAGTGACTCTGTATCAGCCTATTTATGCAAAACCCCCTGAGTTCTGTTACTGTTAGGAAGGCCTTTAATTGAACAGATAATTACTGACTTCAATGTGTCTTTTAGGTAAATATTTTTTATTTTTTACATCCTGCCATGGGGAGAAAAAAACAGCAGAGGATAAACAAAACCCCACTGCATGCAGACATGTGCAGTAAAAGAGAAGAATGAAACCCAGCAGCTCTGCAGTGGAGTTTCTGTACACAACTGTGTGTGATGGAGAGGGAGAGGAAAAGAGTGAGGAAATGGTATGATTTAATGCTCACAGGACTGTCATTTTGCCTTCTACCCTAACTGTTCAATTATTCTCAAGGAGTTCAAAACCAGAGGTTTAAAAGCCTCTTTTTGTATCTGGGGCCTGTAAACATGAAATTCTGTTTATGTTCTTAATTATAAACATGTATTGAAAAGCCCTGGTCTATCTCCAACCCCGAATAAATTTGATAGCATTCAAACCAATGTTTACAGTCTGGCACTTGTTGCCTTTGCATCCTCAGCCCTCGTTTCTCTATGCTGCTGGTAAAAGCGTGAAGCATCAAGTCCCTCAGCCTTGCACTGTCATTGCTAGAAAGCAAACAAGAGATGGAGTGTGGATCTAAGGAGCTTGGGAGAGGAGAGAGGCAGTCATCCCTTTACACACCTTGCACACTGCTCTGTTGATCTCTCCTACCCGTGCTAGGATAACAGCCCGGGAGTACAAAGCTTGGCCTTGCTTTAATGTAATTCAGAATGTTACGTAAGTGCTTGATAAACAAAGCAGGCAGGTCGAAATGAGATAACCCAGCCATGTGTATGTTCAGCTGACTGCTTGCTTACATCTCCAGGTAGCATGCTGAGGCTGTGATAACAGGGAAAGAAAATGGATGCAAATACCAAACTCTAAAGGCATGCTTACTTCTTGTAGGAGACCTCAGTTTTAATGCCATGTGCAGGACAAACACCTCAACATGCTAATTATGGCCAGATTACATTTTCTATTTCCTTTTTCCTCCCCTGCAGGAAGCATTTAAGAACCATTTTCCTACCTACCCAGAGCTGCCCAGGACAGGTCACATTTTTAAAACAAGCTACTGGCTAAATGACGCTTCTCAGATTTGCAAATTGAACTCCAGACAATGAAATCCACATTATCATAGTATCATAGTATCATTCAGGGTTGGAAGGGACCACAAGGATCATCTAGTTCCAACCCCCCTGCCATGGGCAGGGACACCTCACACTAGATCAGGCTGGCCAGAGCCTCATCCAGCCTGCTCTTAAACACCTCCAGGGACGGGGCCTCGACCACCTCCCTGGACAACCCATTCCAGGGTTTCACCACTCTCATGGGGAAGAACCTCCTCCTCACATCCAGCCTGAATCTCCCCACCTCCAGCTTCATTCCATTCCCCCTAGTCCTATCACTACCTGAGATCCTGAGAAGTCCTTCCCCAGCCTTCCTGTAGGCCCCCTTCAGATACTGGAGATTATCAGATGTGTTGTCTGAATGTCCCACAAAATCTATGTACCATGACATGAAAGAGCCCAGAAAAAGCCCTCAGACACAACCCCTGATGTATATGTTTGGACTTGATTATTGATTCATCAATTCATAGAATGAGCTGGGTTGGAAGGGACCTTAAAGATCATCTAGTTCCAACCCCCATGCCATGAGGACACCTTCCACTATGCCAGGTTGCTGAAGACCTCATTCAGCCTGGCCTTGAACATGTCCAGGGAGGGGACATCCATGACCTCCCTGGACAACCTGTTCCAGTGCCTCACCATCCTCATTGTAAAGAATTTCTTCTGATATCCAGTCTAGATATGCCCTCCTCAAGTTTCAATCCATTCCCTCATCACTGCACACCCTTGTAAAAAGTCCCTCCCCAGCCTTCTTGTAGGTCTCTTTCAGCTACGAGAAGGCCACTTGGAACCTTCTATTCTTCAGGCTGAACAGCCCCAACTCTTACAGCCTGTCCCCATAGGGCAGGTGCTCCAGCCCTCTGATCATCTTTGTGGCCCTCCTCTGGACCCAGTCCAGCAGTTTGATGCCTGAGTTGTGCTGGGGTATCAGAACTGGATGAAGTATTCCAGGTGGGGTCTCATGAGAGCAGAGTAGAAGGGGAGAACCACTTCCATTGTCCTGCTCATCTTAAAGGTCTTTTCTATGTTTCTATAACCTTCCTGGCCAGGTGAGAAATGCCATTTACAGCAATGTTACTTCCATCTGTTGTCTTATTGTTGAATGAAAATAAAAGCATGAGACTGTGAAAATAAAAGCTGTGAAAACAAAAGCATGAAAGTGAACTGACCCAGCTCCACACTGCTAAGCAATTACTGAACATATTATGTTTCTAAGTAATTTAAAACCTACTCTAAAAAAAGAAGTACAAACACCTTAAAACAAAAGCAGGCTGCTCCAGAACAGCAACTAGAAAAGCCAGGGAAAGGAAAGAAAGAATGCATGGGAAGTGCTGATAAAAATCCCCCAAACGAAATGCAACAACCCAAGAAGCCCAAATGAGACTTTAAACATAAGCTATGCTTCTAGAAACATTATCTTAGCCACACTAAAAATACACATCAAAATGCCCACTGCTGCTATCTGAAGCTCCCTTCTGCTGGGCCCTCTTCCTTTAGAGCAAACAATGCCATAGTAATAGCTAGCTTTCCTCCAGCTTCCCCTGTGAACAGGATCCACTGGTGGATGCAAGTGGTCAACCACTACCACCAGTTCTACAAACTTCCACATTTCTTTAATCCTATTCATTGTCTTGCCTTATTCTATTTCTAAGTGGTTTAACAGCACACACCAGCCCTTTTCATAACTCCTTGGAGGGGAGGCTCTTACTTCTCACCCATCATCATCTCAGGTCAGCCAGGAGGCACTGTCCAAAAGTTACACACTTCTCACAAAGTCCAGGGAAAGAAAAAAGCAAGCTGATCCTGATTTGTTACATCCAACATGATTGGATTTGGGCTTTCTCAAATACTTGAGAACCACAAACAATTTTTGGCTGCCCTACACTAAAACGCTTCCCCCAGCTGCCACATGAAGCAATGTTCCTCATGAAGTCTTCAGGGAATTTTGATTTTTGTTAGGGAAAATATAAATGATCCAAATTTTTCTGTACATGTCCCTGCCTGATGGAAGGAAACTGCTTGCCATGACCTATAAAACATGATCTGTGGCTACCTGGTCATCTGCTGCAGAGTTGAGGTTGATGAAGCAGAGGGAAACAGAGAAATATTCTACCACCTTCCTCCTTTGGGGCCAGAGAAAGGCTTTATTAACCACAATTCTATGCCTTGGTTTACCTCAGGTTCAAGAATGAGGAGAAACAGAGACCAAATCTATCTATGCATGCAGTTCCAAAGGATTGCAACAGATCATCTCATCACCTGCACCAGGATGGGTGAGGAAGGAGTTTCTGAAGTGATTTGAAGTCTCCTCAGCTGACACAGTGTTCTTTTTTTGTAGTATTCTTGAGATTGAGTGGCAAGGTCCAGTTCTGCCTGAGAACCAGGACCACTACTCAGGACTAAAAAGACTGATAGCAGTTATGACTGTCACCCTGAAATCTGGTCCAGAGATTGACTTGAACAATGGATGCACCAGGCATGCTTGAGGACTTCCATTTCTGGGCAAGGTACAGGGCCATCTGAAGTCCCCTCCCACGTTCACATGTTGTAAGGAGTAAAAGAAAAGCATAGTGTAGTGTGACATGCTGTGAGCAGTGTGCTCTTGTGGCCAAGAAGGACAATGGTCTCCTAGGATGCATTAAAAAGAGTGTGGCCAGCAGGCTGAGGAAGGTTCTCCTCCCCATCTGCTGTGCCCTGGTGAGGCTGTGCCTGTAGTATATTGTCCAGGTCAGGCCTCCCCAGTTCAAGAGATACAGGGAACTATTGGAGAGAGTCCAGTTGAGGCTATGAAGATGCTGAGGGGACTGGAGCATATCTCTAAGGAGGAAAGACTCAGACAAGTGGAGCTGTTTAGCCTGGAGAAGAGAAGAGAAGACTGAGGGGGTATCTTCTCAATGCTTATCAGTCTCTAAAGTAAGGGGGTCAAGAGGATGGGGCCAGACTCTTTTCAATGGTGTCCAGAGACAGGACAGTCACACACTGGAACACAGAAAGCTCCATCTGAACACGAGGTAAGACATCTTTCCTCTGAGGGTGACAGAGCACTGGAACATGATGCCCAGAGAGGGTGTGGAGTCTCCTTTTCTGGAGGGATTCCAAACCTGCATGGACACAATCCTGGGTGGTCCTGCTTTAGCACAGGGGCTGGACTAGATGATCCTCAGAAGTTCCTTCCAACCCCACCAGTCTGTGGTTCTGTGTGAGACGACACATAAGACACAGTGTATTTGCACATGACACCAATGTTGGCTGGTGCAACTCGTGCAGTGTGCAATCAGTATTTCCCCTAAAGAGCTCCTCTAACATCCTGTGATGTGTGCTATATCTTTGAGCCCTTGGGCCCTATTCTAGCAATTTCCTTGGAATTCCAGAACTTTTGTGTTTCAGAGGACTAGCTGCCAAACATGTACAGATCAGCCAATATAGGGGCAGTGCCTACTAATATCAGCTGGAAAATCCACAGTAAAAATAGCAAGGACTGTTGAAAATCTGGGCACAACTCTGGGAACTGCTCAGCTATGAACCTTAAAGACAGACAAGATTTACACTGGCACTACTCACTGCCTGACAAAGAAAACAGTATAATCCTTCCCAGTGCAAAACAAGTTTACTTTAAAAGTTAGTATCACTATTTATTGTTTTCCTTCCCACTTCTGTTCTATCACAGATAAAATCTGTAGATCTTTTTTCTAACCATTTTCAACTACCAAGCAAAGCAACTGGAAGAAAATACTTATGTTAAGATGATTAAGTTTTATATAATCATGAACCCTTACACAGTTTGTGTTCTTACACCATAATGGATTCCCCTAAAAAAATCAAACCCACTTGAAAGAGATTTTGAAAAGGTCATCTCAAGCAATGGACCTGATTAGCAATAAAAAGAAAGGAAAAAAACTAAAGACAACTGATCCAGCTTAAAAAAAGAAGCTGGACGTGAGCCAACTATGCACTTGCAGCCCAGAACGCAAATTGCATCCTCAGCTGCATCAAAAGCAGTGTGGCCAGCAGATCAAGAGAGGTGATTCTGCCACTTTGCTCTGGTGAGACCTCACCTGGACAACTGTGTCCAGCTCTGGAGCCTTCAACACAAGAAAGACATGGACCTGATGGAGAGGGTCCAGAGAAGTGCCACAAAAATGATCAGTGTGCTAGAACACTTCTCCTAAGAGGATAGGCTGAAGGAGCTGGGGTTGTTCAGCCTGAAGTAGAGAAAGCTCTGGGGAGATCTAATAATGACCTTACAATACCTGAAGGGGGTCTACAAGAAGAGAGGCCCTGTTTACAAAGGCCTGCAGTGATAGGATGAGGGGCAATGGTCTGTGTGTCTTAAGAGAGGAGATGCCTTCTTGTATCTATTCTAAATGCAACAAACATGGATGATACAGTGCTACCCAGTTTTGCACCAGACAATTCAGAGTCCTGACTGGTCACTTCCTACTTAGATTGCTGGGTCACTGGAAATGCATGGCAAACAGTCCCTATATGAATTCTTCTAAGAGATGAACTCTGCAGAGGTGCTCAGTGACAGTACAAGGGGCAATGGGCACAAACTAGAGCATGGGAAGTTCCATCTGAACATAAAGAGAATTTTTTTTCCTGTGAGCATGCCAGAGAACCCACAGACCTTGATTCCAAACCTCCAAAGGAGGAGACCTCAGGAAAACACCTAGTCCAACTCCCCCTGCTAAGACAGGGTCACCCATAGCAGGCTGCCCAGGATTGCAATGCCCAGCAGGTTTGGAATCTCTCCAGATAAGTAGACTCCACAACCTCTCTGGGCAGCCTGGTCATCCTCACAGGAATGACATTCTTCTTCATATTCAGATGGAATGTAGCATGTTCTAGATTGTGCCCAATGCCCTTTGTCCTATCACTGAGCACCACTGAGAAGAGTCTGGCCCATCCTCTTGACCCCGACCCTGTAGATATTGATAACCATTAAGAAGATCTTCTCTCAGTCTTCGTTTCTCCAGGCTAAGAGCCCCAGATCTTTAAGCCTTTTATCCTATGAGAGATGTTCTAGCCCCCTCAGTATCTTAGTAGCCTCTCTCCAGTAGTTCCCTGTCTCTCTTGAACTACAGAGTTCAGAACTGGACATAATATTGCAGATGTTGCCTCACTAGGGCAGAGTAGAGGAGGAGGATAACCTCCCTCAACCTGCCGGCCACACCCTACTTCAGGTACCTCAGGATACCACTGGCCTTCTTGGCCACAAGAGCTCATTGCCAGCCCATGGGGAACTTCTTGTCCACCAGGATTCCCAGGTCCTTCTCTGCGGAGCTCCTTTCCAGCAGGCCAATGCCTAACCTGTACTAGTGCATATTCCTCCCCAGGTGTGGGACTTCTGTTGAACTTTGTGGGGTTCCCCTCAGTCCAACTGTCCAGCCTGTCCAGGTCTCGCTGAATGGCAGCACAGCCTGATGGGGGTGTCAGCCACTCCTCCCAGTTCTGTATTGGCAAACTTGCTGGGAGGTTTTTCTGATATTCTGATTTTCCCCCTCCTTTAGGGGATCTTGATAAAACCTGTGCATGACAGATGAGGTAAGCTGGCCATACTGCTCAATTTGTGTCCTTCACTCTGATGCCAATATTATTCTAAAAACTTGACAACATCTGTAATGCTAAACAAAACAAAATATTTCAATTACTAAGTAGAACTAAAATATTTTGTCTGCATTCATTTTGCTTTCACTACATCTGATTCATCTCCCAGTTCTTACAAACTTAGGATTTGGTCTTGTTTAAAGCTGTAATGGAACGGAGCAGGCCTCATGAGATGTGCTGGACTGATCGAGAACTGAGAAGGACCAGAGCTGTGTGTCTGCTACACCAAACACTTGCCAGAATAATGAAGCTGAACTGATAGTTTCTGGATGGAATAATGATGTTGTTGGCAGAGAGCAGCACTAACCATTATTTCATATCAAACAGAAAGACTCCCCGGTACCTGTGACTGCACTGGGCTTGAAAAGCCTGTGGCTCCTCCACAGTAACCTTTAACAGCAAACACAGCAACAGCTTTTACAAGGTTTTCAGTAAGGTGCTGCCCTATTTTATTTTCAGGTAGGTAAACTGAAAATCATGGATAAAGTACTCCAAGGCCAAACCAGGCCATGCATTCATGAGTAAACCTACACGTCAAAGCTCTTTTTCCAGATCTACTTTGTCCTTTTGCTTCCCCTCTGTAAATAAGGAAGGAAAAGTCCTAAGAAGCTGCAATAATGCATAACAGATACCCCAAATCAGCATGATACAGGATTCCAGCCTGCTGTGCGCAGCTCCCAAATTGAGAATTCAAACAATAGCACATGGGCTGTGATTTGGACATTGAGAATTCCCTTGATTCCAGTTCCTATGAGCAAGCTATTGAGAAACACTGACATTTGGGAAAAAAAACAACAACAAACAAGAAACCACCAAAAGAACATGGATTTCCCAATGCAACAGCCATTGTAGTTTTCTGAGCTGTAAACCAATTGCCCCCCCTCCATCTCCACTCCTGATTTGTCACAGCTTCTTGAACCAGTGCTGACAAGAGGCCATTCACATCACAGTGTACTGTCCTGCACAGTCTCAAACTGGTTCTTAGAAGGCTTCTAACTGGATCTCAAACTACCAACACAGAAAATAGAAAGCATCATACCATGATTTCAGAAGGAGAGTGGGTAGGGGAATTGAAAAAGGAGGAATGATTTCAGTTGAGTTCCATTCTTCAAATAGAACAGAGTATTACAACAAAATAGCCAAAAGATCCCCAAGCCTGTAAAATTTCAGTAAATGAGCTGCCCAACAAGCCCTAAAAGTGACAGGTCAGGTTAGTGAAAGAACAGCTTCCAAACTGTTTTATCTTACTGTAATTGTAGAGCTCACCACCAGAACAAAACCCAGCCTTGAGCTTTGTGAACAGAATACAATGCAACATGAGCACAGTCATTCTAAGAAACCAAACCAAATTTACCTCTAATTCAATCCTGCACAAGAACAGAGAGTCATGCAGTGACCTGGAAGGGTTCTTGGTTTTAAAGTGGAGAAACATTGCTGCTTGTGATATTCTAGGAATACACAGAGTACTGGACCATCATCCTTTGTTTCAGAGCCTGCAGAATGTCTCTGGCATTATCTCAAGCACAAAGCTGCGGATATGTCTCTGTATCACATCTCAGCATACTCCTCTGAAATTCAGCAGCCCCAAATAGTCTGTGAAATATTCATGAGCTGGAGAATAAACAGTGCCTGGCGGAGGGAATGGTACAGGGGAAGTAACAGAGGGGACTGGAAGTCAAGGTAACTATGACAAGGGTGATTAAACACTGGCTCAGGTTGTCCAGAGAGGTAGTAGAAGTTCCATCCCTGGAACCATTCCAAGTCAGGTTGTTTAGGGCTGTAAGCCACCTGATCTAGTTATACATGTCACTATTGACTGCAAGGGGGTTTGACTAGATGAGCTTTAAGGTCCCTTCCAACCCGAACCACACTGTGCTTCCATGAGGGACTAAGAGGCAGAGCCCCATTTGCTGCAGCAGCTAGGCAGGGAGGAGGAAGGAAAGCAGGTACCTTGCTTTCTCAAGGTGGTAGCAGATATGGGAGACATGACTCTGGGGAGAAATATTCTGCATTACCTGCACATGTGTTAACACATGCACTGTCACTCACACAACTGCATATATGGAAAAACATGAATTTTCAATGCAGAGAACTTCAACTGGTAAATCACTCCTAGCTCAGAGCACAGAACAAGGTATGCAGATGAGTGAGTCACAGCTCTGAACGGATACCTGCAGCTGGATTGCATTTAACCCAGAGAGATGCTTTGAGAAAGGTCTTGAGTTCAGACATGTGACAGTTGGTGCAAGGCATGAAAAACCCAAGCTGGGGTCCCATCATGGAAGAAAAAAGACCACAAATGAAGGGAAGCACAAATGAAGGGAAGAAAAAAGCAGCCACAAATGAAGGGACGCACCTTTACTGAGCAGCCAGTTGCCCCTGTTGTGCCGTGACTGTCTGCTGCCACATTCCCTGTCACTCAGAATGTGAAGCATTTTTGTCGCTTTCAGTAATGCAATTCAGTGTATTTTCTTTCCTTCATACTCCTTACTGGCCTCCAGCCCACAACAAACAGAATATTAATTTCAATGCCCTCTTCCACTTCTGTTTTGAGAAACAATTAGGGTTTGATTATTTCACGTCTTAGCAAGAGAGAAATAACTGAGGAGTCCTCACATTGATCAGAAATGAGCTGAAGTGCTTCATCCAACTGGGCACTTTAAGAATTTCAGCTGAGGTGATGTAATCGGAGGAGAAAAGCTCCTTTCAGCTGAAAAGGTAGTTTCTTACAGAAAAAGGGTATTTCACACAAACAAATGTTTAAGAGGATTATGGCTCTAGGAAGTTTGTTTCCTGAAATCAGATTCTACTTGTTACTTTATTTCTGCCAGGTTGTCATCCCAGTCATAGACTCACAGAATGGTTTGAGTTGGAAGGGACCTTTAAAGGCCATTGAGTCCAAACTCCCTGCAGTCAGCAGGGTGATTTTCAGCTAGAACAGGTTGCTCAGAGCACTGCCCAACTTCATCTGGAATGGTTCCAATGATGAGTTTTTTACCACCTCTCTGAGCAACCTAGCCCCCCCTCCTTAAGTACAGAAAGGCCACAATAAGGTCTCCCTGGAGTCTTCTCTTCTCCAGCTGAACAACCCCAACTCTCTCAGCCTGTCCTCACAGCAGAGGTGTTCAAGCCCTCTGGCCTTTTTTGTGGCCTCCTTGGATCTACTCCAACAGTCCATGTCTTTTTGATATTTGTCACTAGTTTGAATATTTATGCACACTGTGCAACATTTGGGAATTTCCAGCATATCTCAGTGAGTATCTGATGGATTATTTTCCCTCCAGAACCATGAAGCAAGAATGGATTTAGTAAAGAATGAAAACATCTGTCCTGAAAGTAGGGTTCATCTCTTCCCTTCCACTGCTGTTAGTGTGCTTTGTCTGATTATCTTTGTGAGGTGTAAAGACCATCTTGGGGTATTCTCTGCCACTGTATTACTAATTGTCTTGTGGAAACAGTGTGGTTGAGAGTGCCAAATGCACTGTAGTGAATCGTCTCCGGGACAGGGTTATGGTTTGCAAATGCCCATGACACATGCAAGGTTTTCCATCTGCCACTACTTCCCTGCTGGATTTATGGCTAACTCCTAGCAGAAGGCAGAACCATTTCAAAAACCATGGAGCAGTGATTGTACTGCTGAAGTTCATCTAAGATGCATCTAAGAGGTCTTCCTCTTCTTCACTCACTTGTTTTAGCCCCCAACCTAAATTTTGTGGTTCCTCTGCAAACAGTGTTCTCTCTGTCATGCGCATCCAGCTCCAGCACTTAGTGAGCGGATCACTTTGTATGATGGTCTCTTCCTTCATCACAAGGTATGAAGAAGGAGGCACAAGCCCAGATAGAGTGGAATTGGCACAATAAGAATTATGCAGAAAGCAGGCTCCCTGTCTTTTTAAATGTTTTTTATACAATTAAAAGAGCCCCCAACTCTGTTAGAAACCACAGAAAGATACAATTACCTTACATAACACAAGAAGGTAATTTCAAAGTTAGGTCAGATGGGCCTGATAATGGTCTGTTCCCTAATAAGATACAGTAAAAAAATCACATTTAAGAACTTCTTCAATGTATAAATGCACAGGCTTTTCTTCATTCAAGAATGTACAGTGCTCTTCTTAAGAGAGGTGTTCCAGCCCACTGATCATTCAAGCACAGAAATGATCAGAAGGCTGGAACACTCCTCCTTTAAAGGAAGGCTCAGAGAGGTGGGGTTGCTCAAACTGGAGAATGGAAGGCTCTGGGGAGACCTCATTGCAGCTTTAAAGAAGTCTACCAGAAAGACAGGAAGGCCTTTGTAACAGGACAAGAGGTGATGGTTTTAAACTAAAAGGGGGGAGATTGAAGACTAGAGAAACTTTTTACACTGAAGGTGTTGAGATACTGGCTCATGTTGCCCAGAGACCTGGTAGAAGCCCCATCCCTGGAAACACTCCAGGTCAGGTTGGACAGGGCTCTGAGCAACCTGCTCTATTTGAAGCTGTCCCTGCTGACCGCAGCAGGGAGTTGGGAGTTGGTACCTTCAAAGGTCCTTTCCAACTCAAAGCATTCTGTGATTCTATTGTATCTTTCTTTGTTTAAACAACATCTTTAACATCTTTATTGATGATCTGGATGAGGGCACTGAGTCCATCATCAGTGAATTTGCTGATGATACCAAGCTGGGGGCAGGAGTTGATCTGATGGAGGGTAGAGAGGCTCTGCAGAGGGACCTCGACAGGCTGGACAGATGGGCAGAGTCCAACGGCATGAGATTGAACACATCCAAGTGCCGGGTTCTGCACATTGGCCACAACAACCCCATGCAGAGCTACAGGCTGGGGTCAGAGTGGCTGGAGAGCAGCCAGGCAGAGAGGGACCTGGGGGTGCTGGTTGATGGTAGGATGAACATGAGCCTGCAGTGTGCCCAGGCAGCCAAGAGGGCCAATGGCATCCTGACCTGCATCAGGAACAGTGTGGCCAGCAGGAGCAGGGAGGTCATTGTGCCCCTGTACACTGCACTGGTTAGGCCACACCTCGAGTCCTGGGTCCAGTTCTGGGCCCCTCCGTTTAGGTAGGAGGTTGACTTGCTGGAACAAGTCCAGAGAAGAGCAACAAAGTTGGTGAGGGGTTTGGAACACAAGCCCTATGAGGAGAGACTGAGGGAGCTGGGGTTGCTCAGCCTGGAGAAGAGGAGACTCAGGGGTGACCTTATCACTCTCTACAACTACCTGAAGGGAGGTTGTAGACAGGCAGAGGTTGGTCTCTTCTCCCAGGCGGCCAGTACCAGAACAAGAGGACACAGTCTCAGGCTGCGCCAGGGGAGGTTTAGGTTGGATATTAGGAAGAAGTTCTATACAGAGAGAGTGATTGCCCATTGGAATGGGCTGCCTGGGGAGGTGGTGGAGTCGCCATCATTGGAGGTGTTCAGGAGGAGACTTGATGGGGTGCTTGGTGCCATGGGTTAGCTGTTTGGGTGGGTTGGATTGGTTGATGGGTTGGACACGATGATCTTGAAGGTCTCTTCCAACCTGGTTTGGTTTATTCTATTCTAAATCACAACAATGTTGATGTAATGAACTAAAGTTTACTGTGATTACTTCCTAACGGGGCCTGCCAGCTCTGTAGATTGTAGCAGGTTTATTCACTGACACGTCTCTCTTTAAGGAAAAGCTTTACCAAGCAAAATCCAGTTTGTTCATGAAGAAAATCTAGTTTATGGCAAACTTGCTGAAAAAACGTTTCTAAGATCCTGGCAATGCAAAATAGGCCAACTGACTCAACAAATACAGAAATCATAAAGTCCCACAACCCTCACCTGCCCTGCAAGGTTCATGAAAGGAAACCAAACCTGCAAATTCTCAGAAAACCCAAACAACTGATTTCAACATTCACCATTTCTTGTGTTAGCAGGTAAGTGTGAGAATTGCTCAAGATTATCTCCTTTGAATTACAAATAGGAGCAATAAAATGAGGAGAAAATGATTCTAGAACCAATTCTAGAACAAATGGACCTTCACAAATTTTAATCAAGGTGCCATTAAAAAGGAAGTTGACTGATACATTTGAGCCATATTTTCTTTCCCACTGCTGAATTTAGGCTTGAGTTAAAGTTTGTATAACCTTCCCCCCCCCCCCCCATTATAACAAACATTTCTAATTAAATCAGAAACAATACCTTTACAACAGACACAACTGAGAGAATTTCTCTAAAGCCAAATAAACTCCTTAAAAATTCTGGCAGCATCATTGTTGTCTTGTATTAAAGTGAACAAAATTAGCCTTAACTTAATTCTGAGAAGAGACACCCTGAAACTGCTTAGTCTCCCAGACTGATTAACCTTAAAATGGGGATTACAACCAGACTGACAAATACCACGACTCTGTTTTGGTTTAGTCTGTGGTGTAAAATTTCTTTTTCAAGCACTGGTGCTTAGCATTTGCATTTTTCCAATGCAGTAGCCACCATGTTTTATTTTCTTATTTCTTAACTTCTGCATTCCACCATCTTTCTTTTCTCTAATCTGTTGGTGCAGTATTAATTTAGACAAACATCACCACCCAAACTATGGCTACTTGCAGAGCCTAATATAAACAAGGCTGTGGGCATCTATTAGTGCAGAGGACCCTCTATATATGCAGGGTCTGGCCAGTGAGTAGCTCCTCAAAGAAGAAACATGACTCTTGGCCTTTTTTTGTCTAATGTTGCCTGGGGAGGTGGTGGAGTCACTGTCATTGGAGGTGTTCAGGAGGAGACTTGATGGGATGCTTGGTTGCATGGTTTAGTTGATTAGGTGGTGCTGAATCAGTTCATAGGTTGGACGTGATGATCTTGAAGGTCTCTTCCAACCTGGTCTATTATTCTATTCTATTCTATTCTATTCTATTCTATTCTATTCTATTCTATTCTATTCTATTCTATTCTATTCTATTCTATTCTATTCTATTCTATTCTATTCTATTCTTTCTACTCTACTCTTATTCTATTCTATTCTATTCTATTCTACTCTACTCTACTCTATATTCTATTCTACTCTACTCTACTCTATTTCTATTCTCCTCTCCTCTCCTCTCCTCTCCTCTCCTCTCCTCTCCTCTCCTCTCCTCTCCTCTCCTCTCCTCTCCTCTCCTCTCCTCTCCTCTCCTCTCCTCTCCTCTCCTCTCCTCTCCTCTCCTCTCCTCTCCTCTCCTCTTTCTATTCTATTCTATATGCTGTCATGTGAAGCTATCTACTTGAAAAAAGACAAGTTGACCATCTCTAAGTGAAAAAAATGTATGTGGCAATTAAGTCAAACTCCAAGTGTAAATAATTCAACACTATCCCCTACAACCAGCTATTAGATTTTCAGTGTTCTAATTTTTTTTAAATCATCCAACTTATAGTTATTATACAGTTATATTAGATAAAATTCATGAGGTAAACAAGTGTTTCACAGTAGGTTAGGTTTAAAGCAACAGAATGTGGACTACAGTTTTCTCTAGGGAATAAAAAAACCCAACCCCACAATAAAAATATAAAAGACATTTGTGTTACATAATGATCAGCTTATTGATAGGCCAATGTATTCTTGAACCGAGGAAGCTCTTCCACAGAGAACACGCACTAGCTCAACAAGGAATTGTAAGTGAACAGACTGAGTTAAATTCTGTATCAGCCAACATAAGCTGGAGAAGTGGAGTAAATACAAGTGACTCTCAGCGTCCCTCGGAATATAATGAAGCTGCCTTTGGTCATAGTTTACTCTTTCTCCCACGCATACACTGGGAGAGTCCTAAACCAAGAACAGCATATAAATAACACCAGAATGACCTACAACTTCCTTCTGAAACATGCTCATAAATCCTGCATGCGGCTTCTAGATAACCAGCATCTGCAGTTTTACTTCACTTGAAGACATTTCGAGATGCTGATGCTGAGCCATTGCTCACTATCAGGACTTTGTGAGTTAAACTGGATCAGCACTATTGCTGTAAGTGAAGTTTAGTTTTACTCTTTGACTGGATAGCAGAAAATTGTGTGTACACAGGTTTTAAAAGTCCTCTTTACAGCCTGCATTCTAGATAGATACTGAAGTGGAGTCTCCTTCTCTGAAGTGATTAAAAACTCACCCCAACACAATCCTGTGTAACCTACTCTAGGTGAACCTGATTTACCAGGGGTGTTAAGATTAGATGATCTGCAGAGGTTCCATCTAATCCCCACCATCCTGTGATTCTCTGATCCACTTTCAAGGCAGCTTTCAAAGTCTGCTTATTAACTTTGTTGTTTTCCATTTATACATTTTAAAAGACCTCATATTATTTGTAATACAAAAAATTAATACAAAATGCTTCCCAATGAAGCCCAGTGCTTCCAGAGAAGCCTTTCCTTCTCCCTGCTCAGTATTCCAGATCCTGGCCATTTTCACCTGGCCACTGTGCCAGTTCACTGACTCAGCCCTGTACCAGCACCTATTTATTTCCTCCTCACTACTGTGATATAAAATCAACTCAGCCTTATTTCTGTCATGATAGATGTGACAGAATCATGGAATGCTTTGGGATGGAATGGACCTGCAGTGAGCAGGGACGTCTTCAACTAGATCAGGTTGCTCAGAGCTCTGTCCAACCTGGCCTGGAATGTTTCTGGGAATGGGGCTTCTGCCACCTCTCTGAGCACCCAGGGCCAGGACTTCATCACTCTCAGTGTGAAAAATAATAAAACATTTTCTTCCTTCTCTCTGGTCTAAATCTCCCCTCTTATAGTTTAAAACCACTGCCCCTCATCCTGTCACAACAAGCCCTGCTAAAAAGATTGTCCCAATCGTTGTTATAAGGTCCCCTTAAGTACTGGAAGGCCACAATAAAGTGTCCCTGGAGCCTTCCTTTCTCCACTCTCAGCCTTTCTCTCCTGGAGGGGTATTCCAGTCCTCCTTCTGTGTTTTAAAGGCCTTCATTGCTTTAAGAATGTATATACTTACAGTGATGCTGAGTGTCTAGCATGCTTTTGCTCAGGCTCTAAAGTGCTGAAGTGTGTACTGCAAAAGCATATAAGCCCCTGCAAGCCTACAGTTTACCTTTGCAGAAAGGATATGGGAAAACATGTCTCCAAATTAAATACAGGACAGTAGCATGGAAAAGTAAATGCAGTCCAGGCCAGCTGATGGACCTCTAATTCGTTTAACGGACGCTGCCTCCAAACGGGGCTCAGTTGCTGTGTCACAGGTACGTGTTCTGTACCCACTATTACAGTGTGTGTGCAAACAGGCAGGGAGAAAATGAAACCATTCACCAGGCAATCAGGACAAACTGAAAAGCCTTGTTGACTAGGCAGGAAAGAACAGTTCCTCAACAGCACCGAGTTAGCTTTGCTGCATTTGTCAAAGGAAACGAAAAATGTTTCATAAAACATCTTAAAAATGGTCAGTGTGCTTTCATGCATTGGTCATGACTTTGCTTAGTCTTTAACCATTATTACTTAAATTGAGGTTCAGGAATATTGCATGTTTTTCTGCCTTGCATTTTAACCCTTTTTGGTTGCTCTAAAACCACAGCAAACAGACTGTTGTGTACACAGAAGTGTGTGAGAATACATCTGGTTTGATTTTATGTTGGAGCAGCCCACCCAGGGCTCCTCAAAGGCTTCTCTAATGTTAACTCATCAATAGGAAAAAATATTTGGCATATTTAGTTGGAAAAGACAGAGAGGGTACTGTGCTTATTAACTATTTTCTCTCTTATTTTTAAATTGGGTAATAGTATTGTCTTCTTTGGCTAAGGAAAGCATTTGTGATGGGGCAAAAATAGTGGTGACATGCCCATATGCCACACTGGTGTTTTGCAAATGGCATTTTCACAGAGTCACATGGAATGATGGGGGTTGAAAGGGACCTCTGGAGATCATCTAGTCCAACCCTTCTGCTAAAGCAGAGTCACCCAAGGCAGGCTGCCCAGGATTGCAACATCCAGGTGGGTTTGGAATCTCTCCAGAGAAGGAGACTCCACAACCTCTCTGGGCAGCCTGCCCCTGTGCTCTGTTACCCTCACAAGAGGGAATTTCTTCCTCATGCTCAGATGGAACCTCCTGAGTTCCAGTTTGTGCCCATTGCCCCTTGTCCTGTCATCAGGCACCACTGAAAAGAGTCTAGCCCCATCCTCCTGCCCCCTACCCTTTAGATACTGACAAGCATTGAGAAGATCCCCTCTCAGCCTTCTGGCTAAAGAGCCCCAGGTCTCTCAGACTTAGCTTTCATATTGTTCCTTCCTCCAAACTGGAAATAAAAAGGGCATTTTGGGGGCATCTACAGCTGCTTCTTCCATACCTTTGTACTTTTAACTATCAGTACTCTATCATGGTCTAATTTTTATTACCAAGATTAATTAAGACTCAATTGTTTAAGCCTAATAATTTTTTTATAAGGGGGAACACAAAACAAACAAACAAACACACACACACCACCCAAATACAAAAAACCAGAGCAACAGATGAAACAGCTAGTTCAGAGAATTCCCAGGGCATATTTTAAGAAACCACAATTCTGCCTTTCAAGAGTGTGGTCTGGTAGTTAGTAAACAGTGCAAAATTTCAGCGTTACACACTGCAGAATGACTTTTGTCCTATATCTGGCAACCACCTCTGTTTAGAAGACTCAACAGTAAGGCTAAAGTAATTACTCTATAATTATAACTCTTCTATTTTTTTTCCCACCATTAAACAACAATTTACTGGTTGATTAAAGCTTGTAGTTTAAATCAGGTAAGTGGAGAAAGCTCGTTCATTAACCAAACAAGAGTTGCTTCTGACTTAGGAATTTTTAAGGTTTAAAAGTGATACTGCATGAGATCTTAAAAAGGAAAATGAAGACATTTTATCATCACACTAAGTTGTTTATATATGAACCAGAACAGAATTTTAGATTGAAGAATAACAGAACTTCAGAATGTTATGAGTTGGAAGGGACCTCTAGTGATCATCTAGTATGGCCCTGCTGCCAAAGCAGGACTAGTCAGAACAGGCCACACAGGAACACACCTAGGTGGGTTTGGAATCTCTCCAGAGAAGGAGACTCCATGACCAATCTGGGCAGCCTGTTCCAGTGCTCCAGCACCCTCATCACAGTAAAGAAGTTTCTCCTGGTGTTGAAGTGGAACTTCCCGTGTTCCTCATTATACCCACTATTCCTTGTCCTGTTACTGGGCACCACTGAACAGAGCCTGGCACCTTCATCTTGACAGCCACCCCTCAGATATTTATAGACATAGTACGATTCCCTCTCAGCCCTCTCTTCTCCAGACTAAACAGCCCCAGCTCTCTCAGTCTCTCTTCATAGGAGAGATGTGCAAGTCCCTTCATCATTCTCATAGCTCTCCACTGTACTCTCTCCAGCAGATCCCTGCCTCTCTTGGACTGGAGAGCCCCAAACTGGATACAGTATTCCAGATGTGGCCTGATTAGGGAAGAGTAGAGGGGAAGGAGAACCTCCCTAGACCTACTGAACACACTTTACTAATGCACTCCAGGATGCCATTGGCTCTCTTGGCCAGAAGGGCACATTGGTGTCCCATGGATAACTTGCTGTCCACTAGGACTCCAAGATCTTTCTCCATGGAGCTGCTTTCCAGCAGGACCAACCCTAGCCTGTACAGAAGCCCAATGTTATTCCTCCCCAGATGCAAAGCGATTGTTATGGCTTTCCATTATCACCATTCAATTACATCATCATTCAGTTACATGAGGAATGAAATATTGATAGTTGATACTTTGACCCATGTTTCTAACCAATCAGTCCTGTATGTAATAAACATCTATCAAGTTTAAAAAAGGGTAAATTACTTAAACAATAATATTCTCTAGCTTGTAACCTGAGGTTTACCTTAATTTACCATACATACAGCCACATTCACTTCACCATCCATTATAATGAACACAATTTTATTAAAGGCAAAAAGCCAAGATGAAAGGGGGTTCTTAGTTGTTTACAACCTCTGTCCTCTGTCCTGCCAATAAAAATCATGTCTCAAACATGAATCTAAAGCCACAGTCACACTAAGTTACTTTTGAAAATAAATGTCACTACCATGTGTAAAGGACTTCAAAAAGGTTTAGGCCATGGCTCTCCACTCAGAAGGCAAGACAAAATCTCTCCTCCCCCATACTTTTTGAGCTACTCTTTTCCATTCTACCTCTTCTTCTATCCTGATTTCACAGAGTCACAGAGTGGTGGAGGTTCTAAGAGACCTCTGGAGATCATCCAGTCCAATCCTCTGCTAAAGCAGGGTCACCCAGAGCAAGTTGCCCAGGATTACAATGTCCAGGCAGGTTTTGAATCTCTCCAGAGAAGGAGAGATTCACAATCTCATTGAGCAGCCTGTTCCAGGAGTTGGTCACTCTCACAGAAAGGAAGTTTTTCCTCATTTCAGCAGCTGTATTTTGTGGGTTTGCTTCCTTTCTGTGAGTTGCCTTGCCTTCCCAGGCATGTGCAAAGTAATATCAAGGGACTTCAAAGCAAGCAGCGAACCGAGAAAACAAAACCAGGACTTTGCAGACACGAGGCAGCATGTGTCATGCTGCAAAAACCTGCTTTATTTTCTTCCCTCTCCACACTTGATCATATTCCCTCTCTGTTTCTGTTTTTTTTATGTGGTCACAATGATCCTAACAAGAACCAAGTCTGGGACTGTTAACATGCAGGCAGCACGTTTTGGAGCAACAGGCCAACAAAACCTTTCCAAGCACAGGGATGGCAGAGTGTCACACGCTGCTGCACTCCCAGGTGGCTTGACAAAGCCAGATTTAAAGGAAATAATTTTGGAGTTTGTCTTGAATGATGTCATAACACACAGATACCACTGCTTCTCTCCAGGGACAGAATAAAAAGACTTAGTAAGCTCCTTAACAAGCGCCTAAGTGGCGCAGATCCTCCCTTCATCGATCCCTGTTACTCACTAGTTTAAACACAGACTGGTGGGCTAATGACTTAGAATTATAGCCTCACAGATTTGTTTTGATCAGAAAAGACCTTCAAGATCATCAAGTCCAACCATTAACCCAACACTATGGCCACTAAACCATGCCCCAAAGAGCCACGATTACACATTTTTTGAACAGATCCAGGGATGGTGACTCCACCACCTCCTTGGGCAGCCTAATCCAATACTTCACAGATGGTACATGTGCATGAACCAGGAAAGTCTCTTATTCAACAGTAACTGCACTTCTATGTTCTGTTGCAGTTCTCAACCACATCCAGTCACACTCCTTTGATATCTTGGTGGTCATCTTACTGGAGAATATAAATGACAAAGACACTTCTAGTTTCCTTCAGCAATAGAGAATGGGGCTGCTATGCAGCTCCAGGCATCCAGAGCTGAAGGGTGTCTGTTCTTTGAGTAAATTTCAATGACCTTTGCTCCCTGAATTCCCCCTGCTCAGTAGTTGCTATGAAGAAAGCTGAGGCAGAGCCAAGAGCATTCTATGCATCTCCTTTGATAAAGACATACAATATGGGATGTATAAAAAATGTTTAATGGGTTGCAACAGTTGGTCACTCACTGATACAGCAAATTATCAGTGACAGTTCTACACAAAATGTTAAGTGGTTTGTAGAGTTTTTCAGCACAATTCCAACAGAGACCTGAAGGGCACCCAAAAAATATTTTTCCTTCATGTTCCAATGTTTTTGAATTAAAGCCCAACACTGAATGTCAAGGAAGAATCCATGACCAAGTGCACAAAGCAGGGCATAACTCCTAGATTTAATCTATATATGGTGGAAATTATAAACCACACAAAAATGCTGAGATGACAGGAAGCACCTTCTTTCTTCTCTTAATAATGAGGCAAACCCCACAACTCTGCTATTCTACCACCAAAGCTGGGAAAGCTGAAGCCTCACATGCTGTCAGAATAAGAAATATGCTTGATACCATCAAGACACAAGATGTTATTACTATGGCACTTTCAAAGGAGACAGACTTAGGAAAGAACAAAGACCTTGGCAGTGAAAAGGTTAATACCAAGAACAGTGCACTGCTGCAGGTGACTTGAATTCACTGACAACTGGGTGTTGGGAGGGACTGAAGGAAGGATTTAGATGCCATTGCGTCAACACAGTCTGTGTGTGACCTGTCTGTGTGAGAGCTTTAGCAGAATCCAATTTGGGGAATGATACAGCATCCTTCTAGGAAAATCCCTTGAAGGAGCAGCACTGAGTATCAAATCCTGAGGCCATGATAAGCAAGAGGATACCAACTGCACTGCTGCTGCTGTTTCTTTCCAGCCATACGTGTGGCCTGTGCACAGACCAACATGCCAGAACAAAGAGCCACAGAATAAAAAGGCAAAAGGGGCTGCCAAAAGAGGTTTTCTGATCTCTAACTTTAAGAAGAAATTTAGGTATCACTATAGCTGTGCTCATAATTAAACTGTTACAGAATCACAGAATCATTTAACTTAAAAAAGGCCTTTTAGATCAGCCTAGCACTGCCAAGGCCACCACTAACCATGGCCCTCAGCACCATACCTCCATGGCTTTTAAATCCCTCCAGGGATGGATGGTGACTCCACCACTGCCCTGGGCAGCCTGTTCCATTGCTTCACAACCCTTTTGGGGAAGAAATTTTTCCTAATATATGACCTAAGTTTCCCCTGGTGCAACTGGAGGCTGTTTCCTCTTGTCCTGTTACTTAGACAAAGAGACTGATGCTTTGTTGTCCTTCTTTGGATGTGCTCCAGCACCTGATTGTCTTTCTTGTAGTGAGGGGTCTGTAAGAGGGCCTATAGGGCTCTTTCTATCTAGGAAAGCACAAGAAAAGTGAGAAATATGCTTGGTTTCCAGAAGTGCTGCTGTTGAAAACTATTTTCATCTGTTCTTTCACATCAGGAGTTGAATAATCTTTGGACAACAACATGAAGAACTTCCCCCCCCCCCCCCCCCCCCCCCCATTACTCCACCTAATACCAGGACAGATGTCTCAGAAGTTGGCTGAAACCCTTCTCCAAGCTAAAATAACTGCAAAGAAAAAGAACTCGAGGTGTGTCTTTTCCATGTAAATTAGATCACATATAAAATCAAATTTCTTTGGCCATGCTCACATACCCTTGTGTTTGCTCTCCTGAGAACTTGCAAAATCGAGTTTTATTAGCCCAAGGGTTTGCACAGAGATCAATTCAGATCTTCACACTTAAGTATATCAGAAGTAGCAAATTTTATCAGGGAAGAAAAGGCTGATAGACAACCTGGGATAATGTATTGACTGAGGTCAGGGTTCCCTGAAATCCTTGATTTACTTCCTGTATCAAGGGACAGAGTGAGCCAAAGTACCACCCTTCTAGTAGGGTCAGTCTTGCTGACCTGTGAATGAAATAGGACAAAATTCAGCTCTGGAACCTTCCAATAAACCTGGAAGTTGTTATGTGTATTTTGTTGTTGTTGCTTTTTTGTTTGTTTGGTTGGGTTTATTTATTTTTTAATGTATTTCTAACTGGCAATGTGTTGAGCAAAGTGAGAGAACTGGATGTCCTGGCTTTTGTTCTCCCCTTTCAAAAATGCCTACTTCTGCTTGTCTGCTCTAAAACTACCACCTTTCCCTGTCAGTGTTTATGTGTTGCAAGCATCTCCCCACCTTACTTCTGACCACTGCAACTAATGTTACACAATTAACTGAAAAACTGACATCTGAGAAACCAAGACTAAGATAACTCAACAGAATCACAGAATATATATGGTTGGAAGAGACCTCAAAGATCATCTGGCCCAACCTTTGACCCATCATTGAGGGGCAAACATTAAACCATGTCCCTAAGCACCAGGTCCACGTGCTGCTTGAACACCTCCAGGGAAGGTGACTCCACCACTGCCCTGGGCAGACCATTCCAATGTTTGAAAACCCTTTCAGTGAAGAAGTATTTTCTCATATCCACCCTGAACCTCCCCTGGCACAACTTGAAAGCATTTTCTCTAGTCCTGTCACTTGACACCCAGGAGAAAAGGCTTGATGACTCCTTGCTCCAACTTCCTTTCATGGAGGTGTAGCAATGAGGTCTCCCCTTAGCCTCCTCTTCTCCAGACCAAACAACCCCAGCTCCTTCAAATGCTCCTTGTAGTACACACTTCAGGCTCTTCATGAGCCTCACTGCCCTTCTCTGGATACACTCCAGCACCTCAATATCGTTCCTATAGTGAGAGGCCCAGAACTGAAAACAATACTCAAGGTGTGGCTTCACCAGTGCTGACTACAGGAGGATGATCACCTCCCTGTTCCTGCTGGCCACTGTGTTTCTAATACAAGCCAGGATGCTATTGGCCACCTGGGCACACTGCTGGGTCATGTTCACTCAACTATCAACCAATACCCCCTTATTTAATCAAAATGATGGATGGACAACCACAACACTGAAGATGCCCAACAACCTTCAGTGACAACTGATGGTTTGCAAAGGTCACTGCTGTCTGTGGAACATGTGTTAAGATTTCAAAGCAAAAAATGACTTCAGTAGCTTTTCTGGGATTGCTGGAGCAGCAGATAGTATGGTCTTCAGTGAAGAAAGTGGGCTTATCATATAGAATCCATTTCACCAGCATGATGGTAAAGTCAACCCACTTATGTATTATAAAGACACATAATCAATTCATCAACACTTTTGTATATTTGTTTTGTTTTGTGTTGATTCTCTTTTAAAATGAAGGTCATTGTAGCTGGACCTTGTTTAGTTTTGTTCTGTTCTACAATTATAGAAGTTTGCTTTGGAGTTCCCTTCCATGGATACCACAAAATTTGGGCATTTGCTAAATAGTATGGAGGAACTGAAATATTAAAAGATGGAGTTGTATTCCTCTTATAGGAAAATGTAAGAGCAGCAAGTCAAGAGAGGTGATTCTTGCCCTTTACTCTGCTCTTGTGAAACCCCACCTCAAATACTGTGTCCAGTTCTGGTGTCCCCATCATAAGGTCACAGAGTTATTGAAGCAAGTCTATAGGAGAGTAACAAAGGTGATCCAAGGTCTGGAACACCTGCTGAGGATAGGCTGTGGGAGCTGGGGTTGCTCAGCCTAGGGAAGAAAAGGCTCCAGAGGGACCTTAGAGCTGCCTTCCAATACAGGAAGGCTAGAGAGAGACTTTTCATAAGGGTGTCTAGTGATAGGACAAGGGGGAATGGTTTGATGCTGAGAGAGAGTAGGTTTAGACTGGATCTTATTAAGAAACTCTTCAGTATGAGCGTGGTGAGACTGTGGAACAGGCTGCCCAGGCAGGTTGTGGATGCCAGGTTGGATGAGGCCTTGAGCAGCTGAGTCTAGTTCAGAGAGGTCCCTGTCCGTGGCATGGAGATTGGAGTAGATGATCTCCAAGGTTCCTTCCAACCTAAGGCATTCTATGGCTCTGTGATTATATGAAATCCTAAGTAAACCTGAGCATTTAAGAAAAATGTCATAGAATTAGAAGAATTACCTAATGAATGTATTTTTATTTATATACAGATGATTCAATACCAAGACAGCACTAAGTCACAATCTGAAAGTCCCTTACCACAGAATCCCAACATGGTGGGGGCTTGAAGAGACCTCTGGAGTCCAAACCCGCTTGCTAAAGCAAGGTCACCCATAGCAGTTTGCCCTGGACTGTATTGTCCAGGCTGGTTTGGAATCTCTTCAGAGAAGGAGACTCCACAACCTCTCCACATCCTGTGTTCCAGGGCTCTGGCATCCTCAAAGGAAAGACATTTTTCCTTAAGTTTAGATGGAACCTCCTGCGTTCCACTTTGTGCCTGCTGCCCCTTGTCCTGTCTCTGCACACCATTTGAAAGAGTCTGGCCCCGTCCTCTTGACTCCCATAGTATCATAGTATCATTCAGGGTTGGAAGGGACCACAAGGATCATCCAGTTCCAACCCCCCTGCCATGGGCAGGGACACCCCACACTAGATCAGGCTGGCCAGAGCCTCATCCAGCCTGCGCTTAAACACCTCCAGGGACGGGGCCTCGACCACCTCCCTGGACAACCCATTCCAGGGCTTCACCACTCTCATGGTGAAGAACCTCCTCCTCACATCTAGCCTGAATCTCCCCACCTCCAGCTTCATTCCATTCCCCCTAGTCCTATCACTACCTAAGATCCTGAGAAGTCCTTCCCCAGCCTTCCTGTAGGCCCCCTTCAGATACTGGAAGGCCACAATGAGGTCACCTCAGAGCCTTCTCTTCTCCAGACTGAACAGCCCCAACTCCTTCAGTCATGCTTTAGATACTGATGAGCATTGAGAAGATTCTCTCTCAGTCTGTTCTTCTTCAGCTTAATCAGCTCCAGGTCCCTCTGTCTTGTATGAATTTGCTGAATGCAGATGTAGTGACCGTAGTTCAAAGTAAGTGAAACCTGATCAAAGTCTGATGTAAGCTTTATCACCATAAACAAAATCAACCTGCTGAAATCTAGGTAAGTCAACTGGAGACAAGAATTGAATCAACTTTTCAAGTCCATTTTTTTTAATTAATCTTGACATTTAACTTGAAAGAAATACTAAACTGGAAGGCAGGGAAAACAACGACCTGCCACTTTTACGGTATCACAGTATCACAGTATCACTTAGGTTGGAAAGGACCTCGAGGATCATCGAGTCCAACCTGACACCACAGACCCCATGACTAGACCATGGCACCAAGTGCCACGTCCAATCTCCCCTTGAACGCCTCCAGGGTCGATGACTCAACCACCTCCCTGGGCAACCCGTTCCAATGCCGAATGACTCGCTCGGTGAAGAACTTCCTCCTCACCTCGAGTCTGAACCTCCCCTGGCGCAGCTTGAGACTGTGTCCCCTTGTTCTGGTGCTGGTTGCCTGGGAGAAGAGGCCAACTCCCTCCTGGCTACAACCACCTTTCAGGTAGTTGTAGAGGGCAATAAGGTCACCCCTGAGCCTCCTCTTCTCCAGGCTAAACAATCCCAGCTCCCTCAGCCTCTCCTCATAGGGCTTGTGTTCAAGGCCTCTCACCAGCCTTGTTGCCCTTCTTTGGACACACTCAAGTGTTTCAATGTCCTTCTTAAACTGAGGAGCCCAGAACTGGACACAGTACTCAAGGTGCGGCCTAACCAGAGCAGAGTACAGGGGCACTATGACCTCCCTGCTCCTGCTGGCCACACTATTCCTAATGCAGGCCAGAATGCTATTGGCCCTCCTGGCCACCTGAGCACACTGCTGGCTCATATTCAGGTGGCTGTCGATCAGCACACCCAGGTCCCTCTCTGTCTGGGAGCTCTCCAGCCACTCCGACCCCAGCCTATAGCTCTGCATGGGATTGCCGTAGCCAAAGTGCAGCACTCGGCACTTGGACTTGTTGAAAGCCATCCCATTGGACTCTGCCCATCTGTCCAGTCGGTCGAGGTCCCTCTGCAGAGCCTTTCTACCCTCTAATTGACTAACATCTGCCCCTAACTTTGTGTCATCTGCAAACTTGCTGATGACTGACTCTACCCCTTCATCCAGATCATCAACGAATATGTTGAAGAGGACAGGGCCCAGCACTGATCCCTGGGGGACACCACTGGTGACTGGCCTCCAGCTGGATGCGGCACCGTTCACTACCACTCTCTGGGCCCGGCCCTCCAGCCAGTTCCTAACCCAGCACAGAGTGTAGTGGTCCAAGCCACGGTACCAATGTCAAAGAAATATGTAACAGTCATTAAGGGAAAAATATGGTTGATGGCCACGCAATACTTCCTCCTCCCAGAATTACATAAATTATCTTGGTAGTTAGTGACAAAGAAAAACTCAGATCTTTGCTGATGATACATTTACCACTGTCAGACCACAAGGCCTGGCCTCCAGCTCAGTCATAAATTCATGTTTGTTACAGATATCACAGCATCACACTTAGGAGAAGTGCAGAGATATGGAGAGCCATGCAAGCACAGGAAAATGGTCTGACAAGCAGGCCTACGTCCTCGTTTCCATGAAGGAAGAGTACCCTGCTAATTTAGAAGGGCATTAAAGATCAAGGAAAAGCAACTTTTAGTCCTAATGTAAATAAAACATTTGCCTTTTTATCTTTCTACTAACTCTATTTCCAGCCAAATGGTTCTCCCACAGTAATAAAGAAAATTAGGCTAACTTTCAAAAATACAGAAGCTCTGTACTGCAGCCAAATTCAACTCTTCCAAAACACACTGTATTTGTAACTCACTTAACAGTCAGCAAGTTGGACTGCTGACTTTATAATCTCCTAAGAATGCTTTCCAGTATTTTAAGTCAGCCACTCAACTTTTGGTCCAATATTTTTAACATATGGTGGGGTTTTTTTGTGTATGCTTTGTTTTGTTTTGTTTTTAAAGCAGATAAATTAGTGGTGACCTACTGATAATGTTATTCCTTCACTATCAAGTCAGAGATAAGGATTTAGCTGATGGTGTGGGATGCTTTCTCCCACAGCTGGAGTAATGAAAACACTGCAGATGTTTCCAAACTCTGTGGTAAGCGAGTGTGTCAGCATTACACTGGTTCCCATCTTTCCATCGCCAATTAACACTGACCATGGGCGCTTTCTGAGATGAATGCCGCCCGCTCCTGCTGAGCCACACATGCACCCTTGTATTTAGTATACTCTAAGTGCACACAAGAAAACAGATGTGTTCTTGAACATCTCTCCTATGAGGAGAGACTGAGAGACCTGGGACTGTTTAGTCCTGAAAGGAAAAGGCTGAGAGGGGATCTTACTAATGTCTATAAATATCTGAGGGGTGGCTGTCAAGATGAAGGTGCCAGGCTCTTTTCAGTGGTGCCTAGGGATAGTACAAGGAATAATGGGTACAAACTGGAACATAGAAGGCCATGTCAACACAAGGAGAAACTTCTTTCCTGTGAGGGTGCTGGAGCACTGGAACAGGCTTCCCAGAGAGGCTGTGGAGTCTCCTTCTCTGGAGAGATTCCAGACCCACCTGGGTGTGTTCCTGTGTGGCCTGTTCTGACTAGTCCTGCTTTGGCAGGGAGGTTGGACTGGATGATCTCTAGAGGTCCCTTTCAACCTCTAACATTCTGTGATATGTACATAGCAGAACTAGGTGTCTAACCCAGCCTCACATGCTCTAACACATACAAGGCAGACACAAACCACCACGCTGAATAAGGTCCATCTAATGCAGGCACAGAAGTGTTATTCTGGGTTCTGCATTACAGAAATAGGTAATGCAGCAAAGACACAGCAGCTTTAACATTTCTTTTCCACTGACTCTGTCGGCACTGTTTGAATTCTCAAGGTGGCCAATAAAAGCTGGGAACATTTTATTTCTGTTAAGATCACAAATAATCCTTATCCGTGAGAAAAAGGCTGTTTGATCAGATTAGTGGCATGGCTGTTCCCAACTTTCAAGTCTTCTGCTGTAAGACTGAAGGCTTGTAAATGTGGGTAAGTCACTTAGCTGTCATATTTTCAGGCAGATCATGAAATGGAACACACAGATACACTCAAGAGATATTTAAGAATCAAATTCTTTTTCATAAATGTGTCTTAAAGGTGAAGAATTACACAAGTGTAATATTTACTACTATAATAAATAACCTCAGAATAAAGAAAACACAAGGCAATTAGAAGATATGGAGGGAAGATATATATATAACAAAATCTGAATAACCCCCTTTCAAACTTCCAATGAAAAGGGTAGTAGGATTTAGTTCTGTCTTTCAGGACAGTGGACTTCACAGAATCATAGACTGGTTTAGGTAGGATGGGGACCTTTGAAAGGTCTTCTAATTCACCATGAGAGTGGTGAAGCCCTGGAATGGGTTGTCCAGTGAGGTGGTTGGGGTGCCGTCCCTGAAGGTGTTTAAGACCAGGCTGGATGAGGCTCTGGCCAACCTGATCTAGTGTGAGGTGTCCCTGGCCATGGCAGGGGGGTTGGAACTAGATGATCCTTGTGGTCCCTTCCAACCCTGACTGATACTATGACACTATGAATTCAACCCCCCTGCAGTCAGCTGGGACATCTTCAACTACATCAGGTTGCTCAGAGTCCCATCCAACCAGAGCTGGAATGGTTCCAGGGATGCAGCTATCACCTCTTTCAGCAATGTGGGGCAGGGTTTCACCACCCTCAGTGTAATAAAATTCTTTCTTCTCTCTAGTCTAAATCTCCCTCTTTTAGTTTAAAACCATCACCCCTTGTCCTGTTACAACAGGCCCTGCTAAATAAGACTGTCCCCATCTTTCTTATAGCTCCCCTGTAAATAAGGTCTCTCTCTTCATTCTAGATCCACTTTTTTCCCATTTGTGTTTTGCTATTGGGTTTAACATGATACTTCACCTTATTCTCCTTGTCAAAGCCTGTAGAGAGGTGTACTTTTTCTTTAAAGGGAAAGTCCAGTATCGGTAATATTATGGCTCTGTGTATTCCTTTTTCACCTGGTTCTTTCAGCAGCATTTTTCAAAGCAGGCTTGGGACATGCATTGGCTTTTACTGACCACCAAAATAAATTTTACATTCATTGATTTTAAATAGATTTTACTATTCTATCCTCTTGTTCTGATATCTTACTTGAGTGAAAGGTGGGTGCTGGTCTCTTCTTCCTAATAATGAGTGATAGGATGAGAGGAAACAACCTCAAGTTGCACTAGGGGAAGTTTAGGTTGGATATTAAAAGAAACTTTTTCACTGACAGGGTTCTCAGATACTGAAACAGGCTCTCCAGGGAGATGGTTGAATCCCCATCCCTAGAGGTCTTTAAAAGATGCAGAGATGTGGTGCTAAGGCACATGGTTTAGCACCAGACTTAGATAATGGTTGGACTCAATGATCTTCAAGTTTTTTTTCCAACCAAAACAATTCTATAACTCTACAATCATAAACAGTCAGCCTGAACTTTTCAGCAGGTGTAGCTCAGATCTGTACCATTGTGGTGGTGGTAGATGAGGGCAGAGGGGAAACCCACTGATCACAATTTAGGACAACCTTCTAGCTGTCCTTTTGAGTACAACCACAGTTTTCATTTGTAGCCACTCTGGCCTATGAGCAAATGCCCAGCTTTTGCTAAATTCAGCCTGCTGAGGTCAAATGAGTTCCTTCCTACACATAGATCATTTTCCCTCACTTCCATGTGCTGATGAATCATTACTGGGTCCTTCTCTTTCCCCAAAATAGTCTGGAAAGAGGGAAAAGAAGCGATGACCTGCAGCACCAAAATTCCCTGCTGCGGCAGACGCGCATCAAGTCCTTTAGAAGCACCTCCTGCTTCCTCTGCTTCAGCCCTGACACCCAGAGCGGAAACAACAGAAAGACAAAGCACTGAGCGCTACCACAGGCTAGTGGCATTGCTGCTGACCATGCTGCCAATGAGACAAATCACAACACACTGGAGTGTTCTCTGCAAACCCCAAATCACATAGCAACTCTAAGAATATACACTTCTGTAAGAGCAGTTCACATAAAACGTACATTTTTGGTCACAGTTCAAGTCAGAATTGGGTTATTACCCAAGACAGATGAGTTTTACAGCTTTGGTATGATCATGGACTATCTCCTGATTAATGTTTCCATGAATGCACTCTGTATTTATGATTGGCACCTTCACAACCTACTACAGATCTCTTTTCAGGACATTTCCAGTAGGAAGAACCTGTTTAAGGGTTGTAACTGTTGTCCTGTGATAAGACAAGGGGCAATGGACACAGACTGGAACCCAGGAAATTCCACCTCAACATGAGGAGAAACTTTTTTGCTGTGAGGGTGACAGAGCACTGGAACAGGCTGCCCAGAGAGGTTATGGAGTCTCCTTCTCTGGAGACTTTCAAGACCCATCTGATGTGTTCCTATGTGACCTGCTCTGGGTGATCCTGCTTTGGCAGGAGGGTTGGACTCAGTGGTCTCTGGAGGTCCCTTTCAACCCCCCACCATTCTATGTTTCTAATTCCAGCATTGCCTGGGTCTCAGAATTTAGAACAAAGCATTTTCCTCTGATTTGTTCTACAATATTTAAACTTCATGGTTTAAATCAAACTAAATTTATGTAAATCTATTTCAAATGGAATAAAGGTATTTAAAAATTATTATTTTTTCACTCCTCCTTATTAGCTGTTAAATAATTGAAGCAGAATATTTAGTTGTGTAATAATGGCAAGCTATGATAAACCAATCCATTACTTTTGCTTAACATCCTCAGCCTGCACAGAGAATGAAAATGTGAATTGCTGCATTGCAGCCAGATCTTGCTAATTTAAGTATGTTTGGGGTTCCTTCCTCCCCCATGCATGATTATAAACTGAGATTTTCAGTTGTGTGCTGTGAATGGAGAAGTGTGCTAAAATCCATTGCAAAGCTATCACATCTGGTTTTGAATGAACCTTCCCTCTGCAGAACAGGGCTGCTGCATGATGGTGCCCATGCAGAAGTTCTGAAATAAAGTTCTGGAGATCCTGTGCATCCACAGTAGCTATAGCCACTAACAGAGAGATCCTTGAGTATGGAAATTGTAAAGTAATTTAGGTCTAGTCCCACTCCTGCCTGGAGCAGATCATACTAGTTTTGGGTGCACAAGGCCTGACCATGAAGTTTGAACCTTTCCAAGGACAGACATTGCACAGCCTATCTGGGCAACATTTTCCAGTGTTTGACCACCCTTGTGGTAATGAATTTTGTCCAGGTATCTAACTTGAATTTCCTGTGTTGGCTTTTGTGTCTGTTGCCTTTCATACTTCCAAAAAGAGCCTAGCTCCTTCTTTATACCATCCCAATAGATAGCTGAGGACAGCTGTAAGATCTCCCATCAGCCTTGAAATACAGGACACTAGAGAAGCTATTCACCTGCATTCTTTCCATCTTCACCTGAGTATACATTTTGGATGATAGAGTGCAGATGTCCTTCTATTATAGATGATTGCATTTTGGGCTGTTAAATCCATAAAAAGAATTACTTACTACTGTGCACAGTCAATCAGCTGGTACTCGTTTGACCTCTCGAAGCATGCCTTTACACCTTCATCATCCCAGAGCTTCTTTGCATGTTCAAAGAATTCCTGAAAAGTTGAAACAGCACAGATAAGGGAACATTGTTCAGTCATTTCAATCCCCAATCTATGTCACAGAATCAATGAATGTATCTGGCTGGAAGAGACCACAAAGACCATCCAGTCCAACCTTCAACCCAGCACTGAAGGGACAACACTAACCCATGTCCCTAAGCACCATGTCCACACACTGTGTTGCTCCTTCCCCCCATCCTTCATGCTTTATACCTCTTGCAGAATGACAGATAACACCTCTACAGAAGGAAAGTAGCAAAACTTATTAGCTAAACAGCAGTAAAATATTCTGAACACATGGCTGCTGACAGTACATCCAGTACATGATATGTAAGGAAAAGTGTCTTCAGTATTTGTGCCAGTCCATGTATGAAATGTACTGTAAGGAGAAATGTTACTGAGAAGAATGTTCACTTCATTTCCAACTGAATTTATGCTTCTCCTATGGGAAATGCATAAAAGTGATACAAAAAGCTGCTCAACTCATAAACATCTGCTTTCCAGAGAAAAAGGCAGCCTGTAATTTTAAAAGGATTGTGTAATTTTTCCTGAAAAACACAACTTTCCACTGCTCAGTATTTTCTCATGCAACATAATAATTTGATTGCAAGACTTTCAAGAGTCTTTGCTCGATGCTGCTCCCTGCAAGCAGCTGCCTGGCACAATGTGCTTTGCCTAGCAGCTATCCCAGGCAACCCAATCCAGAAATATCTCCTGGAAGCCTTTTTCAGAATTACTTGAAAGAGGAATCGAAGCAGTCCTTGCTGATGGTGAAGCCACAGCTCTGTTGTATAAAATGCACACACGCATCTGACGCTGCCTGCTGGCTCCTCTGCTCCTCCACCTCCTGCTGTAAAGACTCAGATGCTCCAGCTCATTTTAAAGCTGGAAGTCCATTTTATGTTCTATCATTCCATACCATCTCTGGAAGGATTTAAAAGATGCATAGATGTGGTGCTGAGGAACACAGTCTAGTGGTGGCCTAGCAGTGTTGGGTTAATTGTTGGACTTGATCTTAAAAGTATTTTCCAACATAAATGACTGTATTGTCCTGTGATTACTGGCAAATCAAACCATAACTGACTTTTTTCCAGCTACAGCTTTTTAAAATCAAATGGAGAATAGTTAGAAAAAAATGGATATTTTCTTTATCACACAACTGTGTTTTTCCCTCCTTCAAGCCAAATTGTTACAGTAGTACGTCCACTTAACACAGAAACTGTTTGCAATCTCTTAACACCTCAGCACTGCTACTAAATCATCAGAGCCCCTCTGCTCAGTCATAAATGTGTGGAACCTAACCAATTGCTTTTCTGTGGTTCAGTTTGGGTCTGTGCAAAATGGGTGTCACACTACTATTCCCTTTGTGATCCTCTCAAAATGTGGCATAAATATCTGCATTCTGAAACTTTCTGAAATTGCTGGCAGGTCCCTCCCCACACCTTCTGAAGATTAAAAACTTCTCTCAAAAGACAAAGTCCACAGACCCTGGCAGCATAGTGAGGTCACTTTTTACTCTATATGGGTTTCCCAACCTTGCATGACACCCCTGAAATGGTTCCCCAGAAGGTGACACTCAGCTCCTCAGCAACTACCTGTCACCTGCTGGCGATGCTTTCTGGGAGAGACAAAACAGGACAAGATTTTTGGAACAAACTAGCACAGATGATTGCTTAGCTAAGCTTTGCACATACACTACAGAGGCCCTGAATAACCGAAAAAAGGTCCTTTTTTCCCCCCACCCCCTTTCAATTATGTTGGGCACAGTACAGAGAGGAATATCCATTCTTTAAGAAGTTTTCCAAAGTTGAGACAACAGGAGATGCTAAACCAGGTGTGAAAAACCTTCACAAAAAGCCCTGGAAGAAGAGAGGAAGCAACAATGGAGATTGGCAGATGCTTACACTGCCTTTGGAATTTATTTCCTCACCATCCCGAGGACATGTTTATTTTGCCTTTGTTATTTTAATGACTTATGTAATGATTGTTTAAAACACTGCAGATGCACCTTTTGAAGTTGCACTACTGCTATTATAAACTCTCTGTTCCTACAGCAGAAGGAAAGTAAAAACAAGCTCAATAAAGGACAAGATAGCAAACAAAATAAGTAGGATAAACAGGGACACATATAAGAGAGACCATGTCTGCCACAGCCTTTCAGTACTTAAAGGGGGCCTATAAAGAAGAAGGGGACAAACCTTTTAGTAGGGCCTGTTGTGAAAGGATAAGGGCTGATGGTTTGAAACTAAAAGAGGGAGATTCTGTCTAAAAGATGGAGATCTCTGTCCAAAGAAAAGCAATGCATTTTCAGTGAAAACAATAAACTCTGGATAAGCATCAGGGTCCTGAGGCAGAAGGACTCGGCTCTGCCAACCTCTTCAGTGAGTGTGTGCACAATTTCTCCCCTCCTTCCTTCAGATGCTAGCTGCTGCAGGCATGGGGGCTAAGTACAATGAGGCTGCCTCCCCATCCTCACCACCTGCCCAGAAAGCCATCTCTGAGCCTACATCTACACAACAGTCCCATTGAGCCCCACCCAGCCCATGGGAAGAGGATGGGATGAGAAGGATGTCAGTGTGAAAGCCTCATTTTCTGCAGTGTTGGATGAATTGAGAGATTGCTGCAAATGTAAATAAATAAACAAATAAATCAAACTGCACAGCCACAGGAGTTTCTAACTTCACTTCTGTTTTCACATCCTCTCTAAGCTTTATTTACTCTTAAAAATCTCTTCTAGGAAAGAATCAATCTTTTCAGCTCAGCTTCTGAGAGCCTCCAAATATGCTGTAAATACAGGGTTTCCATATTATATGCTTCCAGTATTTCCACCTGACCATTATCTCTCAAAGCAGCCTATTTAAAATGACTTCCAGACTTGTAGACCAAAGCAAATCCTCTCAAACGGAGCAAATACACTTCCCTCATTAAAATGTACTGTTCTGCTGCAGAGTACACTTGCCTGCAAATTGCCTCCCACACAGCTACCCAATCCTTCTTTCCCAGGTGACTAAAGCCTTCCAGAAAAATCCTGCTTCAAGACACCACGTACCACGATGCAACTTTTCACACTTGATTTTAACCCCTTTTTCATCTGCTCTAAGTTCTTCACCGTTTTTTCTCCTCAGCTGTTGAAGGTTCCTGTTGTAGAGAGTCAAGCACACATGAGGATCCTGCCCACACATGCCAAACACATCTGGGTACCAACCTACTCTCCATCACAGGACAACATCCTCAACACATGACACCGCTTCCTCTAGCCATGACCAGGCACTGGTGAGCTAATAAAGGTGCAGGCTTTGGGTTAAGGCCAGTCTGCAGAACTTGTCTGGGGCGGTTGCAGTACCCTGGGGTGGCAGCCATATTTGGCAATGCCTCTTGCAGGGAAGCACAAAACTGTTTTGGTTGGAAGAGACCTTTAAAATCATCAAGTTCAAGCCAGCAGAGCCAAGTCATCACTAAACCACGTCTCCCTCCAGGAATGATGACTCCACCATTTCCCTGGGCAGCCTGTTCCTGCGCTTCAAAGCACTTTCGATGAAGAAAATTTTCCAGCCTTCCAAGCTGGAAAAGCCGAGGTAATTCAGAGGGCTGAGAATTTAGATGTGCTCTGGCTGAGTAAGGGAGATGGGTGAAAACTTTTTACTTAATATTTTTGGTGGACAGCAAACTACATACGAACATGACCTCAGGTCAGTATGAAACAAGTAAGGTTGTAAGAGTAGAGCTGTGACCTTAGCGCCTTACATTCTGAGATGACCAAACTGAGATTTTCCTATGGTTCAGACTGCTGGAAAGTGGCTTTCCCCCAGTTCTTAAAAGTCAGGAATCAGGTCCATTAGGTAAAGGTGGGATAGGAGAAAATAGGGACATGGAAAATCACTGATTCACTTGGTTTGCAAACACATGCAGCTGACCTCCATTGGATCCAAGTCACTGAAATCTACTAAAAATCTTTAGTATCCTGAAGAGAACCAGGCTCCGTGTCCTATGCCTGAAAGCAGGAAACCAGCTGCACCATGACACATCTGTGAACTTCAGAGATATTTCTCCTGAACTCTTCCTTAGGGAAAGACCCACACAAATAGTTGCATCTACTACATTAACAAAACCATTCATCTATTTTTTGAGGTAGTATTTTAAGTAAAGCAGTAAAGTAACTGATGATGCCTCGGGTCTCAGGAGTCACAGGTCTCAGGAATTATGGATACTCTGTTTTACACACATTAATTGGTACGAATTACTTAAGAATTTAAGTCAGGGCAATTCCAAGCACAAATATAGGCTGGGTGAGGAATGGCTCACGAGCAGCTTTGAGGAGAAGGACTTGGGGGGATGTCAGTTGATGAAAAACTCACCAGGAGCTGGAAATGGTCGCTTGCAGCCCAGAAGGCAGGTGTGTGCTGGATTGCATCAAGAGAAGTGTGACCAGCAGGATGAGTGAGGTGATTCTACCCCTCTGCTCTGCTCTCTGAGACCCCCACCTGGAGTACTGTGTACAGCTCTGCTACTCCCAGGGCAAGAGGAACAAGGAACTGCTGGAGCAGGTTCAGAGGAAGATCAGGACGATGATCAGAGGGCTGGATCACCTCCCCTGTGGGGACAGGCTGAGAGAGCTGGGGCTGTTCAGCTCGGAGAAGAGAAGGCTTTGGGGAGACCCTAGAGCAGCCTTCCAGTCTGAAAGGGGCCTACAAGAAAGCCAGGAAGGAGATTTTTACAAGGGCTTGTAGTGATAGGATTAGAGGGCATGAATTGAAGCTTGAGGAGGGGAAATCTAGATTGGATATTAGAAGAAATTCTTTACAGTGAGGGTGGTGAGACACTGGAACAGATTGCCCAGGGAGGTTGTGGATGCCCCCTGCCTGGAGGTGTTCAAGGCCAGAGTGGATGAGGCCTTGAGCAGCCTGATCTAGTGGAAGGTGTCCCTGCCTATGGCAAGAGGGGTTGCAACTAGATGATCTTTAAGGTCCCTTTCAACCCAAACCATTCCACAAATCGATCAATTTACAGCCATCACTACACCATGCAAAACCAACATTTTGAGGTGATCAGAATGGTGACATAACACACAACAACTCAAAGATTTACGGATACAAAATTATTTGGACATTTCCCACTCCTTTTGAGACAATGCACAAACCTCATGCTCCTGATCTTCCTTTTCACTAGCAGTTAATTTCTGTTACACATAAATATTCATGGATCATCCAAAAATAATTAAGTGACAAATAATTTATGATTCCTTGGGTTTTCTCTGTGATTAAGTAAGGTAAGATGTACGTAATGGAGAAATATCCTGAGCTGATAGCACTGAGAGGAACAGCACAGACCTTTCACTACCTTTTATACAGGTCTTGTAGAAATATTTTTACTCATCTATTCCAAGGTAACATTTTTAGGTTGAAAATAAAAGGAGGGAATATCTTCCTGTAGAAGCCATTTAAAGACACCAATACAGATAACAACTGCAGAAACATTACAGCTAAGTCTCCAAGCACTGGTTTCCAGCTTTGCCCTAGCAGCAGTTACAGCCTGTTCTTGAGATTCCATTTTCCTTATTTTGGAAATAAACGTATTTATTGGTAGGTTACCTTAGAAACCTCCTCCCCCTTATAACTCCTACCAAAAAATATATATTAATTTCAAGTAGCTAAAAAATGAACTTGTTTCACTTTTCAGCTGCCTAAGTTGGGAATAAATATCAGTGATGATTAAACAATGACATATCTCCCTGAGCAGATCTTCATGTAATTTGGAAAGAGGACTTTTCCTCTAATTGCTTTACAAACCACAAAAGTTCATCTTAGGTCAGGAACACAATTTTTTATGCTGTTAAAATTCCTCTCTGTCTCCTTCCAGCTGCAGCATACACTTTAATAGCTAGCCTGATGTCACCTTTAAATCTCCCAGTAGCAGGGATGGAGAAGATTCCCCTGTATTTATCACTCTCTACAACTACCTGAAGGGAGGTTGTAGACAGGCGGATGATGGTCTCTTCTCCCAGGCACCCAGTACCAGAACAAGAGGACACAGTCTCAGGCTGCGCCAGGGGAGGTTCAGGTTGGATATTAGGAAGAAGTTCTATACAGAGAGAGTGATTGCCCATTGGAATGGGCTGCCCGGGGAGGTGGTGGAGTCGCCGTCATTGGAGGTGTTCAGGAGGAGACTTGATGGAGTACTTGGTGCCATGGGTTAGCTGTTTGGGTGGGTTGGATTGGTTGATGGGTTGGACATGAGGATCTTGAAGGTCTCTTCCAACCTGGTTTGGTTTATTCTAAACATTTATTTCTGCTCCACATAGTTGCTCTCATATTTTCAAAGATGAAAACAGCAGCCAGCTCAGATTGACATGAAATATGATTGATCTCCCTCAAGCCAAAATTTTTGCTATGGTTCTCCTAAGCTTCAGCACCATATGATAATTTCTTATCCAGAACACAGATTGAACCTGTCTGATTAGCCTGACAACCATTTAAAGTAGCAAACGTTACACCTTTGCATAGTTCTGCCACTGTGGGTGTGAAATAAAAGTCATCACTTCTATTCTGCGTCTCAGTTGCTACCTATTCCCTCACTCACTTATCCAAAAAGTAAACACCTCTCCTACAAGGACAGGCTGGGGGAGCTGAGGTTGTTCAGCCTGGAGAAGAGAAGGCTCCAGGGAGGCCTCATAGCAGCCTTCTAGTACCTGAGGGGGGCCTACAAGAAGGCTGAAGAGTGACTGTTTACAAAGGCCTGCAGTGACAGGAAAAGGGGCAACAGCTTGAAATTAGAGAAGAGTAGCTTCAGACTGGATGTTAGGGGGAAGTTTTTCACTGTGAGGGTGGTGGAACAATGGAAAAGGTTGCATGGGAAGGTAGTGGAGGCCCCATCCTTGAGGCCTTCCTGGGCTTGACTTCACTCCTCATTCCTCTACCTCCTCCCCCTGAGCAGCGCAGGGAGATGGAGATTGGGGGTTGTGGTCAGCTCATCACACATTGTGTCTGCTGCAACTTCCTCCTCAGGGGGAGGACTCCTCACACTCATCCCCTGCTCCAGTGTGGAGTCCCTCCTATGAGAGACATGTTAGTGGTTTGGGAGACCAAATTCTCCCACCACGGGCAGAAACAACGACTCAGACAAACGGACTGCAAAAGCGATGGAAAGATTAAATGGGAAAACAAACAAAGACAACAATGGAAGTTTTACAGAGAGCCACAGGCACCGTGACAAAAGAGACAGATCCCACAACAACCCCACCTGGGGGTACACCCAAACCCCCCCAGGGCTCTTTCCTCCCTCCCCCACCCCAGCCTCGGGCTTGGGCAGGCCCAAGGGAGGCGGCTCATGCCATTTTACCTAGGCTGCAGCTGGGGACGAAAGAGGAAGCGAAGACCCCACGCTGATGTATTATAGGGGAGCAGGGCATTGTGGGAATGAAATACCTGGTTTCCTGTGACCACCCCCTGGGCTGGGCCCACCCCTTGGGACCTCCCAGGTGTGGTCTGTGCAGTGGCCTCTGGGCCAGCCCCCAGCCTAAACCACCACCACATGTCTTCAGGATCTCTTCCAGTACACATCCTTCCCATGGGCTGTAGTTCCTCACAAACTGCTTCCACGATGTGTAGTCCTTCTGGAACAGACTGCTTCAGCACGAACCCCTTCCACGGGGTGCAGTCCTTCAGGAAGATACTGCTCCAGTGTGGGTACCCCACAGGCTCATAACTCTTTCTAGCAAATCTGCTCCAGCATGGGTTCTTCCCTGCAGGGGGCCGCAGGTCCTGCCAGGAGCCCGGCTCCAATGTGGGCTCGCCATGAGGTCACAGTTTCCTTCAGGCATCCACCTGCTCCAGTGTGGGGTCCTCTATAGGCTGCTGATGGATCTCTGCTCCACTGCAGACCTCCATGGGCTGCAAATGGACAGCAGGCCTCACCATAGTCTTCACTACAGACTGCAGAGGAATCTCTGCTCTAGAGAACCCCTTCTCCTTCCTTCTTCACTGACCTTTGTGGCTGCAGAGTGGCTTCTCTCACATATTCTCTCAATAGTGGCGTGAAGGTTAGACTGGATCATCTCTGACACCTCTTCCAACCAGATAAATTCTGTGATAATCTCACTCCTCTCTTCAGGCTGCTGCTGTGCAGCAACTTTTTTCCTTCTTAAATACATTATCCCAGAGGCAGTGCCACCATCACTGCCAAGCTCAGGCTTAGCCAGTGGCAGGTCTGTCTTGGAGCCAGCTGGCACTGCTTCCATCAGACGTAGAAGAAGCATCTAGCAGCTTTTCACAGAAGCCATCCTTGTAGAATCCCTGCTGCCAAAACCTTGCCACACAGATGCAACAGAAGGGTTTTCTCAATGTGATGTGCCTGTCTCTGTTGTCTAGGCAGTATCCTGACACCTGAGGGCAAACTGGAACCAGGCCCATCAGCCTGCAGCCCAAGGCACTGTGTGTGGCAGCAGTGGTGAGCAGCAGGATGCTGGGCTGCTATGGGGAAGGGTGGGCAGTAACACATTCTGGAAGAGATGACCATGACAAAGGCCTCTAACCTTCCAGTTTCTCCAATCCCCAGCAAGCTGTGAGGCAACTCTTTTCCATACAGTGCCTGGGTGATAAGCAGAGGGACAGCATCCCAGCTGAGCTCCTCCCTCACACTCCAGAAAGCTTCTGGTGGTGTTGGTGTGGGGGGGTGGGGGGAGCTGCTACCCTTAGTTGCAACAGATATCACAAATCCAAATGGTTTATCAGGATGATGTTGGGTTTTGTAGTGTGAGCCATGTAAAGGAACAGGAAAATGGCAATTGTAAAAGCTCACATTTAGTCATATAAAACCTAGAATTTAACAGGATTGAGTGAAAGCTGCTTTTGGAGCTTCAGGACTCTCTTGCAAGCCTCTACGGTCTGCACTTGGTGCAAACATTCTTGGATATTCAGATTAAGATTAACACAATTTAAGAGTTCTGCTCCTGTATCCATTAGGTTCTAGATAGTAATTTTTTCATTCTTTCAAGACTGGTCTCTGTGCTGCTGAATACAGCCCTCTGAACTCTTATAATGCTTACCCTACAGCAGCATCTCTGAATCTCCTAAGAGGATGGTACTGCTATACACAGTAGTTTCTTCATCTCTCAAAGTATTTAAATCACATCTGATTATCTTTCTTGAGATACACATGGTAGCTCAACAGAATACAATCCAACAGCTATGAACTTTCAGTACGGAGTGAAGAAGAAACCATCTGCTCAGGGGAGACCTTATTGCTGTCTACAACTACCTGAAGGGGGGCTGTAGCCAGGAGGGAGTTGGTCTCTTCTCTCAAGGAACCAGCACCAGAACAAGAGGACACAGTCTCAAACTGCACCAGGGGAAGTTCAGGCTCGAGGTGAGGAGAAAGTTCTTCACTGAGAGAGCTATTCACCATTGGAATGTGCTGCCCAGGGAGGTGGTGGAGTCACCATCCCTGGAGGTGTTCAAGAGGGGATTGGATGTGGCACTTGGTGCCATGGTTTAGTCATGAGGTCTGTGGTGACAGGTTGGACTTGATGATCTTTGAGGTCTCTTCCAACCTTGGTGATTCTGTGGTTCTGTGAATTTATAGCAATACTATAACAAATGTATAATAAAAGTGATAAACATGCTGAGTGAATAAGCTTGAGAGAATAATACCTGGGGCTTCAAGATGAATGATGAGAGTAAGAACAAAAGGTACTTCTATGCTAAGCAACAAATCAAGTAGGAAATAGGAAGATTCATGTAAGTCAAATAAACAACTTTTTACTGTAATTTGGGATTTTTTTTGTATAGTATTTATTTTCCATTTCTCTGCACTGCAAGAGTCAGTGCCTTATAGAAACAAAAGTAATCTGAAAGACTACCTGTATGATTCTGTAGAAGTGTTGCATGGGCAAGCTTAATTTTGAAAGCCTGACTTTAAACTGGAATCTTAACACAGCCTTTAACTGGGGTGGTTGTACACTGGTGGGACAAACCCAGAACAGACAGTGAGTAATGATTTGTCCCAGTGCATCCAATTATTGCTAGTTTGCTTATGTCTACTAAAAATACTCTTAACCCCCTAACATCTACTGAGTGCAGATGTAAGCTGTAGCAACAAACATTTTAAAACGTACTTAGTGCAGAAATTATGGGGTAAAGTATCAGGTAAGACACCCAGGAGAGAAGGAAGCCTGCTCAGTTACCTCTGCCACAAACAAGTGCAGTCTCTTGATAATCAGCCTCTTGTTTATGAGACAAAAGTGTCCCCTATGGCTCAGCCAGCTCCACTTAATCCTTTATGAAATGTTCTGCCTAACAAGGGAGCTGTTTTGCTGTAGGTATACAAATTGCAGCTGCTCAAGCTCCTAATGCCCACAACAAAGACAGGCAAACAGAGTTACCATTTAAAAACAAAAGCAGAACACATGACTCAAATTTTTCCAACAGCAGTGGCATCAAAACCTTCATTAGCAGCCAAGCAATAGTGGGGGAAAATGCTGAAACCAGGTAGGAGTGGACAAGCTGGCACACAAGGACCATGCTTGACAGTAGGGTTGAGATGTTTCTAAAGCACCAGCACTTACCATAGATAAATTACTCAGAAACCTTCAGGAAAAGTACAACCTCCACCCCCTACAACGTATTTTCTGTTGTGGTAATCTGTGAGTGTGCAATAATCAATGCAATTACTTTGCTAGTTAGTCACTCATTCTGATAGGCAAAGCAGCGGCTTGGCCTCTAACTCTCCTTTGAAACGTAACTTTAGATCTACCAGAGAGTCACAGTACAATATGTGTAGATCTACCAGAGAGAGTCACAGTATAATATATGTAGATCTACCAGAGAGAGTCACAGTATAATATATGTAGATCTACCTTCCCTCCCTGCTCAGTGGACTTATTTTGCCTTTTTTAGGCTGAAGGCAGCAACCCTGAAGCAGGAATGGTCTGTGCTATGCATCACCTCAGTTCACCTTGAACTGAACATGGGTGGATGATGGCAAATACCACCCTCATAGAACACACCAGTGATGGGGCATCCTATATTCCAAGGAAACAAAATTAGTTCATTAAGTCCTAGGAGAATCTTAACCAACATGGATAAGGCAAGGAGCTGAGAATGAAGCAGCATTTAGAAAGGTATAAAAACACCATCAAATCTAGACAAAACACATGTGAATTGTGGAGCTGCTGACAACATTCAAGAAGCAGGAGAGCAGCCACCACAGTACATTCTACAGGCCTTTCTTGAACTACTTTTGTGCCTTAATATTCATAGAATCACAGAATGGTCTGGGTTGGAAGGGACTTCCAAAGATCATCTAGTCTAGCCCCCTCTGCAGTAAGCAGGGACATCCTCAACTAGATAGGGTTGTCCAGAGCCTTGTTGAGCCTCACCTTAAATATTTTCAGGAACGGGGTCCCAGCCACCTCTCTGAGCAACCTGCTCAGTGTTCCACTACCCTCATGGTAAAGAACTTGTTCCTAACATCCAATCTAAATCTACTCTTTTTTAGTTTGAAGCCATTACCCCCTGTCCCATTATTACAGGCCTTTGTAAACACCTCTCCAGCTTTCTTGTAGGCCCCCTTCAGGTACTTGAAGGTCGTTATTAGGTTTTCCTAGAGCCTTCTCTTCTCCAGACTGCACAACCCCTGCTCCCTCAGCCTGTCTTTGTAGCAGAGCTACTCCAACCCCCTGATCATTTTCGTGGCCCTTCTCTGCACCTGCTCCATCAGGTCCATGGTCTCCCTGTACCGAGAGCTCCAGACCTGAGCACAGTACTGCAGGTGAGGTGCCACCAGGATAAAGATTTTTCAGTTCTTACTCTACACTGCATTTCCCAGGAGTGTGTGCAGTTAAGGTATCAGCCTGATTGCCTTAGCAGCTCTATTTCTGTCTGCTAGAAAGGTGGTCCACATGCCATCTTATTGTGTAGAAATCAACAAGTTCTCTTTCAGAGACCACAGAACTCATCTACAAAACCTGGGAAATGTTATTAAAACATTTTTCAAACTCACACATGTCAAACACTGAAAAAAAAAAGGAGGCCTGCAAGTTCTTGAGATCACACTAACAACAGCAAAAATAAAAACATGGCTTTGTGCTTTTGCAATATTTTGAGGTCAGCACTGTGGGTAAGACAGACTTTGAAGATAAAATTACATTGTAAATCAAAGAGCAGTTCCATGGATTTTTTTTCCCACTACATATTAAATAGTGGCTTTTTTTTTTCTCTTTCCCTGAGCTAGACAATGAATCTTTTATCACACTTAAAACAAAAACCTCTGATTCAATCTTCTGGTTTCCATTTCAACTTTCAGTCTGCCATCCCAAATCCTTGAATGCTGCTGCCTACTTTCTGTTTTGAAGGGGCCATCAAGCTCTCTACTAAAGAAAGCAGGAGAAATAATTTAAGCCAATTACTTAAGTGTACAGCATGCATTAAAAATGTGTAGTGCCAAGGATACAAAGCTCATGAACATTCTTTTCCTTGAAGGTATTTTGGTACTTTTCCTTATGTACATTTGTACTTCTGAAGCAGCTCCCTTATGAGGAAAAGGTAAACAGGTACCTGGGGCTGTTTAACCTGGAGAAGAGCAGACTGAGAGGGGATTTTATCAGTGTTGATCAGTATCTAAAAGAGAATGGGGCCAGACTCTTAACAGTTGGACTTGATCTTAAAGGCCTCTTCCAACCCAAACGATTCTATGATTCCATAAGACATGTATTATTAATTGGTAAACTTCAGTCACTTCATAGCAAGACTTTTTATCAAGATTCTTTTTCCAAACACAAGCCAATACTAACTTGTATGCTGTAACATGGCAGAGTTGGATCTGAATCCCCTGGGCTTTTACATCTCAAGCACTGTATCAGATACCATTTTGTATTAGCTGTACAGTAAGGCAGTCAGATCTTCCATGCCACAATGCACTTTGGCACATATCAGTATGAAAAAAGTGGAGCTCCTCTGGTGGGTTATTATTCCACCAAGCAGTGAAAATCATGTGGTTAATTCTTGCCTGCTGCTTGGAGATACAAAGCCAAATATGCACTTTGTCACCTTTGGATGATGAGAACTTGACACCCTAGGCAAGTTACTTCTGCGGTGCTCTCAGCCCTTCTTACAACTCTGCCTTGGTGTTCATTACTCAGTGGGGATACCCCCAGGGAAGTCAGATGAGTGGAGTACAAAGCTGAGAGATGTGGTTCTCCCTGTCCCCAGTCAGCTCTTCTGCCCACAGGGAACCAGCTCCTGCTGCTTCTGTAAATACAGACTCACAGAGAAGACAACCATCGAGCGAGCTGAAAAAACACAAGCCCGCAGCTTGCAGTTCTTCAGTACAAAAAGTTTCTACTACTCACAGCTTCAACTGTTTTCCTTAAACCAGTTTTGAAGGTCATACATCAAGGAACTATGTCGTGCTCTAGTAGGCACTTCATGATTTGTAAGCCAAGTGGTTTACAAGGACCGAGAACTCTCATTTCCTTTTATAGATTTGATTCGGAAATAAATACCGGCAACACCATGTGACAAACAGCAGCATCCACAACATGAGCAGCTCTCATAATTAAATTGGAGAGCTATGGAAAAGTCAGCCACTGCTGCCAGATCTGTTTAGCCTCCTACTCCTCTGCATGAGCGTTATCTCAATTCTTCAGCTTTATCTCTCCTCTTTGACACTTTTTCCTGTCCTCGTCCACGTGCAAGAACTGGACGAGTTTCAACACAGCAATTTGTTCACTCTGAAATATTTATAACAGTAGGAAAAGGAAATGAAAGTATTGTATCTCTGGGACTGAACTACACTGAGTTTCAGCAAACAACTGTTTGGAAATTATCAAGCACAACTGCACATACACCAACAAGGATTCTGAAGGAAAAATTTCTTGTCTTTTCTGTCCAACAGCTTTTGCCTTGAAGATCTATTCTGGGAAAAGACTGCGGACAGAGCTACAGGAATCTGACTATCTGAAAGTAATGTCCTTTAAAGGAACCCCATTGTATGAAGGCATGTGCTCACAACTTTGCTAGATGCACAACTGCTGTATCTCATTATTCAGTAAGACTGAGGTGTCTCAAAAGTAACACAGATTCTTAAGTAAATCGTAGCCACATTTTATACAGAACCACAGAATAATTTGGGTTGGAAGGGACCTCCAAAGGTCATCTAGTCAAACCCCCCTGCAGTGAGCAGGGATATCCTCCACTAGATTAGGTTGCTCAGAGCCCCATGAAGCCTGACCTTCAATATCTCCAGGGATGGAGTCTCAACTACCTCCTTGGGCAACCTGTTGCAGTGTTCCACCACATTCATGGTAGAGAACACGTTCCTAACATCCAATTTAAATCTACTCTTCTCTAATTTCAAGCTATTGACACTTTTCCTATCGCTGCAGGCCTCTGTAAACAGTCCCTCTACAGCCTTCTTGTAGCCCACGTCAGGTACTGGAAGGCCACTATTAGGTCTTCCTGGAGCTTTCTCTTCTCCAGGCTGAACAACCCCAGCTCCCTCAGCCTCTCCTCATAGCCGCTGATCACCTTTGTGCCCTCCTCTGGACTCGCTCCATCAGGTCTGTATCCTTCCTGTGTTGAGTGCTCCAGAGGTGGACACAATACTCCAGGTGAGAAGTGATGTTCAGCATTCCCTAGCGCCAGCTCCCATGACTCTAGTGCTGATGAGCCCCAGAATTCAACCTTTCCAGAGTAATTCAGATGAAATTTAGACAGTGTAGAATCTAATTTCTTAGTGTTTAGTTAATTTCCATTCTGCAAAGCATGCCATTTTGAAGAAGTGACATAATAACATCCTATAATGTATTCTGGTGGAAGAATGTATGTACACCAACAAATGAAATTGCTGAGACATCAGAACCTAAGTATTTTTCATTAGCCCACATTCTTGCACTGCAGAAATTGCTTAGAATTCCACCAAAATCTCTATCTGTAGGAACAGGAATGTCTGCCTGCATGAATACACATTGCCAGAGACAATGAACGACTTGTGGCTGGGAAATCCTGCTGCAATTTTGGAGCTGAAAGTTGTTAAGGACATCCAGGTTACTAGTATGCAGATGTTTCCAGGGTACCTGAAAAAAATGACTTTATACACCCTAAGAGAACATCTTCCCTTCCTTCCTTCCCAGTCTTTTATTTACTATTCCCTGCTGGTTATTTCTCACTTCAAATGCAATCTAACATGGAAGCTGCTGATCGATATTGTAAACAGATGATTAGCATCTTGTGACTTCCAAAGAACTGTTACTGAATCTCAATGCATGATGTTGAAGCAGGGACATGAGATAAAATAATTGAATTGAGTGACATAATAAAACCAAGTAATTCCCTTAGTTTGAAAGGCAAATATTGCCAGAGCTCCTTAAACAGACAGAAATGATTCACGCTCATCGCAGCAATGGTAGGAAATTCAGTTCTTTGGACTAATTAAAGCCAAACTGCCACCAACTGAAGTAAAACAGAACCAGGGAGTTTGAAGTCAATGATATTGGACCCTCCCCACACTTGTAGCAATTGAGACAAACTACCATGGAATTCCCCATGAGGCTTCCATAAACATTCTCATCCAGCCTTCTCCAGACACTACTGGTGCCAAAGAGCTTGTCAGAGCAACACAGGGCTGGAAGAATGAAAGAGTCCAACCCCATAGGGACCTGGGGGTGCTGGTTGATGGTAGGCTCAACATGAGCCTGCAGTGTGCCCAGGTGGCCAGGAGGGCCAATGGCCTCCTGGCCTGCATTAACAATAGTGTGGCCAGCAGGAGCAGGGAGGTCATTCTGCCCCTGTACACTGCACTGGTTAGGCCACACCTCGAGTACTGTGTCCAGTTCTGGGCCCCTCAGTTTAGGAAGGAGGTTGACTTGCTGGAACGAGTCCAGAGAAGGGCAGCAAAGTTGGTGAGGGGCTTGGAACACAAGCCCTATGAGGAGAGGCTGAGGGAGCTGGGGCTGCTTAGCCTGGAGAAGAGGAGACTCAGGGGTGACCTTATTGCTCTCTACAACTACCTGAAGGGGGGTTGTAAACAGGCAGTGGTTGGTCTCTTCTCCCAGGCAGCCAGCACCAGAACAAGAGGACACAGTCTCAGGCTGCGCCAGGGGAGGTTCAGGCTGGAGGTCAGGAGGAAGTTTTACACAGAGAGAGTGATTGCCCATTGGAATGGGCTGCCCGGGGAGGTGATGGAGTCGCCGTCACTGGAGGTGTTCAGGAGGAGACTTGACAGGGTGCTTGGTTACATGGGTTAGTTGATTAGGTGGTGTTGGATGATAGGTTGGACGCAATGATCTTGAAGGTCTCTTCCAACCTGGTTTATTCTATTCTATTCTATTCAATTCTTCAAATCAGTCACACTGAGTGTAGAACACATTTGGTTAAACAGAAATGCTTTCCTCACATACACTTGTTTCTCTCTTGAAGGTGTGGCTTCCTTATCTACCTTTTATAGATGGAGTTTTGTTTTAAATGCAATATATTTTAATTAAACAAACATTACATACACACTTTAAAGCTATTTATAGATAACCACATGATTTGGTTTCTAAGATGAGGAAATTCAGTTCAAAACTTCCCTTTCATGATTTGATTTCTACAGGATCACATTTTGGAAGTGAGTTCATGGCTGCACTTAAAACAGGAACTAAATAATAAAGCCTTTTGTCTATTATCTTCTTGTTAAGAGTGTCCAAAGATTTCCTTACACAAAACTAGAATAAAATGTGAGCAAAGAGCATAGTGATCTTCACATGGGAATAATGATCCACATGATGGAGTTTTGTGACTTTTCCACTACTAAAGGACACCCACACCCCTATATAAGCAATTTATTTTGTCTCTCAGATATTATTATAAAAGCTAATGAACATGTTCGTTGACTTGTTACAAATTGTCTTGAAACCTGGTAGACAATGAGCAAATATTTTAATTAATTGGATCTTCAGTGCACTGTATTTGTTTTGTAATGTTTATAGACTGGTATTTGGCTCTGTGATCCAAGTGGCAAGTGATAGCAGAAGAAGAAATGGCCTCAAATTGCTCCAGGGGAGGTTTAGTTTGGACATTAGGAAAAATTTCTTCCCCAAAAGGGTCGTCAAGCATTGTAACAGGCTGCCCAGGGAAGTGATGAAGTAACCATCTCTAGAGGGATTTAATGGAAGTGTAGCTGTAATACTGAAGGAAATGGTTCAGTGGTGGAGTTGGCAGTTCTGGGTTAATGGTTGGATTTCATGATCTTAAAGGCCTCTTCTAACCAAAATCCTTCTATGATCCTGCCAGAAGAAATGTGGAGAACTGCTTGATTCCTCCCCAGTTCCTTCTCAAGAAAAGGCAGTTTTTGCCACTTATTTTCAGGACACTCTTGCATTCTGTTGTGCTCTGCAGACCACTAGATTTTGGAAACAGGCACTGGCCAGGTACCATTGTTCACTCTAGGTGACCAGGTAGGCAGAACTGCTCTTTCCGCACAGCCTGGGCAGCAGGCTGGTCTCCCCTGAACAATTACCAAAAACTTAGTGAACAAATTAGACTCTTCCAACACCATTTGAGTACAACAGCAGTCTGAAACTTCTGCTGATGGTAACTGATCGATGGACAGCTATCAACACCTTCTTTCTATAGCCCTGGTAGAAACAAGAGGGCAATCATATTGCCCCAGCTGATCAACAACAGCTACAGAATCCTGCCTACAGAAAGATAAAACATAGGTGTGCAAGGAAATCTTAAAACAGCATAAATAAACAGAGTTGTCTACTGTCAATAATTGCTCTGTGATGGTACATGTTTATTATACACTTGGAAATTACAAGTCAATGCTGATAGTGCTTAAATGCACAATTACTGCCTGCTTCATTACTAGACATGGCATGAGCTGGTAAAGAAAAAATCATCAGGAGAATGCTGAAAAGTGGCTTACTTTAGAAGTAAGCAACAAGGTAAACACATCTGCTTCTACTGAAGTAAATCAGCCAGCAGGATTCAAGACACTTCACATTTTTGGCAAAGTAACAGGCAAGCAGAAAAAGAAGGTTTTGTATTTGCCACCTTTCAATTACATAAATTATAAAGGCTTATTGTAAACTAGAGGCCAAAGATGAGATGGCTACCTGAACTGACTTCAGCAAAAAGGTTCAGTGGCTCTTGTCAACTGGCTTCAGGTAAAGTTCAACAAACTAAACATTTCCAAAAGCAAAATTGCATTAAGTTCCTAAAAGGACTGTAGACCACAGAAAAAAAAATCATCACCCTTTTTAGCGAGTAAAAAGGACTACGAAAGTATGGTGGGACATTGTTAAATGAATGCAAGCTTTGAGATAAAATAGGTATGGCTTCCTGGGGGCATACTAGAAGGGGTGTGGCTAGCAGGTTGAGAGGTGTTCTCCCTTCCCCTCTAGTCTGCCCTAGTGAGGCTGCATCTGGAATATTCTGTCCAGCTCTGGGCTCCTCAATTCAAGAAGGACCTTGAAAGAGTCCAGTGCAGAGCCCTGAAGAAGCTGAAGGGAATGGAACATGTCCCTGCTGAGGAAAGGCTGAGGGAGCTGGGGCTCTTTAGCTAGGAGAAGAGACTGAGAGGTGACCTCATTCATGTTCACAAAGATGTCAAGAGAGTGACAGGAGGACGGAACCAGGCTCCTTTCAGTGATGTCCAGTAACAGGACAAGGGGCAACGGGTGCAAGCTGGAGCTCAGGAGGTTCCATCTGAAGAGGAGGAAAAGCTTGACATTGAGGGTGACAGAGCACTGGAACAAGCTGCCCAGTGAGGTTGTGGAGTCTCCTTCTCTGGAGACCTTCAAAACCCTCCTGGATGTGTTCCTGTGTGACCTACTCTAGGTGATCCTGTTCTGGCAGTGGGGTTGGACAGGATGACCTTTCAAGGTCCCTTCCAACCATTAACATTCTGTGATTCTGTGATCTTTGTTAGGTAGCAGCCACAAGAATAAGTTTTTACGTATTAACCCCCCCCAAGAATATTTATAGCAAACTTGTAAATTGTTTTATGACTTATTCTTCACACACACACCCCCCACACACACACTTGGAAGCAAAGATCACAGAAGCACAGAAGTTTTGCTATAATCATTACACCTGTTTTGTGTGTGAGAAATTTCCTGCTGCATAAGACCCAAAACCTTGGACTAGATGATCTCCAGAGGTCCCTTCCAATCCTTACCATCCCGTGAGCTTCTGATAGCTCAACTGCATCATTTGAAAAAGAAAGAGTGATTATGATGGTGGAGAAACTCCTTTGGTCAGAAATGACAGCTCCGCTGCCTTGACCCATCAACACAGAGACACTGGCAAGCATAAATGAATTTAACTTAAGAGCTATCATTCAATTGAGGTCACATTTCCCTGTATCATGCTCCCTGTGACTAGGACAAAATGGTTACTGAAGTTTTCAGTGAAATGGTGACATCAACCAAGCTCAGTCTTCCATCCTTCAATCTTTGTTTTATATTTATATATTGATTTTTTGTGTATGTCTACACAAAAATAATTAGTCCCTGTTAAATCTGAGCCATCATATCTCTTTGCAGTCATAATCCACAATGATCAATTTTAATTGAACTTCAAGTATTTGATCACTAATTTAAATAATGAAATTCCAACAGAAACTTTAAGATCAATTAAAACAGCCTTCAGTATATAGAAAATGACTCTCCTTTAAGTGAAGTATAGAACTGGTACATCCTGAAATGCAGAGTCAAATCAGGCTTGGAAATGTCCTGTTTGTGGATTCACAGCCACATCAACAACTCCCAAATGTAATTCACTGCTGTGTCTCACTATATTCCCATGTAGCAACTCCAAGGATAATGTTAGCAAAACCAAAGACACAATTTCCAGGAACTAAGTTAGAAAACCACCAGATTATCTGAGAGACGTCACAGAAAACAGCTGCTGCATGACCATATCATTGGATTACATGTCATAAAAGACAGAAGTATTCACCTCCAGCTTCTGAGTTCTTTTGTTCAAACATTATTTTGCTACTCTTGCACCTTAATAAAAACCTAACAGAATAAACTGTACTCTTCAAACCAGCACACATATGCTTAACACCTATTTGTGTATCAATGTCCAACCAGCTTGTCCACAGCTGCAGTATTTAGTGGCTGCACCAACATCCTAAAAGCCTTGGAAGAAATCCATGCACTGTATTTCTGGATGCACTGACTTTTCCATAATGGCTGGTAAAACAAACTGGGCACCTCTTGCCCAGTCCTGGGGTTCCACACTGTCATGTCAAACCATGGATAGCAGTGAGGTCATTCCTGGCTCTCCCCATAAGGACATACCCACCCCATGGGTTGAGTGCCCACATGGAGTGGCTCCCTGAAAATGCCTGTCCACCCTTCCCAAGGGCCCCCACTCTGGGAGAGGCAGCAATCTGCACAGGCATCCTCGTCACCTGAGTCTGAGTCCTGGCGTGGAAGCCCAGATGAGGCTAGCATGCGAAGCAGGAGAGAGATGGAGACACCTCAGGGATGGGGTGTCCAGGCTTGGCCTGGGCACCAACAGTGCCCAAAGAAAACACAACTTGATGCATATGAACAGGCTATGTTTCACTTGATCTGGAGGTGAGACCTTTAACAGAGCTGAATCATATACAGCACTACAATAATGGGACAACTGAGACCCTTCTCTTTAGCTTTACAGAACAACTTGGACTTTTTAGGATGTATGAAAAAACTTGATCTATTTTTAGTAAGTTATTTAAGCAGTAAGTTCTGCATTGATATCCCATGGAAAACAACTGTTTTCCATAGCTGTTACTCAGCATAAACAGCAAGAAAACCTCATGTGCACTTCCAAGATGACTCTAAGGCACAGGTCACAAAGTACTTCAGTTGCAAGTGAAGCATGTCAGAGCTCTGTACTAAATCACTGTGCTGACTTTCCATATGGTTAAATTTATCTGGGATTATGTATCTTGCTTAAATCACTCAGAGAGCCAGGACAGGCAGATAACAGAGGCCCAGTGCCTCTCTGCAGCATGTAACTCAATTCATTGCTGGTAGAGATACAGCAGGATTTTCCCTTTGCTTCAAGAGTTTTATTTTCTCTGACTTTGAGGCTTTTGTTTATAAATTATTTTAAAAATAAGAACAGGCTACCCAGGAAGGTTGTGGAGTCTCCTGCTCTGGAGATACTCAAACCCCACCTAGACATGATCCTATGCAACCTGCTTGGAATGAACCTGCTTTAGCAGGGCATTTGGACTAGATGATCACGAGAGCTTCCTCCCAAGTGCTCCCATTCTGCGATTCTGTAAAACTAATACAACCCCCCTCTCCAAACCCAAACCCAACAAACCAAAACACAACAGCTTTGACTTTTCATTATGGAGAGACTTCCACATGGATATGGTGGCCCTCCACAGCTATTCTGTCTCCAGATGAGTACAGGAGGAGCAGCTGAGGGAACTGGGCTTGTTTAGCCTCCAGAAGAGGAAGCTAAGCAGAGATCTTACTGCTCTCTACAACTACCTGGATGAAAGGTGTAGTGAGGCCGGTGGTGGTCTCTTCTCCCTAACGGCTAACAACAGGACAAGAGGAAATGGGCTTAAGTTCTGACAGGGGAGACTTAGGATGGATGTTAGGAAAAAAATTCTGTACTGAAAGTGTGGTGAGGTGTTGGAACAGGCTGCCCAGGAAGGTGGTGCAGTCACCATCCCTGGAGGTGTTCAAGAAGCCTGCAGATGTGGCACTTCAGGATATAGTTCACTGGTCATGGTAGCTGGGTTATGGTTGGACTCGGTCTTAAAGGTCTTTTTCAACCTTAATGGTTCTCTGGTTCTGTGCAAGGGTATTTGGAAGACAGAGAAACATGGCAGGGGAATAGAAAAATTAGTAACATATTTGAGAGGCCAAAAGAAATCAGGAAAGTTATTTCTAAACAAAAAACATCAAAATATCCTTAGAATATCACCCAACTTCATTAAAATGGATCACTAGGTCTCAAGATTTGAATTTATCCCGAGATGACTATCAAACACATTTTAAAAAGCAATTATAAGCCATATAAATCATAAAAAACAAAACAACAACAACAAGAAGACACAGTGAATGGCATCCTGCTTGTGAATTTCCATGCAAGAACCTTAACAAACTAGCTAAGCAAGTTTCAACTGTCACAATAATGGATTCCTGGAGATGACTTGGGAAAACAAGTTCTGCTGATGAAATATTTTTACTATTAAACTTTACATTTTTGAGCCAGATTCCCCAAACCACTGAAACTATGGGCAACAGGCTAATGAAAGAGAACCATAACACTTTGACTGTGGAGTACTGGGAGAAAAATAAAGAGCTATTGCCAAGAACAAACCAGTTTTTCTGACCAAAGCTTCTTGGGGAGTGGAAGGTTGCTTAACTGGGGATTTTGCCTGACAAAAGGGGTAGAAACTGCAAAGAGAAGCTTCTCTCTTTCTACCAGATGAAAAGGGCAGCATGTGTGACAACAAGAAATGGCAAATAAGGTAGGCACTACAGGGGAAAGATTCCTTTCTGGAGGAGATGCCACCAAGAAGGAGATCGGAAAGAGAAGCAAGAACCTTACAAGCATCTGACTTCAGCTCATTGAATCCTGCAGAAGAGAGAAGAATCTGAGATGGGAACAATGACTGATTTTGGGTTTTTCCTTTACTTTTATCTAAAGCACATATTTTAGGGGAAAATCTTTGATCTGTCCATGCATCCTTTTTGAGAAACTGTCAGAAGAATATGACTGCACTCCAATTTGTATCACATGCAATACTGGAAGGCAGTTATTAGGTCTCCCCAGAGCTGTCTCTTCTCCATCTAGCTCAGCCTCCCCATGCTAAAGCAGGGTCACCCAGCGCTGGTTGCAGGGATGCCAACAGAATCCATCTGGTGCCCAAAGGCAAATGGTCTAGGTAGAGACAAAGAGCTGACCAAGGTGTTCTTCATGAGAAAGCACAAGTACATCCACAAGGGACAAGTCAATGGTGCTATTGTAGTATGTGCAGAACCAGGTGGACTCTGCCACAGTATGACAGTTGCAAGACGTCCTGCAGCTCTGCATGGGAGTGCTGCAATACACAGTGACAGTGAGATGCAGATGCAACGATGTGCCTGAGCAGAAGTTTCTGAACATTCAGTTCAAGCTGTAGCCAAGAACTGCAGGTCTTCTCAGGTGGGGAATTTCCTCTCCTTAACACACTAGATCTCAAGCAAGACAGTTTGCAATATCATTTTACTTGTTGTACTCTTAATAAACATATTCCTCTAACGCAAGAAATAGTTGGGAGGTTTGCTCTTTTCATTCCACTATACAGCTGGGAGGAGAGGGAGAAGAGACAGAGAAGCTGGACAGAAAGAAAGCATGCCAAATAATGTGAATAGGAGAAGAAAAAGCAAAACAAATATTCCTAAGAGGAAATTCAGCAGTTTTAAGAGGAACTTTTGAAATCTGAAGGGAAAATGGTCAGCTTCAACAATTAATTTATTCACTTTTTAAGAATTTACAACCATCACAGCTGGCCCTCTGGCAGTTATAAAAATGCAGTGATTTGCCACAAAGCATTACATAAAAGAGTGATTTTTAATTACTTTTTTGTTTTTAATTAAAAAATGTTTCCTTTCCTCATTCAGTTTCTGAAATCCTGAAGACCTTTCATTCAACAAAATTCACTTGAGCCTTAGCAGTGTCGGCAACTCACTTGAAAACTGCAGCAGGTAGTTTGAAGAGCACTGTGACAAATAATAAAGCCTGGTATAAAACCATGCTTATAAATAAATAATAAATAAATAAATAAATAAATAAATAACCAGGCTTATAAATAAAATGGCTGTATGATAATAAGAGCCCCCTATCAAAGCCCAAGGCAATGCATTTTGATCTACATTTCACAAAGTGACAGAGAACAAATAATATCGTAGAATCAATAAGGTTGGAAAAGACCTCAAAGATCATCAAGTCCAACCTATCACTCAGCACCTCCTGACTACCTAAACCATGGCTTCAAGTCCCACATCCAATCCCTTTTTGAACACCTCTGAGGACAGTGACTCCACCACCTCCCTGGGCAGCACATTCCAATGGCCAGTAACTCTTTCTGTGAAGAACTTTCTCCTCACCTCAAGCCTAAACTTCCCCTGGTGCAGCTTGAGACTGTGTCCTCTTGTTCTGGTGCTGGTTGCTTGAGAGAAGAGACCAACCCCTTCCTGGCTACAACCACCCTTCAGGTAGTTGTAGACAGCAATAAGGTCTCCCCTGAGCCTCCTCCTCTCCAGGCTAAGCAACCCCAGCTCCCTCAGCCTCTCCTCACAGGGCTTGTGTTCAAGGCCTCCCACCAGCCTTGTTGCCCTTCTCTGGACACGTTCAAGTGTCCAGAGATTCTCCTCCGCACTTAAGCTACAAAATATGCATTTTGATGATGTGCATTTTGATGATGTGTTTAAATGGCAGGGGAACAAACATTCAAGTTTGGTTCTGATGGTTTATCTCCAGGTTTTAACAGTGTGAAGTGTCAAGGAGACAACAGAAGCACAGCAAGAGACAAGTGAAAAATCCTCAGAACACAGAGCAAATGCAGTCACTGAATGACAAGGAACAAAGCTGCAATGGCTAAGGTAGAGAGAGTCCAAGGAACAAAGCTGCAATGGCTAAGGTAGGGAGAGTCCAATAAAAAAAAATCAAGCACACCAAGATTTCCAACATTTATCATGGAACTGAATCTTTGCTCTCTGAAGCAGCCTCAGCACTTTTGTTGTGACTAAGGGAAAAAGAGCTCATAAGTGCCATTGGTCCTGTAGAATTAGCATAGCTGACAACATGGAAAAGGGTGTGGGACCGCAAGAGCTACCTGTCTGTTGTGCTTTCAGGGGTAAGGGGCAGAAAAAAGTGCTATTAATGACAGCACTTGAGCTGAGAGGGACTGAGAGGTCTACAAGCGTTGCTGCCTGTGACTCTCATTTGTGCTCTCTGTCCAAAACCCCAACAAAGCCAAAAATTTGGTACCTGCAGCATTCTGCTCTGCCTACATGAAGGGTTTCTGGAGTAAGCTTTACTTCACCTCAGCTCACATATTATAATGGATCTCAACTTTATCAGCTGGGCTTTAAGGAATGTTTAGACTTTGCCTAAACAGACATCTCTTACTGTAATGTCTAATTGAATGGAAACAATTTAAGGTAAGGGGTTGAAAGGGACCTCCAGACATCACTGAGTCCAACCACACTGCAAAACAGGACCCCTTAGGGCAGATCATACAGGGACATAACCAAGGAGGTCTGGAAAATCTCTAGAGAAGGAGACTCCCAAGCTGTTTGGGCAGCCTGTTCCAGTGTTCTGGCATCCCCACAGTAAGAATTGTTTTTCTCATGTTGAGACGGAATTTCCCAAGTTTACATCCACTGCCCCTTGTCCTATCACTGGGTATCACTGAAAAGAGACTGGCTTCATCCTCCTGACAGCCACCCTTCAGAGATTTGTAAACATTGATAAGGACCCTTCTCAGCCTTCTCTTCTCCAGACTAAACAGCCCCAGGTCTCAGTCTTTCCTTGTAAGAGAGATGCTGCAGCCCCTTAACCATTCTCATAGCCCCCCATTGGACACTCTCCAGCAGTTAGTTCCCTGTCCCTCTTGAACTGGGGAACCCAGAACTGAACACAACATTCCAGCTTCTTTCCTTCCAATTAATCAGTAAGGCAAGAAAACAAAAATCTTTGCAACCTGTTGCAAAGATTTCTTTCTAAAGCCTAGCAAGACACTTGAATGGCTGCTATCAGGATTCAGGTGTTTTATCAGCTGAAGGTTTAACATTACTTTTCTTAATCAAATGCATCCTGGACATCTTAAAAAATAAGGGAAGATAAGAATGCATTACAAAAGGAGAAAAGGACCTGCTGATAAGCAATAAGACACTAACTCCTGGTGAGAGTTCTTTGAAGTCTTCTCTCACTGGCTCTGAAATAGATTTGCTTTCCAACTTGTATCATCACCAGTCAAATGAAAACATTATCCTTGGTTTTGTAAGACTGGAAATGCCAGAGAATGACTTTATACAAGTGTCTGTGCTGATAATCCTAAAATCCAAGACACAGAATCACAGAATGGGTTGAGCTGGAATGGACCCTAAAGCCTACTCCCCAGCCATGGGCAGGGACACCTCCTGCTAGGGCAGGTTGCTCAAGGCCCCATACAACCTGGCTCTGCACACTTCCAGGCTTGGAGCTTCCACAACTTCAAAAAAAAGACCTTTACTATGTTTTGTTCCTACTGCCACATTTAATTTCACATTTTAAATGCAAATGAAAAAAAATGTCTTGGAATTATTTACCATCAAATCCTTTCTCCCCTTTTGACCTGCCTTCCCTTCAAAAGCTGCCACTGCTTAAAACAAAATAAATCAAAATTCAGCACCAGCCAAACCCTGAATTTTTCTCAGTTTAGCACCACTACTACATGAGAAGAATGTGAACAGTATCTTCCATTTCTAGATGTGTGCTTGCAGAAAGACAAGGCAAACACTGTGCAGACCTTTCACACACTGCTCGACCCAGGACTTCTGCGATTCCTAATCATCCCAAAGGAAGCACAAACAGAAGTGGAAAAATGCGTGCCGTGGAATGTACACATGCTTACACAAGTAGATTGTTATGAATGCTATCAGTAAGAATGAGAATTTGCAAATGATTAAACTGCAAAGAGATAAACAGAAGGTTGGGGTTTGTAACTTGACTCTGCCTTTGCCCAAAAGGATTGATGAGGAGCTGGGACAAACGTCAAATAAAGACACGAATCCCCATTTTAGGGATCTATTTATTTCAACAAAATTCCTCAGAGATATTTCGTTTAGAAGAATTAATATTTCCTATGGTCAAGGAATTTGGAAACTCTTCTTTGTATGGAGCAGAACTTCTTTAATTTTAGTCAGTTTCTCTTACAAGACCTACTTGAGACCTTGTTTATGCAGTAGTTTTACTTAGGGCTATGTTTTCCTTAGGATTCAACAACAGGCAGGCTGTTATATTTTTCATATTGCCCTCTCTTAGCCCATCCTACATCCAACACTCACATCTCATCCTGAGACACAGATCATTATTCTACATCCCTGCATAGATGCTCTTTTGCTGTTTTAATTCTCCAAAAGAACCAAGTCCAGGACAGTTGTTTTGGACCCCTGCCCTTCCCGAGTTGTGAGGATCCTTGCTACAGCAATGCTTGTGACTATGGAATCACGTATGGAAGTGCGCAGCACGTAAATGATTACAGATCAGCACAGCACATCAACACCCAGCCACGCAGCCTGGGAGCCAAGACTCCACCCGTTCCAAACCAAAGGCCCTGGCCTTTTGGCTGCAGTCATGGGAGGAAACTAGCTGAGGGTGAAAGCGTTTTCTAGCAAGTGAAAGGGATGAAGAGCATATCTGCCCTTGTTATTTCCTGCTGATTGCTCTTTGCGCTGAGAGGACAGGCATTTTAGCAACATCAGCTCCAGCCAGCTGAGCCTGTCTGTTTTTAATGGATTTAGATGATTTTTCCATATAGAGCAACCTTCATATTGTGTTTGGACAGTAAAATGACACAACACCATGAACTGCTCCTGGGCCTGGTTGCTTTTCCAGCTAGAAAGTTTCTTTAAGATCCATGTGCTTAAAAAAGACCAGTATGTATGCTTTATCTCAACATAAAATCAGAGTTAAGCCTGTAATTACTAGTCAAAACAGAGGAAGGGAATTCCTGCAAATACAGAGAGCTGGTGGTCCTGTGGCCCTCTGGGAAAAGAGTGATCTCGCCTTGCTCCCTGACTGGGAACCAGGCAGAACAGAAACCCCAATTTCCCAGACGAGTGCTCTGACTGACTGCCTTGGAAGCTCTTCCTGGCTCTGCACTTAGCCAGTTTTGTCAGGAAACGCTTTTCCAAGTTTTCTTGGATTCTTAAAACCTTTGGGTTTCAATGAGTCAGCATTTCCAGATGAAAGGCTGCTGCACAGAAAAATTAATGAGCAGCTGCATTGGTAGTAACTTGGGAGATCCTGTGTATCAGTTTTGCAGTTCCAATGGCACAGTTTAGCTGTGTATTCCCTGACTCCTACAATAAGCCCTCCCTCTGCCCTCCAAATCCCCTTAGGATTTAAATCTGCACATTATTAAGAACTTTAAAATGTTATTGATTCTGCTAAACTGGCATTTCAGGAATGTGGATTCTCATGGTGCCATTATGGAAATGGGGAGTACTACACCTTAAAACATCAAATCAGGCACTTCCTCCTATAAATGTGACTACAAAATGCAACCTCACAGAAGAAGTGGTAAAGAATTAAGGTACATTCAGGATGATTAGGCTGCTCTCTTTCATGCTGTAATATTTGCTCTCTACTGCTACCTGAAAAGAGGTTGGAGTGAGGTGGGAGTTGGTCTCTGCTCCCTAGTATCAGGTGATAGGACCAGAGAAAATGGCCTGAAATTGTGCCAGGGGAGGTTTAGGTTGCATATAAGGAAAAAGAGTGGCCAGGCATTGGAACAGGCTGCCCAGGGAAGTGGTACAGTCACCATCCCTGCAGGTGTTCAAGAGATATGTGGACATGGCACATTGGGAGACCGTTTAATGGCCATGGCGGTGTTAGGCTGACAGCTGGACTCAATGATCTTGGAGGCCATTTCTAACCAACACAATTCTAAGACGACTTGGGGGGACCTTAGAGCTGCCTTCCAATACCTGAAAGGATCCTATAGGAAGGCTGCAAAAGGACTTTTCATAAAGGTGTTTAGCAATAAAGCAAGGGAATGGTTTGCAGCTGAGGTAAGTAGGTTTAGACTGGATCTCAGGAAGAAATTCTTCAGTATGAGGGTGGAATAGGTTGCCCAGGGAGGCTGTGGATGCCTCCTCCCTGAGGGTGTTCAAGGCCAGGTTGGATGAAGCCTTGAGCACCTGAGTCACAGAATCAGAATTGTCAGGGTTGGAAGGGAACTTAACAATCATCTGGTTCCAACCCCCCTGCCATGGGCAGGGACTCCTTCCTCTAGACCAGGAGTCTAGTTGGAGTAGATGATCTCTAAGGACCGTTTCAGCCTAAGTCATCCTGTGGTTCAAATAAGGATAAACTGTAAGGGGCTCAAATTATTAGAATGCCTCCCTAGGCATATATAGAATCACAGAATGGTGTGGGTTGGAATGTACCTAAAGATCATCTAGTTCTAACCCTCACTCCTGCCATGGGCAGGGACATCTCCTGCTAGACCAGGTTGCTCAAGGACCCATCAAACTTGGCTTCGAACACTTCCAGGCCTGGAGCCTCCACAATTTCTTGTTGTTGTAAAACAAGCTCCACAAAAGAACCACTTCCTCATAGCTCTCTCACTTTGCAATACAAAATGTTTATTTTAGATATGGTCAGCAGTATTTTCTGATCATTCTCAATGGTCTGTGTAAATATTTGAGATGAAAACCTGAAGGTAAGCATCTGTGGAGCTTAGAATGCCATTCATAACCTGGCAGAAGAGACCCTGACTGTATTCAGGCATTCATTGCTCTGCCTCTTTGAAGATCCAGAAAACTCCTATGCACTAAGGCAAGAGAGGCAAGACTCTACCACTGTAGCTGACAGGAAGGAACAGACACCTCCAAATGTGAAAAACCCCACCTGCCTATACTCACAGCTCATTAAACCCACCACTTGTGCCAGGACTAATTCAAGCTGAAGACAACTTTGGTCATTTCCAAACACCACTTCAAAATTGGTGATGACTGGCACAGGAACAACATTATACCACAGTCCTGTCCACACTGAACTCAGAGGAATTACCTGAAACTTGGTCAGTGCTTCAAGTTACCAGCACAGTAACTCACTGATGAATTACTTTTTTTTCCTAGATTCATAGAATGGCTTGGGTTGGAATGGACCTTAAATATTATCTAGTTCCATCCCCCTTGCCATGGACAAGAGACACCTTCCACTAGAACAGGTTGCTCAAGGCCTCAGCCAGCTTGGCCTTGAACAGATGGGTTGGACTTGATGATCTCAAAGGTCTTTTCCAACCTGGTTAATTCTATTCTATTCTATTCTATGCTATGCTATGCTATGCTATGCTATGCTATGCTATCTCCAAGGAGAGGGCATCCACAACCTCCCTGGGCAACCTGTTCCAGTGCCTCACCACCCCCACTGTAAAGAATTTCTTCCTAATCTCCAGTCTAGATCCACCCTTCTCAAGCTTCAATCCATTCCCTCTGACCCTGTTGCTAAAAGCCCTTATAAAATGTCCCTTCCCAGCTTTCCCATAGGCTCCCTTCAAGTGCTGAAAAGCTCTTCTAAAGTCTCCATGGAGCCTTCTCTTCTCCAGGCTGAACAGCCCCAGCTCTCATAGCCTGTCCCCATAGGGGAGGTGCTCCAGGCCTCTGATCATCTTCATGGCTCTTCTCTAGACCTTTTCCAGCAGTTTGATGTCCTTCTTATGCTGGGAGCACCAGAACTGGATGCAGTACTCCAGGTGGGGTTTCATGAGAGCAGAAGGGCAGAATCACCTCCTTTGTTCTGCTGATCACACTTGGCGCAGCCCAGCACACAGCTGCCTTCTGGGCTGCAAGCAACCATTGCCAGCTCATGGTGAGTTTTTCACCAACTGACACCCCTAATTCTTCTCTTCAAGACTGCTCTTGAGCCATTCCATGCCCAGCCTATATGTGTGCCTGGGATTGCCCCAACACAGGAGCAGGACCTTGCACTTTTTTATTAGTATGCTATTCCTAAGATGCACACAGATAAGCACAGTCCCTGGTAACTCCTTATTGAACATTGTATTTTGGTATTTCCAGAGGAAACTGATTCCTTCATCAGCTGTAATCCCTTTAAACTCAGTTAAATCAGCTTATAGTAGCTCAGTTTGCATCTCCAAAGTCTTTGGCACTACATAACTTTTACACACTTTTTAAATCAGACTGGTCAGAAACATGGAATATACAACTACAGAAACAAAATCTGTGCACCCAACTTTTCTGAACAAACCCCACACTCTAAATACAAACCTTTGGTTTTATTGTTCTGTTAACAGAAAGAAATAAAATTCTAACACTGTCCTGTGGCACATGTAAAACATTACCTTGCACTTGCCTATGTAACTGCCCTCTGAAGACAGCAGGATGGCTCCTCGGTCAAAATTTCAAGAGCAAACATAGCTATGCAGAGCCACACTGTCTTAGGATGGTTTCCTTACTACTAAAGCACCCAGTGCAGTAAAATCATGTTCAGGTTTCAAATGTCCTTCTTCAACTGCAGCAGAAAACACTGCTTTTGATGAAGCATACTGGGAGTATGTACTGCCAGCAAAGCAGTGTGACACCTAAGTCAAAGTGGCATCCAAGTCTAAAAGAAACTCTCAGTATCACAGTATCACAGTATCACAGTATAACTAAGGTTGGAAAGGACCTCAAGGATCATCGAGTCCAACCTATCAACACAGACCCCATGACTAGACCATGGCACCAAGTGCCACGTCCAATCTCCTCTTGAACGCCTCCAGGGATGGTGACTCCACCACCTCCCTGGGCAGCACATTCCAATGACGAATGACTCGCTCTGTGAAGAACTTTCTCCTCACCTCGAGTCTAAACCTCCCCTGGTGCAGCTTGAGACTGTGTCCCCTTGTTCTGGTGCTGGTTGCCTGGGAGAAGAGACCAACCCCTTCCTGGCTACAACCACCTTTCAGGTAGTTGTAAAGGGCAATGAGGTCACCCCTGAGCCTCCTCTTCTCCAGGCTAAACAATCCCAGCTCCCTCAGCCTCTCCTCATAGGGCTTGTGTTCAAGGCCTCTCCCCAGCCTTGTTGCCCTTCTCTGGACACGTTCAAGTGTTTCGATGTCCTTCTTAAACTGAGGGGCCCAGAACTGGACACAGTACTCAAGGTGCGGCCTAACCAAAGCAGAGTACAGGGGCACAACGACTTCCCTGCTCCTGCTGGCCACACTATTCCTAATGCAGGCCAGGATGCCATTGGCCCTCTTGGCCACCTGGGCACACTGCTGGCTCATATTCAGGTGGCTGTCGATCAGCACCCCCAGGTCCCTCTCTGTCTGGGAGCTCTCCAGCCACTCCCACCCCAGCCTATAGCTCTGCATGGGATTGCCGTAGCCAAAGTGCAGCACTCGGCACTTGGACTTGTTGAATGCCATCCTGTTGGACTCTGCCCATCTGTCCAGTCGGTCAAGGTCCCTCTGCAGAGCCTTTCTACCCTCTAACTGACTAACATCTGCTCCTAACTTGGTGTCATCTGCAAACTTGCTGATGACTGACTCTACCCCCTTATCCAGATCATCAATGAATATGTTGAAGAGGACAGGGCCCAGCACTGATCCCTGGGGGACGCCACTGGTGACTGGCCACCAGCTGGATGTGGCACCATTCACCACCACTCTCTGGGCTCAGCCCTCCAGCCAATTCCTAACCCAGCACAGAGTGTAGTGGTCCAAGCCACGAGCTGACAGCTTAGCCAGCAGTCTGCTGTGGGGGATGGTGTCAAAGGCCTTGCTGAAGTCCAGGCAGACCACATCCACAGGCCTCCCCACGTCCACCAGACGGGTCACCTGATCATAGAAGGAGATCAGGTTGGAGAGGCAGGACCTGGAGAGTATTCACACAAGATATCCTATCTTGTATTAAGAAAACAATGAGAAGTCATTTAGACAAACATCATGCAAAAACCTTGTAGTTTTTCACACACACACACACAAAGGATTTTATTTACTTCTCAAAGATTCAAAGAGTATTTCTAAAAACTGTTGCCCACTCATTTCTGTGTTCTGGAAGTGCTCAAAGCCAGGTTGGATGGCAGCTTGAGCAACTGGTCTAGTAGGAGTTGTCCCTACCAATGCCAGGAGTGTTAGACTAGATGATTATTAAGGCCCCTTCCAACACAAAGCATTCTGTGATATGATTCTATGTAACAGAAAACCAAAGAATAAGTATTCCATTGATAACTCTGATCTAACTGCAGTCAACAGTCTGAGAATAGTCATTATTGCACCAGCTAATCTTAAAAGGTTTCCTGGGGCAATGACATGAGCCAGCAAAGTGCCTTTGCAGCAAAGGCCAGTGGTATCCTGGGCTGCACTGCAAGAAGCATTGCCAGCAGGTCAAGGAAGGTGATCCTTCCCCTCTGACTAGCACTGGTGAGGCCCCAGCTGGAGTGCTGGGTCCAGTTCTGATCTCCCCAGTACAACAGAGACATGGACATACTGGAGGGAGTCCAGAAATGTCCACAAAGATGATGAAGAGACTGAAGTATCTCCTATGAGGAAAGGCTGGGAGACTTAGGGCTACTCAACCTGGAGAAAAGAAGGCTCAGGGGAATCTCATCAATATCTATAAATAGCTGAAGAGAGGCTCTTTCTGGAGGTGCCCAGTGACAAAAGCAGAGGCAAAGGGCACACCCCAAAACACAGCAGGATCCCTCTGAACATGGAAATGCTTTCTCACTGAGGATGACTGAGCACTGGCATGATTTACCCAGGGTGGTTGTGGACTCTCTGTCCTTGAAGACATTCAGAAGCTGCCTGAAAATGGTCTGAGACAACTGACCCTTGGTGGGCCTGTTTGAGCAAGGGGATTGGACCAGAAGACCTCCAGAGATCCCTTCCAGCCCCAACAACTCTGTGAGTTTGTGACATGCCATAAGTACACAATTTCAAACTCTACAGTTCAGGCTTGAGCCCAAAATCACAGAATGGTGGAAGCTGGAAAGCACCTCTGGGGATCACCTAGTCCTAAAGCAGGGTCACCCAGAGTAGGTTGCCCAAAACCACAATGTCCAGATGGGTCTGGAATCTCTCCAGAGAAGGAGTCTCCATAATCTCTCTGGGCAGCTGGCTCCAGTACTATGGCACCCTCAATGTCAGGAAGTTTTTTCTCCTGTACAGATGGAACCTCTTGTTTCAGTTTGTGCCCACTGCCCCTTGTCCTGGTGCTGGGCACCAATGAAAAGAGTCTGTGTCCATCCTCTTGTCCCTCTTAGATACTGTTAAGCATTGAGAAGATCCCCTCTGAGTCTTCTTTTCTTCAGTCTACTGGAAAGAAAAAGAGAGGAACAAATGGAGAGAATGTGCACCTTTCCATGTTTGCAGAGGGCTCTGGATCAGACCACAGAGTAACAAGAACAACGTGTCTGTTATGCAGACCTTTTCTCTTCATATGAGGATACTATTGCATCCCTACACAACTGGTTTACAAGATGTAGATTATTGATTACATCTCTTAGTGACTGCACCATTTCCACCAGAACATCACCTGAATGGGGAAAACTCCTCCCTAACCACTGTCATCACCTATGGCTTTATTAGGGTTGCCCTCAAGAGTCCAGATGATGCAAGGGCAGAGGTTTAACCTGGTAACTGCTTGTTCTTGTCTCATAAAGCCTGGAAGTGTTGCAGCATGAATGAAGTGACTCTTACTGACGCAGCTGGGGACCAGCTGTGTCATTCTGGATCAAAGAAGTGACCAACTGACTCCATAGCAGTAGTGAGACAGCTGCAAAGCACCACTGAAGTCCAAAAGATTTAACTTTTTATTAATAGACATTTATGTCAGAAGGAATCTTCAGGAAACCTCCTCTTGAAGAGAATCTCTGTCTGCTTGAGCACAGAGCAACAAGCTATGGGGAAAAAGAGGTTGGAGGGCAACTGTGTCTCCTTCCAGGCTATCCTTGATCTGCATTTCTGAGAAGGGAATACACAGTTGTCTGAGATGGTATTTAAGAAATCTGAGTCAGGAGCTTAAAACTATGACAACATGTAAAGGAATAATTATATATCTAGTGAGAAAGGAATGTAGGAGGGAGGGATACTCTGTCTGGCTGCCAGCACCAGTGAGTAACAGCAAATGGCTCAAACTGGAAGGGCCTTCTCCTTAAAGAACCAGTTGGTCTCCTTTGTTTGGAGGATCCCTCAGCATTTTGCTGGTTTCAGTCTCTACAGGAATCTGCTCTGCACTGTCCATGGGTGTTGTCTGACTGATCAGATCCACTGGCTCCTGCTCCCTTCTGAGGCTTTGGGATTTACAGCTGAAAATGTCTCCTCTTTTGTTTATAGTTAGTCATCCTCTCACAGAAAGAAGGGGAAATTTCACAGGATAATCCTGCTTTTATTGAGCTGTTGCATACAAATGGACTGTCTTGTAGCTGCAATTCTCTTACCTCATGCACCTTTAGATCATTATACATCTTCATTTTTCATAGTAAGAGTGAAAAAAACCCCATCTGTTTATCCCTCAGAATAAATGGAAGGTTAGCATGAGAATTAAACACAATAAGCCAATACAGTCATGATTTTTATTTAATGACCATCTTTACTCTGGTGAGACATCATCTCAAATACTGCATCCAGTTCTGGTGTCCCAGTCATAAGAAGGACACAGAGCTGTTGGAGTGAGTCCATAGGAGATCCACAAAGATGATCCAAGGGTTGGAACACCTGCTATGAGGATAGGTTGAGGGAGCTGGGGTTGTTCAGCCTGGAGAAGAGAAAACTCTGGGGTGGGGGGCTTAAAGCCGCCTTCTAATACCTGAGGGGATCCTACAGAAGGCTGCAAAAGGACTTTTCATAAGGGTGTCTAGAGACAGGACAAGGGGGAATGCTTTGAAGCTGAGGGAGAGTTAGGTTTAGACTGGACCTTACAAAGAAGCTCTTCAGTACAAGGGTGGTGGAACTCTGGAATAGGTTGCCCAGGCAGGTTGTGGATGCCTCCTCTCTGGGGGTGTTCAAGGCCAGGCCAGATGAGGGCTTGAGCAGCTGACTCTAGCTGAAAGGTGTCCCTGCCCATGGCAGGGAGGTTGGAGTAGATGATCTCTAAAGTCCCTTCCAAACTGAGCCATTTTGTGAACACATTTTAACTTGCATTTCTTTCTTCTATGGAGAGATCGATTTTTCAAAATTCATATATTAGAGGTGGAGTTTTTTTTCCACAACAGTTCATGCTGATAACCTGATGACTCTTTCTGGCCTGTAAGCACCAGGGTCTTGTAAGAATAAAATGAAGTACAACCATGCAAAAGTAAACAGACAGAAATACTCTGTTTTTCCCAAGTGTTGTCTCTCATCCTTAAGTATTTGCTTACAAATCCAGGCATGGACAAGAAATTCCTCTTCCTTTTCACAACTTAAATGTTTTCCATTATGTTCAGTTTTAGGTGATCACTAGGTTCTTTTAAGTTTTGTCTACAAAACAGTCTCATGAGGTGCATGCACAATCTGACAGCATGAGGAAAGTTTTCAGAGAACACTCAGAGTTTTTCTATGCCTTCACAAAAGTGTCTGGGAACTGATTTTCCACCTTCGTGGGCGCTTATCCTTCCACTGGATAGAGTCTCCAGATGTCCTGTTGTACAGCATTTTTGGTTTTAGAATAGGAACTTACTCCCCTAGAGCAATAAGAAATGTGTTGTATTTCATAGAATCAGAGTCATAGAATGGTTTGGTTTGGAAGGGACCTCCAAAGCTCATATAGTCCAACCCCCTCTGCAGCAAGCAGGGGCATCCTCTACTAGATCATGTTGCCCACAGCCCTGTTGAGCCTCACCTTGAGTATCTCCAGGGATGAGGCCTCAATCACCTTCCTGGTGAACCTGTTCCAGTGTTCCACTACCCTCATTTCCTCTTTATCCAGCTCATATTACTCCCTGTAGCAGGAGGCATCCTGAAGACTCTGAGTTAAACTCATAGTCTGCTTTCCAACCATTTACTTTCAGGCAGGTAACACCTTTAAATGGCGCATCAGCATTGACTCTGCAATTCTGCAGCAGCCCTTCTGTTTTCTTTCTTTGAGATAAAAACCAAAAACTTGGAAAAGAAAGAATCCCACATCTTTCCCCCAGTTCCCTGAGCTCTTATTTTACATCTCCCATAAGAAAATGAACATTTGATTGTACCAGACTACGTATGACAGGGCTGAGCTGGAAGAGTTAAGATTGGGAGAGAGTGTAAATCTACTCCACATAACCTTTGAGTTTTCCTCCTCTCTGAGAGATGATTCAAGAGCTTCCAAATGGGACAGTCTGTAGTTATTAAACCATTCACAAAGGCTGCCCCTTTGAGTGACACTGGAAAGACTGGTTTTAGTGCTGCTGCTTTTGTTCTTCGCAATACCATTGGGAACAAGATGTAGAAATAAAGATAACTTTAGGCATTCTTCTGAACTGTTAATGTATTCTTAAGCATCTAATAGCTCTGTGGTCTTTGTTTTTTGTAAAGATTGTGTTAGCACACAGAAGATTTCATCATAACACGAGGAAAAACTTCTTTTCTGTGTGGCTGTCAGAGCACTGGAGCAGGCTGCCCAGAGAGGTTGTGGAGTCTCCTTCTTGGAAGAGATTAAAAACCTGCCTGAACATTGTGATCCTGGGCAACCTCCTCTGAGCAACCCTGCTTTAGCAGGGGGATTGGACTAGATAATCTTCAAAGCTCCCTTCCAAGCCCCACTATTCTGCTATTTGAGGATTCTGTTTGTATTCGCTGGACAAATTGTCTCCATCAATTGGAACCTAGTAAGTAAAGTAACTTAGGCAAACAATGACGGCTGATAGGAAGCAAAGAAACAAACAAAACCACAGACAAACATCACCCCCCCCCAAAATCCCAACAACAACAAAAACCCACCCAAACCACTCATACTACAGAAACCTTAAAGAAATCAGAAAACCCCAAAACACCTTGAGAGCAACTTAAGCAACAAACCCACAATGCAAAACTGAGCAGCAGGTAAGTTACTTTTGCTTTGTTCTAGAGAGATTTTGCAGCAGCAAGTTTGCTGATGACACCAAGCTGTGTGGTGCAGCAGACAGGCTGGAGGGAAGGGAGGCCATCCAGAGGGACCTTGACAGGCTGGAGAGCTGGGCACAAGCCAACCTCATGAGGTTCAACAAGAGCAAGGTGCAGGGTCCTGCATCTGGGTCGAGGCAATCCCAGGCACAAATACAGGCTGGGCAGTAACTGGCTGGAAAGCAGCCCTGAGGAGAGAGACTTCGGGGTGCTGGTGGACAAAAAGCTCAACAGGAGCTCTCAGTGCGCACTTGCAGCCCACAAAGCCAATCAGATCCTGGGCTGCATCAAGAGAAGTGTGGCCAGCAGGTGGAGGGAGGTGATCCTCCCCCTCTACTCAGCTCTGCTGAGACCCCACCTGGAGTACTGTGTCCAGTTCTGGAGCCCCTATTACAAGAGGGATGTGGAGGTGCTGGAACGTGTCCAGAGAAGGGCCACAAGGATGATCAGAGGGCTGGAGCACCTCTCCTATGAGGACAGACTGAAGGAGTTGGGGCTGTTCAGTCTGCAGAAGAGAAGGCTCCCAGGTGACCTTATTGTGGCCTTCCAGTATCTGAAGGGGGCCTACAGGAAGGCTGGGGAAGGACTTCTCAGGATCTCAGGTAGTGATGGGACTAGGGGGAATGGAATGAAGCTGGAGGTGGGGAGATTCAGGCTGGATGTGAGGAGGAAGTTCTTCACCATGAGAGTGGTGAAACCCTGGAATGGGTTGTCCAGGGAGGTGGTCGAGGCCCCGTCCCTGGAGGTGTTTAAGAGCAGGCTGGATGAGGCTCTGTCCAGCCTGCTCTAGTGTGGGGTGTCCCTGCCCATGGCAGGGGGGTTGGAACTAGATGATCCTTGTGGTCCCTTCCAACCCTGACTGATACTATGATACTATGATCTCTCTTTTTTTTTTTTCTCTCCTGATGACAACACAATCACAGAATGTGAGGGCTTGGAAGGGACCTTGGGAGAGACCTTCAACAATCACCTAGTCCAATCCCACTGACAGAGCAGGATGGCCTAGGGCAGGTCATACAGGAGCACACTACAATGAGTTAAAACATTTTATATGCTTATGACCAGTACTGCTAATAAAACCATCTTCCTCTCCATAGACTTCCCCACATGATGGTTTACATTCAAGTTAGAATAACAGAAATACAGAATAATTTAGGCTGTGTGGTGGGTTTAGGCTATGCCTTTAAAATCTAGCTGCAGATTTCGAGCAGAAAAGCAGAAAATTTATAAATAAATCACTATTGGGTGTAAAAAGGCAACCAAAAGATTATGCTAAACAAATCCATTGGGTAAATATCTAGAATAAGAGGAGCTGTACCATAACAATTCTTTCTCTTTTTCTCTTCCAATCTCCGGCTGTTTTGCTTTGCTTGGGAGAGACAGAATAAACCAGGTTGGAAGAGACCTTCAAGACCATCGCGTCCAACCTATCATCCAACACCACCTAATCAACTAACCCATGTAACCAAGCACCCTGTCAAGTCTCCTCCTGAACACCTCCAGTGATGGCGACTCCACCACCTCCCTGGGCAGTCCATTCCAATGGGCAATCACTCTCTCTGTGTAAAACTTCCTCCTGACCTCCAGCCTGAACCTCCCCTGGCGCAGCCTGAGACTGTGTCCTCTTGTTCTGGTGCTGGCTGCCTGGGAGAAGAGACCAACCTCTGCCTGTCTACAACCTCCCTTCAGGTAGTTGTAGAGAGCAGTAAGGTCACGCCTGAGTCTCCTCTTCTCCAGTCTAAGCAGCCCCAGCTCCCTCAGCCTCTCCTCATAGGGCTTGTGTTCCAAACCCCTCACCAACTTCGTTGCCCTTCTCTGGACTCGTTCCAGCAAGTCAACCTCCTTCCTAAACTGAGGGGCCCAGAACTGGACACAGGACTCGAGGTGTGGCCTAACCAGTGCAGTGTACAGGGGCAGAATGACCTCCCTGCTCCTGCTGGCCACACTGTTCTTGATGCAGGCCAGGATGCCATTGGCCCTCCTGTCTGCCTGGGCACACTGCAGGCTCATGTTCAGCCTATCATCAACCAGCACCCCCAGGTCCCTCTCTGCCTGGCTGCTCTCCAGCCACTCTGACCCCAGCCTGTAGCACTGCATGGGGTTGTTGTGGCCGATGTGCAGAACCCGGCACTTGGATGTGTTCAATCTCATGCTGGCTGGCCTTGGGTAAGTCTAACCCACTGCTTCTCTCCACTCCTCTCTCTCAGGACAGGGGGTGGGGGGGGCAGTGGAATGGTTTCCTTGGTCTTTTTGACCAGGGGAGGTTTGTCTGGTTTGCTAATTGTAAATACCTGTATTACCTTGTAAATACTGTATAGTTTGTACATACTGATTGCATTCCACTGTAGAGTGTAGGTTTTGCTTGTAAACACAGCTCATTTGCTTCTAACTGAGTTGTCTGGCTAAAAGTTAATGCTGGGGGAAAACTTCAACCCACCACATTACAGGCTGGAAAAGACCTTTAAGATGATGGAGTTGTTCACCTCTATCTCTGAGTTGTCACACCTATCAACTAGAGCTGCACACTTTGGCAGAACTCAAAATTAGTGTATTTGGTGCCATTTATCTCTTTTCCTTATTACTTTTTCTACATGTGCAGGAGTGGAATAGATTGGTTTCTCTTTTTAGCTGAGTTTCTCCACAAACAAAACCATGATTTTGGTACTGGAATGAGAAGCCAGAATGGCCTTGGTTGGCAAATCCTTAAGATGCACCATGCCTCCAGCTGACTTTCCTTCCACTAACCCATAAAGCAGGGAAAGCCTTTCAAAGGGATGAGGGATTGTAGGCTTTTTGGTCCTTTAGGTCTGGATGACTTTTGGTAGCATGCCACTGCTACCTGCCCACAGATAAAAGTATTTTTAAAGATACTGCCCTTTTTCCACCCCTTTTTTAAAAAGAAACGAGATAGAAAGCTGTGGAAATTTGTTTTGGATAGAGCATCCTCAGCTATTGAAGTCTGGTCAGTGAGATCCCGCAGATTTTTGTTTTCACATGCAGTGTGCAAGGATCCTCTCAGATACACAGTCTTCTGGAGATAAAGTAATAAAGAAGAGACCATGTGCAGAACTTTGTGTTACCTCCCCAGCCTTCAGGGAACAGAAAGAGATGCCCATTTATGAACACGACAGATCGCTGTGAAGAAGTGGATTCAGGAGACCTTGCTGACAAAACGTCTTTCACAGACACTGCTTCCAGCTTCATGCCCTCTGCTCAGATGTTCTGTGAGCTCAGCATTTTCAAAGGCTGCCCTTCAAGGCAGCCTGCATATTTTTGCAGAGGTCTCAGATGCCAGAGTAAGACACCAAAAGGGCCATAGCTCTTGACGCCCTGAAATCAGGCACAGGATTTGAGTAGCTGAATAGAACACCTGAAACTATGCTCCAAGATTTTGCCTAGAAATGAAACCTCACGCCAACATTAACTAAACCCAGAAATCTGTGCTTAAATCAAAGGATTCTTGAAGCTGAAGGTTACAATTTAGAATCCTTAAATATTTTTATCCATTAGATGTTACAGGAAGAAACCAATGAGGTTAGGGTCTTGTTTTCTATTAGGGCCTGAGGTTCAAAATGTTTGAGAACAGTGAAAAGTAACAAGCAGGGTGTGCACGTGTGTGTGTAAAAGCATGAAAGTGGGATCTGCTTTCTAAAGGTTCTGCAACTAGGATCATTGAGAGGGCCTGCAAACAAACTACCACCACCAAAACACAACAAAAAGGGAAAAAAAGAAAGAAAGAAAAGAAAGCACTAGCCTAGATGTCAACTACTGTGTATCTGCACTGCTCACACAATAGGCCCAGTGTTGTCAGTGGACACTGCCGATGTTCTTGGTCTCAAATTAGAGCAAGCAGCTGTTTTAGTGTACAGCTGAGCGTGACATAAGCCTGTGTAAACACTCTCCTCTACCACATTCTTCTCAGTGGATGAGGGTTGCATTTTTCCTCCCCTCATGTGGAATCACCCTCTCCCCAAAAGTTCAAAATAACTCTAAAATCCGTTCTGCCACTAGAAAGCAAACAAAAGATCGGAGGAACAACACGATTTGCCAGGTAGATGTGTGCATCATGCATCAAAACATCTACTTTTAAGGCTAGCAACCTTGACAGCATTCCACCAACACATTTTCCCTGTTCCTTGGAGCCTACATTTTCCAAGGTCAACGGGCTTGGCAGATCCCAAAGTCAGTTTGGATAGCAATGATAGGAAATCCCAACTTGTGGTGCCCATGTACAGGTTTAGTACAGAAAATAATCACAAAGCACAAAGAAAGGTACTGCAAGAATCAGCTGATTTGGTTTCACAAAGTTCCTTGCTGCCCTTACATTTTAAGGACTCAATCACTAAGGTTTATAAAAATGGAAACTTAAAAACTGCAAAACCAACACTGGTAAAATCTGAAAATCCTGGTAGAGCTGGAAATAAACTTCTCTTTCTCTCTTCTCCTGTACCTTCACTTTTAATATACTTTATGGGGCATCTAGAGGTCAGGCAGAGCAAGCTGAGAACATACTGCAACAAATGAGCAACAATTTCCTCAGTACCAAAGTGATTAAGTTGAAACCATGACACTGATTTGCATGAAAAGGCAGCTGACCTCCAGCTCATGACTTATTTTTAAACCAAATGAACTTTGAAGCTGCCAGACAAAGGCAGATAAATTGCCCTATCTTCCAATTTTCATTTCAAGCCAGTGGAGATGGGAGAACTCAGAGCAGAGCTGCCCAGCACCTTTTTGCTACAGCAGCGAGACAAACCCAGTGGTTGTGGACAACATCAGCCAACAAACAGAATTCCCAGAAAAGCTGCAGCAGAAACAACAGGTCACAGGGAATCACGGAATATACTTATTTGGAAGAAACCTTCAAGATCATCTAGTCCAACCTCTGACCCAGCACTGCAAGGGCAACAGTAAGTGCAAGGTCCACACATCGTTTAAACACCTCCAGGGATGATGACTCCATCTCTGCTCTGGGCAGACCATTCCAGTGTTTGGTAAGCCTCTCATAGTATCATAGTATCAGTCAGGGTTGGAAGGGACCACAAGGATCATCTAGTTCCAACCCCCCTGCCATGGGCAGGGACACCCCACACTAGATCAGCCTGGCCAGAGCCTCGTCCAGCCTGGGCTTAAACACCTCCAGGGACGGGGCCTCAACCACCTCCCTGGACAACCCATTCCAGGGTTTCACCACTCTCATGGGGAAGAACTTCCTCCTCACATCCAGCCTGAAACTCCCCACCTCCAGCTTCAATCCATTCCCCCTAGTCCTATCACTACCTGAGATCCTGAGAAGTCCTTCCCCAGCCTTCCTGTAGGCCCCCTTCAGATACTGGAAGGCCACAATGAGGTCACCTCGGAGCCTTCTCTTCTGCAGACTGAACAGCCCCAACTCCTTCAGTCTGTCCTCATAGGAGAGGTGCTCCAGCCCTCTGATCATCCTTGTGGCCCTTCTCAGTGAAGGTGTATTTCCTAATACCCAGCCTGAACCTCCCCTGACACAGCTTGTAACCTATTCCACTAGTCCTGCCACTTGCCACTAAGGAGAAGAGGGTGCCCCCTCCTTGCTCTAACCTCTTTCAAGGCATTTGTAAAGAGTGAGTCTCCCCTGAGACTTCTTTTCTCCAGACTGAACAACCCCAGCTCCCAGCCACTCCTTGCAGGACATGTGCTCTAGGCACCTTGCCAAGGAGGAAAATGTTAAAGCAGAGAGTTTAATGCTTAATTCTGACCCTTACCTTCACATTCTACCTCCTTGAACACACTGTCCCTCAAAGAAGGACTTCTCTACTGTTCTGGCCCTATAAAACTGTGCACCTTACTTCTTGGGGAGTTGTCTTCAGGTTGTGAAGGATGGTGACCCACAGCTACACAACAGTTAAGGATGATAAAAGAAACAAGTGCTTGCAATGGAAAAGAGTTTCGGCTATACTACCTGAAACAGAGGAGTAACTCTGACACAAATGAACATCTTGTCTTTCTGTTGTCATCTTGTGTCAATGCCACCCTGACCACTTCACTGGCTTACTTGGCTCTTGGACAACTGGGATACACACAACTCTGTTGTAACAGTTCAAGCAGCTGCTAATCTAGATGCTTTTTGTTGATGATTCAATCCATATAGCTTGGAAGTTGTTTCATCTCTGTCACCAAGTTCAAGAAAATAAATAAACCAAGAGCCCAAACTCTATGAGTTGTTCAAGCTGTAGCTGTAAGTTAAGGTTAGAACAAAAAAATACATGCAGGTGGCATACTGCTTTAGAATTTTTGGTTCTGTTATACTCTGACTTGAGAGTGATAGCTTGGACTTGATCTTAAAGGTCTCTTCCAACCAAAACACCTCTATGATTCTATGATCTGCATTATACGTAGCTGTATTTTCTCTGCAAGAGCAATCTTGATCAATCTCATTGGTTAAAGATGCACCAAAGCCTATCATCTTACAAGGAGACATATTTCTGGCATAAACAAGGTACTGGCATAGAATCACAGAGAAATTTCTGTTGGAAGGGGTCACAGAATCACAGAAACGTTCAGGCTGGAAAAGACCCTCGGGATCTGGGATCACCAAGTCCAAGCGATAACCCTACTCTACAAGGTTCACCCCTAAACCTATCCCCAAGCACCACATCCAAAGGAACTTTAAACACATGCAGGGTTGATGACTCAACCACCTCCCTGGGCAGCCCATTAGAATAGAATAGAATAGAATAGAATAGAATAGAATAGAATAGAATAGAATAGAATAGAATAGAATAGAACAGAACAGAACAGAACAGGTTGGAAAAGACCTTTGAGATCATTGAGTCCAACCTCTCATCCAACACTATCTAATCAACTAAACCATGGCACCAAGTGCCCCATCCAGTCTCTTCCTAAACACCTCCAGTGATGGTGACTCCACCACCTTTCCAATGCCTGAGCACTCTTTCCATGAATATTTTTTTCCTAATGTCCATTCTAAACCCACCCAGTTGCAGCTTGAGGCTGTTCCCTCTTGTTCTAATCACCTGTGAGAAGAGACCAGGTAATTAGTCTCTGGATCATCCAGTCCAACCTCCTGCTCAAAGCAGGGCTCATGTCACATTTACAGTGGGATGCTCAGGACCTTGTCCTGCTGAGTTTTGAAAGGATGGAGAGGCAACACCTTCCCTGGAAACCTGCTCATGTCTGGCAACTGTGAATTCCTTTATGTCCAACATGTCCTTCCTTTGTTGCAGGCTGTTATCTCTTGTCTCATCACTGTGCACCTCTGAAAGGTCTGTCTCTGTTTCTCTAACCCCCCATCTCCCTTAAGTGAGGGCTGACCATTATAAAATACAGCCTTAGCCTTCTATTTCACAGGCTAAACAAGATCATTTTCCTCAGCATCTCCTCACAGGCCATGTGCTTCACCTCCAAAACCTTGTTAGCGGTTCCTCCCCTAGACTCACTGCCATTTTCTGTCATTTCTGGGTGGGTGGACACATGCCCTAGATGCAGTCTCAGGACTGTGAAGAGGGCAATAATCCCTTCTCCTGACTGCTGACACTCTTCCTAATGCAATACAGCACACATGAGACCCTGCTGACTCATGCTTAACGTGGAATCATAGAAGCATATAATGTTAGAGGTTGGAGACATCTAGTCCAACCCCCTGCCAACGCAGGGTCACTGAGGGCAGGTCACACAGAAACGTAATTGGATGGGTTTTGAATGTCTCCAGAGAAGGAGACTCCACAACCTCTCTGGGCAGCCTGTTCTAGTGCTCTCTGTGTTGAGGTGGAACTTTCTTGTGTTACAGCTAGTACCCAGTGTTCCTTGTCCTATTACTGGGAACTATCAAAAAGAACCTGGCACCTACATCTTGACATCCACCTCTCAGGCATTTGTAGACGTTAATAAGTTCCCTCTTATCTTTCTCTTCTCCAGACTGAACACCCCAAGTTCTCTCAGTCTCTCTTCATAGGAGAGATGTTCAAGTCCCTTCATCATCCTCATAGCTCTCCATTGGACTCTCTCCAGTAGATCCCTGCTCTCTTGAATTGGGGAACCCAAAACTGGATATAGTATTCCAGGTGTGGTCTGGAGCTGCTACTCGGTGAGCTGGTCCCCTGCTCACAGTGATGCTCAAGGTTATTTTTCTCCCAGGCACTGCACATAGCAATTTGCTGAATTCTTAGGTGTTTCTGGCCAAGCTTCTTGTGAATGGCAGTGCTGCCTCCAGGCAAATGGCGTTCCAGAGAATACCAGCCAAACATCCTTTCAAGTCAGCTGGTTCACCCACCCTGCAGCTCCCGCAGTGAATTCAGCTCACTATCTAGTTTGGATGAAGCTGAGTTGTTGTAAAATGCTGGAGCACAACTATGGTAGCACCACCAGTTGAAGAAGGCTGCTGCTGGCCATCATTTAGATTTATGCTACTGACCTCCCAGACAGAAGAATATTGGACACTTAAAGGTTAGTTTGAACATTTCTGTATGAAGCATGTATTACACACAGGTAAAATCCTAAGGAGTCATGAAAAGTCTCACCACAATAAATAAAATCAAAAGGCCTGGCAACTAGGAAGTGAAGAGGTGGCTCAAGAGAGACTAGAAAACAGTTCTTGTAGTCATGAAACTCTTTTCTCCCATCTGATATTTATGCTACACATGCAAGTCCATGCATTATTTCTACCCTCTGAATTTCAAGGCACACAGACAGCAATAATTAAGTCACCCAGATTGTAAAGGCAGATAAACTATTTCTTTTTAGATACTCTTCAGACATCTGCAGGCAGTTACCAGAGGAGGTGATTGGTTTTTGTTCTTTTTCCCCTATAAATCGGATTGTTTGCCTCAAGCACACAGAGAGAAGTTTTACACTAAAAAAATTACAAGACTGTCTAAAAGCAACAGTGGAGAAGAAATTGTTCTGCCTGGTGAAACCAGGGAACCTGCAGCACAATTCCATGGGGCCAGCTCCAGCATCACCTGCCAAGTCAGCCACTCGCACAGACTGGCAACTAGCAAGCGTGAGACACAGCCAGTTGGCTTTGGCGGAATATTTATGGAGGATGCAGAGGCTTATTTACTGAATAATCTGGAGACCATCTGGTGGTATCCAGTGACAAGAACACTGAGCCGAAAGTGGAAAAGCCTGAGCTCTATTTCTGGCTCTGCCAACAACTCTCTGTGACCTCTGGTGGCTCAGTTTCTCCAGATACAAACTAGGAAAAAACCCTTACTGTCATCGTTAGGAAATGTTGAGGTACTTCAGTAAGAATCATCATTGATCACTGCTATTAGTATTTTAGGATATCAGATCGTTTCAGAGGTAACTGCTGGAATATTATTTTGAAGCTGAGTTTTCCATCTGTATTAACAAAAAGATGATACCCATCTCAATGGTGGTAGCACATGATTTGGGGTTAAGGTAAGAAGTTTCCCCAAGAATTCCAAACCAAACTGGACACTTTCCTGCACTGTGCCATTTCCAAAATAATGATGGCTTTAATCATCTTTCTTTAGAAGAAAATGCACATCAGTCAGAAGAAGCAAAACTCTATGCTTTATTTAGAATAAACTTTATTTAGAATAAACCAAACCAGGTTGGAAGAGACCTTCAAGGTCATCGCGTCCAACCCATCAACCAATCCAACCCACCCAAACAGCTAACCCATGGCACCAAGCACCCCATCAAGTCTCCTCCTGAACACCTCCAATGACGGCGACTCCACCACCTCCCCGGGCAGCCCATTCCAATGGGCAATCACTCTCTCTGTATAGAACTTCTTCCTAATATCCAACCTGAACCTCCCCTGGCGCAGCCTGAGACTGTGTCCTCTTGTTCTGGTACTGGGTGCCTGGGAGAAGAGACCATCATCTGCCTGTCTACAACCTCCCTTCAGGTAGTTGTAGAGAGTGATAAGGTCACCCCTGAGTTTCCTCTTCTCCAGGCTGAGCAACCCCAGCTCCCTCGGTCTTTCCTCATAGGGCTTGTGTTCCAAACCCCTCACCAACTTTGTTGCTCTTCTCTGGACTCGTTCCAGCAAGTCAAAATCCTTCCTAAACTGAGGGGCCCAGAACTGGACACAGTACTCGAGGTGTATACATCTTACAGGACCTTCCACACCCCCAGTGTAATGTTCACTACCATAACTGAGCTGAGAAAAGGATGATCTAAAATATTTTTGCGTTCTGAACTCATTACTATCTTGCTGAACCTTTAATCATCTGTAGGGGATGGGAGCAACTGAGTAACTAGATCCTATCCCTTCACCACCAATCTACTCTGTTCAGAAGTCCAAATACTTTCTGACTGACAGTAGGTCTTTCAGGGAGGCTTTCTTAAGATATATTGCTAAACTTGCTTTCTTTTCTCCAAATTCCATTGACATTTTGCAGTGGAGATAATGTAAAATCACCCCACTGAGGAACAGCAGCTCTTTCAGATCATCTCTGGATGACTAAAAACTATCAGTAATCTGGTTCCTAAATCAAAATGAAAAGTTCTGCTGCAAGTGAAAACCTGCTATCCCTATTGAAAGAGCTTTGCTGGATTCTCCCATAACACAGTGGAAGGAGTGAGCTTCCAGCTACCAGGAGGATTCCCACAAAACCAGAGCCCAGACACCTCCCACTTTCTTCTCACAGAGCTGGTCACCCTTGTCTAATCTCCTTAAGTCATCTGGTGTCTCACTGGGGAAGTGCTATCTAGGACAAAGAAATCTGTAGGGATGCTGGCAAGAGGGGAAGATGAATCTTGTGACTGAGCGCATCGGGGCTGGACTGCTCAGGAGAATGATGATGAAGTGGAGGAGCTCTATTTTTAATGGGGGAGCAGGAAAGGGGAGGAAAGTGAGGAGGAGAGCAGACTTCCCTTTGTGGGGAGGGAGAGGAAGAGAGAGGGGCAGGAAGACATGCACAGATACACCAATCAATAACCAAACACCTAACAATGAAGTTTCAATTTAAACACCAAGTTATTTTTTCAACAGTGCTCCTGTATAGGATAGTTCCAAACTATGACCTTTCTTTGCTGATGCTGGAAGGGATCCCAGATATTTCAGGCAGAAGTTGGCTCTTCAGGTAAGCAGATTAACTTTTATGTAGCATGTAAGATTTTCCAGACAACGTGTGGACTGGAAAAAGGCTTTTGTCGACATCCATGTTTCTTAGGAAGTAGAATAAAAATAGCCAGAAGCTGTAGCAACTAAAGGGAGTCTGGGAAAGTCAGCACTAGCCTTCCATAATAAAACCAAGGAATACTGTTTGGAAAGCATTTCAATGGGAGAACTACACAAGTGTATAAAAGAGAATCTATTTTCTTGTGCTGCAATCACACTACTGCCTGAACCTGCACGATACTACATGTTTTACAATGCATGAATCCTGAAATCTTAGGCATGGAATAATAAAATCTGGCAGGATATACTTACAAACCCTTCAGGCAGCTTTAGAGTTCCACCAACCCTGCTGACAGGGGATCACGAAGGGGCAAAGTCCTTTATTATTCGCTCAGTGGACTGAATAAAAACTATGAGGTAAAAGAACGTCACTAAGAGGTTAGTTGAGATAAGAAAATATTTTTAAGCCACCTGCCTGCTTGCATCCTTTTTCTGAAGGACCTTCACAGCTCACATTTTAAAGCCTGTTTATCCTACTCTATTTTGTATACATGACACAGAAGAAGACTGTCATTTTCCTTAATATGATCTTAGGATCACATCTTCTGTCATTCAGTGCTGTTAACTACTTTCTACGTATTAGAGAATCAGATTCTTCTGTCAACTATTTTCTATCTGTTTTCAACTCTGCTACACTAAGATGAGAGCAATGGATTTTTATTGTCTGGTTGGATTCATAGATTCACACAACACAGGTTGGAAGGGACTTCAAGGATCATCTAGTCCAAACTTTCAGGGTAAGAATATAGTTTAACTGAGATGGCCCTGCACCCTGAATGTGTAAATCCAACACCATGTTTTGGGAAATAACTAGGTACCACAAGAAAACAATGCTACAAATTATTATCACTTACTCTGGATATACTATAAAGGCCCAGACATACACAAACTAGACTTTTCCTTTTCCCATCTCTTAGTTCAGTTGAAATTTCAGTGCTTGCCTTGAAAAATGAACACACTCCTGATATTCATGGGATTTTGTGAAGTTAGCAACAGTGCTGAAGAAACAAAGACTCTAAGCTGTTCTCTTCAGGTTTTCTCACATTTTAAATCAATCTTTTGTGGCTTACACTGAATGTTTCTAGAGTAAAGTTTGTCTGTAAGAAAGTTAAAGGCTATGGAATGGAAAGTGAAATGACACCTGCAGCTTTTAATGAAGAGCTGTGATGTTTGAAGAACACATACCTGCTAACTATCTAGCTATGAACTGAGTAATCTCATCTCAGCATTCATTAAGTGTTCAGCAATCTGAAAAGCACTGCATGGCTCGTGTCTTATCTGCAGCAAGGGGAAGCAGAGCTCTGTTGTAATTAGCTGAACCCCAGCCATATCGGGTTACACTTGTTTGTAAAAAGGGCTATTTGCTGTCGGGTACAAAAGAATGTTCTAATACTACAGAACAACAATGAGAAGGTAGTACTTCAGGCACTAAACCAAGTTTCTAAAGGCTGTTCAATACACTAACACCACCAAACAGTCAGTTCCATGCAGGATGGAAGATGGAGAGCATTCCTGCCATCAGGAACTCTCCTTCTGTGAATTCCCCTCCAGCAACAGCAACTTTCCCCTACTTTTAACAGCATGGAGTGAAAGTGATGGCTGCGCAGCCCTGCCACCCACAGCCTGTTTGGTCAGGCCAGGACAAGGATGGATTCCAACTCTATGAAACAGAACTATGACAGTGTGTCTTTCTGAGAGTAAATGGAGCTCAGGACATTGATCAGTTTGGGCACAGCCTTCCAATTATAAGACATGAAAAGATCATGGAATTGTTTTGGCTGGAAAAGACCTTAAAAATCATTGAGTCCAACCACTGCCTAACTCTGCCAAGGCTGGTGCTACATCATATCCCTCAGCATCTTTTAAACACCTCCAGGGATGGGGGTTCAATCACCTCCCTCAGGAGCCTGTTCCTGCTTGAGACCCCTTTCAGTGAAGAAGCTTCTTCTAATCTCCAACCTAAAGCTCCCCTGCTACAACTTGAAGCCATTTCTTCCTGTCCTATCACTTGTTACTTGGGAGAAGAGACCTCACTCCAACCTCCTTCCAGGTAGTTGTAGAGAGCAAGAAGGCCTCCCCTCAGCCTCCTCTTCTCCAGACTATCTGTTCTCCATCCTTTCAGTGTTTAAATTTTTTTAAAGGGATACTTAATTAAAATACAGCCTCATGAAGTTCAGCCTGGCCAAGCATAAGGTTAGGGAAATCCCAGCCAAAAATATAGGCTGGGAAAGAAGTGGCTTGAGAGCAGGCTCAAGGAGACTGACTTGGGGGGTGTCAGTTGATGAGCCACAACGGTCGCTTGCAGCCCAGAAGGTCAACTGTGTTCTGGGCTGCATCGTATGACCAGCAGGATGAGAGGTGATTTTGCCCCGCTGCTCTGCTCTCTGAGACCCCACCTGGAGTAGTGCATCCAGATCTAGTGCCTCCAGCATAAGAAGGACATCAAACTGCTAGAGAAGGTCCAGAGGAAGGCCACAAAGGTGATCAGAGGGCTGGAGCACCTCCCCTATGGGGACAGGCTGAGAGAGCTGGGGCTGTTCAGCTTAGAGAAGAGAAGGCTCTTGAGAGACCTTCCAGTACCTGAAGGGGGCCTACAAGAGAGCCAGGAAGGGACTTTTTACAGGGGCTTGTAGTGATAGGATGAGCGCACACGGACTGAAGCTTGAGGAGGGCAGATTTAGACTGGATATTAGAAAGCGTTTTTTTACACTGAGGATGGAGAGGCACTGGAACAGGTTGACAAGCAAGGTCATGGATGCCCCCTCCTTGGAGGTGTTCAAGGCCAAGCTGACTGGTTCAAGGCCGCCCTGATCTAGTGGAAGGTGTCCCTGACAATGGTAGATGGTTGGAACTAGATGATTTTTAAGGTCCCTTCCAACCCAACCCATTCTATGAATCTATGAAATCAGTCATGTAAAAGTTGAATGTGCAATGCTTCTGCAAATCAGTACTGCACACTGTGCCCAGCTGGCAAGAGAGAGATCAAGGTATATTATGCTTAACTAAGAAACCCATATGAAAAAAATGGAAGAAGTGAGCTGAAAGCACAACCTGGCAAAACAAACAGCTTGCAAGTTGCTCAGAAGAACAAAGAGATACATTGAGGACACAAGATTCACTTTTATACAAAACACTATCCAGAAGACACTGCACATCTAGCCAAGGCTTAGGCAGGTGACTGGGGCAATGCTACCCCTGACATCCTGCCATGGGGTCCATCACCCTGCTGCTTGGTTTGCAAGAATTCATTCACTTAAACTTTTTATGAGCAGTAGATCTTCCACTCCTCTTTGGGAAGGAAAAATACTATGCAGCACTCTGTGGTCCTTAAAACATACAGTGTATCCAAGGGGAAAGGTTATCTGCAGCCATAAGCATAAAATGTAAATGTTATTTTAACTTGCAGTTGTATCTCTGCTGCAATGTGTTCTGTCTCCTCAGCTTGTCTTCCTAAGGAAAGGAGACTTATGCTTGGAGTTTTGCCAAGGAAGGTTGGACCAGATGATTCTTGAAGTCCCTTCCAACCCTGTATTCAATGATTCTATGATATGCTGTCAAACTATGTTTGACAGCCAGCCAATGCCTTCTACCTAACTATGCCAACCATTGGTCAGTTCCAGCCAAAGGCCACAAAAAGGTTGAGGACTCAAAGAAGAACTCAAAGTCTAGCAAGACTGTCATTGGCTGGAGGAACGAGCTGGCTCAACTCCTACCTGAAAGGAAGTCTTTGCATGATCTCAGCAAGGCACCTGGTTTTGCTGGATTAGCTGATGACCCATACACATGGTCTGACAAGCTAAATCAACTCTTCTTAAAAGGTTCCCTGAAATCCACAACCTCTTGCCTAGCTGGAAGGGGACTGGGACTGCCCTGAGGAAAATCAAGCACCAGGAGATCTGAAGGAGAAACAGGCTGTGTATCATCACAGGAGAAGCTGGCTGGGCATTTAAAATACATCCATTGGCAACCAGATTTTAGCAGGCCCATTACTTATGGAACAAAACACAACCCACAGGACTGAGAACAACCCTTCAGAGCTCCTGGTGAAGATCCAAAAGCACATTATGCCAGGCACATTCCCCATTCTGCCCCAGCTAAGAAGATAGGTAGGAGAATGAGTGGTGGAAACAAGATTAAGTTACTTGCTAGAATCACACAAGAGATTAGTGCTGACTGCCAAAGTGTGTCTCTTTTTCCAACTGGGGATTAGCTGCTGCCTCAAAGCGTAGCTCCAATGATGGTACTATGTACCAAGGGTGGCAATACAAACTCACACTAGCTCATTTGTTGAGAAGCTAAACATCAGTCTGCAATGTGCACCCAGAAAGCTAACCAAATCCTGGGCTGCACCCAAAGCAGCATGGCCAGCAGGTTGAGGGATGGGATTCTGCTCCTATACCCAACTCTGGTAAGAACCCACCTACAGTGCTGGGTTCAGCTCTGGAGTCCTCAGTAGAAGTCCTCAACATGAACCTGTTGCAGTGGGGCCAGGGGAGGCCACAAAAATATCAGAGGGTTGGAACCCCTCTGCTGTGAGGACAGGCTGAGAGAGTTTGGGTTGTTCAGCCTAGAGAAGAGGAGGGTCTGGGAAGACCTCACTGTGGCCTTCCAGTACTTGAAGGGGGCCTCCAGGATAGCTGGAAAGGGATGAAGGCATGTAGTGGTAAGAGAAGGAGTAATGGTTTTAAAGTAGACGAATCTACATTTATATTATACATGAGGAAGAAATTCTTCTCCACAAGAGTGGTGAGGCTCTGGGACAGGTTACCCAGAAAAGCTGTGGAGGCTCCAAGCCTGGAAGCGTTCAAAACCTGGTTGGATGGGGCCTTGAGCAACCTGGTCTAGGGGTTGGACCCAGATGATTCCAAGCCAAACCATTCTATGATTCTATGATCATACTCATAGACAGCTTAGTGAGTGATTGCACATGATACAGCAATATTATGTAACAGGTGCTATGCAAAACTATACTATGTAAAACCTGCAGAACCCTTCCCTCAACGGACAGAAACTTTGCCAGCAGCTTTAGCAAACCTCAGCACACGCTAACTCCTTCGGCTGACTGCTCAACAGAGACTTCGGTAATCAAAGACATAAACATGGCAGTGCAAGATAAAGTCAAGATTAGATTTGAATTGGATTTCTAAACCAAAGTACCCACCAGAGAGACACCAGACTTACTGCTACACTGTCCAATGTGTTTTACAACTGCTTTCACGGCAGCAAACATTTGTTAACCGGAGAGAATGTTCCCATCTCATGAAAACACATCTTTGTTTTAGAGGTTGATCCTTTGAAGAGTCCAGAAGACAATATTCATTTCCAGCTTGCCCTCAGAAGTCAATTCATAAAGATAATCAGAAAGAGTCAGAAATTAAAACTTACTCCAAATGACCATGGCTTGCCATTGCCACCAGGCACTAAAATTTTCAAGGTATGGGGCAAGAGAAAACCAGAATGGTAAAAATAGGAAAATGATGGTTTTTATATATACATATATATATATATATATATATATATATATATATAAAAGGGCTGTCTAATCTACAGAACAACTAATAATTTTTAAGCCTACAATTGCATTGAGAGGAAAGTTAAAGTCAGATGTTACTCAGTTCCATATCACATTTAAGGACATCAGTTCACAGCCAGCTGCTTTTCAGTGTTTTCTTCTGACACACGGGGTGTAAAGAAGCATCTCTAACATTCATCCACCAGAACAGTGTCATTTCTTGACTAACTAAAAGCATGAGTGGCTGTGTGCACATTTGGGTGTGATTTCTTTTTCTACCATCACTGCCTGCTGTTTGTCTGCTTTTAAGCTCTTTATTATCTGTTTTTTTAATACATTTTGATACTCTTACACAGACACAGGTGGCGCTTCCAGCTCCTAAATGACCTGCAGTGCAATTTACTGTAGAGTGCACTGTACAAAGTTCTTTGGTATCCACAGGAACAGTTACCAACTGATGTGAACTTCCTTCCCTAAAGAGCTTGTTTTGAACAACAAACTACTCCAGGGGGAAATACATTATCTTGTCTAATCAAATGTTGGGGTGAAGCTCATTTCATTCCAGGGTTTTACTATGTGTTGTGGAAATGTGTGTAACAGTGACCTTTAATTAAATCTAAACCCTTAAAGGAAGACAATAAATGCTGAGCAGTCCAGACTGCAGATACTAAAGCAATGTTTAAATGCTTTAAAGAATTAATCAAAATCTCCACTTTTTAAAGTGAATATGTTCTCCAAGACATTTGCTTTCATACAGTCTGTATGGAAGGAAGAAGCAGTGGTTATTCTTACTTTGTCCAGTCAGCTTTACCATGCAGATGTTAAGCGTGCCACCTGACACACTGTTTGTATAATCAACATGCTTCCTTTTATTCAAGTGTATTTATTCAGTGTTTTCTGATCAGCTCGAAGTGTTCCACACTGAGAAATATGTCCTTTAGACAGAAAAACACTCGACAGGACAGCATCACATACATGCAGGGCAAAAGTTCATTTTTTTGCATCAGAGAGCTTGTGTCAGGTGAAAATACAGCTTGGCCTCTCAGGGTGTCTCCCCAGGTGGCATGGAGCAGAAGCTGCCAAGCCATACTGAGAAGACAGCTTTGGGAGAGTCGCCTCCCCAGGTCTCACAGGGGAAGGAAAGGACAAGTCAAGGGAAGGAAGGAAAGGAGAGGAAATCAAGGGAGATACAGGGACACCTTCTTCAGCATCCTCTTTCCTTCACCTCGACCATCCTGCAGCAGATGTCCCTAGAGAGGAGAAGAGAGGATCTAGCCTGCCCACAGAGTTTGGACAGCAGAGAAGGAAAGTCTTGCTGACACTGTGAAAAACACTAACAGAGAAGGAATATTCTGGTGAATTATTCAAGTGTGTATTGCTGATTATGTGTATCCAGGAAAAAAACAAATCCCACAGAGTTCCTGTGGATAAACAGATATTGATACTGAAATTCCTATCCCTCCTTTCAGACAATAAATGTCTCTATAAATTCAACAAGCACTCTAAAAAACAACAGCTCAAAAACTGGCTCAATACTCAGGTGTTTCTGTACTTTTTTTACAGTCAGTACCTTACACATGCACACAAGGTATAAAGCTACTGGCAAGTCAGAATAAATCCATTCAACCCCAAACCAATACTCCAGGGTTTCTTTTGCAATTGATACAAAACAGTGGTGGTGTTACATCCCTGGCATGTTCTCTGCCTGGAAAGTGAAGAGACACAAGTTGAAGGTTGATATAATCCAATCCACCAAAGCTGCATCTTTCAACATATCTGTATTGTAAAGTATTTAAAATGGTTCCTAATGATTCAGTTCTAGGTCCTCTTTTGTTTGGTTTGGATGTATTCTTGACACTCCTACACTCCTTCGTGTAAATGGGAAAACAAACTAGGGATGTCTCTTCTTCTTCTCCTAGCTGTTAATTTTGTAGCTCTAGTTGGCTGCAGGTGAAATCTTGATGTTGGCTGGTTTCAAATCACCTTTTCTATCGACCACTTTGCAAAGCTTCTTGGAAACTTAGTCTGATGTTGCAGAACAAAAACCATAACAAAACCTGCTTAAATCAAACTCTTCATTTTGAGCTAAATGTGATTTATTTTTTTTCTTGAAATATCTATCTTGAAGAATAAAGTAACAAATCTAGTGGAAGATGTCCCTGCCCGTGGCAGGGGGTCAGAACTAGATGATCCTGAGGATCCCTTCCACCCTGAACCATGACTATTGGCTCCTATAGCTGTATCAATGTAGCAATTTTGAACCCTTTTTTTTTTTTTTGGTGCGTATTTATATTTTCCTCACTTTGTGTTTAGACACAGCTGGAGGGTAATTTCATTCTCAAGATGCTTGACTCGTTTTTCTTTCAACAAAGCTGGTGACAAACATGTTCACACTGGTATTGCACTTCACATAGTAAAAAAAAACAGAAGAGTGAACTTCCTTTCCCTGTGTCTCTTTACATGCTCAGGAAGCATCACCAGGACATTTTCCTTGTGATAACAGAGCATTTGGACTGTAGAGGCATGAACATGGAAACAAAGGTGAAAGAATGGCAGCAGTGCAAATTAAACAAATTACAGCTACTGCTAGATGCAGAGGAGCATTCAGCCTGTTTCCATGCAGCACTCCTGGTTCAAGCATTCAGTTAAGATGGTGTCTGCATTTTTGTACAGATGGATGCATCCTCTTTCCATTTTTTTTTAGATTATATAAATCCAGATTGAAACACAAAGGTTTTATTTCTTCCTCTCCATTGTTTTCTTCCATGAGAAAAAGATATGGAATCATTTAATGCTTGAGCTAATACAGGCACAGACACTAGATGCTGTACTCAAACACTTTTAGCAGGAGTTGAAAAGTTCAATGGAAAAGCTTCAGTGGACTTTATGGAGGTAAAACATTAGAGCACATCATATTTGCTCTTGATTCATCTCCTGAACAACACAATTTAGCTTAGCTAAAATCTGAATTGACCCTCAGGCTTTTAAAATGCATACATTACACACAAGTGTGCCTTTCAGCACCTCCTATCTTGTGAAACTTCAGGAGTTTCATTGCTGGGAGTGTGCCCTTGCTCTTTCTGACACTCCCGTTGCAAGCAATTTCTCCTCCAGCCATCTGTGGGCTCCCTCACATTATCAGCTAACAGCTTAGACAAGGACAAGCTGATAGAAATTAGTTGTTGATACTCTACTTGTAGGAATTTCTCCTAGCTTACAGACACAAGACCATTATGCGTTCTGGCAAGAACGGCAATGTGCTCTCATGCTCATGATGGTGCCACTGGAAATACTGAATCGTGGCTACTAGGGGACTCTTACTGGCACACAAGGCAAAACTTTCACCTGAACAACACATCTGATTTGTGGTGGGTAGTTTTGTTGCTGTGTTTTTGGGGTTGTTAGGTTTTTTCTTCTCTTCCCCCTCCCCTCCCCATTAATATAGTTGTGTTTTGGTTTGAGGTGTTTTGTTTTGGTTTTTACATTGACATAGCGCTGATTGGGATGTGCTGGAAAGTAATCCCTTCTGGTGATGACTTCTTCAACCTCAAATAAAGAAGGCTTCTGAAGGCTTACACCAGAGGTCTTTCTAGCCCACCATCCTTTTTTTCCAGCAGTGGATACCCAACAAGAGATGGGCAAGCACAGGACAAGCACATATAACTAAGCTTTACCTCAAACAGCTCTTTAAGACTTCTTCTCAAGAACCTGAGCCAAACAGGGTTTCTACACAATCAGGAGCCCTCAGATGATAGCTGATATCTGAAGTTGTCCCACCTTCCCTGAAAGCCATGGAAACCTGTTAAAACAGCTTCAATTCTACATACTGTTGCTGACATGCACTGGAACAATGCTCCATTATTTTGTCATCTAAAAGTAAGGGAAAACTTCTTTCCTGTGAGGGGGCAGGAGCCCTGCAGCAGGCAGCCCAGAGAGCTTGTGGAGTCTCCTTCTCTGGAGAGATTCCAAACCCATATGAACAGACCTGATCCTGTGCAACCTGCTCCAGCAGATGGTTTGGACTAGATGATCTCCAGAGGTCCCTTCAACCTCCATCATTCTGTGACTCTTCCTTTACACCCACAGGAACACCATTACCCTGGCTCATCCAATAGCACAGGAACATGTAAACTGAATTTAAATGTATCTGTCTTTAGGTACCCTCCCCTGCTACATCTTTTGTGGCCAAACAACCACTGAAGGCATTTTTCCACGCCCATCTATCATGTTTTTTTGTGAAGATGATATAGTCATAGAGTGGAAGTGGCTTGAAGTTACACAGCAAAGCCGTAAGAGAATTCTTGTTACATGAGACTTCAACAGCTCTGAAGCCTTTGGACACTGCAGTTTGTGTGAGTTAACTGATTCTGACACATGTTAGACTAAGCTTTAAAGTTTCGTCCCACAAAGTTAAGTCTAGAAAAAACTGCAGCAAATGTAGCTGTGTTTACTAACCCAAAGTGGCAAGGGTGAGCAAGACAGACCTGCTCTTATACCACCCAACCTCTGCAAGAAATGACAGACTTCACATCACAAGAAAAGCCAACACACTGCTGTGGGTTTCTTCTGACACAAGGATTTCCAGGGCCTTTCTGTCTGACCATAATTTGTGACTGTAGATACAGAGGTAGAGGAAATAAGCCTGCCTGTTTAGATAGCCATCACCTTCCCATTATGTCCTACTGCTTGTTCCCATCTCCGCTTTCTTCTTCCCCGTTTTGTGTCACCCGCCCTCAGTGAAAACCACGGAAACGATCCGCACTAAAAATAAACCTATCCCTCCACCTCATCTGGCCAGGCCAAACAAACAGCTTCAACAGGACACAGCTGAGGGAACAGCACAGGCATAGAGATGGGAAAGTGCAGTCGATAGTGGTGGGGGAGGGCTGGAGGAAGAGAAGGACGATGGCTTAGCCTGGCAGCACTGCCGGAATGAATGCACATAAAGCTACACAGTAAGCACTCCCTAGTGTGTGTTCTCAGCACAGCAACGTGATTCAAAGGCTGATGGCTTGCTTAAAATATAAAACCTAAGGAGAAAAACATTCGTTGTAGGGAGAACAAATTGGTATCATAGGTACATAAGCACCTCGAAAAAATAAATTGACTAGAATGTCAGTCGGCCAGCAAAATGCCCTTCAGTTTTAAACCCCACTCATCAGGTCCCAGTAAGAACCACCCTAAACAACAATGCAAAAACCTGCCCAGAAATAGGATGTGCTGACCCAGCTCACCACAGAGAGTGCTCAGAGCCAACCAGCTCTCCTGCTGGAAGTAAATGCCTGGAATTCCCCCAGCAGCCAAAGCTGACTGTCAAGAGTCAGGATTTTCTCCTATTTACAACCTCAAATTCCATACAGCAGCCCTTCATAAACTGATTAATAAACATTTGGGGTTAAATTTGCCTCTTGGTGTCTAAAAGCCTGCAAAGCAATGACAAACCAACCAACCAACCCCCCAAAGCCCCAATCAAGCAAGCAAACCAAAACCACCAAAAAAACCCCAAGCAAAACCCTGCCTCCTAACTATATTATTTGCAAGGATCTGTTGTTGTTGTATTTCAGAAATAAAAACTTCTGATTTACTGCATACTTTTTATCTCTGGATTTCCCCCAGGATTCAAGCCCCTAAAATCTGGGTATATTCCTATCTATCATGTAAGAATGGATCAGCAACAGCATTAGGATGACATTTGGCTGTACTTGAATAATAAGCACACTGCTCCTAACGCTTACAGAATTCCCAAAAGAAATGATATGCTTCTCAGTGTGATCATCCTTTAAGTCCACAACACTGCAATCTGCATTTCAGCATTATTTCCACTCCATCAGGAAAGCAGGGACCCTCCCTGCATTCTACAGAAAGCATCTCCTTTCTACAGAATTTGCCACGGTGAGCACAAAAGAAACCAACAGAGATAAATCTGATCTCCTATGGCTTTGTCTGTAGTTCTCTAAACCCCTCACTAGCAAAAGTTCCAGCTTTGCTGTAACTCTTCTCAAGCCCCTCTTATGAAGACAAATGCACAACACACATCTCCAAAAAGACTGCAGGCTGCCTGGTGACAGCACTTGCCACAGGCCTTGCTCATGCACTTCCCTGCACTGACAGCCGGGAGCTGTCACCAGCACTTCAAAGCTATTCACCTGCCATGCTTCACCCAGAAAATTTCCCCTCTAATGCCACAAACTTGAAAGAAACTTGGTTTTGTCTCCAAACCACCTTTTCATTTCTATGTACTTGAGGAGTTACAGCTAAGAGTCTGGATTTTTCACTCCACTGTTTGCCACCCCATGTCCTTGTTCTTGATCAGATTAGAGAACTAGGGAAAGTCTTGCACTTAAATGCAGATATGTGCAACAGTGCACACATGCAAGAAAACAAAATCTCCTGCTTGCTGCTTTCAATTGGAAGTACCTGAAGGCATGGTCTTTGCTCCGTTGAGCCTTCAGAGAGAATGCTCCTGATATTAATTCCCCCAGCCATTTTTTTCTGCTGTTAAGAAAGAAAATATTAGCCCCTGTCTGATTAGGTGATGTGGGTATTTCTCCAATAAAAGAACAAAATTATCTGCATCTTGCCAGGATTTAGATTTAAAACAATCAATACATGGAACTGGAACTGTCCAGAGAAGGGCCATGAGGATGATCAGAAGGCTGGAGCACCTCTCTTATGAAGACAGATTGAGGCAGTTGGGGCTATTCAGTCTGGAGAAGAGAAGGCTCTGAAGAGACCTTATCGTGACCTTCCAATATCTTAAGGTGGCCTACAAAGAAAGCTGGTGAGGGACTTTTTAGGGTGTCAGGTAGTGACAGGACTAGGGGGAATGGAACAAAAATACAAATGGGTAGATTCAAATTGGATGTTAGGAAGAAGTTCTTCACCACGAGGGTGGTGAGACACTGGCACAGGTTGCCCATGGAGGTGGTAGAAGCCCCATCCCTGGAGGTTTTTAAGGCCAGGCTGGATGGGGCTCTGAGCAACCTGATCTAGTGTGAGGTGTCCCTGCCCATGGCAGGGGGGTTGGAACTGGATGATCCTTGAGGTCCCTTCCAACCCTAACAATTCTATGATTCTATGGAAGCACAAGATACTTTTGCACACTGTATTATAATAAAGCCTGCTATAGCCTGCTGCTTTGTCTGAAGAGCACCCTGGAAGAACTGTTTAAGAGAAAGTGTCACCGCTGTCTACACAAGGCCATGAAGAGTCAGGCAGATACAGCTAATGAAGACTCTACAATTCTTCAAGACATGATTATTTATTTTTTGAACAGAAGTCCCAGGGGCTTTCTAACAAGATGCCCACAGGACCTCTGTGAACAGAAAGAACAGTGGCAAATGTGAAAGACTGACTGATAGAACCTCCAATCCTCCAAAGCTTTCCAGCCATTTTTAACTTCAGCAGGAGGTAATTCATGTCACTGAAAATACAGCATCTCAGTGTATTTGTGAGACTGTGGTCCTTAAACTCACTGTTGTAGAACATCCCATACATGTGGACTACCACAGAACAGAGAGAAGAATGTTTTTCTCCTCTCCCCAAATTCATTTTCTCTCTGAAATGACAGACAAGAAAATATGTAATCACAGCTTTTTAAGTATGAAAAACTGTAATTGGTTTCCTTTCCCTTTCAGCTTGGAGCATTCTCTTTTCAAGAACAAACATACCCATTTCCTTCCATCTCTTCTTACTCTTGATGGCCTTCTCTGGACTCCATTTCTGTTCTTTTCCTTCAAGTTCAGCTCCCAAAACTAGACAAAATACTCCATCTGAATAGTCACCAGTGCCAAACAGAACGGTGTAATTACTTCATGACCTTTTGTGCAACAGCCTCGTTAAAGCATCCTGGAATGAGTTAACTCCTTGTTTGTGGCCCATTACTACCACACAGAATTTTCCCTGAACTACAAGTAGTTGTCTTACATTCTGTATCCTCTTCCATTCCCTTCCTTAGAGACTCAGCAGCTGGTCAGCCTGTTGGAGACAACTATGTTTGAAGGACATAAATATACCGATTTAGCATTATCAAAATCCTGTAGCAACTTGTTCTTGAGTCTGTATACTGTTCAGAAAGCTGAAGTGCAACACAACTATCTATAATGAGGGAGCTAGGGTTGCTCAGCCCAGGGAAGAGAAGGCTCTGGGGAGGCCTAATAGCAGCCTTCCAGTACCTGAAGGAGTCCTACAAGAAGGATGGAGACAGACTGTTTACAAAGGCCTGCAGTGATAGGAGACAGACTGTTTACAAAGGCCTGCAGTGATAGGATGAGAGGTAATGCTTTGAAATGAGATGAGGAGACTTAGGTTGGATGTTAAGAACAAGTTCTTTACCACGAGGGCCGTAGAACACTGGAACAGGTTGCCCAGGGAGGTAGTTGAGGCCCCACCCTTGGAGATATTCAACGTGAGGCTTGACAAGGCTCTAAGCAACCTGATCTCCTGGAGGATGTCCCTGCTCACTACAGGGAGTTGGACTAGATGACCTTTGGAGGTCCCTTCCAACCCAAACCATTCAGTGATTCTATTCTCTTTAAAGTATGTTAGACAGAATTCATAGAGAAAACAGGAAGAGCAGATTCAAAGATTTAAAAATGAAGAAAACCCAATAAAAACCCACCAAACTGCCAAAAGATGCCTTCTCTAGTAGCCACTTCTTACTATTTTTTCCTCCTTTAATCATGAGCTACAACTCTTTTTTCCCACAAACCACAAGTGCTGAATCATGTAAGACCTAAACTGACATAAAAATAACAAAATTCTGCTACTTGCAGCGTTTCCCCAAGGGAGATCAAAGAGTTCAAAACATTTTCTCTTGGTGACACACAGCAATGGGAACTGCAAGGGGAAAAAAAATAATAGTGGTATTTTTAAACATTTTACTTCTCTAATGAGAAGGGTTCCAAACAATGGTCTTCTTTTCTGCTAAATCAGGCAAACCGTAACAAGTGATTAAGGAACGATGAGCAGATTTGGAAGCACAAATGTCCTTCGTGGTACTGTAAACATTGCCGCTCCAAAATTCAGGCTGAAGACCAATTTATTTTCCATTTTAAGCACCAAAAAAAAAATAAATAGAGAGCGTTCTCCTTCTGCACAGAAGAAAATATTAGTCACAGCAGAGAAGTTATAAAATGCTTTTTCGTAAGGGATGCACAGAAGCAGAGCAAATGAGAAGGCATGTCATCACACAGGAAAGCACACAAAATGGATTGCAACAGGTTTTTGGATCAAACTAGTCAAAATGTATGGCATATCTGAAAATACCAGAGGAGAATAAGGATCACTGTCATTAATAGTACCCTTTGGGCTCTGCTAATGTTAGTATAGAGACCTTCACATTTATTCCTCTTATACACAGGTAAGAGGAATATGTGTTCAAATGCTCTTGGAATTATAAAATAGATTTATAGGTTCACAGAGTGGTTTAGTTTGGAACAGACCTTGAAGATCACCTAGTTCCAACCCCCCTGTTATGGGCAGGAGCGTACTCCACTAGACCACTGAGAAAGAGACTTGGAGGGGCTGGTGGACATAAAGCTCAACATGAGCTCTCAGTGTGCACTTGCAGCCTGCAAAGCAAATCAGATCCTGTGCTGCATCAGAAGAAGTGTGGCCAGCAGATCAAGGGAGGTGATCCTCCCCCTCTACTCAGCTCTGGTGAGACCCCACCTGGAGTACTGTGTCCAGTTCTGGAGCCCCTATTACAAGAGGGATGTGGAGGTGCTGGAACATGTCCAGAGAAGGGCCACAAGGATGATCAGAGGGCTGGAGCACCTCTCCTATGAGGACAGACTGAAGGAGTTGGGGCTGTTCAGTCTGCAGAAGAGAAGGCTCCCAGGTGACCTAATTGTGGCCTTCCAGTATCTGAAGGGGGGCCTACAGGAAGGCTGGGATGGGACTTCTCAGGATCTGAGGTAGTGATAGGACTAGGGGGAATGGAATGAAGCTGGAGGTGGGGAGATTCAGGCTGGAGGTGAGGAGGAAGTTCTTCACCATGAGAGTGGTGAAACCCTGGAATGGGTTGTCCAGGGAGGTGGTCGAGGCCCCGTCCCTGGAGGTGTTGAAGCCCAGGCTGGATGAGGCTCTGTCCAGCCTGATCTAGTGTGGGGTGTCCCTGCCCATGGCAGGGAGGTTGGAACTAGATGATCCTTGTGGTCCCTTCCAACCCTGAATGAGACTATGATACTATGATACATAGCTTAAGGCCTCATCCAACCTGGCTTTGAACACCTCCAGGGAGGGGGCATGCACAACCTCCTTGGGAAACTTGTCCTAGTGTCTCAAAATAATCTACCCTAATTCTGTAAAGATAACAACTTGGTGTCTGCAAAAAAGGTAAACAATGGTAGAAATTATTAGAAAAAGATTAGAGAATGAAAAAGCAACCATGATGCTACTGCACGTACTGTAACATACCTATACCTTGAATACTGTTCTGGTCTCTCACTGCAAACAGGATCTAGCAAAACTAGGAGATAGATGGATGGGCAGCAAGAATGAGCAAAGATATAGAACAAGCTTTGTCAGAGAACCAGTTAAATACTCTTTGATCTGAAAGAAAAATATTTGGAGGGATATGATATGCAATCACAGAATCACAGAATGGTGAGGGCTGAAGAGACCTCTGGAGATCACCTAGTCCAACCCACAGAGCAGGTTGCACAGGCAAGTTTGGAATCTCTCCAGGAAGGAGACTCCTTATCCTCTCTGGGCAGCCTGCTCCAGTGCTCTGTCACCCTCCCAGGAAAGTTTTGCTTCATGTTCAGATGGAACCACCTGTGTTCCAGTTTGTGCCCACTGCCCCTTGCCCTGTTAGGGGATGACAGCACTGAAATGAGCCTTGCCCCATCCTCTTGACCCCCACCCTTTAGATATTGATCAGCATTGATCAGATATGCAATGAGAAGGGCAATTTGGAAAAGATGAATTCTTTCTGAATAGACAAACCAAGGAAGACCAGTGGGTAGCAAGCTTGGGGCAGGAGGGAAAGAAGAAAAACAAGAAAGAAAACTCAGTCATGTGGTACTTCCTCATACAACACATACTTAAACTGCAGAACACACTGCCATAAGTTAAAAGTTCATGCAGGTTGGAAGGAAAAAATTACATTAAAAAGGAGAGAGAGAATTCCTGGAAGAAAAATCCACTGAAGTTATTAAATACAGAAATACTACTCCCAGTCAAAAATACCTCAGCCACAAATCTGTGGTCATTTGGACAATCAATGTGGGAAACATTACTTAGTGCTTGCCCCATCCCTAAAGTCTTTTTTCCAGTTTCACTATCAGAGATGAGATTTGGTGCTTAATGAACCTGTGGATCCGAGCTGGCAGAGTTTTCTCTTCTGGTTTTATTGAGCTGCGCAAATCAATTTAAGGAAAATTATCTAAGGCTCTGCGCATGAAACCTTTCCTTCTGCAGAGAAAGTTATGCTGGTGCAGCCTACTGTTCAGCAAGCCTTTTAAAGAGATTATTATTAAAAAAAGAAAGAAAGAAAAAAAAAAAAAGAACACACAAAAAAAAAATCCCCCCCACAATATGAAAATGAATCACAGCGATTACTGAAAAGACCTACTGTTCACAGCTTAATAGCAGCCACAGAACTGTCACTTTAGCTGAAAAAGATTTTGCTTATTCCAAGCTCGGTGCCAATCTCTAACCTACACAACTCCTCCCGCCCCCGAGAAAAAGCCATAAAAGTGCTCAACGACCTCCCAGATATAAATTTAACAGGCAGGAACGATTCGCTTGCTTTGTTTTTCAACTCCAAGTATTTGTGCGTTTGATATTAATACATCACCGCAGAGCCGGAAGCTCCGCTGCACGCGCGCCACGCCAGCGGCGCAGGAGCGGCGCGTTTGGGTCCACCCTATATTCGTATGTTTGAGTCTCTGCAAGGTTAGACCCTAGGGAATCTAGGTGTTGAGGATGGCTTCTGTATTTATGGAACATTATACTTCTCTGCAAGGGGCTTTCATTCATCAGAGAGGAGAACCAAAATCTGCTCTGTAGAATTACAGCCTGGAGAAGAGGAGACTCAGGGGTGACCTTATTGCTCTCTACAACTACCTGAAGGGAGGTTGTAGACAGGCAGAGGTTGGTCTCTTCTCCCAGGCAGCCAGCACCAGAACAAGAGGACACAGTCTCAGGCTGCGCCAGGGGAGGTTCAGGCTGGAGGTCAGGAGGAAGTTTTACACAGAGAGAGTGATTGCCCATTGGAATGGGCTGCCCGGGGAGGTGGTGGAATCGCCATCACTGGAGGTGTTCAGGAGGAGACTTGACAGGGTGCTTGGTTGCATGGGTTAGTTGATTAGGTGGTGTTGGATGATAGGTTGGACGTGATGATCTTGAAGGTCTCTTCCAACCTGGTCTATTCTATTCTATTCTATTCTATTCTATTCTATTCTATTCTATTCTATTCTATTCTATTCTATTCTATTCTATTCTATTCTATTCTATTCTATTCTATTCTATTCTATTCTATTCTATGGCCAAGGACTAAATTTAATCCTTCACTCCTTCAAAACACAGTGAAAATCGTCTGTGGTTTGAAGGGCTGGCTCTCACAAATGTCAAGAGCCAGCTTCCTCCAGTAACATGATTTTTAATCCATATAACCATTTAAAAATTATGATTATGACTTATGAATTCCCTGACTAATTCCTCTTCCGGTCCACAATGTGCCCACACTGCTGCTAGTTTATTCTATAGATTCATAGAATGGTTTGGGTTGGAAGGCATGTTAAAGATCATCTAGTTCCAACCCCCTGCCATTGGCAGGGACATCTTCCACTAGACCAGGTTGCTCAAGGCCTTACCTAGACTGGCCTTGAACACCTGCAGGGAAGGGGCATTCACCACCTCCTTGGGCAATGGGTTCCAGTGTCCCATCACTCCACTGTAATGAATTTCCTTCCAATATCCAGTCTAAATATGCCCTCCTCAAGCTTCAATGGACTCTCTCTCATCCCATCACTACAAGGCCTTCTAAAAAGTCCCTTCCCATCTTTCTTGTAGGCCCCCTTCAGGTACTGGATGGCCCCTATAAGGTATCCACCACAGTCTTCTTGAGGCTGAACAGCCCCAGCTCTAGCAGCCTGTTCCCATAGCGGAGATGCTCCTAAGCACTCTTAGCTTGCTGTGGTTAAAACCTAGAGAGAAATTCAGGCAGGTAACAACAGCGATTAGAAATGGTAATAATTCTAACAGGGTGGGAAACACAAGCTCTGCTATTCAGTTAGATGTTATCCTAAATCAGCAGGTTTGCTCTTCCTAAAAGGAATAGGCAACAGTGGCATCCGGAGAAGAAAGGAGAAGATAAAAGTTCAAGTTAGAGGACACCTGCCTGCCAGAAAGAATGTTCTCACTTGAACATTTAAGCTACTGATCCTGGCCCTGAAGCCTCATTCTTCTGTGATACCTGCTGGGACTCATAATTAATGACATGGTTTCAGCAGCAAGCAGAGATAGCTGACCTCCTCCTCTACCCGATGACAAAACAAAAGTGACTGTCTGTTTGTTGCATAGGGATTTTTTCATTTACTTTTCTCCTCCACCTTTCCTTTTTGTCTGGGTTGGGAACTCCTTGAGGCACTCAGCCTGCACCAAGGGCGCTCTGTAGCTGACTGACAAGCAGGTCCTGATGTTACTTGAGGTCAGCTGTAGGTCTGCAGGCAAGGAGAAGTTAGCTGGCTGTAGAGAGGGAAGTAAGGTTACACTTTCCCCTATTTTACTTCACCATTCTTTGCCTTTTCTTGTTTTCCTACCTGACAGTTCTTAAATTTGATATTATTTAGCTCCTATGAAAGAAAGTCTGTGGGTGTATGTTAAGAAAAGAATGATCTGCACAGCTCTGTCACTTAACATCCTATGGAAGTGAGGGTGGACGTGATCAAAAAGCATTCACCAAATTAACAGAGATAAGAGGGCTTGCATATCTTTAGCCTATTTTACCTTGCTAAACAATTTCACAGCTCAAAACAGTGGGATAACTATTTGCATTAAAATATGTTCAAGCCCTACTGACAGCAATAAGAAAACTGAAATGGAATGAAATGGCAGAAGTGTCAGAAAAGGTTTACTTTTAGAAGATTTAAAAGGCAAAGTTCATCTCTAATGTTGACATAACAGACAAAAATTCCAATATTCTTCTTGCCTGAGGATAAATATCCTTTCAAAACATCCAGCATAGGTTTTTAAAACAAATACAAGTCGATGAATTACAAGAGTGCACTTTAAACCAACCAAAATTCATCTACTGATTTAAGGCAAGAAACCGTAATCTGCATGCCTCAAGAGGTAGCTGGCATGCTTACAGCCAGAGGTAGCTCTGTTCCAAGAAATCATTGCAAGAGTTTCCAAAGTATAAGACAATATAAACCTCAAAATATGTTGTACAAATCATGCTCTCCTCCCGCCTCCTTTTAAAGAGAACATCCCAGAACTTGACTACAACACTTGAATCTCTGCACCTACAGAAAAGCAAATTACATGAAATAGGTGGCAGAGTGAAATCATAGACAACTGCAAATGTGCATTGCTCTTGCCTTTCATCTGCTATAAAGTCTTACATTTATGAGAAAGAGCTTCTTAGATACTCAGGGGGCGAAAAACTGTTCATAACACTTGTTGGCTTTCAACTTATTTACTTCATTGCATGCAAGGTATACACAGTCTTCTGTTCACACTGTTTAGCTTGTTCCCTATTGCCTCAGCTCAGGTTGCTGCCTTCTGCAAACAAAAAATCATGTCTGTTGAGGCAGACTATATAGATATTAAAGAAGATAATCCACTGTTGACAATAAGCACAAGCAACACACAAAGCTATGGAGGCGATGGAAAAAAAAGGCAGCAAAGGTCTAAGCTGGGAATGCTCAACACTTGCAGAAACTGAAGCTAAAATCTCACCATGTGCCGAAGAAAGGGGAGGCAGCTCTGTGCTGTTGTGCAGATGAACACTCACTTCTTTGAAGCTCTAAACAACAACACGATTGTCATTATCTGAGGAGGTGATCTCTGTTGCTGAGGTCTCCACTAGCTTCAGTGACAATAGGTATGCATGCAACGATTTAGCCCCGATCTGTATGTTTTTATCATGGCTGCTGAAGTCAAAAAGGGTCTCCCTGACTAGCAAACACATTACTTTTACAGAGCACTCAAAAATGGCAAAAGCAGTAGATCAACCTGCTATTTTGGGCTTAAGTGATTAAAACAACAAATTGCTAATGAGGACAACTGTGAAATATACTCTGCCTATGTTTACCTTTTCTATGGCTGTGATGGAAAAAATCTGTTTTCATGTAGTTTAGAAATAGTGACAATTCATTAAATACTTTGTGACCCTTCCTCTGAAAACTGCCACTTGCAAAAGGCTGAAATGTCACTATCCTTTGACTAATTGGGCAATGTGTCTTCATTAAGAACGTGCTTACCCTTGGCATGTACTTACATTTACTTCCATTAAAATTCAGTTCGATATTCACATGAGGGAACAAACAAGCAAAGATCTTGCAAACGTTTTTTAAGTGCATGTTAAGCCTGAAAAACACTCCAAATTAATTCATAATTAATTCTTCTAGAGATTTCAACACAACTCAACCTCAGTGCTAAAGATGGCAAGAATTTCTTTCCTGTTTCTTCAGTGAGGAAGGACTGGGAATCAAGATCAGTTTGTTATTCTGGCCAGTCTGTTACATCTCTGTCAGGCACCAGCGCAGGGCCCAAGGCTATTCCTCTGGCTGTCGTTCCAAACCTTAGGATGGAGAAGGTTTGCTGCCACCTGCACATAGCAGAGTCAGCAGCAGCAGAAAAACAAACCAGCAGCCCCTCCAAAGGAAGTACAGTTTAAAACAAATCGGTGTGCCTCACAGAGCCATGCAGGGATAACAATAGTATGAGCTTTAAGCCATGACTTCTGCCTTTCTTTTAGGGCATACAATGCAAAATACACGGTGAACATAAATAAAGCTCATAAATGAGCCTCTAATACATTTTTGTTCTGTGAGAAGCATCAGTCACTCCTACTTAACATGGTAATTCAAGTTATTAGTCTTCCCCTTGCCATCAAATCAAATATCCAAATTTAGAAGCAAAAATATTTTTATCCTTGTAAAGTATGATGAAAGTGTTGAAGTTCTCAGCTAAACTTGTAGCAAAGGAAGACAAAAGGTGACATTTATCACAGCATTTGACTGGATGCTAGCTTGACTTCCAAATAAACCTCAAATGTATTTGTGGGTACCAAACTTGAGGTAGTATCAGTAAATGCCAGCAATTTTGGAGACCAGGGAAGTAATTTTAGTTAGCAGAAATAATAAGTGATAATATCTTTCCAGTTTTGCAGTGCAAGTGTCTGTGCTGTGTGATGACAATAAATAAGGCAGGCTGGGTGAAGTGTGAACACCACCCTGCTATCTGGGAAATCAGAGGCACAATGTAAGATAGCAAACATTTAATTTGGTGTTACTATGATGATGTAACGTTGAATGCAATGCTGCACTTCATTCATAAGCAGCATTGTTCATAAGACCTTCTCAAATAATTGTGGTGGGTTTTTCTCAGACTGAAATTCACTATTCTACCATGTAATATACTCTAAAAGAAGTGGGGAAGGTGAACTTTTTCTATGTATTTCAATGTGGAATGTGTTCTTAAAAACAGTGAGGTGGGAAGACCTCAAACCAAACACAGAATTTAATACCTGTTTCTTTTTGAAATTTATTTATTTATTCATTTATGTTCATTCATTCTGAATGCACCTTACATTTGTTAACTGTGGAACACCTGTGATTATGCTCAGGACTTCCTATGACTCTCAACCTCAGCACTTCTACTGTTAATGGGAAGGCTGGGGAAGGACTTCTCAGGATCTCAGGTAGTGATAGGACTAGGGGGAAGGAATGGAATGAAGCTGGAGGTGGGGAGATTCAGGCTGGATGTGAGGAGGAGGTTCTACCCCATGAGAGTGGTGAAACCCTGAAATGGGTTGTCCAGGGAGGTGGTCGAGGCCCCATCCCTGGAGGTGTTTAAGAGCAGGCTGGATGAGGCTCTGTCCAGCCTGATCTAGTGTGGGGTGTCCCTGCCCATGGCAGGGGGGTTGGAACTAGATGATCCTTGTGGTCCCTTCCAACCCTGCATGATACTATGACACTATGAATTGGGGGCTGCCCTGGTTTGAGCCCTAACCTTTGACAGGTTCTAAGCAGACCCCCCAGGTCCTTCCCTGAGACACAAATTTGATTATTCACTTATCACTGGTAGAAACAGTTAACAGTCGTGGGTCAGTGAGTTTTTGGACAAGGGGAGCAAGAGAGATGTTGTTACACTTTTATTTAACAGAGTAGAGATTTACTAAAGGAAGAGCTGTCCTTTATTTTTATGCTTGAACATTAGGAATTTCTTCATCCTGAAGCAAGCACCCCCAAACACAGACCGTGTGTTTTAAGTAAGAAACCCTGAGCCTCACAGAAGAGCTACACTATACACAAACCATTCCAATTTGAAGGCCCTGTTATGTTTTCACTAAAATCAGAGGATTTACTAAAGAATTAAAAATAAAGGATTTAAAAACAATGTAAAGATGTATGTATGTACAGAGTACAGTTCTGATATATATTAACAATTTAAGAAGTTTAGGGGCTTGTTGGTTTGGTTTTGGGGGGTTGTCTTTCTTTTCTTTCTTTGCCTTCCTTTTCTTATCTGTTGCTTTTCTTTTCCTTTCCCTTCTTCCTTTCCTTTTTCCTTCCCCAAAACTGCCCTATTCTTGTTTGCAGTATGATCCCAGTTCTGCTTTTACATATTTGAAACTACACAGTTACCATGGTTGCTTATTTCTGAAAGCACCACTGGATTTGACTGATCCAACAACAGCAGTAAATTTAACGCTTACAGGGAATGAACCCAGAGTAATATTAACACTAAAGTCTATTCTTGATCTCATGTAGGAAATGTTTATAATTTTGTACTCTAAGATTGACTAATCAGACCATTAGGGACTTGCCTGGTTGATTTAATGAAAACCAGACACACTTACACTACATCTGTATTCAAACAGGTATTTCATAGGGAAGAGAAGATACTGCTGGGCATCAGCAGAATCTGCTCTTAACATGAGCAGAGCTCAACTTCAGTATCTGCTGCTAATTAATAGTTAGTGTGCAGCACAAAACCAAGTGCTAACACAACAAAGAAATTTAATGTTACCTAATTGCCACTTCTCCCCAGTATCCACTACTTTTCAATACCAGTCCTCTTGACAATTTTAACCTCTGCATGGAGACTAAAAAGTCGCTCACAATGATAGTAGCAAACACAGCATTTTCAGCTGTCCTTCTCCCAACAGCCTTCTTCACAAGGTTTTTTACTGTTACCAATTCAGGGTAGTAATAATGTTGTTGGATCTATACAACTGAATCATTATCTGGCCTTCCAGATCCCTTCTGCACTTGTGAAAATAAGAATAAATGATCAGCTACCATCTTAAACCATAAATACACAAAGCACTGACTTAACTTTTCACTGTCTAGCTCAGTTTCAGGAGCTAACGTTGACCTGACACTGTCATAACATCGTTTCACAACCACAGGTAATTGTAAAAAGTTGTGGCTGATCATTCCACCTAAAATGGTAAACCAGGCCCAAAAGCAAGAATTTAAATAGAACAAAGAATCAAGTAAAGCCATTTGAGTGGCATTATACCCTGCATTCTCCCTGTTATTTTATGATGTTTTCAAGTCCAACATAGAATAGAATAGGATAGGATAGGATAGGATAGGATAGGATAGGATAGGATAGGATAGGATAGGATAGAATAGAATAGAATAGACCAGGTTGGAAGAGACCTTCAAGATCATTGTGTCCAACCTATCATCCAACACCACCTAATCAACTAACCCATGCAACCAAACACCCTGTCAAGTCTCCTCCTGAACACCTCCAGTGATGGCGACTCCACCACCTCCCCAGGCAGCCCATTCCAGTGGGCAATCACTCTCTCTGTGTAAAACTTCCTCCTGACCTCCAGCCTGAACCTCCCCTGGCACAGCCTGAGACTGTGTCCTCTTGTTCTGGTGCTGGCTGCCTGGGAGAAGAGACCAACCTCTGCCTGTCTACAACCTCCCTTCAAGTAGCTGTAGAGAGCAATAAGATCACCCCTGAGTCTCCTCTTCTCCAGGCTAAGCAGCCCCAGCTCCCTCAGCCTCTCCTCATAGGGCTTGTGTTCCAAACACCTCACCAACTTTGTTGCCCTTCTCTGGACACGCTCCAGCAAGTCAACATCCTTCCTAAACTGAGGGGCCCAGAACTGGACACAGGACTCGAGGTGTGGCCTAACCAGTGCAGTGTACAGGGGCAGAATGACCTCCCTGCTCCTGCTGGCCACACTGTTCTTGATGCAGGCCAGGATGCCATTGGCCCTCCTGGCTGCCTGGGCACACTGCAGGCTCATGTTCAGCCTACCATCAACCAGCACCCCCAGGTCCCTCTCTGCCTGGCTGCTCTCCAGCCACTCTGACCCTAGCCTGTAGCACTGCATGGGGTTGTTGTGGCCGATGTGCAGAACCCGGCACTTGGATGTGTTAAATCTCATGCCGTTGGACTCTGCCCATCTCTCCAGCCTGTCGAGGTCCCTCTGTATACTTTCACAGTTCTGAGAAACATGCAAAAAAGTTCAAGTTATCTGAAAACCAACAAATGTAAGCTGATGCTCTTTTGTAACTCATTGGGGCCACATCAAGTACACACCACAGGGTCAAATAGGATATTGAAGTGACAGCATTAACTGCACAACCTACACACGTAGCTATACATGAACCAGATCTGACATGCTTTTAATCTTTTATTTATTTATTTGAGATAAAGATTTTCTACAGCTCAGCCAGACACTTCACTTGAGGAGTTGCATCAAACAATGAGACACACACAGAGTGAAAGCCATCCATCACCAGGCTTGAAATATTAGGTCTAATAAAACCAAAAATGAAGCATTTTCTAATTAGAAAGTCTACGCAACTTCAGATTCTGACCGTAAGTATTTTTCCTTCTTGTGTCATTACATTACAAATACAAAGCCCTGATTTTTAAGAAGAAGATGGAAGGAACTTTAAGTTACCAAACTGAACTCAAACTGCCATCTCTGAAGACTTAGAGCAAACCATGCACCAGAATCATCTGAAGTGGTTTTCCCATCAGGACCAACATGAACATTCCACTTTTAAGAGCTCAATTAAAGAGCTTACTTGATTGATAATATAGCTTTTAGAAAGTACTTTTGAACCTCACACTCTGGAACAACATGTGCACAGATCATTGTTTTATGAAGGTTCAGCAAAACACTTTGTCTGTAAAAAACATTCTTTGCACAGGAAAAGGAATATTTTGAAAACTCCCCTTGCCCCCCAAACCCTGGGTGAAGACTTTATAGGTTTTCTGTTCAGCAAATCGTTCACATTCACTGGTAACTGGTGCCAGGAAGACCTAATAGCAGCCTTCCAGTAGCTGAAGGGGGCTTACAAACAGGATGGAGAGGGACTGTTTACAAAGGCTTGCAGTGATAGGATGAAGGATAATGGCTTCAAACTAGAAAAGAGCAGATTCAGATTGGATGTTAGGAACAGGTTCTTTACTGTGAGGGTAGTGGGCACCTGGAACAAGTTGCCCTAGGAGGGGGTTGGGGCCCCATCCCTGGAGATATAAAAGATAAGGTTCGACAGGGCTCTGGCCAACCTGATCTAACGGAGGATGTCCCTGCTTACTGCAGAGGGGATTGGACTAGATGACCTTTGGAGGTCCCTTCCAACCCAGACCATTCTGATTCTATAGCTAAACATTTGACAACAGAAGTTGGTGGTAGCTGACTATCTGCTATACACCCACACATAACTGGTCAGATAAGCTTGATATTTTGGGGGAAGAATAAGGGTAAGGGAATTATGCACCCAGCAGCCTTGTAGAGCTCACAAAATTCAAATCCTTTAATAGAGACAACTGAACTTGAGTAAACACAGGCTTACATAATCCACCATGTTTTTCCACAGCTACCAGCATAATATGCCCTTAATATGTTCACTCTGATTCACAAAGGACAAAATAATTCCCCATCAATAAAGGATTAAAAATGGCGCAGGTCAATTCCTGTTAACTTTAGCAAATATCAATCAACAGTTTGCCAAAAAGAACTTAAAAATCCCTCCCCATGTTGTGTGTATGCTTCCATTTCAGTTTTAAAGCCCTTCTCCTGATTCCATTCTGATAGATGGAGGTAAGATAACGTCTAAACAAGTCATCAATTTGTAATTTATCTGGAATACTTTCAGGACTTTCAGGGGGCAAAAAAAAATCAGTGGACATTTGCCTTGTCCACATTCATTTACTTTGTTAAATACTGTAGCCTTAATTCTTATGGATTTTGGAATTAGCCTAGGCTTGTCACCCAGGAAATTTGTTGTACAAATTGTATATTCTTTTACAAAAGTAATGAAAGGGCAACATAAAAATTACAAAAGAAATGAAAAAAATCTTTGATTTTGTTTTGTATCAACTAGAAAAATCACCAGGGCAGAGTAACTACATCAAATAAAAGATTTAAAGTAAATAAAGCCACTCATGGGAATGTTAAAAGGCTTCAAAAACAAAACAATTTGCTTGATAATTTGTATCACTGATGTTTTGCTTAGGTTTGGTGCAGATCTGCGTAAGAATGAAAAACAAATCAGCCTAACAAAATCCCAAGATAGGTAATCTGAGGCTAAATGTGAACCCATTCTTCCTCAAGTTCTTGGAATTCTAGCCATAAATTGAAATCAGGAGTATGGTTTCACCCACAGGAAATCAGTATTTTCAAATCCACTTCTTTTAAAGGACAATTTCCACAATTAAATGCATATTGGTTAATTGCGATGCAATTTAAGAACACATATCCAAGCACACCCAATGTGTTACAAATACATTTAAATTGCTGCCTCATGAGTGCTGTTGGTCACACTGTGGCACACAGCATGTCTGAAATGCACCTTCAACTGAAACACATTGATTTGTCCCACAAAGATCAGGTGGCTATCATCCAACAGGTAACAACACATCTGTAATTTATCTTGCAACACTAAGGGTTATGTCTTCAACAGCTCACTACTATCCACTCTGTTAAAAACCCTCATTCGGATTCATGCCTTTTCCCCTCATTCAGAGACGAAAGGTGACCTTTGTCGTGTTTTAGAATGTCCCAAAATTCCCCCCAGAGGCAACAGCTCAGTCAGCATCTTTCTCTTTACAACCATTTTTAAGTATGGATGACAGAACCACAAGTCCTGAATGTCTAGTACTGGATACTGGATTGGTTTTCTCTGGCTCAGAAGGTCATATTCCATACCTCAGTTTCTCTACTTACAAAATCTCTCCTTCTTGCATTTGCTACGCCAGTGCTTAGCCAAGAATGCACAATTGATTACTATCTCAAGTATTTATTTTTACGTTTGTCCTTATTAAAAAAACCACAACACCAGATGGGTCAAAAGTTATTTCAGCTGGAAATGCAATTTTACTTTAAGTTATCACTGACTTTAAATGGAGTAGAATCAAGCCCTGAAGCACGATAGCACTTTTTTTCCCTTCTTCTTATTTTTTCACCTGTTTTGCTCACACATCTTCCTGGAGATAAATAACATACTAAACCACCAAAATCTTAAAGCACAATAAATAAAAATGTAGCCAAGCTATCCACTTTACAAACATTAAACCTATGAATTGAGGAAGAAGGGAAGGGAAGGGAAGGGAAGAGGAAGGGAAGGGAAGGGAAGGGAAGGGAAGGGAAGGGAAGGGAAGGGAAGGGAAGGGAAGGGAAGGGAAGGGAAGGGAAGGGAAGGGAAGGGAAGGGAAGGGAAGGGAGGAGGGAAGGGAAGGGAAGGGAAGGGAAGGGAAAGGGAAAGGGAATGGGAAGGGAAGGGAAGGGAAGGAAGGGAAGGGAAGGGAAGGGAAGGGAAGGGAAGAGGGAAGGGAAGGGAAGGGAAGGGAAGGGAAGGGAAGGGAAGGGAAGGGAAGGGAAGGGAAGGGAAGGGAAGGGAAGGGAAGGGAAGGGAAAGGGAAGGGAAGGGAAGGAAGGGAAGGGAAGGGAAGGGAAGGGAAGGGAAGAAGGGAAGGGAAGGGAAGGAAGGAAGGGAAGGGAAGGGAAGGGAAGGGAAGGGAAGGGAAGGGAAGGGAAGGGAAGGGAAGGAAGGGGAAGGGAAGGGAAGGGAAGGGAAGGGAAGGGAAGGGAAGGGAAGGGAGAGAGAAGAGAAGAGAAGAGAAGAGAAGAGAAGAGAAGAGAAGAGAAGAGAAGAGAAGAGAAGAGAAGAGAAGAGAAGAGAAGAGAAGAGAAGAGAAGAGAAGAGAAGAGAAGAGAAGAGAAGAGAAGAGAAGAGAAGAGAAGAGAAGAGAAGAGAAGAGAAGAGAAGAGGAGAGGATGAAAGTGCCACATCAGGTATTTACTTTTCAACCAGCATTAGATTTTTCACCTTTTTTTTAAAGCTTGTGACAACTTGGGTTTTTTAATTAGAACTATAATTGGACACTATTTCAAATATTGTGATGGCATTTAAAAAAATCCTATTTAATTAAAAAAGAGCTATTACTTTTTTCTATTTTAAACCAGAATGGACTTTGAATCAAGACTTCAAATGAATCATTACTTGTCTCACAGTCCACTGGGTCCTACTCTTTTCCCCTCTAAGAAGAATAAGTTTCTGGCTCTGCAAAACATCATGCAGAGAGTCAAATTTGACAAGATATAGTCAGCTTCTGTGAAAAAGATGACATTTTGCAAGCAATAAAAGCAAATAATATCTCCAGCCCTATGAAAAGTCCACTTTAGTTACCTTTTATCCCAGAAACTCAAAAAAAAAAGCAAAGGGGGGGGGGTAGGGGTGGGGGTTAAGGGGGAGTGTCACTGTAGAGTATTGCAAAGAATAGGTCACCATTTATTTTACCCAAGCATATAAAGGTCAAAATTCAAGCTCAAAAAAAATCCCACATCAAATGAGCCACAAATGGCTCAGAACATCAATACCTGCCTAAGACAAATATTCCATGTCAAACTGGCATTCTAGTTCTAAAAAGAGCTTCTCATTTTCACTAACTCACATCTAGCAACTGAGCAATTATGCAATATGTGGGTGTACCTTGCAGTCGTTTTCTTAACATCTGCATTCAGTGTTAAATTCTAACTGTACAAGATGTCTGATATTTTTGCTTTATCTTCAGCCTTCAAAGTGGTAGGTTTACCAGAGGCAAAAACCACGCACCAGAGAATATGAGTCATATAATAAAGAAACGACTCTTCCCCTTCTCCCCCTTCCACCCTGGAGCTATAATAACCTAAAGACACTCTATTGTAAATGGCTTCTTTGGCAGTATTGATAGCATCAACAGCTTGCAATCGTTTAGCCAATGACTGAAGAGTTTTTTTTTTCAATCCACAGCAAATTTCTCTCAGTATCATTTTAAGGCAAATCTGAAATTGTGCTACTGCAAAAATGAAATTCCTTAGAATATTCAGAAGGTCTAGGCACTTTACTTTCAAGTCAGGCATAAAACATGCAACATTCTATGCACGCTCCTATGAAGAATAGTATTACAATAAAAAAGTCATCAAACATCAGATGTCTTTGCAAGGTATTTCTCACTTGTCTACTTAAAGAGCAGCCTCTACACAGAAATCCTTCATTTTCTAATGATTCCATATCAAAAGGTGGCAATACTGACAGATAACTAAACCCTTGCTCATGCCAACTACAATAAATAGATAAGGAAGCAAATCACTTAACCACCAGCTACATGAGTTTCCACTCAGAAGGACCATAAGTATGGAAAACAACAGTGGGGCACTCTAAACTTCTATTCCCTTCTATATCCTTTTCTGTAGGTGGACTGTAACTCCACAGACTGACACCCTGCACCTAATTCCATGCAGGAAACCAGCTCTCAAAAAAGTCTCATATGATGTGCCATTAGGTATTACAACAGCAGAAACATTTGAGGAGCAGAACCAAATCCAGACAGTATTTAAAACCAGCAGCAAGTAAGTCAGTAGCAACAAAACCTGGCACCACTAAAACAAGTGCAACCACCAGCATCAGGGAAGAAAGTTCACCCAAGTGGTGACACTGGCATAAGCTCTCCCCATGAGCATCTTCCACAGAACAAAAACTCCAATGTTTCAGTAAATCAAAGTCAAGCAACACAGAATAAATCAGTGTTTTCTCTTCTTACCTGTGTATAGTCAAAGTCAGAAAGAGGAGCTATACTCTTGATGTAGTCCATTCGAAATTGGTTTTCTGGGTTGGCCAACGGAACTGGGGGTATTAAAGTGCTCATAGCTGAAACTATAGTCTGGAATGGGATAAAACGAAAACAAACACATTAATCTGGATAAATCCAGGAGAGGGGATCAACAGAAGATAATCCAATCTGATCAGCAAAATGGGATTTCTCTCAGCACAATCTTGGAGAGCACAATCCTCACCATTTTCAGCATACCCAAGCATTTAAGAGCAGTATAAAGTGTGTCCTTACCACAATCGCATCTTTAACATTTTTCCGAATATCCAGTATTTTCTGTTTCTTTTCTCTGCATTAAAACAGAAACATTAACACTTTGATTTTTTTTTTTCTTCCAAAGAGGTTCAGTCACTTTGTTTTCTTTTTTTTTTTCACTGATCTGATCGCTTGTTTATCTGCTCTTCATCATTACAACACACTAACTGAAAAGGACAGCCAGACAAAAATGTCTTTTCCCCCTTATTCCTCTTCTTGCATAGCACCAGGAGTGATGCACATTCGTTCCTGATACTGGTTTTGGTTTGCTGTTTTGTTGTTTGGTTGGTTTTGGTTTGTTTTTTTTTTTTCAATCAGGCAATCATAGCCACATCTGCAAAGCCTCCCCTGATGGAACTGGAAGTCATTCTCTCGTTTCCACAGCATGCTGTAAACATGCTCTAAATTAACAGCACATAGTCGAAGGCCAAGAGATAGCTAAAATTAAAGCTATGGAATAATGAGAATTTCTGGGCAGAGTTCTTCAGAGAGAACATGATGCAGCCTCAGAAAACAGAATGATTTCTAACAAACATGCACAATTAGTTTCAGTTTTACACTAACCCCAATACCGGAAAAACAGCAGCCACTGTCATCCTGAATGCGACTTGACATGTATTTTTATATTGCAGACAGATGCAATATTTGGTTATTTGCCTCTATGTAAAAAGTAGTCGCCATGTTGTTGCTACACAGGGGCCTGTCAAGCGCCGCAGTAGCAACAGTGTAAAATACAGTAAAGGGGCCAGAAGGAGAAAATGCAAATATACAATAGCTGTAATTTCCTTATTCTCACTCCCTTTCCTCCCCTCCTTCCCCCAAAACGCCGTGTCAAGTCACCAAAACACAGAGGGTGAAAGGAGAAATCCCCTGACCTGCTGTGTGATAACCTGTTCCCAACATTTAACGAAAAACAAGTCACAAAGTGTCAGTAATTCTTACTCTGAATTAAATCCATTGACATGTAGGATTCGCATTTGTTTCACAATAGTGCTTTTTCCTGACTCACCAGCCCCTAAAAGAGAAAGAAGGAAAAGGGAGAACATTGTGATAACACGGTTCAGGCTGGGGGCTTGGGGTGGGTTTGGTTTTTCTGGGGGGACGCGACAGCATCTCCCACCTCCGGCAGCATTTCTGTCTGTATGAATCCATGTGGCTCAGGCGCGGAACACGATCTGGGCACGTCTCGCTTATTGCTCAAGACAACAGCCTACATTTTCCATACCTAAGGCTCACACAACCTCTCTTTCCCCTCTCCTCTGCCGCCTGGGCGGGCTGGGGCCGATGCCCCCTCCTCTCCCCTTTGCCCCCCCCCTACCCCTGTGCCCCCTTCCTCCTTACCCAGCAGAAGCAAGCGATGTGTCGCTTTATAAGCCAGCCTCTCTTTCTGCAACTGCTTCTCTATCTTTTTGTTGGCTTCTCGCTGCGCTTTCTCATCGATACGCTGATCCTCCGTTTTGCTGTTGCCCAAACACCCCATAGCCGCCGCTCAGGATGGATGTCAAACCGCTGCCTTTACAGATTGAGTATTTACAGGAGGGAGGAAGGGACGGGGGGGGTGGGGGGGGGGTAGGGGTAGGGGGGGAGGCAGAAGACAAGTCTGTATATCCGTGTGTCTCTGCGACGGTTCCTCTTCTCTTCCCCCCCCGGCTGGCTCACAGAAAATGGTCTCTAGCCGCTCTCTGATCGCAGCCGAGTTGCTTCGCTCGCTCCCCCGAAGAGATGCGGAGAGCAGGCGGCAGAGGTAGCCGTGCCTCGGTAGGGAGGGGGTAAGGGGGGGGTAGAAATCTGTGCAAAAATGCCTAACATGCACCGAGAGGGAGAAAAAGGCTGCTCCTGGAAACCAGCCGGGTGCCGCTCTCCCTCCCCACCGCGCACACAATCCCTATATTTCGCTGTAAAGGTCTATTTTTGTCTTCCTAACTCAGCACTGCCTCTTTCTGCGAGACCAGGAAACAACCCAGCCACCAGCCCTACGCGCAGGGTTGCCGAAGGAGAAAGGTAAAAGCCGGACCCGATCTACCTGGATCCTCCGGTGCCGCGGCCAGGCGGCTCCGCGGGGCCCGAGCCTCCCGCCGCCCCCGGCCGTCCCCCAGCGCCCCCCGGCCGCAGCCTCGGCCTCCGCGCCCCGCCTGCTGCCGCCAAAACCTGGATCTGGCATCGCCTCGGCGGGACCTGCGGCCTCTGCGCCGCCAACCCCCCACCCCCGCCCCGGCCCCTCGGCCTGTGGCCTTGGGGAGGGGGAAAGGGGTTGAGGAGGGGTGTTACCCCCTCGGAGGTAGTGTAAGAGCCTGGCTCCTGCTGCCAGAGCAAGGTTTGGCACTGTTAGGTCTGGAATGCCGGGCTGCCGCAGGTGATGGCTGCTGTCCTCAGTAACCTGAGGGCAAAGTGCCAGTGCCGCGAGGGTGGGAAAGCAGCCTTCTGAGAGGGCTGCTGCTCATGCTCTGATGGGCATACATGGGATCACAGACTGCTTTGGGTTGGAAGGGACCTGTAAAGGTCATCTAGTCCAAACCCTCTGCAGTGTGCAGCGACATCTTCAAATAGAGCAGGTTGCTCAGAGCCCCAGTCAACCTGATCGGGAATGGTCCCAGGGATGATGCATCTATGACCTCTCAGGGAAACCTGGGCTAGTGTTTCACTACCCTTACAGGAAAAAAATGGTTCCTTTTATCTAGACTAATATTTCTCTCGTTAGCTTAAAACCATCACCCCTTGTCACAACAGGCCATGCTAAAAAGTCAGTCTCCTTCTTTCTTAGTCGACCCTTTTAAGTACTGAAAGGCCACAATAAGGTCTCCCCAGAGCCTTCTCTTCTCCAGGCTGAACAACCCAAACTCTACACCTACATAAAATGCACAGGTATGCAGAAACACCACACACTGACCTACTAATAAACAAAGTGTGTTATTCCACAAGTTGTCAAAGCAGAACACTGGCATTTTTTCCCTTTGAATATTCCAAACTGTATCACCTGAACAATAAAACAAAGCAGTCCCAGTAGCTCACAATAACATCTAATCCAAACGTGAGAATATACTGCTAATACCACCACCACAAATCTTAACAAGAAACCGTGTTTGTTCCTTCATTTACTTCCATTTTAGGTCCTGAAACAAGCCATCAAGCTAGACAACATTACAGATATTCCTTCTTGCTTCAAATCTGCCTTGCAAACTGGCACCTCAATGCAAAAGCATCAGGCTCTTCCTGAGTAGAAACCACCTGCACTACTCAAATGCAATCTCCAATTCACTGAGGCAGAAGAGCACTAAATGATGGACACAACATCTCTTCAGTTCAAAAATATTTTCAACCTTTAACTCCAGCTATTATTATTATTATTCCTCCAGTCTTCTGAAGATCAATTATTGTAAAATTAGTACTTTGATAGCTACATATGTGTGCAAAATCCTGGTCCTAACTGAAAACAGAGATATTGCCATTAACTTCAATCTAAGTATCGTTTTTATCTAGGAAGTCTTGAGATGCATGGCAAAAAGAAACTAGATTATACAAGCAGGAGGATTTAGGTTTTTTTCACTTGCTCTGTCACTCAGGTGGGAAATGCTGGATGGAGGAAGAGGAACTGGTACTGTCTACTTTGAGTGCACACCAGAAGAAAGTGAAAAGGGCAGGATCCAGAAAAGAAACAGGTACTGCTCCACCTGCAGTTGGGTACATGGAGTTTTCAGGAGGCCACTGAATTCAACTGCCAGATAGGCAAGGGTTGGGTTTTTTTGTATTGCTTAATCTAGACTCTGGAAACATTTTTCTTTTATTCTTACACAGGCTGAAATACACATTTTTGAAGATTACTGAACTGCCTTTTTTTAAGGACAGACTGCTTTTTTCTTACTGACATTTTCCTGTCCAGAAAGGGAAAACTGTCTCAGATACAGATAGGTTTGGAAGCAGAATTCAGGGTGACTGCTGGTTTTGGAGGCTGTTGGGTACAGGATACACCATGAACAGCTTTTGTGAAGAGCAGTCGTGATTGCTTTCTGCTGCAGCCCTACATGGGCTCCAAACTGAGCAGGCTTGGCTAGAACTCACTAATTGGGTCTGGATTTTCATATTCTTCAGTGCCAGAAGCTGTAAATTATGATGCACAAGATGTGCGTAGCCATATTTATTTCCTATGTAAATATCTCAGTTTGGGACCTAGGTCCCCAATCTGGCTAGTGTCAGTCAGTAGTAGCAGCTAAATCTGCCTTGTTTCTTTCCCTTCCACTCCTCAGCAGGTTGGTTCTTTTTCCTGCCTGTACTAATGTTGGGATTTTTGGTGCAGATTTGTTCCCAGCTTTTGAAAAGGCTCAGTGCCAATAAATAGGATTTGACAGGATCCTGGTATATCCTGCTTTTACCTTTCTCCAAAAGAGGGAAAGTGTTTCTCATTTCCTCTCTCCCCTTGGAAAAGCCTCATGACCCTTTTGGGTCTCTTCCTCCTCAGAAAAGATCACACAGTTGAAGAATGACACACACAAGCAACCTGTGCCCAGAAGGAACTTTTGGCTGCAATCGTATTTCCAACCCACCCTTTGTTTTTCCAAACTACAGGGCTTATCCTGACCCATTCAAAACTACACAACTCTAAAAGCAATAATAAGCACAAGAGAAGACTTCACCCTCTTTGGACACAGCAATTATTCTTTTTCCAGAGAGAAATCACAGCTACCACAGCAATGTATGTCCCCTCTGCATACAGATAACCCAAAACTCGGAGCATAAACCAAATACCTGCCTCTAGGAAAGGTTTCAGCAACACTGCTTTACACAACCACCTTCTAGTACAAATCATATGTGGTAAGGAAAACAAAGTCCTGAGCATGGAAAAGGTGATTTTTTTCCCCCCCCTGCTCTTCCCCCCTCTTCCCAGGCAACCAACACAGCATCCTCCTCAAGTTCCCAATCCTCCTGAAAATGAGGTACCTCACATTGCTTCTGCCCCATCAGATCAGGCAACATATGCATGCATACATAAAAATATAAACACACACTGGGTGGGTATGTGTGTGGAAAGAGGATTCATCTTCTGCTTTGTGCTCAAACTTTGTGGTGTCCCATTGGGACACCAAATAATAGAGCATAAGCCCTCCTGGATGGAAACTGGAGACACCTTTATTTCCTGCTTTCCTTTCTGAGTGCCCACCTCACTGTTTATGAGCCTCAGGCTGAATGCTGAGGAGCTTGCTTGCTTGAGGCCGTGTTTGCATTCTTCAGTGCAAGAGAATCAACAGCCCAGATGAAGCTAAGTTCAAGGAAACAGCCATACTGAGTGGCCACCCCCACCACAAAGTCAGTCTTGTTTCTCATGCCCCCTCTGAGTTAAGAGATACAAAACCCCAGTAAGAATTAATAGGGAGCCCCTACAAATACAGCTCAAGAGACCAGATTGTTCCTTGCCCCTCTAATCCAGAGCAGGATTTATGCAGAGCTTTTTCTTGCAAACATTCATGTGAAGTGGAGAAAGTTTCTCCACAGAAACCCCACAGACCCTTTACAGACCATCTTCCCTTTACACAGCTCCTGTTGTGGCTTTGCTTCTCAAAAAAAAACCCCAACACAACAACAAAAAGTGCAAATGGAAAGACAGATGTAAACAAAAGCTATGGGGGGAGTAAAGCAGCTGGGAAAGAGATTCTTCCTGTTTGCCGTGGTCTATGAACTCTTCTGACAATGCTCTCAAGTGAGGGCACTGCACTAGGTGGGTAGCTCTGTGATGACCCCACCTGCTTCTCCTCTTTTTCAAGCAGCACATCAGAATAAGCAACTCACTACCCCCTTTTTAATTCCACCTCATCATCAAACCGTGTTCTGAAAGGAGAAAAAGAAAGAGGTGTTTGCATATGTATTAAAGAAAAATAATTCTTTCTCTCTGGGAGTAAATTCTTGGTAGGTTTGTCTCCTTGTAGGTGTCAAATATTAACACAAAAGTACACACTTTCTGCAAGGCTACATTTGGATTTTTATAAAATACATGAACCAGGAACAAAAAAAAAAATAAGGTAACTCTGGCTGCATTAAAAATACTAAGGGTCTAAAAAACACAGGGTGCATGCTTTGCAGAGAATTGAATGTCATGCTAAAAATCTAACCTTTTGTTTAAACCCATGACCTCAAAAAAGTCATTAAAAGAATTTCAAGAGGAGCTCTTCTGTTTTAAGAAGCAGGATGGGAAAGATGCCAGAGAAGGTGAGGTATGTGCTTCCCCAGTGACTTCAGACCTGAGCCCAAATTGACTTCACTTCTCTGGATAAAGGACAAACTCACTGATGCAGGAGAGGGTCAGGCAACGCTGAGGAGCATGGCAATGCTCTGTGTAGTTCCCTTACTCCCTGACCCAGTTTGCTGTCCCCATTCCCATGCCATACTCTTTTCCTTGGCAGCTGTCACCATGTAACTTATCTGACAAAACAACTTACCCCTTGCCTGCTCAGGGAGAAAGGAGGCAAAGTGAAGTGGCAGAAGACTACAGCTTGAAGGTTACAGGATTTGAAGAGAGCAGCCTACAGAAATGATGATAGCCTTTTCCCCTCAGCAAGCAGTTGTGATGGGGTGGGGGGATTAGCTCCAAGAAGGAGCTAGAGGCTTCTGGGAAGCCTGTGTGGAAAAGGCCTAAAGCAGATTTGCAGTATGATTGCATTAAAGAGGATCCTCTTTTATTCCAGCTAGTTATTCCTCATCCACGTTCCACAAGGAAGCAGAGACACCAGGGAATTTCTGCTCAGGCTATCCCCAACAGCTCAAGGTTTCCATTTAGATGCTTACTGGTAAGATAATTCATGTGTTTGTTACTCGTCCTTTCCGACTAGATATCCCTTCCTATGCAGAGAGACTCATGCTGCAGCACTCATTATACATCCATCTCTCAGCACCACAGGCAGAAGTTGGTGATTGAAACTAACATCAATGCAACAAGGTCACAGTAACATATAAAAGACAAAGTAACCTCCTGTGGTTTAAATATTCTTAGATATTACAATCAAATAACACCATTAAACAAAGTGACACAGATCCTTTTGCAGTAAGCAAAAGGACAGCCACTCCTTTGATGAATTTATGAGGCTTTGTTATGGGATATGTTAGAGTGTTAGCAAAACAGGAGGCACTTTTCTGACAGTATCCTCATGTGTGGGAAATTTCACTTGGCTGGGCTATCCTAGGGCACCCATTCCCCACCCTCTTACAATGAACAAACAAAGCAGTAATGGAAAATTAGTTCCAGTCAGTTATGTGGGAAAGTCCTCCCAATTAATACAGATCTAAATAAAACAGGTGAAGTGTGCAGATATCACACTGATTTAGAAGTGAACTGATCAAGAAATAAGGAGTCAGATAGAATTATAGATGGGAGTTACTGCCTGAATATTAGGGACAGGGGGTGGAAATCTATACAGGAAACATGTCCTGAATTCTCTGCAACACACTGACCAACATCTTGGAGAGACAAAAAAGCTGTGTAGATGTGGTGCTGAAGAACATGGTTTAGTGCTAACCTGGTAGTTGCTGGGTTAATGGTTGGACTTGATGATCTTAAAACTGTTTTCCAACCTAAACAATTCCACGATTCTGAGATCTCATACAGCTGTAACAGTGAAGCCAAATAATTTATCTGCAGTTTATGATAGGATTTGGATATAGTGAAAAATTTTGCCTGTAGTAATAGATGCCATGATCACCTTATCTGGACAGGAATGAAAAACTGGGAAAGGAAACCTTGTGAGACACCAAACATATGTGAGATGTGCTTTAACCTCTCCTTTAACTCCAAGGCATAGGCAGTCACAGCACGCCTGCCTCCAGCCCTGTTTATCAGACAACGTTCTGCTGAGCTAGGTTGCCTCTACTCTCAACACAAATACATCTCCTCCACAATTTATTTGTGCTTGTATCACCAACATGGATTTACCAAGGGGAGATCCTGCCTGTCTAATCTGATAGCCTTCTATGAAACTATGACCAAATGGGTAGGTGAGGGAAGAGCAGTGGATGTCATATACCATGACTTCAGTAAGGCTTTTGATGCTCTCTCCCATAACATCCTCATAGAAGAGCTCAGGGGAGGTGGCATAGAGGGCTGGTCAGTGAGGTGGATTGCAGACTGGCTCCACAACAGAGTTCAGAGGATCGTCATCAGTGGCACAGAGTCAACTTGAAGGCCTGTGGACAGTGGTGTTCCCCAGGGTTCGGTATTGGGACCAGCGTTGTTCAGTATCTTTATCAACGACCTGGATGAGGGGATTGAGAGTACCCTCAGCAAGTTTGCTGATGATACAAAACTGGGGGGATTGGCTGACACCCCATCAGGCTGTGCAGCCATCCGACGTGACCAGGACAGCCTGGAGAGCTGGCTGCAGGCAAACCTCATGAAGTTCCATAAGGACAAGTGCAGGGTCCTGCAAGTGGGGAGGAGGCAGCAGTACAGGTTAGGGGCTGCCCTGATGGAAAGCAGCTCCATGGAGAAAGACCTTGGAGTGCTGGCGGACAACAAGTTCCCCATGGAACAACAATGTGCCCTTGTGGCCAAGAGAGCCAATGGTATCCTGGGATGCATCAAGCAAAGTGTGTCCAGCAGGGCTAGGGAAGTTCTTCTCCCTCTCTACTCTGTCCTGGTGAGACCACACCTGGAATAGTGTGTCCAGTTTTGGGCTCCCCAGTTCAAGAAAGACAGAGAACTGCTGGAGAGAATCCAACAGAGAGCCACAGGGATGATTAGGGGCCTTGAGCATCTCCCCTATGAAGAGAGAATGAGATCCCTGGGACTATTTAGTCTTGAGAAGACTGAGAGGGGATCTCATCAATGTGTATAAATATCTGCTGGGTGGGTGTCAAGTGGGGGGGGGGGCCACACTCTTCTTGGTGGTGCACAGTAATAAGACAAGGAACAATAGATTCAAACTTGAACATAGAAGATTTCACCTCAACATGAGGAGAAACTTCTTTACAGTGAGGGTGATGTAGCACTTGAGCAGGCTGCCCAGGGAGGAAAGAGACATGACTTGTTGATCCAAGTGGTCCTTTCCAAAACCAAGCTTAGGTTGCAATTAAAATTCTGTGCCTTCATGACATGAATTTATCTCCAGGCAGATAAAGCAGGAGATATGAAAATGAAGCAGGTAGATTATTTATCTAGATGACTATTCAGTCTGTATACCTATAAGGGAGAGGGGAAAACCAACTGTCAACACAGTGTGACCATTTCCTGGGAATAAGTCTCCTTAACTTCATTATTTTTTCCCTCTATTATCTTACTGACTTATTCTATTCCTTGCTATCTCAAAATGACAATGTTATTCTGACAGAACCTTTCAAGCATGAGTCAATGAAAGTCAAACCTGCACGATTTTAATCATCCTGTTTTTACTAAAAAGCAGTTCTTCTTCAACACCAACCAGGCTGTTTGTATAACCTGTTGGATTCTTTGGAGCAAATATTTTATGGAACCATAGAATCACTTTGGCTAGAAAAGACCTTTAATATCATCAAGTCCAACCGTTATCTAACTCTGCCAAGTCTGGTGCTAAACCATGTCCCTCAGCACCACATCTCTGTGTCGCTTAAACACCTCTACAGATGGGGATTCAACCACTGCTTGGGGGGAGCCTGTTCCAGTGTTTGAGAAACCTTTTAGTGAAGAAGTTTCTTCCAATATGCAACCTGAGGCCTTTTCCCCTTGTCCTATCACTTGTTACTTGGAAGAAGAGACCAACACTTGCCTTGCTGCAAACTCAGGGAGTTGTGGAGAGTGAGGTCCACCCCTCAGCCTCCTCTTCTCCAGACTAAACAATCCCACTCCTCATAAGACCTGTTCTGTGACAAAACTTTTAAAAATATGTCAACATTTATCTGGTTTTAAACTTTTACCTAGGTCAGTAATGGTGTCCTGTTCCCACACCTATCTGTACAATAGGTGAAACGTTTTGGGTTGGCTTTTTTTGAAAGAACCATTCTAGCTTAGTGCCTTTCAACCTCCTCAAAGTTTGAGATCTTTGCACTATGTGATCTGGACAACAGCTATGTCAGAGGAGGGCCACAAAGATGATCCAGGGGCTGGAACACCTCTGCTGTGAGGATAGGCTGAGGGAGGGTTGTTTAGCCTTCCAATACCTGAAGGAATGCTACAGGAAGACTGGAGAAGGACTTTTCATAAGATTGTCTACAGACAGGATGAGGGGGAATGGTTTGAAGCTGAGGGAGAGTAGGTTTAGACTGCATCTTAGGAAGAAGTTCTTCAGTAGGAGGGTGGTAAGACTCTGGAATATGTTGCCCAGGGAGGTTGTGGATGCTTCCTCCCTGGGGGTGTTCAAGGCCAGGCTGGATGAAGCCTTTAGCAGCTGAGTCTAGCTGAGAGGCATCCTGCCCATGGTGGGGAGGTTGGAGTAGATGATCTCTGAAGTCCCTTCCAAACTGAGCCGTCCTGTGATTCTATGACTATCAGAACAGTGTTTGACATTAGCAATAGTACAAATTTCACACTGAAGTGGTAGCACTATCATCCCTGGACATATTCAAAAATGTGTAGATGTGGTGCTGAGGGACATGGTTTAGTGGGGGACTTGGCAGTGCTGGGTTAACTGTTGGAGCTGATGATCTTGGAGGCCTTTTCCAACCTTAATGTTTCTATGATGCTATGAATTGCAAAAGCAGTGTAGTGCAGCAGTCTCAGCTGATGCACCTGTTCAGATACTGCACTAAGGGAGGCTTTCACAAAGCTTAGAGCTGCTTGGGCTGCTTAACAACTTACTCCCCTGGCCAACCAATCTGCCTACCCTAAAACACTCAGAGGCCTTTAAACCTCCCCACATGCAGGCTCTCCCTGCTCAGTCACTAAACACAATGACAAGTTTGTTCTTCCAGTGTCTTTGCAGCCTATTCTTCATGATATTCAAGTCTTCAGGAATTGCATTAATGATCCTGATGCAACAGCACAAAAGCTGTTGGTGCAAGAAATGGCTTAACCTGTCAGCACTGCTGTCACCACAATTACTGCCGCTAGGAAAGATATGATCCTAATCTTCCACTAAAAGATCATTAGATGTACTATGAGTACTGTATTCTTTGATACAGCTCATTTACATGGACACTAATTGAGAACACTTGATTTAAATAAAAATAACCACCACACACTTGCATTTACAGATCCGTTCTGAAGCTTTAGCCAGGATGCTGCCTGCTCATGAGGGAACACCATCTCTTACCAGCTCAGTCCTGCAACACATTTACCAGAAATACAAACCAGTGTAACACTGCAGACAAAGAGGAAAGCTTGGAAGAATGCATACAAGGATGCTCTGTCTGGACATGTAAATGACTTACATTAAGCTAAATTAGAACTCTTCTGTACCATTCAAACGATTGTGGTCCATCCAACAATTTAGAGAGTGTTTGGGAAAGGACAGCTGTAAGTTCAGAAAGAGTCAAGGATTACATCTGTGCAAAGCACATAATATAAGACAGAATTTATTTTATGCCATTCAGTTTTTTTACATCATTCTATTGAGGCTGCAAAACCAAATAATGAAGAAGAGCAAATGCTCAAATCTGAGGTGCTTGTGCATCTCAGATGCAGGTCCTCTGCACATTTCAATTATCATGGAGTTCTCCCCTTTGAAAGCTCAATTTCTGAATAAATTTCACCTCAGAAAGACCCTGAGCTGTCAGAGTGATCATGAAAACAAACCAAAGTAAAACAAAAGGAAAACCTCCTAAAATCCTCCCCAAATGGAGTCCTAGAACATATTACCTAAGATATTCCTCATATATAGGAAATTATCAAAGTGTGTGGCCAGCAGATTGTGGGAGGGGATTCTGCCCCTCTGCTCTGCTCTGCTGAGACCCCACCTGCAGTGCTGGGGTCAGCTCTGGTGTCCTTAGCACAAGAAAAACATGGACCTGTTAGAATGGGTCCAGAGGAGGGCCACAAAGATGATCAGAGGGCTGAAGCACCTCTGCTACAAAGACAGGCTGAGAGAATTGGGGGGTTGTATAGCCTGGAGAAAAGAAGAAGGCTCTAGGGAGACCATAGAGCAGCCTTCCAGTATTTGAAGTGGGCTACAGGGGAGTTGGAGAGGGACTTTTTATGAAGGCATGGAGAGATGGGACAAGAGGGAATGGCTTCACACTGGAAGAAGCTGGACTGAGATTAGACTTTAGGAAGAAATTCTTCCCCATGAGGGTGGTGAGGAGAGCTCTCCTATGACTAAAGTATTTAATATGTAATCACAGAACCATTTTGGTTAAAAACACTTTTAAGATCATCCACCCAGCCGTTAACCCAGGACTGCCAGGTTACCACTAAACCATGCCCCTCAACACCAACCCCTTTTACATCAGAGTTTGAGCTGGCAGAAGAGCCTGGCTCTGTAAGAGGATGGCTGCAGAAAACAACAGAAACACCCAGATGGGTCCATCTCAGAGATCACTGCAGCATCTGAGCAGACAGAGGGGAGCCAAAGATGGACAGGTTCCTTTCCTCATGCTTCCACCTCATCATGTTGAGCTGCTCTTTCTGTTGTGGAAGTCCCGACCAGCAGAGTGAAAGGAGACAGATGATGGCAGGCGTCCACACACCTTTAGGAGCTTGTTCCTTCTATTGTGTCAGCAAACAATAGACTCCCTGCTAATCTGTGAATCTCCTCAGGCTCCCTTCATGCCTTTCCCATACTGCTTCCCCAGCCCAAGATACCTTCTCTGCTATTTACAGCTCTCTGAACACTCAGATTATTTCTCGCACACCCCTCAAGAGTATTAAGTCACCTAGTGAAGTGCCTACATTTTCAACTTAAACTTGGTTACTTTCCAGATCTTGTCTCCAAAATTTGATACGATTTACAGCATGAGGTGATGGCTGTCTTCTGTAAACTGTATAGAGCACACAGCCAAAGACTAACACACGCGAAAAATGGTGCCGTGGCAAAACAGTTCCCATCCTGACAAATCCTGTGGACTGTTGGTTACATTTACAGCATGCTGCTGCCATGATAGCGATCCTTCTTTCCTGTGCCCTTCTGGAATACACCTGATGGACAGGCTGCACCTCAAAAGTTCCACATAGTGGCAGGCATAAAAATGCAGAGGCTACATAACCATCAAGGAAGGGATTTAATTTTTCTGGTGGTTTTTATTTGTACTACCAGGTTTTAAGAACTAAACCTTAGCAAATGACTCTTCTGGCTTCAAAGTAGAAAAGAGCAGATTTAGATTGGATGTTAGGAGCAGGTTCTTTACTTTGGGAGTAGTGGAACACTGGAACAGATTGCCCATGGGGTCCCATCCCTGGAGATATTCAAGGTGAGGCTAGACAGGGCTCCGGGCAGCCCGATCTAATTGAAGATGCCCCTGCTTACTGCAGAGGGGGTTGGACTAAATGACCTTTGGATGTCCCTTCCAACCCAGACCATTCTATGATTCTAATTGTTTGTTACTGAAAATCATAATGACAACTTAAAAAGTCATTCTTCACACCAAGCAGTACACTGGGAGTATTTGGATTACTTATAAACCAAGTAGATCTGGGCTATACAACACAGTAGGTCAGCCCATGCATCACTGAAGCTTAGGGGTTGACCTGCTGGAAAGCAGCTCTGCAGAGAAAGACCTGAGGAGTCCTGGTAGACGTCAAGTTCATCAAGAGCCAGCAACATGCTCTTGTGGCTGAAAAGACCAACAGTCTCCTGAGATGTATTAAGAAGAGTGTGGCCAGCAGGTTGAGGGAGCTTCTCCTCCTGCTCTACTCTGCTCTAGTGACGCCACCTCTGAAGTTCTGGGCTCCCCAGTTCAAGAGAGTGAGAGACAGTCCAGAGAAGGTTATGAAGATCATGAGGGGACTGGAGTATCTCTCTGAAGAGGAAAAGCTGAGAGACTTGGGGCTGTTTAGTCTGTGAAAGAACAGACTAAGAGGGGATCTTCTCAATGCTGATCAATTTCTAAAGGGTGGGGGTCAAGAGGATGGGGCCAGACCTTTTTCAGTGTTGCCAAGCAACAGGATGAGGGGCAACAAAGGCAAACTGGAACCCAGGAGGTTCCATGTGTACATGAGGAAAAACCTTTTTCCTGTGAGGGTGCCTGAGTTCTGCAGCAGGCTGCCCAGAGAGGCTGTGGAGTCTCCTCCCCTGGGGAGATTCCAAATCCACCTGGACATTGTGATCCTGGACAAGCTACTCTGGGTGACCCTGCTTGAGCATGAGGACTGGACTAGATGATCTCCAGAGGTTCCTTCCAAACTCCACCATGCTGGGATTCTGGGATTCTGTATTATCTATATAACACCAAAATAATGTACTTTTCCCCCCCAGCTTGCTCCACCATCTACACAATACCTCAGTGCATCTGCTCCAATGTATCAACACTGGAAGAGAAACCTCCGATACAAGCCACACATAAAATCTGCCATGACTCTGCATAGTGCAGACATGATGTTAGGTCCACCAAGGGTTAAAATCATGCCTTTATGCAAAACTCCATCATCAATAACGAGTTGAAGCAGCTGCACTGAAAAGAACCCAATCTTTTAACACAGCACATCTGCCTAAATGCTGATTTCTGCAGTCAAGCTTCTTACCAGATGTCAAGATAATAGAATAACCCAAATGCAGGGCTCAACCTATCTCCTTCTAACACAGATGTTTAAAATCTACAAATCACAAAAAATCATTCTATTATTAGCTAATCAATTTCTCCCTGGAAATGCCTATTTCTCTTCACAGACTATTAAATGGATTCAAGGGAAGTTTATTTAGAGATCTAATAATCAGGGACCAGGAATCACTGTGAAATGGAAATAAAGGTTACCAGCAGGAAATGCAGCTGAGCAACTGCACTGTGTGGCAGCAAGCCAGAATTTGTGTACTCTCAGTGATGTGTTAATAACTTGGAAAGTAAAGGTGCAGATCTGAGCACCAGCAAGTCAACCTTGCTGGGCACCATCCAGTGAAAAGCTTTTGCACGCAGTTTATCACCTCTGCTCATGACCAATCATGGTTAGTGGTATTAATGAATCTACTCTGCAACATCCTAATGCTTTTCTTTGCTTCAAAAAGAATAGCTCTTTTAATATGACACTGTTCAGCTTGGTCAGTAAGCCATCTAATGACCTCAGGCAATGAGAAATTCCACATGGGCACATGGAACCACAGAATGCCAGGTTGGAAGGGACCCCAAGGATCATCTGGTCCAACCTTTCTAGGTGATAGTGCAGCTTAAATGAGATGGCTCAGGACCCTGCCAAGTTGAGTCATAAAACTGCTCACTCTAGGGGAATCCCCTACTTCTCTTGGGAGATGGTTCCAATATCCAAACGTTCCCATAGTGAAAAACTTTCTTCTGAAATCCAATCAGAATCTCCCCAGGAGTAACTTGTACCCATGACCCCTTCTTCTATCCATTAACCCTAGTCTTTTCCATGTGACTACTTGTGAAACGGAGTCTCCATCTCCATATCCTCAAATCTCATGAAACAGCCCCAAGTTCTGTGATGCTTCACAGAAGTAGCAGGGAGCCACTGGAAGGAAAACAAAATGCTTCAAGTGTGAAGTACCCTGTATCTAGTCACTACAGGGAGCAGGACATTGATTATTTCTCAAAAGCTGGCATCTTGTCCTTTACAGTGACATTATTACTCCCCCTCTAAATTCCACTACAACTACATGTAAGTACAATTTGACTAAATGCCTTATGTGCACTGATGCCAAGACCTATGAAAATCAGCATTTCCCTATCAACATTCCCGGGTGAACATTAATTTCCCTTAAAACAAAAATGGAAAAATATTTCTTCCCTGAAAGGGTTGTCAAGCCCTGAACAAGCTGCCCAGGGCAGTGGTGAAATCACCATCCCTGGAGGGATTTAAAAGCCATGTAGATGTGGTACTGAGGGACATGGTTTAGTAGTGACCTGGCAGTGCTGGGTTAATGGTTGGATTTGATGAGCTTAAAGGCCTTTTTCAGCCTTAACAGTTCTATTATTCCATGAAAACCAAGCAGTAGATAACAACTTCCCCCTTCCCCAGGTAGAATTATATAAGTAAAAGCCTAAGCTAACAGCTGTGCTGTTGGTTTGTTAGGGTAACACACAGACACACAAGAATTGTCTGTCTCCTGCCATGAATTTAGCTCTTATGGCCCTGTTTCCTGTATTTGTAGATTATTCTTTCTGTCAACCAATCCCTCAATACAATAACTTCTTTTACTTGCACAGCTTTCTGAACTGACTGTTTGTAAATGGCACATTTTCCATTCCCAGTTTTTGGGCATGACTATTCTGTTTTCTTAGGCCAAGAGTCAAGCTACTATTCTGCAGCACTACCCCCATTTTGTTTTGCACTGCTGTTGCTTTTATCTTCTCAGCCACTTGAGGATGAGATCCTTCTTCATCACCGATTCCAACTTCCAGAACTGGTATTAAAAGAGCTTTCTGCATACCCATCCACCTATAGGACAGGCATATGCATCCTCACTTCCAGCAAGGAAGAAGACAAATAGACCTTTAAAGACTACCCAGACCTATGACAACATGCAAGCAGCCACTTTCAAACATGAAATTAAGATACTCAGTTCACAGAATCTGTTGATGTTTTCAAGTGATTGGAGTGCACCTATAATTACCATGGCTTGTGTTATGTAGTATCAGCATGCAAGATGAGCTTCTCCCTTTGATACTTCCTTTTTGGGGGGAACAAGGGTGGCACAAAAAGAATGATCTGTGTTTTCTACATAAAAATGCCAGAAAAGAGGTTCAAGCAACTCACAAGCATTACAAGTTTAGCAAGACTGCCCAGCGAAGCTGTTCCCTCACTGGGCTGCTTGCTGGAACAGCAGCTGCAATTCCTTAGCTCCTGATGGGTTGGACAGCCCAAACATGAATTATTTCAGTGTAAGCATCCACACATTCCGAGAGGCATGGCAGAGCTGGGCATACACAATAGTGATGCTTTGACTCTGAAAAGTCTGCAGCAAACAGGGGTCAATATAATAGCCCACAAAACCTACCGAGACAACGATGGGTGTTCGTGGAACTTTCCACAGCAGCCCAGAGAAAGTGCTGATCACAACATGGCTTCTTTCATTTCAGGCAACAGCTAAGCAACGTCAAGCAGCTGGAGCAAACTGAATGCATCCTGGCCTATCATTATTCCATAATACCACTACCATTTTTATCCAGACAGCTATCTTTAGAATAGGAAGTGAGAGCATTAAGCAACACCACCTTCCTCTGCTTTCTGTGCCCTGATCTTTACTTGCTTTCCACGTCTAATTGTCAGCACTAACTTACCACATTACGAAAGATTACGTTCTCTGCTTTATATAGATGCCTCCTTATTTTTCTCTTCTTTTTGATGAAAACTCTGTTCTTCCTACTCTCTTACTTGGGGCCTCTTCAATGCTTGCCATCCACTGGGACAGCAGCATCAGTTTTGCAAGGCAATCACACAGATGACTTTGCACAGTTGTAGGAGAACTCGCAACCATCATAAACCAACAATAGAAACTTTACAGACCCTTCTCTCCCGATTTTCATGCTGATAAGAACTGTCAGCAGCAGCCCACTTCCCTTTCTGACAGAGATGATACATGTTTCAGAGGACTGTGCTGAACATATAATTACCTGAAGATAGGAACCAGCCCTTTGAAACTCTCCTTCCTGATTTATGGGGCCTAGAAATTTCTCTCAGTCAAAAGACTTCTGTTTCCTGAACTAATGCTGTTCACAGATCAGTATATAAAATCCTGAAGAGAACTCCATTTGTCTGTCCACTTTTCAAGAGGCAGATTAGATTTTGCATGATCCTGACTAAAAGCAAACCAGACACACACTACTACACTTTTCAAGAAAGACTTGGTTAAAGCTGCTGTATAAAGAACTTGGGACATCCTGTACAGGAACAAAAGTTCACCCTGCATGCATAATGTTAGATATACAGAGAGAGTGATTGCCCATTGGAATGGGCTGCCCAAGGAGGTGGTGGAGTCGCCGTCATTGGAGGTGTTCAGGAGGAGACTTGATGGGGTGCTTGGTGCCATGGGTTAGCTGTTTAGGTGGGTTGGATTGGTTGATGGGTTGGACGCGATGATCTTGAAGGTCTCTTCCAACCTGGTCTGGTCTATTCTATTCTATTCTATTCTATTCTATTCTATTCTATTCTATTCATCTCCAGTACCTGAAAGGAGCCTACAAGAAAGTAGGAAGAGACTTTTTACAAGGGCTTGTAATGAGGGAATGAATTGAAGATTGATCAGGGGCAGATTTAGACTGGAGATTAGAAAAGAATTCTTTACAGTGAGGGTGGTGAGACACTCGAGCAGGTTGCCCAGTGAGGTCATGGGTGGCTCCTCCCTGGAGGTGTTCAAGGCCAGGTTGAATGTGACCTTGAGCAACCAGCTCTAGTGGAAGGTGTTCCTGCCCATTGGGGGGGTGGGTGTTTAAACTTGATGAGCTTTAAGGTCCCTTCCCACCTAAACCATTGTATGAATCTATGAATCTACTGTTCCTGAAAAATCAGCTATGAAAACATGAAAAGCAAAGCCTGCTGATTTTCTATTCCACAGACAGAAATCCATATCCATTTAAAGAACCTTCCCAGCCATTCAGTACCTTATCTACACTTCAGAAGCAGACACCATTATCTCAAGCAGTAACAATCAGTGTTTCCGTTGGAGTACAGAATGGGGAGCCTTCAGTGTAAGGCTGAAGGCCCGGCCACTAACCTTAGAGATGTAGTTATGGCATTACATTTAAAATACACTTTATGCCATATTTTTTTTTTCCCAATTCCAAGTCTGTAAGAGGGAAATAAATCAAACATAGTAAACGTGACTTATGAAGATGACCTCAAAGTTAGAGCATAGTAGGAACTTGGCTGTGAAACAAACAACTTCTGGAGATGTTCCAGGACAACAAACTCCCTTTTTTTTTCAATTAGATGATCTAACAGACCTCGTGATGATCCAGCACAACAAACAAATTGTCTGAGGATATGCCAAATAGCAAAAAATAAACACTCTAACATGATTTTTGGCTCTTACCACTAGGAATTTACTCTCATTAAAAAGGGGCTCTTCTGCAAATAAAATCCAGTACTGTAATAGCAATGAATTCCACCCTTACAATAGGCTGTTAGTGTGCGCTTGCAGCCCAGAAAGCCAATCGTATCCTGGGCTGCAACAAGAGAAGTGTGGCCAGCAGGTCAAGGGAGGTGATTCTCCCCCTCTACTCCACTCTGGTGAGAGCCCACCTGGGGCACTGTGTCCAGTTCTGGAGATCCTGTTACAAGAAGAATATGGACGTGCTGGAAGGTGCCCAGAGAAGGGCCATGAGGATGATCAGAGGGCTGGAGCACCTCTCCCATGAGGACAGACTGAGAGTTGGGGCTATGCAGTCTGGAGAAAAGAAGGCTCTGAGACCTTATTGTGGCCTTCCAGTATTGTAAAGGGGACTACAGAAAAACTGGGGAGAGACTTTTGGGATGTCAGGTAGTGATAGGACTAGGGGGAATGGGGCAAAACTGGAAGTGGGTAGATTCAGATCAGATGCTAGGAAGAAGTTCTTCCCCATGAAGATGGTGAGATACTGGAACAGGTTGCCAAGGGAGGTGGCAGAAGTCCCACCCCTGGAAGTTTTTAAGGCCAGGCTGGATAGGGCTCTGAGCAACCTGATCTAGTGTGAGGTGTCCCTGCCCACGGCACAGGGCTTGGAACTGGATGATCGTTGAGGTCCCTTCCAGCCCTGACAGTTCTGTGCTTACAATAAGAAGCTCTTGTCCTAAAAAGCTGAAAAGGTTTGCTGCAGAAGATGAAGTTTAAAATAGGGACTACCCTTCATCAGTGTAGTGAAACAGCATGCTTCTAAGTCAGTCATATTACAGTGCTTAGGAAGAAGAGAGTTTGAAAACAAAAGCAAACCCTGAGCAGGATTGTCTAAGGACTCACCACTGGGTAAAAATAGCTCATGTGTTTGATCTTCAGTCATGACAACACATCACAGGAACCTGAAACAGAGCCCTAGGTACACACACAGGCAGACACACAAACACCTTCTAGGCACATAAACATGCACATGTAGACTTTAAAACATAAAACCATCCAGCCCAGCAAAAGGAATCCAAAATACATGTAAACCATGCAAGAAACCACAGCATTTTCATAGTAAGAAAGCAGTGCTACAGGGGTCTTAGCTGGGTGCTGGTCTCCCAGTGTGCCCCTATGCTTGGAGTGCATTTTCCCCCCCTTGCTTTCTCAGCTGAAAAGCTAATGAAGTCTCAACAAACAGACTTAAGTTCAAACACCATTAATTCTGCTATTAAGGTATATCACTGAGAGGTTCTCCCACTTATATGGTTATCAAGTGCTTGGCAACAAGGACATTTATAATTCATTTCTCTAAAGAAGGAAAGAAAGACCTGAACTTTATTGAAGCTCACTAACTGTGCTGTTCTTTACAGTTTCAAGCCTCAGAGCAGCAGCAAGAAGAAGACAAAAAAAACCCCAAACCCTCAATAAGTGCACATCAAGCTGTTGCTAAAATGGGGCAGGCCATTAGGTAAAGCAGAATTTCTTAGGCTGTCTTCCAAAGCACTGTTTCTGGCAACAGTTAACAGGGTTAACAGACTAGGGCAACATCATGCACCTCTAAAGCTGTCTCAAAGTACAGGCATCAATGAAGCCATGCTCATTAATACAAGCATGGTTGGCGAACCATAAGCACAGCAAAAGGGTGTTTCCTCTAAAAGCCAGGGTCAAGGTATCAGAATGCATCAAGCCCTTGAAGCCCTTCCTGCTCTTCATTTATGTGGGAGCAACTAGTGAACCAGAGGGCACCTATCCACTCATCCCCTCCATGCAGTTCTCTCTGTTCTTCCTCCACTGCCACATGCCTCATTCACAGATTCATAGAATGGTTTGGGTTAAAAGGGACCTTAAAGGTCATCTAGTTCCAACCCTCCTGCCATGGGCCCAGACACCTTCCACTGGAGCAGGTTGCTTAAGGCCTCATCCAACCTGGCCTTGAACACTTCCAGGGAGGGGTCATTCACAACTTCACTGGGAAACCTCTTCCACTGTCTCACCACCCTCACTATAAAGGATTTCTTACTAATCTCCAGTCTGAATCTGCCCTCCTCAAACTTCAATCCATTCCCTTTCATTCTATCACTACAAGCCCTCATAAAAAGTCTCTTCCCACTTTTGTGTAGGCCCCTTTCAGGTACTGGAAGGCTGCTATAAGGTCTTGGAGCCTTCTTTTCTCCAGATTGAACAGACCCAACTCTCTTAGCGTGCGCTTATATAAGTAGAGGTGCTCCAGCCATTTGATCATCTTTGTAGCCCTCCTCTGGACCCACTCCAGCAGTTTGATATCCCTCTTATGCTGTGGGTACCAGAACTGGATGCAGTACTCCAGATGGGCTCTCTTGAGAACAGAGCAGAGAGGCAGAATCACCTCCCTTGTCCTGCTGGTCACACTGCTTTTGATTCAGCCCAGCACATGGCTGCCTTCTGGGGTGCAAATGACCATTGCCAGCTCATGTTGAGTTTTTCATCAACTGACACCCCAAAGTCCTTCTCCTCAAGAGTGCTCTTGATCCACTCCTCACCCAGCCTGTATTTGTGCTTGGGATTGCCTCCAAAGCATTCACTTGTTATATGGTTGGCACAATTTGGTTATGGGACCACAAGTTGTTAGACATTTCCTTCACAGGATCAAAATCATGTCCAGCATGAGATGCAGGAGTCTGCATTTTGGCCATAGAAGACATGTTGTCACTTGATGGCAACCTCCCAGGTAACCCAGGGAGGTCATGGATGTCCCCTCCCTGGAGGTGTTCAAGACCAGATTGGATCAACTTCTTCCACAGGCACTTGAGGACATGCAGCCTGCTCCAGGAAACGAGCAATGGAAACTGGGCATCATCATACATAGCAACATGGCTTCTGCAGAGTGCACAAAAGGTGCTTCAAGCTGTAGACCACCTTAAAAATCCCTCTGGGACCTCAAGTTGCCTGCCATATTCTGTTTTCTTGCTTAATTTTCCCCTTTATAAACGCAAGTTCTTCAGTTGCACCAGGAAAGCTGAACATCACACAAAGAACTGGAGAGCAGCAAATCACTGCTCTAAGGTGCCAATAAGCAATTAGTGCTGCCCATTGTGGGTTCTCAGATGAAAAAAGAAAAAGAAAAAGAAAGACTGGTTTCCACAACAGTTGCTCCCTAAGCTCTCTGCCCTACTGAAAGGGAATAATAATAAACAATCAGTTAGTTTGGGGATTTAGCCACCACATTTAGTGCAAGGTGGATACCGAACGTGCAGTAAGGCTGAAGAATGCAGTGTGAGGATTGTAACGGATTGTCTTGGAGCTATATTTACACACTCAATATTTGCAAACAAGAGGGTTCTCACAGTGCAGGCTAGAGATCATGCTGTGAGGAAGAACTCGAGTACTGTGTCCAGTTCTGTACCATCTGGGTCGATGGTAGGCTGAACATGAGCCTGCAGTGTGCCCAGGCAGCCAAGAGGGCCAGTGGCATCCTGGCCTGCATCAGGAACAGTGTGGCCAGCAGGAGCAGGGAGGTCATTCTGCCCCTGTACACTGCACTGGTTAGGCCACACCTCGAGTACTGTGTCCAGTTCTGGGCCCCTCAGTTTAGGAAGGATGTTGACTTGCTGGAATGAGTCCAGAGAAGAGCAACAAAGTTGGTGAGGGGTTTGGAATACAAGCCCTATGAGGAGAGGCTGAGGGAGCTGGGGTTGCTTAGCCTGGAGAGGAGGAGACTCAGGGGTGACCTTATCACTCTCTACAACTACCTGAAGGGAGGTTGTAGACAGGCGGATGATGGTCTCTTCTCCCAGGCAGCCAGTACCAGAACAAGAGGACACAGTCTCAGGCTGTGCCAGGGGAGGTTCAGGTTGGATATTAGGAAGAAGTTCTATACAGAAAGAGTGATTGCCCATTGGAATGGGCTGCCTGGGGAGGTGGTGGAGTTGCCATCACTGGAGGTGTTCAGGAGGAGACTTGATGGGGTGCTTGGTGCCATGGGTTAGCTGTTTGGGTGGGTTGGATTGGTTGATGGGTTGGACGCGATGATCTTGAAGGTCTCTTCCAACCTGGTTTGGTTTATTCTAATAAAGGTTTATTCTTACCAGCCTGCTCCAGAACCTACATGGCTCTGGATCAACTGATGATGGCTGTTTGGTTTGTTACAGTTTACTATGGTCATCGTTATAAAGGGGCCGCACAAGAAAACTTCCAAGTTTCTTGTGAGAGTTGTTTTATTTAAAAAGAAGCAAGCAAGCAGCAGGAAAAAAAAGGAGAGAGAAACAGCGCGCCGGGCCGCAGAGACTTCCCCCCCACAGATACCTCCAGTCTCTGCCAAAAAGCAACTTACAAATCCTAACTTTTCTTTATATAGCTACACCATCTACATATGCATGTTTATGCTTAATAGAAGGCAGGGATATGATAATGAGTTCTAGCAACTTCTTGGGCTTCTTGAGCATGCGTCTTCTTTGTGGTAGGGGTCGCAGATGAGGCAGGGGAGGTCTTTCTCCTGTATTCTTTGAAGAACTCATCTTCTCACACGAGTACAGCTGCAGCACAGGCTCCTGAGAGAGTTGGCATGAAGTTCCTGTCTGAAGCCAAAACAATCTGAACATTTATCCTCTGTTCTCAAAACAAACCAACTGCCACTACCCCCCCGAATACAGCATTCTGCAACACACATCACAAACCACTACTGCATTTATAACAGTCCTCTAGATAAAACAGCGATGGCAGCTGAAGTTCCGGTGTGCACCAGCCAAGGTATTTTACCCAAAGGCAACGACTTCCATGAATACAGATCTCAGCTGCTGAATCTCAGCGTGTCTGAACTTGTGGAAAACAGTAGCTCACTACCTAACTCTATGTTCACTCCAGCACCAAAGTGCTGGTAGACGTCCCCATTTATCCTCACTGCATCAATACTGCAGACTCATACATACAGCTTAAGGGGGGTACTTCCCACCATCCCCTCCTGCAGTTTCTCCATTTTCACTTTCTCCTGCTTTCCACAGAAGTCCTTTGACCCCAACATCAACCCATCCATCTCTCACAGATCCTTTTCCTGCTCAGTGTACCTGTTGTCAATATTTCCCTATCAACACGCTGCACATCTTGGGACTCATCCTACATCTCCAATACCACCTGAGTCTCCAGTGACACCAAGGATTGGGCAGACTGAGGGAGGAGAGGTGTGTACATACTTCCCTTGAAGAAGATAAAGATGGTTCATTTACTTGTTTTGAATTCAGCCAGCTCCTCTTTCATTCTGCAAAGTAGTTCTTCTGTGGTTGAAAAAAGGCCACATGCTCCAAAAGAACAAACGTGGTAATTTTCACAGAATCATAGAATGGGTTAGGTTGGAAGGGACCTTAAAGATCAGCAAGTTCCAAACCCCCCACCATGGGCAGGAACACCTCTGACTAGAACAGGTTGCTCAAGATCCTATCCAACCTGCCTTCCACGGTTGAAACCTTCACAACTTCTCTAAGCAACCTGTTCCAGTGCCTCAACACTCTTGTGGGGAAGAATTTCTTCCTGAAGACCAGCTACTTCCAGTTTGAAGCCATTACACCTCATCCTATCACCTTTGTTATAAGTCATAGTATCATAGTATCAGTCAGGGTTGGAAGGGACCACAAGGATCATCTAGTTCCAACCCCTCTGTCATGGGCAGGGACACCCCACACTAGATCAGGCTGGCCAGAGCCTCATCCAGCCTGGGCTTAAACACCCCCAGGGATGGGGCCTCGACCACCTCCCTAGACAACCCATTCCAGGGTTTCACCACTCTCATGGTGAAGAACCTCCTCCTCACGTCCAGCCTGAATCTCCCCCCCTCCAGCTTCTTTCCATTCCCCCTAGTCCTATCACTACCTGAGATCCTGAGAAGTCCTTCCCTAGACTTCCTGTAGGCCCCCTTCAGATACTGGAAGGCCACAATTAGGTCACTTCAGAGCCTTCTCTTCTGCAGCCTGAACAGCCCCAGCTCCTTCAGTCTGTCCTCATAGGAGAGGTGCTCCCCTCTCCAGTTGTCCCACAGGCTCCTTCAAATACTAGAGGGCTGCCCTATGGTTCCAGCCTTCTCTTCTCAGGCTGAACAACCCCAACTCTTGCAGCCTGTCTTCATAGCAGAGGTGTTTCATCCCTCTGATCACCTTCATGCCCTCCTCTGTACCGATTCTAACCGTTCCATGTCCTTCTTGCGTTGCGTTGTCTTTTCTCAAGCAATGTTGTGATCCAGTGCTCCAGGTGACTTCGTAACAAACACGGGGGCATTAGAAAGCATGAGACTGCAGAAGGGGAAAGAACTTGAGGACTGGAGCTGACTTAAGGCAGCATACGAAGAAGTGAGGAAGACAAGTTCCTATGAACATGGACTTATTAATACACGGATATGATATGCAGTTCTCTTTCCTCTTTTGTTAAACACATAACTTGCCCACCTACTAATTTATTCTGGATGTCTATTCACAGTACTTGGAAAATTATGCAGTTCTCACTAAGATCTGAATTAGAAACGAGGAAAGGTAAATTAGGTCATAAGGAGACAACCAACATCACAATCAATCAAGCTTTCAGAATTTTAAGAAATTGAAAGAATCCATCAGCAACCAGGTATTTTTCTTAATCCCTGAAGAAAACCTGACAGCCATGGAGGTTGGAGGTGGCAGAATTTTTCCTAGATACCTCCTGATTTCATTAATATTTCATTTTGACATTCCTTTGATCCCCCTCTCCCAGAATAGTCACTACAAATACCACCTCTAGAATCTCTAGGACTGACATCAAAGGAAGGCTCTGCATTTTTTTCTCTAAATCTATGGATGTGCACGTATGGAATTTTAAACTACTGACATTTTTAGAGGCATCTCTAATCTGTTTGCTGATTCTTGTTTTGGCTCTAGCTCACGTTACTCAAGAGCACAGGTATGAAAGGCAACTGTTAATAAAACTACTAAAGTACTTTAAGCAAAATGTTAACTCAAAAAAAGCTTTGGCAGGTGACAGAGTAGATAACAGAGGCAACAGTGAGATGGAGGGAAGTTTAATGCAACACATCAAGAGGAACAGAGACTAAAGGACTATGCACTGGCCAGACTTCAGAACTGCATTAATCAGGGAAGAAGTGCAGCAGCTCAGATGCTAAGCAGGGAGGGACAAGCAGTGGTGTAAATGACTATCATGAGAGGGTGGCTGAAATGCCCTTTGCCACGTGTATCAAAGTTGAAATAGCTCAGGTGAAGGTCACAGACAAAAAAGTCTGAGATCTACCCAAAGCAAACCTACAACCAGCTGTAATAAAGAAATGGAGCTCTTGTGAGGAGAGCTTATGGTGTGACCACAGGTATCTCAACTGCTTTTGGAAATAAAACCCAAGAAAATAATTTGGTACTTATTTAAAAATCAAATTTAAATTATACCACATCTCAAAAGCAAAAATAAAATCAATTTTCTGTAGCTGTGCCAAAATTATAGGCTCTCTGATGATATAAAGGCAGAAATCTCACAACCTTCCCCAAGTTTGGTCCCTTTCCAAGTTCCTCAGCCCTTTCTAGATTTGAGTAGCCAAGATGCCTCCTTTGCCTACTGACACATACATTCTTGTAAATCCATTATTAAAACAGAAAACTAGACCACACATCCATATAATGGGAATATTCTGCCACTTTCCCTGTGACCATTTCAGTTCTTCAGTCAGCCTCTCTGATGAAACTTGTGCAAGGCCTTCTAAATGAGAAGAAAATGCCTACTAATGGTCTTTGCTCCACTACTCTCCAAACACATTCAAATAATTCAAGAAGATGAGGGAGTCACTACTGACCCTTGCAGATCTCAGGTAGTGATAGGACTAGGGGGAATGGAATGAAGCTGGAGGTGGGGAGATTCAGGCTAGATGTGAGGAGGAGGTTCTTCCCCATGAGAGTGGTGAAACCCTGGAATGGGTTGTCCAGGGAGGTGGTCGAGGCCCCGTCCCTGGAGGTGTTTAAGCCCAGGCTGGATGAGGCTCTGGCCAGCCTGATGTAGTGTGGGGTGTCCCTGCCCATGGCAGGGGGGTTGGGACTAGATGATCGTTGTGGTCCCTTCCAACCCTGAATGATACTATGATACTATGATCCTGCCAGGACGAGTCCTCACCTCTTCCAGAAAAGAGCAGCCCAGCTCAGCCACGCTGTTCTGAGGTCTGTCTAGTTTTCATGACAGATTTTTATAAACTTTTACAGACAAATTGCTTGACCTGGAAGAACAAAATCATCTCTATCTCTACTACACACTTGGAGGATTGTTCTTGGTTAGAACTAAGAACGTTTTGTTGTTTGGGGCTTTCCTCCCCCCCCCATACTTAGCAGTTGCCAACTTCCCAAAATAAAAAGTTGCCTCCTCAGTATCTCCACAAAGTCAAATTTCTACATGGTATGTCAACAGAGAATGCCCTTCTATCTAAAAAGGTTGTTTTCTAACAGATCAGAAAACTAAAACAAAATATATGCGCTGTTTTGGGTTGCCCCAAAGTCTGGCACATTTGCTGGGGAGTGAGGAGGGAAAAAGGCAGGGAGAGGCAGCTGCTTACATCGATGTTCCTAATTTGAGCATCTCTAATTAAATGCATATGCAATTTTGAGATATAGCAAACTTTTTCTTTCCCCTCCTAAATTTAACTCTTCCAAATGTTTCTGTTCTTTTCCTGCAATGTGAAGGTAACAGATCGAAGCACAGCTCAGAAAATGTTCACTGCCCCAATACTTTGACCTGTACTTAGAGGACAGGACTCTCTACACAGGTAAAAAAGCCAAAAAGAAATGATCATAGAATCATTAAGGCTGGAAAAGACCTTTAACATTATTGAGTCCAACCATAACCCAACTACTATGGCCACTAAACCATATCCTGAAATGTCACATCTTCTTTCGGGCTGCATCAAAAGCAGCATGGCCAGCACACAGAGAGGGACGATTCTGCCACTTTGCTCTGGGTACTGCATCCAGGTCTGAAGCCCTCAATACGGGAAAGACATGGACCTGATGGAATGGGTCCAGAGGAGGGCCATGAAAATGATCAGGGAGTTGGAGCACCTCTGCTGCAAAGACAGGCTGAGGAAGCTGGGGCTGTGCAGCCTGGAGAAGAGAAGGCCCTGGGGTGACCTAATAATGACCTTCCAGTACCTTCTTTACCATAAGAGTATTCAAGGTGGGGCTCAACAGAGCTGTGGGCAATCTGATCTAGTTGAGGATGCCCCTGCTTACTGCAGAGGAGGCTGAACCACAGGACCCCTTTGTAGGTCCCTTCCAACCTAGAACATTCTATGATTCTGTGATCCACATGCTTCTTGAACACCTCCAGGAATAGTGACTCCAACACCTCCCTGGCCAGCCTGCTCCAATGCCTGACCGCTTTTTTCAGTAAAGAAGTTTTCCCTAATGTCCAATCTAAACCTTCCTTGACGCAACTAGAGCCCAAATGTTACTTCACAGACTTTAACAAGATGGTGCATCTGCAAAAACTATCGATCCAAATGGGTTTCTATCTTACCAGTTTGCACTGGAGCAGAGCAGAAGGAACAGACAGGGCAAGCACTGAGTTTGAACTGTGCTCAGTCACCATCAGTTTACATAACACAACTGGCAGAAATGTGAAAATCAGTAAAAAAAGGGCTACAATTGGCATTTTTAGAGTTTTTGTTTGTTTGCTTATTCTGAAGGAATGTTAGGAGGGTAGAACAAAATTCTGAAGAAACAAACTGCTTTTGAAAAGCAAACTGCATACACAATGGCATGCAGGCAGGGCTGAGCAAGCTAAAGAGCAAAGAAAAGAGCTAATAAGAAAAGGGTATTGAAGCTATAATGAGAAATGATGGGAATCAAAGGGTGATGTTCAGCAGCAGTAACATTTAGCGCAGGTGGAGGGAAGAAAGGAGAAAAGAAGATCCTGATCCAGATGCAGAGGATCCAGATGACAAAGAAAATAATACAGGTATTTGACAGAAGCGGGAAATTAGTGGGAGGAATGCTTGTCAGCTCCACATTCCCCTCCCCTGAACCAGGATAGCAGTAACTCTTTCCTTGATGTTCCCTTCTGATTTTCTTTAAGACAATCTCCCTGCTCCCCAAGTGTGAGTGTCACAGTCTTTGTTAATGGTAAAATCAAGGAAAGGGAGCAGGGCTGGTGGGGAGGGAGAATAGAGGGCTTAAGCTGTTCTTTAGTAAAGCCTTGAGTCTTCCTGTTGTTTTAATCTCTTCCCTGAGCAATTGTTTCATGAAACCTCTCTTTCAGAGGCTGTGGAGTCTCCTTCTCTGAAGATACTGAAAACCTGCCTGGACATGCTCTTGGCCAATCTGTTCTGGGTGACCCTGTTTTAGTAGGGGGGATGGCTTGAACTAAATGATCTCCAGATGTCCCTTGAATCCCTGCCATTCTGTGATTCTGTGATTCTAGGGCAAATCTGAAGAAATTCCTGGAACTAGAGTCCTGGTACTCCAGGACAACAAATCCAAATGCTGTCAGATACAGAGTGTGCCCTTCCCTGTAGAATGAAAACCTGATTTTCAGTTTCTTGACTCTTACACCACTAACAATACACTTTTCACTCAAAAAGCCTACAAACCACGATCACATCACCTTTGCTGCTGACAGAGATTCATGAAAGCCCATATTTTTCCTAACACATGCACGATCTTCTGCATCACATTCCAATTCCAGCTCTGCCAACTTATTCCAGTTGTTCCCTGCACCATTCAGTAGAGCTGTAGTGCAGCTGCATTAATCCCACAAAGATGTCCAGACTGCTGCCAGCACTTACTGGGGACAGAGCAAAGATGTGTATGTTTTGCAAGGAATCACATAGAACAGTAGAGGTTGGATGGGACCTCTAGAGATCATCTAGTTCAAACCCCATGCTAAAGCAGGATCATCCAGAGCAGATTACCCAGTATCACAATATCCAGGTGGATTTGGAATCTCTCCAGAGGGGAAGACTCCTCAACCTCTCTGGGCAGTCTGCTCCAGGGCTCTGACACACTCACAGGAAAGAAGTTTTTCCTCATTTTCAGATGGAACCTCCTGGGTTCCACTTGGTGCCTGTTGCTGAGCACCACTGAAAAGAGTCTGGCCCCATCCTCTTAACTCACATCCTTCAGATATTAATCAGCATTGGTAAGATCCCCTCTCAGTCTGCTCTTCCCCAGGCTAAACAGCCCCAGGTCTCTCAGCCTTCCCTCCTTACAGAGATGCTCCAGTCCCCTCAGTGTCTTTATAGCCTCTGCTGGACTCCTTCCAGTAGTCCTGTGTTTCTATTGAGCTGGGGAGCCCAGAACTGGTTACTGCTCCAGATGTGGCACCACTAGTGCAAAGCAGAGGGGGAGGAGAACCTCCCTCGACCTGCTGGCCACACTCTCTCCTTCATGCACCTCAGGATACCATTGGCCTTCTTGGCCACAAGAGCTCACTGCTGGCTCATGCTGCACTCGTCCACCAGGACACCCAGCTCCCTCTCCACAGAGCTAGGCTCATGTTTCTCAGTCGATTTTTGGAAACTCACCACTCTGGAAGGCCATGATCTATCAGCATAAACCTGAATGTGCCACACCTGGACTGCAAATTCCAGGCTATGACTCCTAACACATCTTCTCGTTACAGCTGCCAGATCCGAAAGAGGGGCTGACTCTGACATTTGTCTACAACAGTGTTAAAGGTGCCTGAAACCTTTTAGCCAGAAATTTGCAAACTGGCCCCAAAGATGCAAGATCTGATTTGGATTATGAGCGCCACATGTAGTGGAGGTACCAAGGACGACATGGTATGAAGTAACTGAAGGACTGTATCAATTGCAATTGCATCTACATCACATTCTTTGTGCCACACTTGTTTGTCACAGAGGTAGACTTTTGAGGAAAGGCTGTGGTTATTCTGTTCCACAACAGCAGCCCCTGAACCTCTAAAGCAGTGATGTGAATAGAACTCCTGTCCCCATTTGCATGGATGACATAAACACGACGTTAGTGCAGAAATGGTAGGAATTGCACAGCTGTAAGTACAATGCATCACAGAAATTATTGAACTATCCAGCTAGGAACATCAGTAAAGCAGCAAAGATGATGCTTTCAGTCACTAGTGAGTCAGTGCTTCAGCAGACTGGTGGGAGAGCTGCCCTGCTGAAAACCTTAGCACTCTGGAATGGGGGTGGGGGCTGGCAGGGGTGGGTGAAGAGAACCAAGAATGAAGGAGAGAGAGCAGGTTAAGCTGAAGAATGAAAAGAAATATAATAAATAATGCAAAGACCCTATAGGAAATTCCATGCAGATTTTGTCAGGAAGAATGTCCCTCTCAGCCAAAAATCATCTACCAATTATGTTCTCCTTTGTTTTAATCTGAGTGAGTGCTTACTTTATTTCCCCTACCACAAATAAGCCAAACTAACCCAGCAGTGTGCAATATCAATTGCATTTCCCTCTCAAAAACCTCTTGTGACTCTTACTTTTTGTGATCCCATCTTATATTGCCTCAAAACAGCACTATAATACTTACACTATGAAGATATTTCATACTATGACATGAAGTCTCCTATGAAGAGAGACTGAGACACCTGGGGATGTTTAGGCTTGAGAAGAGAAGGCTGGGAGGGGACCTTATTACTGTCCATAAATACCTGAGAGGTGGGTGTCAAGATGAAGGTGCCAGGCTCTTTTTGATGGTGCCCAGTGACAGGACAAGGAACACAGGGTGGAAGCTGGAACACAGGAGGTTCCACCTCAGCATGAGAAGAAATTTCTTTACTGTGAGGGTGATGGAGCAATTGAACAGGCTGCCCAGAGAGGCTGTGGAGTCTCCTTCTCAAAACCCACCTGGATGCATTCCTCTGTGGCTTACCCTACGTGATCCTGTTTTGGCAGGGGGAGTTGGGATTAGATGATCTCCAGAGGTCCTTTCCAAGTTCTACCATTCTATGATTCTATGCTAAAAATCAGAACTTCTCCTTGCAAAGCCCATGGAAGAAGTTATAAGATGTATTCTTAGGAGTAGGAAATGTTAACGCTTTGCTCAATATTGGAAAACAAGGAAAATTAGAAGAAAGCAACAGCAAGGTGGTGCCTAAAGTCACAACCAGAATCACTTAACACCACTTAACTGGATGAATCAAAGCTTGGAGATGAGCTTAAATTTCTGACAAAGTGTAGCTCAGGCCAAGCCAGAAAAGCCTCAAGCAACTCCACTGTTCCGGATTGTTTTAGCTTTTCTAAACAAATCAGAACAGCAAGTGCTATTGGAGGCATAAACACATTTCCTATTTAAAATGCTCAACTTTAAGGCTATTGACCACATTCCCTCCCTTCCTGTCCCAATTTAAACTTGGCTCTCACAGCTCCTGCTGAAATCTGAGGTGAGCCAACTTTGAACCAAATTTAGTTTTGTCTCTTTTAATTTGATTGGACTGGCTTTCAAAACAAACCAAGCAAAGCCTCCCAACACAGGGATTTCAAGTCACTGAACTTGTTTTGCATAATCTCCCCCTTTTTATCCTAACATTACCCCTCATTCAGGGCTGGGATATGGGTAATGCATTTAGAAATTGAGATTTTCTGTAGAGGTTAGAAACTGCTTAAGAAAATGAAGGACAGGAATTGAAAATTAAATCAATATGCTTGTCAACACTTTAAGTAACATTCAAGGTGTATAGAGGGTGTGCAGAAAACATGGCTAGAGTAGTGCAAAAACAGTATTCCTTGATAGTGAAAATAAACTGAAATCAGGCACCTTTTAAAAACATCAGCATGAAAAACATCCCTCTTACTATGGGCCAACTACAAGGCACATTCTTATACCCTGGCAATTTTGAGAGTGCATGCCCTGCCTGACCTGCAGCCCTGCTCTTGGATACCCCATCAATTAGGGGTCTGGAGCATCTCCTGGATGAGAAAAGGCTGAGAGACTGTTTAGCTTGGAGTAGAGCAGATTGAGAGGGAACAGAATCACTTCTTATCAGTATCTAAAGGGTGGGGGTCAAGAGGATGGAGCCAGACTCTTTTCAGTGGTGCACCGAAAAAGGTCAATGGGCACAAAGTGGAACACAGGAGGTTCCACCTAAAAATAAGATAAAACTTCTTTCCTGTGAAGGCACTGAAATCCTGGATCAGCCTCCCCTTCTCTGGAGAGATTTCAAGCCCACCTGGACATTGCAATCCTGGGCAGTCTCTGCTTTGTGTGACCCTGCTTCAGCATGGAGGTTGGACTAGATGATCTCCAGAGGTCCTTTCCAATCCCTACCATTCTGTGACTCTCTGATTCACCCCCTACCTGCTACTGGCACAGGGTATTAAAGCCTGTTAAAAATAGGCTGGTATGATTATTAAGCAGAACTCAGGCAGCTAGAATCCTCCTACTTCTGTGACAAGTTCAAACTGATTCCTCCTGAAACAAATTGCCTGTGTCACATATTGTTGGTGTTACAACAGATGCCTGACCACAGCATGGACTAATCGTCTGAATGTCACTTTTCTGCCTTCCTTGGCATGACATGGTAGAAGTTTAAAACATAAAGAAACATAGCATGTTTTATTGGTGAAAACTGTTCTTAAATCACTGAAGATTGTTTTCTTACTCTTCTCTCTCATAACTCTCAAGAAGTTTATTCTGACTCAGGAATTCTACAATCAGGCTTTAGCAATCATGCTTTTTACACTGCAGGAAGAGTTTGGAAGAGCAAGGAGAGTAAGTTGAGAGGAGTCAGAAAAGAGACTCTCCAGACAAACTTTCCCTTAGCTTGCTTACACAGAATCACAGAATGTTAGGGGCTGGAAAGGACCTCAAAAGATCATCCAGTCCAAGCCCTTGACAGGGCAGGAACACCAAGACTAGGTCACACAGGAACATATCCAGGTGGGCCTTGAATGTCTCCAGAGAAGGACACTCCACAACTTGTCTGGGCAGCCTGTTCGAGAGTTTCATCACCCTCACAGTGAAAAAGTTTTTCCTTATATTCACACTGAACCTCTTATGCTCCAGCTTGTACCCACTGCCCCCTGTCCTATCACTGGACATCTCTGAGAAGAGTCTGGCTTTGTCCTCCTGTCACTCACCCTTCACATCTTTATAAGCTTAGATTTATCTTATGCTGAGATAAACATGGTCCACACCTCAAGACAAAGAAAAGCTTTCACTGACCACAACCTGCCCAGGATTTCACCCTTACTACTCATCCATGTAGAAAACAAGTAGAAAATAGTATGTTTGGGAAATTAAGTTTTAAATTACTGGTCTCTCCACTGAGGATCTAAGGTAATCTACGCAAAAAAAAAAGCAGCTTCATCTCAAGCTATTATTTAAAGTGATAGGCTAATTATATAGTTTTAAAGTGTTGTGTCCCACATGCAGGCAATAGAATAGCTATATATATACCTGGGCCAACAGTAAAGATATTACAAATATTTGTTCTGTTATATTATTCATAATATACTTCATTGCTCTGGCAGCAGTGTGTTAAAATCAGGCAAATGGCAAAACCAGTTAACCATTAACCCCTGCTATTTCTCCTCCTGGCAGTGACTTGGCTGTGGAATACCACCAGCACTCCTGCACAAGTAACAGTTCAGGTAGTACTTCTCCTGTTCCTGCTTCCTTTAAGTGAGTTCTTTCCTGAAGTCCAATCTTTTGAAGATTTTAGCTACTACTCTGCTCCAAAGCTGCTTCTTGCTATATCCTCAGGTTCTAGCTTCCTCAAGGAAGAGTATGGTCCAAAGGTTGTCCTGTGCTACCCTCTGTGAAAGCCTTTTTTTTCCTTCTCCAGGTTCAGCATACTTTTGTTATTTCTTTCCCATACGCTTCACGCAGGAACAGTTTCCAGCACTGAAATAGCTCTTCCACCACTGGGAAAAGAGAAAGTAGACCCATTTTCCTGTACACTTCTTGAAATGGTCTTCTTGCCAAGCATTGTTTCTCATCTGTTGTGGAACATGACACCCTATTTAAATGTCAACACAAGTTCAACTCAGGCAACCAGCATATTTTCAAAGTGGCTCTACTCTGAGCTTCTTCGCTGCTACTGGCAGGTTACTAAGAGACCATGTTTACAGTCTTTGGATTAATAATAATCCTAATGTGCCTGTTGTTTTAACCTTTATATACACCAAAATTAGAGCAACTGTTAAATTCAGAGTTTCTCCTCTGCACATAGCTGTTGGTACTCTGCCATATACATGGAGCACTGCCCTTCTAAAGCCAGCATTGCCGACTAACTCAGTGGTCTCTGAGCTAAAACAGAGTCCTGTTGGGCATCTGTGCAGAGTCACTTAAAAAGAGCAGTGTGCACTTGTAGCCAAGAAGGCAAATGGTATCCTGGGGTGCATTAAGAAGAGTGTGGCCAGCAGGTTGAGGGAGGCTCTCCTCCCCATCTACTCTGCACTAGTGAGGCCACATCTGGAGTACTAACTAGTTCTGGGCTCCCCAGTTCAAGAGAGACAAGGACCTGGAACTACTGGGGGGCTGGTCTCTTCTCCCAGGCAGCCAGCACCAGAACAAGAGGACACAGTCTCAGGCTGCACCAGGGGAGGTTTAGATTGGATGTTAGGAAGAAATTCTTCAGAGAGAGTGATTGCCCATTGGAATGTGCTGCCCAGGGAGGTGGTGGAGTCACCATCACTGGAGGTGTTTAGGAAGAGACTGGACGGAGTGCTTGGTGCCATGGTTTTGTTGATTAGATGGTGTTGGACACGATGATCTTGAAGGTCTCTTCCAACCTGGTTTATTCTATTCTATTCTATACTGGAGACAGTCTAACAGATTCTACAAAGATGCTGAGGGGACTGTGATGAGGAAAGGCTGAGAGACCTGGGGCTGTTTAGCCTGTGGAAGAGTAGAGTGAAGGGGGATCTTATAAATGCTGATCAGTATCTGAAGGTGCAAGTTAAGAGGATGGGGCCAGAGTCTTTTGAGTGGTGCCCAGCAATGGGACAAAGGGGCAATGGGTACAAACTGGACTCAGGAGGTTTCATCTGAACACGAAAATAAACACTTTCCTGTGAGGGTGGCAGAGCCCTGGGTAAGACTACCCAGAGAGGCTGCGATGTCTCCTCTGGAGAGACTCTGCCATGATCTCAGGCACCCTGCTCTGGGTGACCCTTGGGACGCTGGAATTCTGCGGTTCTGTGAGGAGCCTGAATCTCCAGTGGTAAGGATCCAAGTGTGCATTATGGCTGTTAAAGTAGGAAAAATGTACATACAAAACAATACCAAAAGAAGGCATTGTTTAGGTAGTCGCTAAGGAACTACACGCTTGCTCATTTCACAACACTGAAAATGTGAAACCCTCCACCTTACCAGAACAGAATAATACCTAAATATTACCAATTTACTGGGTCTAACATTCCTTTGACTGTTTACTCAAATGATCCAAGTTGATTGTTTTATTTTTTAAACAAAACAGCTGCACTCTAGCAAACGTCATTATTAAAAGTGACCTGGAAAGGACTCTTTGTAACTCCCTATATCCCCAAGCCCTTTGGTTAGCTTCCAAGAGAAAGGCAAAACATAGAAACATTCATAAAGAACCCAAACAATATGTGTAATTAGTCCGTATTTTAATACAGCTTCAGGAAAACTCATCTATTTAAGATCCCAAAATACCATACCTCTACCTGCTCTGGTTTTCTGCTTTTACATTGTAACTCTGAGACATCAATGCTGAAGAGGCAAAACGGAAAGAGTTTTTCATCCACAGACTCTGTGGGTTTGTTTATTTTGAATTTCTCTGCCTAAGGAAGCGCTGCTCTCAGGGGACACACTGATGCTCCTCTACTAAAGGTCACTTGTATGGCAATTGACAGGTGCCACAATATAATTGTTAAGATGATCAAAGATTTACCATACCAAGGGTCAGCTTCCACTAGCAAAGCAGCACAGAATGGTTTAGGCTGAAAAGGACCTTTCAGGTCATGGAGTCCAACTGTTAACCCATCACTGCAAAGTCCACCACTAAACCATGGCTGACAGCACCACATCTTTTACATTTCTTCAGGGATGGTGACTCCACCACTTCCCTGGGCAGCCTGTTCTAGGGCTTGATGACCCTTTCAGTGAAGACACATTTTCTTCATGTCCAACCTAAACTTTCCCTGTCAGTATGCTGAGAATACTTCAGAGGTGTCTTTGAGAAGAGTGTTTTCTGTTGCCCAAGCATCACAGTACATTAGAGGTTGGAAGGGACCTCAAGAAACCATTGGGTCCAACCCCCCAGCCAAAGCAGGCTCACTTAGGGTAGTCCACACAGGAATAGATCCAGGTGGGTTTTGGAAGTCTTCGGAGAAGGAGACTCCGCAACCTCCCTGGGCAGCCTGTGCTACATCACCCTCACTGTAAAGAAATTTCTCCTCATGTTGAGGTGAAATCTGCTATGTTCAAGTTTGAATCTATTGTTCCTTATTACTGTGCACCACCAAGAAGAGTGTGCCCCCCCCCCCACTTGACACCCACCCCTCAAATATTTATACACATTGATGAGATCCCCTCTCAGTCTTCTCTTCTCAAGACTAAATAGCCCCAGGGATCTCAGTCTCTCTTCACAGGGGAGATGCTCAAGGCCCCTAATCATCCCTGTGGCTCTCTGTTGGATTCTCTCCAGCAGTTCTCTGTCTTTCTTGAACTGGGGAGCCCAAAACTGGACACACTATTCCAGGTGTGGTCTCACCAGGGCAGAGTAGAGAGGGAGAAGGACTTCCCTAGACCTGCTGGACACACTTTGCTTGATGCATCCCAGGATACCATTGGCTCTCTTGGCCACAAGGGCACATTGTTGTTCCATGGGGAACTTGCTGTCCACCAGCACTCCAAGGTCTTTCTCTGTGGAGCTGCTTTCCAGCAGGGCAGCCCCTAACCTGTACTGCTGCCTCCTCCCCACTTGCAGGACCCTGCACTTGTCCTTATGGAACTTCATGAGGTTTGCCTGCAGTCAGCTCTCCAGGCTGTCCTGGTCACGTTGGATGGCTGCACAGCCTGATGGGGTGTCAGCCAATCCCCCCAGTTTTGTATCATCAGCAAACTTGCTGAGGGTACTCTCAATCCCCTCATCCAGGTTGTTGATAAAGATATTGAACAACGCTGGTCCCAATACCGAACCCTGGGGAACACCACTGGCCACAGGCCTTCAAGTTGACTCTGTGCCACTGATGACGATCCTCTGAACTCTGTTGTGGAGCCAGTCTGCAATCCACCTCACTGACCAGCCCTCTATGCCACCTCCCCTGAGGTCTTCTATGAGGATGTCATGGGAGAGCGTATCAAAAGCCTTACTGAAGTCATGGTATATGACATCCACTGCTCTTCCCTCACCTACCCATTTGGTCATAGTTTCATAGAAGGTTATCAGATTAGACAGGCAGGATCTCCCCTTGGTAAATCCATGTCAGCTACTCCTGACAACCTTCCTGTCTTCCATGTAGTTAGAGATGACCTCCAGGATATACACAGTCAAGAAGAGGCAGGCTCTAGGAAAGAGCTTCTCAAGAGATCCTGAGGTACAGTACTTGGTCACAAAGCAGACACTGACACAGTACCAGCTGCAAGCCTAACTCCTAGAAGCCAAAGGATTTCCCACACTGAACTCTCAGGATTTTGGTAACAACAAAAGGTGCCAGGAGGTTATTTTTCAGAGAGCTCACAATACCTACACTTGTAACTCACTCTTTGGAGACCTTTATGAAACCATGTAACTAAAACTCAGTGAGGCATTTCTCTGTGTGCTTCAAAGGTTTTATCAAACTAGATGCATAGAAGACACAGAAGTGTCTTCCCCAGAAGATGCAGATCATCTCTAAATCTTCATTGAGAGTAGGAGAAATATAAAAGTTTAATGAGAGAGAATATGCTGAAATAATACAATTTATTTGGCAGCCAAAGGTGCTAAAACAAGACAAAAAGAACATAATCAGTCAATACAAAGTGGAACAAGATACCTGCACTTCCCATAAGGTGCTTTCAGGCCTTAACAAAAGCTAAGCTGAATACTTCTGCAGATCATGGCTGACACCAGCAGAACATCAAAACTGATTAAACAGCTATGCACTTAGAAAGTCTCACAGAGGACAGTAACTGTCACTTGTGTGAACTCCTCCGTTTTTCTCAGGAAGGGTTTAATTTGTTGTCCCAAGACTAAACAGTCTTAGGTCATCATAAATGATTACTAAATTACAAGAACTACACTCAAATAATAACTATGGACTCAGCTAAACAAAGCAGTAACAAATCAGGATTATAACAACACAAAAAGATGCCTTTGTGTAGACAGGAAGATCTAAGACTGTAATTGAAGACTGGTGTATCAACTTTTCCACAGGTCAGCTGCCTCCTTTTGGTGAGGAAGCCAACTGTTTTCAGAATGATTCAGGGCAAAGTTGAAGACTGTTTGCTGCTTTGTCTTCAGCAAAGCTGTGTGGAAGAGCATCCTTACAACAGCAGGACAGCAGGAAGGAAAAGGATCCAAAGCGATTAGATGGTCAAATGATATGAGCAAACAGGTGGATGAAAGGAGGGGGTGGACAGACAAAACAGCTTTTCTGTCAGATGTCTAAATATTGTTTTGGTGAACTGGAGTTTATCTTAATCTCCTGATCCCATAGTAAGTTTGCCACTTCATGGATGCTGGATTTGAGCTGCAGTGATGCTTAGGTAAGAAGAGGCTGAGGATGAATACCTGTTTGGTTTGAATTTAGAAATAGCGTCTAAACACTTGCTCTACTACTAAAATACTGCAAATTTGATAACAAAATTAGCAATCTTTAATTCTTGTACTGTGCAACCACCTCCTGGCTCTGTAACACTCTGAACCAGATACCTCTTCCCTCGACAGGAGCTCTAATTAAACCCCAAATCATTTCATTCATGAAAAGATGTAAGTGCATATAAAACCTCAGCAAGGTTATGTGCCTTATACACAGCATGACTTATCTCTTTTGATCTTCTGTGTTGTCTATCAGGGATCTGAGACAGTTTTACAAATCCCTGATAAAAGCACAGCTGAACTTGACTCACATCTCATCAGAACACTTCAATTAGCAAGATTTTAAATGCTCTATGTCAACTCATTTTCTAGAACTATGAACTTGGTATTAAATTGTTATACCTCCATTTCACTCACACTCAAGGGTCCAAACTGCTTCTCCCTCCCCCTCAGAAGCTGTAGTTAAATTACTTAAAAATGAGCCCTTTGCTGGCTTCCATTTGTAGACCTAATGTTGCAAAATGCCTTAATGTAAAGAAATGTCCATAGTCAGCAGAAAACCAGTGCCTGAGCTGCAGGAACAGCGAGCACTCACAGCCACAAGCACAGCCAAGGGAAGGGGAGGAGGTTGGGAGGGAAAGCTGGCTGAGAGGGTAGGGAAGGAAGCTGTGCTCTGAAGATATGGTGGAAATTTTGTAATTGTTTAAAATCTGGCAAATGACAAACATCTGGCAACCTCCACCCACAGCAGCAGGTTCTGAGTCCTGCTTGCATTTTGAAACCTTATGCAAGGCAGCAGGAAGACAAGTCATACGTTTGACATAGACTCAAGTCACATTTCATTTTAGTAGTAATAGTTGGTAATACCTCCCCCACTTCCTAGGCCAGGAGAAATCAAGCTTAAACACACAAGAACATCAGTTTTGCCAGCTTATGTAGCAACATGGAAAATCCAGGCTCAAAGTGTTTCACAAACCTCAAGAGGGTTGACATATGGGCAAGCAACGTCTCTCTTCTGCATCCATAATGGCTGTTTATTTTTACAGACAGAGATTTGAAGAGTATCTTTTTTCTCCTCGGAATCCCATCTCCAAGGAGTTTAGGTCTGCTTAAGCTTTGCTTTCCACATTCTTCTACTGATTTAGAAACTATATATATAGTTAATAAATATAACAAGCCACGTAAAGGGCGAAGGATGCCAAACTACCTTCCCTTCTCAGTATTTTTAGATTTGGCTGAATATACTGACGTGGTTAGACCATGGTGAGGTAAGGGCAGCTCCCACTGCAATGAAAAGGGCAAGGTTTAACTTCAGCTGTAGGTAGTGTGGAGATTTGTATCTTCTATAAAAAGGTCTCCAATTCAGCATTTTTAAATTTAAATATAGAGTTTGAACTCTATTTTAGGGCTGTTTTCAGACTTGAATGAGTGAGTATTTGATCAGAGGTCCTTGGAGCTTCACAACCCTGTGGAGAACAACTTTCTCCAGTGGGGAAAAAGTATTTCTCACTTAAGAAATTGTATAAAAATGTCCCTAATACTACAGCCTTTGCCCAAAACTCTTCTCATGGGTTTTCACTCCAAGGAGAGCCTGTTTTTTCAGGGTGTGCTCCTCCATCCTGAGATTATCTTCAGAAAATTCATTGACTGTCTGCTCTTCATTTGATGCTAATGGACTGGAAAATTTAGAGAGGCACGAATGTTGTTTGGGGGATGAGGAAAGAAAATAGCAAGCAGTAGTGGAAGGAAAGGCAAAAACTCACCACTTCTCAGAGAAGTGAGAGACTGCTGAGTGCACCAAGAACCATTTCAATTCATATAAATATTATCCTACTATTTGCTTCATTTAATTTAATTCTGTTGGCTGAAAGCATTGGACAGCTCTTATCTTTTTGGCTTTCTTTAAAGATGAAGAAAACAAGCTTGCTTCTTGTCAGAGCTAGAACAGATAAGGCAATTTTCAAACCCAGAGCTTAATCAACCAGTTTGCTGAGGCTTTCCCCAGTAAACAATATTATTCCTGGTAAACACCTGGTACCTACTTTCATGGTATACTTCAAACAACCATTTTCAATGTTTTTATTTTCCTAAAGTCTGTTTCCTTGAAGGTGCTTGGATCACTTCAGGCTGCACTACACGGTGAACAAGACGTGGTGACACAGTGATGTCTTGTGATACAAATTTGCCAAATAGTTGCTGTAAAAGACAGGGAAACCAAACCCACAAGAATACAAAAGAGGAGATGTAGAGCATACAGCAAAGGCACTGCTTCCTCCCCACTTCCTACACAGAAAAAAGAGAAATAAACACAGTTCTCCACAATTTAAACTATTTACCAGGTGAAATAACATTTACTTTAATGTAGGGTTTTTTTCTACCTAGTTCTAAACACTCAAATTTACCATGATGTGATTTTAAGGTCTCATTAACCTTGTGTCCAAACGGCCTCCTAGGAGGTGGCCTGTGCTGCACAGCCTGTTCCTGGACAGCAGAATGGGTGCCAAGCTGGTGCCACACCTCCTGGGCTCGGCCATGTACAGGAGCAATAAGGATCATTACTTGACCAAGCAAAAGTTCCTGCTCTGCAAAGCTGTGCGATGTCCACGGGGGTCTGCAGCAGTCTGGCCAGGCCAAAACCCTGGGATCCCAGCCCACCTGGGATCCATGCTTGGAATCCATGCCCACCTGGGATCCATGCTTGGCTGTCTCAAGATCATCTGATCTTGTCCTTGTTGGTGACTTCAACCTCCCAGATATCTGCTGGGAACTTAATTCAGCAGGGAGGAGGCAGTCCAGAAGATTCCTGGAGCGAATGGAGGACTGCTTCCTGACACAGCTGTTAAGCGAGCCTACCAGGGGACAGGCTCTGCTTGACCTGCTGTTCTGCAATAGGGAAGGGCTGGTGGGAGATGTGATCGTGGGAGGCTGCCTAGGGTGCAGTGACCACGAGATAGTGAAGTTTTCAATATGCAGGGAGATTGGGAGGAGCACCAACAGAACCTCCACCTTGGACTTCCGAAGGGCGAACTTCAGCCTGTTTAAGAAACTTATTTGTAAAGTCCCCTGGGTACCAGCCCTCATGAACCAAGGGGTTCAGGAGGGTTGGACCTACTTCAAACAGGAGCTCTTGAAGGCACAGGAATTGGCGGTTCCCATGTGCCGGAAGGCAAGCCGGCGGGGAAGGCGACCAGCCTGGATGAGCAAGCAGCTCCTGGAGGATTTAAGGGGGAAGAGGAGGCTGTATCACCTTTGGAAGGAGGGGAAGGCTTCTCGAGGTATGTTCAAGGAAGCTGTTAGATTATGTAGGAATAAAATTAGGGAGGCTAAGGCCCAGCTGGAACTGAAGCTGGCCACCTCAGTCAAAGATAATAAAAAGCATTTTTATAAATATATTAACAATAAGAAGAAGGGCAGGAAGAACCTGAACTCCCTAGTGGACCTGGAGGGGAACACAGTTACTGAGGATGAGGATAAAGCTGAGGTCCTGAACACCTTCTTTACCTCAATGTTTAACAGCAAGGCAGGAGTTCAGGACGAGTGGTCTCCGGAGCTGGGCGTTGGGGTCGGGGAGCAGAGTAATACCCTGGAAATCCATGAGGAGTTAGTTCGGGACCTGCTGAGCCACTTGGATATCCACAAGTCCATGGGACCAGATGGGATCCATCCTAGGGTGCTGAGAGAGCTGGCGGATGTGCTAGCTAGGCCACTCTCCATCATTTTCCTCCAGTCCTGGCTCACTGGTGAGGTCCCAGATGACTGGAAACTGGCCAACGTGGTCCCCATCCACAAGAAGGGTCGGATGGAGGAACCTGGAAACTACAGGCCAGTCAGCCTGACCTCAGTGCCAGGGAAAGTGATGGAGCAGATTATCCTGGCAGCAATAACTGCGCACCTGAAGGATGGCCAAGGGCTCAGGTCCAGCCAACATGGATTCAGGAAGGGCAGATCCTGCCTCTCCAACCTGATCTCTTTCTATGATCAGGTGACCCGCCTGGTGGATGTGGGGAGGCCTGTGGATGTGGTCTACCTAGACTTCAGCAAGGCCTTTGACACCGTCCCCCACAGCAAACTGCTGACTAAGCTGTCAGCCTGTGGATTGGACCACTACACTCTGTGCTGGGTTAGGAACTGGCTGGAGGGCCGGGCCCAGAGAGTGGTCGTGAACGGTGCCACATCCAGCTGGAGGCCAGTCACCAGTGGTGTCCCCCAGGGATCAGTGCTGGGCCCTGTCCTCTTCAACATATTCGTTGATGATCTGGATGAAGGGGTAGAGTCAGTCATCAGCAAGTTTGCAGATGACACAAAGTTAGGGGCAGATGTTAGTCAATTAGAGGGTAGAAAGGCTCTGCAGAGGGACCTCGACCGACTGGAAAGATGGGCAGAGTCCAATGGGATGGCTTTCAACAAGTCCAAGTGCCGAGTGCTGCACTTTGGCTATGGCAATCCCATGCAGAGCTATAGGCTGGGGTCGGAGTGGCTGGAGAGCTCCCAGACAGAGAGGGACCTGGGTGTGCTGATCGACAGCCACCTGAATATGAGCCAGCAGTGTGCTCAGGTGGCCAGGAGGGCCAATAGCATCCTGGCCTGCATTAGGAATAGTGTGGCCAGCAGGAGCAGGGAGGTCATAGTGCCCCTGTACTCTGCTCTGGTTAGGCCGCACCTTGAGTACTGTGTCCAGTTCTGGGCTCCTCAGTTTAAGAAGGACATTGAGACACTTGAGCGTGTCCAGAGAAGGGCAACAAGGCTGGTGAGAGGCCTTGAACACAAGCCCTATGAGGAGAGGCTGAGGGAGCTGGGATTGTTTAGCCTGGAGAAGAGGAGGCTCAGGGGTGACCTTATTGCCCTCTACAACTACCTGAAGGGTGGTTGTAGCCAGGAGGGAGTTGGCCTCTTCTCCCAGGCAACCAGCACCAGAACAAGGGGACACAGTCTCAAGCTGCGCCAGGGGAGGTTCAGACTCGAGGTGAGGAGGAAGTTCTTCACCGAGCGAGTCATTCGGCATTGGAATGGGTTACCCAGGGAGGTGGTTGAGTCATCGACCCTGGAGGCGTTCAAGGGGAGATTGGACGTGGCACTTGGTGCCATGGTCTAGTCATGGGGTCTGCGGTGTCAGGTTGGACTCGATGATCCTCGAGGTCCTTTCCAACCTGGGTGATACTGTGATACTGTGATACTGTGAATCACAGAATGTTTTATGTTGGAAGAGACCTAAACCAGCCCAACTCCCCTACAGTTAGCAGGGACACCTGCAACTACAGCAGGCTGCTCGGAGCCCTACCCAACCTGACAATGAATGTTTCCAGGGATGGGGCTTCTACCACTTCTCTGGGTAACCTGTACCCATGCCTCACTACCCTTGGCATAAAAATTCTTCCTTCTATCTCCTCTAAATTTCTCCTCTTTTAGTTTAAAATCCTTACCCCAGCCTGATCTAGTGTGGGGTGTCCCTGCCCATGGCAGGGGTTTGGAACTAGATAATCCTTGTGGTCCTTTCCAACCCTGACTGATACTATGATACTATGACACCCCTTGTCCTGTCACAACAGGTCCTGCTAAAATGTCTGTCCCCAGCTTTCTTATCAGCCCCTATAAGTACTGAAAGGCCACAAGAAGGTCTCCCTGGGTCTTTCTCTTCCCTCAATTCCCTTAGCCTCTCCTCACAGCAAATGGGTTCCCACCCTTGGACCATTTCTGCAGCCTCCTCTGGGCCACAGGTAACAGTGGGAATCATGTTGGGGACCTTGTTTGCAAATCAAGAGGTAGGAGCAGTGGAGACGAGAGCAGAGTGGGTGTGTGCTGCACATTAGATGGGAGCAGTAAAGGGAAAGGAGTGCAGGGTTGTGTTTTGCTTTGCAAAGAGCAGGATTAGATTGGCATGTAGAAGAGAGACGTCAGAGGCAGGGAAGCACAAGGCTTTGGATGCTGAAACGGGTTGCTGGGATCAGGGAGAAGAACAGGATCCTGAGGAGGATCAGTTTCTGCTTTGAAGGAGAGGCTACATGATTATGCTGAACCACCATCTTTGTCTGGGATTTCCTGGACAGAAATAAACGCAGGCGGCCTTTCCTCTTCTGGTCTTACTGCAGCTGTACCGCAGAGCAGATCTGCAGCCATGCAGAGATGTGCCTAGGATTTTTCAGTTTATGGCAGCCTGATTAGAGGGACTGTACAATAGCCTGAATAAGCTTCCAAAAGTTTGGAAACCCTTAAGGGAAACTTAAGAGCCTGCTTTAAGCCTAAAAATGCTGTTAAAGTCAGGCACGAACTAATAGTTGTTGCTGTTGACAGTAGCAGCAAAGAAAACTAGCTCTGGAAATTCCTCACCCATCCTTTAGCCCAAAGGCATAATTTCTACATGGTGAGGAGTTAGAGGAAGATGACAATACCAGGCATGTTGACATAATTACACAGCAAAGCCTTCAATTGAAGGGAAACCAATTGCTGCCTGACCATCCAATCCCAGAACCCACACAGAGGACAGATGTAATCTCTTGCTACAGCAAACAGGGCTTCACATTATCCCTGGAGTGATTTAGATCCCCTCAGAGGACCAGCAGCTGCCAAAATCTATTCTGAGCTATTTTTAAAAGTTGCAGCATGTTTGAAGATGGGATACTTTCCTCATCCATAAACACCATTTTTATTTCAGAGCAGCATTCCATAAAGTGCATTATTGTAAGCCATATTTAGTAAACCTCGAAGGAAGAAACTCAAATCCATTCCATATTACACCAAAGTATTTTTATTAAAAGTAAGTTCAGAAAACAAAGGTACAGTTCAAAGTTAAAATCACAGAACCACAGAACAGTAGGGGTTGGAAAGGACTTCTAATGATTATCTCATTCGACCCCCCTGCTAAAACAAGGTCACCCACAGCAGGTTGCCCAGAATCGCAATGTCTAAGCAGGTTTGGAATCTCTCCAGAGAGGGAGACTCCACAGCTTCTCTAGGCAGCCTTTTCCAGAGCTGTGGCACCCTCACAGGGAAATCATTTTCTCCTCGTGCTCTGATGGAACCTTCTGTGTTCTAGTTTGTGCCCACTGCTCCTTGTCCTACCACTGGGAAACACTGAAAAGAATCTGTCCCCGTCCTTTTGACTCCCCAGTCTTGATAAGATCCCCTCTCAGTCTTCTCTTCTTCAATCTAAACAGCCCCAGGTCTCTCAGCCTTTTGTCTTCACAGAGATGCTTCAGTCCCCTTAGCACCTTTGTAGTCTCTGCTCGACTCTCTCCAGTAGTTCTCTGTTTCTCTGGGACTGGGAAGTCCATAACTGAACACAATACTCCAGATCCTAACGCTGCTTTTTTTGCGGGCCAGCCCATACATATTTCAACCATCACCCTAAAACAAATCAACAGCCTCTACCACCATACCTACCAAAAAACAAAAGAGGAATTATATACAGAGTTTGGCAGAGCCAAGCTCCTAACTTCAGACCAGCTGGCACTCACTGTCTGTGGTTATTCTCCCCATGCTCTCTCTCATGGCAGGCAAGGATTTTACTGTAGCAGCCACATGCTTTGTGACAGGCTTTCATCTTTGAGATGCACTGTAAAACCAGGTACAGTCTGGACACTCCTGCAACGCAAGTTCCAACAGCTCCAATCCTCATTTCAAACCTCTAGGCACACAAAGTGAAATCTAGGAAAATGTGCTCTCCAATGAGAGCAACAAAACGTCAGCTTAAGCCTCAAATACAAGGAAAGCTTGTAGAAAAGCAGGTAAAAGTAGCAGGGTAAGCACTTCACAAAACAAACTCACAATCATTAGTTCACAGAATTTAACGGAAGGTACTGCCACACGTTTCCTAAAATTGCTGCCATCTGTTCAAAACATCTATAATGGGGAAACACAGATGAGAAAGAAATCCAACAATCAAGTATGTCATGCAAGGGCATAACTAGGAGCAGGATTTCTTTAAGAGCATTCTCTTTTTGGAGGCAACTGTACTGACAGTGATTATGCTTGTGTTGTAACACAGGCAGCACAGGGAACAAACCATCAGAAAAATGACCACACATCTACTGATTACAGTAACAGGAAATTAAATGATATACACTGGCTGAAGAAAGCTCCTAACTTCAGACCAGTTGGCACTCGCTGTCTGTGGTTATTCTCCCCATGTCCCTTCTCATGGCAGGCATGTCTCCTGGGACAATGCAGAGGGCGAAAAGGGGACACAGGAAAATTCAGTTTCTGTTGCTGAAACATTTACTGCTTTGAAGCATCTACTTTGGATGCTTGCTAGAAGTAGATGCCTGCTAGAAGCTGTTGTTTTATGGTGGAGATAGTTATATCATATTTGGATGTTAGGAACGAGTTCCTTACCGTGAGGGTAGTGGAACATTGGAACAGGTTGCCCAGGGAGGTGGTTGGGGCCCCACCCCTGAAGATATTCAAGGGGAGGCTTGGCAAGGCTCTGGGCCACCTGATCCAGTTGAGGATGCCCCTGCTTCCTGCAGAGGGGGTTGGACTAGATGACCTTTGATAGAATGGTGTGGTTTGGAAGAAACCTCCAATCTATGATTTAAAGAGCCTAAAATCAGGCATTGCAAATACCTTTAGTTTATGATTTTATCACTAACTATGTCAAACAAGCTCTGTAAATTTAATGAATTTACAGTAGTTTTTTTTGAGGCAGACATCCACACAATTTCTTTTCCTTGTCTTGGCTCAACCATCTTCAGTAGATATGCCACTGTATTTAACATTCAAGTTCTTCCTTTTCTAGAGAGTTTACTATATATTTTTAGTATCAAGTATCTGCACAACTTGACATGAGTACATTTTGAAGATTAAGTCTGGTTTGGATTCTGAAAGAACTCCTCAAGTCTGTTATGTTGTGGTGCTGCCTCATAACAGTTAACAAGAGACCACTGCTGGCTAAGCTGTCAGCTCGTGGCTTGGACCACTACACTCTGTGCTGGGTTAGGAACTGGCTAGAGGGCCGAGCCCAGAGAGTGGTGGTGAATGGTGCCACATCCAGCTGGCATCCAGTCACCAGTGGTGTGCCCCAGGGATCAGGGCTGGGCCCCATCCTCTTTAACATCTTCATTGATGATCTGGATGAGGGGGTCGAGTCAGTCATCAGCAAGTTTGCAGATGACACCAAGTTAGGAGCAGATGTTAGTCAGTTAGAGGGTAGGAAGGCTCTGCAGAGGGACCTCGACCGACTGGACAGATGGGCAGAGTCCAATGGGATGGCATTCAACAAGTCCAAGTGCCAAGTGCTGCACTTTGGCTACGGCAATCCCAGGCAGAGCTACAGGCTGGGGTCGGAGTGGCTGGAGAGCTCCCAAACAGAGAGGGACCTGGGGGTGCTAATTGACAGCTGCCTGAATATGAGCCAACAGTGTGCCCAGGTGGCCAAGAGGGCCAATGGCATCCTGGCCTGCATTAGGAATAGTGTGGCCAGCAGGAGCAGGGAAGTCATTGTGCCCCTGGACTCTGCTTTGGTTAGGCCACACCTTGAGTCCTGTGTCCAGTTCTGGGCCCCTCAGTTTAAGAAGGACATTGAGACACTTGAAGGTGTCCAGAGAAGGGCAACAAGGCTGGGGAGAGGCCTTGAACACAAGCCCTGTGAGGAGAGGCTGAGGGAGCTGGGATTGTCTAGCCTGGAGAAGAGGAGGCTCAGGGGTGACCTCATTGCCCTCTACAACTACCTGAAAGGTGGTTGTAGCAGGGAAGGGGTTGGTCTCTTCTCCCAAGCAACCAGCACCAGAACAAGAGGACACAGTCTCAAGCTGTGCCAGGGGAGGTTTAGACTCGAGGTGAGGAGGAAGTTCTTCACCGAGTGAGTCGTTCATCATTGGAATGTGCTGCCCAGGGAGGTGGTGGAGTCACCATCCCTGGAGGCGTTCAAGGGGAGATTGGACGTGGCACTTGGTGCCATGGTCTAGTCATGGGGTCTGTGTTGATAGGTTGGACTCGATGATCCTCGAGGTCCTTTCCAACCTAAGCTATACTGTGATACTGTGACACTGTGCCTCTTAATAATGCAACAGAAGAATTCAAATTAATCTGACCTCACAAAGTATCTTAAAAAAAACAAAACACTTAGTTCTAATTTCTAATTCTAACAGACTGATTTCTTTACTTCTAGTTTTGATTAGTAACTTCTGAGATTTTAAATATTTGGTATTAGGATGATCCTATAGTTAAGAATCAGAACTGTGAAATACTTAAAACTGATTTGCAAATGAATAATGAATACTTGCAATTGATTACACTAAATGAAGTTGCCTCAAGTTCCACTAGGGAAGGTTTAGGTTAGATATTAGGAAAAATTTCTTCCCCAAAAGAGTTGCCAAGCCCTGGAACAGGCTGCTCAGGCAAGTGCTAGAGTCCCATCCCTGGGGGTATTAAAAAAGATGTGTAGATGTGGTGCTGACGGACATGGTTTAGTGGTGGTCTTGGTGGTGCTGAGTAAATGGTTGGACTCATTGATACTAAAGGTCTCTTCCAATCAAAATGATTCTATGATTGAGACCCAGAGCAACCTTGTCTAGAAGAAGGTGTCCCTGCCCATAACAGAGGGGTTGGAATTGGATGATTTTATAGAATCACAGAACATTAGGGCTAGGAAAAGACCTCGAAAGATTATCTAGTCCAACACAATCACCAAGAGTAGGTCACACAGGATCCAGGTGGGTTTTGAATGTCTTCAGAGAAGGAGACTCTACAACCTCTCTGGGCAGCCTGCTCCAGTGTTTTATCACCCTCACAGTGTAAGTGTTTTTTCCTGATGTTCACATGGAACCTCCTATGCTCCAGCTTGCACCCACTGCTCCATGTCCTATCATAGGACATCTCTGAGAAGACCCTGGCTCTGTCCCTCCTGACACTTGCCTTTCACATACTTACAAACATTACTGAGGTCACCTCTCAACCTCCTCTTCTCCAAGCTAAGGAGACCCAGCTCCTCTTTTAGGTCCCTTCCAAAAAGAACCACTCTCTGAATCTATAAAAAGTAACTTTTTTTGGACAGAAAAGCAGCCCAGCAGCTGTTTTCTAATAATCCAAACATTCTCGTTGCATATTTCATCACAGATGCTTTGATGCCTCTGATTATCTGCATGGAATTTAAAGGGCTGTAAGAACAGGTAAGTTAAGTGGTGAGTAAGAAGTCTCTGCTTACTAGGCTTGCCGAGGAACTCATTCTCTAGAGTTCTGGCACACTTATTTCACTTCAGAGTTCAAGCAAAATACATTTTTCACCATGTCATTCATTGTGGTTTGGAAAAATAACTGGGAAAGACTTTGAGTGTTATCCCTTTTGAGGAGTTGAGCATGTTTCTGTACTAATTTAGTACGTGCTTGTACAAATCTTCTCACGCTCCCTTTTTACCATATGCTGAATACATTAAAAACTTATTGCACATACTCAGTGTTTCCTCACCGTGGCATTTGGGACATAATTATAGCTTCTTTTAAAAACAGATAAAAAAACATGTTTAGTGTTTTTCCCCAAATTACAAGAAAATAAAGAAAAACATCCCCCTCCTCTAAAGCTACAGGATTCAGGGATTCACAGATTGCATTGGGTTGGTAGGGACCCTCCAAGGTAATCTTGTACAAGCCCCCTGCAGTCAGCAGGGACACCTCCAACTAGATCAGGCTGTCTTGAATGTCTCCAGGGATGGGGCCTTAACCACATCCCTGGGCAAACTGTTCCAGTATTTCACCATTCTCACTGAAAATAACTTCTTCCTTATGTGCAGCCTTCTCCAGTTTCAAGTCATTGCCCCTCACCCTATTGCTACAAGCCCTTCTGAACAGTCCCTCACGAGCCTTCCTGTAAGTCCCTTTCAGATACTGAAATGCAGCTGTAGGATCTCTCTGAAGCCTTCTCTTCTCCAGGCTGAACAGCCACAACTCTTACAGCCTGTCCTCATAGGAGAGGTGCTCCAGCCCTCTGATCTTCCAAAATGGTCTTCCAAATAATGAGAGCAAGCAAGGCCAGCAGCCTTTCAAAGTGTGCTGGCTTTTTCATGACAGGCATGAACACCATCCAGACAGTCTGAATGGAAATAAATTTCAAAGGAATAACTAAGAACAGCCTTTTACTTTAAAGTACTTTCAATCTAAAACTGGAGTGCTATGTATCTTGTATAAATCCATGTTACATTCAGAAATCCAAGTAGCACCGTTATTTTGTTAATCAGAAACAGTATTCATTTTGAAAGTGGGTGACTCTCCAGAAAAGAGAGGAAAAACCCCAAACAATAGAAAAAATAATAAATTAAACTTCTGGACAATGTAACAGCATCATGCAAGGGGTGCACTGATCCATTTACAGTAAGCACCCCCATGTATCATTTCACAGTGTGTAAGTCAGAGCACTACCTACATGTGGACCTTCAGGTTTAATGCCATGCAGGTGTTTTGGAAACTCAGTAAGACCTTCCACAGTCAGTTAGAATACACACTTTCTATACCTGTGATATGTAAATAGTCTGTTACAGAATCACTGAATTGTTTCAGTGGCAAGAGACTTTTAAAATCATAAAGCCCAACCATTAACCCAGGACTGCCAGGTCCACTTCCAAACCATGTCCTTCAGCATGACATCTACACATCTTTTAAATACCTCCAGAGATGCTGACTCCACCACTTCCCTGGGAGGCCTGTTCTACACCTTGACAAGCCTTCTGGAGAAGGAATTTTTCCTAATATCCAATCTAAACCTCCCCTGGTGCAGTTCAGGCTTAAATGTGGATTATTACCATTTCAGTTAGAACATTAAAATAACTCTGAGAGTTTCAGACTCTTATTAGGTGGGGTGTGCTGGGTTGAGGCAGCCCCCTTCCCCACCACTGGCAACAATAAACACTCAGACAAAAGGATTGCAAAAGTGATGGAAAGTTTAAATAGAAAGCAGTGAACTTTTACAGAAAGCCAAAAGCACAGTGACAAAGAGAAAGATCTCAAAACAGACCCAGAGAGATCCCATCCCCACCTGAGGATACACCCAAGACCCCCAGGGCTCCTTCTTCCCCCTCCCACTGCTAGGCTAGTCTCAGCTGGCCAGATCTGAGACTGCCCATCCCCCCATGACCTTGGGCCTAGCCAGGCCCAAAGCCAGGAGACATCTCCCCCAGTTACCGGCTGACGGAGGAGGAAGAAAAGAGGCAGTGCTAGACTCCACACTGCATCTTATAGTGGTGCAAAGGACTGTGGTAGGAAATACTACATAATTTCCTGTGTCCACCCCTCTGGGCTGGACTTCTGGACACAGGAAGTAAACATTGCAGGGGGGTACCCAGCTCAAACTGCAACAGTGGGGTTTGGGGGTGTTTGATTTATTTGGGATTTCTTTTTGCTTTGTTTGGGTTTGGGGGTTTTTATGCTTGTTTGTTGGTTTGATTATTTCCTCTTTTTCTTTTTGTTTGCTCTAGCATTTTTTTTAGGACAACGGCCTGAAGTTTTACCAGGACAGGTTTAGATTGGATATTAGGAAATTTTCAAGACACAGACATATAGTAGTGAAGAAAGAAGTGCCCCCTAAGGAAAAAAAACCAAAAGTCACAACCCTAAAAGAAGGCAAAAATCCAGATAAATCCACCTGCAGGGAGAATTCGAGATGTAGGAAGGTTAGACAGAATCTGAAGCTGTCTCAAGGAGCAGAGAACTGCAAGACAAGGACAAAGTTAGCAGCTCATGCAATCACAGACAATCATTCAATGGACAACTAATTAGTTCAGTAGAGTCCAGAGTACACTACTAGTGCTTGCTCTGCTCCACAGGCCATAAACATGACACGTAGATCTATGTGATCATGTCAGAAAGGAGCAAAAGTCATAATTCTAAACTGTTCCAGGAAGAACAGCAAGGTCAAGGGCATTGCCAGTGGCTGAGGTTCCTGCAACGGCAGGAAATGTGTTAATGAACCTGCAAGCAGCACATGCCAGCTGGGTACCCAGAGCAAGGCAATAAACCACAAACAGCAGCATATTAGACATTTGTGTTTTGTCTCTAACAAATCCTCTGTGTAATCATGACTACTTCCTTAAAAGACAGAATCCCATGCCTGAACTTCAGCAATGCACTACATGTAACTCAAAAAAGGAAAGAGAAGCTCCCCATCATACCCTCCACTGTCAGGAATACCCAGACTGAATTAATATCAGAGAAACATAAGGTAAACACATGAACAGTGCTTCTGCCTTTCAAAACCCATTGGCTATGTCAACACAGATAAGGATCCCTATCACAGATACGTTGGTGGTTGGGTTTTTTTTCTTTCTTTTCTCATAGAAATTTCCTCATCCATCATAAAAGTGGTTTGTGCAAGCTTGATAACAAAGTAATTCAAGCTCACCGCAATCTAGGTGGCCATTCCAAACAACACTGCTCAGGTGGATAAGAGGCTTTCAGTTTCTATCCTGCATTTACTTGTGACTAGCCCACCTACAATTCCTCCAACATGTAAATCAAAAATCCAAAACCATAATGGAAAGAGGTCAAATCATTGTTTAAACAGAATTTGGATGACCTGGGTAATACTGAAGGTGTTGTGTTGTTTGCTACCCCACCTGTTACAGCAATGTTTAATTCTTCATTTTTGAACACAGATTTTTCCACAGAAAGGGGAAAATTCAAGTATTAGGTAGAAGTCAGATTCTTTTAACACACTTTATAGGAATTACTCAAGACCCGAGGGGATTTTTCTCCAGTCGATACTGCAGGACACTGCCTGAAACCTGGGGGCACATAAAATAACCTTAACTGTGAAAAAAGACTGAAAACTGAAAGAGTTGTGTTTAACATAGGAAAGATTAACCTGAAAGAAATACAAAATACTTCTTAGGATGCAGGAGACTACTGCAAAGAAGATACTGGTAAGTTCAGTCACAGAAACCAGAAAACATTCAGTTTTGTCTGCAGCAAAAGAGAGTTCAGCCTGATACCAGGAAAAGGATTGATGACATGAATCCAACACACACCACAACACGTTAACTCAGAACATTACAAAATCTTCAACACTGTAGGATGTTCAAGGACACTCATAGAATGCTTTGGGCTGGAAGTAACCCTTAAAGGTCATCAGTCCAACTCCCCAGCTGTCAGCTAGGACATTTTCAAGTAGAGCACATTACTCAGAGCCCCATCCAACCTGACTTGGAATGGTTCAAGGGATGGGGCTTCTACCACCTCTCCGGGCAACCTGCACCCGTGCTTCACCATGCTTACCAACCTTCTCTCCAGTCTAAATATACCACTTTTTAGTTTAAAACCATCACCTGTTGTCCTGCCACAACAAGCCCTGCTACAAAAGTCTGTCCCCAAGCTTTCTTATGGGCCCTTTTAGTACTGAAAGGCCACAATAAGGTCTTCATGGAGCCTTCTCTTCTCCAGGCTGAACAACCCCAACTCTCAGACTGTCCTCACAGCAGAGGGGTTCCAGCTCTCTAATAATTTTGTTGCCTCCTCTGGACCTGCTCCAACAGATCCGTGTCCTTCTGAGGACTCCAGAGCTAGAGACAGTGCTGGCAGATGAGGTGCCACCAGAGCAGAACAGAGGGGCAGAACATTCTCCTGAAGTTGGATACATTCATCAGGTATAGCTTAAATACACCTCTTCATGAGGGAAGCATCTATCTGAAAGGTCTTCCTTAACTCTGTATTTATATCCCTTTAAGGGACACCTCGTTTTATCTCAAATTCAACCACAGCCAATCAGCTTTGCACAGCACACTTTGAATTTCATAACAGTATATGGAACATGCCCATAAAATAAACTTTATTTTAGAATAAACCAAACCAGGTTGGAAGAGACCTTCAAGATCATCGTGTCCAACCCATCAACCAATCCAACCCACCCAAACAGCTAACCCATGGCACCAAGCACCCCATCAAGTCTCCTCCTGAACACCTCCAATGACGGCAACTCCACCACCTCCCCGGGCAGCCCATTCCAATGGGCAATCACTCTTTCTGTATAGAACTTCTTCCTAATATCCAACCTGAACCTCCCCTGGCGCAGCCTGAGACTGTGTCCTCTTGTTCTGGTACTGGCTGCCTGGGAGTAGAGACAATCATCCGCCTGTCTACAACCTCCCTTCAGGTAGTTGTAGAGAGTGATAAGGTCACCCCTGAGTCTCCTCTTCTCCAGGCTGAGCAACCCCAGCTCCCTCAGTCTTTCCTCATAGGGCTTGTGTTCCAAACCCCTCACCAACTTTGTTGCTCTTCTCTGGACTCATTCCAGCAAGTCAACATCCTTCCTAAACTGAGGGGCCCAGAACTGGACACAGTACTCGAGGTGTGGCCTAACCAGTGCAGTGTACAGGGGCAGAATGACCTCCCTGCTCCTGCTGGCCACACTGTTCCTGATGCAGGCCAGTTCCAGTTCCAAATGGAAATTTGCAACAATCAATCAAGACAGCCCATCACCCTAAGTCTAACCTGCATTACTCCAACAACAAACCCCATCTTTTGTCTGCTTTGATGGATGTCAACTCAGATTGAAGTTGATTATTAGAATGAATATTTTAAATAATGACAAATGTCCAAAATTTTCCAAGACTAGATTTTGTCTGCAGACAGGAAAGTTATCCGTTGACTTTCCCGGCCTAAAACAGCTCCAACTATGGTTCCTAGCCTAAGGAAGATATGGTGGCTGTCAGCATCATTGAGAAGTCACAGCTGACATCTAAACCCAAACAGTCTTTCCTTTTTCATCCAGACTTCCTAACAGTACTGCATGAAACACATCCATCACTGAACTACACAAAACAAGTCGAAAATTTCAGTGGGCTGCCCAATTTTAATATTTTAAAGCACTTACTAAGCTTTTCACAATCCTTAGTCTGTCCATGAAACCTTACCAATGTTGAGGCTTTTAAAATAATAATAGCAATAAAGGGTAAAGGCATTGAACATCTCACATTGCTGTGCATGCAGCACGACTGTGTCACTCAGCGACTACTGCCAACGACTTGCTACCCTTTACAGAAAAATAGTTATTGTTCCATTCATGTGTTTGTGTGCAACTATAAAACTTAAAACAATTGGACTTCACAGAATGTCAGCATGGGGAGGGTTGGAAGGCACCTCTGCTGATCACCTAGTCCAACCCCTCTGCTAAAGCAGGGTCACCCGCAGCACGTTACTCAGGATCACATCCAAGCAGATTTGGAATCGCTCCAGAGAAGGAGACTCCACAACATTTCTGGGTTTCAGTGCTCTGTCATCCTCACAGGAAACAAGCTTTTCCTTATGTTTAGGTGGAACTTCCTGTGTTCTAATTTGTGCCTGGTGCCTCTTGTACTTGTGCCTTTATTACCCTTGTGTCTTCGCTACGAATAAATAAATCAACACTACGTACAACTCTTAAATACAAGGTATATCAGCTTGGTAAACTAAAGAAAAGAGGTATGCTTGCCCAAAATCAAAAGAGAGAGAAAACAGCTGTTTAAGTAATTATTTTTAATTGACTACAAAAATGTTAGTTCATAGGAGGAAGAGCATGTTTACAAAACTGAAGACTTCCACAACAAGAAAGCATCTGGCAACCTTTCCATAACTCTTCCTTTGATAGCCAACTAGAGGATGGCAGCACACACTCCAGAGGAGAGAGGGGATATTCCTCCCTTACACTGCAGCTTTCTTCACCAGCACATTCATTTACACTCACTTTAGAATAAACCTTTATTAGAATAAACCAAACCAGGTTGGGAGACCTTCAAGATCATCGCGTCCAACCTATCAACCAATCCAACCCACCCAAACAGCTAACCCATGGCACCAAGCACCCCGTCAAGTCTCCTCCTGAACACCTCCAGTGATGGCGACTCCACCACCTCCTTGGGCAGCCCATTCCAATGGGCAATCACTCTTTCTGTATAGAACTTCTTCCTAATATCCAACCTGAACCTCCCCTGGCGCAGCCTGAGACTGTGTCCTCTTGTTCTGGTACTGGCTGCCTGGCAGAAGAGACCAACATCCGCCTGTCTACAACCTCCCTTCAGGTAGTTGTAGAGAGCAATAAGGTCTCCCCTGAGTCTCCTCTTCTCCAGGCTGAGCAATCCCAGCTCCCTCAGTCTCTCCTCATAGGGCTTGTGTTCCAAACCCCTCACCAACTTTGTTGCCCTTCTCTGGACACGCTCCAGCAAGTCAACATCCTTCCTAAACTGAGGGGCCCAGAACTGGACACCGTACTTGAGGTGTGGCCTAACCAGTGCAGTGTACAGGGGCAGAATGACCTCCCTGCTCCTGCTGGCCACACTGTTCCTGATGCAGGTCAGGATGCCACTGGCCCTCTTGGCTGCCTGGGCACACTGCAGGCTCATGTTCATCCTACCATCGACCAGTACCCCCAGGTCCCTCTCTGCCTGGCTGCTCTCCAGCCACTCTGACCCCAGCCTGTAGCACTGCATGGGGTTGTTGTGGCCAATGTGCAGAACTCGGCACTTGGATGTGTTCAATCTCATGCCGTTGGACTCTGCCCATCTGTCCAGCCTGTCAAGGTCCCTCTGCAGAGCCTCTCTACCCTAATTTACTGTAAATCCAAGCTCTTCCCCTCCCCCCAATTTAAATTGGATTATTTAAATTGCAGCCTTGAATTCTGAGGGACAGACTAGTCTCACACAGTGCAGTAGTGTATTGTGATGGCTTCTTATACTTTAGAGCTTCCTTCTTATACAGAATATCTCCGAGTTGTAGAATTATATTAAATTCCATCCTTTGGTGCAGAAAACACATGGGCACCTCAAAGACAAAAAAGGTCTCTAGATGAATCAGCAGCAGTGCTTCCGAGCTTGCCTATTAATAAGGTTTTCTGACAGCTTCTATTATAAGACCCTGCTTGTGCCTTTGCCAAATGTTAGATGCTGGGCAGAAATTTTCTGTGCTAGCAGTCATGTCAGACTGAGCTTTTGGGACAATTCGGCCAAAACAGGTCATTTCTGAACAAGGAGGAAAAGTTACGTTGCTTGGTTTAATATGTTCTATGACATCATCTTAAAAATATACAAAAAGCTCATGAACATCACATAACCAAGCCTGAGCATCCATATGGTTTGAATCAAGCTTTAAAAGTTTGCAGGGCAATCAAACTTTACCATAATGGGATCCATTTGCTATCCAGGTGAAAATTAGTCCATTTTCCAGCCCTTTTCTTTTTGAAGAGAAGTCAAGGATGAGAAGAATGTTGCACCTGCATAGTAAATGCTTCCCCTCCCTAACTGAAATGCTTCAACCCACAAGAAGTTCTTTATTCCCCAAACTGCAGTTGCCCTTGATTAAAGGCCAGGGAAGTCTAGAACAGAAAAAAGCTCCCACTGTCACTTGTGCAAAGTTCAAGCACTGTGGAGGTAGAAGTGGCACTGTCAAAATGCAGAACAGGACCAGGGTCTGCTCAGAGAGCTATCTGGGACCTCAGACAAGATGAAAAGGGTAAAGGAGACCTAGAGCGTGTAACTACAGAGGACAAAGCAGCTAGGCCTGACTTCTGGACCTGGGAACTTGGTCAAAGACAAACTATTCCTGTAAGGAGACTGATGCTAAGGAAAATCTAAATGATACTGAATCTGACAAACTGAACATCATCTGAGAGAGGTCCTGTGAAAATTGATGGCATTCACAGATACTGTCATAGTGGAGGAGGTCAGTGGACTGGAAACATTGCATTTTGGTCATGCTGAAATGACTGCAGATGAGATCAGCATGGGAGAGAAGTAAGAGTGAAACGTGGTTAAACTGGGAAAGGAGCAGAGGAAGATGTGACAACAGAGAAATCATGTGGAAGTGTCTATGCTCATTGTTACCGTCACAGATGCCCATATTGCTGCAACCTGGTACTCCTCTACAGCTAACAGAAAATACTTTCTCCACAACCCCAAGTGCTGATCTACAAAGGATAACACAGAATCACAGAATGGCTTGGGTTGGAAGAGACCTTTAAAGGTCATCTAGTCCAACCCCCCCTGCACTAAGCAGGGACATCTTCAAATAAAGCAGGTTGCTCAGAGCACACTCCAACCTGATCTGGAATGTTTCCAGGAATGGGGCATTTCTGGGTGATCTGGCTCAGTGTTCCACCACTGTAAAAAAGTCTTCCTTCTACTTAAGTCTCAATCTCTCTTAGTTTAAAACCATCACCCCTTGTCCTGTCACAACAGGCCCTGCTAAAAAGTCTGTTCCCATCTTTCTTATTGACCTCTTTAAATACCGAAAGGCCGTAAGGTCTCCCTCTAGCCTTCTCTAACATCAGTTTAGAAGTTCAAGTGTGCATAGGATGTACAATAGATCCAGACCCTTTCTGACGGCTCAAGTCAAGCAGACATAAAATAACTTAGAATGTCTCATAACCTGATAGTAAAAACAAACACAAGAACACCATCAACAAGAAAACATTCAGGAAGCCACACACAAGTAGTAAGATGCAGAAGTGAGGCACTCTTCTAAACTAAAGATACTTCTGTGACTTTAATTACCCTGGTGACAGCATCCCTCATGAATCTATTTTATGATGCAACCTCCAATTAAATGACAAAGCCCTGTTTTTCCCAGCAGGATTCCTTCCTCATGCTCAGCACCAAACTGACGACTTCTGGGAATGAACAAGTGTTACACTGGGAGGGATATTTGTTTCTAGGACTCTTGACTCCTCTCTTACAAAGCTGCAGTGAATGAGTTCGTGAACTGCAGAAATTGTTAAAGCAATTGAACATTGCTTAAAACCAAAACAGAACAGAGAAACCACAATCTCTTCTAATTTCACAGGACTTCACTGTGAACTTAGCCAAGTACTTTAAATCAAGCATTCATCTCGCCATTTGGTGTTTGTTTTCCAGATGCTGGACCTGGCACCCATGTGATTAATCACAGAATCCTTTTGGATGGAGAATTACCAGATCACCCAGCACAACCATTAACCCAGCATTGCCAGGTCAACACTAAATCATGTTCCCCAGCACCATATCTACATGCCTTTTCAATCCTTCTAGCACTGGTGCTTCTACTGTCCCAGGGCTTGACTTGATGATCTCAAAGGTCTTTTCCAACCTGGTTAATTCTATTCTATTGAGAACCTTTTTGGGGAAAGAAATAATACACATTAATGTGTTATCCACACATAAATTGTAATATAAAATGCAAAGTGCTTACCAGACAGCATGAAAAAAAACCTCTTAGGTGCTCTAAACTACATAAATACAAACACTTCCAACAAACTCAAACTCTAGATAAACAACAATCAGTTGAATATTAGAGAATAGTTTGGTTTTTTTTAAGGCCATGGGACTCATTTTCCAGTGTCTATGCTACTAAAATCTCCTCTTTTAGAACCACAGAATAGTTTGGGTTGGAAGAGACCTTTAAAGGTCATCTCGTCCAACCCCCATGCACTGAGCAGGGACATCTGCAACTAGTCCAGGTTTCTCTCAGATGTGTTATGCACAGCAGTTTATCATTACTCATGAAATCCACATGCAGAGTGGCGGAGAGTGCTGCAAGAAGCTCCACAACCATAACTCAGCCCTCAAAGCATTGTTTAAACGGCTCATAGGATGGTACTCCAGACAGGAAGGTCATGTAACACCTTTCCTCACGATTTAATTAGGATTGCCACATGTCATTACTCTTCCCTTGTGAGACCTGGGGCATCTGAAGAGCTTCTTCTGAGACAGCCCTGGCTCATGCCAGTGACCCCACAAAAGATGATGCTTGAGGAGTGGAATAGCCAGAATTGAAGTGATTTAGAAATCTTGTAATGCACTTCCAATTCAAAGAAGCTAGCCAGAAAGACATTCACCAGCAAGGCCAGAAGGACACAGGCTGCTTATCCTGTGTAGCCTGCCCAAAGTGATTCTACTTTGACAGGGAGGTCCCTTCCAACCCCTAACATTCTATGATTCCAGACACAAAAAACTTGAGATTCCCAGCCCACAGAATAAATCCAATAGTCTGCCTTGCTGCAACCTTATTGCTAGCGTGGGGTTACCGAGCGGTTACATCAGGTCGGATCCCAGGTCTGACAATTTCACCTCCCCTCCCCCCTTCACCACTTTTCCTTCAGAGGTTTCCACAGCTGTGTAAGGCAAATGCACATGACGCTTGAAGGTGAATTCTGAAATATTTAATGATACATTACAGAAGTGTTCTGCATGACAAATTAAGTAATATTAACTCAAAGCAGACCCTGAGCTACAGCGCACCAAAAGTGTATTTGGCTTTTAGGACAGCTTGATTTATCATTTGAAAAAAAAACCAAACAGATTTTAAAAATAGGTGATTTGCTGGCTCAGAAGTGAATTTCCAATGGCATAAAAGTAGATTGCTCTAGTACTGATGTCCATCTGCTTTCTTCCATCCTCACGTGAGTCCAGCTTCTTCTCCCTGATGACAAGTGACAGGACTAGAGGAAATGGTGACAAGCTGCACCAGGGGAGGTTTAGGCTGGAGATTAAGAAATATGTCTTCACTGAGAAGGTTATCAGACATTGCAATGGTCTGCCCAGGGCAGTGGTGGAGGCACCATCCCTGGAGGAGCTCAAAAAGCATGCGAACTTGGTGCTTAGGGACACTGTTTAGTGGTAACTCTTCAGTACTGGGTTGAAGGTTGGACTGGATGATCTTTGAAGTCTCTTCCAACCAGATATATTCTGTGATATTTTACTAAAGAAGAACTGAACCCCGAGACTTAAAAATTAATAAAGTTAGAACTAATGCATGAACATATCTGCCCTGCTTTACCTACACTTCACATCTTCACACAAATTCCTGGTTTCAAACATGAAAGGTAATCATGGCACTGCATATGAAAACAGGCCAGGTGTTCACAAAAGGCTAGAAGACAGATATGTAGGAACTTCAGGACAAGTGGAAGTGGCCTCAGGCTGCACCAAGGGAGGTTTAGGTTGGATATTAGAAGAAACTTCCTCACTGAAAGGGTTCTCAAACTCTGGGACAGGCTCCACAGGGAGGTGGTTGAATCCTCATGCCTGGAGGTGTTTAGAAGACAGAGAGATGTGGTGCTGAGGGACATAACTTAGCATCAGATTTAATAGAGTTAGATAATGGTTGGGCTCAATGATCTTACAGGTCTTTTCCAGCCAAAATGATTCTATGATTCTCTAAAAACATAAGATGATTTTAACATGTTTTTTTTTGGTAAAGAAGAAGATACATTAAAGGAAAAAACTGCTTTCTGTAGGAAGCCTTCCATAAATTGGTGGTGTTTTTGGATGGCTTGCTGTAATTGCAGAAGATTGGTTAATGCAGCCCCTGGCTAACCCCTGCACTGGGCCTTCGAGGTGCTCTAAGGAGCAGCAAGGTATAAAAGGTAGCTTAAATATAATATTTATTAGGTAATGTTCTAATACATTTGGCCATCATCAAGGTTCATTGTACTCCATAAAAAAAATAACCAATTCTCTCCGTGAACATTTCTTTGGTCCTAAACTGACTATGTAAGAAGAAAGTGGATTAAAAATTAAAAGATCTAGTACTTTTTAATCTGGAGTTATTTGCTTTAACCAGGTTTTAAGAGAAAAGAATGCTTGAGTTCATTCCCAGTCACATTAATAAAAACATTAAAGCAGAACAGATTTCCCGCACCCAGGATAAGTAATTGAGGATCACAAGTTCAGGAGTTCAAGACTTAAATCCTCTTTTGGATGCAAAGGCCAACATTTCATCATGTTTCCTTCTTAACTCCTTGCTATTCCCTTATGGAATTCACAGCCTAAGCAACAAAGAACTTTGGCTCTGACGAAAATAAATCTGTCCCATTAAACAGCAGACATTAACCCCAGCTATTCACTTGGAGGGCTATTAGCAACTACTCCCTTGCAAAATACGACCACAAAGTTTGAAGTTATTCATTCTTTGTATAAATGATTGCTTTTTTAAAGTGACACACTGAAAGATAAAGAAGATGGAGCTGCCACAGTAGAAATGAAGACCAAAGATGATTTCCTCTTGAAAAGACCTACTAGGCACAACCAATACCATTCATTTAAAGAGTGACAAAAGTACAGCACTTGATACCTAGAGATACACACAGGGCCCTGCAAACACATAGTAATGCCCAAAACAGCAAACCCTGCTTTCTTCATATTAATTTTGATTCTCTTTCCAGGAGAGATTTTCATCCAGTTTTCCAAGATATACTAAAAGATTAGCACATGAGAAGAGTTCCCTGTGGTGGTCATCACAGCACAGTTAACAGCTGGACTCCATGATCTTAGAGGTATTTTCCAACCTTACTGATTCTATGAAACAGAAATTTGCCTTCATGCTGCTCACTGGACACAGCTCCTGGACTTACTTTCAAAACCTGAATTCAGTAACAATGCATATAACACCTTTCTCATGTAGTTCACAGAATCTTGGAAGAGTTTTGGTTAAAAGACGACCTTTAATATCATCAAGTCCAAAAATTAACTCAGCATTGAGAGGTCACCACTAAACCATGTTCCTCAGCACCACATCCTGTTGTGTTTTAAATCCCTCCAAGGATGGGGACTCCACCTCTTCCCTAGACAGCCTGTTTCAGGGCTTGACAACCATTTGGAGCAAGAAAGTGTTCTTAATATCCAACCTAAATCTCCCCTGGTGCAACCTGAGGTCATTTCCTCTTGTCCTTTCACCTGTTATTTGGAGAAGAAACCAACCCCCACCTCAGTCTGGCCTCCCTTCAGGTAATTGTAGAGAGCAAGAAGGTATTCCCTCTGCCTCCTTTTCTCCAGACTGAACCAGCCCAGTTCCCTCAGCCACTCCTCACGAGACTTGTTCTCTAGACCATTCACCAGTTGTGTTGCCCTTTTCTGGACCTGCTCCAGCACCTCAACGTCTTTCTTGTAGAGCGACACCCAAAACTGAACACAGTATTCAAGGTGCAGCCTCCACAGTGACAAATACAGGGGGACAATCACTGACATGGTCCTGCTGGCCACATTATTTCTAATACAGGCCAGGATGCTGTTTGTCTCCTTGCCCACCTGGGCACACCGCTGGCTCACATTCAGATGGCCGTTGACAAATACTAACTTGTGGTAGAGGGTTGAGCAGTTAAGAAAGCCGATGAGTTTCACAGGGGGATTCTCAGCAGTCCTCATTCCCTGCTGATTGATGGGCTACCTCAGGTCCCCCATGACCTTTTAGAAATCCTCTTAGCACTTACCCATACACACTAGTCCTGATAAGACCGTTGCAATCCTTAAGCCTTGGGTTTTGCATCACTGGTGCCCAAGAACATAAAATGATTTCAGGGCCTTTATGCACTATTCAAGCTGTTATAAAATACATACTGCTTCTTCAGCTGTAAGACAGCCATTAAGCTCAGTCACCACACCAGTTCTCTTCTAGCAGTGAAGGACAGTAAATCATAGAATGGCTTGGGCTGGAAGGAATCCTAAAGGTCATCTAGTCCAACCCCCGTGCAGTCAGCAAGGATATCTTCAAATAGAGCAGGATGCTCAGAGTCCCATCCAACCTGACCTGGAGTAGTTCCAGGGATGTAGCATTTACCACTTCTTTGGGCAAACTGTGCCCATGTTTTACCTCTTTCAGAGTGAGAAGTTTCTTCCTTTAGTCTAATCTCCCCTTTTTCAGTTTGAAACCATCACCCTTTTTCAAATGGACATTACTACTGTCCTGTTGCAACAGGTCCTGATAAAAAGTCTATTCCCATCTTTCCTTGAGGCCCTCCAAGTATCAAAAGCCTGCAGTAAGGTCCTCGTAGAGCCTTCATTTCTCCAGGCTGAACAACCCCAACTGTCTCAGCCTGTCCTCACAGAGAGGGGTTCCAGCCCTTTGATCATTTTTGTGACCTCCTCTGGACCTATTCCACCAGCTCCACATCCTTTCTGTGCTGAGAATCCTGGAGATACAAAGATTCAGAGCTACAAATGGAAACTCAGTTCTAGAAATCCCTTTGTATATGCCTGAGGTGAGCTGTATTAGTGGAAGAAGGGAGACAACACGATATGGGAAGAGATTTAAAAGAGGGGGATGTACATGGAAAAAATAAAAGCACAACACCCTGCAGCTATGATAAGATGCTGTTAAGATTTCAGGAAAGTGCATTTAACTGTCAGTAAGTCTGGAAGAGAAAACTGAGCTACAGCCTGAATTCCTACAGTACTGCTTAAAAACACTACCCTCGTTACTAAAAACACCCTGCTCAGCTGCCTATGACAGGAGGAAGAAGCTGGGTAACACCACCTGCATTCACTGGCATGGATTTTAATGAAGAAAAACCACTACAAACCACACCTTTCTGCATGTTCACAAACAGCCCACAGCACATACTATTCTCCCAAAGGTCCTAAGCAAGCAGGATTTCATCCAGCCAGTTGATTAAAGAGATTAGCTCACTTAGTCACGTCATTAGAACCAGCGTCACATTTCTGGTGAGCACAAGAAAAGGGCCAGGCTGTAGCAGAGAGAGAGTTCACTCCACCAACACCAGTGAAGATGTTTTTCTATCAGCTGCAGTGAATTCAGGAAGTTGCCAACCTCGATGTTTTAGAAGGAAAAATAAAAATCATTGTTAGGCAGCAGAGATTTTCCCAGATATAGTTCATCTTCTCATTGCGTAAGGAATGGGGAAAAAGCACATGGCAAAACTCTGGGAAAAAAAGGCAAGATTGGGTTTTCTCTGTTTTTATTTTTGTTTTGGGGGGTGGGGGTGGTGTTTAATATTTTTGTGGGTGTCTCTATGTTAGAATGGAATAAACCAGGTTGGAAGAGATCTTCAAGATCATCACGTCCAACCCATCAACCAATCCAACCCACCCAAACAGCTAACCCATGGTACCAAGCACCCCATCAAGTCTCCTCCTGAACACCTCTGTGGTGGTTTAGGCTGGGGGCTGGCCCGGATGCCACTGCACAGAGCACACCTGGGAGGTCCCAAGGGGTGGGCCCAGCCCAGGGGGTGGTCACAGGAAACCAGGTATTCCATTCCCATAATGCCCTGCTCCCCTATAAAATGTCCAGGCAGGGTCTTCACTTCCTCTTTTGTCCCCAGCTGCTGCCTAGGTAAAATGGCGTGAGCCGCCTCCCTTGGGCCTACCCAGGCCTAAAGCTGGGTTGTGGGGGGGAGGAAAGATCCCTGGGGGTTTGGGTGTACACCTGGGTGGGGATGGGATGTTCTTGGGTATGTTGTGGGATCTCTCTCTTTTGTCACAGTGCTTGTGGTTCTCTGTAAAGCTTTCATTGTTGTTTGTTTTTAAATTGTTTTTCTATTTAAACTTTCCATCACTTTTGCAATCTGTCTGTCTGAGTTGTTGTTTCTGCGCGTGGTGGGGAGGGGGTTTGCCCCAATCCATTACAAACTCCAATGATGGCGACTCCACGACCTCCCCAGGCAGCCCATTCCAATGGGCAATCACTCTCTCTGTATAGAACTTCTTCCTAACATCCAACCTACGTTGCTCTCAATTCACTGTATCCATCATCTCATTTACTTCGAAATCCAGGTCCATCCCAGCACCTCATAAACCAACCGAAGAGACATCCCTCAGTCGTACAACCCCAGATGCTCTGTGGACGTCCTGCTTGTTCCCATCTCCTCTGGTCCCAGCCACCCATGGTAAAGCTGGGATTTTATCCCCGAGAGCCCCACGATGAGAAATCAGTAAGTGGGAAAATATTCCACCGCTGCTCCCCTCATGAAGCTGAAGACAGCTAGAAGAAATAATTGTAAAGGGGATTTTATGTTTTAAATTGTATAATACCTACCTTACGAAGGCGGTTTTACCGAAGATTGACAAGTGTGGGAAGTGTGAATTGTGCAAGTGTTCACAAATTACAAGGATCCAAAAAAAAGTTGAAATGCATGTGTTATAATATTGGGGAGAGGGGAAGAGTGGAGGTGTCAGAAAGAAAAAGGCAAAAAGGGAGGCATTTGATGCAAAATTCACCTAGAAAAAATAAAATGGTACCATCTCTTCATCAAGTTCCACATTTTGCCAACCCCATCTGGTCTGGAGAGGGGAAGGCTCCGGGGAAACCTTATTGTGGCCTTCCAGTATATTAAGGGGGCCTACACGAAAGCTGGTAAGGGACTTTTTGGGGTGCCAGCTAATGATAGGACTAGGGGGAATGGAACAAAAGTAGAAATGGGAAGATTCAGATTGGATGTCAAGAAGTTCTTCCCCATGAGGGTGGTGAGATGCTGGAACAGGTTGCCCAGGGAGGTTGTAGAAGCCCCATCCCTGGAAGTTTTTAAGGCCAGGCTGAATGGGGCTCTGAGCAACCTGATCTAGTGTGAGGTGTCCTTGCTCACAGCAGGGGGTTGGAACTACATGACCCTTGGGGTCCCCTCCAACCTTGACAATTCTATGATTCTATGACCTCCAGTTCTTTTCATGTATTTATTCGTGCAGACATCAACTCCTTAAAAATCTCCTTTTCTAAGGAGCACTAATAGCAACTTCATGATTGCATAATAAAGCCACAGTCCTCTCGTAACACGTACAGTTTATCTCACAGATTCAGCTGAGGCCTGCTGCCACATAATCTAACTCAACATTAATTCACCTACCTCACGCTTTCTAAAGAAAGTGCAGAATCCTGAGAAACTCTCAACAAACAGCTATTATGACAATAGGTGACTCAACATTGAGGGGAAATACAACCAGAGTGCCTGCTCTAGGACTGTCTTAGCTGAAATACACCTGAACGTAATGCTTTGAGAACGGTGAATATAATCCCCTCAAAGGTAAAGCTTCTATACATTGAGATGGATTACTGATACTGTCCTATCTAGCTGACTTGATTGATCTAGTGTATAGCCTCTTATGCTCTCAGGCAGCAGTCTGCTCACAAGACCACCAAAATGGCTTACTAAAGAGCAATATCCAAGGTGAAGGCATGCCAAGGAAGCTGCAGAGTTCAGTAAACCTTTGCTCTACCTCCTGAAAAGAGTGATGTGGATTTGTGACAGGCACTGTCCTGAAAATAAGAGAAAGCACAGCCTGGAGTTGAGAAGCTCCTTTGCACAAAAACTGAAAACAAATAAAACAGGATGATGACTGTTGATTGTAAAACACCCCAAACAACCAACAATAAACCACCAACAACCAACAGAGTAACATGGAAGAAGAGAGCTGTAAAGGGAAGATGTTGTGACCTCCCCAGTCCAGACAAGCAGACCAATAGAGTATGCTCATGACTTTAAAAAGACATTCTCCAAGGAGTTGTTTTCTTTTTAATACATAATGATGTGCCTTAGACTTCTGTCAGGAGTTGGTAATCCTCTTCCTTCTACAAGGAACATAGTCTGAAAAATCTGGATGCAAGGCAGACGCTAAAAGAGTCACAGTTTGTAGATCCAGCATTTAAACTCAGGGAGAAATGACCGATTCCTCCTGGAACCAAATGGATGACTGGAGCTCATGAGGGAATGATTAACAAAAAGGAAGGGGAAAGGACATGAGCTCAGTGACTGTGACACAGATAACCTAAAACAGATTTCTTAATAGTACTTTTTGTTTTTTAAATGTTCATAAGGGATGCAGATACTTTTGGGTTTTATTTAGGATTTGGTTACGTTTTTGAACAGAAATTCAGCTACTATACTCAATACACTTAAATGCACACATCTTTTAGGGGTATACAAACAGAATTTATCAGTATCATAAACTTAAAAAAAACCCAGATTACTCCCATTCTGAATTGGGACCACTCCCAGCTAATAAAAATATTTTCATTTCTTGCACTAAGGTCCTGACTTATGCCTCAAAGAACCTTAGAGACTGCATGTTCAGAAAAAGATTTCAAAATAGCCTTTGTTTACTCACTCCTAAACTCATCTTCCTAAGCAAGTGATACAGAACTTTAGGTAGACTAGAAATGCTGTCAAGTGCCTATATATAAGCTGCATGAGGATGTAGTTTAGGTTTTATTCCAACAAACTCAATAGCTGATCAGCACAAGAAAGTTCAACAGATTTCCTCCCCCTGCAGGTAACACAGCATAGGAAAGGAAACATGTTCAGATAGTTATTTCTGGACATGCTTATTTAATGGCCATAATGGTGTTAGGTTGGACTTGATCTTAAAGGTCTTTTCCAACCTAAACAATTCTATGACTCCATGATTCTACACCTAGACTCCATTAAAGTAAAAAGTGTCCTAAGTTTGCTTTGTTATATAGTAACCAAGTGAGGAATCACTGGATTTGCCCTTAACTCTTTGCTAACAAACTCTGTCAGTGGTGGAGGACATACTATGGTAAACCAATCAATATGGATTTGTTTACCAAGTCTGGAAAATGAATCTTGCCTGTCTCACTTGCCAACATCTTGTACAGACATCTTCTTGACTCCACCTGAAAGCAATACTAAGCCTTTGAATGCTGCCAATACCACTGAAACATTGTGGTTTGGAAACCACAAAGTTTAAAATGCAAAGTACATAACAGATGAAGCAACCAGCCTGTTTCCTAAGCAGTTGCTCTTTGTGTAGCACACACCTACTGAACTTGGGAATTATTTCTGATATGATCCCTATTACAAAGAGTCATCCAACAATCAGCAGTTCCATATGTTGCACAGACTTAAAATAAGAGGGCAATAAAGTCACATTTTGATGCAATCTAGTCAATAGAAGTACATTACTTTGTGGAAAAGTGGCCCATCAGTTCTCTGCATACAGTTTCCAAAGACCATATAGAATGTGTAAGTGACTGCAGCAATTCCATCTTAGTTTCTGCACCTTTTGGCTTCACATGCAACATCAACCATGCATGCAAACATCCACAATATGGCAAACGTGGAGTGCTGGTCTAGCTTCAGTGTCCCCACAGTACTCATGAGTGTACACCATCCCCTTCCCCAACAACTACAAAGAAGGAGCCTCTTCTTCACAAGTTACACACTATAACAACTCACAGAATCACAGCATGGTGAAGGTTGGACAGGACTTAGAGATCATTTAATCCCATCGCCCTGATAAAACAGGGTCACCCAGAACAGGTTGCACAGGGTCATGTCCAAGCAGGTTTGGAATTTCTCCAGAGGAGACTCCACCACCTCTCTGGGCAGCCTGTTCCAATGCTCTGGCACCCTCACTGGAAAGTTTTTCCTTGCATTCAGGTGGAACCTCCTATGCTCCAGTTTGTGCCCACTGCACCTTGTCCTGTTGCTGGGCCCCACCAAAAGAAGACTGGCCCCATCCTCTTGATGTCCACCTTTTAGATGCAGACAACCATTGATGTGTACTGAGATGCTTTATGGAGAAGGCAGTTCTCCCAAAATTCGAGGAAGTAATTACTTTTCTGTATTCCTACCTCTTGTCCATTTTCCCTCTGAATTTTCCATCTCAGACACTGCATGTCAGACAGTCCTTGGCCAGGGCATATTCTATTACCGGATCTATTCTTAAGTGCAAATTTAGGTTGTCTTTCAGGTAGGACCTTTTCAAAACCCTCAGCAAAACAAAGAATTAGAATTAACCAGGTTGGAAAAGACCTTTGAGATGGAGTCCAACCTATCGCCCAACCATCTAATCAACTAAACCATGGCACCAAGCACCCCATCCAGTCTCTTCTTAAACACCTCCAGTGATGGTGACTCCACTACCTCCCTGGGCAGCACATTCCAATGGCAAATCTCTCTTTCTATGAAAAACTTCTTCCTAACATCCAGCCAAAACCTCCCCTGGTGCAGCTTGAGACTCTGTCCACTTGTTCTGGTGCTGGCATAAGGAAAAAAAGATCCCAAATAATCAAATCATTTTCCCTTTCCTGATCATACAGGGCCAGAGGGGATTGGGGTGGGGTGAAGCAACTTTCTTGCATTCTTTAAAAGGTGGTTCAGCTTTTGCAATCCATTGGGCTGTAGAAAGAAAGTGATGGTCTGACCATAAGAGACAAAACCTTATGTACACAATAGTTTGCCCATTTCTAACTATACTGATGGGTCCAATGTAAGCTCTCTTCCCACAAGTCCCCTTTATGCTATATAATTAACAGGATGAACAAAGGAAAAGAAGATCCATTTCAATCACCAAGAAAGAAAAAGGACTTTATTTGTTCTCCATTCCATAACCACTCTGCATCAAATAGTGCTTTTTCAGCAGGGAAGGTCAGACAACTGTGCTATATTTATATGAAAGGGCAATCCCATAATTAACACTCACAATACAAGTAGTGATTTGGGGAATGGAACTTCATAACTCTACCACATTTAACAACATAAACCAAGGCTTATCAAACTTCAAAATCCCCTTGAATGAAATGGTGACAAGAAGGCAAAATAAAGACTATGCCAAAGGAATGGAGATCTGCCAGTTGTTGAGTAACACTGTAGTTTTTAAGATCCAAGACTGTGATTTTGGGGAGAATTGCTGGGTTTGATCTTAAAACTTGCATGACTGAGAAGCTGCATACATCAGCTTGTCCTCTTCAGGATGCATTGGGTTGAGCTCACGTATGAGTTATCTCCTACCAGAAAGAACATTCCTTGTTTCAGTTGAGTTAGTTTTGATGCATGCACCTTGCAAGACCAACATGAATATGAGAACACAGAGTTCTTTTTCCCAGTAGTATTTGAATGCTCTCTACAGAATGAGAAGTAAAGAAACTCCTGCTCTTGACTCTCCACAGTAACAATTTATCGTGGTCCTATAACTGGTTGTATCTTGAGCTCTCCAATTTACTTGGAAAAAAAAGACTTCAAATCCTCAAAGGCAAAATGCAGATGTCTAGAGGCACACTGGTTTATCCCATCAGTTGTTATTACTTTTTAAACACATTTTGTCCTAAGCAGCTCAGGAAGGTAGAGCCATTACATTGGCCTTTTAGTTTGCTTTTGAGATAGTGGAAATAATCCCATAGAAATATTTTTACTCAATTTTCCACCTCTTTAGCCTTCTAACTGGAATACAGTGCAGGGACAGACTGTATTTTCATCCTTACCTGAGTGAGGGACACCTGAACTAGTCTTAACCAAGTAATGTTCAGATACCAGAAGCAGTCCTGAGAAAGCTGTGCAGAGATTTGTATTTATGTTTTCCACAGGATCTACTCTTTGCTTTCCTATCTTATCCCTTCTTGGGATTTCATGAACTTCAACAGTATTGGCTTCATATCATAATTGTATCACATCTCATGATACATGATGAGATCTTCACATTATGCCAGTGAAACAGAGGACAGCCAGAACAAACACCTGACAAATTTGGGCAGGGAAAGAGTGACACAAGAAATTGATGTGAGATTCTGAGGGCAGGAAGATGACATGACATGAACCCATCCTTGTGCTGGGTTACAAATCACCTCTGTTAGGTTGAAGTAACTGTTCCTTCACATATGAAAGAATGACACTAAGGTAAGGAATTTGTGATTAAGCCAAGTGTTGCTACTTTGGAGAAGGCATTTTGGATACTTCAAAGTAGTTCAATCTCCCTTCTTCAATTAAATCTGCACCCAACTTTCTAATGCACTCATGATTTGTCTTTCCAGTTACTGAGTTATCAGTACATCATTATTCAGATACAGTATTTCTTTCTTTGCCTTGTGTTAAGAGGTTTCACTGGATTCCAGGCTGACACTATAAAACTTGACAACAGTTTTGCCACTACTGACCATTCGAGCTGGCACTATCTCTCTGCTTCCAACTATCACCCGTCAGACAGACCCTGATTTCTAGGCCCTGGTAACTGTGCTGTGGTTAATTAACAAGCCCACAAACCAACAATAGTTGAACAACTGAAACTAACTCTGCCACACAAGTTCTCTCAGCAGTTAAGGATCTTCACTAATTCTACCTTTACCTGCTGGTGTAGAGGTAGGAAGGAGAAGAGAAAGCATTTCTCCCAACTAAATGGATCTCAGCAGTTCATACAAACTAAGGTCACAGATGATGAAGTTCAGCAGCAAAAGCTGACCTTCTGTTTTGGAGCTGCCCTACTGGAAACAACAGCTGAAAATATAAATAGGTTCTTTTTAACTGTAATCAAAATGCAGCCCGTTTGCACTAGATGAAGTTTCTTTTCTCTTAGGATTTGCTGCCACCACGAGGATAAGAGATATAGTGCAAGGTATACACGAACTCATCATGAAAGCAGTGAAGAGTAACACTCAATTGCAAACCTTTCTCTGGTCACTCCCACTTCTGTATTTGTTACCCCATTTCAGACTATAGCTCCCAGTGCCCTCTGAAAGCCTTGAAAGGATGAGATGTCTGCAACAAGTCAAGCAGGAAAACTCTCCAAACTGGCTAAGATGTGCGAAGCAGAGCCTGCAGCAGAGATTCCACACACCACTCACTCCTCCTGCCTCATCTACACTATCATATTTAGTTGTGGTGCGTTTTTTGGTTGTTGGGTTTTCCCCCCCCTCTCCCTCTGTTGTTTTGTTTGTTTTTTTAAAATCAGAAGAACAATGCACTAGTAATTTTATGGATGATCAGGATGATACATTTTTAATTATTCAGCTGTAGTTTTTTCTACACTAGTAAAGAATAATTATTAACAGCTTCTGGCAGAAGACTAAGCCTGCATAAGAACACTATCTGTAGTGTTAGTATGGTGATAGACACAAACTTGTAGTAGTCAAGGACATGACGTGCCTGAGAGGGACAGAGATCTACTTGAGAGCTCAATGGAAGGCTACAAGGATGATTAAGGGACTGGAGCATTGCCTTATGAGGAAAGGCTGAGAGGCCTGGGGCTTTGCAGTCTGGAGAGAAGATGACTAAGAGGGGATCTAATAAACATAAATATATGAGGGCTGGGTGTCAAGAAGGAAGAGACAACCTCTTCTCACTTATGCCCTGTGATAGGACAAGGGCCAATGGATGTAAATTACAGCACATTTTTTCTTCCAGGCATTCTTGATATGCATTAGCAGTGAGGAGCAGGGACAAAGTTTTCCCTCACAGCAACACATGTCCATTTGTCTAGGTTCAAAGACCTCTGCTTGGTGCAGTAACAGACTCCCATCAGCTTTGGGAGCAAAAAAATAAGCAAATGCTATTCAGATGGGTACACTTCTGTTACCAAAATCTGCAGTGTAATCCATTCTGACAGCTTTTACAACAAAGGATACAATTGTCCTCCTGTGTTCAGCACAGGTGACCATACCTTATAGGGCTCTTACTACAAAAAGGACATTGAGGTGCTGGGGTGGGTCCAGAGAAAAGCAACAAAGCTGATGAAGAGTCTACAGAACAGATCTTAGGAGCAGCTGAGGGAACAGGGGTGGTTTAACCTGGAGAAAAAGATGCTGAAAAGAGACCTTCTTGCTCCATGTAACTCCCTGAAAGGAGGCTGGAGCAAGGTGGAGTTTGGCCCCATCCTCTTGGCATTTTAAGTATCCTTTAAGTATTTATAAGAAACCATAAGATCCCCCCTCAGTCTCCTCTCTTGGCTAAAAAGCCCAAATTCCCTCAGCCTTTCTTTGTAAGGCAGATGATCTAGTCCCCTATTCATCTTTGTAGCCCTCTGCTGTACCCTCTCAAGCAGTTCCCTCTCCTTATTGAACTGGAGAGCCCAAAACTGAACACAGCATTCCAGATGAAGCCTCACCAGGGCTGAGTAGAGAGGGAGGAGAACCTCCCTCAACCTGCTTGCCACACTCCTCCTGATGCATCCCAGGATACCTTTGACCACAAGGGCACATTTCTGGTTCATGGTCATCCTGTTATCTACTGGGACTCCCAGGACTGTTTCCACAGAGCTGCCTTCCAGCATGTGAGCCCCCAACTTGTACCTATACAGATAGTAAAATTTCCACACTCCCAACAGCAGTTAATTTGAGAGGCAGTTTTCAGAAATTCTAGTAGACATGAACATAGTAATTTGGACACCAGAGGTAACAGATCTTTGTACCAGCTCCCTAAAATAATTTTAAAAGGAGGCTAGGCTGTAGGCATCTGAATTGATAATTAAAATCTAGATGTGCAAGTCTAAGTGTTCTGCTCCTACCTAGATCTTTCCATCTATACCACAGGAAACATATGGATGGGTCACTCCTTAGAAAAACCCAGACAGAACACTAAAGACTTCCATATACAGTTCAGGAATTATTCCACATTAAAAATGAAGATGACACATAGTCAACCTGTCTTTTATAGTTGGACTTAATGATCTTCAAGTTCTTTTTAAACCTAAATGATTCTATGTTTCTATTTAGTTGCTGTATTTTGTTCTATACTGTATATACTGTAAGGTGGGCATGGACCTGTGAGGAATGTAGAAAGGAAGCACAGTCATGGAATCAAAGACACATGATCAATGTTGGAGGTGTCAGCTGATGAAAACCTCAGCATAAGCCAGCAGTGTGCTCATGAAGCCCAGAAGGCAAACCATACCCTGGGCTTCATCAGGAGGAACGTGTCCGGTAGGGCGAGAGAATCTCTTGTGAGATCCCACCTCAAATACTGCACCTGGCTCTGGTCTCCCTATCGTAGGAAGGGGATAGAACTGGCGGAGCAAGTCCAGAGGAAGGCCACAAAGATGAGCCAAGGACTGGAGCACCTCTGCTATGAGAATAGGTTGAAGGAGCTGTGGTTGTTCAGTCTAGAGAAGAGAGGATTCCAGGGAGACCTTATAGCTGCTTTCCAATACCTGAAGGGAAGCTACAAGAAGGTTGGAGAGGGACTTTTCATAAGGGTGTCTAGTGATAGGACAAGGGCAAATGGTTTGAAGCTCAGGGAGAACAGGTTTAGACCAGATCTCAGGAAAAAGTTCTTCAGTATGAGGGTGGTGAGACTCTGGAACAGGTTGCCCAAAGGCTGTGGATGCCCCCTCCCTGGAGGTGTTCAAGGTCAGGTTGAATGAGGCCTTGAGCAACCAAGTCTAGTTGAGAGGCATCCAAGCCCATGGCAGGGAGGTTGGCATAGGTGACCTCTAAGGTCTCTTCTAATCTAAGCCATTGTTGTATATGCTTATAGGTCATAGAATCAAAGAAAGTTTGAACAGCTTTCCTTCACTCTGGAGATACCTGACCTTTACATCTGTAGTGGGCAGTTTAAGTACTGTTAAAAAAAAAAAAAAAAAAAAAAAAATCAAACCCTACTGATTGTGGTAGTTGAGTGTTCCAAATTGTTCCCATCCAGCTGCCACAGCCTGTAGCAGCAGTAAATATTCTATTGGCTTAATACTTCATCTTGATAAAGCATTTTCCGTTTGCTGAAAGGATCAATTTAAATAAGCAGCATGTCTCTCTTTAAACAGAAGGACAGGGAAGGTGGCAGTTTAAAGCATCCTAAAAACAGACTATGGAGATGGAATGGACCAGGCAAAACACTGTTTCCAAAATATTGTCTCAGGTTAATAAAATTGTTTGTTTTGCTAGAAATCATAATAGCACCATGCTCTCCTAGACCATGTCAGACCAGCCTGATTGTTTAATGAAAACACCCACCAGAAATGTCAGTTTATGTTCTTTAACTTCAAACAGTAACAGCAAACAATGCTGTGTCTGTCAGCACAACTGATTCTTTAAATATAGGTTCTTGCCCTCTCTCTTCACAAGGTGATCTACAACTAGCTGAAAAAAAAGGAGGCTGGAGTGAGTTGAGGGTCTCCCAAGTAACAAGCAATGAGACAAGAGGGAAGGGACTCAACTTGTACCAGGGAAGCATTAGGATGGACAGTAGGAAAAATTTCTTCTGTGAGAGGGTTGGCAAGCCCTGGAACTGGCTGCCCAGGGCAGTGGTGGAGTTCCATCCTTAGAGGTATATGAATAAGGTGCTGAAGGACATGGTTTAGTGATGACCTAGCAGTGCTAGGTTAACAGTTCAACCTGATGATCTTAAAGATCCTTCCCACTCAAAAATGATTCCATATCATCTAAAAAATTATTTTCTTAACATTTCCAGGTGAATTCCTTAGAGGAGAGAATCAGAACCTGTCCTCCAAATTACCAGAGATAATGGCATAAAGAATCACATTTACTCTACTACTCTATGAAATAACCTCAAGGCTTCAGAACTGTTTTTTCAGCTGCGATATCCTGTTCTATAGGTTACACACAGTGTGAGAAGCAACTTGTTCCATCAAGCACAGGACTGGTATCCATCACCTAAAGTCAATCAGCAATAAGTTATTTGCTTAATTAAAAATAAGTAGTTAAGAGGTATTGATAACAATGTCAATGTATGTCAATGTAAGATATTTGATGTTATAAATAAGCAGTATACATGATGTTATAAATAAGCAATGTATACTTGGTGGTAATTCTGCAAGTGATCAGTACAGCAGATTTTAAGTGGATCAGGCATCAGATCAGCTGATAGATGGATTTGAAGAACTAATTGTGAATCACCAACTAGTTGTAGTATTGCTAGTACCTCCTCCTCACAAGATCACTAAACTTTTAGTTACTGATTAAAGGTATCCTTGTGAAAAACACCCAAAAGACTGAATTGTGGAGGAGCAGTAACGTTAGAGAAGAGCACCTCTCTGATAGGAGTGGTACAAATAACACTCTTCAGTGATCCACTGGAAGGTGATACCTCCAGAAGCAGCTAAAGCAGAGTACAAAGATTTCTATAAGCCTGTTTCAGGATGATTGGAATACATGGTAATTCTGAGTTGTCTGATGAACCAAGTGAAAACCAAAAATTAACCAAGTATTTCCTCTAGAAAATAAACACCACCACCACCACCAGAATCTGGCATCAGCCACTTTTAAGATGTTGGAAACCCAGTTCAGACAGAAGGAATAGGTGGAAAGCACAGTTAGTTTTCAATGAATATTATCCAGCCTGTTTTCTTCCAAGGAATGGAGTAAGTACATCTGTAAAATAAATTCCAACCAAGTAGAAACTGAAGCTGGTGGGTAGGACAGAGTGTGTCATGTTCAGAACTGAGACATGACCCCAAATGATGCCACTGCTTGAACACTCCATATAGATACTACTTTAGCAAGGGTCATATTAAAATTCAAGCAACTTATTAATTTAGAGCATGGACACTACTGGGAAGTACAATGATTTCTTGGTTACTCAAAAGACAAATGGAAAAACCTTACTGATCACTTCTGGACTTTCAGTCTACTTACTCAAAGTCTAAAATTTGCTCCACTACCTGATTGCTTGTTGCAGGCTGATGAAGCAGTTATGAATACTAATGCCTTTATCAGCCTAACTTAGGGCTTCTGCGACCTCTCTGGGCAACTTGTTCCCGAGTCTCACCACCCTCATGGTAAAACATGTCTTCCTTCTATCTAGCCTGTGTACACCATATTTTAGTTTAAACCCATCACCTCTTGTCCTGTCACAACAGGCCCTGCTAAAAAGTCTGCCCCATCTTTATTACTGACCCCTTCAAGTACTAAAAGGCTGATCTAAGGTCTTCCTGGAGCCTTCTCTTCTCCAGGATGAACCTCAACTCTTAGCCCATCCTCACTCCAACAGGTCTATATACTAAGGACCCCAGAGCTGGATACAGCACTGGAGGTGGGATCTCAAGGCAGTGGAGTCAAGGAACAGAATCATTTTGCTTCACCTGCTGCCTGCACTGCTTTAAATGGGGCCCAGGATACAGCTGGCTACAACATGGCTGTAAGCACATATTGCTGACTCATGTCTAACTTGTCATCTACCAGTACCTTCTCCACAGGACTCTTGATTCCTTCATCCCCCAGCTTGTGTTGACAGTGAGGATTGCCCCAAACCAGGTGAAGGACTTTGCACTTGACCTTGCTGAATCTCATGAGGTTCACACCAGCACACTGCCTGATTTTGTCCAGATCCCCCCAGAGACACAAGCCAAACACCACTGTAGGTATTTCCCCCCACCCTCCTCTCCCCACACCAAGTCAACTTCCTCACTTCTCTATATGAAGTGGGGAAAGGGTCTAGTAGTGAATGTTGCCCCCCCAAATCTAGTTTCCCCATTTAAAACAAAATAAACCCCACCTCCACTCCCAACTGGGCTGTTCCAATAACAATCAAGTTGGAAAGACGCTGCTGAACAAACAAGCTTGTGAATCCAGATGTCACATTAAGTAGAACCAGGAAACCTGGGAGAGCAGCAATAGAACTTGGGACTTACACACTCCAGGTGCTCCTGGAAACTCATGGAAACATAAGAGGGATTGCTATGGCTCCTGATCGGAAAGCAAGGTATAAGGAAGCACTAACCCAAGCACAACTCCGTTGCTCGTTTCAGTCTTCCATGAAGCGAAATTAAATGCTTTTAGAGCACTGAAGAGTTGCAGAAAACACAGCAATGTTTATAATATTCTCAAAAGTAAGAGGAACAGCGTATTTATTACAAGGTAAAACCACATGGTACTTATTTAAAAGCAGTCTGTTAGCAGTCTTTCTCCAAGTGCCAAGACCTTGAGCTCCTCTCCCAGCACTACTTATCTGTGGCGCAGACCAGATCAAGATGAATTTGAAGTTCAGGTCTGTTAAACAAATCAAAGCCATCAGAATGTACTTCAAAGAAGAAAGGTTTGTTGGTTGGTTGTTTTCCACACCCTTCTCAAAGTGCGAGAAAATAATCTCTGAGGAATTTGAGATTTCCATTTTTCTTTCAAAATGTTCAATCAAAGGAAGATCAACTATTTAGGCTGAACTAGAGTTAATATTCTAGAGTTGCCATCTGTGTTCCTTCACAGGAATATTTTCAAGCTATAAAACAGTTTGAACTGCTAATGTTCTGCATCAACACTATCAGTAGACCCAATGAATAAAAGGATCTGAAATTCATCTTAAGTTATAGCTGATCCTGAATGTAGTTTTACTGCTTGTTTATACAGGACTAGGTTGCACAGAATTACACATCATGGTAGTATACTTGTGGGATACTACAAGGCTCTTTAGCACAGCTGAAGCAGAAAAACTTTGCAGGTTCACATCAAGGATCGTCTTCCTCATTTTTTAATATTGGTTGCTTTAATTAAGAGGGAGCTGGGATTGTTTAGCCTGGAGAAGAGGAGGCTCAGGGGTGACCTCATTGCCCTCTACAACTACCTGAAAGATGGTTGTAGCCAGGAAGGGGTTGGTCTCTTCTCCCAGGCAACCAGCACCAGAACAAGGGGACACAGTCTCAAGCTGCGCCAGGGGAGGTTTAGACTCGAGGTGAGGAAGTTCTTCACCGAGCGAGTCGTTCGGCATTGGAACGGGTTGCCCAGGGAGGTGGTTGAGTCATCGACCCTGGAGGCGTTCAAGAGGAGATTGGACGTGGCACTTGGTGCCATGGTCTAGTCATGGGGTCTGTGTTGATAGGTTGGACTCGATGATCCTCGAGGTCCTTTCCAACCTAAGTGATACTGTAATGAGCAGGGGAAATCAGACACCTAACAAACAAATACATTCCACAGCATTCTGTCATTTAGAAAGCAAAGAAGACTGAACCCCAAACTCTTTAGCCATACCTTTCCAGATGATGAGCTGTTTATTTCTGCATAGGTCCTTGCGAGAAATTTATTCTCCTGCATCCTAGGTTTATAGTTTCTATAAGAACATAGGTGCTGGAGAGACTCCAGAGGAGACAGTGAAGTTGGTTAAGGGTTTGGAGAGCAACTCTTATGAAGAGCAGCTGAGGGAACTGGGGTTGTTTAGCTTGGAGGAAAAGAGGCAGAGGGGAGAACTTCTGGCTTTCTCCAACTATCTGAAAGGAAGTCTCAAAGAGGTGGGGAGGTCAGAATCTCCTCCCAAATAACAAGTGTTAGGATAAGAAGCAACAACCTCAAGTTGTGCCAGGAGAAGTTTAAGTTGGACATTAGGAGATACTTCTTCACTGCAAGGATGGTCAGCGTTGGAATTCTATCCCTCTGCCAAGGGAAGTGGTGGAGTCCCCATCCCTGGAAGAATTCAAAAGCCACATAAATGTGATGCTGAGGGACACGGTTTAGCAGTGGGCTTGGCAGTGCTGGGTCAGCAGTTGGACTTGATCTTAAAGGTCTTTTCCAGCCCAATTCTATATTAAAAAAGTTCACCTTTGCAAAGGCTGGTACATGTTAGAAGCACTTAATATCTTGTCCGTATCTCTCCTAGAGAGTAAATTAGACAATTACAGCAAGCTGAGAATAGGCAGAAGATAACACCATACATCTATTTCTGTAATTCAAATGTTCAGTAGGTCAAATGATGAAAAGGATGAGAAGAAAAAACATCTTGTTACAGAATCCATTAGACTTGCCCTCTTCTTATGAAGCTGTTAGCCTATGACATATGGCTGAATACTCTTGAAGGCAGGTTTAACTCACCCAGACTTCTCACGTCAATCTGTTTCACAAGAACTCCAGTGGCCATGCATATAGAATTCCTTCTATCCATTTTAAGCCACGTGTGACAAATTAAATACGAAGTACATCACACATATAAAAAAAATCTGTATTTAAAAAAAAAAAGGGGGTGGGGAAACAATACCCACAGAAAGCGAGGGCTCACTTTGTCAAGTTTTCATTACAGGTATTTTTCAGCCTGCTACTTATGTCCACTGCATGCACTAATAAAAATCATAGAATGGTTTGGATTGGAAAGGATCTTAAAGATCTAGTTACAGGGACACTGCCTACTACCACAGGCTCCTCAAGACCCCATCCAATCTGCCTTTGAACATTGAACCAAGGACCGGAGCACCCCTCCTATGAAGACAGACAGAGAGTTGGGGCTATTCAGTCTGAACAAGGCTCTGAGGAGACCTTATTGTGGCCTTCCAGTATCTTCAAGGGGCCTACAAGAAAGCTGGTGAGGGACTTTCCAGGGTGTCAGGTAGTGATAGAACTAGGGGGGATGGAACAAATATAGAAATGGGTAGATTCAGATTGGATGTTGGAAAGAAGTTCCTCACCATGAGGGTGGGGAGATGCTGGAAGAGGTTGCCCAGGGAGGTGGTGGAAGCCTCATTACTTGGAGGTTTTTAAGGCTGGGTTGGATGTGGTTCTGCACAACCTGATCTAGTGTGAGGTGTCCCTGCCCATGGCAAGGGGGTTGGAACTGGATGGTCCTTGAGGTCCCTTCCAACCCTAGTAATTCTATGATTATTCTTGAAACCTAGCACTACAAGTGGAATTTATAATTCTTCCAACTTAAATGTAAAAAATGAAGTACTAAATTATGAAGAAGCAGTTCAAGTTTGACTTTAAAGAGATCTTATCAGTGAACATCTTCCAGCACAGGTGAGGATGTTATTCCTGATGTTACAGACATCAACTGGCAGGATCACCTAGAGCAGGTCATTTATTTAGACTAAACCTTTATTTAGAATAAACCAAACCAGGTTGGAAGAGACCTTCAAGATCATCGCGTCCAACCCATCAACCAATCCAACCCACCCAAACAGCTAACCCATGGCACCAAGCACCCCAGCAAGTCTCCTCCTGAACACCTCCAATGACGGTGACTCCACCACCTCCTTGGGCAGCACATTCCAATGGGCAATCACTCTCTCTGTATAGAACTTCTTCCTAACATCCAACCTGAACCTCCCCTGGCACAGCATAAGACTGTGTCCTCTTGTTCTGGTACTGGCTGCCTGGGAGAAGAGACCATCATCTGCCTGTCTACAACCTCCCTTCAGGTAGTTGTAGAGAGCAATAAGGTCACCCCTGAGTCTCCTCTTCTCCAGGCTAAGCAGCCCCAGCTCCCTCAGTCCTCATAGGGCTTGTGTTCCCTTCTCTGGACTCATTCCAGCAAGTCAACCTCCTTCCTAAACTGAGGGGCCCAGAACTGGACACAGGACTCGAGGTGTGGCTTAACCAGTGCAGTGTACAGGGGCAGAATGACCTCCCTGCTCCTGCTGGCCACACTGTTCTTAATGCAGGCCAGGATGCCATTGGCCTTCTTGGCTGCCTGGGCACACTGCAGGCTCATGTTCAGCCTACCATCAACCAGCACCCCCAGGTCCCTCTCTGCCTGGCTGCTCTCCAGCCACTCTGACCCCAGTCTGTAGCTCTGCATGGGGTTGTTGTGGCCAACGTGCAGAACCCGGCACTTGGATGTGTTAAATCTCATGCCCTTGGACTCTGCCCATCTGTCCAGCCTGTCGAGGTCCCTCTGCAGAGCCTCTCTACCCTCCAGCAGATCAACTCCTGCCCCCAGCTTGGTGTCGTCAGCAAATTTACTGATGATGGACTCAATGCCCTCATCCAGATCATCAATAAAGATGTTAAAGAGCACAGGGCCCAGCACTGATCCCTGGGGAATGCAGGAATGCATTCAGGCAGGCTTTGAAAGTCTCCAGAGGAGACTCCACAACCTCTCTGGGCAGCCTCTTCCAGTGCTCTGTCACCCTCACAGGAAAGTTTCTCACCATGTTGAGGTGGAACTTCCTGTGTTCCAGCTTACAATGGCAACTCAGAAGTTTATATCCCTTCTACCAGAGGGTGATAGCTCTGTTATGTTAGTTGCACCATTTTCTCTATTTTTCAGAAGCCCATGAAGAAGAACCATTTCTATGTTATTCAGCAAAAAGCAAAATGGTTCTAGAACAGGATCTCAAATCAGTTAAACTCAGCAAGCAAAGGGAGGGCTGGGTTTCTCCTACCGCTCAGCAAAGTTGTTAGATAAAAAGAAAAGAGGAAAGAATTCTTTACAAATTAATTCAACTTTCTAAGCTCAAATGGTACCTGACTTGAGTTGAAGGAAGCCATGACACCAAAAAACCAACCAGTATGTGTTTCCCCAAAACTGTGCAGTTTCCCTGCATTAAAGATGCCCAAACAGCAAACAACCTCCCTGAGTATAATTATTATTTCCACAATTATCTTGGGATATGAAAAAAATAAAGAAAAAAAAAACTTGTAAAACTCAGCTGAGGAATGCCAAAGGGTGCAGGGCTGGGCAGTGGGAAGGGGTGAAATGGGGGAAGAGTTTCAAACTGTATTTGTTAGAAATGGAGATGTGGGGGGAAAACCAACAACAACAAAAAAGCACATGGGGAAAGGACAAACAAAAGTACAAATCCAGAAGTTTTACACACACTAAAATTTTTGCAGTTGGTAAGTTACAATGGTACCGTGAGATTTAAAAGGCAAAAATATTAGTGCATTTAATTAACACACTCTGTTACAGCAAGCATTTGTGGAGTAGACACAAATTTACATGACTTGTCTAATAACTGAAGTTCATATTGCCTAAGGACAAGCTTGCAGAACACATCTTTCGCACAGCAGTTCCAGCCTCCCAGCACCCAACACATGGAATAGAACCAGAAAAAGTACTCTTTTACCCCCCTTTAAATATTAAGTGATTAGAAATAAGCAGAATCAAGGAACAGAAATCAGTTAACAAAGCTAAACGTGGGCTAAATGCAATTAGTTGGTTAAATACAGAATATAAAAGAGAAAGACCCCCAGGATCATCGAGCCCAATGGATAACCTTACTCTACAAAGTTCACCTCTAAACCATATCCCAAAAAAACACATCTAAATGACCTTTAAACACATTCAGGGGTGTTGACTCAACCACCTCCTTGGGCAGCCCAATCCAATCTGACAACTCTGTGACAAAAGTTTTCCTAATGTCCAATCTAAACCTACCCTGCTGCAGTTTGAGGCCATTCCCCCTTGTTCTGTGGCTAATTAACTGTGAGAAGAAACCAGCACCAACCTCTTTACAATGTCTCCCCTCAGCCCCCTTTTCAAACTAAACAGCCCCAGCTCTTTAAGTTGCTCTTTGTAAGATTTATTCTCCAGGTCCTTCACCAGCTTTGTTGTCCTCCTCTACACTTGCTCCAGCACCTCAATCTCTTTCTTGTACTGAGGTGCTCAAATTGGGACATGATATTCAAGTGTGGCCTCACCAGTGCTGAGTACACAGTATTTCTAATACAAGCCAGAAAATAAATAAATAAACCATAAATAAATAAACCAAACCAGGTTGGAAGAGACCTTCAAGATCATCGCATCCAACCCATCAACCAATCCAACCCACCCAAACAGCTAACCCATGGCACCAAGCACCCCATCAAGTCTCCTCCTGAACACCTCCAATGACAGCGACTCCACCACCTCCCCGGGCAGCCCATTCCAATGGGCAATCACTCTCTCTGTATAGAACTTCTTCCTAATATCCAACCTGAACCTCCCCTGGCACAGCCTGAGACTGTGTCCTCTTGTTCTGGTACTGGGTGCCTGGGAGAAGAGACCATCATCCGCCTGTCTACAACCTCCCTTCAGGTAGTTGCAGAGTAACTGAGGGATCACTTTCATAACACTTGAAAAACTGTCACCTAAGTTAAGAACTAATTCCAACACATTCTGGTGACTTCTGATGACTGGCTTCCTCATCTGCAAGAAATACCCCACTTCAATGGGATACACAAGTTACTACAAAACCAGAGAGTTTTGGAAAGACACATGACTGATGCAAAGAATTAGAATCACAAAACTCATCAACTTCATTATATCGGGCAGTATTTGCAATCCAGTACCTCGAAACCTTGAAAATATTTTTTTCCTAAATTATGTACATGTTAGAGCCATCTGACTGTACAAATCAACAAGGTTTGTCTGCATATACGTTTACATAGGTCTACATATTGGGTGGACCACTAGATGGATAAGGAACTGGCTTGATGGCTGCACCCAAAGAGTGGCTGTCAATGGCTCCATGTCCCAGTGGAGGCCAGGGACAAGCGGAGTCCCTCAGGGATCAGTCCTGGGACCTGTCTTGTTCAACAGCTTTGTGGGTGACATGGACAGTGGCATTGAGTGCACCCTCAGCAAGTTTGCTGATGACACCAAGCTGTGTGGTGCAGCAGACACGCTGGAGGGAAGGGAGGCCATCCAGAGGGACCTTGACAGGCTGGAGAGCTGGGCACAAGCCAACATCATGAGGTTCAACAAGAGCAAGGGCAGGGTCCTGCATCAGGGTTGAGGCAATCCCAGGCACAAATGCAGGCTGGGCAGTGACTGGCTGGAAAGCAGCCCTGAGGAGAGAGACTTGGGGGTGCTGGTGGACAAGAAGCTCAACAGGAGCTCTCAGTGTGCACTTGCAGCCCGCAAAGCCAATCAGATCCTGGGCTGCATCAGGAGAAGTGTGGCCAGCAGGTCGAGGGAGGTGATCCTCCCCCTCTACTCTGCTCTTTTGAGACCCCTCCTGGAGTACTGTGTCCAGTTCTGGAGCCCCTATTACAAGAGGGATGTAGAGGTGCTGGAACGTGTGCAGAGAAGGGCCACAAGGATGATCAGAGGGCTGGAGCACCTCTCCTGTGAGGACAGACTGAAGGAGTTGGGGTTGTTCAGTCTGCAGAAGAGAAGGCTCCCAGGTGACCTCATTGTGGCCTTCCAGTATCTGAAGGGGGCCTACAGGAAGGCTGGGGAAGGACTTCTCAAGATCTCAGGTAGTGATAGGACTAGGGGGAATGGAATGAAGCTGGAGGTGGGGAGACTCAGGCTAGATGTGAGGAGGAGGTTCTTCCCCATGAGAGTGGTGAAACCCTGGAATGTGTTGTCCAGGGAGGTGGTCGAGGCCCCGTCCCTGGAGGTGTTTAAACCCAGGCTGGATGAGGCTCTGTCCAGCCTGATCTAGTGTAGGGTGTCCGTGCCCATGGCAGGGGGGTTGGAACTAGATGATCCTTGTGGTCCCTTCCAACCCTGAATGATACTATGATACCACTATGATATAGGAAGTAACAAGAGGATACAACACCCTGGAACACAAGTGGTAACAATGAGCTCAGGTATGGACCAGGCTGCACATCATCTCTGGGGATAACAGAAAAATACTCCAAGCAGGGCTTTAAGCAGGCACAGGGAAAGTACCAGCACAAACCAAACTAAATCCAGGTATTAAAGTATTTCCCTCCCAAGTAAGGTTTATTATTTAGTTTTAATACTTAAAATTGGAGTTAATGTGATAAGGGTTTGCTGATGCAGCATAAATAACAGCAGTTTTAGACTAACTAAAAGCCTCTGTGAGAGCAGAAATCCCTTTTGCACCACAGGTTAATTTTAACAGTCAATGCAGTTAATAAAACCATAGTAAAGCATTTTTCTTGTTATGCACCTCTGAGCTTTCGGGGATCTACTACTTAAAAACTCCCCAAGCTTGACAAGGCATCTTTGGGTTTGATTTCCATGAATTCAGGAACCATCTTTCTCTGTGTTTTATCTGTGTATACTTTTCTATCACAGAACATTAGGGCTTCGCAGGAACCTCTAGAGATCATCTAGTCCGATGCCCCTGCCGGAGCAGGATCACCTAGAGTAGGTTACACAGGAACAAATCCAGGTGGGTCTTGAATGTCTCCAGAGGGTGAGACTCCACAAACTACTCTGGGCAGCCTGTTCCAGTGCTCTGTCACACTCATAGTGAAAGAGTTTTTCCTTATGTTCCTATGCTCCAGCTTGCACCCATTGCCCCCTGTCCTATTATTGGACATCACTAAGAAAAGCTTGGCTCCATCCTCCCAACACTCACCCTTTATATAAACATGAATGAGGTCACCCCTCAGCCTCCTCTTCTCCATGATAATGAGACTCAGCTCCCTCAGCCTTTCTTCATAAGGGAGATGATCCACTCTCTTAATCATCTTTGTGGCTCTGCATGGGGCTCTTTCAAGCAGTTCCCTGCCCTTCTTGAACTGAGGGCCCAGAACTAGGCACAATATTCCAGGTGCAGGCTCGGCAGGGCACACCTGAATTTCACTATCAAGCCAATACTTAAATATCATGTAAACAGTGACAGCACCTCATAAATGAAGAAAATTGCCATCTCCACTTTTCCTCCTTCAAACCCTATCACTTTCAGTTTGACAAAAGCTTTTACTACCAGCACTTTCAGTTTCAGTTTCACAGGGAAGTGCAAAAAAAATAAGCTTTGCTTCAAAGTTAGGATAGCAATCAGAAGCCAGGGGAAATGACTGGGGGTGGGGGAGTGGGTGTCAAAAACCAAACCACCAACCCACCAAAACAAAAAAGAACAGCACAAAACAGGAGTTGGTAGAGGCTGGAAGACAACTATCCAGGAGAGAAAAAAAAAATAGTATCTATGGTTTATTTCAACAAGAGCCTTAATTATAACACAATGGTTTGCATTTTGTTTAAAGTCCCTCTTCACTCCACTTACTCCCAAAATAGTTTAAAATATGAGCCTGGAAATGAGAATTTAAATTGCTTCTATAAAGTGATTTGTCATGTTTGTACAGCTTCTAGGAAATCAGCAGCTAGAAAAGCCTTGCAGTACTCTGGGGAAAAAAAGAAACCAAAACAACCAAAAAACCCAAACAAAAAATAAAACAAACCCACACCCAAAACAACAACAAAAAAAACTAGACACCCTGCAAACAAACACCAAAACAAGAAGAGCAAACAGAAAAGACAGAATCCAAAGCTACAACATTCTGACAAAGCCCTGGGAATCTGAGCAATAAATATGCATGCTTAAAAAAAATCCTGATCTCAAGGTTGTCAAAAGCATCCTAAGGATTCTGGCCCAATTAACAGTTTCACTTATAAAAATCATGGGAAATGAAGAAGAAAAAACAACTAATACAGCACACACACACAAATATCAATTCACAGTTTCCAGTCCTTTGTCTTTTGCTAAAGCGGGCATTAAACAAGCATCAGCCCATTGTGGGGGAAAGCAAGTTTCCATTTCATATGGATACACCCTCTTACAGAAGAGAAAACAAGCCAAGCAACCCAAATGGTGTTTGCTGTTATACCAGGGCACCCATCAAGCCCCCGCATCCCAGTTGCAGCCACCTGATACAGATACACCTATTTATGTGGGAGGCACACACGGAGCTGATCTCCTGGGCTTACCCCCCTTCACAGTTACTGGTTATGACAAAACACATCAAGTGTTTACGAATGTAGGTTAGCGAAAAGCCTCAAAACGTCACGTGCAGCACAAGGCATTAGCAGGGGGGGAAGCAGTGACAGGCATGATCATGTTGTTAGGGACATTTACCAAGAGAAGCTAAAGAAAAAAAAAAAAGCCTTTGAGACTGTAATCTTTTGGTAACTTACATGCACAGCTCATCAGGATGCTGGTAGTTTTCATTTCACTGAATAAAAGGAGAATTAGCGTGCTTTCAAGCAAAGGTCATTTTCAAGCATTTATAGAGGCTTCCCTGCTAATATACTGCTTATTTAGCGACTCTAGAGATTATTAGTGTTCAAGTGCTAGTGCATTTATTTGCTTACCCTTTGATATCTAGTAGTAGCTCCTTAAAATACACACTGCTTTTTCCTCTAAAATGTCGATAATATCCTCTAAACTTGCCCCAGTTCCTGTGCAAGACGTACAAGGACAAACCCAAATGAAGCTACTATTTACAAACTTGCACTTAAAAAAAGAAACAAACAAAGCCAGCACCAACTGCTGTTGACCAACTTTTGCTTATTCTCTGCTCTGTTGTCACTGCATTCACCATTTCCCCTCTGCCAGACATTTCCTCCATGTTGATCGACACAGATATCCCTCCTCTCTCTAGCAAAGGTACGCTTTTGAGGTTCGCTCTTCCTGGAGGACCTTAGGGACAGGGATTGGGTTATTCACCACCAGAAACGCTATGAAATATCATTTTAATAATATTCTTTATTCTAAAAGACCTTAGTGCATACATCTTAAGTCTCTTCCTCAGTGCAGGACTTAAAAAGATTACTTTGTGCAATGCAATTTTGCTTTACCCCTTCCCTGACAAATAAACCCTTCCCCATTATAAACGTTTTTCTTTTATCCAGAGCAGCATTTCCACCTCTTTGCAAACAGCAACACAAAGCACCTGCAGCTCTCCCTGCAGCCAAATCAAACATTTATGTCAGGCCCCGATCTGCCAGGGCTGAAACAATAATCCAGCGTTTCCTCCCTTCAATATGGAGATCAAGAGAGTCTTTTCTGATTATGACACAGATTTAATATAAAATTCAATGCAGAGCCTTCAGAGGGTTGAGTTTCTTTTAGAGTGCCAAGGGCTGGAGACAGTTTATTTTTCAAATTGCATGGTTTCTGAACAGGTGCTCTGGTTTACTATGACAACCACTCATGTTATAGACCACACACAGTATCTATCTGGTAGGATCCTATTGTTCAAGGAATTGCTCTCTAGAGGAAGGCCATCAACCAGTATTTTTGCTTTCCTGAAGCCATACTGGTCACAAAACACTTTTGGAGGTTACAGGAAGAAAACCCTTTTAAGATGATATCTATGGAATATTAGAATTTGAGAGTTAAATCGTGTAACAGTTCAACTGCAAGATGAAACTCTCTTACAAAGACTGCTATTAATTCCACAGAGTAAGAATTACATCTCCTTTCTCAATCCTTTCACTGGCCATACCAGTATCCTGCAGGCTGGTATTTCATAGGAAGTAAGGCCCATGATTAGGTTTTTTTAGAATGGGAGCACTACAGGTCTGCCAAACATTGCTCATACCTTTTGTGGACTGCTGTATTTGATATTTTCTCCTCCCCTCACCCACCAAGAGGAATAAAGGAATCCAACAACATGGAAACACAGCTCTATAAAGATGCAAGGCTCCCACAAACGTGGAATGCACACTGATAACCACCGAAGCTCCGTAACATGTAACTGTATGAAAACACGCAAAGCCAGCACAAGAACAAATCAGTACCTTCACACTAACAGAAACCAGAGATTTATGACCATAGCCAAGGGGCCAAATAAGCCCTCTGCTCAAGCCATGGAAAAAAAAAAATCCCTGCAGCATGACTGTTCTGTTTCCTGCAGGAAATGAGATGCTTGTATTAGATACCCCTGTGGTTTTCATACTGTAAATGTATCAGCTGGTACAAATCCTCTGGAGGGGACTATTAACTAATGCTTAGAAAGAGCAGTGGCAATAGCAGACTGGTCGTGGCACCTCGGAGAAGAGGGGGCAAGAGCTAAGAAGTCATCCCTAAAACAAAAAATAATAATCTGAGAGCCAACAGCTGAAGAACGCATCCTGTAGTAGAGGCGATGCCTGTGCAGAATACACATACCTCCACCCGCTTATCTCCCCTTACACCACTCGCTGCTGCTTTAAGTAAGCAGCCTATTGCTCATCAGCACTCCCTTCATTTGAGAGCCGCTACCGCTCCTCATTAAAACCATCCCAGTTACACATGGCTGGGAAGGATCATCGACAGGCTACGCACATCTTATGCATGGCCATTTTGCGTAGTGTTCTTGTTGGTTCCCGAGTTGCTCGAGGGCTAAGACATCTCACCGAGGCAATCCCTCCCGCCCCAGCTTCAGCCGGGGGATGGTGTCCCCTTCCCGGGAAGCCCCCACTGCTCCCCCAGCTGCAAGCTCCCGCACGGCCGCCTGGGTGGAGTCGCTCGCAGGACAACCACCGAGCGTCTTCTCCATTGCAAAACCAGGGCCAGGCCGGGGGGAGGAGAAGAGGGAGGAGGAAGGAAAAAGAAGGTGTAAACCTGTCTGGGGGGAGAGCCCGGGGACGGAGGCAGCCCGGAGGGCAGGGCGGGGGGGGGAGGGGGAGGAAGGGGGGCCGCAGCGGGGAGACAAAGAAGGGATGGATTGAGCCGAAAGAAAACGGGGGAAGCCGGGGAGCCCCGAGGGGCACCTGCCCGCCCCGGCACACGCCCTGCAGACACACGGGGATCCATACACACGCATGCATACACACACACGTACCCAGCAGCAGCAGGCGGTGCGTCTGCTTGTACTCCCGCTTCTGCTCCTTAAGCGCCCGGTCGATGCTCTTACTGACTTTCCTCGCCTCCTTCTCCGCCTCCCGCTCCTCTAGGCGCAGCTTCTCCCAGGGTCTCTGCAGAGCCGACGGCTGGTGCAGCGCCTGCTGCCTCGCCGCCTTTCCCATGCCGCCTTGACCACCGGCCTTGGGCAACGGCGGCCGTTCGGGGGCGGCCCCGTTACCGCCGCCGTTCTGCAGCAGCAGCGGCGGCCCGTCCGCCTCCCCGCTGGGCTTACCACAGGGCCGGAGAGGGGCGCCGAGGGGCTGTGGCTGCGGGGCGGCGTGAGGCTCAGCCGGCGCTTCGGGCTCCGAGACGGCGCCGGTGCTGGAGATGGAGCCGCCGGCGTCCCCGAAAAGCCGCGGGCGCAAGCTGTAGCAGAGCCCCATGGTTCGGTGCCCCCCGCCAGGGACGGGCTCTGGCGCGGCGGGGTTGGCCTCAACGCTTCCCGCCGGCCCTACGAGCCGGGGAGGAGGCGGCGGCAGCGGGCGGGGAGGGAGGGGGCGCCGCGGAGCCCCTCACAGCCCCGCTGGGCCATCTTGCATTTTCTTCCCCGGGGCGGCGGCAACGGCTCCTCAGCGCCGATCACCTGACACCGAGCTGCCACCGCTGGGTCCACCTTACCGTAAATACCCCAGCGCCAGCCCACCGCGCAGAGCCGGCCGCCGGTGGCGGGGGAAGGGCGGGGGCACACAGGCGCGCGCGCACATACACAGAGACACACACACACACATACACAGAGAGACACACACACGCGCACATATACACACAGAGACACGCACACACACAGGTTCGCAGCCCGCCTCGTGCCTCTCCCTCAGCCCTCAACCGGCTCCGCCGTCCACTCAACGCCACCCTGCCCCATGGGCGCCTGCCAACGCCGAGGAAGCTAAGGTCTCTTCTTGGTTCCCACTCGCCCCACAGGCTGGGAGACCCTCGTCCACTTGCTACCCGCACCACCCTCCCGCCTTGTTTCCTCCCTCCTGGAACGGCCATGGGCCCGCCTGCGTGAGGCTCGGTCGCCATCCCGCCATCCCGATGGCTGCTGCCTGAGGGGTGGCCCAGGTCTGGCCAAGCCTCTCAGCATCTGTGGGGAGAAGCCAAGGCCGAAGGTACCCTCAGGTTGCCAGCCTCCTGCCATCCTTACAGGTACAACAGGGTGTTCAGCCCCTGTTACGCACTGAGGGCTTCTCGCCCTCACACTGATGGTGGGCCGCGGTGGCAAGGCTGGAGCCTGAAGCCAGGCAGTTCAAAGGCAGTGGCAGCCCTCCTCCGGCGAAGTCCAGGACAAATCCAGGTCACTCCCGGTGTGCCTCAAACAGGCTCTCCGTCTGCTTCAGCCGTCGGTGTGTGCTTCATTATCTCATCTGTTTCCAACAGTATTTCATAAAATTGGAAGTCTGTCTTAAGTGGCACGTGGCTATGGGGTGAAACAGTTTGCCTCTTAAGTATTAAAGGTTGTATGTTCACTGTTATGATTGGCACATATCTTAGCACAATGTAGCCTCTTACTTGAGTAACACCTATTGAGTTCATGAACCTCTTTAATTGTATAGTGTGTCTTTGGATTCTGCAATGGCCTTCTTGTATTAGGTCATTGGTTTTTTCTCTTAATATTTTTTTCCTCCAGTGACCACTATTGTATTCTTTTGGGGTCAGACTCTTTTTCAATGGTGCCCAGCAACAGGACAAGAAGCAGCAGGCACAAACTGGAACACAGGAACATCTGAACATGAACATGAGGAAAAACTTGTTTCCTGGAGCAGGCTGCCCCGAGAGGTTGTGGAGTTTCCTTCTGTGGAGAGATTCCAAACCCACCTAGACACTGAGGTCCTGTGCAACCTGCTCTGGGTGAGCTTGCTTTAGCAGGGATATTAGACAAGATGATCTTTTGAGGCCCCTTCCTACCCCCACCATTCTGTAATTCTGTTATAGATATGCCTGTTCATATACAGGTGTATGGGGAAATTGAGGGAGGTACAATTCTATTTCTTTGCAATGAACAAATTAGAGCAAATTTGCCACAGTTTTTAATTCCTGGATGAAGAAATGCAATTGTTTTTGTGACAGATCTATTTGTGTCAAATGATTTAGCAAACATCCTCTAAAATATACATTTACCAAGCAGTGAGTTGCATGTTAACATTCACTGGGGAAAAAAAAAAACCCACACCTACCAATAGCATAAAATAAATAGATGCTTTTTAACTGAAAGCATCAACTGTCTGCAACTGCACCATACAAAGGAGGTTTTGCCAGTGAAAATATCAGAAGGATCCAGCACACCATAGATGTTCTCTTTCACCCTTGAAAATTCTTACTGTTTGGCAGATGCTTTACCTCCAAGAAGAGCATCCAATAGCTGTTGCTTCTATTGTATGGTTTAACATACAGTTATAATAGTATCCTCATTGCAATCCTCTTGCAAAACAAGAGGTTGCATCACAGTGAGGGGATGTTTCACCATTACTGCAGCACCGCTGTATCTTGACTGAAAGGTTTTATGACCCATAAGGATAAACCATTTCTTAGGCTGAGAGTGAAGGATTCTAGCTTTCAGGAATTCAAATAAATAGAATCTTAAGTGGTTGAACTGGACCAGATATCTGCAGTCCTGAGATGGTGGCTCTGCACTTTTTAGTGAGATTGGATCAGAGGAAAATTTGCTACTCAGCCAACCATGTAATAAAAACATGGGGAAAAATATGAGTTGAAGTAATGGCGAGAGCACCATTGAAAGTTCGAGAGCTCATACTTGGAGCCCAAATGTCAATGTACATACTTAGTTTTGTGAAGGGGATTCCACAACAGCATTTGCAGAATCATGGAATTGTTTAGGTGGGAAGAGACATCTAAGATCATCAAGTAGAGCCATTGACCAAATGCTGCTGGGTCTACTACTAAACCAAGTTCCTCAAGACCCCATCTACACATCTTTTAGATCCCTCCAGGGACAGTGACTCCACCACTTCTCTGCCCAGCCTGTTCCAGGGCTTGGCAACCTTTCTGGGGAATAATTTTTTTTGTAATGTCCAACCTAAACCCCTCTAGCACAACTTGGGGCTGTTTCCTCCTGTTCTATTGCTTGGTTTTTGGGAGAAGAGAATCATGAGCCGCTTTCCATTGGTAAAAGAAATGCCATAATCTGGCCCAATTACTTCTGATTAGGGAACATTTCTCCTAATCACATGCTCCTAGGCACATACAGTGTATGCTGAGTGAGTAACAGGGAAGGTGAGTGATATCTTCAGGGCTACACCAAAGACCTGGCAGAATATGCACTGTGAAATGACATGCTTTATAAAGAGTTTTGGAGCAGCAGCTAGTGTGATAACAACTGTGGATAGGTACCATCCTTGAAAAACAGACCAGTCAACTAAACATTGAGATGGGTACTTTGCCTCATAAAATGTTAAAGTATATCTGGTCAGATCTTTCAGTGACCTAGAAGAGCAAATTGGGTCTTTTTTTTTGCTTTTGACTTCTAATAAAGAACAAGCAACTTGTCTTCTTTTTTTCCCTGGAGGAATAGTGGTCATCACTACTTCTGCATTGCCATCGTCCATGATTTCCAAGAATTTAAAGTGAGAAAGCCACTATGATGCAATTTTCTGATCTAAATACCCTTTGGAGAACATTTCATGGAATAGTGTTCAACATTTTCTGAAGTTAGTCATCCAAATCAGAGCTTACTGATGACTTAGTGTTTCAGTAGTACTAATTACTTATGATTCGCTTTATGTTAACTGAAATCAGAGTCATAGAATAGCCCTGGACTGTTATATGGGGAAGGGACTTGAACAGGGATCCCTCTGAAGATCATCCTGCCCAACCTTCCATGGGAAAAGTAACTTAGGTGAAATTATCTAGCACCTTGTCCATCACGTCTTCAAAACCTTAAACTATTAGGACACTACCACATCCCTGGGGAGCTTATTGAAGTGAATAATTGCTCTCACTGTAAAAATTAGCTTTCTTATATCAAGATGAGCCCCCTCATGGTGCAACTTGCATTTGTGGCCCATTGTCTTCTCCATGGTGCTCCTTGTGGCTGTCCTTTATCCTCTTTGCAGTCACCCTTTAAATACAGGAATATTACGGTAAGAAAGAAAGGGTCCAGGGAGAAAAGAAGCTCCATCTTGAGCCTTCTCTGGATGTCTTTGCTCTCCGTATGGGAAAGATTCTCCAGCACTTTGATCAGTTTTGTGACCCTCCTTTGGACCTTTGGGCCCTCTCAGCTCTGTCCACATATTTTTTGAACTGCAGAGACAGTTTACATACATGTGTACATATATATATGTATGTATGTAATTAGATCCAAACTTGATGTAAACCACTTTAAACTCCTTTTTTATTTGTTGCTTTCATTGTGTAGTTCCACCTAAGAAATCGGTCGTTGGAGGTTGTTTCCCCTCACCTGGGCATGTTTACAAAGGGGCTGTACTTCAAGGATTAATGAAATTCTGGTAAGTAAATCTATAAATATTATTCCTCTCTTTACCATTTCTTAAAATTAGTGAAATTTATGCATTTCTTGCATGTCTTTATCTCCCCTCCCCAACATAATTTTCAAAGCTATGACCTCCAGGAGGCAAGATTTGCTTCACAATATAACAAGAGATTAGTATATTAAATACTAATACATTAGGGAGCCAATGTTAACTGCTGAATTGATGTGGTCATCCACTGCTTGCTAGACGTGGGGAATTCTCAGTGACATGAATCTCATAAAGTATTTTAAGCTCATTCTTTAAAGTTTCTGTGTTGTTTCACAGACCAGTAAATCAAAACCCAGATAGGCAAATTATTTTGTACTGTGGTGGGCCTTTCTAGTTCCTAGAACACACAAACGGGACACAGCAAATATAATGCCTTTGTTATTACAGAACAACTCCAGCCCTCACTACATATTTTAAGTGCTGCTTTTACTGGTTGCTTGAATATTCTCGAAGTGGGGCCAAAATAAGGCTTATAGTGGGAATTCAGCTGCAGATTGTCGTAGTTGTAGAGCAACAGTTATCTGAATCTAATTTTATCGAATCATCTCTCACTCATCACCATGGTATTTTTTTTTGGTGCCTTGTCATATCCAAGCACGACAGCAGGAAAACAATTTACCACTTCATTTTGGAGAGCCTCTTTCATGTAAATACTGTAAACAGTTTGGCAGCTCTTAAAGCAGGATTTTGGTTTGTACTGATAAAAGAGTAAAGGATTTAGATTTGTTAGAAGTGGGGACATTAGTACCACTTCTATTAAAGTTGCCTTGTACATGCCATTGTTAGACTCCGTTTTTCTTAGCTTCAAACTGCACAAAATGGGATTTGGGCTGAATTTCAACTGCTGAAGTCTGTTTTGACCTGATTGTTCTTGTTTGTTTTAACTTTCAAAATACCTCAGCCATTTTCTCAGAAATTTTACTGAGAAACAGACTGTTGCAATGTAGAAACGTCTTAGACTTGTAGAATTGTTTTGGTGGGAAAAGACCTTTAAGGAGATCATCGAGCCAAACAATTACCTAACTCTGCCAAGTCTGGTGCTAAAGCATGTCCCTCATCACCACATCTCTGAATCTTTTAAACACCTCCAGGGATGGGCATTTAACCACCACCCTGAAGTGTTTAAGAACCCTTTCAGTGAGGAAATTTCTCCTGATATCCAATCTAAACCTCTTCTGATGCAACTTGAGGTTGTTTCCTCTTGTCCTACTACTTGTAACTAGGGAGAAGAAACCAGCCCCTCCTTGCTCCAGTCCCCTTTCAGTTAGTTGTAGCAAGGTCTTCCTTGAATCTCCTCCAGGCTCAACAACTCCATTTTCCTCAGCCGTTGCCTTTATGAAGGAATTAGGAGTTTATTCTTCTTGCATCAGTCATGAAGCATCTTTCTGCTTTAAAAGAAGTGATTAACAGTACATAGAAGACATTTTGAGCAATGTCAGAATACACAAGCTTAAGGGAATTTACTGCAAGTACCGAAAATAAGATAAAGTAGGTCAGTCAGTTTGCTTGAGAACTGGATTCTGAACAAATGAAGTAAGAAAACAGAGAGAGATTTCAAATGCTAACTGAGGGATCAGGTATTTTTTTGAGGTGCTGTATGAAGCAGGGAAGGGTAGAAACATACTGGAGTTTTTTGTGTGCGCTTAGTAGAGTAATCAAATAAGGGATCACCTTATCTCTGAGGGAAGACCTCCTCAACCTTTTCAGCGACCTAAAAGGAAGCTGTAGCTAGGTGGGGACTTTCCTTTTCTCCCTAGTAACGAATGATGGGACAAGGGGAAATGGTCTCAAGGTGCACCAGGGGAGGTTTAAGTTGAATGTTTAAAAGAAATGTTCTCCTCTGAAAGGGTTCTCAAATACTGGAGTAGGCTTCTCAGGGAGGTGGTTGAATCGCCATCCCCATGGGTGTTTAAAAAATGGAGATGTGCTGAGGGACACCGTTTAGCTCCAGACTTGGTGAAGTTAGATAATAGTTGGACTTGAAGAAGTTAAAGGTCTTTTCCATCCAAAAGGATTCTAGGATTCTTTGATAACATAATGTGCTACTGTCAGAAGCATAGCTGTTAATTTTTCTGTAGCCTTTAGCATGTTGCCACCCCTAAAGGAACTTGAATAATAAATGTATGAGGTTCTCAGTAATCTCTTTTATATATATTTGTAAAGATTCTTTAAAAGGTCTGTTGAGCCATGTTTGAAATGGGTTTGTAATGCTTTTTGTATTGTGATTATGGGTTTTGCTAAGAGAAAATCTGAGCAAATCTGATCAAGGTGTAATGCTTCAAAACCTGCAACTTGCACAATCTAAAGCACAGCATAAAGCCATCCCACCTTTCTTCTATGATGAGGAATAGTCCTGCTTGTTGCAGACCAGGCAGAGGGAAAGGATGTGACTTCAAGGAGCATTGCTATTAAAAGACTCTGATCCTATTTTGCCTGTGAATAATGTATGCATCTATGGCATACCACGTTTCTTTTAAGTCAGGGACACGTGCTTTATCTGTGCAACCTCAATTCATTTCCGTATAAATATTCATCATGATGCAGTCTTCAACTTCACACAAACAACCTCTCCAGACAAAGCTGTTTGTTTTGGGGACTCTCTGCTCCTGATGTGAACAGCTAGCTGTAAAGAAGTTTCAGCAATTATAGGAACTTCTGGAATCTTCTGAATAATTGCAAAAAATCCCAACCTTTTTGTTTTAGAAGATATCTATAGATTAGTGCTTTAATGCACAAAATAAAGGAAAGCAACAGAAGGGAGAGAAAACTGAGATGAGATGGTGTGTAAATGGTGATCATAAAGTCATAGACTTGTTTGGACTGGAAAAGGTGCAACCATTAATCCAACACTACCAAGTTCACTGCTAAACCATGTCCCTCAGCACCACATCTACACATCTTTTAAACAGCTCCAGGGATGGTGACTTCCACCACTTCCCTGGCCAGCCAGTTCCAGTGTTTGACAACCCTTTTGGGGAAGAAATGTTTCCTGATGTCTGAAACTTTTTCCTAACACTCAAGGAAATGGTGGTGTCCACCATCATAAAAACTTAACTTGGATTTTAATGCTAAACAAATTAATCTTTCAATTTCAACAGAGAATTAACCTAAACAATGTACTTGAATAATAGAAAAGTCTGGTCTGGAAGGGAACTCTGGGCATCATAGCTCAAAAGTGCATTTTGGTGGCTAAGAGGGAGCAACAATATAAGCAGGAATAGTCAAAATTTGGTTCAGAAAATATTTTTTCTGCTTCACTTTCTTTTTTCCCCCAGTGAAGACTGACTGAACTGTTAAAATCAGAATATTCAATCCAAAACCTAAATTAGACTAAATCAGGATTGGCTGTTTCTTCCAAAACTAACCACTTAACAGGACTAAAATAGCTTACATTGGGGAAACCAATGAAAGGAGGAAATAATTAATCAATGCTTGTTTTAGAAATCAAAGAATTAGAGAATGGTTTGGATTGGAAAGGATCTTGTAAAGGTCATCTAGTCCCATCCCTTTTCATGTGCCCCTGCATATCCTGGTCATATCCTAGACCAAGCTGCTCAAGACCCCATCCAACATGCCTTTGAACTCTTTCCCAGGGCTGGAGTCTGCAGCTACTGTGAGCAACCTCTTCCAGTGCCTCACCACCCTTATGGGGAAGAATTTCTTCCTACTGTCTCATTTAAATCTGTCTTCTTCCGGTTTGAAACCATTACTCCTTGTCCTATCGTTCCATGCCTTTGTAAAAAGTCCCTCTCCAACTATCTTATAGCCCCTCTACAAACACTGGAAGGCTGCTATAAGGTCTTCCTGGAGCCTTCTCTTCTCCAGGATGAGCAACTGCAACTCTCAGCATTTTTTCACAGCAGAGGTGTTCCAGCCCTGTGATCACTTTTGTGGCCCACCTCTGCACCCACTCCAGCAACTTTGTGTGCTGCTTGTGTTGGGGATATTAGAGCTGGACCCAGCACTTAAGGTGGGGTCTCAACAAACTGTGGCAGAGGGGCAGAATCCCCTCCCTCCACCTGCTGCCCATGATGCTTTGGATGCAACCCAGGATACAGTTGGCTTTTTTGGGCTGTGAGCACACAGTGCTGGCTCATATGGAGCTTCCCATCACCCAGCACCCACAACTCCCTTCCTCAGCACTGCTCTCTATCCATTCTCTGCCCAGCCTGTGTTTATGCTTGGGATTTCCAAACCCAGGTGCAGGACCTTGCAGTTGGCTTTGTTGAACTTCATGAGTTTGCCATTGGGCCCCCTCTCAAGGCTGTCAAGAAGAAAGAACAGAAAGAAATATTAAATGAAGAGCAACATTTATAAAAATATTTTGAACTGATATTTGTTATAGAACAGAAGTACTGAAGTAGTTTTAACAGAAGGTGAAATAAATGTTCATGGATTTTTATAGCTAACAAAATTAATTATGATTTCTTTCTGCTGAGAAATCCACTCAACAGTGAAAACCCCAATGCAATTTTTATCACTGTTATAATAATTTCTTGGTTCTGTGTTTTCTATATTCCCAGCCCTAATTTAATTTGACTGGCCTGTGCATTATCATTCCTTTTTTCCATTGTCTTTCCTCTTTCTTGATTCATTAGCAAGGAAATAAATTAGGAACCTGGATGCTCAGCAGCCTTTCTACATTTTTCAGTGTTAGCACAGCAGAGAAATTCGAATGCCTCAGGAAACACAGCCTCTCTGCATTTCTTATTGCTGGAGAGAGTCTGTCCCTTTCAAGAAGCTTTATGCCAGACCCCAGACCTAGATGGATACAAACGTTCCTCTCCTCGCAGAATGTAAATGGAGAGGATCATCTGCTTTCCTTGTCTGCTTTTCACTGCTTTTCAGCCTTCATTTGTTTCTTTGAACAGAAATATCAAGAATACAAATAGGTTTAAAGTTGAAGTACTACCAAAAATAAGTTGTAACCAGTCACACTGTCTTGTTAATCCTCTGTGTGTGCCTGGTTGCTTCTCAGGGCAACACACCTTCCCCTGTGTACTTAGATTCAGGTGGCTAGTAAATATCTAAGTATCTAAAGGATGGGTTCCAAGAAGATGACACCAGACACTTTTCAGTGGTGCCCAGAGATAGGACAAGGGGCAATGAGCACAGGAGGTTCCATCTGAACATGAGGAAAAACTCCTTTCCTGTGCAGGTGCTGGAGTCCTGGAGCAGACTGCCCAGAGAGGTGGTAGAGTCTCCTTCTCTGGAAAGATTCCTAACCCACCTGGACATTGTGATCCTGGGCAACCTGCTGTTGGTGACCCTAGCAAGGCTGTTGGCCTAGATGATGTCCAGAGGGACCCTTTCAACCTCCATCAGTCTGTGAATCTGTGTTAGCGTTAGGTTTATACAATTTCTCACGAGGGAGGATTTTTCAGCTGTACAGCTCTCCCACAAATGAAATCCTGTAACTGACAGTTGTTAGTGGCTGCTCTCCAGCAACCTAGAATGAAGCCTTTAGTCCTTCAAGTTCTTATTTTAAAGAGCTTACACCCAGGTGACACAATGGAGATAGGGAGAAGTTTGGTAGTTTTTTCATTAAATATTTTTATTAAAACTTCACGCTTATTATTAATTATCTTTGCAAAACAAAAGTGCTATAGAGTCCCTGAATACCACAGTTTCTCTTTATTTAGGTTCCTTCTTATAGCTAAAGTTCATAACACATGTAGCTGTTAGATAATGTCTGTTTATACTTAGGTATACTTACTTAATTTGTGCAGCTATTCTTTATGTGCTAGCAGCAGAGATGCTGTGAAGATGTGAAAATATTCAGAGAACATTATTCTTGAGAATATACAAAAGGACTTTATATTTAGAAAAGAGAAAGAAAATGACAAAACTCCCAGTTATACAGAAGTAGCTTCAAAGGAGCATTTAAATCCCAATGGATAATAAATATGATCAATATCTAATTTAACACCCATACATATTTCTACCCTTACCAATGGCTTTTATACCTCTGTTTTATTCTGCTTTAACTGAGAGTGCTACTGTTTTCTGTCTGATACTACTTGAGGTGTATTAAAAATCAGTGTGGTGACAGCTTCCTGGCTGTACAGCAATTGGCTTCTGCTTTCTCTATGTTAGTTTCCCTCCAGTGGCTGATAGGAGCAACTTCAGGTTCAACTTGAGACAGATTTAGTTGACTATTAATTAGTTTGGGTTTTATACCTTTAGAATCAACAACGAGGTTGGAAAAGACCTCAGAGATCATCAAGTCTAACCTATTACCTAATACCTAACACCTCATGACTAACTAAACCATGGCTTCAAGTGCCACATCCGATCCTTTTTTGAACACCTCCAGGGATGATGACTCCACCGCCTCCCCGGGCAGCACATTCCAATGGCCAATTACTCTTCCTCAGAAGAACTTCTTCCTAACATCCAACTCAAACCTCCCCTGGTGCAGCCTGAGACTGTGTCCTCTTGTTCTGGTGCCTGTTGCCTGGCAAAAGAGACCAACCCCCATCTGGCTGCAGCCTCCCTTCGGGTAGTTGTAGAGAGCAATAAGGTCTCCCCTTTGTCCCTGCCTAAATGGCCTTAATGAAAGCTTTAGTGTTATTTAAATGCAAATATGGAATTCAGTCCTTCTTAAAGGGACATTTTTTGATTCTTAATGTAAAGTGCACAATTTTCAGTGCTGTTCTCTTGTCCTAGATTATGCAGATCTAAGCAAGACCCCAAAACCAGGTTGTACAGAGCAGAAAAGCAGGGTGAAAAGCATGGTACTTCCCCCATATGGGCAGGACTCACCATTTTGTTTGTTGTATTGTGAGTCTTCCAGCCATTCTGTCCTATCCTAGACCTTTTCTCTTCTTTAATAGTGATGAGTGGCAAAGCCAGCATTGGAAGGTGTCATAGACATTTTTAATTGTGCACACTATAGCCAGAAAGGCAAAAAAAAAGCCAAAACAGAAGTTAAAAAAGAGGTGCTAGAAACTCTGGGAGGTTCATTAGGCTGTGATTAGTTTCTTCTGATGATGCCTAATACTTAATAACTTCCTGTTGTGTTAGTGAAGGAACTGCATCCATCACTTCAAATGGAAGATATTCCCTCTGCCTGTTTAATTTCTTTATTATTAATTAATATTGGTTGAAATAGTAAAGTTTTGTTACTAGTATGTTACTTTCTTTGAGAAGAGTGGTAGCAAGGTAAAATTGGGTTGTTAAAAAAGAAATTGGGGAGCAAAGCATCCACCATCTGCAGCTGGGATTCTGTAGGCAGAGGTGGGTCCTGGGGCTTTGTACAGAATCATAGAGTCATTTAAGGTAGAAGAGGTCTTGGAGATAATTGAATTCAATTGTTAATCCAGCACAGCCAAGTCCACCACTAAACCACATCCCTCTGCACCACATCTACACATCTTTGGGTTGTGGTCAGTCAAGCAGAATCTAGTTGAAAGCCTGTGGCTAGTGGAATTTCCCAGGCATCAGTACTGGGGCCAGTCTTACTCAACATATTTATCAATAACCTGGACAAAGGGACAGAGTGGACCCACAGCAAGTTTGTTGATGATACAGAAGTGAGAAGAGTGGCTGACATCCCATCAGGCTATGTGGCCATTCGGTGAGACCTGGACAGTCTGGAGAGTTGGGTTTTCAGCTCTCTGGAGACAGAACTCTGCAGAGAGGTGTGGTGGATTCACTGTGAGCCATAAATGTGCCCTTATGGCCAAAAATGCCAATGGTTTCATGAAGAAGACTATGGCCAGCATCTTGAGGGATGTTCTCCTCCCATTCTGCTCTTCCCTAGTGAGGCCACATCTGGAGTACTCCATTCTGGGCTCCCCACTTCAAGTGAGACAAGGAACTACTGGAGGGAGCCTAGTGGAGAGCCACTAAGATGATTAGGGGACAGAACATCTGCCTTATGAGGAAAGGCTGAGAGACCTAAGGCTGTTTAGCCTGGAGAAGAGAAGACTGAGGAAGGAATCTCATTAATGGTTATCAATATGTTAAGGGTGAGAGTCAGGAGGATGGGGCCAGACTCTTCTCAGTGGTGTTGTGTGACAGGAAAGGGGCAGTGAACACAAACCTGAACATAGGAGGTTCTGGGTAAACATAAGGAAAAAAATTCTTTCCTCTGAGGGTGGCAGAGCACTGGAACAGGCTGCACAAAGGGGTTGTGGAGTCTCTGTTTCTGGAGGCACTCAAGACCTGTCTGGAGGTGTTTGTGTGTGATTTGTTCTAGGTGATCCTGCTATAGCAGTGGGGTTGGACTAGATGACCTCCAGAGGGCCTTTCCCACCCCTACACTACTGTGATTCTGTCATTATTCTCTCTGAGGCAATTAATCCCTTCTCTTCAAAACTGCCATGCTATCCTTGTCTTTATCTTGTACTTCTTTTGATGCATAAAAATTTACATTACAGAGGGAAAGTGCCATCTGTGAGAGCTTTTCAAAACCATCTACAGAATGTCCCTCCACGTTCACACTTTTCTCTTGCTTTGATCACATATCTTGTGTAGTGTGCTGCACAACAGAAATCCGCAGCCTTTTCCAGACACATGCCCATATGCACCATTTAAATATAAAGCCATATTGCACCTTCTAATTGTGGTAGTTAGAATTCAGTCTCTTTAGATGAATTAATGGGTTGTTCAGCTTCTCAACAAGCACCTCCACTTGACAAGGTAACTCTGGGGATAGCAGGAGGTTCTGAGACACTATAAGCATAAGTAAAGGTAATCCAGTTTCTTTGGAGCTATCACAGTATCCCTAAAATAAGAGGGAAGAGGTCAGTTCATCCAGAATCCACTGCCATAGCATCAGAGAATCATTAAAGTTGGAAAAGACCTTTGAGACCATCAGGTCCAACCCCTGTGAAATGACTGCTTATTGCCAGAAGTCCAATATATGCTAATCCTGTTCTTCTCTGTAAAGCAGCGGTGTCCTACTGCATCCTTTCATACCTGTCTGCATGAAATGCAGCAAATAGTCTGTGAAGGGAGTTCACAATGAAGTGTGAATATTTCTCATGGTCATGACTAAAACCACTATGCCACTTCTTCCATTAGAACATCTTCCCTGAAAGGGTTATGAAACACTGGAATTAACTTCTTAGGAATGGATGGTTGAATCACCATCCTTGGAGGTGCAGATGTGGAGCTGAGAGACATGGTTTAGCACCAGACTTGGTAAAGGTATGCAATGTTTGGACATGATCTTGATGAGAGTTTGGGCTGGAGAAAAGAAGGATCCAGACAGACCTTAGAGCATCCTTCCAGTACCTGAAGGGGGTCTACAAGAAAGCTGGGAAAGGACTTTTTACAAGGGCTTGCAGTGATAGGATGAGAAGGAATGGGTTGAAGCTTGAGGAGGGCAGATTTAGACTGGATAGTAGGAAGAAATTCTTTACAGTAAAGTAGGTTGTGGAGGTGTTTAAGGCCAGGTTGGATGAAGCCTTGAGCAGTCTGGTTTAGTGGAGGGTGTCCTTGCCCATAGCAAGGGGGTTGGAATGAGATGATCTTTAAGGTCCCTTCCAACCCAAACCAGTCTGTGGTTCTATGAATCTTAAAAATTGTTTCCAACTGGAACAAGTCTATGATTTGGTGTAGGCATTGTCAGGATACAGTACCAGAACATTTACAGTGTCAGGGAAGAATGAATAATTTTGAAATATGAACTTACAAAAAAACCTCAAAATGTAAAAAACCTGTTATAGAATCACAGAATGGTTTGGATTGGAAAGGATCCTTCAAGATCATCTAATCCAACCTCTCCTGTAGTCAGCAGGGACATCTTCAACTAAACCAGGTTGCTCAGAGCCTCTTCAACCTGACCTCAAATGGTTCCAGAGATGGGGGATGTATCAACTCTCTTACTTTAATAAATAGTTATTAATATTCATATTTATTTCATTAAACTTATTGATATTATGTACATACTAATATACAAGTACACGTACACTATTATATAATGCATTTTAATGTATAGTGAAATACAATATCATTATTAATTTGAGCTATCATTAGTACTAACATGTAATATATTACTATTTATTAATGGAAATAATATTAGTCTAAATACTATTTTAAAGGAGAAGATTTAATCTAGCTTGATGCCACATTTTGTTTCTTCTTGTTACATCATGCCAGAAACAACAATTAATCCAGAAGCTGATTCTCTCAGATTCAGATATCCAAGGATGAGCACACAAACATACTCTGCCAAAGGGAACAGTGAGATAGCTGCAGGTTTTCAAACGTTGTGCATACTGCTGGGTTGCTGAAAGCTAGTACCAGAAAAGAAGTGTTTATTTTTGTTTTCGAGAGGAAATAAACCAAAATGGCTCCCTGCTGTGCGTTGGCACTTTGCTTCTCTCAGCGCTGATGGAGCGGCAAGCATCCCACAGTCTTCCTGGAGCAGCAGCAGGGCTCCAAACCAGGGGGTGAGATCCTGCATGGAAAAGAGCTGCTGAAATTCTGCTGGCACTTGGTTTAGTCTTGCTTCCACTTCTCTCTAGCCCACCCACAGTGGGGTGTATGGGTCAAAAAGGAAAAAAACCCAAAAGCATGGAGAGGTGCTGTTTGGGCACCCCAAAGGGCTGTCTATGGGACCTGGGCTCTGCTCCTCTCCAGCAGTCACACAGGTGAGGCAGGGCTTGTTCAGGCCGTTTCTCAGTCCTAGCTGCCTGACAGCATCGATTAGCTCATCTTTTTTTTTTTTGAATTGTTAATGCACGGGGGCAGGTCAGCCCACCTCATCTCTGGGGGTGACAAGGTGCAACGCTTAGTGTTGTTGCAGGATGAAAGCTAGGGGTTGTGCCATGTAATCCCGTCTTAACAATCACTGTTACTACAGTGAAAGAACAGGGTTAAGTGCACACGTCATGGCCCCATTTGCTTCTTAAGTGACTGAGAGAATCAATTTCCATTTGTCACATCCATTTATTCTTTACCCCCCATTGATTATATTACGTGCAGGGTTCTGATATGTTTGTGTTTGAAAGTGACGTATTTTGCTTGGCACTTTGTAACTTCAGCAACATGGTTATTTACAAGGAAGGTAACTGATACTCTGACCTACGCTCAGGTCTAAGAATAGAGCTTGCAAAACCTTGTGCTTTGTGAACTCAGTGCCCTAGGCTGGGTTCAGGTAGTGTGTGTTTATCTTCAGCGCCTGGCTGTTCTGTCAATACCTGATACAATGTGTTAAAAAACAGCAGTTATGCTGCAGTGAGCTATGTGAGCAAGACCCAGCAAAGATATGTTCAGCTTGGCTGCCTGCAGAAACTGTTAAATACACGTGCAAAATTTAGAACCCACATTTAAAATTAAGTATTTAGCTGGATTTTTTTTCTTGGTTATGGAATAGTCAGTTCAGTTTAACTTCATGATCACTATTACAGGTTAGGTGCTGATGTACTGGAAAACAGCTCCATAGAGGGCTTGAACAAGTTCTTTGTGGGCCAACAATGTGCCCTTGTGGCCAGGAAAATCAGTGGTGGCCTGAGGTGCACTAAGAATAGTACAGCCAGCAGGTTGAGGGAGGTTCTTCTTACCCTCTACTCTGCCCTAGTGAGGCCACATTTGCAGTACTGGGTCTAGTTCTGGGCTCCCCAGTTCAAGGGTGACAAGGAACTGCTACAGAGAGTCCAGCAGAGACTACAAAGATCATGAGGGAACTGGAGGATCTCTCTGACAAGGAAGGGCTGAGAGACCTGGGGTTCTTTAGCCTGGAGAAGAGCAGACTGAGAAGGGGTCTTATCAGTGCTGATCAGTATCTAAATGGAGATCAAGATGATGGAGCCAGAGTTTTTCCAGTGGTGCCCAGTGACAGGACAAGGAACAACAGACACAAACTGTTCCATCTGAGCATGAAGAAAACTTCTTTCCTGTGAGGGTGCCAGAGCACTGGAACAGGCTGCCCAGAGAGGTTGTGGTGTCTCCTCTGGAGAAATTCCAAACTGGTTTGGACATAATCCTGTGCAACCTGTTCTGGGTGACTCTGCTTTATCGGGCAGGTTAGACTAGATGATCTCCAGAGGTCCCTTCCAACCTCCACCATTCTGTGATTCTGCTGAGATACTGTAACGTGTAACTTCTGAAGAAGAGGCTTCTGCTTTGTAGTTGCTGGGGAAGTGGATGGTGTATGCTTGTGAGTACTGTGGGGTCATTCATACTAGACCAGCACCCCATGTGTTTGTCATATTGCAGATTTTTCAATGCATGGTTAGTGTCGCCCAGAGATTTTGTGGAGTCTCCTTCTCTGTAGAGATTCCAAACCTACCTGGACATTGCAATGCTGTGACACCTGCTCTGGGTAAACCTACTTTAGCAGGGAAGTTGGTGCAGATGATCTCTAGAAGTCCCTTCCAGCCCCCAGCATTCTGTGAATCTGTGAAACCCAACATCAATTTTGTGAAGACAATATTCTTCACATGCTAGTTAGGAGGCTGTGAGAGTTTTTTGGTAATGCTGATGTGATTTAAAAATAGTGTTTGACTTCCAGTTCCAGCAGCTGCCTTTAGGCACTTCAACAATGTGAAGGAAGCTAAAGAAACCCAGTTTCCTCAGCTGCTTCTCATAGGACTTGCCCTCTATACTCTTAACCATCTTTGTTTCCCTTCTTTGTGCCAGCTTTAGTACCTGGATGTCTTTCCTCTGGTAAGGAAGTTTAAAACAACTGACATCAGAACTGGAAGAAACTAATGGCTATGTTTTCTGGCATCAATAGGAACAAAGTGGAAAAAAATAGCATTGAAGATTGACGTTCTATAACTTTCTTCTTCATCTTGTTGTTGTTGTTGTTACATTTATTATTGTTATTAACAATATTGTGGTCCTTGTTGCTATTATTCTTGATATTGTTGTTATCCTTGAACTTGCTACTGTTGGACTGTTTTTCTTGTTTCTGTTATTATTGTTGTTAGATATCACCCAGTATGAAAATATTCCTTCCACGATAGTCAGCCCTTTCTGTGTCCACTGTGAAATCACAAAGATCTTCATCAGTATTGTTCTTTTTGAATTCAAATGACACCTTGGTGGGATTTCTGTTGTGCTTATTGTTTTATTTTTTCCCCCAGTACCTTTACATAGATCATTTACTAGTGGACCTTAGACATAAATAGAAGAATGTAGGGACAGAAACCATTTTCAATGCAATTGGTCTCCAAAGACAGAAAACATTTTTAACTGGAAAGGAAGTAAATATTTGTGGGAAGGAAATTTTGTTTTAAAATTTCTGGGTGGGAATTTTAAAGCACAGGAAATAAGCACAAAAACCCCCAAACTACTCTAAGCAGCACAGTGTGGTAAAAAAGTGGTTGTTCACCTTACAGTGTTGATAAGCCAAACCCCTCAGATACTTCTGAACTGGGCAGTTTCATGTCTTGGCCTCTTTATAGCAGAAGGGGGCGATGTTAGCCTTAGAAAGAGAATTTTTCTCTTGCCTGTCATACATAAATGACATAATGCTAGAAACAACACTGAATCCAGAGAACAAACAATTGCTGGTACACAGAGCTTCTTCACTTCTTCACTGACTGTCAGATGGTATATAGAGAAGTTTTGATCCTGATTCTAACCCAGAGAAAGTTTGGGTATTTTTTAAATACAAATGTCATACCTTTTGTCCACTTCACAATCACATTGGAAGTATGAAGTAGTACAGGAGGTGATTTCTGAGTTTTAAAGCAGCTATTGGGCCACATCTCTTTATGGCATGTAATTTATAGTTTCCATTTCAATCCAGGATTCAATGTGATATAAACTTTTCCTCCCTGAATTGCTAGTGTTCCTGCTAAGAAACAAAACCAAATCGTCCCTATTTTTGCCCACACTAATGCACATATAAACAAGAGGAAACAACGTCAAGTTGTTCCAGGGCAAGTTTAGGTTTTCTTCCCAACCAAAATGATTCTATGATTCAAATTGAGCCCTAGCAAAATGCAGATGTGCTGAAGCTTTTTCTCCTTGGTGAACAAACCAGCTCGCTAAAAGCTATCCCAACAGATAAACAGTACAGATCATCTGCAGATCAGTTTGTCATAAGGCTTCTCCTCAGCCTTAAATCTGTGACTTTGAATGGGTTACTCTATGTCCATCCCTGAAAATCAATCACTTGAAAACTATGTCAAGGTAAATTCTCCAGACAGATATGGGCTAAATTTGTCCCAGCTTGACTACTCTCTTTTATTAGCTATGACCAAACTTGGTCTTGGAGACGCATGAAAAATCCATCTTGCATAGGCAAGTGGTTGGGCTTGATGATCTTAGAGGTCTTTTCCAACCTCAACAATTCTGTGGTTCAATGGGATGGACTGAGGGTGCCAGAGCCCTAGACCAGGCTGCCCAGAGAGGTTGTGGAGTCTCCTTCTCTGGCCATTGTGATCCTGTGCTACTGTAAATCCACTATCAAAAGACACTGCAGACTTAGGCTTACTGTTTTACACACATCTCTTCAGCAAAGTTACCTCCATTCAAAGAATGTGTGGACACAATTTACAAATGGTTTTAAAACTAGAAAACCCTGAGAAGCTTATGATGTAGGTGATATTTTCTTTCCAGAAATTACTATAGCTTATTTCAGATGTGTCCTGAAAACTGAAAGAAAAATGTTAAAAGAAAATTGTTTTAGCTTCAAGAGAGGATATATCAGGGACTGGAGCATATCTTTTATGAGGAAAGACAGAGACCTAGGGCTATTTAGTCTGAAGAAGAGAAAGTTTGTAAGAGGACCTTATCAGTGTCCAGAAATATCTGAAGGGAGGATAGAGCCAGTCTCTTTTCAGTGATATCTAGTGACAAGATCACAGGAAATTTCATCTCAACAAGAGAGAAAATTTCCTTACTGTGAAGGTGCCAGAGCACTGGAACAGGCTGCTCAGAGAGGTTGTGGGTCTCCTTCTCCACAGATCTTCAGCACCCTGCTTTGTAAGGGGGTTGGACTCAATGATCTCTGGAGGTCCCTTCTAACCCCTAGCATTCTATGATTCTCTGATTCTCAGATGAAGTTTTTGTATGAAAAGCACAAGACACCTGTTGAAAATAATAAAAAGATGCAAGTCCTGAAGCCTCTACTCAAAATTTCCACTGGATTCCCTTACGTACTGTAGTATAGTAATTTTAGAACACATACATTGACTTATTCCCAATTTTCTTGAATATTATATAGTTGGATGCATTTTTAATGTTAATTGCATTTTCTAGTTTTGATTTTGACCAAATCCATGTTGCCCATAAGCTATAATTGCAAATTTCTGATGTGACATATTTGAGGAGCATAAGGAAAAGATGAATGAAGCACAATTTCATCAAAAGCACTTCAATAATCATAGACTCATTTGAGTTGGAATAGACCTTTCAGATCATCGAGTCCAACGGGTGTTTAATTCTACCAAGTCTGGAGTTAAACCATGACTCTCAGCTTCACATCTCTGCACCTCTTAAACACCTCCATGGGTGGGGATCCAGCCACCTCCCTGGAGAGCCTGTTCCCATGTCTGAGAGTCCTTTCAGTGAAGAAGTTTATTCTAATATTCAATGTAAACCTCCCCTGCTGCAGCCTGAGGCCATTTCCTCTCATTCTATCACTTATAGAATAGAATTCATAGAATTATTTAGGTTGGAAAAGACCTTTAAGATCATTGAGTCCAACCATTAACCCAGCACTGCCAAGCCCAGCACTAAACCATGTCCATTTAAAATACTTGTTACTAGGGAAAAGAGACCAAGACACACCTTGCTCCCAGCCTCCTTTCATGTAGTTGTAGAGAGTGAGAACATCTCCCTTTAGCCTCTTTGTCTGTAGGTTAAACAACTCCAGTTCCCTCAGCTGCAAAGAGAGCTGAAACTGGTCATTGACCCACCCCTGAAATGGGAATGGGACTGAGCTAGAACTGATTTATTTTACAATATTTTTTTATAAGGCTGTTTTAGCAACCACAATTTAATAAAACAAAACAGAAGCAATCTTCTAAAATTCTAGGTACCTGGAATGTGTTCTGCAGAAGGCAGAGGATCATAGCATCATAGGATGTTAGGGGTTGAAAGGAACCTTCGAAGATCATTGAATCCAATCTCACTGCCAGAGCAGGACCATACAATCTAGCACAGGACCTTATTCAAATATGTATTTGACCACTTTACAGAGTTAACACCCAGTGCCATGAAAAGAGTCATGGAATTGTTCATCAGAAGTTGAGACCTTTAGTCTAATACACCTTCAGACACAGAGCACATTCCATGCTGCTCAGTGCACAGCCACAGTGAAGAGAGGTGCCCACCACAGGAATAACCCTTGCCAAGAGCTAAGGTGGAAACCCTTTCTTCAAGGGAAAGAAGAACGCAGCAACCTCAAGGACTGGAAAAAGGATTTTATAATATTCTAGGCAAGAGGGCCACAGTGATTTGTCTTCACCATGGGATATTCTGGGTTCTTTTTATAGTAATATCATAAAAGAGACGTTTCAAAACATACCAGGCTAATGATCAGGTTTTCTGCTCACAGTAAACACTAAATACCACAGATGGTTCATTCCTTGTCCTCATAATACTATACCACATGAGGATCTCAACAGGATACCACATTGAGAGAACATCCAGATCCCACTGTCAACACTTCAGCTTAACAACAAAAACACCAATCAAATCAGCTCAGTTTTTCATTTCCCATTATTCTGCTTGTTCCTTTCTTGTTTCTTGATTCCAGCCCTTCCTAACCCTGACCCCTCTGTGCTCCCCCTTCCCAGGCTTCCTTTCTTCTGCAAGTGAAGTGACAATCTTCTCCACCCTCTCTGCACACCACTGAGAGATTCTCTTGGAATTCTGTTTGGATTCCTTATGCTCACTGTTGGATTCCCCACTTTCTCAATTAATTTTTGTAGCATCATCTCTTTCCAGAGAATCAGTTTCTAGCAGCTTTTATGCTGGACTTTATGCTAGCCAAGAGCTAGAGGAAGGCTGCCTCTTCCTCCTCTGACTTCTCTTTGCTCTGCGATAGTCACTGGCATGGAGCAGGCAACTGTAAAACTGTCTAAGGGTCTACTGAGGTTTTCAAATAATGTTATAAATGACACTTCTTGAATCAGTGAAACTTAAGGCAAAACAAAAGAATTTGATTGTAAAAGACGAGTGAATGTTCCCAATGACACAACAATGTCTATCCATCTCTCTCTGCTTTCAGAAAGTGTGTATCAATATGTCAGATGAATTCAGAAATGAGATAATTGAATAACTCTTTTTCATCACATGTGGGGGACATCATCTTTTTATTGCAGAAAAGAATCCCATTAACTACTCATCTCCAGTAGTCATCATTTTCACAGCAGTGACTTTCTTACAGATTATTCAGAATGCTGTCAGACTGAACACTCTGACAGCTGGAGTACATTTCCATTTTGAAAACTATAATTGCACCATAAAACTTATTTCTTCTCACAGATAAAGCTTTGTTTTAACAATGTGTACCTCTTCAACCTCCTCACCTTAGCACACATGAAGTAACAAGAAAAGGGGGAAAATATTTGCCTGGTAATCTCAGGAGGTTTTGGTGAGCCCTGCATCTTTCTTTCAATTTTTTGTAGTGCAAAACAAGTGCCTTTATTTTTTGCTCGTTGCCATTTACTTCTAGTCTTTCATTTGATTGTTTGTGTATGATAAGGTCTGGGGTTGGCTTTGTTTGGGTTTTTTTTACATTTTTAGTTTCTCAGCTATTCTCTGTCATCTTGGCAGCATCATGTTGATTTAAGTTCACCCGTATAGAGACAACATGTTTCTTGAGACCTGAGGTGGTGGGGTTTGCATATAGTCTAGGATAGGGGGTTTATGTTAAATGGTTGTAATGAGTTGGTCCAAATGTCTGCTGTAGAATCACAGAATAATTTAGGGTAGGAAAGGCCTGTAGGGTTAAGTCAAACCATTAACATAGCACTGGTAAGTCCACCACTAAGCCATGTCCCTCAGCACCACATTTGCATGTCTTTCAAATCCCTCCAGGGATGGTGACTCCACCACTTCCATGGCCATCCTGTTCCAGAGCTTGATAACCCTTTCAGGAAAGTAATTTTTCCTAATGTTCAACCTAAACCTCTCCTGGCATAACTTGAGGCTATTTCCTTTTGTCCTATCGCTTCCTGCTTGGGAGAACAGACTCACCTCACTGTCTCCTCCTTTCAGGGAGTTGTAGCAAGTTGTCCCTTCAGCCTCCTTTTCTTCACAGTATCACAGTATAACTTAGGTTGGAAAGGACCTCGAGGATCATCGAGTCCAACCTATCAACACAGACCCCATGACTAGACCATGGCACCAAGTGCCACGTCCAATCCCCTCTTGAACACCTCCAGGGATGATGACTCAACCACCTCCCTGGGCAACCCGTTCCAATGACGAACAACTTGCTCGGTGAGGAATTTCCTCCTCACCTCGAGTCTAAACCTCCCCTGGTGCAGCTTGAGACTGTGTCCCCTTGTTCTGGTGCTGGTTGCCTGGGAGAAGAGGCCAACCCCTTCCTGGCTACAACCACCTTTCAGGTAGTTGTAGAGGGCAATGAGGTCACCCCTGAGCCTCCTCTTCTCCAGGCTAAACAATCCCAGCTCCCTCAGCCTCTCCTCATAGGGCTTGTGTTCAAGGCCTCTCCCCAGCCTTGTTGCCCTTCTCTGGACACGTTCAAGTGTCTCGATGTCCTTCTTAAACTGAGGGTAAACAACCCCAGTTTATTCAGAGGACTTGTGCTCCAGACCTTGCAGTCTGGATAGTTTCTGGTTTTCCATGCCTGGTGAGCTGATTTCTTGAGTGGCTTTGATGACTGATGTCAGGAAGACAATTGATCCAGCAGCAGTTATTGAAAGGCCATAGTTTTGTCTTCAGGAAGGGAAAACAGAAACCCTGAAGCAGATTGAACCACGCTATCTTGAGGGCAAGTAAAAACTTGGAAGCAGTATTTTGGAAATGCTGCTTCTGAGGTCCCTCCTGGCAACTAACAGAGCAAGTACAGTATAGGCTGGGAAGTTATAATGCAGCTTTCATGAGAAGTGGGAATTTTGCCCACACTTTGAAGATTTTTCTCGCTGTTCCATAGAAGCCTCTTGGGAAGTAGCACATTTAATCCTGCTTTCTATTTCCATTCATCATTCTCTTAAACACTGAAAAACAGACAGCATTTGCTTATTGATGCAGCAGTGGTTTGACTTTCAAATAAACAAACAACCGCAGTGAGCTCAGAAGGCATTGTCTGGCTGTCCAGCCTTTTACATACTCCAGCTTCTGGGAATTTAGTCATTATTGTTTTTGCAATCTTCCCAAAAAAATGACTAGACCACTTCCTCATCCCTCCAACGTGAACTCTGAAAAGCTGGGTGAGCCTCAGAAAGTCTAATAAAAAATCAATTTATGCAGCCCTTGAAGAATGTAATTGTAGCCATTGTATGGTCTACACCTGCACCTATCCGCTAATGAACTCCTGAACTGCATTGTGGCAATAGAAGGATTAGGTTGCTCAGCTGAAAGTGATCAGTAAAATAGTAAAACTAATTTTGTATGTTAAAAAAAATATTGGTTTTGCTTAAAACACACATGGGACAGAATTGCATCATCAGCTTAATGCTTAACAAAGAATAAAAAGAGGGAAAGATACTCAGTAAGCAGAAGTTTAAGGAATGAGCTTAAATGTGAAGTCGAAACACGTGGCTTAATTTGTCAGAAACACAAGACACTAATAAAAATATTTTCTGAATATAGGCCATTAATTTTCACATTTAAATCCAGGAATTCTCTTTAGTGAGCAGATTTCAAGTTGATATTCAGGTCTGCTAACCCTACCTGTCAGGGGCTGTTCTTTTATCATGTGTCAGTGTACAAATAGCAACTGATTCGAGACTTCAGCTGACGGTCTGTAAAGCCTCCCCAATCACTAGTGCATAAAACTAGCTGTGTAACTCCTGGTAGCTGTTGTGCTGTGGCAAAAGGAAACAGGTTGAGAGTTGATAGGTGCTAAAACAGAGAGGCAAATATCCCAGCAGGTGTATGAGATGGCATGTTTAGGTGGGTAAGTGTGTACTGCATTTACAACTGGCTTATCCAAGGCATGTTTTTACACTGAAGGTGGTAGAACATTGACACATGTAGTCCAAGGAGGTGGTAGAACCCCCATCCCTGGAAACATTCAAAGTCAGGTTGTTTGGGGCTCTGGGCAAAATGATCTAGTGGCAGATGTCGCTGCTCAGGGAAGAAGGACCTTTCAAGATCCCTTCCAATGCAAACCGTTCTGTGATTCTGTATACAAACCCAATATTGAGCCCAGCCCCTCTTGATGACAGCCATGTCACTGTACCACTGATGCTGTGGGCAGGCACTGGGGAAGTCCCATACTGGACTCAGTGGCAGATGGGAACCAGATTAGGAGTTGGATTCAGGAACTCATGGGCTGGGATCTGAGGCAGAATGGGCAGAGTCCTCCTCAGACACCGTCCATTTGAAGAAGAGGTTTGGCTCTGATGATTCCTGAGCTTTACACTGAAGATGACTGTAATAAAATGTATACTTTTATATATTGTATATTTAATATTTTCTGGTGATGGTATCTTCAAACACCACTGTAACTTTTTTACACAGAATATTTACAGGTTTTGTTATTTGTTTGTGGGTATTACGTTCCACATATGAAGCCAGGTAAATTATTTAAGCACAGATCTAAGAATTTCCAATACAGCAATTCAAATTGGAAATAAAGGTGCTGTGACCTGTGGCTTCCTTCAAATGGGATTTTCTGTGGCAGGTTAGCTGGGGACTTGTGGCTTGCTCCTCTGTCCAGTATCTTCCCAGATGCTGTGGCTACAATTCACATGGCCCTTGGCTTGGAGAGGGCTAGGGGCCTCTCTCCTCTTGTGCCCAGTTCATGGTCTGCAGCTTGCCCTTGGCTCAGAGAGGGCTAGGGGTTCTCTCTCTCTCTCTCTCGTGTACTCTGTCACTGGGCTGTAGCCTTTCTGTGGTTCTCCTGGGATTCAGTTCTCTTGGAGCTTTCCCCTTTCTGCCTTGGTCCAGGTGCAAGGCCTGGGTGTAGTTTGCTGCCTGTTAGGACAAGTTCTTCAGCTGCTACTCAGGCAGCATTTGGCTCTTGTTGCTTGCTGTGTGAGAACAAGGCAAGTTGCCTAACTTCTCATCTGGTTTAAATACTGTCCCAAGACAACTAATGCCCTTTGGTACCAGAGAAACCTGATAACTGGACCTATAGGGTGGGGCATATCCAAACATGGCCAGGGGCACACACAGTTCACAGCTGTGTCAGCAAGTTACTCACATATGGTACATGTTTATGTGGACCCCAGGAAGTGTCCAGGTTTACACATTCATGGGTGCTTACAAGGTTAATCACATGTGCTATACATTTTGCCTGGACCATCTGGACCCCAGGAACTGACCAGGATAGCACATTCACAGGTACTTAGCCCATTGTCTGGGCTAGGGCATGTTTTGGGGTTTGACCCTTCAGGACAATGACATCCCTCTGAATGGAATTCCTGGTTGATCAGTTTAGGGTCACCTGTCCTGTCTGCTTCTCCCTGCAGGTGCCACCTCTTGCTTTCTGCACCCCAGTGTGGCACACAAGATTTAGATCAGTGCCCTTGGTCTGCGTAGGAGCAAGTCTTAAGCCAGAGCTTTCCTGCAGCCCAGCCCTTGGCAGGAACTGTACCAATCAGTGCTCTCACTGCTAGTAGCAGCCACTGTATGTGAAAACATGTGCTGAACTTCAGAAGGTGTCCTCACTGAGCAGAGACTGAGCTGAGAAATCAAATGGCTGAAGAGAATTGGTTGTGTTCTAACTCAAAGCAGGACAGTAAACCTCTCTTTAATTGTTTGTTTGGATAAGGAACAAAGGCCTTCCATTTGATGATTAATGAGTCCTTACCTCTTGTTTTTCCCCTCTGTCTATACGTTATGCTATACTCAGCTTTGGGAGCTTTGGGTTTATTATCACCCAAAGATTTTCCCCCTTTCCTAGCTTGTTGAAAACAGCAGTTACCAAGCAGAATTTTGTGGCTGACAATATCACTACCATGGGTTAAAGGACTAAGAAATACACTTGCTGTTATTTCTTTTCAGCTCATTGTACGTGCCCAGCACAGGTGGCCTGCAAATGTGTAGTAAATCCAATCCTCCAGTGACATCTTGGACTGAGTGTTCATACTCAGGTGGTGTGAGTGTAGTAAGTCCAGCGATTCTGAGAGAGTGAACAACTTGCACTTCTATTGGAGCTTTGAAGTTTCCCAGACAAATTGAGTTTATGGAAGCTGGGCAATCTAACCCCAGGCATGCTGGCATGTGTGGTAACAGGTGGGAATTACTGGGCTTACCTACTGAGCCGTTTAGCCTGTGACACGTAAGGAAGTTCTTGATAAATTCAGAAAACATTAAGAACCTCCTAGATAATATCTGTTAGGTTCTATCTAAGAAAATCCCCTTCAGAGACTACATTGAGAATCATCATGGATCTATTAGTACTTTCTGTTTCATGTTCAAAATACTTTGCAATTAGCAACAAGAAGTGTGACCTGCAGGACGAGGGAAGTGGTTTTCCCCCCCTACTCTGCTCTCATGAGACTGCATCTGGAGTAGTGCATCCAGTTCTGGGGCCCTCAGCAGTATAGGAAGGGAGTGAAACTGCTGGAGTGGGTCCAGAGAAGGGGCCATGAAGATGGTCAGAGGGCTGGAGCACCCCTCCTATGGGGACAAGCTATGGGAGTTGGGGCTGCTCAGTCTGAAGAAGAGAAGACTCTGGGGATACCTTATTGTGGCCTTTCAGTACCTGAAGGAGGCTTACAAGAAAACTGGGAAGGGACTTTTTACAAGGGCTTGTAGTGACAAGATGAGAGGGAGCAGATTGAAGCTTGAGGAGGGCAAATTTAGAGTGGAGATTAGGAAGAAATTCTTTGCAGTGAGAGTGGTGAGGCCCTGGAAGAGGTTGCCCAGGGACTTCATGGATGCACACCCCACACCCCCCCCCCCCCCCCCCCCCCTACAGGTGTTCAAGGCCAGGTTGGATGAGGCCTTGAGCAACCTCGTCTAGTAGGATATGGCAATGCTATAGTGTGCAGTGCCAACTGAAACCTTCCAGCATTTCATTCAGGAGGATGACAAATTGGAGCAACAAACACAAGCACTCTGCCTGGATGTCAAATGCCAATATCCTCTAGACACCAAATTATGATGTTGGTTAGGAAACATTGTCAAACTAAATCGTTTCTGGGTTTGCTTTAACCCTGATTGCTTTAACACTGCCCATGGAATCTTATGCAGTCTGCTGAGGTTGTCTCTATGTACTAGAGGAGGAAGCTTTCACCACATTGCTTTAATTTATTTTACTTTGACATTTTAGTCTAACATTTGCAAATGTACTCTTGGAATCTTCACACATACACTTGGGAGATCAGCTTTCCTAGGAAAATCTTTAGGGTGAAATGAATTTTCCATGTGGGGATTCTAGCCTGTGGAACCATCCTAAGCAATAGGAGCCATCAAGCTAAAGAGATTGTGTACATTTAAAATAATCTTTTCCTCACTCAGGTAGTGAAAGAGTCCTGCTCATCTCAAGTGGTGTTCCCCAGGGCTCTGTTCTGGGGCCAGTTCTCTTTAGTGTCTTATGTGGATGAGGGGATTGAGGATACTGTCAGTGAGTTTACAGAAGACACTAAGTTGGGAGGGAGTGTTGATCTGTTTGAGGTTAGGAAGGCTCTACAGAGGAACCTGGACAGGCTGGATGAATGGGCTAAAGAAATACATGAGGTTCAAAAAGGCCAAGTGCCAAGAAAGCAAATGGTGTTCTGGGGTGCATTAAGAAGAGTGTGGACAGGAGGCTGAGGAAGGTTCTTCTACCCATCTGCTCTGCCCTGGTGAGACCACAGCTGGAGTTTTGGGTCCAGTTCTGGGCTTCCCAGTTCAAGAGGGACAAGGAACTATTGGATAGAGTACAGTGGAGCCTATGAAGATGCTGAAGGGACTGGAGCATCTCTGTGAGGAGTAAAGGCTGAGAGACCTGGGGATGTTTAGCCTGGAGAAGACTGAGAGAGGATCTTCTCAATGCTGATCAATAGCTAAAGGGTGGATGTCAAGAGAATGGGACCAGACTCTTTACAATGGTTCCCAATGACAGGAAAAGAGTCAATGAACACAAGCTAGAACCATCTGAACATAAGGAAAAACTTCTTTCCTGTGAGAGTGCAGGAGCACTGGACAAGGTTTCCCAGAAAGATTGTGGAGTTTCCTTTTCTGGAGAGGTTCCAAGCCCACCTGGACATTGTGATCCTGGGCAACCTGCTGTGATGCTGTGAATTTAACTAGATAGTTTATATTTGGGGTCTAGACTGATTGTAGCAAACCTGCAATAGCCAACTCAAGAAGGTAATTTCTAATGTCCTGCTGTAATAGTTCTTGCTTTCAGCACAGTTCATTACTCTTTTCCCTTGAATTAGTTTTGAACACATCCAAAATGCTATTCACTTTCACCTTCTTTATTGTTTGTTAGCTTCCCATGAAGCACCACGTTTTCTCTGCCTTATCAAGTACAGTTATCACTCTCATTTTGCAGTTATAGTTCACTCTTTTTTCCTTTTCCACATATTTTTATTACATTTCATTTCTACATTCTTATTATGCCCCAGCCTGCAGCTGAAATGGTACCATCTTGCCTTTTTATTTTTTTTTTTTTAGTATCATAGTAGTATCATAGTATCAGTCAGGGTTGGAAGGGACCACAAGGATCATCTAGTTCCAACCCCCCTGCCATGGGCAGGGACACCCCACACTAGATCAGGCTGGCCAGAGCCTCGTCCAGCCTGGTCTTAAACACCTCCAGGGACAGGGCCTCAACCACCTCCCTGGACAACCCATTCCAGGGTTTCACCACTCTCATGGGGAAGAACCTCCTCCTCACATCCAGCCTGAATCTCCCCACCTCCAGCTTCATTCCATTCCCCCTAGTCCTATCACTACCTGAGATCCTGAGAAGTCCTTCCCCAGCCTTCCTGTAGGCCCCCTTCAGATACTGGAAGGCCACAGTTAGGTCACCTCGGAGCCTTCTCTTCTGCAGACTGAACAGCCCCAACTCCTTCAGTCTGTCCTCATAGGAGAGGTGCTCCAGCCCTCTGATCATCCTTGTGGCCCTTCTCTGGACACTTTGTTCCAGCACCTCCACATTCCTCTTGTAATAGGGGCTCCAGAACTGGACACAGTACTCCAGGTGGGGTCTCCCCAGAGCTGAGTAGAGGGGGAGGATCACCTCCCTCGACCTGCTAGCCACACTTCTCCTGATGCAGCCCAGGATCTGATTGGCTTTGCGGGCTGCAAGTGCACACTGAGAGCTCCTGTTGAGCTTCTTGTCCACCAGCACCCCCAAGTCTCTCTCCTCAGGGCTGCTTTCCAGCCAGTCACTGCCCAGCCTGTATTTGTGCCTGGGATTGCCTCGACCCAGATGCAGGACCCTGCACTTGGTCTTGTTGAACCTCATGAGGTTGGCTTGTGCCCAGCTCTCCAGCCTGTCAAGGTCCCTCTGGATGGCCTCCCTTCCCTCCAGCGTGTCTGCTGCACCACACAGCTTGGTGTCATCAGCAAACTTGCTGAGGTGCACTCAATGCCACTGTCCATGTCACCCACAAAGCTGTTGAACAAGACAGGTCCCAGGACTGATCCCTGAGGGACTCCGCTTGTCCCTGGCCTCCACTGGGACATGGACCCATTGACAGCCACTCTTTGGGTGTGGCCATCAAGCCAGTTCCTTATCCATCTAGTGGTCCACTCATCAAACCCATGTGTCACCAGTTTGGAGACCAGGATGTGGTGCGGGACAGTGTCGAAGGCTTTGCTCAGGTCCAGGTAAATGACATCAGTTGCTCGTCCCTCATCTATTAATGTTGTGACCTGTTCATAGAAGGCCACCAGGTTGGTCAGGCAGGATTTGCCCTTGGCACAGCCATGCTGACTGTACCAAATCACCTCTTCACTATTCTTCTGAGCCAGTAGTGCCTCCAGGAGGATCTGCTCCATGATCTTTTCATTGAAGTGCATTTTTTGGGAGTATTTTAATGCCTTCTCAAGACCTTCATGGTTATTAGGAGGAGAGTAGCTTGTAGCACTACCATACGATAACTAACCAGTAAAAATGGCAAATTAAAGGAGAGAAACAAAAGACTCCTTGTGAGGTTGCCCATGGTACAGGGTTAGTGATTCAGCTCCATAAAATAACTCTTTTGCATAAAAATTTAACTTTTTTGGTAGGGTGTTTGTATTCCAGTTTCTTTCAGTCATTTGTCAGAAAGCTCTCTGAGACAGGTTCAGACCATGAATGTGTTTATAGATGGATGGATTTATAGAACAGGTGTGATTGTTCATGCAGGCATAGACTCATAGAATGATTTGGGTTGGAAGGGACCTTAAAGATCACCTAGGTCCAATGTCCCTTCCATGGGCAGGGACACCTTCCCACTAGACCGATTGCTGAAGGCTTCATCCATCCTGGCCTTGAACATCTCCAGGGAGGGGGCATCCATGACCTCTCCTGGGCAACCACTTCCAGTGTCTCACCACCTTCACTGTAAAGAATTTCTTCCTAATCTCCAGTTTAAATCTGCTCTCCTCAATCTTCAATCCATTCCCTCTCATCCTATCACTACAAGCATTTGTAAAAAGTCCCTTCATGTCTTTCTTGTAGGCCTTCTTCAGGTACAGGACGACCCACATAAGGTCTTATGGAGCCTTCTTTTCTCCAGGATGAACAGCCCCAAATCTCCTATCCTGTCTCCATAGGAGAGGTGGTTCAGCCTTCTGGTATTCTTCATGGCCTTCCTCTGGCCGTGCTCCAGCAGTTTGTTGTCTTTCTTATGCTGGGGGCACCAGAACTAGACGCCGTGCTTTAGATGTTGTCTCATGAGAGCGGAGTAAGGGACTGCTGCGATTTAATGCCTGCTTAAAGCTCTTCCTCATCCATCTTGAGGGCTGTGCTGTTATCTAATGTGGAAAAATGTCTTTTAGACTCTTGGTGAAAGCACCTGGTGTGGTGCAAAGTGGTGCGAGACTGTTAAATGCAGCTTTACAACATGGTGTCATATTTAAACAAGCCAAATTACCCTCCACAGAATTTTACTGCAGAACAATTCGATTTCTGCAGTATAAAAATATGTATCACTGCAGCCTGCCTTTTGCTTCCAATTCTCAAGAAACTGAAATGGCATCAAATGTCAGAAAGAGGCAGGCTTCTTGTTTCTGCTTTCAGTCACTTTCTCCAGTGAGTTGGATGAGTGCTCTGTAACTGAACTCTTTTGGCTTCTTTGGCTACTGAACTCAAGCCAGATCTATGAATTAATTCAGCTTTTGCCTCTTTTAAAATGGATCAAATCCCACTGAAAGTCCCTTAGCACAGAATTATTTCGTAAATAGCTGATTTAGAGGCAATATAAATACCATTATTTGGATGATTACATCTCTTCTTGGGAAAGGAAAAGAAAATATTTGAAAGTGAATCACTAGCTGCCCTTTATAGTTCTCTGGGTAGAGACCATTGTGAACTATCAATGACACTTGGAAAGACAAGCAGGGCTGGATGTAAACCGTAGCAATAAAATAGAAAAGCTCTTTGAGCAGAGCTGTCATTCACCAGTTAAAACCAACCAGGAAAAGATAAAAATGCCTGCCAGTAATAATGCTGGAGCTAATCATTAATGTGGCAGTCTTTGATTAACCTAACCCATGCAGTAAGACCATTAATGAAAATCACATATAGACTTAAATTATAATGGAATAAAGTGGACTGGAATGAAATAAATGTTCAAATTGCTTCCAAGGACTGGCGCCTTCACAATTAAAGCTATTTGGAACAGACATTAAACCAAAGGGTATGGGGCTTATAGCTCCTCCATTAACTTGTGACCATATGGAGATACAAACAGATGAATGAAGTAGCTCTACCTAAATCACTTTGATACTTTATGTAATTTAGAGGAAATGTGCTAGTAGTGCCATAACTTGTTCATTCTGCTCTGAAGTACTGTATCACCTCTCATCTGATATATATATATTTAATGAAAACAAGTTCAGCATAACTTGACTTATCAGTCAGGATGTAAATGTGTACTGACGTGTTCTGTAGTCATCAGTGGAGCCTTGCTGAGCTACAGTGATGAATGTTAGCCAACATTGTTTTGACTGCTGTTGTCTCATAGTGAGTGTTAGATTGTTATCTGAATAGTCAGTGGTTTCAGAAATATGTGTATTTTTATTTAGGAAGGATGCTTGCCTTCAGGAGAGCGCTGGAAGGTATTTAAAAGCCCATTACCCATAGCTATAAGGGCTTAATTTAAAACCCACAAGAATCATAGTCTGGGTTGGAAAAGACCTTGAAAGGTCATCTGATCCAACCTCTTTCTAGTGAGCACAGACATCTTCAACTAGATCAGGTGGCTCAGAGGTCTGTCGAACCTGACCTGGAATGATTCCAGGGCTGGGGCTTCTGCCACCTCTCTGGGCAGCCTAAGCCTGTGTTTCACCACCCTCAGTGTAAAGAATTTCTTCCTTCTATCCAGTCTAAACTTCCCTCTTTTCATTTTAAACCATCACTGTGGTGCTGTCACAACAGACCCTGCTAAAAAGTCTGTCTGCACCTTTCTTCTAGGTCCCTTTAAGTACTGAAAGAACACAAGAAGGTCTCGCTGGAGCCTTCTCTCCTCCAGGTTGAACAACCCCAACTGTCCCAGCCTGTCCTCACAGCAGAGGGATTCCAGCCTTTGGATCATTTTTGTGGCCCTGATAAAAATGCAAATACAGATTTTTAAAGTATTTTTTAATATTCCAGTTAACCAGTAATACTAATATTAATATTATATTTAATATTCCAGTTAACCAGGGTCTGTGTTGATAGGTTGGAGTCGATGATCCTCGAGGTCTCTTCCAACCTTAGTTATATTGTGATACTGTGATACTGTAAATGGAACAAATGCTGTTACACTACTGAGAGTGTTAGCTGCAGGGCACTGTATAACCATTGGTAAGCTCATTGGCACAGTGTTTTCAAAATCTTGTTGAAAGAGATGTTTCATACTAATTTAAATTTCTGTCTGGACCAATGAGAATGATGTGATAGACCCAGATCAGAAAGGATACACTGCCCACAGTCCCCTAACAGGTGCTTCAGTCTTGCAGTCCTAGAGTTTCAGCCAGGGAAGATGTTAGACCTATAATCTTTTTCATTGTGTACCTTCTGCTGTTAGGCTGGATGTGGTTTGCCTAACCTTCAGACAGTCTTCCTGTGCTGGCACTACTCAGGGTAAGAAGTTAGAATAGAATAAACCTTTATTTTAGAATTTTAGAATAAACCAAACCAGGTTGGAAGAGACCTTCAAGATCATCACGTCCAACCCATCAACCAATCCAACCCACCCAAACAGCTAACCCATGGCACCAAGCACCCCATCAAGTCTCCTCCTGAACACCTCCAATGACGGCGACTCCACCACCTCCTTGGGCAGCCCATTCCAATGAGCAATCACTCTTTCTGTATAGAACTTCTTCCTAATATCCAACCTGAACCTCCCCTGGCACAGCCTGAGACTGTGTCCTCTTGTTCTGGTACTGGCTGCCTGGGAGAAGAGACCATCATCTGCCTGTCTACAATCAAGTTGTCTCAAGCTGTCTACAAACAAGTTGTCTCAACCCTCTCCTCAGTCGTTATGTTTTCCCTGATACTGCAGATTGTTCTCTTCATTTTAGTTGCTTTGTGCAGGACAGATTTGGAAGGTCAGGGGCTAGGATGCCAGGTCTGCCTTGGGAGACTGTTTCACACCTTTGGTCAGCTTCATGTCATGGAATCATAGAATCATTTTGGTAGGAAGACCACATCCAACCACTGATCCAACACTACCAAATCACTGTGAAACCATGTCTCTCAGCACCACATCTACACACCTTTAAAATCTCTCCAGGGATGGCTATTCCACCCCTTTCCTGTTTCAGGGCTTGACAACCATTTTGTGAAGACATCTTCCCTAGTACCCAACCTGAAGATAATTGCCCCCAGTTTTCTCCATTCTGCTTTCTAATTATTCTTATTTATACCTCACAGAATAAATTATTCTCATCATTATTTTTTTCAGATCTTATCAATTTCTACAACCTAATTGCATCTCCTTCTTGTTCTTATTTAGTCATACCACATGATTTTTTTTTACTTGATTTTATTTTTCTATGTTAAACAACTCTTTCCTTCCATCACCTTTTAAAAATCCCTCCAATTCTGCACAAATTTCTGCTGTTTTCCCAGTTAAGAGCCATTTAAGTCTGAAAATAATTAAAGAGTCAGAGAGAGGGTGAGAAAGATGGGCAAAGAGTAAATGTTTAGATCCCACAAAGCCTCTATGCAGAGCAAACTGAATTGATTTTCTGTTACCTTATTTTGTTACAAATTATATCCAATTAGCTCATTTGTTAACTCCTCTGGAATTGTTCTGTAGATTTTGAAACTTTTCTTGTTTTCATTTAATCCCCTTGTTTCAGGTAAGATTATTTTCCCCTCATAATATTACACACACATGTATACAATACTTGTTTCTACGCTCAACTTTTTCTTTGCTTCTTCCACTCTCAGCTCTGCCAAATTTAAATAGACCCCCACATCTCTTATATACTTTAAGGAAACAGAGACCGGAGAGTTCTAACTGTAAGCCAATGGTAACCACTTAAAACACACAGGCGAAGACAGAAAGACTTCTGGTTCTGTTTAAAATGAGGTGGGGATGAGCTGGATCTCCAACCGGAACAGAGTCTCAAATTGAAGGGTCACCAAAGTGAACACCTTTTTACTGGCCAACTTAAACACAAAGGAGGGTTTCATAAGATGTAAGTAACACAAACAATTTCTAGTAGGAAATAAAAAAAAGGAAATGTGAGGCATTTTTCCATTGATTTGAATTGGAACAAGATGAACTCCTCAAATTATTGTGCCTCATTTCAGGACTTTCTTTGCAGTTTCCTCTTTTGTGAGCTGGGAACTACTCAGGTGGTGGAACCTGCCCGACCGGAAGGTTCATATAGTCTTTACCTCCTTGGCCCCATCTTGTACTGTCCTAGGTGAAACCTTTCACATTTTGCACAGAAAGAACAGGTTCTGTTCCCTCTTGAGAAGAGAGGTGATATTTCCATACAGGGCAAAAATAAATGTTCTCTGTAATGTCATTTTAAGCTTGACTTATCCCTACAGAAATGAGAGGGTTCATTTTACATGTGTATTGGCTTTGAGAAGCTATGTCATTTGGATCCCATTCATTCTGAATGTATTTTTTAACTGATTGTAGAGTTTTGGGTTTGGGATTTAGGGTGAACTGTGCCTCAATTGGATGACATAACTTTAATAAAGGGAAATACAGCCAAGCTACATGAGTGCATCATTAACACATCCATTATGTTCCTGCAACTTGGAAAATATTACCCAGGAGACCTCACAGGTTAGGAATGTAACAAACTCATTTAAAGGTTCCTTGACTGTGTAACTCTGCTTGTTTAACTGTAGTATTGAGTTCTGGACTGTGTGAAATAAGTTTTTTAGGTTTACAAGTCTAAACTCAACACTAAGTATGAGTGAAAAGTTATCTTTCTTTAAAACTTCTTTTTTAGTCATCAATAAACCTGGCAGAGCACTAGTGTCACCAGCCAGAACTAGGGCAGCAATTGTCCCCCTGTACTCAACAGTGGTGAGGCCATAACTCTAATACTGTGTTCACTTTTGGGCTCCCTACTACAAGAAGGACACTGAAGTCTTGAAGCATGTCCAAAGAAGGGAAATGAAGCTGATGAAGAGCCTAGAGCACAAGTCATGTGAAGAGTGGCTGAAGGAACTGAGGTTGTTTAGTCTGGAGAAAAGGAGGCTGACAGGAGACCTCATCACCCTCCACAAATCCTTGAAAGGATATTGGAGTGAGGTGGGGGTTGGTCTCTTCTCCCAAGTCACAAGCAATAGGACAAGAGGAAATGGCCTCGAGTGCCAGGAGAAATTTAGGTTGGATATTAGGAAAAGTTTCTTCACTGAAAGGTTTGGGAGGCACTAGGACAGGCTGCCCAGTGAAGGTGTGGTTGCCCCATCCCTGGAAGTGTACAAAGCCTGGTTGGATGGGGCTTTGATCACCCTGGTCTACTGAAAGGTATCCCTGCCTCTGACTGAGTGGTTGAAACTTCCTGCTCAAACTGTTCTATGATTTGATGCTTCTATAAACTATAATCTTCATGTTCTCTTTCAAGCTCAATTTTCTATGATTCTTAAATTTTATTATCTAACTGGATGTTTTTATTGCATAGAACAATCTTTTACACTGCTTTGCAGTTGTCATATATTCAGCTTATTTTATAAAATACCTCTGTAGTCCCATCAAAAATTTCCTTCCAGATGACTTGAGATAATTCTGTGTGGTAATAACTATGTCTCATCTTTAAAAATCTTTCAACTTGAATGGCTATAAAATAAATTATTGCCTCATCTTCCTTGCTGAGAATATTAATCTCTTCCCAGAAGATGTGGTGTAAGTTAAACATTCATGTCTAAGCAGTTTCCCTGTTAAATGTTAGATTGATTTGAATTCTCTTACTGTGCAAAATTATTATGGAATAATTTTATATAGCCCAGGACTTCAGTATTTCACCAGCCTGAAAGGAGACCTCAACCATTGTAGCAATTTGTAACATAAAAGCTCTTAGGGAGATGTTCTTGTTAAGTCTTAGAAAACCCATTTAGAGTCTTTATGAAGTAGATAGTTTTTAAAAAGGATGACTTGTGAGTAAATTATGGGGTATAAAATGAAAGATTTTCCCTTGAAAAGGTTGTGGAAGAGACCACTTAGGACATGGTCAAGGGAGGTGATCCTCCCCCTCTACTCTGCTCTTTTGAGACCCCTCCTGGAGTACTGTGTCCAGTTCTGGAGCCCCTATTACAAGAGGGATGTGGAGGTGCTGGAACGTGTCCAGAGAAGGGCCACAAGGATGATCAGAGGGCTGGAGCACCTCTCCTATGAGGACAGACTGAAGGAGTTGGGGCTGTTCAGTCTGCAGAAGAGAAGGCTCCCAGGTGACCTAATTGTGGCCTTCCAGTATCTGAAGGGGGCCTACAGGAAGGCTGGGGAAGGACTTCTCAGGATGTCAGGTAGTGATAGGACTAGGGGGAATGGAATGAAGCTGGAGGTGGGGAGATTCAGGCTGGATGTGAGGAGAAGATTCTTCCCCATGAGAGTGGTGAAACCCTGGAATGGGTTGTCCAGGGAGGTGGTCGAGGCCCCGTCCCTGGGGGTGTTTAAGCCCAGGCTGGATGAGGCTGTGGCCAGCCTGACCTAGTGTGGGGTGTCCCTGCCCATGGCAGGGGGGTTGGAACTAGATGATCCTTGTGGTCCCTTCCAACCCTGAATGATACTATGATACTACGATACTATGGTGAATGTCTTAGAATCTTAGTTAATGCTACATCTCAACATCACTGCACTGTAATGTAGTCTGATTAATAGACAGTGCCTTGGCATTACTTTGCATCTCTTTCTAAAGTAGAAAGCAAATATCTTACATTTTCTCCTTGACTCCCTGAAGTATCTTTGCCCTTTGGCATCTTGATTTGTTGTTTGGTTTTGGTGTGTTGTTTTGGTTTCTTTTTCTTTTTCTTTTTTGATGGAATGTGCTTGGTCACATATTTATGTATTTTCTTCCTCGTTTGTCATTTCGTAGTTTAATGATCTGTGACTTAAGACTTCTATAAGATGTTCTGTGTGAAGCACAAAAATCAGTTACACATGTTTTACATATATAGAATAATAGACTGCTTTGAGTTGGAAGGGACCTTTGAAGATCATCTAGCACAACTGCCCCGCAGTGACCAGGAACATCTTCAACTAGCTCAGGTTGCTCAGAGCCCCAGATAGGCTGATACTGAATGCCTCCAGGGCTTCCACCACTGCTCTAGGCAACTTGCTCCAGTATTCTATCATTCTTAGTGTAAAAAATTTCTTCCTTCTATCTAGTCAAAATCTCCCCTCTGTTAGTTTGAAACCAAATCCTGTGGCCCTAAGTTTTCTATAGGTCCCTTTAAGTACTGAAAGGCCACAATAAGTTCTCCCCAGAGCCTTCTCTTCTCCAGGCTGAAAAAGCCCAACTCTCTCAGCCTGTCCTCATGGTAGAGGGGTTCCTGCCCTTGGATCCTGTGATTATTTTTCTGGCCTCCTCTGGATCTGCTCCAACATGTCCTTGTCTCTCCTGTGCTGAGGATGGAGCAGGGGGGCAGAATCCTCTCCCTCCACCTGCTGCCCATGCTGTTTTGGATGCAGCACAGGACATGGTTGCAGTCTGAACTGCAAGTGCACATTGCTGGCTCATGTCCAGCTTTTCATACACCAGTATCCCCAAGTCCTTATACCTTGTTCGGAGGCACAATTGAAAAAACACACCGAAAAACAGAGTAGATTGGTAAGATGAAAAAAAAACCCAACAGAATATGAACAAAATCTTTTAAAGCAGTGAGAATATCTGTATTATCTTCCATAAGAAAGATCTTAACAGATATCGGTCAGAGATTTCCTAGTGCGTTTTTCTTTGTTTTCTCAGTTAGGATTAATTGTTCTTGTCATTTGATATGAAATAACACTGATATGTGAATCATGGAATCACAGAATAGTAGAGGTTGGAAGGGATGTCTGGACTCCAACCTCCCTACTAAGGCAGGGTCACTTAGAGGAGGTGAATGATAATATTCTTCTTCTTTCTTTTTCTATTTTCCCTCCAAGCGATGAACAATAATTCAAGGATTTATAATACAGATTAGATGGCATTTTTGGGTGTGAAGATTGATCACCTTCCTGGGTCCATGCTTGCTATTCTGTTCAGTCTGCATCAAAGGCTGCAGCACTCATTGATGGGTCTTCTCCAAACAGGGAGTTTAATTTTCTGTTGTAAATTATCGTTCACAAATTATTTCTAACTGGATGCAAACGCCAGGGCCAGGTTTGGTGCAGTAGCAGCCTACTCATATCTGTGGAGCAATAAAATACTTCCAGTTTAGGATCCAGGCCTAGTCTAGTGCTTTGGGAAGGACTCTGAAGGCTGACTTCAATCTTTCCCTTTTGGACAAAGGAGACTGTAGGAAACACGGTGTGCTCCATTAAACCATATATTATTCATATATGTATTATATATACATATAAAAGCTACAATTTGGAGAATATTTTACTTTTAGAGTTCCACAGATGTTATTTAGACAAATATGCACCTTAATGATCTCAGAGAGGTTTCAATAGGGATTAGCCAACTGCTTGGAGTCACACTCTCCTTTGCTGCTATTAAACCACAACACCTGCTGTGAGGATTGTTCCTTGTGGGTCCTTTTAGAGCACCTTGGAGAAAACAGTGGGACATGTGAGTTTGCCAACTTGTAGTGCTAAAGGTATTTGTTTTTACTGAGACTGGAATCCATCTATAAAATTGGAGACCTTGATTTGTTAGACCCAGCAGCCAAAGATGATCAGAATTGTTTGTTCTTGCTCAGTATTTCTTTATGTAAAGCTTCTAATGAACAGGGCAGCCAGCTATCAGAAAGCATATGATTTATTGAGTATGGTTAATAAACTATATATAAATTATATATAAACCAACATAAAAGAGCTCTTTCTGGACTTCATGGCATAGTGGAGCACATTGTTCTACCACACAGTTCAGATCTGAAGAAATACTTCTTAACTCTGTGCACTCATAAATGTGAAATCAATCTCCCTACTGTCTTGGGAGAGCAGTGGAGCAGAAGAAGCCAATGTCTCCACCAAGAATCTTAATGTACGGCCAAATGCACGCTAGGTTTGCTGTTTGAGTATTTTCACCAGCAGTGGCAGTGTCTCCTAAACAAAGTTGAATCAATCCTGCCAGGCAGTCTGGAGACAAATACTGAGTGTTACTCATTCAGTACCTGTTCCAGCAGTTACTTCCCAAAGTGCCACATTAACTACTCAGCAAATAAAGACCGAGTTGAATCCAGTCTGTAGGAGCTGTGTTATGGTTTTAACTGTTTCCAGAAGAATAATAAAAATTGTTTGTTTCATAATGGATGTTGTTATTACAGCTTCTCCTCTAGACACTGCTTATTCTGTGTTATTCTCTTGTCCTGCTTTGAGCTAGAACGGAACCAGTTCTGTTCAGTGCTTTGAATTTTCAGCTCGGCCTGTGCTCAGCAAGGGCACTTTGTGAAGTTCAGGGTGAGTTTGCACAGCCAGTGGCTGCTTTTAGGAGAGAGAACACTGATGGGGAGAGTTACTGCCAAGGGCTGGGCTTAGACTCTCTGTCTTAGACTTGCTGTTGAGCAGACCAAGGTCAGTGGCACATCTTTTGTACTACATTGGGGTGCAGAAAGCAAGAGGTGGCACCTGCAGGGAGGAGAAGGCAGGATTGGTGCCATGGTTTAGTCATGAGGTCTGTGGTGACAGGTTGGACTTGATGATCTTTGAGGTCTCTTCCAACCTTGGTGATTCAGTGTGTGTGGGTGTGTGACAGGTGATCCTAAACAGACCAAGAAGGGATTCCATTCAATGGATGTCATATTAAGGATAAAGCTGAGGGATCACCATGGTCAAGCATCTTCTTCTATGGCTGGTGTCCAAGGAGGACTCTGTCCATTCTCCTTTTGATCCCAATCTGCGTGTTCCTGAACCCAGTTCCAGAATCCAGCTCCTCATTCCCATTCTCATCTGCCACTGAGTCCAGTATGGGACTTTCCCAGTGTGTGGCCCCCAGCATCAGTGGTGACAGTGACATAATTGCCATCAGGACTTTGGTTTGATATTTGTATCTATTTTATCTTTATTATGTCCATTAAAGCTGTTTTAATTTTCTTTCCCTTTTTCCCTTTCTCTTCCCTTTGGGAAGGCAGAAGGGTTCATAGAGAGCCTCTGTCACTCATCACAGTCATTGCTATGTCACACTAGGCCATGCCTGGCCAAGCCCTACCCTTGACACCCTTTTTCTGTTTTGAGGTCTCATGACTTAAGCATCTTTGTGTCATCTTTGTGTCTTTTCTAAACCAATTCTTATATATCACATGTTACAGAGGGCCCTCAGCTGTATCACAGCTACCTAACAACTGGCTTTAGCATGTGTTTCTTGGCTAAAGATAGGAAGTTAAATATCTTTTGTAGCATGGAATCAGGTGAAAAGAGCAGTAGTTTTCCTAAACTCTCCAGAATAACAGGTAAGTGTTAAGGCTAAACAGAGAGAACTTCCTTAACTGTAACCCTGCCTAGTTTTCTGCTGATAGTATATTTTTGTTATATTTAAATATTAATGTCCTTTGGCAAGTGCATTAGGGCTCAAGTGATAAATCTAAAACATATAGTTGCTTATCTCAAACATTAAAGTTGGGTTGATGGTCTCCTGAGTATTGAGGATTGACCATGTATACATTATTCATCCAAGATGGTTACATGTCATTAAGCCCAGACTCATTTTCATTTGACTTCCTCATGTGCTGTGGGCAGTGAGACTAGGGATATATTGACATTTGCAAAGTGTACTGCAGATCAATATGATACACTTTAAGGTAATTGTCCATACAGAAGGTAGTCACAAACTTGTGGGAAAAAGCTGCCTTTTGTGAAGGAAGAGGTTAGTTTCAACATCATGCCTACATATGTCCTCTGAATTCTTCTCTCTTCTGGAGCAAAACAATCTACTCTCACCTCAAGGCTTTTTAGTCTGAAATAATGTTTCTTTATTCTCAGACAATTCCTTTTCTGTGCATAGTAGCCCCTTTTGGGCTTTCTGAAAATGCTTTGCCTACAGAAATCAGATAGTGCAATTCTTTGGTGCCACTCATCAGTGTGTTCGTGCATCAACCTGCACATCTATTACATGCTTCTGCTGGAGCAGAAGGAGATCATGGTGTGCTTTCTGTCAGCTTTCTGGTTCCAGTCCTTAGTGTGACATTTAGCAGTAAGTTTAGTAGGGTGCTTTCTGCAAACAAACACAGCTCCTGCATCTCTAACGTCATGCAACCCACACAAGGATGTAGAGTTCATCTTTGGGTGTGGCTGCATTACCCTGGAGGTTGCTGGGGTGCAGTAGGTGGTGATCCAAGGACATTGCCAGAGCCTTCACCACCCTTCAGTGGTGACTGACGGGCTACAATACTAATGAAGGAGACTACAATGCTGACAACTACAACTACTACAACTATGAAACCAGAATGACTCTTGCTGCACTGATGCTGAGTCTAGGTGCTTATAAATCCCTAAAGGGTGGGGATCAAAAAGATGGGGTCAGACTCTTTTCAGTGGTGCCTAGCAACAGGACAAGAATCTGTCAGATGTTGTAGGTTTTGCTGTGTCATTGACCTGCTGTAAAAGAAACTTGTCAGGCTTGGAGGTCTGGTGCAGAACAGTTCCTTAGCTTTTATATACCCCTATGCATTCATATGTATGTATATTTTTTTTATTTTTTTTCCTTTTTCCTTTACAATGTGACTGCACACTGAAAGTCTCAGACCATGTAAACATATTTTACCTGCAGCTAAACCAGACAAGAGTAGGGCAGTGATTGTCCCCCTGTACCCCTCTAATACTTGGTTCAGCTTTGGGTCTGTCATGACAAGAAGGACACTGAGGTGCTAAAGCAGGTCTGGAGAAGGAAGGAAAGTCTGGTGAAGGGTCTAGAGAACAGGTCTCGTGAGGAGCATCTGAGAGAACTGGGATTGTGTAATCTGGACAAAAGGCAACTGAGGGGAGACATTGCTTTCTATAACTCTCTTAAAGGGGCATTGGTCTCTTCTCCCCAGTAGCAAGTGATAGGACAAGAGGAAACAGCCTCAAGTTGTGCCAGGAGAGGTTGAGGTTGAACATTAGGAAAAAATTTCTTTCCTGAGAGTGTTGTCAAGCCCTGGAACAGGCTGCTCAGGCATGTGGTGGAGTCACCATCCCTGGAGGGATTTCAATAGATGTTTAGATGTGGTGCTGAGGGATGTGGTTTAGTGGTGGATTTGACAGTGCTGGTTGAACAGTTGGGCTTGATGATGTTACAAGTCTGTTTCAACCTCAGTGATTCCACGATTCTATGAAATCTAGATTTATTTATGTGTGTGCATCCTTGAAGTATAACTAAGAACTCTGACTTTATGTATCTTTGCATTTCAGGCATTTTTTTTTTAAGCTGATACAAGAAAAGTTGCCACCATAAATTACATGAACATTCTGGCAGGAAATTCCTCCCCCCTCAGAACTAGAGATCCCTTATGTGATTGCAATGAACATATGCAGCATATTGTGATGATAGCATTTTGTCTGTAAAAAAAAGGCTTAGATCTGCTCCCAGAGGAGTTAGGAGATGATTGACTTGCTAACAACATATAAGGTAGGAGGATTGGGTCGAAAGTCTCATGATACAAAATGTGTAAGATCTCCTCTGTGTTTCTGACAGGTTCTCAAAACATACTTTTTGGTAAGTAAAATAAAGAACACTTTTGTTTATAGGACTAGCAATGCCAAGACAACTCCCCAGCAAAATGTTCTGATTTTATTATTTGTGATTTGTATTGTAAGTTCTGCTGGAAGCCTCCATGAAAATCTGGAGCCATGAATACATATCAACACTCCCTGCTCCACAGGAGTAAAAATCTCTTGAGACAACACAGAAAGTGGATGTGGAGAATTGGAGGAGTGAGATATGAAGGTATCTTTTCACTGTAACCTTCCCTTGGTTAATATGGTGGAATAGAAGCCACAAGTCCAATCCTGCCACCTCAGAGTGGCCAAACCCCACCAAATGCTGCCACTGTTCCCCCCTTGGCCTCTTGACTCATTCAGTTCACATACCTGAACTCTACAGGCACTAAAAACCCTCAAGAGAAAGGTGTCTGTATTGATTATTTATGCAGAACATATTCCCCCCCCCCCCAGTTATAACTTGTGCTATGTTACTGGAGAACCACAGCTGAAAAATATATAGGAGTTGCATTTGCATAGAAGACTCCACAATATTTGACTACTCATATTTACAGCTAATAGAAAAAGAGATTTCCTGGTGTTCATGAGAAGGGGTTAGAATGGAACCCTGAAGACATGTCTATATAAAAGTCAGTCACTTTGTCGTCTTCACAGAATCATAGAATCAATCATACAATGGTTTGGGTTGGAAGGGACCTTTACAAGTCATCTAGTCCAACTCCCCTGCAATCAGCCAGGGCACCTTCAACTAGATCAAGTTCCTCAGAGCCCCATTCAACCTAACCTGAAATGTTTTCAGGGCTGGGGCTTCTATCACCTCTCTGGACAGCCTGTGCTGGTGTTTCACCACACCTCAGTCTAAATCTCCCTCTTTTACTTTAAAACCATCACTCCTTTTCCTGTCACAACAAGACCTGCTAAAAAGATTGTCCCCATCTTGCTAATCAGCCCCAAATGATGGAGAAGTTTGCTTTAACAATTGTGACAAGATTAGGTGAGACATGTTGATGAGACACTCATGAATACTGTTACATATGTAGGGGACAGAATTAGATGACTGAACAAGTCACGAGCATCTCAGATGTCCAGGTTGCTCTGCTGGTATGATATTGGGCTTATGCACTAAGCCATGGACTGTATTGCAAGGTAAAAAGTTTGTTGGACTTGAGGCCATAAAGTATGAATTCTTCCAAGCATCTATAGTCCATTATGTCATAATGTGCATGGGACTCTTATCATGTGAATAATATTCTAGTTAACTATAATATAAATAATTTTTTACAAGTCCCTGGACCACAATTTATGTGACATATTGTAAAGGCTCCAAAAGAGCCTCTTTCTGAATGGTTCCAGTCAATTGGGCTCTTAACTGGTTTGGTAAGGAGTTGAGAATCTGAGAATGAAACTGGTCCCAATTAAGCTGTAAAAAGTGTTTTATAAATGAGAAACACACCAGTGATTTGGAGCCAACTTAGAAACAGAGCACTACTGTTTTGTGTGCAGGACTGAGCTGGGAGGGTAAAGGGCAATTTCAAGAATAGCAGCTTTATATTTCATCTGATTCTGTGCCCAAATGAGCCATCATGTTATTGAAAATCCAATGTTTGAGTGGGTTAAGGACATGACAACCAACTTTATATCCAGATGGCCAAATAGACCTGTGGCTTCTTTCTGAGACCCTACATACAAACTGTGCCTCTCTCAGGGCCACCCTCTTATTTCCAGAGATCAAAGGGTTGTGAACAATGATGCAGTCTAGTTGGAGACCTGTAGCTAGTGTTTCCCAGGGGTTAGGACTGGGTCCAGTCTCATTCGACATATTCATCAATGACTTGGATGAAGGGACAGAGTGGACCCTCAGCCAGTTTGCTGATGATACAGAACTGGAAGATGCTGCTGACACCCAGTGACTGTGATGTCATTTATTGAGACCTGGACAGGCTGGAGAGTTTGGCAGGGAGAAACCTAATGAAGTTCAACAAGGACAAGTGTGGAGTCCTGCACCTGGTGGGGAATAACCCCCTGCACCAGCGAGGGGTGAGGAGCTGACCTGCTGGAAAGCAGCTGCACAAACAAGAACCTGGGAGACCTGGTGGACAAGTTCACCGTGAGCCAGCAATGTGTCCTCAGGGCCAAGAAGGATGATGGTGCCTGGGGTGCATGAAGAATGTGGCCAGCAGGTTGAGAGAGGTTCTTCTCCCCCTCTACGCTGCCCTTCTGAGGCCACATTTGGAGTACTGTGCCCAGTTCTGGCCTCCCCACTTCAAGAAAGACAAGGAACTACTGGAGAGAGTGCAGCAGAGTGCACAAAGATGGTGAGGGGACTGGAGCATCTCTGTGAGGAGGAAAGACTAAGAGACCTGGGGCTGTTAAGCCTAGAGAAGAGACAGCTAGGAGGGGATCTTACTAATGCTGATCAACATGTAAACAGCTGGGGTCAAGAGGATGGGGCCAGAGCCTTTACAGTGGTGTTCAGTGGCAGGGCAAGAGGCACAAACTGGAACCCAGGAGGTTCCATTTGATCAAGAGGAAAAACTTTGCTGTGAGGGTGCCAGAGCCCTCGAGCAGGCTGCCCAGAGTGGTTGTGTATCCTCCTTCTCTGAAGAGATTCCAAACCCACCTGGACATTGCAATCCTGGGGAAACTGCTGTGGGTAACCCTGCTCCAGCATGGGGGCTGGACTGGATGATCTCCAGAGGTCCATTCCAACCTCTACCACACTGTCATGCTGTGCCTTGCAGCAAACACTTTGAAATGCATTAACTGGACTAATTTTTTTGACTGCAAACATTTGACATCTTCTGTTTGTATTTCCTGAGTGTTTCAGGAGCATGAATCATTGGCTTTGTTAGTCTCAGCCGTCCTCTATAGCTCTTGTGCAGGTGAACTCTCACAGGCAGTAGGGCTCTGCACAATGGCCTCTGTCGCAGGTCTTGGGATGTTCTTAAAAAAAAAAAAAAAACAACAAAAAAACCCCAAAAAAACCCACCAAAAAAAACCCAACCAACCAGATTGGAAGAGACCTTCAAGATCATCGCGTCCAACCCATCAACCAATCCAACCCACCCAAACAGCTAACCCATGGCACCAAGCACCCCATCAAGTCTCCTCCTGAACACCTTCAATGACAGCGACTCCACCACCTCCCTGGGCAGCCCATTCCAATGGGCAATCACTGTTTCTGTATAGAACTTCTTCCTAACATCCAACCTGAACCTCCCCTGATGCAGCCTGAGACTGTGTCCTCTTGTTCTGGTACTGGGTGCCTGGGAGAAGAGACCAACCTCTGCCTGTCTACAACCCCCCTTCAGGTAGCTGTAGAGAGCAATAAGGTCACCCCTGAGTCTCCTCTTCTCCAGGCTAAGCAACGCCAGCTCCCTCAGTCTCTCCTCATAGGGCTTGTGTTCCAAACCCCTCACCAACTTCGTTGCCCTTCTCTGGACTCGTTCCAGCAAGTCATCCTCCTTCTTAAACTGAGGGGCCCAGAACTGGACACAGTACTCGAGGTGTGGCCTAACCAGTGCAGTGTACAGGGGCAGAATGACCTCCCTGCTCCTGCTGGCCACACTGTTCCTGATGCAGGCCAGGATGTCATTGGCCCTCTTGGCTGCCTGGGCACACTCCAGGCTCATGTTCAGCCTACCATCAACCAGCACCCCCAGGTCCCTCTCTGCCTGGCTGCTCTCCAGCCACTCTGACCCCAGCCTGTAGCACTGCATGGGGTTGTTGTGGCCAATGTGCAGAACCCGGCACTTGGATGTGCTCAATCTCATGCCATTGGACTCTGCCCATCTGTCCAGCCTGTTGAGGTCTCTCTGCAGAGCCTCTCTACCCTCCAGCAGATCAACTCTTGCCCCCAGCTTGGTGTCGTCAGCAAATTTACTGATGATGGACTCAATGCCCTCATCCAGATCATCAACAAAGATGTTAAAGAGCACAGGGCCCAGCACTGATCCTTGGGGCACACCACTAGGTCACAGAGGAAACAGGTACCCACTGGAACTAAAGGATATATGAGGATGCTTCATTTGTTTTGCTGCTGCTTTTGAACAGTTTTATGACTCAGGGAGCCACATTGAGAAGTATGGTTAACAAGATGGTCAATTAAGTGTGGCTACATCAAAGCTGTGGTAGATAGTGTGATTGTTAACGTAGTTTTCCTGCCCTCTGAAACCTGGAAAATGCTGACCTCCTAAAGTTAGGACTAATTTTCACCATCACAGGGGTGTGTTCCTGGGTCTGTTCTTTAATGCTTGATGTGGTTTGATATCAGCGGTGACCAAGCACTTCCCAAATCACTAGAGTTTAAGATGAAACAGTGATTACTAGCTGCTTTCAACATCTGTTGCTCATTTATTAATGATTGAGAGCAAAGATCATCAACCCACACCACCAGAAAACACAGGTGACTATGGATGGGGACTTCTTAGCTGGAAAAAAAGAAACTTTTTCTCCTGGCAGAGTTATCTAGTGACATGACACATTTAATGGCTATCCTTCAGGACACTTAATAATCATAGGGGCTGCTTTTGATTGATAGATTATTACAGATTTACATGCACAACATTTTAATATCATTTTCTCCCTCTCCCCCCCCAATTGAGTTTGGGAATACTGCTAAGGAATGTAGAAAGCAAAAATCCCAAAGCCTGAATTTTCCACAGAGCTTTGAAAAACACAACAGGTTCCCAGATTTGGAATACTGGAAAACTAAACTTTCCCAAAGTTGAATCCTTTTCTGGTTTACAGTGTAGCAGGTACTCTGCTTTAGATCATGGAGACAACTGTTGTCATGCTACAGAGCGAGCTGCATTAGACGTAGCTCCTTGTAACTCTGCTGGTTCAGTGGCAATCTCTGGATTATTGACATCTTGTTGGCAAGACTAGAGCTAATGCAGTATGTTGCAAAAACCCAATACTTCTTTTTTTCTGACTCTACTGCATCAAAGGCAAGCTGAAAGAGGCACCTGTTCACCACAAAGGACATTTAAGGACTTGTAATGACCTTGACATCACTTTATCAAGTCTTCTGGTGGAATCAACCACTTTATAGAATCATAGAATCATATAGTGTTAGTGGTTGGAAGGGACATCTACACATCATGTTGTCCAACACCCTTGCCAGAGCAGGACCACCTAGGGCAGGCCACACAGGAGCACATCCAGGGGGCTTTTGAAAGTCTCCAGAGAAGGAGACTCCACAACCTCTCTGTGCAGCCTGTTCCAGCGCTCCATCACCCTCATAGTAAAGAAGTTTTTCCTCATGCTGAGGTGGACCCTCTTGTGTTCTATCTCATACCTGTTATTCCTTGTCCTCTCACTGGGCACCACCAAAGAGCCTGGCACCTTCCTCTTGACAGGCACCACTCAGCTATTTATAGACGTTGATATCATAGTATCATAGTATCATTCAGGGTTGGAAGGGACCACAAGGATCATCTAGTTCCAACCCCCCTGCCATGGGCAGGGACACCCCACACTAGATCAGGCTGGCCAGAGCCTCATCCAGCCTGGGCTTAAACACCTCCAGGGACGGGGCCTTGACCACCTCCCTGGACAATATGATCCACTCAGCCTCCTCTTCTCCAAACTAAAGAGCCCCACAACACTAAACATGTCTATGATTCATGACAGAAAGAAGCAGAGGGACTTTTCTGGGACATTACCTCTGTGGCTTTCCTGCTTCATCTGTGGCATTTATTTGAGAGTTGAAGCTCTAATTATGACAACTGAATGACTGAAACTACCCAAACTGATAAAACACAACCCCAGCTGATACAACATAATTGTACCACTAAGCTTTCCATTATAAGTTAATTTGCAGTTTATATATGAATTGAAATGGCAGAGAATATACTACATTAATTGGAAACAACACAATTAACATAAAATCCTTAGGGTAAAGTAGATTAATGGAGCTATTTGAGAAAAAATATATTGTTTATTAAGCAACAAATAACACTGTTAGAACTTGTTATTGAAATACTCTTTTTCTATATCTTTGAGAGCAGATGTTGTTATTTTCACATCAAGTGTTTGGTATTTTGTTCCCTTTTTGGCCTTAAAATGAAAGCCCGCTTTAAATGAAAGTAGTTTGAAATGCAGAGATATTAGAAAGGCATCTATGAAAATTCATTTATGGAACCACTTCCTTAAAATTTGTTGTCTGTCCATCTAGCCAGTCAGTGTGTGAGAGCTGAAGATAAGGGTGAGGATCAGGCAAAGCTGTTTAATAACTGTTGAGCTCTTCAGTGAGCTGTGGTTTGCCCATGCCTGTGATAATGGAATTAGATTTTTCAGTCTGAGACTTTAGGGAGTAACAAAGATTATTGGCTAAGATTAAATCTTTCAAAAAGACATCTTTCCATCATTTTATGGACATACCTTGTCTCTTACCACACCTAACCAGCAGCTACTTCAAAGCTGCTTGAGCTCATCAACAGACTTTTCTCAGACCCCTGCTAGCTGGCTCTGAACAGCCCTCTGGGCAAGGAGCTGGGCAGGGCAATGTCTAGGGAAGCAGGATGGATGTCTGTGGGAGTGGGATGAATGCCTGAGGAAGTAGTATGATTCAGGGAGCAGGATGGATACCTAGGGAAGCAGGATGCCTGGGAGAGTGGGATGCTTAGGGCAGCAGGATGGATGCCAGGGAGAGTGGGGTGTCTGGAGGAGAGGTATATTTGGGGAAGGATGTCCTAGGAAAGAAGGATAGATGCCTGAGGGAGCAGGATGCCCGGGGGAGAGGGATGGATGCCCGAGGAAGCAGGATGCCTAGGGAAGTAGGATGGATTCCTGGGGGAGCAGGAATCATAGGGGAATGGAGTGGATGCCTGGGAGAACGGGATGACTGGGGGGAGCAGGCCGGCCAGCCTAAGCTCAGGCTGCCTGTAGGTCGCCTTCTGAGCACCACAAGAGGGTGCGAGTGCCCTGCGCGGCCACCTCACTGCCAGGAACGGGAGATTTAATGAACGCATTAGCAGAGAAAGATTTCCCTGTAACATCAAGGGGAGCAGTGTGACTGAAGGCAAGGAAATGAATCAGGTTAGAGGGTCAAAGCCTCAGCTTGTTCCCCCGTTGTTGGTGAGGTGAGGTCGGTCAGCACCAGCCATGGGCTGTTCCTGCCTATGTGAGTGGGTCTTCAAAGGAGAAGATTTATTTATCTGGTGGTTTGGTGTGGTGGTTTGTGTTTTTTTTAAGCTCAGCCCTTTATACAAAGGCAGTGGAAGTTTGGCAAGTCACTGGCAATAGGGAAAATGAGTTGAACGGAATCCTGAATCTCTGGGACTTTCTCATGCGGGAGGAAATACCTAGTGGGTGTGTAAACCTCTCTAGGAAGTGAATTTGGACCTGTAGCAGTAAAGGAGAGCTATCCTGGGCCAAACAGCAGCAGGTAGCACTGATGGGAAAATGTTTCCTGCTCGAGAGTTCAACACCTTCTCAGTTACTCCTCAGCTGTTTCTCTGTTGCTTGGTTGTTTCAGAGCAGTAGGTGGAAGTGGCATCCAAGCCGAGAGGCATTATTTAAACATACTGTGTGCTCTTCTGAGGCTGCTTTTCTGATGCTACAGGATATGGATGTAGAAATAAATTTTCTACACTGCTGTTTTTTCAAGTATGTGGCTTGCTGTGGCTGGGGTTTTTTTGGTAGTGTTTTTTTTGTTGGTTTTATATGTGTGGTCATTTTTTCTTTATTATTTGTGAAAACAAAAATTAAATTGGGGATAACTTTTCTATTTTACAAGCACATTGCTTTCTTAAGTCGCCTTTCAGTCCTAATAACGGATAAAATCAAGAGTATGGGCAGAGTCCAATGGGATGGCATTCAACAAGTCCAAGTGCCGAGTGCTGCACTTTGGCCACGGCAATCCCATGCAGAGCTACAGGCTGGGGTCGGAGTGGCTGGAGAGCTCCCAAACAGAGAGGGACCTGGGGGTGCTGATCGACAGCTGCCTGAATATGAGCCAGCAGTGTGCCCAGGTGGCCAAGAGGGCCAATGGCATCCTGGCCTGCATTAGGAATAGTGTGGCCAGCAGGAGCAGGGAAGTCATTGTGCCCCTGTACTCTGCTTTGGTTAGGCCACACCTTGAGTCCTGTGTCCAGTTCTGGGCCCCCCAGTTTAAGAAGGACATCGAAACACTTGAAGGTGTCCAGAGAAGGGCAACAAGGCTGGGGAGAGGCCTTGAGCACAAGCCCTATGAGGAGAGGCTGAGGGAGCTGGGATTGTTTAGCCTGGAGAAGAGGAGGCTCAGGGGTGACCTCATTGCCCTCTACAACTACCTGAAAGGTGGTTGTAGCTGGGAGGGGGTTGGTCTCTACCCCCAGGCAACCAGCACCAGAACAAGGGGACACAGTCTCAAGCTGCGCCAGGGGAGGTTTAGACTCGAGGTGAGGAGGAAGTTCTTCACCGAGAGAGTCGTTCGTCACTGGAATGTGCTGCCCAGGGAGGTGGTGGAGTCACCGTCCCTGGAGGCGTTCAAGAGGAGATTGGACGTGGCACTTGGTGCCATGGTCTAGTCATGAGGTCTGTGTTGATAGGTTGGACTCGATGATCCTCAAGGTCCTTTCCAACCTAAGTTATACTGTGATACTGTGAAGCTGAAAGACTCAGGCATAAGCAGAGATAAAGAGCTAGGGAACAGTATCTAAGCTAGGCAACAGCTCTCATGTGCCATGTTCTCAAATCCTCTTCTCCCCCAAAGCAGAATCAGTATTCCTTCCCAGCTTTTAACACAAGGTATTGATACAACAGATTAGAACACAGGAGGCTTCCAGTTCAACATAAGCAAAAGCTTCTTTACTTTGAGGTTGCCAGAGCTCTGGACTAGGCTGCCCAGAGAGGTCGTGGAATCTCCTTCTGTGGAGGGATTCCAAACTTGCCTGGGCATCACGGGCCCGGGCAACCTACTCTGGGAGACCCTATTCCAGCAGGGGGGTTGGACTAGATGGTCTCCTGAGTCACTTCCAACCCCTACCATTCAGGTTTCAAAGAGAAATGGCTTTGTATCTTGTATGTGTAAATTCTCTATCTGTTCCTAAACATCTCAGGGCATTTATTGTGAAATTTCCTGGAATATAGAAGTCCAATATTGGAATCTGGTTATACACATTATTTTCTGTAAGAACTGCCTTTGAAGCATAACTCACAAAATATAAATAAAAGCAAGAAAGATATGGAAGTCCTCTGAAGGAAACATAGCTCTAATGAAAATTGTTCATCTGTGAATCTAAAGCCCACAGTAAGTGCAAGTATTTCATGTGGTATGCTTGAGAGGGACACATTTTGATCCAGGCAGAAATCAAACTATTTAAAAGCTCTGATTTTAGTTATAGTGGAGTGATTAAAATATTGCTTAAAAAAACAAAAAAGACAGGTCAATAATTTCTAGAGCTCTGGGAAGTGTCTGAAAATGGCTGTAGCTGTTCTACCTGCAGCTGACATTTTATCTGATGAGAAATCCTAGTGCTTAGTTTGCTCAATAAATACATGGAAGGAAGGATTTTCCTTCTGACTGCAAGGGAAAGTCAGAAAAATGAAGGAACTATTAAATGCAGATTCAGAAACTGGCAATGTTCCTTCTGTGCCAACAGAGTAGTTCAGTGTAATGTTGAAGTTTCTTCATTAAGTTCCTACTGGAGTCCTTCTGATGAGCAGAGGCCGAGAGTCCTAGGTTTTGTTTAGCCTGCAGTAGAGCAGACTGAGAGGGCATCTTATCAGTGCTGATCAACAGGGTCAAGAGAATGGGGTCAGACTCTTTCCAGTGATGCCCAGCAACAGGACAGGTGGCACTGGGCACAAACTAGAACAGACAAAGTTCCATCTGAACTTGAGGAAAAGCTTAGTATCACAGTATCAGTCAGGGTTGGAAAGGACCACAAGGATCATCTAGTTCCAACCCCCCTGCCATGGGCAGGGACACCCCACACTAGATCAGGTTGCTCAGAGCCCCATCCAGCCTGTCCAGCTGAGTCTCCCTCCTCAGGGCTGCTTTCCAGCCAGTCACTGCCCAGCCTGTATTTGTGCCTGGGATTGCCTTGACCCAGATGCAGGACCCTGCCCTTGGTCTTGTTGAACCTCATGAGGTTGGCTTGTGCCCACCTCTCCAGCCTGTCAAGGTCCCTCTGGATGGCCTCCCTTCCCTCCAGTGTATCTGCTGCACCACACAGCTTGGTTTCATCAGCAAACTTGCTGAGGGTGCACTCAATGCCACTGTCCATGGCACCGACAAAGATGTTGAACAAGACAGATCCCAGGACTGATCCCTGAGGGACTCCGCTTGTCCCTGGCCTCCACTGGGACATGGAGCCATTGACAGCCACTCTTTGGGTGCGGCCATCAAGCCAGTTCCTTATCCATCTAGTGGTCCACCCATCAAACCCATGTTTCACCAGTTTGGAGACTAGGATCCTCTCCATCATTTTTCAGCAGTCCTGGCTCACTGGAGAGGTCCCAGACAGCTGGAAGCTGGCCAAAGTGGTGCTCATCCATAAGAAGGGCCGGAAGGAGGAGCCAGGGAATTACAGACCTGTCAGCCTGACCTCAGTGCCAGGCAAGACTATGGAAGAGGTCATCTTGAGTGCAATCACACAGCACTTAGAGGATAGCCAAGGGATCAGGCCCAGCCAGCATGGATTTAGGAAGGGCAGGTCCTGCCTGACCAGCCTGATCTCCTTCTATGATCAGGTGACTGCCTGGTGGATGTGGGGAAGGCTGTGGATGTAGTCTACCTGGACTTCAGCAAGGCCTTTGACACCATCCCCTATAGCAAACTCCTGGCAAAGCTGCCAGCCCGTGGCTTGGACAGCAGCACTCTGTGCTGGATTAGGAACTGAGGCATGCCTAGGGTACTCCTAGAAGCTCACTCCATGCCGCTTGAACTGGTGGTGGCTGCAGTTGCTTATGGTCATCTGGAACAGCCCATTCTTGGCTGTCTTCCCTTATTCCAGTTTCATTTACATCAGTGAAGTCGACAGCTTCTCAGAGGTGGCCATGCTGAGATGACAGCTTGATAAAGCGATTAAGCAAGACCTGCTTCCTGCTTCAAAAGTATCGTGTGCTCTACCTCCGCTTCTCTGGAACCTCATTTAGTAGCTTTTTAATTTCTCAGACTTTCTTAAAGGAAAAACACTTTGTAAAAGAGAAAAAAATGATTAGTTTGGAAAAGGAAGTAAACTCAGAGACATTTTCCCTGTAATTCAGAACATTTGCTACAATTTCAAACCTACTTTGAATGAAACAAGGGCTTTATACTTGCTCCTCAGGAGTTCTTTGGCAGAGAGGCACAGCTCAGGAGACAGGTCATATATGTGTTATGATTGAGTGAATAAACTTTTGGGAGTCTCCAAAGGCAGAAAGAGGCTGATTAAACAAATGGAAATGGAATACAGAAATGAGCAAATATAAAATGAAGAAATGCATCATGAAAAAGTTTGACTTTCTGGTTTCCTTTGTTAAAACCCCTGAAATCTTTACCTTGCAGTCTGGTCTGTAGGGGCATGACTTCACCCAGTGCTTCATAGCTGTAGATGACAGCCCCCACCTGCTGCACAATGAAATGGGAAGTTCTACTAAAGTTCAATTCTTCCCTGCCTAATTATGACAAAATTTTTGATGACAGCAGTGGCAGTTTCACAGGAGCAAAGCGAATAATTTGATTTCTTAAAAGCTTCAGGACTATGAATTTAGGGATTGTTCTCAAAAGACTGCTGCTTCCATTTAGGCTTGGAAGAACTGACCAATAAAAGCTAAGAGAAATAAAGGAGAGAAAGACCTGGGAGTGTTGGTCAACGGCCAGCAGAATAGGTGCCAGCGTGTGCCCAGGTGGCCAAGAAGGCCAACAGCATCCGGTCCTGTATCAGGAGTAGTGTAACCAGCAAGAATAACGAAGTGACTGTCCCCCTGTATTCTGCACTGCTGAGGCCACACCTTGAATGCTGGGTTCTGTTTTGGGACTCTCTCTACAAGAAGGACATTGAGGTGCTGGAGCATGTTCAGAGAAGGGCAATGAAGCTGGTGGAGGGTCTAGAGCACTAGAATTCTCCTGAGGTCCATCTGAGGGAACTGGGGTTGTTTAGCCTGGAAAAAAGGGGTCTCAGGGGAGACCTCATTGCTCTCAACCTACCTGAAAGGAGGCTGTAGCAAGGTGATTGGTCTCTTCTCCCTAGTAACAAGTGATAGGACAATAGGAAATGGCCTCAAGTTGCACCAAGGGAGGTTTAGGTTGGGTATTAGAAGAAACTTCTTAAAGGGTTATCAAACACTGGATCAGGCTCCCCAGGGAGATAATCGAATCCTCATCCCTGGAGATGTTTAAGACTCAGAGATGTGGTGCTGAGGCACATAGCTTAGCACCAGACTTGGTAGAGTTAGATAATGGTTGGGCTTGATGATATTAAATGATTCTGATTCTGATGGAGAGTACTCAGCAACTTGTTGCAGGTTCTCAGCACTGGACAAACCACTACTTGCTGTATGCAGCAAGAAAGACTAAGAGCATTTATTTTTCTGAGCAGGGAAATAAACCAGCCTCTTCTGAAATCTCTCAACTTTTTAACAGCCAACTGTGGTATGACAGCCTGTGAACAATTCACTTTAATATTACTATCCTACCTTTAGGGAAGGATAGCCACAAAGCATGCAGAAAAGACCTGTGTTACACGTACCTGGTGGTACTCCTTGTGTTTACACATTTGAGCATTCACTGAGGATATTCAGTATTTTGACTGCGAGGGTGCTTCCTTAGGAAACATCTGGTGCTAACTGCAACTGGAAACAGCTTTCTAGAACAGATGGAACTCTGGTCCAGTACAATGGTTGCTTTGTTCTCAGTGAGTAAATTTAGGCAGATGAAGAGGAAGGAAGCAGAATACATGCAGAGTGAGGTCAGAAAGCAGCATGTCTCAGAAAAGTGTCTGCTTGTTGAACAGAAAATTGCTGTTGCAAGATATGAATCAAAGATAAAAGAAAACAAGTGGAAGAGGAAGAAGCTCCAGCTTTGTGCTAACATATGTCTGAACAAAATGCTTCCCATGCTGTTCTTGTGGATCCCCATCACCCACTTTAAAGGGATGATGCCAAGTTCTGTCCTTGGCTCTTTTCCCAATACAAAATCTAGTCCCATCTGTGATCACAAATTCAGGCAGGATTGCCTTGTGGAAAGGCTTCTGGGATGCCTCTGTGCTGCATCCTTGTCATTGTCAGCCTTCTTGTATTTCTCCACGGGTTGGTTGGCTGTCAGTTTGGTATCAGCCACTCTAAACAGGGTTCTTGGTCCTAGCCTAGACATATATAATGCACTTGTAAAGCCCTTGTCATCTCACAGTCACAGTTCTTCAAGGGTTAGGGCAGGGCTGGCCATTAGGCAAATGTCAGGGGCTTTTTGTGAAGCCCTCTGCCTTCCCAAAGGGAAGAGAAAGAAAGGGCATAAAGGAGAGGAACTAATGGGCTGGGAAGGAAACTAAACCAGCTTTAAAGAAAATAATAACAATAAAATGAAACAGACACAGAGAGATACAAAACAATGTGGAGCCCAATCCCGTGATAGCAATGACATCACCATTGTCACCACTGATGATGTGGGCAGGCACTGGAGAAATCCCAGACTGGACTCAATGGCAAATGCAAACTGGATTCAGGAGCTGAATTCAGGAACACATGGATCTCTTGCTGGTTTTTATGCATATTATCTGATTTCCTAAGAAATAATGCACATTGTACTACCAGTCCCACAATTACATGGTCTAATTTCGAAGCCCTAAAATGCACTGTCTCAGTGATTCCATTAGGCACAGTGGCCATTAAGGAATGAAGACTCATCATGCCAAAATTTGTTTAAATGAACATAAATGCCAGTGATAATAAATAACTTGCCCTGAAAGCCACTCTGTTCACCAGCCATATTCCTTCTTGGCACAAGAAAATGGAGTAGATCAGAGCACTTGGTCTCGAATAATGCTGTGCAAGATGGAGCTACCATTACAATGTCCATTAAGGTGGGAAATATGTGCAATATTTTGTTTCTCTTATCAGCTTCTCTTGGCTATTATATTGCACACCTTGATCAGATCTTGCTGACATTTTTAACTCACATGCCACTGTCACTGGAGGTATGGAAATGATGGCCTGCTGATGACCTCAAGTTGTTTGTTTTTTTGGCTGTTTAGCCTGGAGAAGCGAAGGCTGAGAGGAAGTCTTCTTGGTGCTTATCAATATCTAGAAGGCAGGGGTCAAGTGGATGGGGTCAGACTCTTTTTGATGGTGCCAAATGTTAGGACAAGAGGCAATGGGCACAAACTGGAGCACAGAAAGTTCCACATGAACATGAGGAAAAGCTTCATTCCTGTGAGTGCTGCAGCACTGGAAGAGGCTGCCCAGAAAGGCTGTGGAAGGTCCTTCTCTGGAGACCTTCAAAACCTGCCTGGACATTGTTATCCTGGGCAACCTGCTCTAGCAGTAGGGTTGGAGCAGGATGCCCAGATCCTTTCCAACCCCTAGAGTTCTGTGATGGTTAGCAATCCCATATATCCCCTAATAATTTGCTTCTTAATTAGCTGTTAATAGCAGGGTACTTTTCTGGTTTTACTTTTAACCTGTAGGATTTTCTCCATGACATCTGCAGTGTATGTGGAAGGCAGCTGATTCTTTGGTTCTGCCATGACTGAAAACTACATTTCTTTCTAGAGAAGATAGTGTGCAAATAAGTAACCTTCCAGCAGCTCAGAACCACTACTCCTACCTTGACTGTATATCATATATTAGAAAACACACACTTATATCTCTTTAGCACACTTTGATCTGTCTTTTATGTTCCTGTTGTGCAATTTACATTTCCTTATGTAGGACATCAGCCTGTTGGGATGAGTCCAGAGGAGGACACAAAAATGATCAGAGGATCTGAGGGCTGGAACCCCTCTGCTGTGAGAAGAGGATGAGAGAGTTGGGGTTGTTCAGGCTGGAGAAGAGAAGGCTCCAGGGAGACCTTATTTTGGCCTTTCACTATTTAAATGGGGCTATAAAAAAGATGAGGACAGATTTTTTCAGTAGGGCCTGTTGGCAACAGGTCAAGGAGTACTGGTTTTAAACTAATAGAGGGGAGATTTAGACTAGATAGAAGGGAGACATTTTTTCTGCTGAGGGTGGTGAAACACTGGCCCAAGTTGCCCAGAGAGGTGATAGAAACTCCATCTCTGGAAACTCTCTGGGGGCTCTGAGCAACCTGATCTGGTTGAAGATGTCCTTGCTAACTGCGTTGAGTTTGGACTAGATGACCTTTAAATGTTCCTTCCAACCCAATCCCTTCTATGATTCTGTGTAGTTCTCAACTTCCAGCTTCATCAGACACCTAACAGTACCTTAGCTCAAAGTTATTAAGAGCATTAATCAGTAGAGCTCCTATGAAACCTGGGGTCCCTGAAGAAGATGTAAAACTGGAAATGAGCTTAGCTGTTGCAAGGACACAGTCAGCAGTCTATGATTTTTAGATTTCATATGCATGATATTCAGAGCTAAAGCAAAGGAAATTGTTGTACTAAAAATAGCTCTGTGGCAAAACCTGCAGCTGTGCAAGAGCTGTGCTGTCTGGACACACCTGACCTGCTGCTTCAAAAAATTCCCTCTTACCTGGCTTTTTCAGACAGGAATAAGGAAGAAAAAGAAATATGTTCACTGAAATGGGAATTAATATAGAGCATTTGTTCTTGATACTTTTATTAGATGTTATATGTATTATTAAAAAAACCCTCCATGGGTCACCTGAAGTGGAATTTTCTGTTCCTTAATATCCTGCTGCAGGGTGCCAGGGCTCTGGCAGGAAAAGGCTTGTCACAGAAGGGACATGTTCATTAGAATCTCATATTTCATTGTCATGAAGGAGCTGGAGAATTTTCCCTTTAAACAAGTTCACTTCATCATTGCATTTTCGTGGGGACCAATGCAATTTAATTCAATATCTTCATGAATGACATAGAGAGTGGGATCAAGTGCACCCTCACCAAGTTTGCAGATGACACCAAAGTGAGCAGTGTGACTGAGTCACTAGAGAGGCAGGATGTGACCCAGAGGCACTTGGTCAGGCTGGAGGAGTGTGTCTATGTGAACCTTATGAAGTTCAGGAAGGACAAGGACAAGATCCTGCACATGGGTCACAGCAATCCCATACAGAAATACAGGCCAGAGGATGAAGGGATTGAGAGCAGAGCTGTGGAGAAGGACTTGGGGGTGCTGGTAGATGAAAAGCTGGATATGAGCCAGCAATGTGTACTCACAGCCCAGAAGCCATCTATGTCCTGGGCTACAACCCTAGCAGTTTGGGTGAGAAGCTTGGAGCTTATTATCACAGTATCACAGTATCACTTAGGTTGGAAAGGACCTCGAGGATCATCGAGTCCAACCTGACACCGCAGACCCCATGACTAGACCATGGCACCAAGTGCCACGTCCAATCTCCCCTTGAACGCCTCCAGGGTCGATGACTCAACCACCTCCCTGGGCAACCCATTCCAATGCCGAATGACTCGCTCGGTGAAGAACTTCCTCCTCACCTCGAGTCTGAACCTCCCCTGGCGCAGCTTGAGACTGTGTCCCCTTGTTCTGGTGCTGGTTGCCTGGGAGAAGAGGCCAACTCCCTCCTGGCTACAACCACCCTTCAGGTAGTTGTAGAGGGCGATAAGGTCACCCCTGAGCCTCCTCTTCTCCAGGCTAAACAATCCCAGCTCCCTCAGCCTCTCCTCATAGGGCTTGTGTTCAAGGCCTCTCACCAGCCTTGTTGCCCTTCTCTGGACACGCTCAAGTGTCTCAATGTCCTTCTTAAACTGAGGAGCCCAGAACTGGACACAGTACTCAAGGTGCGGCCTAACCAGAGCAGAGTACAGGGGCACTATGACCTCCCTGCTCCTGCTGGCCACACTATTCCTAATGCAGGCCAGAATGCTATTGGCCCTCCTGGCCACCTGAGCACACTGCTGGCTCATATTCAGGTGGCTGTCGATCAGCACACCCAGGTCCCTCTCTGTCTGGGAGCTCTCCAGCCACTCCGACCCCAGCCTATAGCTCTGCATGGGATTGCCATAGCCAAAGTGCAGCACTCGGCACTTGGACTTGTTGAAAGCCATCCCATTGGACTCTGCCCATCTTTCCAGTCGGTCGAGGTCCCTCTGCAGAGCCTTTCTACCCTCTAATTGACTAACATCTGCCCCTAACTTTGTGTCATCTGCAAACTTGCTGATGACTGACTCTACCCCTTCATCCAGATCATCAACGAATATGTTGAAGAGGACAGGGCCCAGCACTGATCCCTGGGGGACACCACTGGTGACTGGCCTCCAGCTGGATGCGGCACCGTTCACGACCACTCTCTGGGCCCGGCCCTCCAGCCAGTTCCTAACCCAGCACAGAGTGTAGTGGTCCAATCCACAGGCTGACAGCTTAGTCAGCAGTTTGCTGTGGGGGACGGTGTCAAAGGCCTTGCTGAAGTCTAGGTAGACCACATCCACAGGCCTCCCCACATCCACCAGGCGGGTCGCCTGATCATAGAAAGAGATCAGGTTGGAGAGGCAGGATCTGCCCTTCCTGAATCCATGTTGGCTGGACCTGAGCCCTTGGCCATCCTTCAGGTGCGCAGTTATTGCTGCCAGGATAATCTGCTCCATCACTTTCCCTGGCACTGAGGTCAGGCTGACTGGCCTGTAGTTTCCAGGTTCCTCCATCCGACCCTTCTTGTGGATGGGGACCACGTTGGCCAGTTTCCAGTCATCTGGGACCTCACCAGTGAGCCAGGACTGGAGGAAAATGATGGAGAGTGGCCTAGCTAGCACATCCGCCAGCTCTCTCAGCACCCTAGGATGGATCCCATCTGGTCCCATGGACTTGTGGATATCCAAATGGCTCAGCAGGTCCCGAACTAACTCCTCATGGATTTCCAGGGTATTACTCTGCTCCCCGACCCCAACGCCCAGCTCCGGAGACCACTCGTCCTGAACTCCTGCCTTGCTGTTAAACATTGAGGCAAAGAAGGTGTTCAGGACCTCAGCTTTATCCTCATCCTCAGTAACTGTGTTCCCCTCCAGGTCCACTAGGGAGTTCAGGTTCTTCCTGCCCTTCTTCTTATTGTTAATATATTTATAAAAATGCTTTTTATTATCTTTGACTGAGGTGGCCAGCTTCAGTTCCAGCTGGGCCTTAGCCTCCCTAATTTTATTCCTACATAATCTAACAGCTTCCTTGAACATACCTCGAGAAGCCTTCCCCTCCTTCCAAAGGTGATACAGCCTCCTCTTCCCCCTTAAATCCTCCAGGAGCTGCTTGCTCATCCAGGCTGGTCGCCTTCCCCGCCGGCTTGCCTTCCGGCACGTGGGAACCGCCAATTCCTGTGCCTTCAAGAGCTCCTGTTTGAAGTAGGTCCAACCCTCCTGAACCCCTTGGTTCATGAGGGCTGGTACCCAGGGGACTTTGCAGACAAGTTTTTTAAATAGGCTGAAGTTCGCCCTTCGGAAGTCCAAGGTGGAGGTTCTGTTGGTGCTCCTCCCTATCTCCCTGCATATTGAAAACTTCACTATCTCGTGGTCACTGCACCCTAGGCAGCCTCCCACGATCACATCTCCCACCAGCCCTTCCCTATTGCAGAACAGCAGGTCAAGCAGAGCCTGTCCCCTGGTAGGCTCGCTTAACAGCTGTGTCAGGAAGCAGTCCTCCATTCGCTCCAGGAATCTTCTGGACTGCCTCCTCCCTGCTGAATTAAGTTCCCAGCAGATATCTGGGAGGTTGAAGTCACCAACAAGGACAAGATCAGATGATCTTGAGACAGCCTCCAGTTGCTTGTAGAACAACTCATCAGCCGCCTCATCCTCATTATGTTGCTGATGCTTGAGTGTTCCAGACCTATATTATCATTGGCTACCCATCTGTTACTGAATGATATCAGTATTTGCAAAGCATCCTGGTCCAGACAACACTGGAAGGGCAGGGCAGGGAAGGGAAGAAAAAGGGGGAAAAAAAGGGAAAGGAGAGAGAAGAGAAGAGAAGAGAAGAGAAGAGAAGAGAAGAGAAGAGAAGAGAAGAGAAGAGAAGAGAAGAGAAGAGAAGAGAAGAGAAGAGAAGAGAAGAGAAGAGAAGAGAAGAGAAGAGAAGAGAAGAGAAGAGAAGAGAAGAGAAGAGAAGAGAAGAGAAGAGAAGAGAAGAGAAGAGAGAAGAGAAGGAGAAGAGAGGAGAAAAGAGAAAAGGAAAATATAACAAAAAAAGAAAAGAAAGGAAAAGAAGAAAAAAAGCAAAGAAAAAGGAAAGAAAAGGAAAACAATAAAAGAAAAAAAGCAAAAGAAAGCAGCAATGTTTTCCATCACAGTTTCTTATGCAAATGCATCCATTGGTGCTGTTAGCACGAGAGCTGGCAAAAAAAAATGTTCTGACACATCAGACATTGTCCTGTATCCTCTGCTTGCAGCTAAGGAGATTCTGAAGCTCCTCTTTGTACTGTCCTAATTGCAGCTAGTGAAAGCGAGACAAGTGTTGCAGCAGTCTGGGATAGCTCTTGTCTGGCGTGAGCATGCTGTGGAGCACTTTTCTGCTCCATAACACCTCTCTGACTCCTTTCAATCTCTGTGTTTCACAAACATGGCCCCTAAGGGCCCATGAAAAAGTTCAAAGTGGGTCACAGACTGCTGTGGGGTGAGAACAGACTGTATTAATTGTCTGCAATGGGGAAACCAAGTTGCTACCAGCAATTAAAGGAGGCTAATAGTTCTTTGGCTGATGTAAACTCTTGTAGCCAGTAATTACAGCTATTGCATATTCCCTAGACCTGAAGAAATTGAACAGCTGCCATTTTGTCTGAGAAGTGGGAACTGACAGCTTAATTGACTTTTTTAGATGGAGAATGGGAATTTAAGCTGCATGCTAACAGTAAAGTTACTAATTGTAAATCAACAGGGTTTTTAATCACAGAGAAGGTTTAAAAAGAAACATGTGCAGTGGGGATTGAAGTCCAGGGGACTCATGCACGAGAGACTGGCAGCAAGACTTACTTGTGGAAAAGAACTTCTTTTTAAATGCTTGAGAACTGAATAAACTACCACACACACAAAGGAGAATGATGAGAGCAGAGGAAGAGTGAGTGGGGGATGGAAATTTTGGGTGAGTTTCAAAGATCAGGGCTGGGATGGGCACTAAACAAGTGACAGATGCTGTCTATGAACCACTTTTCCTTCCAAAATGAGGAGAGAAAGGTAATATGGAAGAGAGAGTGATGGGTTGGGAAAGAAACTAAACCAACTGGAATGGAAAGAACAACAATAAAATGAAATAGAGACAAATAGACACAAACCAATATGGAACTCCCTGATGGTGATGCATCATCATCACCACTGATGCTGTGGGCAGGCATTGGGAAAGTCCCAGACTGGACTCAGCAGCAGATGGGAACTGGATTCAGGAGCTGGATTTGGGAAGTGGATTTAGGAATGCATGGACTGGGATCAAATGCAGAGTGGACAGAGTCCTCCTCAGACACCAGCCATTGAAGGAGAGGCTTGAGCTTGGTGATCCCTCAGCTTTACACTGAATATGATGTAGATGGAATGGAGTAATTTGTTGGTCAGTTTAGATTCACTTGTCCTGTCTGCTCCTCCCCACTGGTGCCACCTCTTAATTACAGAATTAGTTCCTGAAACCAGGACAATATTTACTGTGATTGCTTCTTGCCCTTTGATTCCGTTTTGGGGGGCACTGGAGCTAATGGGAATATTTATGTGGGCTTTCCTAATGGCAATTTGGTGAATAGCTTCTAATTCCCAGTCCCTTTAGCTTGCTGCAGCCCCTTTAAAAGTAATGGGCATAAATGTAAACCAACAATATCTAGGTTCTTCTATATCTTATTCCCTCAGGGACAGAAATCAATCCCTGCTCCTTAGTTCAAACCTTTGATAGTAATGGAACACAGACATGAAAGTGACTTGATCTCTTATTGCTTTCCCATCTCTGTCTAGCTTTCCATCTGGAAAAAACATTTCATAATTTTCAGAACAGTTGTTGAAAGCCTTCCCTGATTCCCCTCTGCACGTGAAAGAGCTTAAAGATCACCTTGTCGGGATGAAATATCCTGGTGCTGCTATCAAAGAACCTCATCTAATGCAGCAAAAGGCTTTTGGCGACACATAGGCAGAAGCTTCTGTTTTTCTTGTGAGCTTACAAGAGATTATTGGCCCAGGCTTGAGAACCTGGCAAGGAGAATTTTTTTAAGTTCTGATAAATGGCAAGTTATAAGCAAATTGCTGTACAACAGAGTGCAGATTCCTGGTAACTGTTGCTGGCAGCTACTGAAACTACTGCTGGTTGCTTCTGTCAGTGAGAGCACTGATGGGGAGAGCTACTGCTAAACGCTGGGCTGCAGGATGGCTCTCTCTTAGACTTGCTCCTGTGCAGACCAACGTCACTGCCTCATCTTGTGCCCCATGTTGGGGAGGAGGAAGTCAGAGGTGGCACCTGCAGGGAGGAGTGGACAGGACAAGTGACCCTAAACAGGCTGACAATGATTCCATCCTATGGATGTCATCTTCAGGACAAAGCTGTGTGTTCAAGGCCAGTGTCCAAGGAGGGCTTGGTTCAGTCTGCCGTTGATCCCAATCCATGAACTTCTGAATCCAGTTCCTCAGTCCAACTCCTGAATCTAGCTCCAACCTGATGCTGAGTCCAGTCTGGGACTTCCCCAGTGCCTGCCTAAGCATCAGTGGTGATAGTGACATCTTTGCCATCAGGGGGCTGTGTTGGATATCGGTTTGTTCCTATTCACATAGATTCCATTATGTTGTTACTATTTTCATTAAAGCTGGCTTAGTTTCTATCCCAGCCCACCAGTCTCTCTCTCTTATTCCCTTTCTCTTCCCTTTGGGAAGGCAAAGGGGTTCATAGAGAGCCTCTGTACAAGTACAAGTTGCCTTATGTCTCTCAGTCCTGTAAAAGGAACTCTGTGTTCTGACACACCAGAGAGTTTTAGAACCTCAACTTTTTACGCAAATTATGATTTGAAAATAAGTCATGTGTGGAAATGAGATAAAACCTTCAGTCCTGAGAAATCAGCGTCACCAGAAAGTGTTTTAGAAGAAATAGTTCAAAATAATACATTGCTCTCAAACTTTTATAAGAGTGGAAATGGTTTGGATGGCTGCACTGCAAATAATTAAGATTAGTGACTGACTGCTTCTTCAGTGGCAGTGAAGGGTGGGCAATTTTCCAGGTGGACAATATCACAGTATCACAGTATCACAGTATAACTAAGGTTGGAAGAGACCTCGAGGATCATCAAGTCCAACCTATCAACACAGACCCCATGACCAGACCATGGCACCAAGTGCCACGTCCAATCTCCTCTTGAACACCTCCAGGGACGGTGACTCCACCACCTCCCTGGGCAGCACATTCCAATGACGAATGACTCTCTCAGTGAAGAACTTTCTCCTCACCTCGAGTCTAAACCTCCCCTGGCGCAGCTTGAGACTGTGTCCTCTTGTTCTGGTGCTGGTTGCCTGGGAGAAGAGACCAACCCCCTCCCAGCTACAACCACCTTTTAGGTAGTTGTAGAGGGCAATGAGGTCTCCCCTGAGCCTTCTCTTCTCCAGGCTAAACAATCCAGCTCCCTCAGCCTCTCCTCATAGGGCTTGTGTTCCAAACCCCTCACCAACTTTGTTGCCCTTCTCTGGACTCGTTCCAGCAAGTCAACATCTTTCCTAAACTGAGGGGCCCAGAACTGGACACAGGACTCGAGGTGTGGCCTAACCAGTGCAGTGTACAGGGGCAGAATGACCTCCCTGCTCCTGCTGGCCACACTGTTCCTGATACAGGCCAGGATGCCATTGGCCCTCTTGGCCACCTGGGCACACTGCTGGCATCTCTTTAATAAAAGGAGGTAATGAATAAATCTGAACAGCAGTTGTGATAGAAGCCTAAAGAGCAGGAAGGATCAGCTTATTAACAGTTTCAGTTTACAGTTAAAAAAGGTTGTAAGTTGGACAAAGGATTTGCTTTCCAATGATGTCCTGTGTGCTAACACCGATCATCTCTGGTCATATGAAAACAAATACCAGGAGGAACTTGAAAGTCTTTTCACATCCTTTAGGCAGTTCTGGGTTCTCGTATTTTATTAGCGAATAAACCTTTGCCCCCCTTTGGCTCCTGTCTCAATAAAATTTGGTTCAGACAGATGAGTAAACCTTGTTTTTAGCTGTCTCAATGTTGTGATTATTGAGGCACAGCTAAAGTGCTCCACCATTCAAGCTCAGACAATACAATGATCTGTGAATATCTTCTATAACATGTCACTTCAAACAGGAGTGTCTGAGGGAGCTGGGGTTCAGTCCAGAGAAGTGGAGGCTGAGGGGAGACCTCATCAACCTCTGCCTGAAGGGTGGTTGGCGCAAGGAGGGGACCAGCCTCTTCTATTTGATGGCAAGCAACATGACTAGAGGAAATGGTTGCAACCTGTGGCAGGGGAGGTTCGGGCTGGGCACTAGGAAATATTTCATCATTCAAAGCAGGTTGAGCTGTCAGAGTTGGTTTCTTGACCACTGATGAAAGGCACGTGTAAATGATGAAGATGATTTTTAGCCTCCAGAAGTTAATATGACATTTGTGTCCCATCTAATGAGCTTTGTACCTAATTGTTTTGAATTTCATTTGGCCCTTCTTGTGCTATGTGGCATCTTGGCAGAGAGCTTCAGCAATGTGGTAAAACAATCATGCCTGGTACCTAGGTACCAAAACTGGAAGAGGGCAGTCCAAATTTGAGGGTGTTTGAGGGTGGAAAAAGTGTGTGGCATTTTATCCCGGGGTGTCTTCTACCAAGGTTGTGGTTTGGCTTCTGCTTTCCCCACTGTTGCTGGCTCAGTCCTCTTGATTTAAGGGATTTTATTTAAAAATAGGTTTTACTATATTTTAATTAGGTTGTTTAAAGATGTTTTTACTCTGTGCTTGAACTTTTAGGTGGGCTTCTTTTATAATCATTTTACATTGGAGTTTCTCAGTATTTATTTTAGCATGCATGCTAGTAAGAATGCTGGTTTCCAGCAGCCAGGCCAAGTTTCCAGAAGTGTTCAATAGTTTCATGTGACACAATTTTATGGTGACCTATCTGAGATACTTGGTACTCAGAAACATTTAGGACCCTTCACCAGTGTTGAAACCAAGTATTGAGGAAGTGTGCTAAATGCAAGCATGTCAACTTGCTCTGGAAACCATAGAACTACAGAATCAGTTTGATTGGAAAAGACCTTTGTGATCATCCAGTCCCACCAGAATCTAACTCTACCAAGCTAAACTATGAGGGGTCAGAGGGATTCTTTGAATGTGTTTCTAAACACATGGCATCCTGGCCTGCATCAGGAACAGTGTGGCCAGCAGGAGCAGGGAGGTCATTCTGCCCCTGTACACTGCACTGGTTAGGCCACACCTCGAGTACTGTGTCCAGTTCTGGGCTCCTCAGTTTAGGAAGGAGTTTGACTTGCTGGAACGAGTCCAGAGAAGGGCAACAAAGTTGGTGAGGGGTTTGGAACACAAGCCCTATGAGAAAAGACTGAGGGAGCTGGGGTTGCTCAGCCTGGAGAAAAGGAGACTCAGGGGTGACCTTATCACTCTCTACAACTACCTGAAGGGAGGTTGTAGACAGGCAGAGGTTGGTCTCTTCTCCCAGGCAGCCAGTACCAGAACAAGAGGACACAGTCTCAGGCTGCGCCAGGGGAGGTTCAGGTTGGATATTAGGAAGAAGTTCTATACAGAGAGAGTGATTGCCCATTGGAATGGGCTGCCCAGGGAGGTGGTGGAATCGCCGTCATTGGTTTATTTATTCTAAACACTAACCTACCCCAAATTCTGCTCCTGATTGTGTGACACTGCTTCCAAAATCCAAGTAATATCTGACTAATGCAGCAACCAGGCATTTGGTCACATATCAATAGACCATCTCAGTGAATACAGAAGACTTGTTGGTTTGTTCCTCACCCTTTTATTCTTTATTTAGTGTGTGCCCACCCTCACACCTGCAGGCATATTGATTGGAGATCAGTAGACGCTGGACTATTAGCTATTCTTTAGATTGTGGAACAGTCACTTGCTTTTAAAATTTATTGCCAGCAGAAGCGAGGAATGTGCCAACATTGGGGACTTTAAAATCTAAATTTAGAAGCTACTTATTTCGTTCACCATCTTTAAAATATTTGTCTTGGGTCTAGCCTGTGGCTTGGCAGTTGTACATGGCATGCTTCAGGGTGAGGAAATCAAATTTCAGAAAGACCAAAATTTACTGGATCCTCAGAATTCAGCCTGAGAACTGGTCTTGGGTTCTAATTTAGGATCCTAAGCTTGCTCTTTTCTTGGATTGCCCTGAGCCCATGGAAGCCTGGGGTCTGGGGAGAGCCTCAGAGAGCAAATTGTCTCCCCTGAACTGAGCTATGCATTGCCAGGCTGTGCTAATCCCCACTGGTGGTCATTTTGCTTAACAGCGTGTGGGGTATGCAACTTTTGGGTAACTTGGGTTCAATGTGCAAAAGAAGGGGGAGGGAGGAGAAAGGTGGAAAACTACCTTATAGCTAATTCAGAAATGTCTGAACCCTCATACATCAACCAACCAACCTTCATTATTGTGAGCAGCTGCTGTGCTAGGAGAAGTGTGGATGTAGAAAAGGGGTCCTGTAAAACTAAATACAAAGGATGTGTTAACAGCTGTTAAAAACACACACAATAGTGATTATAAAAAGGCAAGATATTAAGTAGTGAAATGTTTTTTGAGTGGCACTAAAACAGCTGTACCAAACCTCCTGCCTATTTCTTTATATATACTTAATGCTATAAATAGTAATATGGATGATGTTATAAATGTATTTAACTTAAAAGCCAGGTAACAAAGCAACATATCCAAGTTACTATTCCTCTTAACTGTTGAAATGTTAATACAGACCTAACTGGCATCAGATCAGTTCAGCTGCTGACTCTGGTTAATCTCCTTCTCTCTTAGTCTTCTAGAAATCATCAAAGTAATCATTTTGGTTGGAAGAGCTCTTTAAGATCATCAACTCCAGCTATTAACCTAGCCCTGCTAAATCCACCACTAAACCATGTCCGTCAGCACCACACCTACACGGCTTTTCAATCCCTCCAGGGATGGGGACTTCACCACTTCCCTGGACAGCCAGTTTCAGGGCCTGACAACCCTTTAAATGAAGATTTTTTTGCCTAATATCCAGCCTAAACTTCCCCTGGTGCAACTTGAGGCTGTTTCCTTTTGTCCTGTTGCTTGGAATTAGGGAGAAGAGGCTGACTCCTACCTTGCTCCAATCTCCTTTCAGGGAATTAGAGAGAGCAAGAAGGTTTCCCCTCATGCACCTTTTCTCCAGGCTAAACAACACCAGTTCCCCTCATCTGCTCCTCGTAAGACTTGTTCTCTACATGCTTCATCAGCTTTGTTGCCCTTCTTAGGACATGCTCCAGCACTTCAATGTCTTTCTTGTGGTGAGGCTTCCAAAACTGAACCAAAGTCAGTTCAATACAGTGGGTGTTGAGGCTTTGCTGAGCAGTTGCAATAAGGTGATGTGTTAGCTCCTGAATGTTATCACCAACTCCTAGCATATTTAGCTATCTAACGAGGATAAGTCAGTGATCGTGGGTGGGCAGTGCAATAGTGTCCATATGTCATAACAGAAGCCAAATAGCCCAAGAAATAGTAGCAATTTTCTGAGTTTCATATTGGTGTCATGTTTTGGTACAATGCAGGTTGTAGACCTTTGCACAATGCTTTTGTAGTGCTCAGCACATGTTCTGAGATCAGCAGCGTCCACATGAGAGCAAGTCGCTGGCTGGGAGGAAGCACATGCTTGTTTTCATTGGGCTTTGAAATGGTTTATACCCAGCATGCTGCCAGGTTTGAGTACAATGAAAAAGTAGTAGTCAGCTCTCCTGAGACACACTGATCTCTTAGGTGAAAACAGGACATCTGGAGGGAGAAACTCAGAGCAAGGGGCAGGTGTTAATTAGCTGATGCAGCAGGATTTTGCTAGTCAGTAGAAGCCTTGAGACGCTTCCCTCCTGGGTTATGGCCTCGCTGCAGATGCCACCAGATAACATCACCTTTGGCTCTGGCTGGAGATGAGAGTAAGAATTCTGTCTGATAAAATCCAGGAGGAACTGGGTGCCTGAGGGGAAAGGGAAGATATGACCAACCAAGTTACATTAAGAATGATCCTTGCAAACAAAAAGAAAGATCTTTCTGGAGAAGAGCATGATTATAATTTGCTTAGGTTCATAGTCTGTGAATCTCTAATATTCAAAGGCATGGAATTAGTTGTCTGGTGTCTTTTTCTTTTTTCCTTTTTTTTCACCAAGAGCATATTCTTGTACTCCTGGAATTACTGCTTTTCTTTAACACCCTCCCCCCCTCTTAATAGCTGTGGTTTTCTAAAGAAAGTCATGTTGAAAATTGAATTGACAAGTCTCCATTCTTTTCCTGAAGTCACCACCCACATTCCCGAGGGAATTTCTACAGTTTGGCCGAACATTAGACATTAAATATTTAACACAAAAGAGAAGCAATTCAGAAATACTTGGAAACAGCCTCATACCTGATAGCAATTATGATCTCCCTCAGCTACCCTTAAACAAAGAGCTTTGTTCTTTTAAAGCAATTACCAGAAGGTTTTATTTTCTTAAAAAAAAAAACAACAACCAAAACCCAAACAACGACCAAACAAAACCAAAACTGACAAAACAAAACCAAAACAAAACCAGTCACCAGTGGCATCCCCCAGGGATCAGTGCTGGGCCCCGTCCTCTTTAACATCTTCATTGATGATCTGGATGAGGGGGTAGAGTCAGTCATCAGCAAGTTAGGAGCAGATGTTAGTCAGTTAGAGGGTAGGAAGGCTCTGCAGAGGGACCTTGACTGACTGGACAGATGGGCAGAATCCAATGGGATGGCATTCAACAAGTCCAAGTGCCGGCTGCTGCACTTTGGCTACGGCAACCCCATGCAGAGCTACAGGCTGAGGTCAGAGTGGCTGGAGGGCTCCCAAACGGAGAGGGACCTGGGGGTGCTGATTGACAGCCACCTGAATATGAGCCAGCAGTGTGCCCAGGTGGCCAAGAGGGCCAATGGCATCCTGGCCTGCATTAGGAATAGTGTGGCCAGCAGGAGCAGGGAAGTCACTGTGCCCCTGTACTCTGCTTTGGTTAGGCCGCACCTTGAGTCCTGTGTCCAGTTCTGGGCCCCTCAGTTTAAGAAGGACATTGAGACACTTGAAGGTGTCCAGAGAAGGGCAACAAGGCTGGGGAGAGGCCTTGAGCACAAGCCCTATGAGGAGAGGCTGAGGGAGCTGGGATTGTTTAGCCTGGAGAAGAGGAGGCTCAGGGGTGACCTCATTGCCCTCTACAACTACCTGAAAGGTGGTTGTAGCCGGGAGGGGGTTGGTCTCTTCTCCCAGGCAACCAGCACCAGAACAAGAGGACAAAGTCTCAAGCTGCACCAGGGGAGGTTTAGACTCGAGGTGAGGAGGAAGTTCTTCACCAAGCGCGTCGTTCGTCATTGGAATGTGCTGCCCAGGGAGGTGGTGGAGTCACCATCCCTGGAGGCGTTCAAGAGGGGATTGGACGTGGCACTTGGTGCCATGGTCTAGTCATGGGGTCTGTGTTGATAGGTTGGACTTGATGATCCTCGAGGTCTCTTCCAACCTTAGTTATACTGTGATACTGTGAAAATCAACAAAACCAAGAGGAAAACCAACAAGATACACAGAACATAGCTTCTAATGGCAATAAACTTGAAAAAGGCCCATTTGTCTCCAGGAGATGGTTTCTGTCTCAGGCACTACAGGAATAGCTGGTTGCCCTGCACTTGAGTGCCTTCACTCAAGCAGTTTTCGTGAACTTGAAACAAATCTTTTTCCCTCAGGTGTGCAGCAACACAGGAAAAGTAAAACCACACCTGAACATCATTTGTTTGCTCTGAAATGGAAGGCATTTTAAATGGTTTTGCTGCCCACCAGGTGCATATCTTGTACCTGATTCAAATGCCGTGACTTGAACAGTGGTTGATACATCTGCATATCAAAAAAGCTGAGACAGTTCTACCTGCAAAGCTGGATTAGGTATTCTTGTTCTGTATGCTGCAAAGTTTTAAGCCTGTAGCTTTATATAGCTTGGCAATGCCGACTGGAATAAATGCACATTAATCTCAAGCCTTTCTTTAAATGCCAGTAATTTTTAAGGATAGAATAAGCACCAAGACATGCCATTAACTTCTATGACTTTCTCCACACTCCAGAGTTAACACAGAAGGTTCTGTGCTGAGTTAGCTGCCATTTAGTCAGGTGTTGGAGATAAGACAATGGTAGTTTGTTGGTGTGTAATCAGCTCATGAAGCTGTATGTTGGGTATCCCTGAGCAAGGGAATTTAATGTCCTGCTTCCTCAAGCTAGGACCACATGGAATGTCACGCTCATAGGCCTATGACTGTAGATAAATTGGGTTGTCACCAGTTGATTTACAGATATTAGACTCAGTTTCTCCTCAGGCAATACCTTAACCAGTGCTCTCTCTGGAAGACCATGATCTTAATTTCTAATGACACAAATACCGCTTGATATTTTTTCAACACCAGCTTTCTTTGCATGTCAAAAGTTTTACTGCTCATACTCTGCCAGTGCATTGGATCTTTGTTTTCTAGGAACTTGTTAATCACCAAAGGATGATCAGGTATCCCCTGCATCCAGCCATGAACACCATCTTGATTCTTTCTCTCTTTACATTCATTTCTTCAAGGAGGGACAAAGTCCATTCTGTTCTTCCAGCTCTGTTCCCAGTTTTCCTCATTTTAATACTGATTTCACCCGTCACTCAAAACACCCATGTGCTTTCTGCCCTTGTTACACAAGGAAATCAGCAGACAACATTCCTAGACCTTCAGAATATAAAGGGCAAGCTTAGACCTCACTCTTTCAGTGAACCAAGGGGCCAGGGCATGAAGCTGTTCTTCATGTGTGTACTGTGCAATATGGAACAAAAATAGAAGCCTGGCCTGAAACATTTATGAGCTTAAACTAAGATAAGAGTCATCTGATGTTTGGTGGAAAGGTAGAAAGAGGGAGCACAATATAAGCCATCCATGAAGTATTGCAAATCCCACCACAGAAGAGTAGCAGGAGCACAACTTGTCTGCCTCTTTATGAAGTTTTGGCAGAGTTGTGTGGAGAGACAGCTTTCAGGAGGAGCATCTTTAAGGTGAGGCTTGAAAGGCAATTAGTGAATGTTTATAGGGTGTTCCTCTAACATGAAGGTGAAAGCTCCATGGAGAAGTATCTGCTTTTCGTACTGAATGAGAGGTGAAGAAGGAACAGGCTGTAAATCTGCTTATGGTGAAATGGCTGACAGCCAAAACAGCAGCAAAGGGATGTGTCAGTGGAGATGAAATAGTTAAAGCTAATAGAGCAAGCATTGCAGCTGTTGTCTGAGGAGTCATCACAGGAGCTTTTTGTTTGGTCATTAAAGACAGAGCTGAAGGAGGGGTCTTGGAGTCAAGTACAGTGAAATATCTACTTGAGTTTGTGGATGTAAATCTTTGCAAGAGCAGGACCTTAATGCTTTCTATATGAAACAGATTGTTAATCTTGCTTAAATTACACATTTGATCACTGAAATTCCAACAGAAGATTAAAATTGTTCCATTTGGCTTTTGTTGTTAGACTTAGGGGTATATATTTTCTTTACCCAAACTTAATATTTCTAAAATTCTATTCTAGCAATATTTCATATTCACCAAAATGTTGTGTCACTGGTAAGCAAAAAGACCAACTCTCCATTTTGAGGGGGTGGGAGAGTGTGAAGCTTTGACCAATTCTGGTCAAGGGTTCGACTTCTCAGCTCAATCTCTGCTGAGTGAGGGCACTTTCTGAATTTCAGGGCAGGTTTGCACAGCCAGGGACTGCTCCTAGCAGTGAGAGTGCTGATGGGGAGAGTTCCTGCCAAGGGCTGGGCTGCAAGAAGGCTCTGTCTTAGACTTGCTCCTGTGCAGACCAAGGGCACTGCTGTGTCTTGTGCAGGAAGTCAGATCTGACACCTGCAGGGAGGAGTGGACAGGACAGGTGACCCTAAACTGATCAACAAGAGATTCCATTCCAGGGACATCATCTTTGGGACAAATCTGAGTGATCACCATAATCAAGCCTCTTCTTCAATGGCTTGTGTCTGAGGAGGACTCTGTTCTGCCTTGATCCCAATCTGTGTGTTCCTGAATCCAATTCCCATCTGCTTCTTAGTTCAGTCTGGGGCTTCCCTGCCCACAGCATCCATGGTGATGCTGACATTTCCATTAGGGGTGTGTGTTGGTATTAATTTGTATCTATTTGTCTCTATTTCATTGGATTGTTCTGATTCCCATTCCAGCTGGTTTAGTTTCTTTCCTAACCCATCGGTCTCTCTCCCTTAATCCCTTTCTCTTCCCTTTGGGAAGGCAGAGGCGTTCACAGAGAGCATCTGGACTCATCCAGTGGCTGGCCCAGGGTTATTCTTCAGGTTTATTAAATAGTCCTGCTCATGCCATATCTGTTTGTTTTCAAATGTTTTGGACCATATCTGCCTGTATAATCCAGCACAATTCATTTTGCAGAAACACTTAACTTTTCTAGTGTGGACTGTGCCATTCTGAATTCACAACTTATGTGGCAACAGTATCTCCATACTCTTACCATTCTCCCATCTTTTCTGACCGGCTTGCTGCCCTCTCTCATTTGTTTGATGATGAAGTAGCTATCCTGCAGTTTTATTATATGCTGGGCACATCTTATGATAAGAGTTAAGCAGAGTCATATATGGAACAGAAGGAAAAAAAACACCAAAAAGAGAGAGGAGTGAGGGAAAGCCAGGCACAACATGAAGGACATTCGTGTGACCACACACTGGATTGCAGGGGAAACCTGTCAGCAACTTCTCCATTATGATCTCTTGGCCTGGATTTTGTAGAATGTTTTGGTGGACTAAATCTCAATGGACTTTGCTTCTTTGAGATCAAGGAAGAAAATACGAGTAGAGCAGTGAGCTTTACCTGTGGGATGGACTTAGCCCCATTCTGGGGTTTAGTTATTAGTGGTATTGACAACTCACAAGGACATTGAGGTTCTGGAGAGAGTCCAGAAAAGGGTAATGAGGATGCTAAAGGGTCTAGAGAACAGATGTTATGAGGGGTGCAGACTTGGTATTGTTGGGTTAATGGTTTGACTTAGTGTTCTAAGCAATTCTATGATTCTATGATTTACAATCAGAACTCTCTGTAAGACTCCAACATGGAGAGTTTACCTGTAAGTAGCTATGAAGGCTTATCACCTTATCATCACAAGGTAAACTGGGGACAGATAGGCTGTGAACTTTGAAAGGAAAAGATATTCCTGAGCAGTACCCTTTTTAGATGAGCCCTATGAAATACTACTTTATTTGTGTTGCAAAAAGATGTGGTAACTTTATTGGAACACCTGAGGTGTGGTGCAATTACTATAAAAGTACTATATATAGATATAGAATTATGCAAGTTATAAGTTATCTGCAAGGTAGAGGAGAGGGGGCAGAAGACCTGTCCTTGGGCACGTTCCAAGTCAGGTTGGTCAGGACTCCAAACAACCTGACCTAGGTGAAGATGCCCCTACTCAGTGCAGTGGGTTTAGACTAGAAGACATTTAAAAGTCCCTTCCAACCTAAAGCAGTCTACGTGTCTATGATTCTGTTAAATTGTGTATGAACCCAAAAGTGAGACAGTCAATCTGAATCAAGAAAACAGCAACAAAATCAATCAGAGCTCCCAAAAAGCATTTTGGTGATGTTTGCATGGACCTGCTGCCATAAGTGCTGGCTTATAAAGCACTGCAGTGCAGGAGCAATAGGAAATTTCAATGGCATGTTGCTGCCACAGCTTTAGATATATTTTGACCTTGTAATGCTATGTACAGTACATTACATCTTTACTCTGAAAATCCATTATGCCTGCTGGGGGAGAGGGTCAGGACTCATTGAATTGTGAAGTGAAGAATGAGATTTTCACATTATACCTGAAACAAAGCACTCAAAGACCTTCATCAGTGAAAATAAACATATTTCTCCTTTAAACTTGCCAGAACATGGAGAACAAGTGCTCTCATCAATATCCAAACCTGAAGTGTCCATATTTGTGATATACCTTGTGGCAACAAGTGTGGGACAAGGCACTGACATATAAAAGTTTCTCAGGTAGAGAATGGATTCCCTGCAGTGGGTGTGGTTAACAAGGAGAGAGGTACTTGCGCTGGGTCTGGTGGAGATGGAGTTAATTTCCTACACAGCAGCACACGTGGTGCTGTGTTTTGGATCTATGACCAAAGCAGTGCTGATAACACAGCAGTGTTTTGGCTGTGGCTGAGCATTACACAGCATTGAGGCTTGCTCTTTTTCCCACTCTGCTCCTCTAGAGAGTAAACTTGAGGTGGTGAAAAAGTTAGGAGGGGATGCATCTGGGACAGCCGATCCTAACCGACCAAAGGGCTGTTCCATGCCATATAACATCACACTGAACAATAAAATCTGGGGGAGGCAGCCATTGTTTTGAGACTGGCTGAGCACTGGCCTGCTTGCTGGAGGTGTTGAGTCTTCAAGACCATTTCCAGCCTAAATGGTTTCATGATTCTATGGTTCACATATGCTCAGTGTATTAGTCAGGTTGTTCAGTTGTCTAAGATGATGAGCTGTATGAAAAGCCTCTCTCAAGTAACCCAGGGAAGGCAATTTAGGACTAATTACTATAAAAGCCACCTACAAACTGTTAAGATTCTTTTCTGCTGGGTCACTTTCAAACTAAAGCATATGAAATCCTTTTTTTGTTTTTTAGTGTAGAGTTGCTGGATCTGTCATGACAACTTTAACTTGGAATATGTTAACATTTTGTAGTTAAATTCTCAGCATTAGGTCTGATTTCTTTGTGACTTCATGATATTTCTTTATGGCTTCAAGATCACACTGAATTGCAATTCCATAATTATGTTTTTCTTTTGTACCGCTGGACCTGGAGACCTTCTGGTTCTGGTCTGTTGCACACTACACCAAGCAGCCTCATTACAACACTGGGGTTTCAAACAACAACAAAAAAAAGATATTTAATGTAGTCATTAAAAAAGTGAACTGCTTTTATGGCAAAAGCCATCAAACAGTTTATATGTCATAAAGAAGCAGAAATATTATGTGGTGCCTGCATGTTCCATATGTAAAAAATAACCTGGCTCTTTGAAAAAAACAACCCTGCAGGTGCACAAGTTTTTTTGCTTTAAAATGACTACGTTCTGTGAGTAGTAGAAATGGTAAACTTTCGAATAACCTTTCACTAAATTTTGTCCCAGCCGTGCTGAGCTTTATTCACACAGTATCACAGAATCACCAAGGTTGGAAGAGGCCTCAAAGATCATCGAGTCCAGCCTGTCACCACAGACCTCATGACTAGACCATGGCACCAAGTGCCACGTCCAATCCCCTCTTGAACCCCTCCAGGGACGGTGACTCCACCACCTCCCTGGGCAGCCCATTCCAATGACCAACAACTCTCTCAGTGAAGAACTTTCTCCTCACCTCAAGCCTAAACTTCCCCTGGCGCAGCTTGAGACTGTGTCCTCTTGTTCTGGTGCTGGTTACCTGAGAGAAGAGACTAACACCCTCCTGGCTACAATTCCCCCTTCAGGTAGTTGTAGACAGCAATAAGGTCTCCCCTGAGCCTCCTCTTCTCCAGGCTAAACAATCCCAGCTCCCTCAGCCTCTCCTCATAGGGCTTGTGTTCAAGGCCTCTCCCCAGCCTTGTTGCCCTTCTCTGGACACATTCAAGTGTTTCGATGTCCTTCTTAAACTGAAGGGCCCAGAGCTGGACAACAGGACTCAAGGTATGGCCTAACCAGTGCTGAGTACAGGAGCACAATGACTTCCCTGCTCCTGCTGGCCACACTATTCCTCTTGTTAGAACCTAAAATCAAACAAAACTCTTATTTATATTGCATTTTGTCACCATATCCCAGCTCTGCAGAGCACATTGATTTATATTCTGCTCCATGCATGTCAACAGAGTACTTTCCCTTTATCTGATATCTCAGTTCAAGTCACAAGCTTTTGTAGATTACCTTATCAGTACAAGAGTTTTTGAGTTATTATGTCACAGCCTTGTTTCTGGCTTTAAGAATATTATCTGTGGAAAAAGTTGCTTGGGTATGGAACTGAATGAATGGATTTTGTACAGAAGGAAAAACAAACTCTGTAATAATAATCATAAAGTGATAATTTGTTGTGCAACGTTTGAGACATTCTGGGAACATAAATACTATTTTGTATTTCACAGAATCACAGAATACTGGGGGTTGGAAAAGACCTCTTGAGATTGTCTAGTCTGACTGCCCCTGAGCTGATTACACAGGATTGCAATATCCAGGCAGATTTGGAAAGTCTCTAGGGAAGGAGAGTCCACAGCCTCTCTGTGCAGCCTGCTCCAGTGCTCCATCACCCTCACAGGAAAGAAGTGTTTCCTTCTGTTCGTGTGGAACCTCCTGTGTCCAGTTTGTGTCCATTGCTCTCTGTCCTGTCTCTGGACACTGCTGAAAAGAGTCTGGTCCCATTCTCTTGACCCTTGCCTGTTAGCCTATACCAGCCTTTCAGTGCCTCAAGGGGGGGCTACAAGAAAGCCGGGGAGGGAGTTTTTATCAGGGCTTGTAGTGGTAGGATGAGAAGGAACAGATTGAAGCTTGAGGAGTGCAGATTTAGGCTGGAGATTAGGATGAAATTCTTTGCAATGAGGGTGGTGAGATACTGGAACTGGATACCCAGGGATGTCATGGATGCCCCCTACCTGAAAGTGTTCAAGGCCAGGTTGGATGAGGCCTTATCAGCCTGGTCTAGTGAAAGGTGTCCCTGCCTATGGCAGGGGGGTTGGACCTACATCATCTTTAAGGTCTCTTCCAACCCAAACCATTTTATTATATTATGAGCCTATGATAAGGAAAAATGTTTTTACTTTGAGGGTACTGGGGAACTGGACCAGGTTGCCCAGAGTTTGTGAAGTCTCTTTCACTGGAGACTTTCCAAACCTGAAAGGACATTTTGTTTCTGGGCAACCTGGTCTGAGTGAGCCTGCTTTAGCAGGTGGGGTTGGACTAGGTGATCTCCGGAGATTCATTCCAACCCCTACCATTTTGTGACTCTTTATCAGAATGAAATATCTAGCTTTCCATGAAGCAGATATAACGGGAGATGACAACCAAGACAACTGAGTTGTGGAAAACAGAATTTGGAAGGAGACAATGTATATGCTTATGTAAATATACACTGAGAAGAAGTTGCAAGTGTGTTCATCCTGCTGTGGTTTACCTCAGCTCATACTATGTTGGAACATCACTTAATCTCAGTTTAATGACATGATTGTCCTAAAATAATTTGGCTTCACTATCATGCTTTCCAGTCATGATTAATGAGCTTTGAGGAACTTCAAGGATTCAGCACTATCCACATATCAGGGACCTGAAGTAGATTCTAGGATAGCAGAAACTCTACAGAAATATTTCATAGAATTCATAGTCATCTTTTTTGTCTTTTTTTTTTTTTTCAAAGCTGAAGAGTCCTCAACTCATTTTGTCTAATATCTGTTCTATTCACATTGCTCTTCACCAAACTTTCTCTCTATTTCTACTCTTCATTCTGTGCCTCCTTGATGTACTTGTAATATGCAAGAATGGGGTTGTAGTGGTTTGAGCCTTAACTGGGAGTTAAAAGCCCAAATGCGGAAAAGGCTGACAATCTCTTCCCCACTCCCCGCCCCCCCACCTCCTCCTCCCTCCAAACAGAGAGGGAAAGAAAAAAGGGCTAAGGAGCAAATCCACTAAACAACAATCCGGAGTCGGCTTGGAAGTAGAGAGGCAAAGAATTTTTCTTTAAACTATATATATATATATAGATATAGATATGACAATAACAGGAAAAGTTCACAAGGGCGAGGAACAAGAGTGGATGGGAGTGGGACAGAAAAGAATAATACAAAACCAGTCTTTCTCTGAGGAGGTGCGGAGGCAGCAGGGAAAAGGATCAGGTCCTGCCACGTGGCTGAGGAGCAGGAGGGCAGCTGCAGTAGCTCTCATCCAGCAGAGGCAGGAGCCAAAAGGAGATCCAACAGTTAGGATGTCCTGCTTTTTATACCCTAGCTGGGCAGGGAGTGGGGAGTGGAACAGACTCAGCTTTCCCAGGGGGAAATGCCCTGCAGGGAGGGTAAAGTACCCGCAAGCCCTCCACCCTGCTTTGTTTTTTTTGTTTTCAGAAAAGGGTGTTAACCCACCACAGGGGTACACTTGCTTTCTTAGTGGCTTTAAAGAGTTTTTCTGTATCGTTTTCTAGGAGTTTCTTAAATGGTCTTGACCACTGCTGAGCAGAGAGGCAGTTTTAATTTACTCCAAGATTTGTGTTCCTGAGCCATAGCACTAATTTAGAGCCCATCTCCTTTATCTACTTAGAAATGCTTTTCTCACATGCAGTATTTTGCACTTACCAACACTGAATTCCACCTGTCTTGTTCTTTGCTGGCCACTCAGTACAACAGATACCTCTGCAACTTTTGACAGTCAGGTTTTGACTATCCTGACTTAAGTTGTATAAATCCCCAGGAAACTCTGTCACTTCACTGTTCATCTTCTTGTTTGGGGCATTCAGCAAAACAATCTTCAGTACAGGAAAACATGCTTGGTAATTGCACACTGAACTATTTTTGGTCAAGAACATTTATTGTTGAATCTCAAACTTATTGGAAGTCAGCCGTTTTTGAGACACAGAGATACAGTAAGCATCAGAGAGTCTACTCAGATCTCTTCCCTTCCTGGATCTTTTGGACTATGGGAGCAGAAGTGGAACAAAGTATGTCTGCTGATCGGGAAACGTACTGAGATTTCTCTTACAGCCTTAGCTTCTAATTTCATTTCTCATTTGGAATGGCTCCCAAGTGCTCTGCAAGCCTTGTCTGAATGCCTACAAGGTAAGTCTTTAAAATAATAAACCAAATTAGAGATGTAATAGCCTAAGATGTTAACTTTGAAATGACAGCTGGAATTTCTCCTTAGAGATGGGATGTTGTCTGCGTCGCAGTGAGAAGGAAATTGCTAAGCTGACACTCTGCATTCCTGGAAGCTTTCAGGAATACTTAGCCAATTTTACCTTCAAACTGTGGACCAAAGTAATCTGCAGCATCCCCTCAACCTGGATAATGATGGTTTTTGGCTGTGGTTGGAATAGGCTGAATATGTTTCATAGCTGAGGAATGCCCCAGAGATGTCTGTTCTGAGATCTGGACTTTTTGTTCCCATAGCATCTTGGTTCCAGGCAAGTGTTTTTTACATTTTTCCCTCTTACAGGCAAATCTTTTCTTTTCTGAAGGAATAATTTACATGCCAAACAAGGCCAGGTCTGATCATGCCAAACAAGCCAATATGCACAATAATAGAGGTAAATGCATCCTCCTGATCCAAGTACATCCCACAGATAGTGAGGATCAATGATACGTCAGAGATCAGAACTCCCAAATTCCCAGCTCTGTAATTTTGTGATTCTGTAATGGAAGGACACTAAAAATCATGTCTCTGGTCAGCCACACTCTCTGCTAGATCTCTTTTCTCTTCATCAAACCATTTTGGTTGTGAAAGACCTTTAAGATTGTTGAGTCCAACCATTCTCTAACTCTACCAAGTTTGGTGCTAAACCATGCTTCTCAGCACCACATCTCTTTGTCTTTTGTAGTCCTCCAGGGATGGGGATTCAACCACCTCCCTGGGGAGCCAGTTCCAGTGTTTGTGAACCCTTTCAGTGAAGAAGTTTCTTTTAGTATCCAACCTAAACCCCTCCTGGTGCAACTGGAGGCTGTTTCCTCCCATCGTATCACTTGCTACTTGGGAGCAGTAGTGAGGGCCCCAAAACTGAAGCCCCAAGCTGAGTCAAGATGCTGCCTCACTAGTGTTGAATTCAGGGAACAATCACTTCCCTGGTCCTGCTTGTCACACTTCCTGATACAAGCCAGGATGCTGGTGGCCTTCTTGGCCACCGGAGCACACTGCTGGCTCACATTCAATCTCCTTTCTTATTGTTTACTTACTGAACTACATTGAAGGAGTGTTTTCTGTGTTAGCTTTGAAAGTGTGTGAGATATGAATACTGTAGGTGACTCAGCCACGTGTTCCCTCTGTGATTTGCTTATTCATCTGTGAAATGAGAATGTTACTTTATACAGGTGTCAGGAAGATAAATTCAGTACATTTATTGTGAAGCTCTCAGCTGTAGAATGCCTGGATAGGTTGTTCCACACATCTTCTACATTTCCCACAATGCATTTGCTTTTCATATTGATTTCCCCTCTACTAATATTAAACAACTACTTTTTTTGTTGCTTATAGTGTCACTTAACGTAAGCTAAATGGAGCACCTCTGCTATGAGGATAGGCTGAGGGAGCTGGAGTTATTCAGCCTAGAGACAGGAAGACTCTGGGGGGGGACATTATTAGCTGCCTTCCAGTACCTGAAGGGATAATAATAATAATAATAATAATAACAACAACAACAACAACAACGACAATAAACCAGGTTGGAAGAGACCTTCAAGATCATCGTGTCCAACCCATCAACCAATCCAACCCACCTAAACAACTAAACCATGGCACCAAGGACCCCATCAAGTCTCCTCCTGAACACCTCCAATGATGGTGACTCCACCACCTCCTCAGGCAGCCCATTCCAGTGGGCAATCACTGGAGAGGGACTTTTCGTAAGGGTGTCTAGCAACAGGACAAGGGGGGATGTCTTTATGCTGAGGGAGAGTTAGGTTTAGACTGGACCTTAGGAAGGAGTTCTTCAGTATGGGGTTGGTAGGACACTGGAACAGGTTGTGCAGGGAGGTTGTGGATATCTCCTCCCTGGGGATGTTCAAGGTCAGATTGGATGAGCCCTCTAGCATCTGAGTCTAGCTGAGAGGCATCCCTGCCCATAGTGGGGAAGTTGGAGTATATGATCACTAAGGTACCTTCCAACCTAAGCAATTCTACAATTCTGTGATAAATAATGCAAAATATGTTTGTTTTTCTTGTTTATTTCTTTGTCAGAATGCTTGTCTTGGACTGTTTCTTTCTATGTGGGTATTGCTTTAATAAGTTTCTGTTGTCTCTGCTGTCTGCCTGAATTTCTTTTATGAAATTAATTATCTGCCACATTGTCCTTGGCAGATCAATGGATTTGAGGTCTTGGGATCATTATATAATGTGTTAAGAACTGGATTCTCAAACTGAGGCCCTTGCTTTGCATCCAAGTTTTCCTTTGAATGCTTCAGACTACACAGGTAGAGACTTTTCCTAGTCTTGCCTTTTACTGGGCTCATTGATCTGATTAGAGTCTGGTCTTGCAGACAGCTGAGTCAACAGAACTGGAAGTGCAGCAGTCTGCTTAGACCTTGAGCTAGTCTTGCCACCAGAGAAATCATAAAGTGCTGTTGTGTCTCTTGTCAGGCTGGTGGTTTAAAAGCTGCCTTCAGATTATTTTAGGCCTGACACTGATGTTTTCTATCTTGTCTCCCTTCAACAGTTTAAAAGAAGTGTCTGATTTGTTTAAAAAAAAAAACAGAGCAAAAAGCCACCATCAGCTGTTTCTGTAGGAAGAGTCTCTGTACCCAATACAAAAGGGATGGGAACAAGGAAAAATGGAGTGTGAAGGAATTTCAAACACATCACTTAGTACCTTTACTGGGGCACCTACCTCAGGACATTGTGTGAAGTCTGTGGATTTTGAAAGCAGAATAAAACCAACTCCTTGCCTCTCAAATGAGGTGAAGAAACACAAACAATGCTTCCACTATTTAAGATCCACTATTTAATATTTAAGGCCTCTCTCAATGTTTATTTGGTAACTTAATTTTATTTTTCACACCTATTAAGGCCCACTTAATCCCTTGGCATTAACAAGGTGTTTTGCAAATAAGCAAGGTATTAACCAATGTCCAGACTGATCCTTGTGTTCGTGAAGTATCACATTTTCATATTGAGTTACATACTCCTATGAAGAAAATGAAGGGGGTTTTGGTCTCTAGAACTAAGAACTTTTGTAAAGAGTTAAAAATTTTCAATGGAAAAGCAGAAGATACTTATTTTGTTGAAAATGTTTCAGATCTTTCATATGATCTTAAAGGTCTCTTTCTATCTGAAAAGATTCCATGGTTGTATTTAGAGCCACATATATTTGCAGAGTCCTAACTCTATATTTCTTTCATGGCTTATTGGGAACATTTTATGGTTGAGAATCTGCCTCTAACAACAGATGTTATGGGTCTTCAGTTGACCTCTACAGTGAGTTTTGCAATAATTCATGCAACAGCTTCCCTTGATGTGCAGTGAATAGCTCAATAAATCACTCAATACTGTGTGCTTCAGTAATCTGAAGACTCAAAACCATAAATCAGAGCCTAGAAGCTTTAAGGTTGGCCTACAACTTCTAAAAGAAAGAAGTCTTCTCAGTGAGTTCTACCTCTCAAACATGATGTATCTGAGCATAGAGCTGTATTTCCTTACTGGAACTGCCCTGTTGCCTGCTGGAGTTACCATATCTGCGGGGACATCCAGAAGATGAAAAGCCTCCTTTTCCATGTGTGCCCTCTGTCAGCTTGGGACATCTTGCAGCATTGGTGGCTGCTGGAAGGGATTCAGTTCTCCAGGGGAGGACCCACATACTGGGATGATAAAACCAAGAATATGCATTAGAGCATAGGAAGAGGGAGTCTTGGAGTGAGTGTCCCTTTCCTCACAGTTTCTCTTTGTAATGTCTCTGGTGAGCCATGCCCTCTGTGTGTGTGTGTATGTGTTAGGATTGTCTCTCAGTTGCCTCAATAAATGTGCTTCTAAATTTATGTTTTCCCTGTCAGCCAGCTCTGATCTGTTTTGCAAGCTCTCAAACTACACCTCAGTGTAATTTATTGGATTTTTGGAATATGCAATACAAGCCTGGCATAAACCTATCCAGGTGCTCCTATTTTGGAAGTAGGCTGGATGACAAAGGAAGAACTCAGGACCTATGTAATTCCTAGAGAAAAAAAAGTAGCATAGGATGGAGTGAGGCTGTCTTTTTCTGCCTCATACATTGAGGAAGTGTGGGGATCATCAGATGTGAAGGTGAAGAATGATGACTTTTTGATCTGTCTGTCTCAGATGTAATTGAGCATGACAGGCAGCTGGGGTTGGGGGTGGATTTTGTAAGGAGCTGTTGCAAAGCTGGCTCCACCTCAAACCAAATTTGGATCACATTCCAGAATATATCTGAAGAGCTGGCGACACTCTGCCTTTGGCAGAGGGTTTCAGGAAAAGGACTGCCTCTCCTGCTGCTGGGAAGCCAAACTATATGTTCTGATAAATAAATGTCACAAAATATGTGCATCTTCAGAGGACTGGAGCACCTTTCCTATGGAGACAGAGAGTTTGGGCTATTCAGTCTGGAGAAGAGAAGGCTCTGAGGAGACCTTATTGTGGCCTTCCAATATCTTAAGGGAGCCTACAAGAAAGCTGGTGAGGGACTTTTTAGGGTGTCAGGTAGTGATAGGACTAGGGGGAATGGAGCAAAAGTAGAAGTGGGTAGATTCAGGATGAATGTTAGGAAGAAGGTCTTCCTCATGAGGTTGGTGAGACACTGGAACAAGTTGACCAGGGAGGTGGCAGAAGCTCCAGCCCTGGAGGTTTTTAAGGCCAGGCTGGATGGGGCTCTGAGCAACCTGATCTAGTGTGAGGTGTCCCTGCCCATGACAGGGGGGTTGGAACTAGATGAGCCTTGAGGTCCCTTCCAACCCTAACAATTCTATGATTCTATCTAAGATGTGCAGGCAAGGAGATTTCATCCTTCATCTTCTAATGGGAAACAAAGTCCCATGGAAGAGAAACCATCACTATATCAAAATCTTCTTATAGTACACTCATCATTTTCACTTGTGAGCATACATACACCTTTTGCAGTTGTGTACCTCCCTCTTCTGCACATTAGTAGCTTCAGAAAAACACTTGGTGTCTACAGGGACTGTGGAAAAGTGACAGCCTGAAGTAGAAATCTCTGGAATTGAATGTAATTGAAACTGTGGGATGTCCAGCTAGACAGACTCAGAGCATAGAACTCTGCATGCATAAATGAAGTGAAAAAGAACATATATGTCATTGCTTACCAAACAGGGTTATGTTAAAAGTGTAAGTTCTGTAGTCTGACACACAAACATCACAAAATGATAATTGCAAAGTGCTATTCAAAAGCTTCATTCTGTGTGTTGATGTTTTGCTTTTATCCCAGTTAATCATGTGTTAACAAGGGCAAGTTGTACTTCCAGAAGACCCTAGTAGACAGGATCTCTGGAACAGAAAATCCTATGTCTAGTAAAGCTGCAGTTTATTACAGCTTTCATATAATGCTAGTGGCTGAGAGCGTGGCTGTGGTAAAAGGACATGGCTGTGATAGTTCACTTGCTGTATTTTAGAGTGTCTTGTGCTTTTCTAGTAGTCAGTCACAAATTCCAAATAGTTTTTTTAGTGTTGTGAAAGCATAAAACTATTTCTGGTCTATCCAGGAAGCAATTGTATTCTCAGAGGATGCTTAGCTTTCTATATAGGAAAAATCTCTGTTTATCTTATCCTCTAGAATGTGAAATATAACCCAAAGAGATTGAAAGGTAGAAATAAAAGAAGGGTCTAAAACTAATAATGTTGCCCAGAAATGGTGTGGAAGCTCCAAGCCTGGGAATGTTCAAAGCCAGGTTGGATGGAGCCATGAGCAATCTGGTCTAGTAGGAGGTGTCCCTGCCCATGGTACAGGGGTTGGAAATAGATGATCTTTAAGGTCCTTTCCAACCCAAACCATTCTATGATTCTATTGTGCATTGATTACTTTGTGCTTACCTCTGTTTTCAGCCATGCTCAGACAGTGTTGACTGTTAAAAGTCATAAATAGATACTTCAAAATTCCCACTCTTACCTCTGAAAACAAAACAAAGAGCTCTTTCACTTCTAGTGTTTTCAAATACATTAAAAAGGCTATAAGGCTTTCAATATTGATATTATGAGTTTTGTTTGCAAAGTAGAGTCCCCAAAGGATTGTGAAACTCTCACAGTAGCTTACCTTCCATAAAGCTTGAAATGTGTTTTTCTCAGGAGTATACTTTCTACTGGCAAGTTCTTGTGGTGTAGCAGAGGCATAGTCAGGCATCTGTGAAGGTTTTTGTGTTTTATTAGCCAAACTTTTAAAGACAGGGCTCTATGCCACTGTTCACAATTCTGTTTTATGAAGGAATCATCTCTCTGAAACACAGTAATGTCTACTGTTGTCTCTATCTCATAGGTTCATGGAATAGTTTAGGCTAGAAAAGACCTTTATGATCATAGAATCATTTGGGTTGGAAGAGACCTTAAGTTATTTAAATCCAGCCACTAACCCACCACTGCCAGGTCACCACTAAACCCTGTCCCTCAGCACCACATCTACACATCTCCTAAATTCCTTCAGGGATAGTGACTCCACCACTTCCCTGTGCAGCCTGTTCCAGGGCTTGGCAACCCTTTCAGTGAAGAAATTTTTCCTAATGTCCAATAGTCCATTTTTTTCCTAAGAGGAGGATGGCATCCACCATGAGTACCTTTTAACCTCAAGAATCCGCAAAGATTCTGTATTAAATCACTGCTTTACATGAGACAGCAAAATGAGTATAATCCCTACAGTGAAGATCTATCAACAGCCACATCAAAGTGTGAGCACACTTTAAGGAATTCTGTTTGTTAATAAAATATGCACTCATTAATATTTTCCTCAATTTAAAAAAGAAATATATAAAGTGTATCTCTTACTTCTTCTTAGCTCATTGTCCTCCTAGTCTCACAAGTGATGGGTTGGTATTTCAGCAGGACCAGATAGGTTGTTGTAGAATCACAGAACTGTTTAGGTTGGAAGGGACCTTAAAGATCATCTAGTTCCACCCCCTCTGCCATGGGCAGGCATGCTTCCTACTAGACCAGCTTTCTCAAGACCCCATCTTTATTAGAATTAGAATTAGAATAAACCAAACCAGGTTGGAAGAGACCTTCAAGATCATCGTGTCCAACCCATCAACCAATCCAAACCACCCAAACAGCTAACCCATGGCACCAAGCACCCCATCAAGTCTCCTCCTGAACACCTTCAATGACGGCGACTCCACCACCTCCCCGGGCAAGCCATTCCAATGGGCAATCACTCTCTCTGTATAGAACTTCTTCCTAACATCCAACCTGAACCTCTCCTGGCACAGCCTGAGACTGTGTCCTCTTGTTCTGGTACTGGGTGTCTGGGAGAAGAGACCATCATCCACCTGTCTACAACCTCTCTACAGGTAGTTGTAGAGAGTGATAAGGTCACCCCTGAGTCTCCTCTTCTCCAGGCTGAGCAACCCCAGCTCCCTCAGCCTCTCCTCATAGGGCTTGTGTTCCAAACCCCTCACCAACTTTGTTGCTCTTCTCTGGACTCGTTCCAGCAAGTCAACCTCCTTCCTAAACTGAGGGGCCCAGAACTGGACACAGTACTCGAGGTGCGGCCTAACCAGTGCAGTATACAGGGGCAGAATGACCTGGCTTTGAACACTTGGAGCCTCTGCAACTTCTCTGGGGAACCTGTTCCAGTGCCTCATCACCCTTATGGGGAAGAATTTCTTCTTAATGTCCAATCTCAATTGAGCTTCCAGTTTGAAGTCATTACCCCTCATCCTGCCATTGCATACCTATTATGCTTATTCCTGTGCTGGGGAAATGTATATGTCCATATGCACATAGAGTTTTATGTTTAAATGCCTTCAATTTTAAAGCCTTTTTGTTTTTAGAATGACACCAAATCTCATTCCTTCAAAAATTTCCTTAAACCCTGATGGTGTTTTGAACAACAATGATAATGACTTTTTCTACCAGAGTTCTTTTGATGGGATTAATTGAGATCCCTCACTGTTCCTTCACAGCAAGTGTAGGCATTACTCTTGGTTGCCATCTAAAAACTAGGTTTGTCCTCTCACACATTATTTCCTCTTGGATCACACAGAAAAGCGGATGGTTGCATTATATGTATTTGCTGTAAGCAAAATAATCCTTTTTTAGAATCAGAGTTGGGAAAAATTATCTCCTTCTTCCTCTCTACTCTCAGTTTCACCTGTATATGTTTTAGGCAGAAAACATGTGTAAAAACAGGAATTAAGAATTTTTCTATGAGCTCTATGGAACACAACACAAAAGAAATTCTGTTCTAGATACAGATAATTATTAACTAATCACAGAATGGTTTGGTTTGAAAGGTCATCTAGTCCAATACCCCCTGCAGTCAGCAGAAACATCTGCAACAAGACCTGGAATGTTTCCAGGGATGAGACAACTACCACCTCTCCAGGAAACCTGGGCCAGTGTCTCACCACCCTCAGTGTAAAAAATTCCTTCCATCTAGCAGTCTAAATTTCCCATCTTTTAGTTTAAAGTCACCCTCCCATGTCCTGCCACAGCAGGCATTGCTCAAAAGATTGTTCCCAACATTCTGATAGGCCCCCTGTAAGAACTGGAAGGCCACTGGTAGGTCTCCCCTGAGCCTTCTCTTCTCTAGGCTGAACACCCCAAACTCTAAAAGCTTGTCCTCAAAATGAATGATGTGCAACAGGGTGCCCTTTCAGATAAGACACCCTTCAAGAATAAACTGTAAAGGAAGAATGGAGCATGTTTGCTCACTCTTGGTTGTGGAAGGCACCACAAATTCCACTAAAATCAATAGAGGTTATTTGTTTACCTTGGAGTCATAAGAGTTACCACAGAAGGATAACATTTAAGGTATATTTTCATAGCTAATTATCCTCTATGTGTGTTTCCTTTCCAAGATACTTGAGCTCCTCCTGACACAGGAATTTCTAGAACCAGTTTTTGTGAAGAGGCCTCAAAAAGTCATTTTAAAGAAGTAGACTATAAAATTAATAGGAAATATCAGCAGGATTGTCTGGCTCCCAAATGAAATAACTATGATAAATATCTGCTGGGTTATGTTATTCTTTGCTGATGTTTAAATCCTGCAGCCTAACATTCATATTCCTAAACTCTCATCAGCTTCCATGAAGGCAAATCACCCACAGGGCTGTATCAAAACTATTGCCTCAAAGCCATAAAGCTTTTACACCATGGCTGGTGCTCCTCTCTAATGTCCACTAATCACCATTCTTGTGATTCTTAAGCTTTGTGTCTACAGCTGCCCAGATAAAAGGCTTTATTTTAACATTTATTGATACTTTCTGATTTGGGTATCTTAATAAGATTTTATTTCAAATCTTCTTGGTGAAGATAAATAGATAAATCTTATCTTCAGTTTTAAGATCTCACCTGACATGAAAATTTTGCTTGGTACTGTTAAAGGTATTCAAAAGAAATTCTGGTAGTTCCTAGAGTGAAGGGGGAAAAAAAGGCAAAACCATAAAAGGTTTTGAAAAAGAACTTTGTAGCATTTAATCTTTCTGCAGATACTTCATCACCCCAGTTTTCTTGGTGAAATAGTTTCTGTGTGGAGTACACTTGCAGCCCACAAAGCCAATCAGATCCTGGGCTGCATCAGGAGAAGTGTGGCTAGCAGGTCGAGGGAGGTGATCCTCCCCCTCTACTCAGCCCTGGTGAGACCCCACCTGCAGTACTGTGTCCAGTCCTGGAGCCCCTATTACAAGAGGGATGTGGAGGTGCTGGAATGTGTCCAGAGAAGGGCCACAAGGATGATCAGAGGGCTGGAGCACCTCTCCTATGAGGACAGACTGAAGGAGTTGGGGCTGTTCAGTCTGCAGAAGAGAAGGCTCCAAGGTGACCTCATTGTGGCCTTCCAGTATCTGAAGGGGGCCTACAGGAAGGCTGGGGAAGGACTTCTCAGGATCTCAGGTAGTGATAGGACTAGGGGGAATGGAGTGAAGCTGGAGGTGGGGAGATTCAGGCTAGATGTGAGGAGGAGGTTCTTCACCATGAGAGTGGTGAAACCCTGGAATGGGTTGTCCAGGGAGGTGGTCAAGGCCCCGTCCCTGGAGGTGTTTAAGACCAGGCTAGATGAGGCTCTGTCCAGCCTGATCTAGTGTGGGGTGTCCCTGGCCATGGCAGGGGGGTTGGAACTAGATGATCCTTGTGGTCCCTTCCAACCTGGAATGATACTATGATACTATGAATCAAAGCTACTCCAGCAAATTTGCTCCTTTAAGTGCGTGAAGACTAAAGAGATAAAGTTCTTTCACATCTCATTTACCATTACACCTCTTTTATGCCAATCACTTTGTCCTTTAATTTTCAGGAGCTGTCCTTGAACTTTTTAGGAGTAGCTGCAGTTCTGTGAAAGGTTGTTTGGCTAAAACATTCTTTAATAGAAACAAAGTAGTTTGGTAGAGAAAGGTTTTTAAAATGCGTTAAACATTTGAGTCCTCACTCTCTACAATTATCTGAAAGGACACTGTAGCAAGGTGGGGGTCAATCTCTTCTCCCACATTATAAGCACAAGAAGAAATGTCCTCAAGTTGCATCAGGGGAGGTTTAGTTTGGACTTTAGGAAAAATTTCTTCCCCAAGTCCTGGAACAGGCTGTCCAGGGAAGCGGTGGAGTCGTCATCCCTGGAGGGATTTAAAAGCTGGGTAGATGTGGTGCTGAGGGACATAGTTTACTGGTGACCTGGCAGTGCCAGGTTAATGGTTGAACTTAAGGATCTTAAGTTAACTTTAAGGATCTTAAAGTCTCTTCCAACCAAAATTATTCTGCGATTCAAAGTTGGTAGCCTTTCCACTGTATGGGAGTCATGTGTGCCGTTGGTGGATGTCAGTCTCATTCCCACTCAGCCTTTATTTGACATCTCATTGCTTCTGGCAGAAAGTGTCATCTGAACTGAATACAGTCTTTTTCTGTTTTTCATGTTGGTGGCTAAAAAATTAAATGATACTTACTCCTAGGCTGAAAGCTTGTAATGTAGTGAGTGTTCACTATTCGTAGTGGCAGCATTTTCTTCTAACTTCAAATGTTTCTTCAGAGTTACCTCTTTTAAAAATCATTGCCTTTCAAACTTACCTTACAGTCCTAACTGTAACATAACTCACAGAATAGTAAATGTTCAAACTGCTGAGAATGAAAAGGTAAAATGAGCTTGAACTCCATTTCATAGAATCATAGAATCATTAAGCTTGGAGAAGACCTTTAAGGTCATCAAGTCCAACCCACCTGCCATGACCACTGAACTAGATCCTGAAGCACTACATCTATGTACTTCTTGAGCATCTCCAGGGATGGCAACTCCACCATCTCCCTAGGCAGCCTGTTCCAATGCCTCAGCACTCTTTCAGTAAAGAAAATTTTCCTAATATTCAATCTAAACCTCCTCTGGCACAACTTAAGCCTGTTTCCTCTCATCCTATTGCTGGTTAAGTGAGAGAGGAGACCAACACTGACCTCACTATAACCTCCTTTTAGCCTTCTCTTCTCCAGCCACTCCTCGTAGGACAAATTGTGTGCTGAGTTACAGCCCCTCAAACAGCTGCAGGCTTGTGCAGGATGACAATTTCTGTAGCATTTGTCAGCCACACTGTAAACCCCCACACTTCATTATCACTCTGTATGTCAGGTTTTTTAGTATTGAACAATGAAGGATTTTATTTTCTGTTTGATGATTATCAGGGATTAGTCCAACCACATTAATGATTCTTACATAGCATGCTGCTGAGGTGATGAGACCAGCTTGAGCTTTGTGATTTATGATTTGATTTGCTTGATTCCTAGTCACACTTTGTGCTGTATTGATAAAACAAACCCTTGTTTCTTCTGCATTACCATTATGCACTTAAATATTGAGACATTATTGAATGCTTTCAGGTTTCCCCTCCATGGCCTGGCAAATCGAAAGTCTGATAGCATAATGATTCAAAACACTTGTATATGCCTCTTAATGCAGTTTAAAATGTCCACAGTAGAACAGAATGGAAGGAATTATATTTTTAAACTCTTTTGGGCCCCAGGGCTCGTATCTGGGCTTTGCAGGCACAAGGGGTTATGGTGGCCATGTAGCTGTGCTCTGCAGGCAATGTCCTTCCATGGGGTTGCTTTCCTAACACTCACAGCTTTCCTAGCTCTATTCCTGCTTTCTTATTTTATAATGGACAGCTAGCTTTGCATATTCTAAGTCAGGTCGAATAGGGCTCTGAGAAACCTGATCTAGTAGAAGGTATCTTTGTTCACTGTAGGGGGGTTGGACTAGATGACCTTTAAAGGTCCGTTCCAACCCAAAATGTTCCATGACTCAATGATTCCATGAAAAAGTCTCATGTGTAAAATATTCAGAATATTTATCATATTCTATGGTAAAGTGTGATCTGTAAAATATCTACTGACCACTTCAAAGTACTTTATGGAGAGAGCAGTAAATGCAGGGGTGAGCTCTGGCTGTCTCTCTCCAGCTGCAGGGTGCCAGGATCACAGTATCACAGTATCACAGTATCACTTAGGTTGGAAAGGACCTCGAGGATCATCAAGTCCAACCTATCAACACAGACCCCATGACTAGACCAGGGCACCAAGTGCCACGTCCAATCCCCTCTTGAATGCCTCCAGGGACGGTGACTCCACCGCCTCCCTGGGCAGCACATTCCAATGACAAACGACTCGCTCGGTGAAGAACTTCCTCCTCACCTCGAGTCTAAACCTCCCCTGGTGCAGCCTGAGACTGTGTCCTCTTGTTCTGGTGCTGGTTGCCTGGGAGAAGAGACCAACCCCCTCCCTGCTACAACCACCTTTCAGGTAGTTGTAGAGGGCAATGAGGTCACCCCTGAGCCTCCTCTTCTCCAGGCTAAACAATCCCAGCTCCCTCAGCCTCTCCTCATAGGGCTTGTGTTCAAGGCCCCTCACCAGCCTTGTTGCCCTTCCTCTCCCTTCTTCTCTGCTCGTGCTGTCTGCAGAGCTATTTCTCACACTTTTTTTCTTTGTTAATCTCTCTCAAGCAGTATTTTCCCCGTTCTTTAAATACCTTTTCCAGAGGTGCCGCCATTTTGTCAGGGGGGCTGAGCTGAGCCCTGCCGTGGGCCTGTTGGAGCTGGCTGGAACCAACAGCCTCAGACGCCCTCACAGGGGCTGCCCCTGCAGGCCCCTGCTGCCAGCGACTGGACTCCTCTTCCCAGCACAAAAAAAGGACAATAATCTGGTGAGCAGAGATGAGAGATGCCATCACTGTGACTTGTCAGTAATCTGGTGCTAAAATAGTGTTGCTGAATCTGTGCTGACAACAGGAGCAGGCAGGAAGGGCTGACCCCAGTGATCTCCTGTGGTCTCACAGGCCAGGGCTGCTGCTTGTTGGCCACTGATATTAATGAGCCAACAGGCTTGTCAGCCTGAATAAGAAAGGAAAAATCAATTTGAGCTGATAGACCCTTTTATTTTTTTGGTACTGTAGTTTTATTTCTGGTTAAAAAAGCCTTGAAACTAAAGTATGTAGTGCTTGCAGTAAAAACTCTGCAGTAAATGTGCTTTACACTGACAAAGCACTGCAGGATTTCCTCTTCCCATCCAGGAATGAATGCTGTCTTTTCATACAGATAGATTTTGTACACCCAAAACTAAGGTCTTGTACAAAAGTATTAATTTACTTTTGTTTGGAGTGAGTCCTGAGCTGTACTGGTACATGGGGTAGTGCCAGAGTCCTGAACTGTGCTGGTACATGGGGTAGTGCCATGTTCTGTGCTGGTTTGCTAACACACAGGGAAGTGGTGCTGAGGAACATGGTAGAGGTAGATAATGGCTGGACTCAACATTAAAGATCTTTTCCAACCAAAACTACTTTGTAATTCAGGGGTTGATATCTGAGTATTAAGCAGATCCTATTTGACTTATTCCTCCAGCAGCTCAGGAACATGGACAGCAAATGGACACTGTTCCCAGTCTGCAATTACTTAAAAGAACTAGGAAAAGGAAAACTGTTAGGGCTATAACTATTCCCAGAGTATTCACACAGTGTGCTCCCTAATGCAGAAGTGACTGTAAGAAATGTGGAATGCTCTCAACAGTGGCTGGCACTGTTGTATCATTCCTGTAATTTTAAATCATCATTCCTAATGCTGTAGTATTTAGGGATAGGTGGGTTGGTTAAGACCACATAAGCATCTAACCTAAACATTTGAGGTTTGAAATCGTTTGGTTAGCTTCCCAGCTCCACTCCCAGTTTTCATCTGCTCCAGCACCTCCCTATTGGGATGAATCCAGAAGGGGAAATATCAAAATACCATGAGAGGCTGTTTTCTGAAAGTTTGGTGGCTCCATGCCAGTGACCTGTTAACCTAGCAGCCAGATGAGCTGGGGTCATAGGTAATGTATCTGTGTAATCCACAATGCACACCTTGTTTCATGGCTCTGCTGGATTTTTCTCCATTTTGCTCAGTAGAAAGTCTCTAGATCTGAGGGAATTTTGCACCTTTACACACCCCTTTTTGTGTGTGATATTGCTGTTAATCAACAAGGTTGTGTAAAAAATGATCTAGGTAATCCTTGTAACATCCACATCTCAGAGCAACAGCTTCCCTAACAGAGAGGTGACGGGGAGAAACTGTAGAGCCTTATATCACTCTCATTAACTAAGAGCTGGAGAAGTTCCTGCAGCACTTAAGAGAGATGACTCACACTTGTAGTTATTTCCTAGGACCGTAGAATCATATTGGTTGGAAAAGACCTTTAAAATCATTGAGTCCAACCATTACCTAACTCTACCAAGTCTGGTGCTAAACCATGTTCCTTCAGCATCACATCTCTGCATCTTTCAAAGACCTTCAGGGATGGGGATTCAGTCACCTCCCTGGGGGACCTGTTCCCATTTTTGAGAATCCTTTCAGCAAAGAAGTTTCTTCTAATATGCAGATTAAACCTCCATTTTCTTGCATTCCTGCTTCTAGGTTTGTTTCTTTAGTTAGAAATTGTTCTAAAACGTCTGTGTTGCTTTGCAAGAGAGGGCAGATGTTTATAAAAAGCATACCTTGTATATGGATGAAAGTTTTGTGATGTCACAGAATCACAGAATGTTAGGGGTTGGAAGGACCCTCTAAAGATCATCTAGATCAACCCCACAGCCAGAACAGGATCACCTACAGTAAGTCATACAGGAATGCATCCGGGGGGCTTTGATTGTCTCCAGAGAATGAGACTCCATAACCTCTCTGGGCAGCCTGCTCCAGTGTTTTGTCACCCTCACACTGAGAGGAAAACTTCTCTTGACCTACTAAACATACCCCTTTTAATATACCCCAGGATCCCATTGGCCTTCTTGGCCACAATGGCTCATTGCTGGCAATCCTTCTGTCCACTAGGACCCTTTTCCCTGTGCTGCACTCCAATAGGTCAGTCCTCAGTTCTGTTCTCCACAGGTCCTCAGTTCTGTGATTAAAATACTGGTAGCTATTGCTGCTCTGTAGCGATGCAGGATCATGCATAATCACACATTAGTTCTCCAGAAAGCAGGCGGGAGTTGAGAGCAGAGTGTCTCCAATCAGAGTGATGAATAGGGAGAAGATGATGAATACACTGTGGACAAGCACCCTTGTCTTCAGTATACCTCAGGGCAGAAAAGAGTGTTTTGGAAAAGTCAGAGGCTTCAAAACTGAAAATCATTCTTGTGTTTGCACTGAATATGCAAAGCAGGGCTGCAAAACCCTGATGTTATTTGTTGTGGGGTCCAAGGCTGGTGTTTTCTAACCAGATGTCTAAAATTAAGCATCAAAATGCATGAGTAAATAACAGATTGGAACTGAAGTTGAAACTACTTGTCACTTGATGTAGACACTCACAGGTCTAGCTTGGGTCCAAATTCTGTGCTTGTTTTTCTGCCCTGTCCTCTCTTCACTGGATAGTTGGCTATCCTAGAGGTGCAGATGGTTATGATTACTTTCTGCTTTTTTCTCCCTGAATCTTCTTTCATCACTAAGAACCTCTTATGTCTGGACACCTTCTGTTTATGCTTTCTAGTCCTTCTGAAGCTAAATATCCAACTAGGGGTAAAAGCCAAACTGTGAACTGTCTTAGTACTTGTTTATTGTGTTTTCTTTTCCTTTTATATCTTCTCTCTTCCCCCATCTATTGCACTCAAGTTTACAAATCCTTGTATGAGGTCATCTGTCAGTTGTTATCCTTGTTCGCATTCTGCAAGCCCCACACTTGATCTAAAGTCATTGCTCAGTTCATGAAAAAGCTTCTTGTTTGCTGTGAAAATAAAATATTGAGGCTGTGGTTACAGGATTTTCATTACTTTCTGGGGTGCACATTTGGAGCAGATGTGAAGGGGCAGGCTGCCAGGTCTTGTCATCTGAGACACAGCACATGGGCACTTTTTGGTGTAAACTCTTTTAAATTCAAAATCATCTTGACAGCAAATCAGATTGACTCACATTACAAAATGACATTTAAAAAAGACTCTTCTCCACTGTGAAACTCTGTCTTTGTTGTGGGCTAATCCCAATAAGCAGCTCAGCACCACATAGCCATTCACTCACTGCCCCCATACTCCCCAGTGGGATGAGGGAAGAGGAAAGGAAGAGTAAAAGCAAGAAAACTCATAAGCTGAGATAAAACTTGTTTAATAAGTAAAGGAGAAGTGGAAAAAGAGGAAAAGAACACAAGCCAAGTGGTACAAAGGCAATCACCCACTAATTCCCATGTGTAGGCTGTTGCTCAGCCAGTTCCTGAAAGAAAGATGTCTCACCTACCTAAACTTGAATCCTTTTATCTTACTATCCAATGCCAATGTGTAATCCAGAAGTGTTTCAGAGTTACCACAGAATGGCAGGGGTTGGAAGGGACCTCTGGAGATCACATAGTCCAACCTGATTTCTACAGCAGGGTCACTGGAGTAGGTTGCCCAGGATCGTAACGCCCAGGAGGGTCTGGACTCTTTCCAGAGACGGAGACTGCACAACTTCTCCAGGCAGCCTGCTCCATTGCTCCAGCATCCTCACAAGAAAGAATTGTTTCCTTATGTTCAGATGGAACCTCCTGGGTTCCAATTTGTGCCTGTTGCCTCTTGTCCTGTTGTTGAGCACCACTGAAAGAGTCTGGTCCCATTCTCTTGACCCTCACTCAGTCTTCCCCAGGCTAGACAGTCCCAGATCTCTCAGCCTGGGTGAAGATCTCATCAGAGACATGTTCCAGTCCCCTCAGCATCTAATCCATGTTTTGCCTTTGTTGCTCTGTAACATAAAAAGACAAAGGCATCTGTTTTAAAACAACTGATCCAGTGTTTCTCTTCAGAGATCTGGTTCACAGACAGAGGCAGGTCTGAAAGATTTTTGGATTCCACGTTAGATTTGCATTTATTTTTTTTTAAGCCACAAAATGTCCCCTGTGGTAAAATCAGAAGACTGACAGAACTATTTACATCCATTGAGAGAAGAATTCCAATAAAAAAAGTTTTTATCAGCAAGTCCTGAGAGCTCTGATTTGCAGCATGGACAACCAGAAAATAAAACTGAGTGCAAACTATGGGGTGCTTTACTGAATTACTGGGTCCAGGTCTGGGCACCCCAGTTCAAGAGAGACAAGAACTACTGGAGAGACTTCAGCAGAGACTACTAAGATGCTGAGGGGACTGGAGCATGTCTGTGAGGAGGAAAGCCTGAGATATCTAGGGCTGTTTTGCCTGGGGAAGAGCAGACTAAGAGAGGATCTTAACAGTGTTTACCAATATCTAAATGGTCAGTGTCAAGAGGATGGGGCCTGACTCTATTCAGTGGTGACCGGTGATAGGACAAGGGGCAGCAGGCACAGACTAGAATACAGGAGGTTACATCTGAACATGAGAAAAAATTCCTTCCCTAAGGGTGCCTGGAGCCCTGGATGAAGCTACCCAGAGAGGCTGTGGAGTCTCCTCTGGAGACATTCCAAACCCACCTGGATGTTGCAATCCTGGGCAATCTGCTGTGGGTGACGCTGCTTTAGTGGGGCTTTGGACTAGGTGCTCTTCAGAGGTCCCTTCCAACATCAACCCATTCTATGATTCAACTAAATTACTAGGAACATGCTCAACATTTTCTTCTCACTGCAGAGGGGTTGGAATAGATGATCTTTGGAGCTACCTTCTGGCCCAAACCTTTTTTATGATTCTATGATTATCATATCAGTTTTTCTGTCAGCTCACAAGCTTCCCACAGCACATCTGAGTTTTATCTAACCTACTTTTCTCATCCAAATGGAGGAGACTGACTCTCCAGTTAATTCATCCCCATTCAACCACAATTTAATCATGCATTCTCATTGTTCCTTTGTGTCTGATTAATAACTGCACTACTATAATTTCTTGATATTGTATTGCTTCTTTTCTTTAACGAGTCACAGAAAAGGAAGTATCTTCAGTGTTTTGTGTTTTTATCATCATCTTCCCTCTTGCACCCTTCAAAATTCATGATGCAGTTATCTTTGCTATTCACCACTATGATTTAATCTTTAACATTTTCATAGCATAGGGCTATTTTTCCTTCCGCTTCACCCACCTGTCTTTGAGGACATGTTCTTGAACATTTAAACAGTGATATCTCTGCCTCTCTTTTTCCTCACATTTCTACAAGACTTAGCCCATCTGCCACTGATTGCAGTGGGGATTGCATGACTGCAAGTGCTGTGCAAATTAATGGCAGTCAGGCCATGAGAAGGTGCCTCTAGCCAAGCACGACATTGTAAAAGTCCAAGTTCCCCTTATACAGCATTGTGAATGAGCATTAGCACAAAACAAACTTGTTTCAATCAGTTTAGCAACTGGAAAAACTTAGGACTTGGCAGATCAGCAGCGTTTGTCTGAGTGCTCCAGTGCCAGGGCACTTCCACACTCAATTGCTGCCTTCTCAGGCAGCTGGTAGCCCCCCATTTAATCTCAGGGACCTCATCTCCCTCCAGTGTTGGTCCTGTTGTCATCCTGTGCCTGCAGAGATTAATGGAAGTGAATTTGTTCAGCTAGAAGAGACTGGAACCTTCTGACTTTTTCTTTGTCTTTTTTCATGGATGTCAGCCAATGAATAAGAAATTGACTTAAAAGTGTTGCCTGCCATAAATGCTGTGAAGGTTTGCTGAAAACAGCAAAGGAAAATAAACACAAGAGCCTACAGCATTATCTAATGCACACAAAACAATTTATGTGCTGATTTATGTGGAAGAGGACATAGAGTATGAGTTTATGAAACATATAATCCTAAAATTTGAGAAGAAGGAGGAATGATCTGTGAAGGGTTAGTTCTGGGCTGGCCACTAGACAAATGACAGAAACTCTCTAAGAACCTCTTTGCCTTCCCAAAGGGAAGAGAAAGGGAATAAGGGAAAGAGTCTGATGGGTTGGGAAAGGAAAATAAAGCATCTTTAATGGCAATAAGAACAATAAAATGAAATAGATACAGACCAATATGGAACAAATCCCTGATAGCAATGACATCACTGTCACCGCTGGTGCTGGACAGGCACTGGAAAAGTCCTAGACTGGACTCAACAGCAGATGGAAACTAGATTCAGAAGCTGGATTCAGGGGTTGGATTGAGGGACATACAAATTGGGGCCAAAGGTAGAATGGACAGAGTCCTCCTTGGACACCAGCCACTGAAGCAGGGGCTTGATCCTGGTGGTCCCTCAGCCTTGTACTGAATATGGCCTCTATGATATGGAATCCCTTGTTGGCCAGTTTAGGGTCACCTGCCCAGTCTGCTGCTTCCATCAGGTGCTGCCTGTGACTTTCTGCACCCCTAGGTGTGGTACAGGATTTAGCAGTGCCCTTGGTCTGCGTAGGAGCAAGTCTAAGCCAGATCCTTCCTGCAGCCCAGCTTTTGGCAGTGGCTCTTCCCATCAGCACTCTCACTGCAGTATGGGCATGTGCTGAAGCATGGGAGATTCACTCTAAACATCACGAAACACTGTGAGGGTTACTCAGGGTAACCTGAGGTTGTGGAGTCTCCTTCTCTGGAGACTTGTGAAACCCACCTGGACATTGCAATCCTAGGCAACCTACTCTAAGTGACCCTGCTTCAGCAGGGGTATCGGAATAGAATAGAATAGAATAGAATAGAATAGAATAGAATAGAATAGAATAGAATAGAATAGAATATCACTAGGTCATCTCCAGAGGTGCTTTCCAATCCTCATCATGATGGGGTTCTGTGATTCTCTTGTCTATTTCTGTGTGCTAGTACAGAGGAGGATTAACTAATATAACTCCTGCTTTGAACATTTACCTACTTTTCATTCTGTAGAAGTGCTAACAGAGGGTTTGAGTCCACCTTAGCTGCAGCCCTAACAATTCTACCAGGGTAAATACAATGAGGTCGCCATTGTTTTGAGTCAATATGCAGGAGAAATGGGCTTAAATGTGTTAGTGTAAATCTATACCACTTCAGACACCCTCATTACTGACCTGCCAGTAATGTTTTTATTTGCATTTGGGTGCAGTTTGGATTCAAACCCTGCAACAAAATGAAAAGTATCTAAATGCCCAAGCCTGGAATTCTGTTAGTTAATCGTCCTTTGTACTAGCACGCAGAAGGCATCCTTGCTGCCAAATTCCCTCTCACTTGCCTTTGGTAACTCTACCAGGGTGTGCAGGTTGCTTATTCCTGACTTCATTATCACTGACTCTTTGAACTCTCTCAGCTGTTCAGTCATCTTCTAATTAAAGACACAGATTTTAGTTGCAACAAACATGAGGCATTTTCATGTATTAGATACAGCTCAATGTATATAGTGGGTCTTCTTCAGTCTGTCTGTGGAGGAGAACTTGTGAGACCACCTAGAAGAGAGAAGGGCTGTGTCAGCTGGTTGTCACACACACAGTGTAAACACCACAGAGTGAGGCAGATTCCGCCGTAAAGCATCAGAGTTACCTGGCTCTGCCCAAGCACCAGCCAGGCTATGACCAAACTTTCTTTTATCGTTCTGTTGGGTGAAGTATTTCAGCAGGTTTGTGCCTCAAGCCAGAAAAGGATTTCGTGGGGTAGTCCCACCTGCTATTCACTGGGAAAACTTATTTTTAAACAGTTTCCATGAGGTATGCCTGGTATGGGCTCAGACTTTACAAGCTGAAGGAGGGGTTTGCTGGATACATATGCAGCACAGTGCCTCAGTGTGTGCACCGGAAAAGGTTCAATGCTGGACTCTCTCCCTCCACACCTCATTTTTAAACTGTTAACTATAAGCTCTCATGGTACTAAGGCAACATCTGCACCTCAGGGGCCTCCTTCAGGTGCCAGGAACTTTCTAAAAGGTGCCCTTTGTGCACATTCTTCGCACAGAAGTTCTCAGCCCACAAGTGAAATATCATGGTATGTTCTTGATGCTGCTCTTCTAGATTGCCTGCACTACCAAAGTGCTAAAATATTATGCAGACATCTCATAGAAAAAAAAATCCTTCTTTTTGTGATCAGATCAATTAATGACAACATTTTAAGGATTTCCAACTTGACTCTGACTTATTTGTCAATAAAGGTAAGTGTCTGTTGACTTGACAAATTGATGCAGTTTGGCAATCACTTACAATAAAGCATCTCATCCTTTACAGAGAACAGGCTTTCTAAATGTCAAGGGTTAGGGCTGGGCCGGCCACTAGACAAGTGGCAGATGATCTCTGTGAACTCCTCTCCCTTCCCAAAGGGAAGAGGAAGGGAATAAGGGAAAGAGACAGATGGGTTGGGAAAAAAACCTAAACCAGCTTTAATGAAAATAATAACAATAAAATTGCATCTGTACAAACAGATACAAACCAAGAACAAACCCAACCTCCCTCATGGCAATCACACCACCCATCTGCTGCTGGATCTAATCTGGGACTTCCCAAATGTCTTCCCCCAGCGTCAATGGTGATGGTGATGCCATTGCCCTCAGGGAGTTAAGTTTGATGTTGGTTTGTATCTACTTGGATCTATTTAATGCCATTGTTATTATTTTCATTAAAGGTGGTTTAATTTCTTCCCCACCCACCAGTCTCTCTCCCTTCTTCCCGATGGGAAGGCTCAGAGGTTAACAGAGAGCATTTGTCACTGGTTCAGTGGCCAGCCCAACCCTAACTGGTGACAGTGCTATAGCACATGTCTCCAAGAGTACAGTAATGCTGTTAGTGTCTGAAAAGCAGGCTGTGAAGTGAATGATGGTGTTTATGTTTTTCAGTTTTATCACTTTATGCTCTCAGTGTCCTTGGCATTTTTATTAATGAGTGCTGCTGTTTAATGATGGGGGGCTGTGAAATAGAAAACCAGCAGGTATTGCAGTCCAGTGCCTTTCAGTGTGTATCACTGGCAGATTTTTTGTCATACCTTCATCACTATCCTTACAAGCAGACATTACCTGTTTACAAAAGTACCAATTTCTTCCACAGCTGCTAATTTTTAAAGCACTTTGAAGTTATTATGAGGTCTGAGACTCCATAATTATATCACATTGCTGAAAGAATGGTATTACTCAAATGCTGAAGCTGTAGCTTAAAACCTTCCAGTCTGAAAGCCTCCTCTCATTCCAGGCAAAACATGGAGGTGGTATCACAGCTTTTCAAACCTGGGTGGTCCTGAAGACTTTAGATTGTATTGTTTGGGCAAGTGCTGTATGTACTGGGGTGTATTCCAGAGGTTTTCTGGGGCATCAAATCCTAAGTGTTAGAAAAATATAATGGAACAGTATCATGTGTAAGGTGGTCAAATGTGTATCTGGAGCTGTGCATGTATACATCTGGAAGTCTGCTTTCTGGAATAAATTCAGCTCCACAGTGGTGGAGTCCTCATCCCTGGAGGGATTAAAAAGATGTGTAGATGTGATGCTGAGGGATATGGTTTACCACCAGACTTTGCAATATTGGTTTAATGGCTTGTCTCAGTGATCTTAGTCTTTTCCAACCTAAACCATTCCATGACTCTATGGTTTACATGATTACTGTTAGTTTGAAAGAAGAGTGGAGTGGCAGGATCAGGGGTGAGTTTTAGGTGTTGTGGGTGAGTTCTATCTGCACTTCCTTCAGCTCAGAACTCTTTGTTCTGGGGTCAGCCAAAAAAGGAAAGGACAAGTTTGCCTCTTTCCTCCCAGACAGAAATATGGAGACAGGATGAGTATCCCCACAGGGATGGACTGCAGATATGGGTCTGCAGACACCACAGAGGAAGCAGCTGGTGACATTAGTTCTGTCTAACAAGATGTAGTTCCTGTTACATCTCCTTGAAAAGATTTCGAGTAATGAGGCACATGAAGAGGAAATGCAAAACAAAGACCTCAGAGAACCAATCTGCATATTGATTTTCGAGGAGACAAGCAGCCTAAATACCAACATTTTGCAAGTATGGCTGTGGATCCATGAAGGACAAATAAATCAGCATCATCCTTTAAATAGGTGAACACTTCATATACAGCCCCCAGTGCTGTGTCCTGCCTGCAGGCAGACACACATTTGTTAGAAGAGGCAGTGTCTTGCCTAGTGGATGTAAGGGAGCTATTTTTGTTTCCCGAGACTGCTTTCTTTCCTTTCTTGGACAATTAATCTACAATGTAACAACCCATATGCAGGAAGGTGACTGAACAAAGCCTGTCTGTGCTCTGGTAAACTTGCCTTTCGTGAGAGGGCAGAAAGCATCCAGCTTAAACTTGCTCCTGTGGAGACCAAGGTGTCTGCTAAATCTTGTGTCCCTCATTGGGGTGCAGTAAGTCAGAGGTGACACCTGTAGGGAGAAGCAGACAGGACAGGTGACACTAGTATGGCCAACAAGGGATTTCATCTCATGGATGTCAAATCCAGTGTAAAGCTGAGTGGTCACCAGGTTCAAGTTTTTCTTCAATGGTCAGCATCTGGGAAGGCCTCTGTCTGTTCTGCTTTCAGTCCCAATCCATGTGTTCCTGAATCCAGATCCTGAATCCTGTTGCTGCCACTGAGTCCAGTCTGGGACTTCCCCAGTATCTGCCTACATAATCACTGGTGATGGTGACATTGTTGCCCTTAGGGGTTGGGCTGGTTTTGTGCCTATTTGATCAATTTAATTTTTATTGATATTATTTTCATTAAAGCTGTTTCAGTTTTCTTTCCTAGCCAATTGGTCTCTCTCCTTTATTCCCTTTCTTTTCCATTTGAGAAGGGAAAGGCATACATGGAAAGCCTCTGTCACTTGTTTAGTGGTCAGCCCAGCCTTAACTTCAGCACAGGTTCAGGTAGGATACAGCTACTACAGCTGCCTCATATCTGTTGTAGGTATAAAGTGGTGAAGCCCACCCATGCTTAGCCAAACTCTGAGATGAGTCAGTCAGAGACTGGGCTCAGACAGTAACTTGTAGAGCACCTCACATTTGCACACCTTCACACAATTTCAGCGTCTCTAGACAATTACAGACAGAGGTGTGACAGCAAAAGAAATCCATCTTAAGGATACTCTGGAGAAAATGTTTTGGGAACACAAAAATGCAGCACTAGCAGGAGTGCTCAGCTCAGGCCTAGATGATAGAAAGCCCAAGTAATAAAGTGTCTGCAGTCTCCAGTAGACAGCTAAAGGTATTCTTTGGGATAAAGGTTCAGAACTTATTTACAACTGAACTGCAAGGATCAGAAAAAATACGGTCCAGAACTGATGCTTCTTGGTAGTGACAAATGTGGTTTGCTTAGAGGTAGCTTGTTTAATCTGAGGGAAGAAAAATATTTTGGTATCAAAATTGTAGTGATTTTATTTTAAACTAGGTACCTAAGGTTGGTAGCTTGCTTGTTCTTCAATATATAGCTGGTGGGACTCTGGAATAGGCTGCCCAGGGAGGTTGTGGATGCCTTCTCCCTGAGGGTGTTCAAGGCCAGTCTGGATGAGGCCTTGAGTGACTGAGTCTAGTTCAGAGGCATCTCTGCCCATAGTGGGGAGGCTGCAGTAGATGATCTCTGAGGTCCCTTCTAAGCTGAGCCTTTCAAAGATTCTATGACTCTTTTAGCTGTTCCTTTCCCACATTAAAAGAAATAGGTCGTATTTGTATGTGTGCATCTTTGTGACAGAAAAAGGAGGGGAGATAAAATACTCCTAGGGACTGAAACATCTGAAGTAAGGAGAGAGACCGTTCACAGAAAGAAGTAAGGTGGAGTTTTTTGGCTTGAAAGAACATAATGTTTTCTCTTGGACCAGCTGTCCTCCCATAAAGCTTGTATAAGCTCTCTGGGACTTACTGGAAGCACTCAGGTACCTTATGTGCCATTAGGTCTACATTAATAGGGAGGAGGTTCTGCAGCAGAACATACAGAACCAGTGAGAAATGTGTTCAGTGGATTGTGACTAATTGAAAAAAAAAAAAGAAAGAAAAGAAAAAGAAAAAAACAAGTCACTGGTTCCAAATCCATATTGCAATCACTGGATGACTAAACTGGTATTCCACAGTCCATAGAGAAGGAAATTCCTCCCTCCGTTAGGGAGTGTCTGCAACTTAACCAACCTCATTTTTTTCTGGTCCAAACTTCTTTATATAACTGAAATAAGAACACTTCCTTGCTTGACTTGTCAGAGCAAAGCTCTTTAGCTTCTCAGACTTCTCTTGTGGAGAAATGGTTTGCAAGCTGCTTAGATCATAGTATCATAGTATCATAGTATCATAGTATCATAGTATCATTCAGGGTTGGAAGGGACCACAAGGATCATCTAGTTCCAACCCCCCTGCCATGGCCAGGGACACCCCACACTAGATCAGGCTGGACAGAGCCTCATCCAGCCTGGGCTTAAACACCTCCAGGGATGGGGCCTCAACCACCTCCCTGGACAACCCATTCCAGGGTCTCACCACTCTCATGGGGAAGAACCTCCTCCTCACATCTAGCCTGAATCTCCCCACCTCCAGCTTCATTCCATTCCCCCTAGTCCTATCACTACCTGAGATCCTGAGAAGTCCTTCCCCAGCCTTCCTGTAGGCCCCCTTCAGATACTGGAAGGCCACAATGAGGTCACCTCGGAGCCTTCTCTTCTGCAGACTGAACAGCCCCAACTCCTTCAGTCTGTCCTCATAGGAGAGGTGCTCCAGCCCTCTGATCATCCTTGTGGCCCTTCTCTGGACACTTTGTTCCAGCACCTCCACATCCCTCTTGTAATAGGGGCTCCAGAACTGGACACAGTACTCCAGGTGAGGTCTCACCAGGGCTGAGTAGAAGGGGAGGATCACCTCCCTCGACCTGCTGGCCACACTTCTCCTGATGCAGCCCAGGATCTGATTTGCTTTGCAGGCTGCAAGTGCACACTGAGAGCTCCTGTTGAGCTTTTTGTCCACCAGCACCCCCAAGTCTCTCTCCTCAGGGCTGCTTTCCAGCCAGTCACTGCCCAGCCTGTATTTGTGCCTGGGATTGCCTCAACCCAGATGCAGGACCCTGCACTTGCTCTTATTGAACTTCATGAGGTTGGCTTGTGCCCACCTCTCCAGCCTGTCAAGGTCCCTCTGGATAGCCTCCCTTCCTTCCAGCATGTCTGCTGCACCACACAGCTTGGTGTCATCAGCAAACTTGCTGAGGGTGCACTCAATGCCACTGTCCATGTCACCCACATAGCTGTTGAACAAGACAGGTCCCAGGACTGATCCCTGAGGGACTCCGCTTTTCCCTGGCCTCCACTGGGACATGGAGCCATTGACAGCCAACCTTTGGGTGCGGCCAGATGATGATTTCTATTTTCTTAGGCTGGTCAGACTCTTACAGACCAGCTTATAAACACTGTAGGAGAAATGTAAAAGACCTCTCTAATTTCCAGCCCAAAGCATTCTGTGATTCTAATATTAATATTAATTCACTCATTGCTGTGATGCTGAGGTACAGACTTCCCTGAGTGGTCCCTGTGTGGTTTTGCTGCCACTGTGAATAAACAGTCTGTGCTACTGGAGTTTTGATGATGCTTCATAATTAAAATCACATCTACCTATCTATTTCTCCTGTACTTATGATACTGTATGTGGCAGTTTAGGCTGGGTGCCTCCTGTTACTGCCACATAAGCTACATCTCCAGTGTCCTGAGTGTCCAGCCCAGTAGGTGGACACAGGAAACTGTGTATTTCATACCCATAATATTGTGCACCCTATAAATCCATCTGCAAAGTCATTCTCTTCCTCTTTCTTCTCTCTCTGCTCCTGTGGGAGATGCTCCCTGTTGGGTAACAGTGAGGGAGTATCTAAAGGCCTCTTGGGCCTGGCTAGGCCTAATGCCAGGAGGAGAAGTGGGGAGGGGTAGCCAGCCTGAGACTAGCCTAGCAGTGTGGGGGAAGAAAGAGCCCTGGGGGTTTTGGATGTACCTTCAGGTGGGGAGATGGGAAATGTTGGGGACCTTTGGGTGTGCTGGAAGGGACTCTGCATGCTTTGGTATTTTTTGTTACTGTGCTCGCAGCTTCTGTAAAACACTTACTGCTTTTCCATTTAAACTTTCCATCACTTCTGCAATCCATTTATGTGACTATTATTCTTTTGCCCCTCTCAGGGGCAAAGAGAGGATCTGCCTGGCCTCAAACCAGAACACTGTATTACCATGGCATTTGATGAACTCTAATAATAGTTTTTTAACAGAATGTCTAAAATAAACCAAGTGAAAATATGGTCATATTAAAATCTCTAGAAACCATTGTTGTCTAGATCTGGAACTAGTTATTAGGGCACAATCTTTAAGATGTTTTCTTCTTTTCCCATTAGGGCTACTTACAGCAATAGAAATTATTCTGTATATGTTGATTCAGAAACAAAGTGTGTTTGTTTGTTTGTTTGTTTGTTTGTTGTGTACTTTCATCTCTTTTGGACTTGCTACCTCAGGAAGTTCTGGCAAACAGGTAGTTGGCAGGAAAACTTCTGCCTCAGATGACTTTATCCTGTTTCTCTTCGTTTCAGCTGCATACTCAAAATGTCATCTGGTGGTTTCAACAGCAATAAAGAAATCTATTTGCTGTCTTTGTACTGGCCACATTTATGTTCCAGTTATAAATTATGGCAACTGAGCCAAAACACTTGGGTTTAGATCAGTGTCTTGCTTGCCTCATACATGCACCAAAATGTACAAATAGTCTCTCTCCTTCCCATTAGCAGTTGGCATTTCCTGGCTTTACAGACAATGTATTTGATTTTTTTTCTCTTTTAGGTATGTTCTTCTGTGGGCCACACTCTGCAAAAGAAAGAATTAGCCACAGCATTTTTTTTCCATGATGCTTGGGTAAAATCCATGGCTGTTTTAAGTCAGTGACAAACCCTAGGAGATATTACAGAAAGATCACCCGTGTCAGCTTGTGTGCTGTTATACAATCATAGAATGGTTTGGGTTGGAAGGGGCCTTGAAGATCAAAGCTCCATCCAGCCTGGCCTTGAATACTTCTAGGAAGGAGACATCCACAACTCTTCTGGGCAACCTGTTCCAGTGCATTGCCACCCTCACAGTAAAGAATTTCTTTGTAAAATTTAATCTAAATCTCCCCTTTCAGTCGAAACTGTTGCACACCCTGATAAAGAGTCCCTCCCCATCTTTCTTATCCCCTTTAAGTACTGTAAGGCCACCATAAGTTCTCCCTGGAGCCTTTTCTTCTCCAGGATGAACAATGCCAAATCTCTCAGCCTGTCCTCACAGCAAAGGGGTTCCAGCCTTTGCATAATTTTTGTGGACTTGCTCCAACAGTTCCATGTCTTTCCTCTGCTGAGGACTCCAGAGCTGGACCCAGCACCACAAGTGGGGTCTTAGCAGAGTGGAGCAGAGGGGTAGAATCTCCTCCTTTGACCTGCTGCCCATGCTGCTTTGGATGCAGCTGAAGATGTGGATGGCCTTTTGAGCTTTGAGAGCACGTTGTTGGCTCATGTACAGCTCTTCATCCACCAGCACCCCCAAGTCCATCTCCTCAGGGCTGCTCTCAATCCCTCTATTCCCCAGCTTGTAGTGATACAAAGGATTGCTGAGTTCTAAGTGCAAGACCTTGCACTTGGCCTTATTGATCTTAATGAGGTTTGCACAGGTCCACTTCTATGGTGGGTTGAAGGGCTGATCCTTCCTTCCCTCCCACCATGGGCAGAAAAAAACCTCAGATGAACAGATTTCAGAAGTGGTGGAAAGTTTAAATGGAAAAAGCAGTGAATATTTTTACAGAGAACCACAAGCACAGTGACAAAGAACCAAAAACCATCCCAACACTTCCCTCTCCCCACCAGAGGGTACACCCAAAACCCCCAGGGCTCTTTCTTACCCCCCCATTCCCTCCCCCTTCCACTGTTAGGCTAATCTCAGCTGGCCAGATCTGAGATTGCCCTTCCCCCTTTTCCTCCCAGCCTTGGGCCTAGCCAGGCCACAAGAGGCCTTGAAGATGACTCCCCCTCCATTACCAGATAAGGACCATTTCCATAGGAGCAGTGAGGGAAGAAAGAGGAAGTGCAGAAACCCTGCTGATGGTTTTATAGGGAGCAGGGCATTATGGGATGAAATATGTAGCTTCCTGTGTCCACCCACTGGGCTGGACCCTCGGGACACTGGAGGTGTGTCTTATGTGGCACAGCAGGGGGGCACCCAGCCTGAACCACCACAACTTCTCAAGCCTGTCAAGACCCTAATGGCATCCTGTCCCTCCAGTGTGTAAACTACACCTCACAGCTTGATGTTGGCAGTAAACCAGATGAGGGTTCACTTGACCCTGCTGTCCATATCTCCAACAAAGGTGTTAAATAGTAGGGGTCCCAGGGCAGACTTCTGAAGGGCAGCACTTGTCACTATTCTCCCCATAGACATTGAGCTTTTGACAACAACTCTTTGAGTACTACCAATGCTAGCTGCAAGCCACTCCAAATGAAGGCATCTGGTATCCTTTCTAGTTGGAGTTTGCAGGCTCTATGAACTTGTGTGTGCTTATCGCTCCCTGATTCTCAGAGTGGCTGAGAAAATGATCTTCATTGTGATGGACATAGAAATGGGATGTAGTTGTTGTGCTTCTGCTTAGTGTTCAGTAAGACCAGCAGTAGGTTTTACATACTCAGTTCTCACACAGACTGTAGAAGTTGAAAGGTCTAACCACACTTTGCCCTGCCTTTTCAGCCTCTCCACCTGAGGAAATAGAGGGATGTAGAATGCTGTGAGTCCCTGGGGGTACAAAATGCATTGGCATGGGATGAAAGCTCTATAGGTTGGCTAGATGTATGGAAGCAAGCACTTAACAACTTCTCAGGGGATGGTGGAAAGCATCCCATTCCATCATATCGCTGCAGACAAGTATATACAACCTCCCCTCAAGCTCTCCTTGAAATGGTATAACTTTATACTGCTTCTTATGGGCTGCATGCAGCAATTTAGGACTAAAAACATTATTTGGCAAATGAACACCACAGATTTTAGAGCAGCTGAAAGCCATCAAACCATTTTAACCAGCTGCTCTTTTTGTAAGAGACCAAATGATGTGCTGATAAATTCCAACCTCTTTGTGTCCAACTATAGGTTATTTCCCAGATACCAAAAGTAGCTTCAAATAGGATTATCCTGTATCTGGCACTTGATGACACTTCATGTTTAGTAATAAAACATGAGGAAAGACAGCAGATAGTGAAAAAAATCACCTGTTAAACTTTCATATTTGTTTTGACAAGTGTTTTTGGGGTGGGAAGATATGGCTGTCAAGACAATGACCTGTGTATATCAACAGTGAGTATCCGATCCTCATGCACTCTGAGTAGCTGCTTAGTTCTCTGTAATATATTTAGTGGTAGGATGCTCTCTAGGAGAAGTGAATTTGGCTTCTCCTACTGAATTTAGGTTGCCAAATAAAGTAAACAATAAGATTTCCTTTGGTGACTGAGCTGAAGTGTGCAGCATTTTGATTTGAGTGATTTGTAGCATGTCTTTATTTTTTGCTTGTAATGAAAAATATAACTCTTTAGAGTGGATTTTTTAAACAACTAACCTGATCTGATAAATGTGGGTTTGTATTAGGTGTTGCTTGAAGCAGCATGACTCACAAGGGGTCAAGTGTAGCTTCCTACAGAGCACTGCAACTTTGAAGAAGATGTAGAGATAGCAAATCATGACTGACCTGGGCAGGCTGGAGAGTTGAGAAGAGGGAAAACTGATGAAGTTCAACAAATGTAGGGTCCTGCACCTGGAGAGGAATAATGCCCTGCACCAGTAAGCTTAGGGGTTGGCCTGCTGGAAAGCAGCTCTGCAAAGAAGGACCTAGGAGTGATGGTGGACAGCAAGTTCACCATGAGTTAGCGATTTGCTGCTGTGGCTAAGAAGGCCGGTGGTTTTCTGGTGTGCATTTAAGAGTGTGGCCAGCAACTTGACTCAAGGGAGGTTCTCCTCCCTGTCTACTCTAACTAGTGAGGCCACAACTGGAGTATTGTGTCCAAATACGGGCTTTCCAGTTCAAGACAGACAAGGAACTACTGGAGAGAGTCCAGCAGAGGGTTACAAAGATGCTGAGTGGACTGGAGCATCTCTTTTACAAGGAGAGACTGAGTCTTCTCAGTGTTGATCAATAGCTAAATGATTAGGGTCAACAGAATGGAGCCAGACTAGTTTCAGTGGTGCCCAGCAACAGGACAAGGGGTGAAGGGCACAAGCTGGAACATGGGAAGTTCCACCTAAACATAAGGAAAAGCTTTTCTGTGAGGGTGCCAGAACACTGGGCCAGGATGCCCAGAGAGATTGTGGAGTCTCATTCTCTGGAGACATTCCAGACTCTCCTGGACATTGAAATCCTGCCAACCTGCTCTGGGTGCCCCTGATTTAGCAAGCTAGATGATCCCAAGAGGTCTCTTTCACCCCCCTCCATTCTGTGATTCTGTCCTAGTTAGTTAGTTCTGGCCTGCATTAGGAATAGTGTGGCCAGCAGGAGCAGGGAAGTCATTGTGCCCCTGTACTCTGCACTGGTTAGGCCACACCTTGAGTACTGTGTCCAGTTCTGGGCCCCTCAGTTTAAGGACATCGAAACACTTGAACGTGTCCAGAGAAGGGCAACAAGGCTGGGGAGAGGCCTGGAACACAAGCCCTATGAGGAGAGGCTGAGGGAGCTGGGATTGTTTAGCCTGGAGAAGAGGAGGCTCTGGGGTGACCTCATTGCCCTCTACAACTACCTGAAAGGTGGTTGTGGCCGGGAAGGGGTTGTTCTCTTCTCCCTGGCAACCAGCACCAGAACAAGAGGACACAGTCTCCAGCTGCACCAGGGGAGGTTTAGACTCAAGGCGAGGAGGAAATTCTCCACTGAGCGAATCATTCGTCATTGGAATGTGCTGCCCAGGGAGGTGGTGGAGTCACCGTCCCTGGAGGCATTCAAGAGGAGATTGGACGTGGCACTTGGTGCCATGGTCTAGTCCTGGGGTCTGTGTTGATAGGTTGGACTCGATGATCCTCGAGGTCCTTTCCAACCTAAGTTATACTGTGATACTGTAACTAGTTAAGCTTTTGTAATCTACCTTTTATTTGAACAACTTACTCTACGGTAATTAAAATTATTTCTCTTGTTTATTTTCTTTTTTACTTTTTTTTTTAAAGCAGTTTCTATTAGACAATAAACAGTATCCCTCCAGTGCTCATTCCTCATTTTTTTTTCATATCCATAAAGAAAAGAAAACTCTCATTTGCTTTGCATTGTTTCCCTAAACTATTTAATCAGAGTGTTCATCTGCAGCACCAGAAACAACTGCATTTTGTATCTATGCATGTGCTTGGAAAGAAGATCTCCTGATGTGGCTGGTGATAAATTTAGAATATATAACAATTGTCCAAAATTCTATTAGAAAAATACTTCAAACTTCATTGTTTTGACCCCAGTGATATCACAAGCTTGATTCTCTCAAAGTGTAATTTTAAAATCATACCATAAGTGGATGTGAATGAGTCCTTTTAGCAACAAACTTTCTGCTGAAAATAGCTGGAACTTTATCATTAATTAATAATACACAAAGCCTCTACCCAAAGGTGGAACAGAATGGCCTCTTTTACCCAAAACATACCATTGTTTTCCCTCCAAACCTGGCTGATCTCCTTGAGTGACTGTGTCAGAAAAAAATCAATGCTATTTGTACCACAGTGTTGAAAATGAACGTGGCTGGAAGACTCTGATGAGCTTGAGTAATGAGGACAATAGTTGAACAAGAGAGGAGACTGAACCCTGAGCGTGTTTGGCGTGGAAGGTTTCTTTACCTTATAGGTAATGTTGTATATATGTTTTTACATGGCATGTGAAGTGGGAAAGGGAACTTTGACTTGGCAGTTTGACATAAGAGGAGCTCTTGAAGGCACAGGACCTGGCAGTTCCCATGTGCCGAAAGATGAGCCGGCAGGGAAGGCGACTGGCCTGGCTGAGCAAGCAGCTCCTGGAGGAATTAAGGGAAAAAAAGAGGCTGTATCACCTTTGGAAGGAGGGGAAGGCTTCTTGTGATATGTTTAAGGCAGTTATTAGATTATGTAGGAAAAAAATTAGAGAGGCAAAGGCTCAGTTGGAACTTAAGCTGGCCACCTCTGTGAAAGATAGTAAAAAGCATTTTTACAAATATATTAACACTAAAAAGAGGGGCAAGAAGAACCTGCACTCCTTATTGGACCTGGAGTGGAACACTGTGACTGAAGATGAGGAAAAGGCTGAGGTCCTGAACACCTTCTTTGCCTCAATTTTTAACAGCAAGGCAGTAGGAGTTCAGGACAAGTGGCCTCCTGGGCTGGGTGATGGAGCCAGGGAGCAGTATAGTTCCCCTGTGATCCAGGAGGAAGTCGTTAGAGATCTCCTTAGCTGCTTGGATCCCCACAACTCCATGGGACTGGATGGGATCCATCCCAGGGTGCTGAGACAGCTGGCAGAGGAGCTGGCCAAGCCAGTCTCCATCATTTTTCAGCAGTCCTGGCTCACCGGAGAGGTCCCAGACGACTGGAAGCTGGCCAACATGATGCCAATTACAGACCTGTCAGCCTGACCTCAGTGCCAGGCAAGACTATGGAATAGGTCATCTTGAGTGCAATCACACAGCACTTAGAGGATGGCCAAGGGATCAGGCCCAGCCAGGATGGATTTAGGAAGGGCAGGTCCTGCCTGACCAACCTGATCTCCTTCTATGATCAGGTGACCCGCCTGGTGGACGTGTGGAAGGCTGTGGATGTAGTCTACCTGGACCTCAGCAAGGCCTTTGACACTGTCCCCCATAGCAAACTCCTGGCAAAGCTGTCAGCCCACAGCTTGGACAACAACACTCTGTGCTGGGTTAGGAAATGGCTGGAGGGCTAAGTGGTGGTGAATGGTGCCACACCCAGCTGGCAGCCAGTCACTACCGGTGTCCCCCAGGGATCAGTGCTGGGCCCCGTCCTGTTCAATATCTTTACTAATCTGGACAAGGGGATTGAGTTGATCATCAGTGAGTTTGCAGATGACACCAAGCTGGGGGCAGGTGTTGGTCTGTTAGAGGGTAGAGAGGCTCTCCAGAGGGACCTTGACAGGCTGGACAGATGGACAGAGTCCAATGGCATGAGATTGAACACATCCAAGTTCTGCACATTGGTCACAACAACCCCATGCAATGCTACAGGCTGGGGTCAGAGTGGCTGGAGAGCAGCCAGGCAGAGAGGGACCTGGGGGTACTGGTCGATGGCAGGCTGAACATGAGCCTGCAGTGTGCCCAGGTAGCCAGGAAGGCCAATGGCATCCTGGCCTGTATCAGGAACAGTGTGGCCAGCAGGAGCAGGGAGGTCATTCTGCCCCTGTACACTGCATTAGCTAGGCCACACCTCGAGTACTGTGTCCAGTTCTGCGCCCCTCAGTTTAGGAAAGATGTTGACTTGCTGGAATGTGTCCAGAAAAGGGCAACAAAGTTGGTGAGGGGTTTGGAGCACAAGCCCTGTGAAGAGAGACTGAGGGAGCTGGAGTTATTCACTCTGGAGAAGAGGAGGCTCAGGGGAGACCTTATTACTGTCTCCAACTTCCTGAAGGGAGGTTGTAGACAGGTGGGGGCTGGTCTCTTCTCCCAGGCAACCAGCACCAGAACAAGAGGACAAAGCCTGAAGCTGTGCAGGGGGAGGTTTAGGCTTGATCTTAGAAAGAAGCCCTTCACAGAGAGAGTGATTTGCCATTGGAATGGGCTGCCCGGGGGGGTGGTGGGGCCAGTGTCCCTGGAGGTATTTAGGAAAAGACTGGATGAGGCACTTAGTGCCAGGATCGAGTTGGTTAGTTACGGCTGGGTGATTGCTTCGACTTGGTGATCTTGGAGGTCTCTTCCCTCCTGGCTGATTCTGTAAACCATGTCCCTCAGTACCACATTTATACAGCTTTTAAAATTCTCCGTGGGTGGTGACTCTGCCACTTCTCTGGGCAGCCTCTTCTAGGGTTGACAGCCCTTATGGGGAAGAAATTTTTCTTAATATCCAACAAAGACCTACCCTGGCACAACTTGAGGCCATTCCCTCTTATCCTGCCAGTTGCTGCTTGGGAGAACAGACCAACACCCACTTCACTGTGACCTCCTTTCAGGGCCTTGTAGAGAGTGACAAGGTCTTCCTTCAGCCTCATTTTCTCCAAGTTGAACAACGCAAATTCTCTCAACTGCTCCTCAGAAGGCTTGTGCTCTAGACCATTCACCTGCGCCAGCACCTCAATGTTCTTGTAGTGAGGGGGCCAAAACAGAACACAATACTCAAGGTGTGGCCTTACCAGTGCCAAGTACAGGGGGAAAATCACTTCCCTACTCCTGTTGGCCATACTATCCTTGATACAGGACAGTATACAGAGATTTACCTACTGATAAAAAATGTTCTGCGTTGTGAGTGTCTTTCCAGCAGATAGCAAAGGTCATTTGCAAGGCCTGGCTGGAGGAAGATGGTACAAATAAAGGACCTTTCCCTGTGTTTTTATACAAAGAATATAAGGCTGGACAAAGAGCATTACAGCTTCAGAACTTTCATACCCAAATGCAATTTTTAAAGACTGTTTCCCAAGGCTGTATTTGCAGGGTTTACTCTTGTGCCTTTCTCCTTGCTGCTGTCCATTCTGCACTGTTTGGCACATAATGGCACATCAATACTTCTTGGAAGTGAGAGGTTTGCCAATGGTTTTAATGCTATGTTAAGGAATTGTATTAATTCAGGGTTACAGTTTTAAACTAAAAGAGGGGGCAGTTAGACTGGATAAATGAAGAAATGTTTTACTATGAGGATGGTGAAACACTAGTCCAGATTGCTCAGACAGGTGGTAGATGCCCCATTCCTGGAAGCTTTCCAGGTCAAGTTGAATGGGGCTCTGAGCAATCTGACCTAGATGAAGATATCCCTGCTGACTGCAGTAGGGTTGGACTGGATGAGATTTAAAGGCCCCTTCCAACTGGAAGCATTCTGTTATGCATTGGCTAATGCTGCTTGTTACAAACCTGTGTTGAGAGCAACAGTTTAACAGGAATCTGTGAATCCACCACAGAAAAGGAATGACTAGTGATAGCTGGTGAACTTGATCAGCCAGTGTAGTTGCTCTGTATTTGGAGGAAAGCAACTTATTTAATGGACCCGCCTGCTGGAAGGGCTCAGGTGACCTGGAAGTGTGACTAGAAAAGCATGTGTAGGTCAGCAACTTGGGTCTCATAGGATGAAAAGCAAGATTACTTTACTGTTATAAGAAAAAACAGAAATAGGAAAGGAGAAGAAAGTTGTGTCCACAAAAAGTTCAAATTGAATTTTCATATATTTCTGACTGTGTGGAGAAACCTCCTGTGGAGAAATCCTTGGTCATGGGACACTGCAAGAAGAAATATCTTGGAAGAGAGGTTCAGATGTCATGCTGAGAAGCAATACTTAGCATGGCAATGTTTTACACTGTGTGGTTTGGCCCTGATGAACAATTCTTGCTGCAAAAGGGTAAGTGCTAAATGAGTTGTGCTCAGGGCATTGGCTGGCAGAAGAGCTGGGCTGAAGCTAGCGGAATCACTCCTTCATGCCAGCTATCTGTTGTCCTTCTCTTAACCCAAGGAGCTGTACCACTGATGTGCTCTTATGGATGTGCTTCTCCAGCCACTATAGACTAATGGTATATCTGGCAATAGTAATGGGCCTATGAACCCCTCTGCCTTCCTAAAGGGAAGAAAAAAGGAATAAGGGAGAGAGACTGATAGGCTGGGAAAGAAACTAAACCAGTTTCTATTAAAATAATAACAATAAAAGGAAATAGAGGCAAATAGATACAAATCAATATGGAACCCAACCCCTCTGATGGCAATAACATCCTTGTCACCACTGATGCTGTGGGCAGGCATTGGGAAAGTCCCAGACTAAACTCAGTGGCAGACAGGAACTGAATTCAGGAGCTAGATTCAGAAACCACATTCAGGAACACACAGACCAGGATCAAAGGCAGGCCAGGGATCAAAGTTCTCCTTGGACACCAGCCACTGAAGAAGAGGTTTGACCCTGATAATCCCTCAGATTTGTACTGAGTGTGATACCCATGGGATGGAATCCCTTGTTGGTCAGTTTAGGGTAACCTGTCCTGTCTAGTCCCCCCTGCAGGTGCCACATCTCACTTCCTGTACCTCAGTGTGGGGCACAAGATGTAACACTACCCTTAGCCTGCACAGGAGCAAGTCTAAGCACTGTTCAAATGAAGCCCAGCTGAAAATGCACAGTGGCTTAACAGCATTCTGAACACTGCTTGCCATGCGTTAGGGAGTTCAGTCAGATTCTTGAATTCACAACTGTATTGTTTGACTTTATGGCATATGTTTCGTCTCCGTGCTCCTGAAAACTTACTCCCTCCTGAAAGATAGTTCTTCCCCTCTCCTGTGCCCTAGCGAGGCTATATCTGGAGTACTGTGTCTGGTCCTGGACTCCCCAGTTTAACAGAGAGAGGGACTACTGGAGAGAGTTCAACAGAGGCTATGAAGAGTGTGAGGGTAGAGGAGCATCTGACTGAGGAGGAAAGTCTGAGACATCTGAGACTGTTTAGCCTGGAAGAGGACAGACTGAGAGGAGATCTTCTTAGTGCTAATCAACATCTAAAGGGTGGGGGTCAAGAGGATGGAGCCAGACTCTTTAGAGGGGTGCCTAGTGACAAGATGTGGGATGATGGGCACAAAATGGAACCCAGGTGGTTCCACCTAAACATGAGGAAGAAAATTATTTCCTGTGAGAGTGCTGAAACCCTAGTCCAGGCTGCCCAGAGAGGTTGTCCAGTTCTGGGCCCCTCACTTTAGGAAGGATGTTGACTTGCTGGAATGTGTCCAGAGAAGGGCAACAAAGTTGGTGAGAAGCTTGGAACACAAGCCCTATGAGGAGAGGCTGAGGGAGCTGGGGTTGCTTAGCCTGGAAAAGAGGAGGCTCAGGGGAGATCTTATTGCTCTCTACAACTACCTGAAAGGAGGTTGTGGACAGGCGGAGGTTGGTCTCTTCTCCCAGGCAACCAACACCAGAACAAGAGGACACAGTCTCAGGCTGCACCAGGGGAGGTTTAGGCTGGAGGTTAGGAAGAAGTTCTACACAGAGAGAGTGATTGCCCATTGGAATGGGCTGCCCAGGGAGGTGGTGGAGTTGCCACCAATGGAGGTGTTTAGGAGGAGACTTGATAGGGTGCTTGGTTGCATGGGTTAGTTGATTAGGTGGTGTTGGATGATAGGTTGGACGCAATGATCTTGAAGGTCTCTTCCAACCTGGTCTATTCTAGTCTAGTCTAGTCTAGTCTCCTTCCCTGGAGCAATTCCAAATCTGACTGGACATTGAGATCCCAGGAGACTGGTTCTGGGTGACTTTGCTTTAGCAGATAGGATGAGTTGAACCAGGGAATGTTTAAGTTGAACATTAGGAAAAATTTCTTCACTGAAAGAGTTGTCAAGCCCTGGAACAGGCTGCCCAGGGAACTGGTGTAGTCACCACCCCTGGAGGAGTCAAAAGATGTTTAGATGTGGTGCTGAAGGACATGGTTTAGTGGTGCATTTGTCAGTGCTGGGTTAAGAGTTGGACTTCATGGTCTTGCAGGACTTTTCTAACATTAATGATACTATGATTTTGGATGAGGTGAGATCACTTATTTTCAGTAAGTCCAGAGAAGTTGGGGAGTATCAAAGTCTCACTCTGCCTGACAAGGGTTACACATTCTTCTGTTATGGAGGAGACAGTCATGTGATGCCATTCTTGACTGCAAGTACCTTTAAATAGCAAATAAGTCTGAGTTCAGTGTGGTTTTGCATTGTTAGACTTGACATATGAACAATGAAATGAGGGGAGTGTTAAATATAACTCAGTGCCTGGAATGCTGTGCTTATGCAAGAAACCACACCAATCTGTGAGGGAAACAAGGAGAGAAAAAAAAATCACAAGAATTAGTAGGAAATAATTGTGCTTTGGGGTTGCCAGCCAAAGCATGGAGGGGTAATGAACACCAAAATGGATTCTGGAAAGGGAATAAAGGCAGAGCTGAATTTGGGAGTTTATTCTCTTGTTTCCCTCACCTCTCCTTGTAGGTGTAGGACAATGTCACATTCATGTTTGAAATGCCTCACAGATACTCTGTTGATGGAATGGGATGGGCATGTGTCAAGGACAAAGTTCACACCCTGTTTATGTTCTGACTGCTCTGTTGTAAAGGCTTTCTGTGGGCCTTAAGGCAGCAACAAGACTCATATCTAAAATGAGTACCTTCTGAAATGTCTGTGTCAGAACATTGACAATTCAATGAGGAGAGACCTGGACCGGCTGGAGAGTTGGGCAGGTGAAAACCTAACAAAGTTCATGATGGGCAAGTGTAGGGTCCTGCACATGGGCAGGAATGAGTAACCCACTGCACCAGTACATCTTAGGGGTTAACCTGCTGGAAAGCAGCTCTGCAGAGAAGGACCTGAGAGTGCTGGTGGACAAGTTCACCATAAGCCAGCAATGTGCTAGCCAAGAAGGCAAATAGAGTCCAGGGGAGTATTAAATGTGGGGCCAGCAACTTGAAGGATATACTCCTCTCCCTCTACTCCACCCTAATGAGGTTGCATCTGAAATATTGTGTATGATTCTGGGCTTCCCTGATCAAGGGAGACAAGAAAATACTGGGAGGAGTGCAATGATGGGCTACAAAGGTTATGAGAGGACTGGAGCACCTGTTGAATGAAGAAAAGCTGAAAGACCTGGGGCTGTTTAGCCTGGAGAAGAGAAGAATGAGAAGGGATCTTATCAAAGCATATCATTATTTAAAAGGTGGAGATCAAGAGGATGGGGTACCCAGTGACAGAACATGGGGCAAAGGGCCCAAGCTAGAGTATGGGAAGTTCCACCCAAACACAAAGGAAAGCTTCTTTCCTGCAAGGGTGCCAGAGACTGGAGCAGGATGCTCAGAGAGGCTGTGGAGTCTCCTTCTCTGGAGAGGTTCCAAACCCACTTGGACATTGTGATCCTGGGCAACCTGCTGTGGGTGACCTTGATTTAGCAGGGGCATTGGACTAAATGATTTCCATGTTTGTTCCAACCTGCAGTGTTCCATGTAGCTAGGAATGAAACTGTCCTAAACATAGTGATTTCACTAGAGCATTGCAAATATTCACCTAGTTATTGGGTACTTTAAGAAGTTCTCTCTCTTCCCCCTGCTGTGTACTTAGAAGTCATAACCTTCCCTTTTTACAGCAAATGTGGTGACACTGTAGGTTGTTTCATCCTAAGTATACACCTCTGCAGTTAAGGTTCTACTAAGTAAGGGCAGCCCTTATGGGGTACACAGTAAGATTCAATCACACCAGGGATTTATAATCCTTGATAAAATGTTCTTGAGATCATTCTCCTCTTATGCTATAGAAAGCCCAGCATCCTGTGTCTATATTTAGCCGCTATCTGAGGCTAAACCAGAGCAGTTGCACTATCACCTGATGGTCTCTCACCATCAGAGAAGGAGGTTTGGGGAAAGGAGAAGAAACCCACAGGTTGAAATGAAAACAGATTTAATGGAACAATGCAAATGATCACAATGCCAGTATAAAGTGCACAAAGTTACACTCAGTCAAGCAAAGGTACAGCAGGTTTTGTCCACAAGAGAAGTAACAATAGTTTCTTGTGTAGTCATTGGACTAAAGAATATTTGACTTGATGATCTGAAAGGTGTTTTTCAACCAAAAGGATTTTACAGTAGTCCTGTGTTTCAGCCTTGCATCTTAAAATGATGTTGAGCCAATATGTTCTTACTTTCCAGAATCCTCATGTATTTCTGTATCAGAAGAGAAGATCTCAGCAAGGCTTTCATGGGCTTTACACAAGCTACCATGCAGCAATTCCAGCTACCTGTGGAAGGGGACACACAGGAGAAAGATGCAAGGTAATGACTATTTCTCCTTGGACTCTTGTCTCTTCAGTTTTATCTTGATAATGAATAACCTACACCCTTCTGTCTCTTAAGATGTCTTCCTCAATTTCCCATTGTGTTGCATGTGTATATGCAGGCACACACAGGTCCAAAGGTTTTGAGGAGCTCTCCACCAGCTGCAAAACATTACACTGCTTTTTACTATTTAGTGGCATTTAATTGGTAGGAAACTATTTCTCTGCCTGCACTTAGCAATAATGAAACACTTACTGGAGTCCCTCTAATAACATTTTAAACAGGCAAAAAACCACATTGCATGCATCTCATAAGGAGCATCCACTGAGTTTAATTAATCATAGAATCACTGAATGATTTGGGTTGGAGGGACCTTACAGGTCATCTTGTTCTAGCCCCCTGCCAATGGCAGGGACAGCTTCCACTAGACCAGGTTGCTTAAGGTCTCATTCAACCTGGCTTTGAACACTTGCAGGGTTGGAACTTCTTTTCTGTGCAGTTACATAAATGCTGAACATCTTGACCCTTCTCTGTGAGAAGAGTGATGACATGAAAATGCCCATCTGTGGTATTCATGCTCAGCAGCTGTGATCTCTTTATGCATAAATAAAAATTCACATGCCCATCCATGATATCTGTGATACTTCTGATCCATGCTTCTTTCCACATAACTGTGTCATGGGAATCTATTTGAGAAGCTCAGTTGTTGCCCAGCCTCAAGACATAATTTAAATGTCTGCTAACAATGCTGCCTTCCTCTGCCTGGGCAGCTAAATAATTGAAAAAGCATGCACAAGATTTGTAATTTTAATTCTCAAACAAGCTTTTAAGCCTATCATACTTAAACACAAATGTATAAATTGCTTTTAGGAGTGTTAAGTATCAACAACTTACGATGAGGACAGGCTGAGAGAGCTGGGATAGTTCAGCCTGGAGAAGAGAAGGGAGACCTAATAGCAACCTTCCAGTATCTGAAGGGGGCCTACAAGAAGACTGGAAAGGCACTATTTGCAAAGGCCTCTAGTGACAGGACAATGGACAGGACAATGGCTTTCAAATTAGAGAAGAGGAGATTTAGGTGGGATGTTAGGAGGAAATTCTTTACCATGAAGGTGTTGGAACACTGTAACAGGTTGTCCAGGGAGGTAGCTGTGTCCCTATCTTTGGAGATATTCAAGGTCAGGCTCAACAGGTTTCTGGGCAGCCTGATCTACTGGAGGATGTCCCTGCTAACTGCAGGGGGGCTGGACTACAGGACCTTTGGAGGTCCCTTTTATCCCAAAGCATTTATGATTCTATGAACCTGCCTTTAAACTAGGCCTGAAGATCTCAGATTTTATAGCAAGCAGAAATACAGTAAATCAATGGTTGTTTCAAAAGTTTTTGGTTAAACTTTATCATGTCTTGGTATCTGAGCTGTAGACTTAGCTTGGTAATGCTTTAATCATTAGGACCTGTGTTGCAGTCCTTCAGAAAGGTCCCTTCCAACCAAAATCATTCTGTGATTCTAAGAAAAACAGGTTTTGCAAGGTCAGGAAAAAAGATGTTGCAGTCAGAACTCCACATGTGAATCAACTGAAGGACAGCCTGACCTGTGTACAAACCTGCATTTTCAGATGCTGTGTGATACAAACTGTCTATAGTGTCTCAAAAATCAAAGCCATGTGTCTCCAAGATGAGGTCCCTGTTAATGTCCAAATGGTACTACTTGTCTTTCTCAATCAAAAGAGATGTGATACCAACAGAACTAGTGGTGTATAAGATACCAACAGTGTGTAGAAAGCACTGAGACTAAGTGGTTAATGTGCTCTTAATAAACTCTCTAGGATAAGGCTCAGGACACTGGATTACATTATTAATGCTACATTGAGAGGGATATCAAGGGGTTCTTGTGGTTTATGAAGTAAACAGTTTCCACTTGGTAGCAAATACCCGATGGTGATGCAGGCAAATAGTAATCATGAAACCCCAGCAAAGATACTTTAAAAATACCAATGCATGCACAAAGAAATTAGGGGGGAAATGCCTCACTTTCAGAACCCTTTATTTTCTTCCTTTTTTTTTTCTTTGTACAAAATAAGGCTTTGACCAGAGGTGTATCTGCTCTGCAGTAAGCAGACTAGTTGCCCCAGACTATCAGTCAGTTGTGGCTTTCTGTACTGGGAGAACCAAGCCTTTTAGAATGATGTCACTTGCAGAAATGAATAGGTAGATTGCAGCTGTTAGTTCTCTGCCCACATGGGACAAAAGGCCTGCTTTCCCCAGGAAGTGAGAGGCAGCACTTACTTCTTCTGATAGCTCATCAAAACCCTTTCAAGCAAGGGAGAGGAAGGTAAAACACAGACACATACATTATCTGTCTGGCTACTGTTGTCTAGGTAAGAACTTGGTAGTAGTCCAAGTGCTTTCTCTGAGGAGAATTTGATGATAGATGTTCATCTGCTCTGATTTTCTATTTCCATGCTGAAACACTCAATGGAAAACTACTTTTCTTGCTTTTGTAAGATTTTCTATCTAGAAATAACAAGGAATTACCTTTGTAGTAGAGAGATCTTTCCTTTTATCTCTAAACTTTGATGCTGGTCTTTTGCTCTACTGAATCCAAAGCATTTCTTGTAACAAATTCAGACTTGCTCCTTCTAGAATCTTTGGTGTTCTATGCACAAAGTTTTTCCTCTCAAGTGTTAGGACTGTGTTGATTTGGAAGGAAGTATCTGTAAAGCTGATTGTGTCATTGCCATTCTGCTAACTTTTAATTTTTTTTGAGAGCCAGCAACAACGATAACAACAATAAAACCAACTCTGGCTTCATTCAAGCCTGAAACACAAAACTTGTCTAAACAAGGCGAAGTAGCACCATTTTGCTTAATTTGGATGCCAATCCTGCAAGATGCTTGCATTTGTTAGGGGAAAAACCTGATAACTTTAGACTCTGGAGCTCTGGAAACCTCCACATTTTGCTACTTAATGTCCAAACTTCCGAATTAGGTTTCTGAAATGTCTAAAACCTTTGGAATGCACTTTAAGAATGAGTCATGGGAAGTATTTTAAATATGCTTATCGTTTAGGAGCTAGATTAAGTGACTGACTTGCAAGAAGCATTCCTTACTATGGTGCTGTGCTTTGCCATGGTTTTCGTGTAGACCATATGTTATACACTTTCTCTGATTAATCACAGTGATCTCTTAGTTTCTCATCTTCTTTTTTTGCCATGTTAACTCCAAATCCTCATCTTTCTAACTACAGAAATGGCATCCAGTTCCTAGCTCGTATTTTACTTGAAAGTATACCAGAACAAGCCTTTAGGATGATATTCCTGGGGCTAAAAAAATTCTGCAGCTGACAGGACTGGAGAGATTTTGACATTCAGAGAGTCACAGAATACATCTGGTTGGGAAAGAGTCCAACCCAGCACTGAAGGGTCAACACTAAACCATGTCCCTAAGCACCAGATCCACACACTGCTTGAAAACCCCCAGAGATGGTGACTCCACCACTGCCCTGGACAGACCATTCCAGTGTTTGAGAACCCTTTCAGTGAAGAAATATTACCTAATATTCAGTCTAAACTTCTCATGGTGCATCTTGTAACCATTTCCTCTAGTCCTGTTGCTTGTCATCAAGGAAATGACAAATATTCTCCCTGCCACTCCACAAAGCACAGATCCTCAGCTGGATCAAGCTGCCCATCTTCTGGTGCATCTCCTATTCTTGGACCACCTTGTCTGTGTGCTCATTCTAAAGTTCTGATTTTGATCTCTCTTTGTACCATGTGCTAATGGTATGCTAATGGTTGCCTCCATTCAGTGTGGTCTGTGAGTCTAGTCACATTGCATATCTTGGATTTTCTTAACTTGTGAGAGCAGAGTCCCTGCTGCACAGCAGTCAAGCCCTACAACAACTATCACACCAAATGGAGCAAAATGTGTGTTAGAGCAAAACCTAAGCCCTTTAGTCAAGTTGTAGCTGGGTAGCTAAAAGTAGTGATCCTGCTCTGTGTACTGAGAGAACCATGGATTCACACAGACAGGCACTTTAGTTTAAAAACAAAACTAAACTTGTTTAGTTTCCTTGTACATATAAAATCCTCTAAGTTTGATTTCAGAAAGAAGTTCAAAGCAAGCCTGCCTCCCTGCTCTGGCTGACATGTAACCTCATCACAGGTGCCTGGCAGGAATAAAAGGCATTATGCCTTTGGAGGATACGGGGGGTTTTGTGCCAGGAATCAACTTCAAACACCTTTGCTTACATGGGCTGCTTTTATTTTATAACCTTTTCATTCTTGAGCTGTTTACTTTTGGTATCTGTAACAGACAATGGAGCTTCTTGATCCTGCCCTGTGATGATGCCTAACCTCTGATACAATGACTTCTGGTGAGTTGGTGCATCCCAAAGCCCAGGGTTCAGCTTGCATTTTGCACAGCTGATAGAGGTGGTTGAGCTTTTGTGCACCTTGAAGTACAGATGAGTTCTTTAGGGAGAGGATCATGTTGTGGTTCAGAATTCCAGTGAACAGCCCCCCAAAGATTAAAAGAAACAGTCCAGCAGAAACAGGTATATTCCCTTCTTCACAGTCATGTGCTTTAATCTCTTTGCAGTCATGTTATGCAGGTTGTTTTAGGTTGAGTGTCTTTTCCAGTGATTACCTCCTTTGTACAGCGATTAAAAAGAATTTTAGTAAGCAGTCAAGCAAAGAATACGTGAAAGAACTGCTGCATTCATCTGAAAACACTGAAGTTTCCCAGTGTGGGGTCTTTTTCATGTGGTTTTTCTGGTACTTAATGCTATGGAGTATCCTCCCCGGGAAATAATTCCATGTTCCCCTCAAAAAAACATATTCCAGCTTCCGCTTCTAACCATGAGACTGTGTATGTGAAACCACATCCTTACTCTTTTTATTCAATTATGCTAATCATGCTAGAAAAGCTTCTGATAATGGCTTCTGGGAAATATGTGTTGTATCAACAAGACATTTCCTGATATGGACTGAATATTACACTTGTGTATTTCAAACAGTAAGAAAAGTTATTCTATGGTGTCCCATTTCTTCTGAAAATCAAGTAACAGTCAGAAAATATTTTGATAATGTCACTTTATTCTTTTCTTTGCTGATCTATATCTATAGAAAATACATGATGTTCAGAATTATAAACTATCAAGGGTTAGGGCTGGGTCAGCCACCCGATGAGTGACAGACAGTCTCTATGAATCTCTCTGCCTTCCCAAAGACAAGTGAGAGGGAATATAGGAGAGAGACTGGTGGGCTGGGAAAGAAACTAATCAAATGAAATAGATACAAACCGATACTCTACCCCCTGATGGTAACTACATCACTGGCACCACTAGTGCACTGGCCAGGCACTAGGGAAGTCCCAGACTGGACTCAACAGCAGATGAGAACCAAATTCAAGAACTGGATCCTGGAACTTGATTCAGGAACACACAGATCAGGATCAAGGCAGAACAGAGAGAGTCCTCCTTGGATGACAGTCATTGAAGAATAGGCTTGATACTGATAATGCCTCAGCTTTATCCTGAAGATGACTGGCCACGGGAAGGAATCCTTTGCTGGTCAGTTTAGAGTCACCTGTCCTGTCCTGTCCTCCCTGTGGGTGCCACATCTGGCTTTCTGCACCACAGTGTGGGACATGAGATGTAGCAGTGCTGTTGATCTGTACAGGCAAGCCTAAGCCAGAATCTTTCTGCAGCCCAGCCCTTGGCAGTAACTCTCCCCATCAATGTTCTCAATGCTAGAAGCAGCCCCTGGCTGTGCAAACCTGCCCTGAACTTCATAAAGTGCCCTCACTGAGCAGAAACTGAGCTGAGAAGTCAATCATTGAACAAAATTGTCTCTGTTCTAGCTCAAACCAGGACAGTCATGCTCCATCACAATCACCTTTAAGATTTTGATGTCCATCTACATGCTTTTTTTTTTTGCAAGATAAGATAAGATAAGCCCCCAAATCAGGAAATTAATTTTTTAGAGAGGTTTTCAGGAGCATTTTCAAACTACAAAGCTGATAGGAGACACTGAACAGCAGAGAGTTTGAAATTGAAACCTAAAGTTCTTTTAAAATTGCTGTGATTAGAGCTGAGGGAATTTTTTGTATGTGTGCATTTGTAAACTTCTTTCCAAATGAGCTGTAATGATAAGTTTGCAAAGCTGATCAGAAGCAGAATTATGGAGGTCCAAAACTCATTACCAAAAGTTTTACTAAAACCAGCTGTTGTAATATTGATATGACAGAGAACAGAATGGCTTGTTCAGAGCAGGCAGATTTCACTGCTTAATAAGGACTACTTTGGAGTAGCTCCAGTGAATAGTTTAACTCTATAAATAATGCAATATTGCTACAATTTCCTCTCTCAAGATTTGGTGTCCTTAATGATTTCAGACCTGTCCTGTCCCATGGTACTGTGGTACCACTTTAATGGCTATGAATTGCTGACTCTTCGTAGCTATGTGGACTTATTCTCTGCTTTCTCTTTCCAACTGACCCTTCACTTAAAAGTAAATGATCATAAAAGAAAATAAAACCAGGTAGTATTGCCCCTATGGGGCTTATTCTGCTGGAGACTACCACAAAAGGAGACTTTTCAGTTACAGTGTTACTTTATTAATTTCACTTGGGAATTACTTATTTCACTTTGGTATCTTAGTTTCAGTATATTTCAAAACCAGGGGCATGTGTGTTTATGTTATAGAATAGAATAGAATAGAATAGAATAGAATAGAATAGAATAGAATAGACCAGACCAGACCAGACCAGACCAGACCAGGTTGGAAGAGACCTTCAACTAAATCAACTAAACCATGCAACAAGCACCCCATCAAGTCTCCTCCTAAACACCTCCAATGATGGTGACTCCACCATCTCCCTGGGCAGCACATTCCAATGGCAAATCACTCTGTGAAGAGTTTCTTCCTAACACCCAGTTTGAACCTCCCCTGGCACAGCTTGAGACTGTGTCCTCTTACTCTGGTGCTGGTTGCCTGGGAGAAGAGACCAGCCCCCACCTGTCTACAACCTCCCTTCAGGAAGTTGGAGACAGTAATAAGGTCTCCCCTGAGCCTCCTTTTCTCCAGAGTGAATAACTCCAGCTCCCTCAGCCTCTCCTCATAGGGCTTGTGTTCCAAACCCCTCACCAACTTTGTTGCCCTTCTCTGGACTCGTTCCAGCAAGTCAACCTCCTTCCTAAACTGAGGGGCCCAGAACTGGACACAGGACTCGAGGTGTGGCCTAACCAGTGCAGTGTACAGGGGCAGAATGACCTCCCTGCTCCTGCTGGCCACACTGTTCCTGATGCAGGCCAGGATGCCATTGGCCCTCTTGGCTGCCTGGGCACACTGCAGGCTCGTGTTCAGCCTACCATCAACCAGCCCCCCCAGGTCCCTCTCTGCCTGGCTGCTCTCCAGCCACTCTGACCCCAGCCTGTAGCACTGCATGGGGTTGTTATGACCAATGTGCAGAATTTAGATGTGTTCAATCTCATGCCGTTGGACTCTGCCCATCTGTCCAGCATGTCGAGGTCTCTCTGCAGAGCCTCTCTACTCTCCAGCAGATCAATTCCTGCCCCCAGCTTGGTGTCGTCAGCAAATTTACTAATGATCAACTCAATGCCCTCATCCAGATCATCAATAAAGATGTTAAAGAGCATGGGGCCCAGCACTGATCCTTGGGGCACACCACTAGTGACTGGCTGCCAGCTGGATGTGGCACCATTCACCACCACTCTCTTGGCCTAGTCCTCCAGCCAGTTCCTAACCCAGCACAGAGTGTTGCTATCCAAGCCATGGGCTGACAGCTTGGCCAGGAGTTTGCTATGGGGGACAGTGTCAAAGGCCTTGCTGAAGTCCAGGTAGACTACATCCACAGGCCTCCCCACATCCACCAGGTGGGTCACCTGATCATAGAAGGAGATCAGGCTGGTCAGACAGGACCTGCCCTTTCTAAATCCATGCTGGCTGGGCCTGATCCCTTGGCCATCCTGTAAGTGCTGTGTGATTGCACTCAGGATGACCTGTTCCATGATCTTGCCTGGCACTGAGGTCAGGCTGACAGGCCTGTAATTCCCTGGCTCATCCAACCGGCCCTTCTTGTGGATGGGCACCATGTTGGCCAGCTTCCAGTCGTCTGGGACCTCTCCAGTGAGCCAGGACTGCTGGAAAATGATGGAGAGCGGCTTGGCCAGCTCCTCTGCCAGCTCTCTCAGCACCCTAGGATGGATCCCATCCAGTCCCATGGACTCGTGGGGATCCAAGCAGCTAAGGAGATCTCTACACTACTTCCTCCTGGATTACAGGGGAACTATACTGCTTCCTGGCTCCATCTGCCAGCTCTGGAGGCCAGCTGTCTGGAAGACAATCTGTCCTGCTATTAAAATTTGAGGTAAAGAAGGTGTTAAGTACCTCTGCCTTTTCCTCATCTTTTGTTACTATGTTCTCCTCTGTGTCCATGAAGGAGTGGAGGTTGTCCTTGCCCCTCCTGTTGCTATTAATATATTTATAGAAGGATTTTTTGTTGTCCTGCACAGCAGAGGCCAGTCTAAGCTCTAAATGGGCTTTTGCTATCCTATTTTTTTTCCTACAAGACCTAGCAACATCCTTAAACATTCTATGGATTGCCTCACCTTTCTTCCAAAGATGGTACACCCTTTTTTTTTCCCTTAGTTCCTTCAGGCTGGCCTTCTACCCCGGCGGCTCATCTTCTGGCCCAATGGCACAGCCTGTTCCTGTGCCTTCAAGAGTTCTTTCTTGAAGTAGGTCCAGCTCTCCTGGACCCCTTTGTTTTTAAGTGCTGTTTCCCAAGGAACTTTCTGAGTTAGTTCCTTGAGTAACCTTTATGCAGCAAAGACTGGAGAAGATGGGGACATGACTGGTTGCACATCTCTTTGTTAAAAAATTACAGCTTCTGGATAGGCATCTTCATGCCAGGCATTACCAATAACAGTACCTCACCACCCAGTGAAGTTTTTGGACATGGAACTGTTAGAGTGGGTCCAGAGAAGGGCAATGAAGGTGATCAGAGGAGCGGGGCCTCTCTCCTAGGAAGACAGGCTGAGAGAGTAGGGGAGCATTCATCCTGGAGAAGAAAAGGGTCTGGAGAGACCTTAGAACCACCTTTCAGTGTTTGAAGGGGCCTGCAGAAGAGCTGGAGAGGGACTTTTTACAAAAGCATATGGTGAAATTCTTTGCCATGAGGGTGCTGAAGCTCTGAAATAGTTTGCCCAGAGACTTTGTGGGGGCTTTAAGCCTGGAAGTGTTCAAAGCTAGGTTGGATGGGACCTTGAAGAACCCATTCTAGTATGAGGTGTTGGAACAAGGTGATCTTTAATGTCCCTTCCAGGCCATTCTATATTTCTGTGATTAATCTCCTTTACTCTCTAGGGAGGATATAAAAGAATTGATATCCAGTGATTTTGTTTCCCAGCTATACTGCTTAATATATTAATACTTTATATTTCATCCTCTCTTGTAGAATACAGTATAGAGATGGCAGGCATTAGGAGTTCCGAATATGTGGCAAAGTTTAAACGAGAGTTCTGCTGTTTGTCTGAGTCCCAATACTGCAAAGTGTGAGGGGAAAAAGAGAAAAAAAAAGGCCTGAACCACCATGGAAAAACTCTTTCTCTTTTCTGTGTCTTCATTGCCTCTTGTGATTTACATCCTTCAGAAATAGAAATTATTAAGCACAGATTTTTGCCTTGAATACCAACACAAACATTTTTGCTGGCTTGCAGAGTAAATATTTTGTTTAAAGATGCAAAGATAGCTGTGCCATGGCAAAGCAATAATTTCACATCTAGAGTTTTTTATGCTTTTGCTCAATTTAATAAAAAATCAATCTTATTTTATGGCCAGGGCTTTGCTTGCTTTCTTTCTCTCTTTCTCTCTTTCTTTCTTCCTTTCTTTCTTTCTTCCTTCCTTTCTTCCTTTCTTTCTTTCTTTCTTTCTTTCTTTCTTTCTTTCTTTCTTTCTTTCTTTCTTTCTTTCTTTCTTTCTTTCTTTCTTTCTTTCTTTCTTTCTTTCTTTCTTTCTTTCTTTCTTTCTTTCTTTCTTTCTTTCTTTCTTTCTTTCTTTCTTTCTTTCTTTCTTTCTTTCTTTCTTTCTTTCTTTCTTTCTTTCTTTCTTTCTTTCTTTCTTTCTTTCTTTCTTTCTTTCTTTCTTTCTTCCTTCCTTCCTTCCTTCCTTCCTTCCTTCCTTCCTTCCTCCCTCCCTCCCTCCCTCCCTCCCTCCCTCCCTCCCTCCCTCCCTTCCTTCCTTCCTTCCTTCCTTCCTTCCTTCCTTCCTTCCTTCCTTCCTTCCTTCCTTCCTTCCTTCCTTCCTTCCTTCCTTCCTTCCTTCCTTCCTTCCTTCCTTCCTTCCTTTCTTTCCTTCTTTCTTTCTTTCCTTCTTTCCTTCTTTCTTTCCTCATTCCTTCCCATCCCAGCCTATCTCATGCCATCCCTAAATGAACATTTGTTTTCAAGAAGGAACAAACATTCCCCAGGTGAAGCCCAGAGGTTCTGCCAGTTCTGATAAGTGCTATGTAAAAATTCATGGAAAAAATGTTTAACTGAAAATAATCCTTTTAATCTATTCCATGAAGGATTTGTTTATAGCTTTTAGCATTTGCTTCTTCCCTTACTAACTTTTAGTCTGTGTACTGTTTCTGAAATGACCACACATGATTCTTGCCTTGGTTTCTTCATTTGCAGAAGTAAATAATCATCTCTGTTTGGGCCAGACATTCCTACAGCAATTGTCTTAGGCATATCCTGAACGCCCAGTATACAAACACAGCCTCAGTCTGTAAGTGATTACTTGAGGTCACTGCAAGCAACACCAGCCTTATTTTTACATATCTTCATATTCTCATTTCTGTCTCTCTGACACAATCACAACCATGCCAGTGATTCTCTGAGATGAAAGAGTGAAACTGTCTGATAATGGGTTTGGGGAGACTGTCCTTACAGTTTGCTTTATCCGTGAATAACCAACAGCTGTTAACACTACAGAGCACAGAGAAATACAGGCTACAGGAACAACCTCTCACTGTGTCTTCTCAAATTCAGTGATGTCAGAAAGAAGAGAGCCACAGAGGTGGCTGACAGCCCCATCAGACCTCTGTGTTTTGGGTGGGGATTACAATTCAGTGCTCTAGAGGGGACTCCCTTAGTGTTCTTTATCTATTCAAATGCTCTCTGGAAGAGAGTCTTAGGCTTTTTTTGCTTTGGGACACCTGCTAAATGAGCACTTAGTAGTATTACCCTTCTTTTTCTGCAGGTTTCATTCTATTCAGTAATAGTTTCACATATATTTACTGGCTTCTCAAAGCATTCCAACTTGTGCAATGATTAAATGCTTCTCTTGTTCAATATTACTCGGTATCTTTTCTGTCCTGTAGCTACTGCTATTTGTGATGTGGCAGTTGTTTCATCAAGAAAGAATTTATTCTATGCTTCTAACCATTAGTCATTCTCTTTACATTTTCTAATGCTTTTCTTCTGTAACTTATGGTAGAACATTAGGTACTTTAAGATTGTCCACTGCCCATGGGAACATCCCAGATTCTCTGAATCCCAACATGGTAGGAATTGGATAGGATCTTTGGAGAACATTTAGTCCAACTGCCCTGAAGAGTCACCCAGAGCAGGTTGCACAGGGTTGTATGCAGGCAGGTTTTGAATCTCTCCAGAGGAGAAGACTCTACAACTTCTCCTATGAAGACAAGTGGAGAGAGATGGGGTTGTTCAGCCTGGAGATGAGAAGGCTGTGGGCACTGGTATAGGTTGCCCAGAGAAGTTACGGAGGTTCCAAGCCTGGAAGTGTTCAAAGCCAGGTTGATGGGGTCTTAAGAAACCTGTTATAGTATGAGACGTCCCTACCCATGGCAGGGAGGATGGAACTAGATAAAGTTTAAGGTCTCTTCCAACCCAAGCCATTCTCTGATTTTTAAAACAGGTTTCAATTTTGTCCTGTGTATGATTCATTGAATTCTGTGCCATTCAGGCATGAAGTAAGAATGTTAAGTTCTTCTCCACAGGGCATGAGAGACTAACATAAGAGCATTTTGACATAGGCTTTCTTTTAAAACTTGTCCAGTGTTTTCCTTGTTGCCGGTTGCAGCAATTGCCTGGGTATGTTTGTAAACCACAAGTAGCAAAACCTGTTGTCTGGATATTAGCTCTTGCACCATGATGATAAGGGAGGTTATCAAGCCTTAGAAATGTGGGCTTAACATCCTGGAGCTGAGTGCCAGCACACCACTGCAGGTTGTCTCCCATTCCAGCTAGCATGAGTTTCAGGTGGGATTTCACAGCTCTGTACAGCAGCCCCGACATGACATGATGCAGAACTGTGTGCATACTGTGCCCTCTCGGTAAGTAATGTGCAGAGGAACATGTCTACACCCAGCCCTTGACGTTAGATGCACATGTTTGGCCATACCCTTTTTAGACAAAGCAAACCCATTTCTGATTGGGGTTGGAAGGAGGTGGAAGGTCACAGCAGTGTACACACTTGGCTCAGTTGATTGGAAGCCTGGTATAATTTGAGCTCTCTCTAGAACATACTCATTGTGTGATGCATGTTGTCAAAGGTCACGACTCGGCCAGCAGCCAGATGAGTGCCAGAGGCTCTCTATGAATCCCTCTGCCTTCCCAAAGGGAAGAGAAAGAGAATAAGGGAGAGATGCTGTTGAGTTGGGAAAGAAAATTGAAAAAAAACTCTAATCAAAATAAGAACAATAAAATGGAGACAAATAGATACAAACCAGTAGGGAACCCAACCCCCCTGATGACAATGACATCATCTCCACTGATGCTGTGGGCAGGCACTGGGGCCAGGCTGGACACAGCAGCTGATGGGAACCAGATTCAGGAACTGGGTTCTGGAACTGGATTCAGGAACACAGATCAGGATTGAAAGCAGAACAAATAGAGTCCTCCTTGGACACTGGCCATTGAAGAAGAGGCTTGGCCCTGGTGATCCCTCAGCTTTATCCTGAAGTTGACATCCAAGGGATGCAATCAATTTAAGACCACCTGTCCTGTCCTGTGCTCCCCACAGGTACCACCTCTTACTCACTGCACCCCAACATGGGACACAAGATGTCACAGTGCCCTTGACCTGCACAAGAAGAAGCTAAGCCAGAGCCTTTCTGCAGTCCAGCCTTTGGCAGTAACTTTCCCCATCAGTGTTCTCTCTGCTAGAAGCAGGCACTGGCTGTGCAAACCTGCCCTGAACTTCAGAAAGTGCCCTCACTGGGCAGAGACTGAGCTGAGAAGTCACAGCACTCAACCAGGACATATGTGTGAGAAAAAAAACCCACATGAATACTGAGAGCTCTCTGCAGACTCCCATGCCTAAGCAGCCAATACAGTCTTTTGCAGGTGAAGTAATTGCCTTAGGAATATTCTTGAGGAGTATTGAAATGAATAATTCTGGCTGTGTGTGCAGACATCCACAGGCAAGTGCAGCAAGAAACCAGGAACATAACACTGTTGAAAGGGCTCTGCCAGACTCTGGTAATCTACTTGTAAAGATCCCAAGGTGTCTTAGGAACACTGCAACAGATATGGACTTACTCCCTATCCTATTGAAAAGAGCAGTGGTGGCGCAGCTGATTTCCCCCCCCCCTCCCCAAACCCCCCATTTACTTGCAAATTATAGTAACATACATCCAGCAAATGGCTATTAAAGTAGAGTTGAGCTCCTGCCCTTCAGGCTATTTTGAAGACCCTGGTTTATAACCTTCTCACTTTTGTATTTTTCTCAGAACTTCATGGAAGTCATGATGAGTTGTTTTAAAACTAAAACACAATAGAAAATCAAACAAGTAGTGATTACTAAAGCTAGTAGAAGAATCCAGCTGTGATTGGGAGGGGTGTAAAAGCATTTTAGGTCAGCAGTTTGCATTTAAATTTCCAGTTTTCCAAGGGTTTTCATTTGTATTTGAGTGCCTAAGGCCGGAGACAGTTAGAGGGGATATGGTTTGTGGATTTAAAATGTGCTTCTTCAGTGCTAGGCAGGCAGAAGAGAAGACCAAGGTCTGCACTGATGTACCACTGACAGAAGTGGTATTTATCCAGATGTTACCCAGCACGGATCAAATCTTGAAGGGTGCTCCTGTGTGAGGTCTGGGCATCATGCACCGAGTGCCATTAGACTCTAATGCATCATATACTTTATCTCTTACTGCAGTACTTTCAGCACCACTTAAGCTTGCACTTCCACTTAAGATTGCACTTACAAACCAGACTACAAAGACCCCAGAAAAATTAACTATTCCCATCAGTGAATGCCCTCTTCAAATGTTTCCCAACATATATGAAGTAAGAGTTTGCTTCCTTTCAGAAGCTTTTGTTCAAGCTACATTTTTTAAACCACCATCTCAGCCTTGATGAGGCCACACCTTCAGTGCTCTGTTCAGTTTTGGGGCCCTCACTACAAGAAGAACATTGAGGTGATGGAGAGGCTCTAGAGAAGAACAACAAAGTTGATGAAGTGTCTAGAGCACAAATCTTACTTGGGGTTGTACAGCTTGTAGAAAAAGAGGCTGGGGGGAGACCTCCTCACTCTCTAAAACTCTGTGAAACTGAGGCAAGGTAGAGGTTGATCTCCTCTCCCTAGTCGCAAGTTATAGGCCTCTGATTGGCCTCATGGAGGTTTAGGTAGGGTATTAGAAGAAACTTCTTCACTGAAAGAGATCTCAAACAGTGGAACAGGCTCCCCAGGAGGTGATTGAAACCCCTGGAGGTGTTTAAAAGGCAGAGAAATGTGGTGCTGAGGGACTTGGTTTAGCGCCAGATTCGGTGTCACTTAATGGTTAGATAGCGGTTGGACTCGTTGATCTTTGTGGCACTGCATCCAAAACCCCTCCCTGCCCTGGAGTGGGGATGGGGGTGAAGATCAGGAAGTGTGGTAAGGCAGAAGCAACCTCCCACCTTTCAAGGCTGTGTCTGCTGATACCTGGGCCCCTTCCTCCAAGTCACATGTCAGGGGCAGACCCCCAGGCCAGCACAAGCCTGACAATGCAGAATCTGTTTGTGGTAGTTTTAGGCTATGCCTTTAAAATTTTTTCACAGATCTTGAACAGAAAGTAGTAAAAATGTAAACAAATCACTATTGGGTGTAAAAAGGAAAATAATGATAGTTCTAAACAAATCCATTGGAAGAGATAAAGGACTTAAACTAGTTGCTCAAAACAATCTGTCTCTCTCTTCTCGCTTCCTTGGGCTGGAAGATACTAACTTTGTGCTTCTGCTGGCTCCTGCTTGACCTTAGCTGCATTGTTTTGGCTAAGTTCTAACATCTCTCTGTTCTTTCACTTATTCCTTTGTGTACAGGGGGTAAAGGGGAGGAAGGAGGGGAGAAGCTATTAGCAGCTCCCCTGGTCTTTGACATACCTGTAAATATTGTATATTTGTACATATTCATTGCATTTCATTGTAGATTGTAGTTTTGCTTGTAAATACATCTTTCATTTGCTTCCAACTGAGCTGGTCTGGCAAATTTAACATTGGGGTGTGTGTGTAATTTTCAACCCCCCACACTGGTGCTGATCAGTTTCTTTCCCTTTTTTGGCATGTGGAATATGATCTGTGACATTTGTGACCAAGGACATTTGGGCCATGAGCTGATATACAATGAGTTTGCTAAAGAGCACTCAGGGCTCTTCCTGGGATTTTCTCCCTCCCCCCCCCCCCAATGTGTGCACCACACATTGCAGTCCAGAAGGATTCCTGGAGAAACAGAGACACTAGGAGGACTACCCACAACTGGCACCAGTGTTGTGAATTTGGAACCTGCCTGAGCCTCCAGGGAATGCCTTCTCTTGTTAGTAGGGCAATATACTGCTCTTGGGTCCTATTGTTTTCCAGATACTGATCTTTAAGCAGTTGTACCCATGCCTGTTCTCTGGGAGATATTGTGCAATTTAGCAACAAACCTGTAAATAATATTTTTCCTAAGTTTGTGTATAAGTGATGTGAGTGGTGGGATTTCTAAATTAGTAAAATCATTTCTATTAATAACTTCCCACCTGTGCCCCTTTATCTGTAACATCTTAAAGGTCTTTGCCACCCAAAAAGGATCTATGATTCTATGAATCCACACTATTTGGTTGCAATTTATACCTTCATTATTAGGAAATCCAGAAAGCTGAGAGACTGCCACCAGATCTGCTGAATCTGGGTCCCACATGTGATGGTGGATAAATGCTTGCTCACATCTGCAGAGCTGTGTTTGCACACTTGGCCTCCCTGCTGTAGATGCAAAGGATTTGGCTTTAAAATACCTAAGTATGGGAGCAGAGGTGCATTGCAGAAGCATTCACAATGCCTTCTTCATGCCATCACAGTAATACTAGTGATGACAAAAACCATAAAATCATAGAATGGTTTGGTCTAACTCATCTTGAGTTATCATCATCTTGAGAGGCCTTGAGCACAAGCCCTATGAGGAGAGGCTGAGGGAGCTGGGATTGTTTAGCCTGGAGAAGAGGAGGCTCAGGGGTGACCTCATTGCCCTCCAGAACTACCTGAAGGGTGGTTGTAGCCGGGAAGGGGTTGGTCTCTTCTGCCAGGCAACCAGCACCAAAACAAGGGGACACAGTCTCAAGCTGCACCAGGGGAGGTCTAGACTTGAGGTGAGGAGGAAGTTCTTCACCGAGCGAGTCATTCATCATTGGAATGTGCTGCCCAGGGAGGTGGTGGAGTCACCATCCCTGGAGGCGTTCAAGAGGAGATTGGACATGGCACTTGGTGCCACGGTCTAGTCATGGGGTCTGTGTTGATAGGTTGGACTCGATGATCCTTGAGGTCCTTTCCAACCTAAGTTATACTGTGATACTGTGATCTGCAGTGAGAATGGACATCTTCAACCAGACCAGATTGCTCAGAGCCCCGTGCAACCTGGCCTTGCCCTTCAGATGACTGTGCTCTGTGTCAAACAAAAGGCAGACTGTCACAGCTGCCAAAATACAACTCCCTTTCATTGAGAACATGATTTAAGGAGATTTCCAGAAATGTTAAATAGCTTGAAGATAAGCTTGTCACTGGAGGACAGATAGCTACACAAATAATAAGAAGCTATTTCCGACCACTGCTGCTCCAAGAGAAATCTGAATTCTTCTGACAGAGGCTTATAGGAAAGTGTACAGAAGGCCTTTTCCAAATGTCAGAAAATGAAAAAAATATGTAAAGGAATCAGTGAGGGAGATTTGAGAGAAGAATGACATTTTTAGTAATTTATGTGAAAGATTCACAATTGCTGAAGGGGCTGTTTGGACTGACAGTAGGTGTTTGCATGTGTATGCACACAACATGCTGAAGCAGGTCCAGAGGAGGGCCACAAAAATGAGAAAATGATCAGGAGGATGGAAAACCTCTGCTATGAAGACAGGTTGAGGCAGCTGGGGTTGTTCAGCTCAAAGAAGAGAAGGCTCTGGGGAGACCTAATAATGACCTTCCAGTACCTGAAGGGGGCCTATGAGAAGGATGGAGAGAGACTATTTACAAAGGCCTGTAGTGGTAGGACAAGGGGCAATGGCTTCAAACTATAGAAGTGCAGATTTAGATTGGATGTTAGGAACACGTTCTTTACCAGGAGGGTGGTGGAACACTGGAACAGGTTGCCAAGGGAGGTGGTTGAGGTTCCATCCCTGGAGATATTCAAGGTGAGGCTTGACAGGGCTCTGGGAAACCTGATCTGGTTGAGGATCCTCCTGCTTAACTGCAGAGGGGTTGGACTAGCTGTCCTTTGGAGGTCCCTTCCAAACCAGACCATTCTATGATTCTATGACAAGAAAATGATAAACTTCAACCAAAATGTGACACCTCAGCCTTGTGGTACTGTAGCCAAGAACAGTCTTGATTTGGAGGACCAAGTCTCAGTTAGATATAGGCTGAGGCAGTATGACTGACTTTGAAGGAGACCCATGGGTTTGTAGCACTGACAAGCTGTTGCATGCATCATGGGGTCAAACAGGACCGTTTATATCTTTTGCTCCTTGCAAGTATCATGTCTACATTGTTTAGAAGCAGTGAGTTTTGACTTGCTCTTTAGACACTTTGTGAGGTTAGTGAGGCACTGGAACATGTTCAGAGAAGTTGTGGAGGCTTCAGGCCTGGTAGTGTTCAAAGCCAGGATCTTAAGCAGGTGGAACTCAATGATTTTTTAAGGTTTACTTCCAACTCAAACAATTCTATGATTGTATTATTTGCTTTCCTTAGCAATACCTAGCTATTAAGAAAGTATTTTTATCATGATAATAAGCTATTCAATTGCCACAATGATAGAATCATATAATGGTTTTGGGTTGGAAGGGACATTTAAAGGCCATCTAGCACAATCCTTCTGCAGTCAGCAAGGACATCTGCAACTACAACAGGTTGCCCAGAGGCCCAAACACCCTGACTTGGAATGTTTCCAGAGGTAGGGCTTCAACCACCTCTCTTGGCAACGTGTGCCAGTGATGAAGATGTTTATATCATAATACATCATCTTACTAGGCATAAGAATTAACAGGCACTGCACAATTTTTTCATAAACTAGTAGGTTATATCTGGAGTGCCCTGAACTTCTTGCCCTGCCATGTTTGACCAGCAGGCAGCTCTTAGTTTATTCACAGACATGCTGCTGTTCCCTGAGGTGTCTGACATCAGCTACTAAGGTGGAGGCTACAGAGATGCTGAGGGGACTGGAGCATCTCTGTGACAAGGAAAGTTGAGAGACCTGGGACTGTTCAGCCTGGAGAAAAGATGATGGAGTGGGGATCTTATTAATGATTGTCAATATCTGAACATGAGGGAAAACTTCTTTCCTGTGAGGGTGCTGGAGCCCTGGCCCAGGCTTTCCAGAGAGGTTGTGGAGTTTTGTCCTCTGGAGACTTTCCAAACCCACCTGGATGTGATTCAGTGCAATCTGCTGTGGGTGACCCTGCTTTAGCAGGAGGCTGGACTAGATGATCTCCAAAGGTTCCTTTCAAGCCTCATCATTGTGTGATTTGGAATGTACAATAAACGTAGTTCATAACATGAGCTGCTTAGGAATACCTCTGGATTTTTGTTTCTAAAGGACATCAATCTGATAGTTGTAAGCTAGCTGCATTGCTCTTTCATGTGCTTCAGGCTGTTGTTGGCCACCAGGATTTTACAAGATGTGGGTGTACGTTTTTGCCTCTGAGCCAAGAGTAGGAGCCTGCATAAGAGAGTTGTATCCTTGATCCTGTCAGTAACTGTGGAGACTGGGAAAGAAAAGAGCCATCTTCAATGGCTTCTGAGCAGGAGAAGGGTCAGAGATGGAGGAAAAGGCCAGGCAATGCTTCACTCAATAAACTCAAGCAGGAAACCGCAGCGTGACTCATTCCTTATGTGTAATGTATCATCAGAGTTCTCCTGTTACAGTTCTCTGGTGGAAATGGAGTTCATCTTTCTCTGGCTTTCAGGAAACTGCTGAGCGAAAATTCCTTTAGGGAAGCCACAGCTCCAGTGTGGGCATTTTGCAAGCAGAAAAGACAGCACTGATACCTAAGTGCTGTTAGACTCAAACTGATACCTCACATAACCTTACCCCCAGATGAAGTATCGGCTTCTCTTCCAAACACCTTTGCTTGGTGAGAACTTCAGTAGCCTGAGAGTTACAGTGAGTGAGCACTAGGATTGTAGCGTGGCTGGATCAGCTCCTTTCTGCTTACACTCTTCCTGCTTATGTTATGTCTCAACGGCAATGTGAACAATAAGCAAGCCAACTCTGAAAATGAAAATCAACTAAACCAATCAAGTTTGTTATTGATTTGTTTTGGACAGAGATTAGCAGTTAAACCAGGTCTTGAATGGGAACCAAGTTAGATTTAATTTGTGTTCTGATTTAATGACTATTTTTGAGGGACTGTCATGTGGGACTGAGCTTCACAACAAACCCAAGCAATTCTGTATCCAAGTTGCCTTCACAATTTTAGGTCTGGGAACAAAAGCACAAAGGATGGGCAATACCCAGTGATTTGGGGAGATAAAGAAGGGTGTAGTGACACAGACATAGGTAATGCTGAGCAACAGAAATCTTGCTTTTTTGTTCTGAGTCAAAATAGCCATAACAGAAGATTCCCATCCCGAAACATTAAACCATGGCCCCATGAGCTACAGGCTGTATTTTAAATCTGTTTTTGTTTTCACAAAATGCTGCATTAATAATATCTTAGCATCGTACTGAGCACCATCAATTGTGTAAAACTCTGTTGCCTGCTGTGCTCTTCTATCATTAATAATACATCCTGAGATGGGAGTGAGAAGAGTCTTACAGGGCTAGCCGATAAGATAGCTGAAAGTGCTTCTTTTATTCCAACTAGGATGATAAAAATAAGAAGGAATATTTCTTGCAAGTAGATGATGGATGCAAAGTTGAATTGAGAGCACCTAAGTCCACTGAAAGTCATGAACTTCACTGCCTTTGGGGAAATCAAGATTTAGCTGAGATTTAATAAAGCAAAAAAAAAACCCACCCAACAAACAAACAACCCTGAAGTCACATATATCCCCTCAGCTTTAAATTCAGCCTTGAAATCATCAGCATGATTTTCTCCATGATCTGATGCACCATTGCAATCCCATAAATTAGGTCTGTGCGACTGAAAAAAAATTTGGTTTTGAAGATGCTTTTTCTTCCTGTCTCCCAAAAATGTTGCCTTTAACCTCATGCAAAAAGTTTATAAAATTGATCCCAGAAATGCTGTTGTTCTTCCAGACATGGAGAGGGACTTTTGACAAAGTCACGTAGTGATAAGACCGGGAGTAATGGTTTCAAACTGGAAGAAACTAGATTTAGATTAAACATTAGGAAGAAATTCCTTACTGTGTGGGGTGTTGAGGCATTGGAATAGGTTGCCCAGTGAAGTTACGGAGGCTCCAAGCCTGGAAGTATTCAAAGCCACGTTGGATAGGACCTCGAGAAACACATCCTGGTAAGAGGTATCACAGTATCACAGTATCACAGTATAACTTAGGTTGGAAAGGACCTTGAGGATCATCGAGTCCAACCTATCAACACAGACCCCAGGACTAGACCATGGCACCAAGTGCCACGTCCAATCTCCTCTTGAACGCCTCCAGGGACGATGACTCCACCACCTCCCTGGGCAGCACATTCCAGTGACGAATGACTCGCTTGGTGAAGAACTTTCTCCTCACCTCGAGTCTAAACCTCCCCTGGTGCAGCTTGAGACTGTGTCCCCTTGTTCTGGTGCTGGTTGCCTGGGAGAAGAGACCAACCCCTTCCCGGCCACAACCACCTTTCAGGTAGTTGTAGAGGGCAATGAGGTCACCCCAGAGCCTCCTCTTCTCCAGGCTAAACAATCCCAGCTCCCTCAGCCTCTCCTCATAGGGCTTGTCCTCAATGCCTCTCCCCAGCCTTGTTGCCCTTCTCTGGACACGCTCAAGTGTTTCAATGTCCTTCTTAAACTGAGGGGCCCAGAACTGGACACAGTACTCAAGGTGTGGCCTAACCAAAGCAGCGTACAGGGGCACAATGACTTCCCTGCTCCTGCTGGCCACACTATTCCTAATGCAGGCCAGGATGCCATTGGCCCTCTTGGCCACCTGGGCACACTGCTGGCTCATATTCAGGTGGCTGTCGATCAGCACGCCCAGGTCCCTCTCTGTTTGGGAGCTCTCCAGCCACTCCGACCCCAGCCTGTAGCTCTGCATGGGATTGCCGTAGCCAAAGTGCAGCCCAGGTGGCCCTGCCCATGGCAGGGGGGTTGAAACTAAATGGTCTTTAAGGTCCTTTCCAGACCAAACCATTGTGTGATTCTATGTTGGTTTTTAGAGCAATGTCTACTGAAGCAATGGTGATGATGTGAGTTTTTTGAAAGTTAATCTAGAACACTAAATTTGAGCCCACAAACAAGACACCAGATCTGTAGCATTAGACTTTTGTTCTATCATTCTGGAATGAAAACACTGATGGTTCTTGATAATGACAAAATTAATTGTTGGCTTATGGCAGGGCTCAAGGCTGGGCTAGCCACTAGGCCAGTGACAGATGCTGTCTATGAACCTCTTCTTCCGCACCTCGAGTACTGTGTCCAGTTCTGGGCCCCTCAGTTTAGGAAGGAGGTTGACTTGCTGGAACGAGTCCAGAGAAGGGCAACAAAGTTGGTGAGGGGTTTGGAACACAAGCCCTGTGAGGAGAGACTGAGGGAGCTGGGGCTGCTTAGCCTGGAGAAGAGGAGACTCAGGGGTGACCTTATTGCTCTCTACAACTACCTGAAGGGAGGTTGTAGACAGGCTATTGGTCTCTTCTCCCAGGCAGCCAGTACCAGAACAAGAGGACACAGTCTCAGGCTGCACCAGGGGAGGTTTAGGTTGGATGTTAGGAAGAAGTTCTATACAGAGAGAGTGATTGCCCATTGGAATGGGCTGCCTGGGGAGGTGGTGGAGTCACCATCATGGGAGGTGTTCAGGGGGAGACTTGATGGGGTGCTTGGTTGCATGGTTTGGTTGTTTAGGTGGGTTGGATTGGTTGAAGGGTTGGACGCCATGATCTTGAAGGTCTCTTCCAACCTGGTTTATTCTATTCTATGTATTCTATTCTATTCTATGTACCACCTCTTACGTTTAGTAATGTAAGATTTAGTAGTTGGAGAAAGTCTAAGCCAGAGCCTTTCAGCAGCCCAGACCTTGGCAGTAACTCTCCTCATCAGTGTTCTCACTTCTAGAAGCAGCCACTGGCTGTGCAAACCTGCCCTGAGCTTCAGAAAGTGCCCTCACTGAGTTTAGACTGAGCGGAGAAGTCTAATGACTGGACAGAATGATTTCTCTTCTAGCTCAACCAGTACAACTTACTCGGATTCTGCTTTGCTCTTGCAGAGGAGAGTTCAGGCAGGTCTGGGAGAACTGGTGTACTGCTTTTCATGTTGTGGGAGCAGAGAAGGTGCAGTTACCTTGGTTTCAAACAAAATCCTGAATCTGTCCCTTGCATGTCCCTCTATAAGTTTGAACCCCAGCAAGCTACTTCAAAAGTAAATACAGATACGTATTTTCAACTCTTTGATCTGGAGAATAATTTGGCACAAGAAAAATATCTGAAGCTAATCATGGTCAGAACTCAAGAAATTTGGCAATGGTTTCTAGCCTCAGAAGCACTGAGGTTCTGAAATAGCCTTCTGGTGCAAGCAGTTAGGTTTGCTGGGGCTTTCTTTTGCATTATCTTGCTTTCAGATGATAATTCTGAATGGCATCAGCCTGTGTGGCTCATGCTTCAGACAAGCAGAATGATTTAGTTTGGTATCTATTCCTAACATGTCTGATGATCTATTTTTCAAATGAGGGGAGAACAAATTCTTTCTCTGATGCTGTTTTGTTTAGACCAGAAAATAGCTGGGTGAAGCATTGAATAGACAGAAATGATCTTGTCTTGGTAGCCAAATACTTCCCATGAACACTTTCATACCAGCTACTAATTCTACAGAACCAATGTAACCTATGCAACAAGAATTTGAAGGGGATTATTTTTACACAGTAGTAGCAGTAGTTTATTGCCATGCCTACAAAGGGTGTTGGTTTGTGTGTTGGGTTCAAATAGGTCTGCTTATATGGTAGAGGTTAAAAAGCCACTGAAACTTCTTGCCACATGATACAGTAAAATAAAGAACTCCTTCTTCTGGGAAAGAAAAATTATTAGTAGAAGAGTGAGGGTGTGAGCTTACAAGCCCAAAGGGGCCTTCCTGTTCTCCCTGGGACTGGTTTCCCTACCTTCTCCCTCGTGCTTGAATGCCTTGAATTGGTATTTTCTAAGTGATGTTGAATTGGGAATTTAAGCTAGAATTTTATGCTGTAAGACAAGAAGAACCTTTGAAAGTATAGCAGAGACCTCAAATGCTTTCTTGTTTTCTGATGGATTGGTGAGTGCCAATATTAGCTGTAAAGTGATGTAGTCATATCTGCACATGCAGGGGCCACATCCAGCTCCAGCAGCACACTGGCAGAGAGTGTGGGGGGAATTAAAATGGATGGCTGAATATGAGCCAGCAGCTTGCCCAGGCAGCCAAGAAAGCCAAAGGCATTCTGGCTTGCATCAGGAATATATCATCCTGTACTCAGCACTGTTGAGGCCACACCTTGAGTACTGAGTTCATTTTTGGGCCTCTCTCTCTACAAGAACATTGAGGTGCTGGAGTGTGTACAGAGGACAATAAAGCAAAAGTCTTATGAGGAGCTGCTGAGGGAACTGGTGTTGCTTGTGCTGTAGAAAAGGAGGCTGAGGGGATACCTTTTCTCTACAACTACCTGAAAGGAGACTGAAGTGAGGAGGGGGGTCAGTCTTTTCTCCCTAGTGATGGAACATGTTGCACCAGGGGAGGTTTAGGTTGGATATTAGAAGAAACCTATTCACTGAAGGGTTTGTCAATCACTGAAGCAGGCTCCTTTCCCAAAGCTTATTAAAAAGCAGTGTTCTCTGTTCAGAGAACTCTTTAGGTGAATAATTTCTATGGGTTCAGAGCATCCTGGCCTGGTTTTGATGCCGTTGATTTTAAGTAGAGGGGAGATAGATGTCATCTGCTAGATACTGCATTTTCATTTAGTTTAGAATATCTCTCTCCAAAAGACACAATATTTTCTTTCTTTTTGTTTTTTCCAGTTGATACTCCAAACTTTCATGGTGGCACTGGGAAATCTGGAAACTGATTCCATGAAAAGGCCAAGACCTTATCACTGGTGAGTTTGTTTATTCATGGAATGAGGTAACCGTTCCGAGTCCAAAGGAAAAGATAGATGATTCTGAAGTGGTTTGTTAGTGGACTGCATAGTTAGAGATTTCTCATGAAGTTAGCCTGGGAAAGTGACAAGAATGGCAGAGAAGAACGAAACTGTGAGGTGAGAAAGTGGAGTGCAGAAACTGGGCTGAGAAGATCATTACATGTGACCTATCTGACAATGTTAAACACTACAGGAAGCTATGCAGGCACTGTCTCCCCATCCAGAGCCTGATTTTTATGTTTCCTCCCAGGGGTTTAGAATGAATCCATATTTTGTTTTTCAGTATTAGAGAGCCCCTAGGAAATCCACTAAGTGAGCAAATATTTAGGAGACTGTGAGGCTGATACTGAAATTCATTCTGGTCAAGTCTACAGAACTGTATGACCAAAAAAAGCCAATGGAGCTGAATAGAAGAAGCTTTCACATAGGCAAGAGCTTTCAGAAGGGATAAATATTATTAAAGGCAGCCCAGGAAAACCTAGAAACATGGACATAAAAGGCAGGGCTGAATATTTTGATCAAACTAAACAACTATTTCTTCCCTTTACGGTAAGCTCTTTATACAGCAATTAGAACCTCTTCTTCTGCTTCCTAAATGAGAGAGCAGGTCTTAATAGCATATTTTTATCCTGTATGAATATGCATAATTAACTTTTTCAAACTGGAATCTGGGACTGGTATTCTGTTCCATGCTTTACATTACACTACCATGAATTATTAATGGCTTCGAAGTCTTAACTTCAAGTTTTCAATTGGTGGTTTTGTTTTCTAGGATGGAATGAATCCATTTGTTTGATTTATCCTCATCAATTGGGTTTTTTTTTGCCTCTGGATACACTTTTAGCAACTGATGCTATTTGACTCTCTGATAGAATTGTATCTTTGATATATTTTTCAGAGATTGAATGGTGTTTTAGTTCCAGTATTTCAATGAATTAATGAGGGAACTAAGTTCATTCAAGTTTATCCAGAGCCTTTCATGTGGGATAAGCTAGTTGTTGATTAAAGCTGTGAGTCCAGCTTTTGCTCTTGTTTGTATTTGTGCATCATTGCTCAGGTTGATATGGTTGTGTCAGTGTAATTAAGGAGAACAGTGTAATTAAGGAGAATAATTTCTGAATAATCTGACCTATAAAAGCAGTTTATTGATCTTAACATGAAAAAATGATCTATGGAGATAACTTGTGTGTCAAAAATGTCTGAAGAGAAACTGATAACCCAGCAGATTCCTGTACTGAAGTGGTTGTCCAAGGTCTGGAGAGCCCAAGGGTATTCATGTTAGTGAGTAAATCCAAGCTTCCAATATGCTTCTTAACCTGCACTGGAATGCTGAAGGAGGCTACAATCTGGTATAAAATCATGAACTTTCTGACTTGATCATTGTCAAGGGTTAGGGCTGGGCCAGCCACTAGACAGTTGTGTGACTGACACTTTCTATGAACCCCTCTCCCTTCCCAAAGGGAAAAAGAACGGGAAGGAGAGAAAGAGAAAGGGAGAGAGACTGATGAGTTGGGAAAGAAACTACACCAGCTTTAATGGAAATAATAGAATGAAATAGATACAGATAGATATAGACCAATATCCAGCCTAACCCCCTGTTTGCAGTAACACTACTGTCGCCAACAATGCTGTGTGCAGGCATTGGGGAGGTCCCAGACTGCACTTCATGGCATACAGCAACCAAATTCAGAAGCTGTGTTGTGGAACTGGATTCAGGGCCTCATGGATTGGGACCAAAGACAGAAGCAGCAGAGTCCTCCCCAGACACCAACCATTGAAGAAGAGCCTCAACTGAGGTGTTCTCTCAGCTTTGTACTATGGTGTCCATGGGATGGAATTCCTTGTTGGTCAGTTTAGGGTCACTTGTCCTGTCCTCTCCTCCCTGCAGGTGCCACCTCTTACTCACTATATCCCAATGGGCACAGGATTTAGCAGTGATCTTGGTCTGCATAGGGCCAAATCAAAGCCAGAGCCTTTCTGCAGCTCAGCCCTTGGCAATAACTCTAGCCATCAGCATTCTCACTACTGGAAGCAGTCATGGGTTGTGCAAACCTGCCCTGAACCTCAGAAAGTGCCCTAGCTGAGCAGAGACTGAACTGAGAAGCCAAACTCCTGGCCAGAATTCATTCTGTTCTAGCTCATACCAGGAGAATCATGTATCATGGAAGTGATGTAGGCCTAAAAGTCACTATTGTTCCCATTGCAGAGTTAGAATCTGTACAGTGTGGGCCAGGAAAATGATGGGGACCCTGCTGCTGACTGCATTATGCTCCAGTTGGTTGACAGTTCTATTTTATGAGTGCTCCTAGTTTCTGTTACATAGTGTTAAAAGTACATATTTCCTGCAGACCAGAAGGGGCTTTTTTACCCTGCAAAGTAAATATTTGTGCCAGGGAATGGCATGTGTCCAGCACTGAGATGCATAAATCAAATTGGTTTATAATTTGGCTCTGACTTCAGCTTTTAACAGTCAGCGAAGTTCCTTTTGACAGCAGCTGAGGTTTGCTTCTCACACTCATCCCTGCCATGCTATGCAACTGGAATAAGCAGGCTCTCTGCTGTTGATGTGAGATTGTAAGGCTACATTATAACACTCTGACAAATGCCAGCTTCACCTGAGTATACTGTTAGAGTTAATGGATATACTACTGATAAAGCAAATCTGAGTTTGTTTCCTACATAATGAGGATGTTTCAAGCCTATTAGCCCAGTTGTTTATTTAACTTTGTTTGGCTAAGAAGTGTCAGTGCTTTGGCTCTTTTTTTTTCTCTCTTTCACTGCCAAGACCTGACACAATGTTTGACTTGTTGAAGCGCAGCCTTGTAATTGTTGCTGCTTCAACAGCCTACCTTTCCCTTGAGTGAAAAGAAAAAAAGTATTAGATGAGGATTCTTTTTATTTCTTCTCTTCTATCTATTAATTCAAGGTACTTAGCTTGGGAAGTACCAAAATCTTTGACTGGAATGTTGACTGGAGCTTTGATTGGCTCCTAACTTGCCAAAGAAAATCCTGAAGGCACTAGACTCTGTCAATACTACCACCACTACACTCTGTGCTGGCTTAGGAATTGGCTGTAGGGCCGAGCCCAGAGAGTGGTGGTGAATGGTGCCACATCCAGCTGGTGGCCAGTCACCAGGGGCATCTCCCAGATATCAGTGCTGGGCCCCATCCTCTTTAACATCTTCACTGATGGTCTGGATGAGGGGGTTGAGTCAGTCATCGGCAAGTTTGCAGATGACACCAAGTTAGGAGCAGATGTTAGTCAGTTAGAGGGTAGAAAGGCTCTGCAGAGGGACCTTGACTGACTGGACAGATGGGCAGAATCCAGTGGGATGGCATTCAACAAGTCCAAGTGCCGAGTGCTGCACTTTGGCTACGGCAATCCCATGCAGAGCTACAGGCTGGGGTCGGAGTGGCGGGAGAGCTCCCAAACAGAGAGGGACCTGGGTGTGCTGATTGACAGCCACCTGAATATGAGCCAGCAGTGTGCCCAGGTGGCCAAGAAGGCCAATGGCATCCTGGCCTGAATTAGGAATAGTGTGGCCAGCAGGAGCAGGGAAGTCATTGTGCCCCTGTACTCTGCTTTGGTTAGGCCACACCTTGAGTCCTGTGTCCAGTTCTGGGCCCCTCAGTTTAAGAAGGACATTGAGACACTTGAAGGTGTCCAGAGAAGGGCAACAAGGCTGGGGAGAGGCCTTGAACACAAGCCCTATGAGGAGAGGCTGAGGGAGCTGGGATTGTTTAGCCTGGAGAAGAGGAGGCTCAGGGGTGACCTCATTGCCCTCTACAACTACCTGAAAGGTGGTTGTAGCCGGGAGGGGGTTGGTCTCTTCTCCCAGGCAACCAGCACCAGAACAAGGGGACACAGTCTCAAGCTGTACCAGGGGAGGTTTAGACTCGAGGTGAGAAGGAAGTTCTTCACTGAGCAGTCATTCGTCATTGGAACGGGCTGCCCAGGGAGGTGGTGGAGTCACCGTCCCTGGAGGCGTTCAAGAGGAGATTGGACGTGGCACTTGGTGCCATGGTCTAGTCATGGGGTCTGTGTTGATAGGTTGGACTCGATGATCCTCGAGGTCCTTTCCAACCTAAGTTATACTGTGATACTGTGATAATATTTAGAGCTGGGCTGGCCACTAAACGTGTGACAAGTGCTCTCCATGAACCCATCTCCTTTCCCAAAAGGACAAGAAAGGGCATGAGGCAAGCAGTGACAGGATGAGGGGTAGTGATTGCAAACTGGAAGAAGCTAGGTTTACATTAAACATTAGGAAGACATTTTTCTCCATGAGGATGGTGAGGCATAGGAACAGATTGCCCAGAGAAGCAGCAGAGATTGAAAGGCAGGTTGGATGAGGCCTTGAGAAAGCTGTTCTAGTAGGAGGTGTCCCTGCCCATGGCAGGGGGGTTGGAACTAGGTGATCTTTAAGGTTCTTTCCAACCTGAAAAATTCTATGACTCTGTGGTCACTCTAGCTAAGAGTTTTGCTTCTGTTAAACAGCCCTATTGTTTGTGATCCCAAAATCTCATGCATTTAACTGCTTTGCAAAATGTCTCATCCTTTTACCTGTTCTTTATTTTTGTGTTACTTATTCCCCTTTCATTTAAGCTGAAATTGATGTATTTATGAGTTGAGGGTAGTTTCTAATTTCAGGATAATGACAGGCCCTGGCATGTTAGCTGAGTGGGCACTCCCTTCCTTCCCATAAATAGGAACCCTTTTGCCTCCTGCTTGAACAGTCCCTTTGAAAGCACTGACTTCTAAGACATTTATATGGACCAAGTCTTCCTGAAATCACTGAAGAATTATTTCTTTAAAGGTTCTAATGACTGTTTTATTGTTTATTTCTTTTCCAAGTGGCAGTTCCTCTTGTGCAGCTGGGAATAAGGTGGTATTTCAGTTAAGGAGAATAACATGGATTTGGTGATGTGTTGTTTGTCAGTTGTGACAGCGACTCAAGAAATTCTTTCAGCTCCTGATGTCAGGGCTGGTGAGGTGTGAATTTCCAGGCAGCTTATTTCCTGACTATATCAAAGGGGTGCTGGGCTGTGAGATGTCACAATATAAGCATAGGCTGAGGAAAACATCCATTCAGGGAAACATTTTGTTTCCATATGAATCCTTTGACATGAGGCATAGAATCATAGAATAGTTAAGGCTGGAAAAGTCTAAAGATCATTGAGTCCAACCAGTGCCAAGTCCATTGCTAAACTATATCCTTCAGCACCACATCTACACCTTTTTTGAGCACTTGTGGGAGTGGTGACTCCACCAATTCACTGGGCAGCCTGTTCTACAGCTTGACAACCCTTTCAGGGAAGAAATTTTTCCTAATGTCCAACCTAAACCTTCCCTGGTACAACTTGAGGCCATTTCTTCCTGTCTTATTACTTGTCCTTGGAAGAAGAGGCTGAACCCTACTTTACTCCAGCCTCCTTTCAGGTAGTTGTAGAGAATCAGAAAGCCCTCCTCTCAGCCTCCTATAGTGAAGTGAATGGCCTGCAGTTCAAATTCCTGGTTGATTTCAGTGTTCTCAGGGGCCTAAAGAGTGAACGTGTTTTGTGTTAGATACTCACCAAAGTGCATGCTCCAATAACAGGGGACTTTAAGCCAACTAGTGAAAAAATGAAAGTCCAAATGAGGAAATGAGGAAAATAGGGTGAAAGTATTTGGATGTGTGATATCAGCAGCTCTGAGCCACAAGAATTTTAATCACTATATAAACATAAAGAGCTCTGAGGTGGCAAGCATGTAATAGAAGACTTACTTAGCTATGTTTACCTCATAGAATCATAGAATCAACACAGTTGGAAAAGACCTCGGAGGTCATCAAGTCCAAGCTATCACCCAACATGTTGTGACTGTCTAAACCATGGCTTCAAGTGCCACATCCAATCCTTTTTTGAACACCTCCTGGGACAGTTACTCCATCACCTCCCTGGGCAGCCCATTCCAATGGCAAATAACTCTTTCTGTGAAGAACTTTCCCCTAGCCTCGAGCCTAAACCTCCCCTGGTACACCTTGAGATTGTGCCTCTTGTTCTGGTGCTGGTTGCCTGGGAGAAGAGACCAACTCCCACCTGTCTACAACCTCCTTTCAGGTAGTTGTAGAGAGCAATAGGGTGTCACTTGAGCCTCCTCTTCTCCAGGCTAAAGAACCCCAACTCTGTCAGCCTCAGGTGCACAAAAACAGGCACCAAGGATGTTTAAAAGAATATTCTTTTGCCCAATGGCTGCATTCTTCTTCCTGTTGGGAATTCTCCTATTAGCTCAAAGCAGTTGATTTCTGGATTTCAGATATCTCCACATTTGTTTTGTTGTTGTTGAGGAATTGGTTTCTGGCTTCTTTAAGTAGGCTTCTTGCATCTCAAACATCAAAATATAACAATAGTTGAAAGCTAAAAACAGTCTGACATGTGACTGTCTTGTTCCTGGCTTGTCTGTTATGTATGTTTGATTCTTGACCTTTCATCAGGAACTTCATTCTAGAGAACTCTAACAATTGTCCTTTCTCCTTGACAAAACAACATCACTTTTTCTAATGAATACTTTAATCCATAAAAATGAATAATACATCTTTAGTGTTTGCTCTCACCTTTAATTTTTATAATGCCCATTCTTTTTGGTGTTTTTTTTTTTTTCCCAGGGCTAATACATGTGGGAGGAAATGCTTTGTGTCAGAAGGATCCAAATTGCAGCTAATGTGCCACATGTGGGCTGTTAAACCAGGTTCTTTCCCAGCTAATTCCCAGAAGCACCCTGCAAGCAAAATGAGTTGTTCAAATGGGGACATCACCAGCAACCTGCTTTGAGTCACTATCTTTCTTTGCTGTTTTGGTGTCAGGCTTGGTGCTATTGCTCTGCTTTGGCTTACTATACAATGTGCTACCACACTTAGTGGGTGAAAAGCTGGACGTAAGATAGGCAATTTGCACTTGCAGCACTGAAGTCAACTGTCTCCTGGGCTGCATTCCATGCAGTAAGGATAGCAGATCAAGGGAGGGGATTCTGCCCCTTTGCTCTGCTGAGACCCCACCTGCAGTGCTGGGTCCAGCTCTGGACTCTTCATCACAGGAGACACATAGACCTGTTGGAGTAGGGCCAGAGGGAGCCACAGAAATTATTTGAGGGCTGAATTCCCCCTGCTGTGCAGACAGGCTGAGAGAGTTGGATTTGTTCAGCCTCCAGAGAGATATTCTTGTGGCCTTTCCATATTTAAATGGGCCCATCAGAAAGCTGGGAACAGACTTTTTAGCAGGGCCATTTGTGACTAGACAAGGGGTGATGGTTTTAAACTAAAAGAGGGGAAATTTAGATTTATGGAAGAAGTTTTACACAGAGAATGGTGAAACCCTGGCCCAAGTTGCCCAGAGAAGTGAGGGAAGCCTAACCTCTGGAAACCTTCTGGGTCATGTTGGATGGGGATTTGAGCAACCTCATCTAGTTGAAGGTATCCCTGCTCACTGCAGAAGGGTTGGACTAGATGACCTTTAAAGATCCCCTCCAATCCAAACCATTCTATGACTTTTCTCTAATATTTGGCAGCAGATACTAAGCTGCAGCCCTTTATTCCTCTCTAGTTCCCTGTTTTTCAGATTATGACCCTTTGACTCTCTTATCTGCCTCTTGTTTCCATTTGCTGTCTCCTAAATCCATATAGCTTACCCCAGGTTTCTGTCTGTATCTCATACATTTCTATTTTAGGTTAAGGATGGGATTAATATTATAAGGGGTAGGCTGATACCTTTTCTTAATGGGGAAAACCAGCTACATCTAAAAACAAAAGCTCAGACACTTCAAGAGGAACCCCTTCAATATTCAATAAGGGGGAGTCACACCTACAAAGACCAAGAGTGGCCAACACCTCTGACACACAGAACAAGCTTATGACCATACCAAGCAATACTACACCAGCTAAGAGAATCCTGGTGATGTTTTCTTGGTGATGTAAATATCTCACCTCAATGACACAGTAACTGATGGGATCCACAGTGCTTTCAGTAATGACCTAATCCAGACAGTCCCTGGTGCAGCACTTCAGATTCCTCATTGCCAGCAGACTCTTAGGGGGAATCATACACCAACACCATAGCATCACAGAATCACAGAATGTTAGGGGCTGGAAGGGACCTTGAAAGATCATCTAGTCCAACCCCCCTGCCAGAGCAGGATCACCTATACCACCCACTCTCTTGGATGCAGCCAGAGTGCTAACCTGATCCCTGAAGGGCAGGAAATCCTGAATGATAAATCATAGAATCGGAGAACTGATAAGGTTGGAAAAGACCTCAAAGATCATCAAGTCCAACCTGTCACCCAACACCTCATGACTACTAAACCACGGCTTCAAGTGCCACATCCAATCCCTTTTTGAACACTCCCAGGGATGGTGACTCCACCACCTCCCTGAGCTGGTTGCCTGGGAGAAGAGACCAACCCCCTCCTGTCTACAACCTCCCTTCAGGTGGCTGTAGAGAGCAATAAGATCTCCCCTGAGCCTCCTCTTCTCCAGGCTAAACAATCCCAGCTCCTTTAGCCTCTCCTCATAATATTCAATTAATTCATTTTTTTCACTGAAAATGTTGTCAAGCCCTGGAAGAGGTAGCACAGAGTAGTTGTGGAGTCCCCATCTCTGGAGGGATTTAAGACAGGTGTAGTTTGATGCTGAGGGACATTATTGTAACTTGGCAGCACTGAGTTAATTTGACCTGATCTTCAAGGTGTCTTCTAACCAAAATGGTTCTATGATTCTATGCAATATCCAGAAGAAATAAGAGCAAAAGAATTCCAAAGGCAGGACTTGTCTCAGTGTCTCCACACCCCAACAGATGTGTCAGCAGAGGACTATATTCCACGGTAACAGTCATCCCATTGTAATGCAGTTTATTTTCCTTTTTTGATCCACAAGGAAATAAATTATTAGTGAAAGTCTCAGAACTTCATAGAAACACTTGCCACTTATTGGGAAAAATATTCCTTTGCATGAGTCTGTGATGGGTTTGATTTAGCAACAGGAAAACAAAACCTCCTCTGAACTCTTCAGAGTGGAACTGAGGGATATAATTTAAGAAAAACAAGTAAGAGATGCCATTTGCCTAATTAAAACCATATACTTTAACTGGATTGGATTACCTTCATTTTGCCTTCAAATCTGTTACTTGAAAATGAACTCTACTGATGAAAAAGAATTTTTTATTTTCCATTGACCCTTTATTCTGTGCTCTGTAATCTGAATGCTGTCACTGATGGATGAAATTGGAACATAACAAGCATCCTAAAGTCTGAGCATTTCTATAAACCCCTTGGTTCTTTATGCCAACTCACTTTCCCAGGCCATTACAACTGAAATTCTATTCTTGCATGCTTGTGAAAAGTCAGAGTTTTTGTTTGTTTGTTCTTTTGTTTTGGGTTTGGTTTTTAGCTGTTAAAAAAGAAAAGTTTGCATTTAGAATAGAATAGAATAGAATAGAATAGAATAGAATAGAATAGAATAGAATAGAATAGACCAGGTTGGAAGAGACCTTCAAGATCATCACGTCCAACCTATCATCCAACACCACCTAATGCAACCAAGCACCCTGTCAAGTCTCCTCCTGAACACCTCCAGTGATGGCGACTCCACCATCTCCCCAGGCAGTCCATTCCAATGGGCAATCACTCTCTCTGTGTAAAACTTCCTCCTGACCCCCAGCCTGAACCTCCCCTGGTACAGCCTGAGACTGTGTCCTCTTGTTCTGGTGCTGGCTGCCTGGGAGAAGAGACCAAGTTCTGCCTGTCTACAACCCCCCTTCAGGTAGTTGTAGAGAGCAATAAGGTCACTCCTGAGTCCCCTCTACTCCAGGCTAAGCAACCCCAGCTCCCTCAGCCTCTCTTCACAGGGCTTGTGTTCCAAGACCCCCACCAACCTTGTTGCCCTTCTCTGGACATGCTCCAGCAAGTCAACCTCCTTCCTAAACTGAGGGGCCCAGAACTGGACACAGTACTCGAGGTGTGACCTAACCAGTGCAGTGTACAGGGGCAGTTTGCTCAGCAATACCATGTAAAAATTTCTGTGGTATTTTCAACATTTCCTCTTTTCCTGTCACAACACTTCTGCAAGCTGAATTTCATGTGCACACAAGAAGCAAGAGGCTCAGTTTATAAAAGATGCAGTAACAGGAAAAGTCCAGACTGTTGCTACAAGAGATTTTAATTTAAGAAATTATCTTCAAGCTTTAAACTGCCATTGATGAAAAAGTGATGGATATATTTTACACAGTTTGATAAACAGCCGCTGCTAATAGAATCATGGCATCGCAGAGTCATTTAGGTTGGAGAAGACCTTTAAGATCATTCAGTCCAACCATTAACCTGACATTACCATGTCCAACACCAAACCCTGTCCCTCAGCACAACATCTACAAGCCTTTTTAATTCCTCCAGGGATGAGGATTCAATCATCTCCCTGGGCAGTCTGTCAAAGGACTTGACAGCCCATTCTGTGAAGAAATTTTTACTAATGGCCAACCTAAACCTCCTTTGGAGCAACTTGGGGCCATTTCCTCTTGTTCTGTCACTTGCTGCTTGGGAGAACAGACCAACCCCTACCTAGCTACAACCTCCTTTTGGGTAGTTAAGAGAATGAGGAGGTCTCCCCTCAGCCGCCTTTTCTCCACACTATAGAACCCCAGTTCCCTCATCTTCTCCTCATAAGACTTGTGCTCTACACCTATTTGTTCTCTAGATCATATTTTCTTCTCTCTTATTCTGTGGCCCCTGTGTAAGAATTTCTACAGTTGCAGGTGACAGAATACCCTTTTTAAAAGCATGGTCAGAGTAGCCATTTTCCAGTCATTTCTGAGCTGTGCTGAATTTTGGACATATGACTGTCATGGACTTTTATCACAAGTGGTTTTTTTGTTCTTTCATAATTATGTGTCATCAAAGAGTGACAACTACATAAACATCTTAGACTGCTGTTTTGAGAGGCCACTAGATAAAACAGAGGCAAAAAGGTCAGATAAAGATTATGTTGTTTTAGAGAAAAGCAGACTCCAGCAGCCACTTATATCCATGAGAATTAAAGAAACAATATCATAGTTTCCTCCTATAGCTCTAGCAGCAAGCTATTCTGGTCTGACCTGCAAGTTCTGGTGGTCCTGGTGCTCTTTTGACTGAGGCACTCTTTTACTATTCTCTCCTCTTTTTGTGCTAGTCATAACTTTGTTGTTTGATTTGGTTATTGTCAAGCTGGTCACTTCAAGTTTCTTTAGACTTGTGTACTCCTATGTGTTTGGCAAACCACATGTGCTCTTCCTCCAAAACCTGGGTAGAGCTGCACTTGGTTTTAATTAGGAATTAATGAATACTTGGATTAAAAAATGTTCTCAAAATTGGTGCTACTTCTAAATCTCCCAGTGAGACAGTAAGAATTTGCTGACTCTGATTCCAAGCGGTCCCTCTAACCACATTCTGCAAGGGATAATGTTACCATTGACCTCAAAGATTTAATTGGTTCTGGATTGTTTGTTACTGTGGTGCTTCTTCGCAATTCACACCTACTCTTGCAGTTCCCTCTTTATAATTTTCAGCAGGACTGAAGACCCAGAAGAATTTATTTCTGACAATAGATCAAAATCTCCCCCCAAAAGAGACACTTTTCCAAAGGGCTTGAACATATTGTCCAGAAAATTACCATAAAGCACCAATCATGCCAGCTGGGGCACTGGAGATTGGTATTAGCTATTTGTGGTTTCAGGCAACTATTGGATAGTCCAATGGAGGCTACAAAAATGCCCAGGGGGTTGGGACATATCTGTGAGGAGGAAAGACTGAGACACTTGGGGCTGTTTAGCCTGGAGAAGAAAAGACTGAGAGGGGATCTTATCAATACTGATCAATATCTAAAGGGTGGGTGTCAAGAGGATGGGGCCAAGCTTTTTCAGTGGTGCCTGGCAACGAGACAAGCAGCAATGGGCACAAACTGGAGCCCAGGTGGTTCCATCTGAACATAAGGAAAAACTTCTTTGCTGTGAGGGTTCTGGAGCCCTGGAGCAGACTGCCTAGAGTGGTTATGGAGTCTCATTCTCTGGAGAGATTCCAAACCTGCCTGGACATTGTGATTCTGGGCAACCTGGGTGACTCTACTTTAGCAGGAGGGCTTGGGCAGATCATCTCCAGAGGTCCCTTCCAGCCCCCATCATGCTGGGACTCTGTAAACCTTCTATGGCAGTTTTGGAATTTCTCATTCCAAATACAGGGGATAGCAGGAACGCTGTGGTAAACTGTTCAGTAAAAGTCCATCTTGTGAGGATTTTTTTGCGTGATTCCTCCACATGTCTAAGAGTACCATCCCACAGGTAGTGTCACATATACCTTAGGGACTGGGAAACTAATTTGTCCATAAAATGTCAAGCAGAAAATAAAGAAGCTGCAATGTGACCTTTTTACTCCTGTCCAAACAACATTGATAGAAGAGCAAGATGGTATTCCACAACATGTACAACAGGAAAAAAGGACAAAGAAAGACATTTAATCAATTAAAGAATTAATAAAAGCTGACTAAAGTAGCTCAAGTAATCCGATTAGGAAGCTTGTTACAAGAATTACATGAGTAACACATCAAACACCAGAACTTAAAGGGGGCCCTTAAGACAGGGGGACATACTCTTTATCAGGGCCTGTTGTGACAGGACAAGGGGTGATGAGATTAAACTAAAAGAGGGTATATTCAGACTAAAGAGAAGGAAACCACTTTTCACACCAAGGATGGTGAAACCCTGGCTCAGGTTGCCCAGAAGGGTGGTTGAGGCCCAATCCCTGGAACCATTCCAGGTCAGATTAGATTGTTTCTGAGCAAGCTGATCTAGTTGGAGATGTCCCTGCTGACTGCAGAGGGGTTGTACTAGATGACCTTTCAAGGTTCCTTCCAACCCAAAACATTCTATGATTCAATGAAACTGTTGACACAGTAATAAAGTAAAGGCTGTTCTCATGGTGCAAGCTATTATTCCTTAAGTCTCTTTTTCTGGGCATCTTTCTACTTGGCAAACCTATTTAAATAATTTGGCATTTCCATTTTCTTACCCTTACTCTGATTTTCAGGTTGAAACTATCATAGTAATTCCAAGCCATTTCAGGAGGTGAGAGTGGAGACCATTTTGTATTGGTGAACTTTACTTAGTACATTACTACATGCTTCCTTTCAAACCTAAAATGATTCACAGCAATGGTTCCTCTTGAATCTGGTCTTGATGCACTTTACAAAGCTTGACATCATTGGCTTCTCTTGTTGCTTAGAGGTCAAAGACAAGGAGGGGAAGGACAGGTCACTAACAGTGCATTGAAATTGGGGATTCTCATAAGGCATCAGTGTTGCTACAGCTGTTCTTGGACACTCAACCTTTCTGAATCTGCACAACTCTTGTCATTTGTTGCAGGAAGGAGAGGAGCCTTGTTTCCATGTGCACACACTGTAAGATAGTCCCATCTGTTTTGTTTGCTTCAGTTTTGAGGAGATAATATACAATCTACGGTTACGATGCATGCTCTAAAAGCCTTGTAGATGTGTTGCTGAGGGATATGGTTTAGTGGTGCCCTGGCAGTGCTGAGTTAATCCCTGGACTTGATGATCTTAATCACAGAATCACAGAATTAAAGAGGTTGGAAAAGACCTTCGAGATCATCAAGTCCACCTGTCACCCAACATCATCTAATCATCTAAACAATGGCACTAAGTGTCTCATCCAATCTATTTTAATTGCTACCAGAGACAGTGACTCCATCACCTCCCTGGGCAGCCCATTCCAATGGCCAAGGTCTATTCCAACCAAAACAACTCTGTGATTCTACGACTCAGTAATTCTTCAGACTGGTTTTTAATTAGGCAAATATTTAGAGCATGCTCTGAACCCTGCTTTAGTTAGTGGCCTTTTTACATAGCAGCATCTCGCATACTCCACGCTGGCCAGTGTTTTCCACTGCACTTGCTGAACTCACACTGAATGGGAGATCTCAAATGAAATGTTTAAATGCTGGAGTTCCATCAGACCTTTGTGTGCTTTCTTGGTTGCTAGGACAATTTTGAGCTAACATCCGTATCAGTTGACAATGAATGGGTCAGCCAACTGTGAAACCCATAAACTGGGTCAAGAATAGTTCTGCCCAGCCCAGCCAGAGTGAGGCCAGAGCCAAAGGAAATAACCTTTTCCCTCAGCTGCTCATTTTCTCATAAATGTGGAGCTTATTGTACCAGATTCACGAAAGGCAAAATCAAAGCATTTATGAGCAAATATAATGATTAGTAAAACAGGAAAATACTATTGATGTTGGAACTGCCATTGCTGCTTTTAGGGTAATAGCTGAACTGACCTGGTGGTGTGTGAAAGCTGAGCCCCTTATTTGCATTCAAGGTACAATCCCAAGAACACTTTTTGACAAATACAATGGAAAATATTAGAGCTATTTTGAAACTGCCTCAGCTCACATATGTTCTGAGATATTAACTTGGCATGTTCCTTCCTGATTGCTTTGCTTCTCATGACAGTTTTCATGTTGGTGTGTAAGGGCATTTGTACTATCACCATGCACAGCTGATCTCTTCTATAGGAGCTCCTCAGGGCAGTACTTTATCTTCTCCTATGTCTGTGTGCACCACGAGTCTCTGTTCTTGGTTTGGGCAGAGATACTGAAATAAAACTGACTAATAAATATGTGCTGGGAGGAAAGATGTAAACGTGGCTGAAGATGTATTATTAGAGGAAGATGGGTGGTTTTGTTCAAGAGAAATGGCCAGCAAGTGAACATAGGTGGTTTGGATTTGTCAGGGGTTTGGGGTGTACCGGCCACCAAACAAATGACCGACACTTTCCCCAGGAGAAAGAGAAAGGGAGAGATACTGATGGATTGGGAAAGAAAACTAAGACAGCTGTAATGTAATTAATAAAAATTAAACACAAAGAGACACAAACCAATATTGAACCCAGCCCCCTCAGTGGCAATGATGGCAACGTCACCACTGTTGCTGTGGACAGGCGCTGGGGAATTCCCAGAGTGGACTCAGAGAAAGAAGGGAAACAGATTCTGGCTCTGGATTCCAAAAAACATCAAGATTGAAGGTAGAATGGACAGAGTCCTCCTTGGATACTGCCCATTGAAGAGGAGGCCTGACCCTTGTGATCCCTGGTGTCTAACATGTTCTCTAAAACCTTACATAATGAATGTGAATCTAAGGTGTTGATTACTGCCAGTGAAGTGCCTTTCACATCAGAAGGTAGTTTCTTTCCTGTTTTAAGGAACGTATTTTCTGGATCTTTTGACTTCAGTGAAATATGAATCTGCAGCCTGCCATCATCTATCACAGGTACCCCACAATTCCTTGCTTCATTTAATTTAGTCCACAAATCTTTCTTTTCATTTCATTTTAACTATAAATCTCAGCCTAGTCCATTCTGCAGTGGAGTCTGAGGAGTTTTTTATGCTGGTTGGGAGAAAGAATGCCTTGTAGCATCTATAGTCACGTCTAATGGGCATGAGCAGTCCCGGGTGAGTGCCTTGGGGAGTGATGCAAAGAGGGCTACACAGTGCTCCACTTGCAAGAGTGAGAATGGAGCATTGTGCAGCCCTTTAGAGCTTGCAGCCAAATACCACAAGTAGTTACACAGCTCTGGCTTTGTCCCCAGAGCAGCTGAATACATTTCTCCAAAGGCAAGGTATGCTGCTGGGCCTCTTCACCAGCCCAGGTGCAGGAGAACTCCAGTCACTGAGTAGAGCAGGGTGCAGTTGTTTATTTCCAGTTCAAGGGTATCAAGGGTTAGGGCCACACAATGAATGCCAAAGGTTCTCTATGAACCCCTCTCCCCTCCCAAAGAGAAGAGAAAGGGAATTATGAAGAGACTCTGATAGTCTGGGAAATAAACTAAACTAGCTGGAATGGAAATAAGAACAATAAAATGAAATAGAGATCTAAACCAATATGGAATCCAGCTCCCTGGTGGAAATGATGCCACTATCACCACTGATGCTGTGGGCAGGCACTGGAGAAGTCACAGACTGGACACAACAGTGGATGGAACCAGATTCAGGAGCTGTGTTCTGGAACAGTATTTAGGAACATGTTGATTGCCATCAAAGGCAGCATAGAGTCCTTCTTGGCCACTGGCCACTGAAGAAGAGGCTTGCCCCTGGTGATCTCCCAGCTTTATCCTGAAGATGACATCCATGGAATGGAATCCCTTCTTGGTCAGTTTAGGGTCACGTGTTCTGTCTGCTCATCCCCCTGGGTGCCACCTCTGACTTCCTGCACCCTAATGTGGGGCACAAGATGTGGCAGTGCCCTTGGTCTGCCCAGGAGTAAGTATAAGCCAGAGCCTTTGTGCAGCCCAGCCCTTGGCAGTACCTTCACTGCTAGAAGCAGCCACTGTCTGTGCAAACCTGCCCTGAACTTCAGAAAGTGCCCTCACTGAGAAGAGACTGAGCTGAGAAGTGAAATCCCTGACCAGAACTGGTTCTGGTCTAGCTCAGACCAGGACAATGATTTGCTCATTGCTGCAGCTGGAATGTCTTTTTGAGTTTTGGCACTTGTGAATGCAAAACAGTCTTTCCATTGTTGCAGAAACAAGATTTGTGACCACCAAAGTGCAAAACTCTTTTTTCTTTTCCCTGCATTTCAGCACGTTCCTTAAAGTTTCCCTTATTCCCTACTGTGAGTTACGTATCTGATGGTGCTTGGTGAATGCTGGTGCCCAAGTCAATAAATGTGGCTTTGGAGGCATTTCCTCTCTGAAATAAGTGTATGCCTGTCTGGAAAAGAATGAATTATTCACACCATCAAGTAAGCAACAGTAAATCTTCATTTGAACACCTTCAAAATTTGATATATTTCAATAAACTGCCATCATAAACAACCTTTTACCCAAAGGTGAAATTGTTTTACCTCTCTCTGGGTGTAGGAACCTAAATGTTATAAACGATGAGGATAATTGTTCTTCTTGGGTCCTCCTTCCTCCATATAACAGAAGATCTATAAAATACTTAGACCAACACACTAATTAAGGCAACATCTGGCTGTGTTATCTAACCTACTTCTCATGTCATATCTTGACCAAAAGTTATGAGAACTTTATTTTATCAGCACACAATGGTCCAGCATTTATTCCTTCTGGAACAAATTTTGCATGAGGTCTGACTTTGTGGAACACATTATTGCCTAATACTTGTTTACTCAGAGAAGGTGCATTTATCCACAGCATCCTCAGCCATAGATATTGTGAAGACACAAAGGAGACAACAAACATTTTTTAACACTGTAAATCTCCACTTCACTCATTTCTTAAAACAGTTACCTGGGAGCAGGAGCAGGGAGGTCATAGTGCCCCTGTACTCTGCTCTGGTTAGGCCGCACCTTGAGTACTGTGTCCAGTTCTGGGCCCCTCAGTTTAAGAAGGACATCGAAACACTTGAACGTGTCCAGAGAAGGGCAACAAGGCTGGGGAGAGGCCTTGAACACAAGCCCTATGAGGAGAGGCTGAGGGAGCTGGGATTGTTTAGCCTGGAGAAGAGGAGGCTCAGGGGTGACCTCATTGCCCTCTACAACTACCTGAAGGGTGGTTGTAGCCAGGAGGGGGTTGGTCTCTTCTCCCAGGCAACCAGCACCAGAACAAGGGGACACAGTCTCAAGCTGCACCAGGGGAGGTTCAGACTCGAGGTGAGGAGGAAGCTCTTCACCGAGCGAGTCATTCGGCATTGGAACCAGTTGCCCAGGGAGGTGGTGGAGTCATCGACCCTGGAGGCGTTCAAGAGGAGATTGGACATGGCACTTGGTGCCATGGTTTAGTCATGGGGTCTGTGTTGATAGGTTGGACTCGATGATCCCCAAGGTCCTTTCCAACCTAAGTGATACTGTGATACTGTGAAACATGACTACAGGGTTTGGCCAAAATCACAGTCTTCTGACAAAAAGAAGTAAAACTAAAGTGACACCCTATGAATTAAAGGCTACCACATGTCTGGATGGCTGTATTTTGTCCTCTTTGGTTTGGGGCTTTTGTTTTTCATCTCTCAGAAATTCTGTCTGAGTGGAGAAAGAGAACCTTGGGCACCTACATAGGGCTAGTGGATATCTTGCAGCTACTCACAGAAGCAGGATCAGTCGCAGTATCTGAATGGAAGCCTGCCACACCCACTGTGCCCAAGCTAGTAAATATTACAAGCATTTGTGTCACATGCATGTTTTGGTCACATTGTGTGTGCACTGGTTTGATGGTCATTTCTACCATGCTGGTCTTCCTGTCTGGGAAATCCTCTAGAGAAACTGTGGAACTGTGCTGGGGAGGCCAAAACACTGAATAATGAAAGGGATATGCTGTGACTTAGGAGATTCAGTTGGCTTTGGTGCCAGTTCTGGGATGCTGGAAAAGTCACTTTACTAGCAGATGTATTATTATAAACCCTGGAATGGGTTGTCCAGGGAGGTGGTTGAGGCCCCGTCCCTGGAGGTGTTTAAGACCAGGCTGGACGAGGCTCTGGCCAGCCTGATCTAGTGTGGGGTGTCCCTGCCCATGGCAGGGGGGTTGGAACTAGATGATCCTTGTGGTCCCTTCCAACCCTGAATGATACTATGATAAACTTTCCTACTTCTGAATCTGGCATAATGATAGGGACTTCTCCCCTCACCACCCCCATTTCTGATCTATGGATAAAGCAACTCTGTCAGAGCTAAGTATTTGTACTTCAAAAGAACCATACTCTCTTTAGAAACAGAAAGCAGCGTTGACTGAGCTACAGCTGTGGCATAAAGCAGGAAATAATAGCCAGGATGGCAGAGTCAAACGAGTTTTGATTAATCTGTGTTGCAAAACTGGAGTAAATCTGATAATATCTGTAGAATCAGTCAAGGCTAAGGCATGTGCTGCTGAGAAAATGACCTAGCATGGAATCTCTTATTTTAATTGCAGAAAATGAGTGGAAAACTGATCCTTAAAGAAAAAAGAAAGGTATCAAACTGGTGCCTGATGAAGAGAAGGCTCCAGGGAGACATTATAGGAAGCCTTCCAGTATTTGAAGGGTGCCTATGGGACATCTGGAGAGGGACTTTTGACAAAGGCATACAGTGACAGGATAAGGGGTAATGGATTCAAACTGGGAGAAGGTGGATTTAGATTAGACATTAGGAAGAAATTCTTCCCCATGGGGATGGTGAGCTGCTGGAACAGGTTGCTGTGGGTAGGCTTGGCTCAATGGGACCTGTGGATGGGCAGGGCAGTGCTGTGGGGAGCTGGGGATCAACCCTGCTGTGTTGTCCCTGGGGTAGGGGCTGGTGGCTTGGGTGGGACTATGAGCAGAGTCAGGGGAGCCCTAGGGCTGGTGATGCCTCAGTGCCATGGCAGGGAGAATCTGAATTCTTCAATGTTGGGTTTTTTTTATTATTTTTGAAAATCCTGCAAGTGGGAAGCAAAGGAACAGCTCTCTGTGTATGTACTAAGGATCTTATCTGTATTGAAGTTTTTCAAAGGTTTTGTTTTGAATGTTCAATTGTTTCATTAGTAATTTTTAGTCTTGATTTCTTTTTGCAGACCCCAGACTGGGTTGGTTGGTTTTTTTAATGTGACCAAAGACAGTTCAATTTATCATTGCTTCCTTACTAACATTTGAAATAAGACTTCCAAATATTTGGATTTGCAGTGGATCCACAGCTGCCTTTCCTGCTTTTTTATTATTATTTCCAAATGTTTTTGTAGTTATTACATTGTAATTGCACGTTGTATAAGATGTTAGATGTGATACAGGCAGATTAATTGCATAGCTTACAACCAGGCTGTCTTGCATCATCAAACTTTACAAGCTCTGGATTAGTAAGTGCTAACAGAACTCTAAGTTACAGCGTCTCCAAGAACTTACTGATATTATAGAGGTGATTTGAAGAGTTTCATCTTTCCCGAAGTCCACACTTAGCTAATACATGATTTGGAAGAGCGTCACACGGCTGAAAGTTCAGGCTGAAGCATAGAAAGATAAACAGGCAGTAACTGTGGCAATGCTCCACTTCACAGAATTACAGAATGTTAGGGGTTGGAAGTGACCTCAAATGATCATCTAGTTTAACCCCACTGCCAGAGCATGAACACCCAGGGTAATCTGCACAGATATGCATCCAGATGGGTTTTGAAAGTCTCCAGAGAAGAAGACTCCACAGACCCCCTGGGCAACCTGTTCCAGTGTTCTGTAATCCTCAAAGTGAAAAAAATTTCCCTCATGTTTATATAGAACTTCCTGTGCCTCAACTTCCACCCATTGCCCCTTGTCCTGTCATTGGGCATCACCAAGAAGAGCCTGGCTCCATCCTCTTGGCACTCTGCCCTTTACGTATTTATAAACATTAAAGAGGTCACCCCTCAGGCTCCTATTCTCCAAGATGAAGAGACCCAGTTCCCTCGGTCTCTCCTCATACTTGTGGTACAAATGCTGCTTAGTCAAGTTCTGACACAGATGGCTATTTTCCTTAAAGCTTCTTTTACAGGTTCAATCAGCTACAAAGCATTCTTAGCAGAAGTGCAAAGGATGCACACAGGTACTGTATTCCTGCTTCAGTACTCTGGTCCAATATTCCACTTACCAACTTCTGCAACCAGGCAGTTTATTTTGCTGAATCAGACAGAGCAAGGGGTTTGTAGAAGCTTGCTGTGAACAGTGTGCCAATGTTTGGAAAAGTGCAGTGTTATAAAGTGTAGTATCTGGAGATCTTGTTGGGGGGGGGGGGGGGGGGTGTGTGTTTTTGTTTGTTTGTTTGTTTGTTTTCATAGCTCACTTCTAGCCCTTTAAAAAGCTTCGGTAGGTATATCAAATAATATTAATGATGTAAAGAAGCCTTTGCAGAAGCCAGTAACTCCATAAATGTGGACTTTCATCAACATTTAAAGAGACACCTTTTAAAACAGAAGAACTGACCTCTGGACTTTACATGATTCAATACTACTAACACTTAAGCTTTATTCTGCTGAGGCTAGAGCTTCCCTGGTTTTAATTCTCTTCAGACTAAGGGTTTCTAAGTTTGGCATTGACTAGTTTCAGTTGTGTCTGAGAAGCCCCACACATGCATTGGTAAATAGGAAATAGTTTGACTGAACTGCTGTGTGAATGTACTACTCAGCTAGCACATGACTCCTGAATACATTTGCTATGCAGATTCTGGTCTATGTTTTGTTCATCCCATCACAGTGTTTGAATCAGATAAAAAGGCCAGTAAAAAGCAAGTCAGATAAAGAAGAGCTTTCCCTTGTTCCACAGTGCTGAACTTGACTGTTCTTTTCATACACACGGTCAAAGCATCTTAAAACCGAAGACTTGAAGAAGGGAAACAGTCAGCTATGTTGGCAAGTGGGTACAGAGACCCATGTGTTTTTTTCTGCTTAAAAAGAATGTGAGCATGTGATGCAGGCCTTAGTCTTTTTCTTCCATTTAATTGAACAGAAAAGAATAAAAAGAGTCAACTGCCGCAAAATCTACAGTCATGCCTCAGGGGGTGAGCTGCCTAATTGCTCTGGAGTGTCTCCAGGTCCAAGGAATTCAGACAGCAGCTCCCCAGAGATGGGACATAAGGGCAAACCGGAGAGGATGCTTGGATTAGCTTCTTCCCCTCCCACTCTGTTTACACAGAGGCAGACACACACACACACTCACAAGATTGGTTCAATGTCCAAGGTCAAGAACAACGTTCCATCCATGTGAAACAAGAGGCACACACGTGTTGTGTTTGTGGCTGCACACAACAGCTGAGTTTCTTTTTATAAGAACTGCCTTTTGTATTGGCTTCCTCTACCTCTTGCAAAAAAGTGCCAAACAAAAAACAGCACTTGGACTTCCTGGAAATCCCAGAAGGATCTTCAAGTCTCAAGTAGAATTGATTTTCCGACTGACTGGCATCTCTAGGACACCTAAAGTTGCTCTAGGAGACCTAAAGCTTAATTCCACATCTTAGTTCAAATAAGGAATGGAGAGACAGTGAGTCATTAAAAGGAAATGTGTGCAATGCCATAAAATAAATAGGCAATAAAAATAATTTTAAAAGAGAATCATAAAGATCTTAGAGGTACATTTAGTAGACAGTTAAAATGTGTTTGACTCAGATTGTCTTTGTGCTACAAAGGGCAATATTTATCACTCTCAGTTTCTGCTGCCTCTGTTCTTATAGTAAAATGGTTACTGTACAACCAATTTCACTCCTGCATCTTAGCTCTAAGTTCAGAGTTTCTAGTTTGCTTGTTTGTGTTTTTTTCCTGTTTGATGTGCTCTGATTGCATTGAAGCTTTTGATTTGGTCTTCATCTTTTCTTCTTTAAAACATCTGTCAGCCACAAAATCCCAGAATGGTTGGGGTTGGAAGTGTGATGCATTTCAAGGTCATTTAGTTGAATCCTACAGACACAACGTGTATTTTTACCAAGAGTGAGATATATTTGAGAGAGTGGAAAGAGTGATGGAAGAGTTCAGTCTCTCTGCCTTCTAAAGGTCTGATCTGAAGTCCAGAAGATTCAGCATACTTCACCTGAGTTTTGCCAAGTGTTCCTCAGACATTTGAGCTAGTCACCCATAAATGGCTGGCAGCAGAAAGGAAAGGAATGAATGGATTTTCCCGTCTGCAGCACACAGGTTAAGAAAAACTCATCTCAAAATTTCACCCAAGGACATTTGGGCCAGACACATCTGTCAGTCATTACACCCTAACTAATTTAATACTGACTGCTTACAATCCATTCTCCTTCTTGCATTTTGGAGAGATCTGATCTCCTGTTGGCTGGCTTTTAGTAACCACTACAGCAAATTCACCTCTTCATCTCCATTACTGTACACTGGTCTTTCCTAGGAGTCATGTTTTTTTCTATCACATTGATATGTTCCCATTTTCTTTTAACAGACATTCCTAGCTAATTCATCAATTGCTCAGATATAGTGAATTTTTGTAACTCAGAAATGTTGGGATTTTTTGAGCAAACCATAATGCACAGAAATGATATTTGTTTAATAAGGGAGCTGCAGCTGAACTGCTGCTGGTTTTGTGCAACAATGGCATAGACTAAAGTGTCAAACTCATAGAAAGCGAGCCCCAGAAAAAGGAGGCCTAAAATATGTTTAAAAAAGAAGAATCAGAAAAACTTTTCACATCTAAAGGCTTGAAAAGAACACTGGCTTTGGGAATGGGCTATAAGCAAATCCTGAATTGCAAGAGAAAGCAACTCCCTAATGAATTTCTGTATTAGATGGTGATTTTCACAGTGCCTCTCACTCTCTCTATACTTTTGTTCAAAGTTTTACTTCTTTCTTCTTTTTCTTATTTTTTTTTTCATTTTTATTCTATGTATTTTAAAGACTTCTGTTACCTTCATCAAGCTGACTGCTTGATTTGACTGTATCAGAGTATTTCAGGATGGTTCATCTCTGGTATCACAGAAAAGCATGGAAAAGCAGAGAAGACTTTGAACTGTGTTTCATCCTTGCCTTGGAACACTGAAAGGGAGATCTTACAACAAGAATGTCTTTTCTGCTTTATCCTAGCTGTTCATGGGATGACAGGATGTTAGGGACCTCTGGAGATCTTTGAGTCCATCCCTCTGCCAGAACAGGACCACAGAATCTAGCGCAGGTTGAACAGGAACACATCCAGACAGGTCTTGAAAGCCTCCAGAGAAGGAGACTGGAGAGCTTCCTCCAGTGCTCCTTACCCTTGCAGTAAAGAAGTTCCTCCTCATGCTGAGGTGGAATTTCCTGTGATGTAGTTTACATTCATTGCCCCTTGTCCTATCACAAGGTATGAGAATAGGCTGTCCCTTCCTTCTTGACAACCAGCCCTCATATATTTATAAGAGGAGGAGACTCAGGGGTGACCTTATTACTCTCTACAACTACCTGAAGGGGGTTTGTAAACAGGCAGAGGTTGGTCTCTTCTCCCAGGCAGCCAGCACCAGAACAAGAGGACACAGTCTCAGGCTGTGCCATGGGAAGTTCAGGCTGGAGGTCAGGAGGAAGTTTTACACAGAGAGGGTGATTGCCCATTGGAATGGGCTGCCCGGGGAGGTGGTGGAGTCGCCATTACTGGAGGTGTTCAGGAGGAGACTTGACAGGGTGCTTGGTTGCATGGGTTAGTTGATTAGGTGGTGTTGGATGATAGGTTGGACACGATGATCTTGAAGGTCCCTTCCAACCTGGTCTATTCTATTCTATTCTATTCTATTCTATTCTATTCTATTCTATTCTATTCTATTCTATTCTATTCTATTCTATGCATTTATTAAATCCCCTCTCACTCTTCTCTTCTCCAGGCCAAAAAGCCCCAGGCCTCTCAGACTCTTCTTATCAGAGAGAGAGATACTCCAGTCCCCTCAGCATCCTCCTAGCCTCCACTGGACTCTCTTTAGTAGTTCCTTGTCTCTCATAAACTGGGGAACCCAGAACTGGACCCAGAACTCCAGATATACCCTCCATAGGTCAGAGTAGAGCGAGAGGAGAACCTCCTTCAACCTTCTGGCCAAACTCTTCTTAATACACCCCAGGAGGCTGTTGGTCTTCTTGGCCACGAGACCACACTGCTGGCTCATGGGGAGCTTGTTTTCCACCAGCATTCCCAGGTTCTTCTTTGAAGAGATGGTCAACCCTCTGGAGTCATTCCACTCCAGGCCCCAGACTCTGCACTTGCGCTTGATGAACACATACCCAATGCTAAGTAACTTTTTCATCTATAGACTGTGAGGGTTAAGAAAGTTCCTTAAAAATTATGCTGGCTGGCATTCAAACTACACAGGCATGTTTCCTAGCTGGCTTCAGCTCAACAATCTTTGGTTGCTGCAGTGATTATTCAACTGCTTTTTTGTGTGTTAGAAAAAGGTTAGAAATGTATTTCTCATCCCATTCATGTTAATGGCAAGATTCTGCAAATGTAATTCTTTCTACTGAGGGAGCAAACAGCATAATCTCAGGAGTATTTGTGGTTTATTTCCAGTTCCTACACCTAAGATAGGCTGCAGCCATGGACTCCATTCCTTGCCTGAAAGCAAACTCTCTGTTGAGTTACTCAGCTGGTAGCTCTGGCAGTTTCCCAGGCAGGTAGAATTCACATAGCAGAGAAAGAAAGTGTGTGAGGGGGGAATTTACACACAGAGGCTTTTGTTTTGAACAGCGAGCTGTCTGAGGCACAGAGACTGGATCTAGGTGTAGCCTGTATTACTGACCAAAGAAAGTCCTTCCCCTGCCAGCTCCACTTACTAATGGCTTCCTTGCTGCATCCTTCAGAAAACAGGCACTACCAAAAAGGAGCAAATCTACTGCTTCTGCTTTTAGGTCAGAAAGAGCGAAAAAGTCTGTTCCAATTTCTCAGATCTCCTGATGGATACAGGCTTTTAAGGTCCAATAATAACAAAAAATAGTATGGGGTTGTTTGACTGGGAATTACTTTAGATATCTGGGCATAAAAAGTCATTAAATGAGACATTTTGAAGAAGTTAACTTGAAGGATACTTGCATTTCAGAAAGCAGGTTTGACATCTCCATCACAATGTTCAGAATAGAGAATATTTTCCTCTTTCTGTATGTTTTCTGTAAAAATCCATATTCCTCTGCAGATATGTAGAAGAGATATATCAAAAGAGTCCCATGTGTAAGGAATACAAATTATTTTGGGTGCACTACTGAAGTGATCAATCTGTGTGTTTTAGTGGAACATATACAGATAACGCCAGTACCTTGTTGCATTCAACATGTCCATGAATTGTTTGTTAACTGAAAATAAGCTCTTTTTTTATTAAATTTACAGTATCACAGTATCACTTAGGTTGGAAAGGACCTCGAGGATCATCGAGTCCAACCTGTCAACACAGACCCCATGACTAGACCATGGCACCAAGTGCCACGTCCAATCTCCTCTTGAACGCCTCCAGGGACGGTGACTCCACCACCTCCCTGGGCAGCACATTCCAATGACGAATGACTCGCTCGGTGAAGAACTTCCTCCTCACCTCGAGTCTAAACCTCCCCTGGTGCAGCTTGAGACTGTGTCCCCTTGTTCTGGTGCTGGTTGCCTGGGAGAAGAGACCAACCCCTTCCAGGCCACAACCACCTTTCAGGTAGTTGTAGAGGGCAATGAGGTCACCCCTGAGCCTCCTCTTCTCCAGGCTAAACAATCCCAGCTCCCTCAGCCTCTCCTCATGGGGCTTGTGCTCGAGGCCTCTCCCCAGCCTTGTTGCCCTTCTCTGGACATGTTCAAGTGCTTCGATGTCCTTCTTAAACTGAGGGGCCCAGAACTGGACACAGGACTCAAGGTGCAGCCAAACCAAAGCAGAGTACAGGGCACAATGACTTCCCTGCTCCTGCTGGCCACACTATTCCTAATGCAGGCCAGGATGCCATTGGCCCTCTTGGCCAGCTGGGCACACTGCTGGCTCATATTCAGGTGGCTGTTGATCAGCACCCCCAGGTCCCTCTTTGTTTGGGAGCTGTCCAGCCACTCCGACCCCATTGCTGAATATGGACCTGAGCCCAGAGAAGTCAACAGGACTAAAAAAGGCTTTGAATCAGGCTTTTTGTTTTCATAATTAGATTTATTCATAGAAAGCTCTTAAATTGGTACAGTGTGTTCCTTTCATACAACAGGGAAAAGTGAAATTTCTTTTAGTAGCAGATACTCAGAGATTAAAAGATTGGGACATTTTCCTTGTTCAAATATCACAAGAGGTTTAAATTGTGTAATTGGAAAAGGAAGTGGCAACACAGTCTGACAGACTGGGCAAATATAAAAAACAATGAACAATAAAGTAAATAGGAAACATTTTCCTTTTGATGTGAAGAGCAAGAAGTTAGAAGCTTCCATCAGTTAAGGATGAGAAATGGTGTAACTATCTCAGTGTTTACACATTTTGTTGAGATAAAGGGTAAGAAACTTGCTTGTGTGCTTTTGCATCCCGAGACAGGCACATAATAACAGAATAGTGGGGCTTGAAAGGGACCTCTGCAGATCATTTAGTGCAACCCCTCTGCTAAACCAGAGTCACTCAGAGCAGGTTGTCCAGGAACATGTCCAAGAAGGTTTGGAATCTCTCAGAAGGAGACTCCATGACCCCTCTGAGCAGCCTGCTCCAGTGCTCCAGCAGCCTCACAGGAAAGTTTTTTCCTCATGTTCCAATGGAACTTCCTGTGTTCTGGTTTGTGCCTGGTGCCCCTAATATGCACTAAAATGAATCTGTCCTCATCCTCTTGCCCTGTGCTCGCTGAGAAGATCCCCTCCCAGTCTTCTCTACTCCAGGCTAAACAGACCCAGGTCTCTCAGCCTTTCCTTGTGTGCAACATGCTAAGAAAAAGTGGGGTCGGATTGGCAGGACAGCTCCCAAACAGAGAGGGACCTGGGGGTGCTGATCGACAGCCACCTGAATATGAGCCAGCAGTGTGCCCAGCTGGCCAAGAGGGCCAATGGCATCCTGGCCTGCATTAGGAATAGTGTGGCCAGCAGGAGCAGGGAAGTCATTGTGCCCCTGTACTCTGCTTTGGTTAGGCCACATCTTGAGTACTGTGTCCAGTTCTGGGCCCCTCAGTTTAAGAAGGACATTGAGACACTTGAACGTGTCCAGAGAAGGGCAACAAGGCTGGGGAGAGGCCTTGAGCACAAGCCCTATGAGGAGAGGCTAAGGGAGCTGGGATTGTTTAGCCTGGAGAAGAGGAGGCTCAGGGGTGACCTCATTGCCCTCTACAACTACCTGAAAGGTGGTTGTAGCCGGGAAGGGGTTGGTCTCTTCTCTCAGGCAACCAGCACCAGAACAAGAGGACACAGTCTTAAGCTGCGCCAGGGGATGTTTAGACTCGAGGTGAGGAGGAAGTTCTTCACCGAGCGAGTCATTCGTCACTGGAATGTGCTGCCCAGGGAGGTGGTGGAGTCACCGTCCCTGGAGGCGTTCAAGAGGGGATTGGACGTGGCAGTTGGTGCCATGGTCTAGTCATGGGGTCTGTGTTGATAGGTTGGACTCGATGATCCTCGAGGTCCTTTCCAACCTAAGTTATACTGTGATACTGTGAAAATCCAAGGAGGTAAATGATGCAGTGGAAGTAGTTTTTCCCAGAATGAAAAAAAAAATATCATTAACCAAGCAGTACCAAACCCAACATTTAGAAACTCTAACTGCAGTTAATAAAGCCCCAACTATTCCAGAAGTTTAACTTCACCTAGAATCATAAAATCATACTTTTTTTTTTTTAAAAAAAAGACATCTAATGTCATTGAATCCACCTATTTTCCAACTCTACCAAGTCTTGATGAGAGGAAATGACCTCAGGTTGTGCCAGAGGAAGTCTAGATTGGACATTAGGAAATACATCTTCCCTGAAAGGGTTGTCAATCCCTGAAACAGGCTGGCCAGGGAAGTGGTAGAGCCACCATCCCTGGTGGGGGAGTTAAAAGCCATGTAGATGAGGTGCTGAGGGTTTAGTGGTAACCTGGCAGTGCTGGGTTAATGGCTGGACATGATGTTCTTAAGGGTGGCTCACAACAAAAAATGAACTTATCACAGTATCACAGTATAACTAAGGTTGGAAGAGACCTCGAGGATCATCGAGTCCAACCTATCAACACAAACCCCATGACTAGACCATGGCACCAAGTGTCACGTCCAATCTCCTCTTGAACACCTCCAGGGACGGTGACTCCACCACCTCCCTGGGCAGCACATTCCAATGATGAATGACTCGCTCGGTGAAGAACTTCCTCCTCACCTCGAGTCTAAACCTCCCCTGGCACAGCCTGAGGCTGTGTCCCCTTGTTCTGGTGCTGGTTGCCTGGCAGAAGAGACCAACCCCCTCCCTGCTACAACCACCTTTCAGGTAGTTGTAGAGGGCAATGAGGTCTCCCCTGAGCCTCCTCTTCTCCAGGCTAAACAATCCCAGCTCCCTCAGCCTTTCCTCATAGGGCTTGCGTTCAAGGCCTCTTACCAGCCTTGTTGCTGTGAAGATCATTTCCTAAGTAAAGAAGAAGGGGCAGATAAGGTGGAAGGGAAAATCAGGTACTTAGGGATGACAAAGAGAATAGCTGGAGAAAAAAACTAAGAGAAAAGTTGGCAGCAATGTAAAGTCATTTTTTATTAGTAATGAAGCTACCAAAACAAATAATTCCTCTTAAGTAAACACTGCTAAGTGGTCTCTTAAAAAGAATAATAATAAATGGTCAGGCATTACAGGACACTTTGATGTTCAAGACTTTCTCATTTTACCCTCTCTTCATTGTGCTTTACATTTATGGGTAATCCTGATACTTTTCATGTAGTTTAAAATGCAGAACAAATGTGCAGTGCTAACCCCCGGTCCCTTGCACCTCAAACAGTTCCAACAGCAGCATGGCCTGGTGAAAGGCTTAGTGCTTCTCAGTCACTGCTCAGTAGGTGGAATGGCTGGCATCTAAACATCTGCAGTTGTCTGAAGCTGTCTGACATCAACTCAGGCATGGGCAACATTTAAAAATGAAAAGCAAAAAATTATCTTTGAAGCCCATAAACTAAAAGAAAAAGAAATGGCCAGCCAAACTGGCAAGAGAAAAAATAACCAGCACCATACACCCTTGACATGAGAAAATAAATTAGAGAGCATGTTATAGTTACTGGCACAGGGACTGAGCTCTTTCATCTGCAGTGTGGGAAAAGCTTAATCCATACAGCCTGAGCCCTGCTCTCCTGCATCCCAACTGAGTGCTCTGACTGTGGGCCATAAAATCAGTTACTCTCCCTTGTTGCCTTTACTCACTCCAAGGTAATACTTAAACATTTATAAAACCCAGGAAAGGTCCAAGAAGATTCTGAAGGAGAACGTACTGAATTCTGGCTGCTGTGTTTGTGAGGGAAGTGGGAGACCACTGATGGCATCCACACTCAAAACTGGAGCAGAATAGACTTGTGTGTTGGCCATCAGCACTTGACTACGTGCATGGCCAGCTGCTCTGCTGTGGGGCTGGGAGTGCTGCTGAGGAAAGACTTCCTGCCCTGTGAAACCATTTCTACAGAAGTGTAGCTGGAATGGAGCCAACCCTGCAAAACATCTTCTCTTTTTATGAAAAGAAGAAATGAAAAGAGTCTCAGGCAACCCTTTTTTGTTGCACAATACCTAAGAATTTGCTGGAAGGTTTTTGGAAAGTCAAAAGTGAAATGCTTACATTAGAGAAACTCAGGAACAAATTACTGACAATGAATCCAGGCAGGGGGATGGGAGATCTGTGACATGGACACACACCAATTTCTAACATTTCAGTCCACTCAGCAGAGTCCAGTGAGATAAGAGTCTTATTAAGCAGAGAAAGCAAATTGTGGGTGTATTGGAGATGAGAACTGGCATTAGAAACCAGCAGTGACTTGACTGGCAGCTTGCCAACATTTCTCCTTGCCCCAGGCAAAGCCTCACAAGCGGCACAACATCTGAGACTCAAATTTAACTAGAACTAAAAGATGAGTAGCTTGAACTAACTCTGCTCTTGGCACATAATTCGGTCTCTGCAGGTCTAGGAAGATGGGTCTTAGATGTACTAATAAACCAAAAAACAACCAACCAACCCCTGGTGCTTTCCAAGCCAACAGCCTGTGCAAAGAGCATGGACTCATGAAGGACGTGGATGTTTTTATTTTAGCTTTGCTTGTGTATTTTGCTGCATGTGTGTGGTTCAAACTGAAGCAAAGTCCATAAGAATCCTGGCAGACAGAAGGACATAATCTCATGCAATCAGCTTAGAAATTTTGATGATACTAGAATTGGGAAGGCTCTATAAAAGTATCTGGACAGGATGGATCAATGGGCTGAGAATAGTGCCATGAGTTTCAAGGCCAAGTGCCAGTCATTTAGGTCACAACATTACATCGGGCAACATTACAGGCTTGGGGCAGAGCGGCTGGAAAGCTGCCTGGTAGAAAAGGACCTGGTGGTGCTAGTTGACAGCTGGCTGAACATGAGCTAGTCAAGGCCTGTGTTAGAAATAGTGTGGCCAGCAGAACTGGAGAGGTTGTTGTCCCCATGTTCTCAGCACTGGTCTTCGGTTTTAGGCCACTCACTCCAAGAAGGACATTGAGATGCTGGAGTGTGTCCAGAGAAAGGCAGTGAAACTGGTGAAGAGTCTACTGCACAAGTCTTATAGTTTCATAGTTTCATAGTTTCATTCAGGGTTGGAAGGGACCACAAGGATCATCTAGTTCCAACCCCCCTGCCATGGGCAGGGACACCCCACACTAGATCAGGCTGGACAGAGCCTCATCCAGCCTGCTCTTAAACACCCCCAGGGACGGGGCCTCGACCACCTCCCTGGACAACCCATTCCAGGGTTTCACCACTCTCATGGTGAAGAACCTCCTCCTCACATCCAGCCTGAATCTCCCCACCTCCAGCTTCATTCCATTCCCCCTAGTCCTATCACTACCTGAAATCCTGAGAAGTCCTTCCCCAGCCTTCCTGTAGGCCCCCTTCAGATACTGGAAGGCGACAATTAGGTCTCCTCGGAGCCTTCTCTTCTGCAGACTGAACAGCCCCAACTCCTTCAGTCTGTCCTCATAGGAGAGGTGCTCCAGCCCTCTGATCATCCTCGTGGCCCTTCTCTGGACACGTTCCAGCACCTCCACATCCCTCTTGTAATAGGGGCTCCAGAACTGGACACAGTACTCCAGGTGGGGTCTCACCAGGGCTGAGTAGAGGGGGAGGATCACCTCCCTCGACCTGCTGGCCACACTTCTCCTGATGCAGCCCAGGATCTGATTGGCTTTGCGGGCTGCAAGTGCACACTGAGAGCTCATGTTGAGCTTTTTGTCCACCAGCACCCCCAAGTCTCTCTCCTCAGGGCTACCCTCCAGCCAGTCACTGCCCAGCCTGTATTTGTGCCTGGGATTGCCTCGACCCAGATGCAGGACCCTGCACTTGCTCTTATTGAACTTCATGAGGTTGGCCTGTGCCCACCTCTCCAGCCTGTCAAGGTCCCTCTGGATGGCCTCCCTTCCCTCCAGCGTGTCTGCTGCACCACACAGCTTGGTGTCATCAGCAAACTTGCTGAGGGTGCACTCAATGCCACTGTCCATGTCCCCCACAAAGATGTTGAATAAGACAGGTCCCAGGACTGATCCCTGAGGGACTCCACTTGTCACTGGCCTCCACTGGGACATGGAGGCATTGACAGCCACTCTTTGGGTGCGACCATCAAGCCAGTTCCTTATCCATCTTGTGGTCCACCCATCAAACCCATGTGTCACCAGTTTGGAGACCAGGATGTGGTGTGGGACAGTGTCAAAGGCTTTGCTCAGGTCCAGGTAAACGACATCAGTTGCTCGCCCCTCATCTATTAATTTTGTCTTGTGAGAAGCAGCTGAGAGAAATAGGATTGTTTAGCCTGGAGAAAAAGAGGCTGAGAGGAGACCTTACTGCTCTCTACAGTTCTATGAAAGGAGGCTGGAACTAGGTGGGGGCCTGTCTCTTAACCTGAGCAGCAAGTGACAGGACAAGAGGAAACCACCTCAAGTTGTGTAAGGGGACATTTAAGTTGGGCATTAGGAAAATTTTTTGAGTGAAAAGGTTATCAAAGACTGGAGCAGTCTCCCCAGAAAGGTGCTGGGGTCACCATACCTGGAGGTATTTAAAAGATTTGTAGATGTGGTGCTGAGAGACTTGGTAATGTCAAGTTAATGGTTGGGCTCAATGATCTTAAAGGTCTTCTCCACCCTAAACAATTATATAACTTTATGATCCTATGAACTAGAAACCTAATTTGACATCTGATCCAAACCCATTGACAGAGGCTATTTTTGAAAACAATCCTTTACATTAACTTAAGGGACAGTATTTAGGGGAAGCAAACATTTGTTGGACTGTATAGGGAGTGGTATCTGCTCCCATGTACTGCTTAATATTTTTATCAACAATGTAGACAGTGGGATCGAGGCACCATCAGCAAGTTTGCAGATGACACCGAGCTGAGTGGTGCTGTTGATACTCCAGATGGACAGGATGTCATCCAGAGGGACCTGGACAAGCTGGAGAGGTGGGCCCAGGTGAACCTCATGAGGTTCAATGAGAGGAAGTGCACGGTTCTGCACCTGAGCCAGAACATTCCTTACTATCAATACAGACTGAGGGATGGGGTGTTGGAATACATCCCTGTGAAAAAGGACCTGGGGATTCTGATGGGTGAGAAGCTGGACATGAGCAGCCAGTGTGCTCTTGCAGCCCAGAAGGCTAATCACATTGTGGGCTGCATCAAAAGATGCATTGCCAGCAGATCCAGAGAGGTGATTCTGCCACTTTATTCTGCGCTGGTGAGACCTCACCTGAAGTACTGCCTCCAGGTTTGGAGCCCACATACAGAAAGGACATGGACCTGTTGGAGTGGGTCCAGAGGAGGGCCACAAAAATGGTTGGGGCACCTCTGCTATGGAGACAGGCTGAGGGAGCTAGGGTTGTTCAGCCTGGAGAAGAGAAGGCTCCAGGGAGACCTAATAGCAGCCTTCCAATACCTGAAGGGGCCTGCAGGAAGGATGGAGAGGGGCTGTTTACAAGGGCTTGTAGTGATAGGATGAGAAGCAATAGCTTCAAACTATAGAAGAGTATATTAAGATTGGATGTTAGGAACAAGTTCTTTACCATGAAGGTAGTGGAACACAGGAACAGGTTGCCCAGGGAGGTGATTGAGGCCCCATCCCTGGAGATGTTCAAGGTGAGGCTTGACAGGGCTATGGGCAGCCTGATCTAGTTGAGGATGCTCCTGCTTACTGCAGAGGAGTTTGGACTAGATCACCTTTGGAGGTCCCTTCCAACCCAGACCACTGTATGATTCTATGATTTGTAGTATTTTTACTGTTTTCTGTTAAGAATAAATATCACCATGAATGCATGCATCGTTACTCAGGTCAGCTTGAATCTACGACTCTTTACTAACTACAAAGCCACTCTGCTGCTCTAGCTGATGTAGATGTAGAAATTGGTAGCTACAGGCAGTTGTTTTCATTAAATCATTCCTAGCTGCATGCCCTAAAGGAGTTATAACCCAAAAATTTGATTAGTTTTAAATTCACAAATCCTCACTCTCCACATTTCCTCTAGGTATGTATTTGTGAACCTATTTGTAAGTAACAAAATAGCCACAAAATGAAAAGAACAGAATAGAAGGCAAAAGCAGAAAAAAGGCTCTGACTTACTCCCTACTCTAGTTTCAAAGTAGAGCTGTCCTTACAAAGGTAGAACTTCTAGAGGATGGATGAAAAAAGGAATTAGTGGTCATGCAGAAATAAATAGAAAGTGTGTACTGGAGCTGCAGGAGAATGGTGAAAATCACAAGGATGCTGAGGGAACTGGAGCGTCTCTCTGAGGAGGAAAAGCTGAGACATCTGGGGCTGTTTAGCCCAGAGAAGATCCCTTGATCGTCTCAATGCTGATCAATAGCTAAATGTGGGAGGTCGAAAGGATGGGGGACAGACTCATTTCAGTGGTTTCCAACAACAAGACAAGGGCCAAAGGGCACAAACTGGAACACAGGAGATTCCACATAAATATAAGGAAAAACTTCCCAGGGAGGGTGTTGGGGCCCTGGAGCAGACTGCTCAGAGGTGTCTCCTTCTCTGGAGAGATTCCAAACCCACCTGGACATTGCAATCCTGGGCAACCTGCTGTGGGTGACTCTACTTTGGCAGGGGGGTTGGACTAGGGGATCTCCAGAGGTCCCTTCCAATCCCCACCATTCTGATTCTGTGACTCTGTGATTCTGTGGGTGGAGGAACAAAACATAGCATAAGAAACATGAAAGTTGGAAAGCAGTCAAAGAAATGAGAGAGACAAAGATGCAAGAAGCACAAGAACAATTGCGAGAAAACTTGGTTAGAATGCAGATTGAGCTTTCTTGTGGCCATACTGCTTGGATATTGCAGTTTCTAGCACAGATCTCTCTCTTTGGCTGTGCTTTGCCTTTTGCCTAGAGACTGGGATCAGTCTTTTGCTCTGACATTTATTTAAGCTATCGCCAGTGAAGTCTGAGTCTGAGTTATATGTGTTTGGGGTGAAATTAATTTTTTCAAGCATACTTTTGCCATTCCATACTTCCCAAGATATTTGGAGCGTAAGCAGTGAGCTTCCTTGGAAACCACGAACTATTTGTGTTAGAAGTCCCAGTTCTGAAACTGGAATGGCAGTCAGCATGTCTGCTGAAGGACTGGACTTGCGCTTACTTGGAAACAGAACCTGCCAGGATGATCAAAAATATAAAACACAACAGAGCTGTGTCTACCCAGCATGGAGACACTGAACTAATTGCTAGACGCTAGTGTAAGATTGTCTGCTAAAGCCCTGGCTTGGGATAGAGTCCTTAAAGTTAATGAAAGCATTGCATGACCCCAAGCAATCTGAAAGAATTCATCCTATCAAACAAACCTTCTTTTGGATAAGTCTGAAGAGAACTCCTGTAATGTAGTTCTACATTCAGGTTTTCAAGTGAATTTAGTGTTCCACTTTTCATTTTGCCAGTCTGAGCAATGCTGTTACAATCTAACTGCAGTTATAACCCCAGTGTAGCTGCGCTACGGGGCTCACCAGCCCAGTGAGTGACAGATTTCACAGTATCACAGTATTGCCAAGGTTGGAAGAGACCTCGAGGATCATCGAGTCCAACCTGTCACCACGGACCTCATGACTAGACCATGGCACCAAGTGCCACGTCCAATCTCCTCTTGAACACCTCCAGGGACGGTGACTCCACCACCTCCCTGGGCAGCACATTCCAATGACGAACGACTCGCTCGGTGAAGAACTTCCTCCTCACCTCGAGTCTAAACCTCCCCTGGCACAGCTTGAGACTGTGTCCCCTTGTTCTGGTGCTGGTTGCCTGTAAGCTAAAAACCTGCACATTTTGAAAATGCTGAGTTGAAATCTCAGCTTTCAAAAGAGGAACAAATGCATTTGTTTTCATCCCCTTCCTTAAAATACAGCACATTTGGTGGATATGAAAGTTAACTACTGATTTGTAGGCATTAATCTTGCATCCCATAACCTGTTCAGTTGTAAATAATCTTGTGGCTCTTGGCTCTTAGCTCCTACAAACTAAGCCAGTGTCATATCTGCTTCTTACTCATATCCAAGTGCCTGATTGTAGCCAGAACTACCACAAAAAAAAAATAGTTATAGCATCTGACTTGGGTAGGTGGAAGGCTGTTGAGAATATGTGGTCCCACATTTTATATCTATATAATTATATATTTTATAAACACTGTATATAATATCTAAAATATATTCCATAATATATTATCTAGAAGTAGCTAATAAATATAGGCTATATATTTTTACATTTATTTGGGGTTTATAAATTTTATATTATATAGTTTGTATTTATTAGCTACTGATATATATACTTATTAGCTACTTATTATTTTAGTGCTGCATACAAGAACCTGGACCTGTTGGAGCAAGTTCAGAAGAGGCCATAAAAGTAATTTGAGGACTAGAACCTCTCTGCTCTGAGGCCAGGCTGAGGGAATTGGAGTTGTTCAGGCTGGAGAAGAGAAAGCTTCAGGTAGACCTTATTGTGGCCTTTCAGTACTTAAAGGGGGCTGATAAGAAAGGTGGGGACAGACTTTTTAGCAGGGCCTGTTGGGACAGGACAAGGGGTGATGGTTTTAAACTAAAAGAAGGGTCATTTATGCTAGGTACATGAAAGTGGTGAAAGCCTGGCCCAGGTTGCCCAAAGAGATGATAGAAGCCACATACCTGGAAGCATTGCAGGACAGGTTGAATGGGGCTCTGAATAACCTGATCTAGCTGAAGATGTCCCTGCTTACTGCAGCAGGGCTGGACTAGATGACCTTAAAAGGTCACTTCCAACCCAAAGCATTTTGTGATTCTGATTCTACATCTAAAGTAAATTCTCTGAGTAGAGACACTTAATCTTCATGTTACCATTTGTCTATTAATAATTTTAGCAATGATACCTCAGGTGGTATTTGTACACCGCAATCATTTCAGTTGTAAGACCATCCTCCAAAACACCTCAAAGGCAGAACTTAAGTGTCAGACAGCTCCTTGTATGGAGAGGATTGTCCCATGCAAAACTTATTTACATCTAGTTAAGAGTAGAGCTCTCCCCAGGAAACAGCCTTGGTTGGTAGCAGAAAGATCATGGTCACTTAGAGGTTAACTTCTCCCTCTTCTGTATTTTCACGAATTAGAACTTTTCTCTTTTTAGGCCTGCTTCAGTTTTAGCAAATTAAACCAGACAATGTTGAGGGGGCTTCCACAAACACCTGCGACTCAGCCTCCTTAAAACCCTTCCGTTGCCCATGATTTTGGCGTGACAGCATGAACAGCTCCAGTTAAGCTGTGTGGTGTTTTCTGTGCAACTCAAGTACAGACTCCCTAAAATGATCATTCAGTATGCAAACAGGACTGTTCTCACCTTAATGAGTGGGCTGAGTTTTGTGAAAAGCAGGTGGCCTTCAATGGATTTTACATTAGTGTAGAAACTGTTAGACGTAATGGTTCCAGTACCATGTGGTGGTGCCAAAGAGTTCAGAATGCAGCAATTTCATCCAGGAAAGGGTTTCTGAGAGAAGCTGTAATTACTGAGCTTGAATGAATGATTTGTGGTTTAAAAAATTTTATAAGGTGATCTGTAATCTGCGAGATCAGCTTAAAAGCTGCCTCTAAACTACATCTTGATGCCTTCTTCTCCAAATTAGCATTTCTGATTTTACTGGCAAACTGGTTTATATTGTAGGATAATGCCTAATCTTACGTCATGTGCCAGCTAGAACACAGGTTGCTTTTGTCACCACATGGCATATTAGGGGTTTACTTATTCACACAGTGCTGTTGGAGTTATCTGAATTGTAAATGAGCATTACAAACACATTTAAACACATTATAAAGACATTACAGATGATGTGTTATACCATAAGAAGATGTACCTGTGCAGGGCACTGCACTACTGTATAAAAAACATATGATGACAAGACTGGTTCCACACTCTTTGGATTTACTTGAAGGAGTACCTCTTGAATGTGTGAATTTTGAACACTGCAAAGCTCAAAATCCTTTCTTTACCTAATTAAAAGTCTTCAAGGGATGTGTACTAACTTGATCTGAGGTTTTCCCATGGTAAATGCCTACAACAAAAAACATTAATCAATCTTATCTCCTGATCTCAATCCAAAAGCTGTGTAGCCACCCAGTATATAATTTAATCTCCTACTTTTTCAAACTACTACCTCTTCTCACTTGTGCTGATTGTTACTGGGTGCTTTGGTAGGACTTCCATCAGCTGCTTATACCATTAACTTAAATAGGATTCTTAGAGTTACTGATATGATGGTCTCCTCCTCCAGTTTAACCTGCCATAACTTTGAATGACTGAGTAGCCTGTGGGTATATTTGTATTTATAGCTCTGTCCTGATAGGCTTTTGCTAAACCATAGAATCATTTAGGCTGTAAAATTGCCGAGTCCAGTCATTAATCCAACACTACCAAGTCCACTGCTAAACCATGTCCCTCAGCACCATGTCTACACATTTTTCAAATCCCTCCAGAGATGATGATTCATTCCAGGCCACATTGAGCCAAGCTCCTCACTCTTATTTTTCCACTGAACTGAGATCAGCCAGGCTGCCTTCTGGTACATGTTTCTGCATCAAGAGAGCATAAAAAAATTATAGAATGTTAAGGATTGGGAGTGACCTCCAAAGATCTTTGGGTCCAACCCCCCTGCCAAAGAAGGATCACAGGCATACAGGAGGATCAGGCTGGGGTCAGAGTGGCTGGAGAGCAGCCAGGCAGAGACGGACCTGGGGGTACTGGTCGATGGCAGGCTGAGCATGAGCCTGCAGTGTGCCCAGGCAGCCAAGAGGGCCAATGGCATCCTGGCCTGCATCAGGAACAGTGTGGCCAGCAGGAGCAGGGAGGTCATTCTACCCCTGTACACTGCACTGGTTAGGCCACACCTCAAGTACTGTGTCCAGTTCTGGGCCCCTCAGTTTAGGAAGGATGTTGACTTGCTGGAACGAGTCCAGAGAAGGGCAACAAAGTTGGTGAGGGGCTTGGAACACAAGCCCTATGAGGAAAGACTGAGGGAGCTGGGATTGCTCAGCCTGGAGAAGAGGAGACTCAGGGGAGACCTTATCACTCTCTACAACTACCTGAAGGGAAGTTGTAGACAGGGGGATGATGGTCTCTTCTCCCAGGCAGCCAGCACCAGAACAAGAGGACACAGTCTCAGGCTACACCAGGGGAGGTTCAGGTTGGATATTAGGAAGAAGTTCTATACAGAGAGAGTGATTGCCCATTGGAATGGGCTGCCCGGGGAGGTGGTGGAGTCACCATCATTGGAGGTGTTCAGGAGGAGACTTGACAGGGTGCTTGGTTGCATGGTTAGTTGATTAGGTGGTGTTGGATTGGTTGATGGGTTGGACATGATGATCTTGAAGGTCTCTTCCAACCTGGTTTGTTTTATTCTAAATAAAGCTTTATTCTAAATCACAAGCCATACAGGAATGCATCCAGGTTGGCTTTGAAAGTCTCCAGAGAAGGCCTACCCTACCTAAGTGAATCTACAGATCTTCTAGCCCAGTGCCTTGCCTCTGACAAGGGCCACTAAGTGAATGTTTAAAGCACAACAAGAATAAAACGACCCTTCTCCTGGTATATCCTCCCAGCTCCTGGCCATCACAAGTTTAGCAGCTTCCTCAACTGGAGGTTGCATATAGTCTCTTAATAGCCCCTGATGGACCTATCTGCCATGTATTTATAGCTTTGACATTTACAGTGTCCCGTGGCAATGGATTCTACAGCATAATTACACATTACACTGGGAAGCACTTCCTTCCGCTTGCTTAAAATCTGGCACCCAGCAATGTTCTCCAGTTATTCTGCAAAATAATCACCCCTTATTCACTCTCCTCATGCTGGTTAGGTTGTTCTTGCCATCCTTTTTATTCCAACGACATTGTAAGAGCTCTTGTGTTTTAAACATTTCCTCACTATGACTGGGATCAGTGTCAGAGTTCAGGATATACTTTCTCAGCACAATAGGACACCAGCAATTAATTGCTCTAAAAAATCTGTAAAATAATATAATCCCCCCTGTGAAACTTCACAGAGCCTATTGGTGTTTTGTTCTCCACAAATGACATGGATCTCCCTATTTAAATGACGCTTCTAACTTTGCATGTTTATATGTTAACTGAAAGAGGTCGGTTTTGAACCAAAAAGTGTTTTTACTCTCCATGCTTTTCATGGTACATTTCCCCTGTTCATTCCCTCAGGACACAAACTCTAATACTTCAGCTTCCTTCATGTTCCTGTGGATTCACTAGCCATTATAAAAGAGTGTCTAAGATACATCTCTTTGGTAGGGCCAAGCCTTTTAGACACACACACACACGCACAAAGGTGCTTTACATCAGTTTGCACAAACCTCTGGTTTTGGCATGTAAATAATTTGATGTTATTTTATAAAATAGATGTAGAAACAGTCTTGGCCAGCAGCTTCCTCTAAGACTTCTTCAGGAAGGAGGCTTGTTCTGCCCACAGAAACTGGTGGAAAAAAGAGTGGTAATGTGTTAAAAATTGGATTCTGCTGCTCACTAGGTTTGATGGTATGTGGCTGGCTCATCTAGAACTGAGTGGGATTCACCTCATCTGTGATGGATGCAGTTTATGCAGAATTATGGCCAGAACAGAAGTAGGCTAGAACTGAGTTCAGGTTTCTGGTTTCCATGTCTTCTAAGGGGGCTATCAGGACTTAGCAAAGTACTGCTTAGAGAACTAGAGCAGCGGGGCTCAGGGCTTTTCACAGTTGCTTCAAATCTTCACTCTGCCCATATGCACTTTGCTTTTTTCTTTTTTCCCTCTGGTTGTTCACCTCTTCTCTATGCTCTGCCACTCTACCATCAGCAGTTTAGGAGTCAGTCTGGGAATAATTATCCCATGTTCGTCACAAAGTCGGTATCTAGTATTCACATCACTTGCCCAGCTTCTTTTGTTTAGGCTGGGAAGCTGGTTCAGGTCTGTTGATTAACCAGCAAATTTCTGCTTCATGAAGAGGCCATGGCCATCATTTCATGTACTGAAATTCACAACTGCTTTCTCTAAATCCTTGTTTTACCAGAATTCAATAGCTGTCCCTTTCCCCCAACAATCTTTACTTCACCATGATGTGATAAACTGCTTTCGATTGTTACTGCTTTCTACATGGTTCCTCTAGTTGTAGCTGCTGTGCCTGTTCCTATGACTATTCCGCTTTGGTGGTTGCACATATTGAATTATAAAGCTCTCACTACCAGACACAAGTGCACACCATCAGCTTGATTTCCTCTGTTTACGACAACATAATCTATGTACAGTTAAGTGAAGCTTCCATTTAACACTACTTTAGCCTCTGCACAGTGTTCTCATTTTAAGCAACATTTGGATCAGCTGGCCCAAGACATATTTCATCAACTGAAAAACCTTTAGCAAAGATCTAGTGAGTGCACACAGGTACTGTTTTGCTCATGTGCTGCTTATGCCCTGTAGCAAAACACAATTAGAATGCCTGGGATTTTTTTTTCCCCCCTTTCTTTTAGCCTTCTTTTTTTTTGTTTTTTTAATATGCTTACTTAAATCACAGACTCACAGAATGGTGGGGAACAGAAGGAAACCCTGGAGAGCATCTAGCCTAACTTCCCTGCTGAAGCAGGGTCACATAAAAATTATGACAATATTATTCTAGACAACAAATGAAGAATGCTTTTTTATGATTGTTAAAGCTGTATGTCTGGAGATTCAGAACACAGATGTCCATTTATATGGAATTCCAGTATTTTTGTCAAGTTGGGCTTTGCATAGCGTTAGAAAATGTTTGGAATTGGTGGAGCATAAACTAAGCTAATGCCTTCATCATAACTTCTTCGATATGTGTCCAGTCACCAGTGGTGTCCCTCAGGGATCAGTGCTGGGCCCCATCCTCTTCAACATCTTCATTGATGATCTGGATGAGGGGGTTGAGTCAGTCATCAGCAAGTTTGCAGATGACACCAAGTTAGGAGCAGATGTTAGTCAGTTAGAGTGTAGAAAGGCTCTGCAGAGGGACCTTGACAGACTGGACAGATGGGCAGAGTCCAATGGGATGGCATTCAACAAGTCCAAGTGCCGAGTGCTGCACTTTGGCTACGGCAATCCCATGCAGAGCTACAGGCTGGGGTCGGAGTGGCTGGAGAGCTGCCAAACAGAGAGGGACCTGGGGGTGCTGATCGACAGCCACCTGAATATGAGCCAGCAGTGTGCCCAGGTGGCAAAGAGGGCCAATGGCATCCTGGCCTGCATTAGGAATAGTGTGGCCAGCAGGAGCAGGGAAGTCATTGTGCCCCTGTACTCTGCTTTGGTTAGGCTGCACCTTGAGTCCTGTGTCCAGTTCTGGGCCCCTCAGTTTAAGAAGGACATCGAAACACTTGAACGTGTCCAGAGAAGGGCAACAAGGCTGGGGAGAGGCCTTGAACACAAGCCCTATGAGGAGAGGCTGAGGGAGCTGGGATTGTTTAGCCTGGAGAAGAGGAGGCTCAGGGGTGACCTCATTGCCCTCTACAGCTACCTGAAAGGTGGTTGTAGCCTGAAAGGGGTTGGTCTCTTCTCCCAGGCAAGCAGCACTAGAACAAGAGGACACAGTCTCAAGCTGCGCCAGGGGAGGTTTAGACTCGAGGTGAGGAGAAAGTTCTTCACCGAGCGAGTCATTCGTCATTGGAATGTGCTGCCCAGGGAGGTGGTGGAGTCACTGTCCCTGGAGGCGTTCAAGAGGGGATTGGACGTGGCACTTGGTGCCATGGTCTAGTCATGGGGTCTGTGTTGATAGGTTGGACTCGATGATCCTCGAGGTCCTTTCCAACCTAAGTTATACTGTGATACTGTGATACTGTGTTCAATAGTGGCTGGATTCTTATTTGGTATCTGGAATACTTTGGATGCTTTCTGTAAAGTAGAATAGTTCTTACATGTGGAAGGACAGCATTATTAATATTCCTAGTTCCATATTCTTTCTTTTTAACTGACTGTAATGACTTGCTAATATAAGTAATAATTTGCACATATTTTAATGCTGAGATTTTCCAGACACATGAAAGATGAGAGGCTGGCACAAGGCATAGAGAAAATGTGGACAAAATCCATGCTGTGGGATTGGGAAATGCCTAGGTCTTGATGAAAATAAATAAATAAATGAAGAAATAAATAAATATCCAAGCAGAAGCTTTCTATTCTGTAGATAAGCACTAATACAAAAGACTGGATAAATTCTTGATTTAAAGCAATGCACGAAACAGACTATGGGGCACTAAACAGCTTTTCCTTTTTATTCTGTCATGCATGTGTTTAAAATACAGTTCAGGTCTATTTGGCAAATCTTTATGCAGAATCACATGCACAGTTTGTTTCCCCCCTCTCCCCACTTCTTTTCTTTTCTTTTGTTATCTGATTTCTTTAAATCTGCCAGGTCACACTACCCCTTTTGGGCTGAAGTGTGGGATTTTCATTTATCAGCTGTTTTGCGCATGATCTGAATGCAGATCCTTTGGAACTACAGGAAATCTCACAGAATCCCAGAATACATCCCATTGGAAGAGACCACAAAGTTCATCCAGTCCAACCCTTGACCCAGCACTGAAGGGTCAACATTAAACCATATCCCTAAGCACCAGGTCCACACACTGCTTAAACACCTCCAGGGATGGTGACTCCACCACTACTCTGGGCAGACCATTCAAATGTTTGAGAACCCTTTCTATGAAGGAGTATTTCTAATATCTAGGCTGAACCTCCCCTGGTAAAGCTTGAAACCATTTCCTCTAGTCCTGTTGCTTGCCATTAAGAAGAAACAGCTGGACCCTTCCTCTCTCCAGCCTCCCTTCGGGGAGTTGTAGAGAGCAATGAAGTCTCCCCTCAGCCTCCTCTTCTCCAGACTGAACACCCCCTGCTCCCTCAGATGGTCCTCACAGGAGATGTGCTCTAGGCCCTTCATGAGCCTTGTTTCCCTTCTAAATCTCCTGTATAACTGTTTACCTGCAGAAAAATATCCACCCCCCACCCCCTCCCCTGCTGCTGATGGCAGCTTTGAGCTTTCCTTCCAGGAAGCAACGTGGTTTGATCAACTCCTGCATACCTGTGTCCTGTATGTCATCTACTCGCTGTGGGAATATTTTCTCTACTGTCCAGCCACACACTAGCTGTGCTGCACAATCATTTTCCTGTTACAGCAATTCATATTCAAGACAAATATAAAGAATTCATAGATCACATGGCATTAAATCTTTACTGTTACAGTAAGCAAAGAGATGAAAAAAAAAACCTCATTGCCCTTTGGTAGGTGAATTGGTGGTTTCAGGCCAGCTGGGGATGCCAGCAGCACTAAAGCACTAATTGATGTTTTCTGGTAGTTTAAGAGAAAGGTAAAAAAATTCTGTGTGAAGAGAGCTTAAACTAACTTCCAAGCTTTATAGATGGTCCCTTCATAGCTGTTTTGAGTCATGTTGGCAAGGTGGCTTCAGAAAGCTTTTGCTCCCTTTCTCACTCAATAGCTATTTCATCCTGTGGCATGAGCCCAGGCTTTGAAGTGTGAGAATCGAGTCAAAGAGCAGATTTTGTGCTTACAGAAACAATTTCCAGAGACCAACATAAAAACACTCTGCCTCTGCACACAGGGAGTGTCCAAATCTGGTCCAAATCTGTGCTTTCTGGTTTTGCCTGGAGCTCTCTGAAGGTATTAACCTAACTATGCCTCTTGTCCCACCAGTGGATATTCCAAAATATTACTTTTCTCTGTAAAAAAAGTAATTTCTTTTTACTAGCTGAATTTAAAACATAGCAATATATATGTCAGTCAGATTGCTGCAGTGGGAAGAGACTCTGCTGAAGAAAATATTCAAACACTCTGATATTAAATTCCTAAATTTCAAAACCCAAGAATTTTTGGTTCTTGAACATGCACTTAGTCCTATAGCATTGTTTCACTTTGGTACAGTTAATGATCAGACAGAGTTGGATTTACGGGATTGAATTTAAAAAGAGATAGTATCAGTCATTAAAGAACAATCAGGCTTTTCACCACAGAGATCCTGCTCAGCTCCAAGATGACAAAGATGACCTCCTGCAATGCCTGCAGATCCTGGGCTGTGCATTGGCCTCGTGTGATTAATCTTCTTTTTCAAAATCCTAAGGTCCCTACCTGAGGAAAAAAAGGTTTATAATTGAAAGTCTGGAGGGTAAAAGAGAAAAACTCTGGAGCAAAAATGGTTGCTGGAGGTTGGAAAAGGAAATAATTGAATGTATTAAGCTGTGTACACTCAGTTTTGGGTCCAGAGGAGCTCAGGTCAGATTTATGGGATGTGGCTAAGCCTAGGGGCCATGTCAGCCCCATCCCACAGCAAAATAATGCTCTTGACTGCACCCTCTTTCCAGTGTCTTTCCTCTTCGGGGACTGAAGACCCATGGAAGCCTCCTCTCAACACCCTGATTTGGATAGCTGTGGATGGTGTGATGAGCTGTGGGCATTACATGTTATATCTTTAACAGCATTTCTTGGAGGAGCTGGAATTCAATGTTAGTATACTCTTAAGCATGGGGCTGTTCATCTCCTCTGACATTGTACATGGTACTGCTGTAATCTAACAAAAAACCTTCCCTTGGATGATGTCTTGGAACGTGTACATTATCAGGTTACCACTTCAGGAGTTTTAGGGATCAGTTTTGCCAGCAGTTTTGCTTTGTAAAAAAGCAAATAATCCATTTCTCCTACTTAATGATGCTTTTTTTTTTTTTTTTTTTGCTTCAGTTCTCTGGTTGTTGGTTAAATACTGTACTTGTTAGTCATCAGTCTTCCTCCAGTGCTACTAAAATATTTTTCTCTCTGCTAAGGAATAAGATCCTTTTGGAAGTAATGTGTCTGGAATAAGGCCAGGTTGGATGGGGCTTTGAGCAGCCTGGTCTAGTGGAGGCAACTTGTCTCGTGGCAGAGAGGTTGGAATTAGATGCTCCTTAAGGTCCCTTGCAACCCAAGCCATCCTATGATTACATGGTAAGCCAAAGCACTGCCTATACAAGAGGTGGGTGCACCCCATGCCCGCTGCTCTGGGGTTTTTTCCCTTGCTAATTGCATGCTGATTTTCCTTCTACCATTGTTTCATGATTCATGTTTCATTGTTTCATGTTTCAGCCAGGCAGAGAGGGACCTGGGGGTACTGGTTGATAGTAGGCTGAACATGAGCCTGCAGTGTGCCCAGGCAGCCAAGAGGGCCAATGGCATCCTGGCCTGAATCAGGAACAGTGTGGCCAGCAGGAGCAGGGAGGTCATTCTGCCCCTGTACACTGCACTGGTTAGGCCACACCTTGAGTACTGTGTCCAGTTGTGGGCCCCTCAGTTTAGGAAGGATGTTGACTTGCTGGAACGAGTCCAGAGAAGAGCAACAAAGTTGGTGAGGGATTTGGAACACAAGCCCTATGAGGAAAGACTGAGGGAGCTGGGGTTGCTTAGCCTGGAGAAGAGGAGACTCAGGGGTGACCTTATCACTCTCTACAACTACCTGAAGGGGGGTTGTAGACAGGCAGATGATGGTCTCTTCTCCCAGGCAACCAGTACCAGAACAAGAGGACACAGTCTCAGGCTGCACCAGGGGAGGTTCAGGTTGGATGTTAGGAAGAAGTTCTATACAGAGAGAGTGATTGCCCATTGGAATGTGCTGCCCGGGGAGGTGGTGGAATCACCATCATCGGAGGTTTTCAGGAGGAGACTTGCTGGGGTGCTTGGTGCCATGGGTTAGCTGTTTGGGTGGGTTGGATTGGTTGATCTTGAAGGTCTCTTCCAACCTGGTTTGGTTTATTCTAAATAAAGCTTTATTCTAAATGAGGCAGGAATTAACAGCTAGTGAGCTCCAAATGTCAGCTCCTGGTGCAGACCACAGCTGCTCACTGTTGCAATGATCAAGCTGCCAAGGGCTTGCCTCCATACATGAAGAATTTGCCAAATTATGTTCAAAAAGGCACCCATGTCTTAGTGCAGCATAGAAATTAGCTGTCATTTCCAGTGTCATTTTGTTGGCATTCAACCCCCCACCCCCCCTCCCCCCACATACATGCATAAACTAATGCTGTTTAGAAGTTAGGCTTTGAACTGTTAGGGTATGTGGAGGGATATTTCAACCATTTTGTGGTCCTGTTCTTTGGGATACGATCCCTGTTACCAGCTTTGCTTTCTGCTTTCTTCCCCTTTTCAAGGTCACAACATTAAAGGGACACAATGGAGGCCCAGAAGCAGAAGAATTTCATTAGTATTCTAAAAATACAGAGTTTTATTTATGAAGTGAATGAAGTATTTTAAAAGACAGTCTCAACACTGATTTTTTTATTGCCACTCCTCTGCAAATCAGAAATAATAAGAAATTTCAACACTGCACAAAGGTTTCTTTGTGGCCTTATGCTGTCCATACCTAAATGTCGGATTCTGGCTGTTAGAGGCAGTTATACAAGGCCTGTGTAAATTTTCATTATATCCATTATAGCTGATTCCACACAAATGAGCACATTCTCCACCTTTCAAATGAAATGAAAAAAGAGGAAGGTCCAGAGCAAGTCTAACCATTAAAAGAAAAAAGCCTACAGCACATTTCACAAGAGTGTTACTTGGTGGGACTGATTGTATTCCATCTTGTGTAATTAGATTTTGCCTACCTGAAATTCCCACTGTGGCTCTAGCAGGTTATGATTGGGTTTTTTTTTTCTCCTGAGGTCTACTCTTGGAGTGGCAAAGTTACATGTTAGAACTGTAGAATTATAGAATTGTTTTGGTTGGAAAATGCTTCCAAGACCTTCCAGCTGTATTGCTGAAAGGTGGGATTCCAAGTAGGAACAGGAAAAAATGTTGATTGGAATTTTCTAAGGGATTTTGCCTCTGCTAAGCATCAAGAGGTTCTACCTCTGCTAGCAGCAAGAGGTTCCCGTGAAAAACATCAACAACCTTCACACAACACATTTATCTTTCATGTCCTGTGTGTGACACCAGTTTTTGTAGTGCTAATTGACAGGGACAGCACAAGGGACACAGACACCAAGTTAAAGAAGAAAACATATTTTACTTATGTGGAGAGCAAAGTAATAATAACTCAAGCAAAATAAAACAAGTAAAATTGTAATAATACAGCAAAGGTAAAAAACAGCAAGGTGATGCACCTAATCAGTACTACATGAGTTTAACTACAGTGTTTAAGAAAGATACATCACCAATTGCTCCAGTACTTCCCCATCATCCAGATCTGCAATTGCTGGGGAGCCCCAGATGCAGTGAGACTTTGGAGAACCTTTCCCAGCAATTGGGAAGTCCTGTGCAGTGAGGCTACTCCTAGTTGAGGCTTCCAAAGTCACTGTAAAAGGGTCCAGCTTTTACATTGTTGAATAAACAAGTTTACCTACCTTCTAATTCAGGCTTTGTTCTCATTAGGTTCCTCCCACAGCCTGGCCAGGGCCCGGGGAGGAAATAAGGGAACATGTCTATCTATTCGGTTCTCACCACATCCTTCCCTACAGGGACAAACACCTGGCTGCATGGCCTTGACAATCTCCCAGATATGGTCTTGATGATCCACCAAGCAAGGCCATCCTCCTACAGGGCCTTGATGATTTACCAAATAAAGCTGGACATCTGCTTACATGGCTTTGACACTCTGCTAATCAAGGGAAGCTAAATACATTCATTCCCACTAATGATGATATTTTGTCTAAGCTACATCTCTCAGTAATGAGCATGCATATTTTACTAATGGTTGTATACTGGGAAGAGATACATATTTCAATAATGAGCAGATAGTAATATTGTCTAATGTTTGGTTGGGATGTTCACCTAGAGGTCAGCTTCAGTTTGAGGTGTGCTGCTCAGGCCACAGCACTTCACAAGTCCAACCACTACCCCAGCACTGCTCAGTCCACCACTAAACCATGTCCCTCAGCAGAACATTTACACCTCTTCTAAATCCCTGCAGAGATCATGACTCCACCACTTCCCAGGAGAGCCTGTTCTAAAGCTTGACAACTCTAAGCCTCCCTTGGTGCCCCTTGTGGTCTTATCACATGTTACTTGGGAGAAGAGGCTGGCCCCCACCTCAATACCACCTCCTTTCAGGTAGCTGTAGAGAGTAAGGAGGTCTCTCCTCACTTCTTTTTCTCCATGCTAAACAACCCCACTTGCCTCAGCTGCTCCTCTGAAGATTTGAGCTCGAGACCCTTCACCAACTTCTTTGAACATGCTGTAGCACCTTAATGTCCTTCTTGTAGTGAGAGGCCTAATACATCTGGCAGGGAGTTAGATCATGTGTTGTATTCATAAAAAACATTTGAGCATATGTTCCTTGCAGGCTTTTGGGGTTCCCTAAATGATTGAAATTCCATCTGTTCTGCTTTAAACTCCTAGTTGTGACACTTTCACCACCAGCACTGAAATGTGGACTCCACTTGATTGCTGTGTGAAATGTCAAAGATTCAAAGCTGTCTCACTCTAACTAATTTCTTTAATATTTCAGTGCAAGGAAAAACTTTGCTATGGGGGTGCTGGAGCACTGGACCAAGCTGCCCAGGGAGGTTGTAGAGACACCATCCCTGGAAGTGTTCAAGAAACATGTGGACATGGCACTTCAGGACATGTTTAATGGCCATGGAGGTTGGACATGATGATCTTAAAGGTCTTGTCTAACTGAAACAATTCTATGATTCCATGATCCTGTGGAGCCTGACCTGGGCAACCCTGCTTTAGCAGTGGGCACTGGACTCCAGAAATGTATTCAATTCCTACCACTCTGTGATACTGTGATGGAGTAACGGGGACATTGCCTCTACAGATCAAGATAGTAGCTCACTTTTTCTGGTGTCCCACTACTGCTTGAGCATTGCAGATATCTGTAGTACTTGCTCGTAGGGAAAGCTTTCTCCTAATCTCATCAGCTAAATAGTTGACGATGCCTTGAAGCCTTGAGGGTTTGCATCACTAATTGATTTTTTTCTTCTAACTATGGTGATTTTTGTGGCTGTTTTAAGTACATGGCAGCTCGGTGGCAGTCATCTCAAATTCAGTTAGAATTAATTGATCCCAATATTAAATACTTCTGTTAGACAAAAAAGAATTGGCATGGTACTTGACACTGTCACACTGGTAACTAAAGTCTTTAGATGCACAGGCAAAGGCTGTTATGCTTTTCAAATGAATTTTGAGTTCTAAAGAATTGGGGTTTGTGCCTGTTTGTCATAGCTCAGTCACTTGTAATCACCAATCAGTTTGATGCTATGTAATGGCTCCGTTCTGATATTCTGGTCTCATGAAAGGTCAATGGCTGAGCAGGTTTTACTTTGGATCTTGATTATTTTTTATATATAAACTGACATATATCTCACTTTTTGTTTCTGAAGCCAGATAAGTGATATCCTTTAGGCTTGTCTGAAGCCCAGTGCAGAGAGGCATGGCTTGCTACAGCAGCTGGAGGCATTTTATTCCCTGCTGCTTTCTTTCAGTGTGGTTTCCTCACCAGTTCAAGCTAAGAGCAAGTGGCAGTGCACTGAGCATATCTGTGAAGAAACCTATTGCAAACTTCATGATACCTATTGCAATCCCCTGCCACTAAAGAAACCCCAACATCTGCCCCCACCTGCCCCATCCTGAAAAGCAAAGCTTTCTAAAAGTTCTCAAAGAATGTCTATACCATCCTTAGTATCTTGCATTTTGTCCTAATAAACTTAATTCTTTAAGTGTCTGGTTTGGAGTTAGAATTCTCTCTACAGAGCTCTCTTGTACTTTTATCCTGGGCTTTGTGGTTTGCCCAGGGCACCCTGAGCCCTTTCTGTGTAAATCAGTGAAGTATTCAAATTTCCATACAGATTCTAACCAAACCTACTCTTAACTTCTGCCTGTCAACCACCTGGTTTTGATCAGCTACTTGTTAGATACGCACTCCCTTTGTTCATGCTTGAATAACAGTAATCCTGCATTTAAAATCACAGAATCCAGAATCACAGAAAGTTAGGGGTTGGAAGGGACCTCAAAAAATCACCTAATCAAACCTCCATGCCAGAGCAGGATCAGCAGCTTGCACCCAGTGTCCCTTGTTCTATCACTGGATGCCTGCTCTATCCTTCTGACACTCACCCTTCATTTATATACAATAATGAGGTCACCCCTCAGTCTCCTCCAAACTAAAGAGCCCTAGCTCCCTCAGTCTCTTATAAGGAAGATGTTCCACTCCTTTCAGCATCTCTGTGGCTCTGCACTGGACTCTTTGCAGTTCCCTGAGGTCCTTCTAGAGTGGCCCAGCACTAGAAACAGTATTCCAGATGTGGCCTCACCAGGGCAGAGGGGGAGGAGAACCTCTCTCCATCTACTAACCACACCCCTTATAATACGGCTGATTGTGCTCTTTCACTTAAGATTCTTCCATATACCTTTTTCTTCCAGGATGCAGAATTCTGTCTTTTATTGAGGATTTAATATTGGGATGTTTGCACTATGAGAGAACCACCATAGACTCAGCAAGAATGTATCACAGTATCACAGTATAACTTAGGTTGGAAAGGACCTCGAGGATCATCGAGTCCAACCTATCAACACAGACCCCATGACTAGACCATGGCACCAAGTGCCACGTCCAATCTCCTCTTGAACGCCTCCAAATGTGATTGACTTTGAATATTTCTGCTGAATACAATTATTTCTGCACAATTTCTCCCACTCACTTAGGGCTGTTTATCCTGGAGAAGAGCAGTCTGGGAGGAGATCTGATCACAGATCTGATCTGCTCACAGATAGCTAAAGTGTGGGGAGCAAGAAGATAGAGCCACACTTCTTTTCTGTGGTGGCCACTGACAAGACAAGGGGCAGCAGGCATAAACTGAAACCCAGGAGGTCACACCTGAACTTGAGGAGGAAGTTATTTGCTGTGAGGGTGCAGAAACCCTGGAACAGGCTGCACAGAGAGGTTGTGGAGTCTCCTCTGGAAAGATTCCAAATCCACCTGGATACTGCAATCCGGGACGAGCTGCTCTGGGTGGGAGGGTTGGACTGCATGATCTCCAGAGGTCCTTTCCAATCCCTACCACTCTGTGATTCTGTTATTCTGTGAAAAGTTCTTGCTTTTATAGAGGGTGAAAAGCTAATGGCAGCCTGGACCACTATGTTATTAATGAGCATGGCGTAATTCACCCTGAAAATGAAACTCTGCCACAAATTTCCGTGGGACCCTGCACAATTTATTTAACTTTTATTTGCCTCAGTTTCTAAATTTCAAAGGTAGACATCTTCAAACAATGTATTACTTATTTAAAACAAGTTTTAAAAAATGGACTGGGGAAAATTTCAGGAAACAAAATGATTGTAATGTCTCTCCAAGCACTCATTACCTGTATGCAGCAAGCACTGTAACACTAGACATTTCATGCCTGAATTCTAAAGAGATTTAACCAGTCCCAGGTTTGGCTTTTCAGTATGACAGCCATAGAGAGTAGCTTTTAAAGTCACTTGGTTTCAGTACCTCTCAAGAATTTCCTACAAGTAGCTCTTTCCATATTTTTATGTGGAGTTGGGTTTGGGTTTTTTGTTTGTTTGGGGTTTTTTTCTCCATTTTGTACATGGGGGTAGGGAAAACTCGTTCAGTTTTAAAAATGGCTAAATCACAAACTGCAGTCTCTGATGGCCACAAGAAAGGCTGAGGTTGATAATTTTGCTTAGTGTGCTCCAATATTAGACATAATCAAACCAAAGTTGGGTTTAAAGATAAGCAGGGCAGAGAGTACTGGGTGCATGGAATCGTATAGCTGAAGAATCAAAGAATCATTTCTGTTGGGAAACACCTGAAGATCATTGAGTCCAACCATTATCTAGCTCTATCAAGGCTGGTGCTAAACCATGTGCCTTAGCACCACATCTCTGCATCTTTTAAACACCTCCAGGGACAGGGATTCAATCACCTCTCTGGTAATCCTATTTCACAGTTGATCACAGAATGTTAGGGATTGGAAGAGACCTCCAGAGATCATTTGAGTCCAACCCCCCTGCCACAGCAGGATCACCTAGGGTAGGTCACATCAGAATGCATCCATGTGGTCCTTGAAAGCCTCCAGAGAAGGACACTCCACAACCCCTCTGGGCAGCCTGTTCCAGTAGTCTGTCACCCCCAAATGGATTTTCCCCAGGACTAATTTGGATATCTAGTCAAGGCTTTGTGAAGGGCACTAGGCAGAAAACTAGAGGGTTGGACAGACTTAGGAGAAGAACAAAAAAATAAGAACAACATAGGAAGAGCAAGTTTTGTTTCTTTTATCTCTGTCTGTGCTTGAAAACATCATTTACCTCCAAGCTTACATGCAGACACAAATGGTGCACAGAGGATGACTAATTACAGTCTTAAACGTTCATACTTGATTTGACAGCACTTATGAAAACTTCAATTCCTTGCAGAACATAGACATTTGTAGTACATGCAGAACAGTTATTTTCCCTTCAAACTAACCAAATGACCATGGTTGATAAACATTCTTCTTTTCATCTCCTACATGTGACAAGTCTCTTTTCATAACTTGTTATGTCTAATTCAGTATCTGTTCAGTGAAGAATTTTCTTCTAATATCCAACCTAAACCTCCCCTGGTGCAACTTGAGGTCATTTGAGGAGACTTAATGGGGTGCTTGGTGCCATGGGTTAGTTGATTAGGTGGTGTTGGATGATAGGTTGGATGTGATGATTTTGAAGGTCTCTTCCAACCTGGTCTATTCCTATCCTATCCTATCCTATCCTATCCTATCCTATCCTATCCTATCCTATCCTATCCTATCCTATCCTATCCTATCCTATCCTATCCTATCCTATCCTAATTTCCTCTATCCTGTAATTTGTTACTGAGAAGGGTCCAACCCCACCTCATACCAGCCTCTTTTCAGGGAGTTGTAAAAAGTCAGAAGGTCTTCCCTCAGCCTCCTCCAGGCTAAACAGCCCCAGCTTCCTCAGCCAGTCTGCATGATATCTGTTCTCCAGGCTGTTCACCAACTGTGTTGCCTTTCTCTGGACCTGCTCCAGCACCTCAGTCTCTTTGCTAGTATTTGAGTCTGCATCAGGGTTGTGTTTCTCAAGGAAAATTCCCTGGTTTTCCCTTGCTTATGATACAAAACAGTCCCAGAGTGCTTGGACCAGACTCCATTTAGATGAAAACACATCAGCAAATGTACTCTTATTTCATTTTATTGTCATTATTTTTATTAAAACCATTTAGTTGTCTTTCTCAACCCATCAATCTCTCCCTTATTTCCTTTTACTTCCCCTTTGGGAAGAGAGAGGGGTTCATAGAAAGCCTCTCTCATTTGTGGAGTCTCTGTCTCTGAAGGCATTGAAAATCAGTCTGCATGTGTTCCTGTGTGATTTACTCTAGGTGACCCTGCTCTAGCAGGGCAGTTGGACTAGGTGATCTTCAGAGGTCCCTTTCAACCCCTACCATTCTGTGATTGTGTGATGTGTCTAGTGGCCATTCCAGCCCTAAACCATGACACTCGACTATATCCTACGTTGAAAAACTCTTCTCTGTTAAAAACAATACATGTCTTAGTGAAGTATTTATGAGAAAAAGGGTTAGAGGAGATGTTCATAAAGCATGAGGTATATGCAGATATCTGAGAGAGAAAGAAAGAGGCACTTGTTCATGCTAAGCTTGCCTATTACTGCGTGTCTGGTTTGCTGCAGCAGTTCCACCTCTGTGTTCTGGAAGCCTGCTCAGAGAAAAGCCCTCTAATAAAGCCAACATAAGAGTATGGTGCTGTGCTACACCTCTCCAACAAAACACGTGTCAGTGTCTCTGCAAAGTCATGACCTGGGAACGGAGCAAAGCACTTCCATGTGCAGCAGCAGATGAAGCAATGCAGTGATTGTAACTCCTTGCTCTCGGCTGCTGTCTGTTGGGTTTGAATTCTCATGGATTAACTGCTTTGGAGCAACTTTGGCTAATAATCTTCAGCATTAACATAAAGTCTGGTGCACATCTGGCTGTCTTTCTTCTTGTTTGTACTAAACACTCAAAAATCAGAATTAAATCCACCTACACAGACAGAAACAAATACTTTCATCCAAGAGAATTACTTATTTCTTCTGCTCTGTGATAGAAAGACTATTTCTAAACAGTCTTCAGAAGTACCATTGAATCTTTGAGCCACAATGGGACAATGCCAGACATCAGGTATGACATCAGAGCTCTTGTGCCTGATAGGGCCTTTAATGAAGAATTACTTTTTGCTGCATGATGACCTGAAAGTTAACAGGACAGTGGTGCTGGGAGAATACTTGAAAGTGCAGAATCATTGCAACTCCTGACAGTGAGCACCAAATGACAGTGACCAGCAAATGATAGTGAACACCAGCACTCTTTGCTGGGTAGAAAAATGGCTGGATGGCCAAACCCAGAGAGTGGTGGTGAATGTAGTGAAATCCAGTTGGTGGCCAGTCACAAGTGGTGTTCCTCCAGGTTCAGTATTGGGGCCAGTACTCTTTAACAGCTTATCCATGATCTGGACAAGGACATCAAGGGCACTCTCAGTAAGTTTGCAGATGACATTATGTTGGTTGGAAATGTTGATCTCCTTGAAGGTAGGGATGCTTTACAGAGGGATCTGGACAGGCTGGATTGATGGGCTGAGGCCAGTGATATGAAGTTCAACAAAGCCAAGTGCTGGGTCCTGCACTTGGGTCACAACAACCCCATGCAATGCTATAGAATAGAATAGAATAGAATAGAATAGAATAGAATAGAATAGAATAGAATAGAATAGAATAGAATAGAATAGAATAGAATAGAATAGAATAGAATAGACCAGGTTGGAAGAGACCTTCAAGATCATTGCGTCCAACCTATCATCCAACACCACCTAATCAACTAACCCATGCAACCAAGCACCCTATCAAGTCTCCTCCTAAACACCTCCAGTGATGGCGACTCCACCACCTCCCCGGGCAGCCCATTCCAATGGGCAATCACTCTCTCTGTGTAAAACTTCCTCCTGACCTCCAGCCTGAACCTCCCCTGGCACAGCCTGAGACTGTGTCCTCTTGTTCTGGTGCTGGCTGCCTGGGAGAAGAGACCATCCTCTGCCTGTCTGCAACCTCCCTTAAGGTAGTTGTAGAGAGCAATAAGGTCACCCCTGAGTCTCCTCTTCTCCAGGCAAGGTTTGGGGCAGAGTGGCTGGAAGCTGCCTGGTGGAAGAAGGCCTGGCTTTCTTCTGCAAAGAGTTTCTTAGGCTTGTCCTGGTGTGGGTAATTTGCTTGCAGAGGTGCTTGAGTATTATGAAGGATGCTTTTGTTTTTTCCTTATTGAAATAACTTTCTTTTGTGTCTGAAAGTGATAGGAAATACTGTCAATTCTAATTTTAAAAAAGGGAAAAAAGAAATTAAATGATTGAAGGCTCTTACAACTGGACTATTTTAACCTAGACCAGATTTTTTTTGTTATTATTATTTTCAAGACCAATTTTATACTGTTTCTAATTTGCTAAAAATAATGTGGAAGGTTATTGCTATTTCCAACACCAAAAGTGCATCTCAATTAACCCAAACATCAAGAGCCCTTAATAGGTAGATGGAAAACATTTACTAGATGGAAAGGTAAATGAGGAATAAAAGGAGTCACCTTGCTGAAAGTCATAATGCAGAAAGGTAATTTTGACAGCAGCATCTAGAATAGATTTGGGCAAGCCACTGGGAAACAAATCTAACACCTGGAGAACAGAACAGTTGGGATGTGAGATGAGTAGTGACTGGGTAAATCTGACCAGGGAGAACAGACTGTGTTTGGAGATACTTCAAAGGGAAAGGCGCAAGACTTGCAAACAGCCCAGATGTGAGAGATTTGTGAGAAAGAGAAGTCCAAAAGCCATCCAGGAGTAAAACCAGGAAACCAGGTGTATTCTGACTCTGCTGCCTGCACTCTATCAGCAAAAGGTTCACATTAATACTGTAAAAAAGGAGGTTTTAGTATGTTGTTTGGAAGTAGCCTTATAACCTCTACATATTTGCTGGAACGAGTCCAGAGAAGGGCAACGAAGTTGGTGAGGGGTTTGGAACACAAGCCCTATGAGGAGAGGCTGAGGGAGCTGGGGTTGCTCAGCCTGGAGAAGAGGAGACTCAGGGGTGACCTTATCACTCTCTACAATTACCTGAAGGGAGGTTGTAGACAGGCGGATGATGGTCTCTTCTCCCAGGCAGCCAGTACCAGAACAAGAGGACACAGTCTCAGGCTGTGCCAGGGGAGGTTCAGGTTGGATATTAGGAAGAAGTTCTATACAGAGAGAGTGATTGCCCATTGGAATGGGCTGGCCGGGGAGGTGGTGGAGTCGCTGTCATTGGAGGTGTTCAGGAGGAGACTTGACAGGGTGCTTGGTGCCATGGGTTAGCTGTTTGGGTGGGTTGGATTGGTTGGTTGGTTGGATGCAATGATCTTGAAGGTCTCTTCCAACCTGGTTTGGTTTATTCTAAATAACATCCCATAAGTTTATTCTAAATAAATCTCTAGTTAAGGGAAGGTTCTTAACAGTGGGTTTGAGGGGTTTTTAACTTTCAAGCTCTTGTGGTGAAAATTTGCATTGAAGGTTTTGGAGTCAGTTATACTGGGTCATAACTTACACAAAGCAACGTGGCTGTAGTTGCTAGTTCCAAAGAATGACTAAGTCATGGCAGAGTTCAACCAGAGGTTCTCAAGTGAAATGGATTTTAAAATCAGAATGCACTCTTCAATTAATGGGTCAGATCTTAGCTACTCTAAACCATCACCATTCCATGGCAGTCAGTGTATTTGCATAGATGTATTCGTGTGGAGGGTTTGTCCTGTGTTTGAGTTGCTAAAACTTAATGTAGGGCCAAAATCTTCTTCTAGGCCCTGTTGATAGCTGTCCAGCTAAGACAAATTATGCCAGAGCCCCGAGAGGAATCCTCCTGAGAGCTAGATGGTATTCAGATATCCAGCTTTGGTTGATGCCATTTCACAAGCTGTAATTTATTAATTGGATGGCTGCTGTTTAGGAAGGCTTGGACAGGTCTCCTTTCTCCTCTCCTCTCATCTCACACCATCTCCTGGGTGCACATCCCCTGATACCACAGTTAATGAATGTTTTAGGATGCTGCTGTATAAAAACCACGTGTGCGTACCTCTGAGCGTAGTTAATAAGTAATGCTCTGGTAACACACTAGGACACTCAGCACTGTTCCTGAGTTTTGTGAAACAAATCACCTAGTGTCAATGTGCTGGTCTGAGTTACAACACAACCAGTTCTGGTCAGTGATTTGATTTCTCAGCCTAGTCTCTGCTCAGTGATGACACTCTCTGAAGTTCAGGGCAGGTTTGCACAACCAGTGGCTGCTTCTAGCACTGAGAATGCTGATGGGGAGAGTTACTGCCCAGGGCTGGGCTGCTGGCCAAAGTCACTGCTAAATCTTATGCACAACATGGGGGGCAGGAAGTCATAGATGGCACCTGAGGGGAGGAGCAGGCAGGACTGGTGACCCTAAACTGACCAAAAAAGGATTCACTCCGATGGACGTCATCTTCAGGATAAAGATGAAAGGTTACCTGGGTCATAGTATCATAGTATCATAGTATCATTCAGGGTTGGAAGGGACCACAAGGATCAGCTAGTTCCAAACCCCCTGATATAGGCAGGGACACCCCTCACTAGATCAGGCTGGACAGAGCCTCGTCCAGCCTGGGCTTAAACACCTCCAGGGACGGGGCCTCGACCACCTCCCTGGACAACCCATTCCAGGGTTTCACCACTCTCATGGTGAAGAACCTCCTCCTCACATCCAGCCTGAATCTCCCCACCTCCAGCTTCATTCCATTCCCCCTAGTCCTATCACTACCTGAGATCCTGAGAAGTCCTTCCCCAGCCTTCCTGTAGGCCCCCTTCAGATACTGGAAGGCCACAATTAGGTCACCTCGGAGCCTCTTCTTCAATGACTGCTGTCTGAGAAGGACTGTGTCTGTTCTGTCTTTAACCATGATTCACATGTTCCTAAATCCAGATCCAGAATCCAGCTTCTGAATCTGGTTCCCATCTGCTAGTGAATCCAGTCTGGGACTTCCCCAGTGTCTGTCCACAGCATCATTGGTGACAGTGGTGACATCATTGCCATCAGGCAGTTGTGTTCCATATTGGTTTGTATCTATTTAATTTTATTGTTATTATTTGTATTAAAGCTGGCTTAGTTTTTCTTTCCCAGCCCATCAGTTGCTCTCCCTTATTCCCTTTCTCTTCCCTTTGGGAAGGGAGGATTCATAGAGTCTCTGTCACTTGTCTAGTGGCCAGCCTAGTCCTAACCCTTGACAGTGGAGAAACAAAATAAAGTTTCAAAAAGTGCATGGATTATGCTCTGGCATCAGCTTTGTGAAATGGAGCCATGAAGAAGGAAGAGAATTTCTTATCCTTTCCTCTGTGTGATGACAAGAAAAAATTTGTCTCTAAGTTTAAAAAAGTCCTTCCTGATGTAAGTGTTCTGTTGGTTTGGATCTGCTGTTGCCATTGACTTTTCTGAGAAACTTTTCATGGGCCAGTAACTTCTAGGTTTAGACACCACAGAGATTTGAGTTTGTTTTTGAAGACAGGAGACAATTTGTCATGGCATGACTGACTCTCTAGATTTATGTTACTAACAGATGATTTAGTTCATAAACTGTGTTTATGGAAGAAGGACATTACTGATTCAATCCATTGTGAATTAGACATTTCCAAATGACTGAGTAAGCAAATAAACCTTCTGTGAGCGCAAAAATCAGCTAATATATTTTGTGCATTGATTTCAACTATTACAGACCTGCTTTAATTATTTATGATCCCTAGTGTATTAATAAATGATCTGTGGTATATTTTAGAAATAAAATGAAATCTTAGTGTTATGGCAGCTTGCCACAGGCTCCTGGAGTAAATCTTTGCTGAAAGGTAGGCAAAGACGTTCAACGATGATAGAGATTGCGCAGTTGCAGCCGCTGTATCCCGTGGTATTACTTTGCCCGCATTCCATCTGAAATGATTTTTAATGCTGCCTGGATTGTCTGCAGGTGCCACAGTATATTAAATGTGCAACTTCATTTCCTCCTTAATTGGCAACACAACTGTTTCTTTTTTTCTTCTCTAGGGTTTGACCCTTCTTAGATGTATTTCATTTGAGAGTGCTTTCAGTGTAATTACAGTTGCCAGGCAGTGGTAAGGGCAGGCTGTTGCACAAAGAAGGGAGAGCTGGGAGCAAAGGGCAGTCTAGATGCAGAGGATCTCACCTAGAAGGTGCAATTCTAACAGCATTGGAACAAGGCCATGTTGGTGACAGAGACAGGCCCTGTGGACAGTCAGCAACCGTGTGAAGGATTAGAGCTTAGAGCTGGCCACTAAACAAGTGACAGAGGCTCTCTATGAATCCCTCTGTGTTCCCAATGGGATGAGAAATGGAATAAGGGAGAGGGACTGATGGGATAGGAAAGAAACTAAATGAGCTGAAATGGGAAGAAGAACAATCCAATGAAATAGAGATAGAAATACAAATCAGTATGGCATCTACCCCCTGATGCTGACTACATCATTGGTGCCATTGGTGCTGGGGGCAGGCACTGGGGAATTCCCAGACTGGACTTGGCAGATGGGAACCACAGTCAGAAGCTGGATTCAGAAAAACACGGGTTGGGATCAATGGCAGAGCAGACATAGTCCCCTTGCACAATAGACACTGAAGAAAAGGCTTGATCCTTGTGATTCCTCACCTTTATCCTGAAGATGACATCCATGGAATGGAAACTCCTGTTGGTCAGTTCAGGATCACCTGTCCTGTATACTCCTCCCTGTAGTTGCCACCTATGACTTCAGAAACCCCAAGGTGCAGCACAAGATATGATAGTGCCCTTGGTCTGTGCAGGATCAAGTCTAAGACAGAGACTAAGCCCAGCCCGTAGCGGTAACTCTCCCCATCAGCGCTCTCACTTGCTAGAAGCAGCCACTGGCTGTGCAAACCTTCCCGGAACTTCAAGAAGTGCCATCAGCAAAAAGAGTGTGAGAAATGTAATCACTGACCAGCTAAAACCAGGATAAAGAGTATTGTCAAGTTGGCCCAGAGAGACTGTTAGTTACTAAGGAGTCTAATAGCACAAGACTACAGTGAGCTATCCCCTCTAAATTAGCAACTGTGAACCACAGGGTAAGGTTGAAATTTGCATTTCTCTATGCCCTAGGCTGACTTAACTGTCCAGCCAGAGGGGCAGGACATGCAAAATCTCTTTTTTCAGGCTTCCCCACTGCATGATTAGATCTTCTTTTAGTTCAAGCAAATGCAACACCATGGAACATGCAGGGATACATCCAGGCAGGCATTTAAATGTGACGGCCTTGATCCCAAAGTGAACCCTGCACAGCATAGTTTATCATGGCCTCTGGTTTTGTAAAGAGACAAATGAGGACACCAACTAGACTTCCAAAAGGCAATAAATAAATAAAAGTGCACTGTTTGTTACAGTGGTGATAGATATATCTCAGGGTTTAAATCAGCCCTCAGGAATGCCAATTTTAGCTGTGGCTTTGAATGCTGCCTATCTGAAGAAAGTAGCTGAATTCCTCAGTCAAGAGGCCTCTTTGCTAGGAGTTGACACAGCTCTTCAGGGTTTGGCATCCCAAGGAAGTGGCTGTATCTAATAAGCAGCTCTGGGTTTGATCTCTGACCTCCAAAGACACACTTAAGCGACTAGCATCCCATATGCTCAACACAAAGCTGCTCTTTATAGTCTTCAAGAGGCACATAAAACTCGCTCTTTACTTTTTACACCTTAAGGTGGAGGGAGGGGAGTCTGCCCCTCTGCTCTGCTGAGACCACACGGACAGTGCTGGGTCCAGCTATGGCATCCTCAGCACAGGAGAGACATGGACGTATTGGAGGAAGTCAAGAAAAGGCCACAAAAATTATTTGAGGGCTGGAACCCCTCTGTTGTGAGGACAAGCTGAAAGAATTGGGGTTATTCAGCCTGGAGAAGAGAAGGCTCCATCAAAACCTTCTTGTGGCCTTTCAGTACTTAAAGGGGGAGATAAGAAAGCTGGGGACAGACTATTTAGCAGAGTCTGTTTTGACAGGATAAGGGATGATGGTTTGAAACTAAAGGAGAGGAGATTTATACTAAATACAAGAAGACATTTTTTAAGCTGAAGGTGGTGAAACATGAGCACAAGTTGCCCAGAGAAATGGTAGAAGCCTCATCCCTGGAAACATTCCAGGTCAAGTGGGCCAGGAGTCCAAGCAACCTGAGCTAGTTGAAGATGTCTCTGCTCAGTGCATGAGGGTTGGACAAGATGACCTTCAAAGGTCCCTTCCAACCCAAACCATTCTGTGATTCTATGATTCCCCACCTACCTTGGGCTGCCTTGTTTCCTTGTGTGAGTTAGTCTGCCTAGCTACTCTGAATCATGCTGAGCAAGGGTCACATTTGCTTCATGTTCTCCACTTCCCTCAAATAAAATGTGTATCTACGTGGCATGTTCTTACTGTGTGTTACAGATGAATTTCTGAGTTTGTGATGGAGAAAATAAAACTGCAGAAACTTGCCTGGAATTCAATTTGGAAGATGATGAAAGAAAGGGAAAAATCCCATTTGCTTTAGCACCAGGACTACAGGCAAGTTTTCTAGCAAAGAGATTCTTATTTTGCTTTGTCCCTGGGTAGATGATGTTGAAATAACTCAAAACAAAACACAGATTAAATCATATCAAGAAACTAAAATGTTTCAGCATAGGCTAATTAAATTTGAAATCATAGAATCATAGAGTCAATAAGGTTGGAAAAGACCTCAAAGATCATCAAGTCCAACCTGACACTGAAGAGAGAAAATATTCAAAACCTCCTACAAAATATTTGTAACTCCTGTTTGTTGGATGTGTTTTTCATCTGAACATTTCCAGCAAGCCCTGTTGAGGGTATAGAGGATGTTAGGAGAGTGGATCTAGGAAACAGTTCTCAAGAAACCATCTTGTCTGCTTCTGTGTGCTAGGAAAGGATAAAGCATGGATGTGATCAAAATAAAAACTCTCTGCTCTTCTCTCTCCTTTACCTTGTACAGGGGGGAAGGGAGCAGGGAGGGGGAAGCTATTAGTAGCCCCCTGGTTTTGTGCTGGGGGGTTCTTGTGTTGTTTTTAAATTGCAAATGTATGTAAATCTTGTATATTTTGTACATATTCATTGCATTTCATATTTTAGATTGTAGTTTTGCTTGTAAATACAGCTTCATTTGCTTTCAACTGAGCTGGGTAATTTCAGCCCACCACAGGCAATCATCTACCTCCCATCATTTTTCTGCTTTAATGGAGCAGAGTAAGGAGACCTTAGCTGAGTGCCAAAATGTTAAGATGAACAGACATCCATCAACAACCTAATCTTTTTTCTCTAGACACAGAGGTCCTGCTCCAAATGTGTATACTCACAGTCCTGCTTTTAAAAAGTGATGACACAAACCTAGAAAAGGCTGAAACATGGAAAGATGTTGCAAAGAGCTGACACACTTCTGACCTTGTCAGATCAGAAAGAGCTGAAAACAAATACTGATACAAAACCAAACTGTTGACACAGCCAAGAGGAGGAAATATGACTTTGACAGTTCTTCTGCACAAAGCTTCATCCAAAAACTTGGCAGCATCGTGGGAGCAGGCTAGAGGGAACAATGTGCAAGAGGCTGGATAGCAGACAGAATGGTATAAAAGGAGGATGAAGATACTGCACACCAGAACATAAGGCAGTGCCAGAAGGAAAGAGAATCATGATCTTCAGGAAAAGTGATGGAGGCATAGGCTGAGACAGGGAAAGGCCTTTTTTACTAGCATATATGAAAACTAGCCTCAGCGCAGCACAGCTGTGTGAATCTGGGCAAGACAGGCATCCATCTGCCATCACATGGTCCCTTAGTGCTAAAACAGCTGTTTTGGTCAATGGACATAAAAATGCACAGCTTTGGTGGCGTATCAGTTGCCTGTCACAACGTGAGCTCTAGTTCCTGGTTCTCAGAGAGAACTGCCATTCTTAGATGATTTAAATTAGAGAGGGAATGAGCTGCTTTTTGCTTCCATCCCTTTTTGTGCCATGTGGTGTATTTACATTGACATGACCTCTGAGATGGCAAAATCAGAGAAGATTGTTTTCCTCAATGGAAAAAAAAAAGCCTGGACAATGTTGGTGTTGTTTCTGCTAAAATTGCTCCAGGGCAAATAATGCTAGGTTTTGGTCTCTGTAAATAAAGGCAGATTCTTTTTTCCATTGGTACTTGGAAGTTTTCCTGATGAAGTTTTTTGAAAGGAAGATTTAAGCTTTCTGGAAAGAAAAAAAATCATTTTAAAATTAACATTGCCCTAGGACAAAGTTTAAAGAAATTAGCAGGAGTCCTAAAACTCCATTGCTTGCTTTGAGACAAATTAGAGGTACTTTGTGTTGTTTACTCTTGGCTAAATGGTCCAGAAAATGGTGAAGTAAACCAGAAATTGTTTTCCAAGTGAATCTTGCTTTGGTACTTTCATCTGCAAAACAAGAACTGTCTTCAAGAACATCCTGGGGTGATTTGAGGAAGTCAGAAAATACCATGACGACGTCACTTCATTCAACAGAGAGAATTTTGTTACATTTAAGATGAGCTTTGAAAGAAATAGTGATAATAAAAGTATGTCTTGGGTTCACAGACTCACAGAATGGTGGACATAGGAAGAGACCTCTGGAGATCATCTACTCCAACAGCATGTGCTAAAGCAGTGTCACCCACAGCAGGCTGCACAGGATTGCAATGTCCAGGCAGGTTTTGGATATCTCTCGGGATAGCAACTTCAGGCAGGCTGGTCCAGAGCTCTGCCACCCTCACAGGAAAGAAGTTATTCCTTATGTTTAGGTGAAACCTCCTGGGTTCTAGTTTGTGCCTTGTCCTGCTGCTGGACACCACTGAGGCTGGCCCCAGCCTCCTGACGCTCATCCTATAAATATTTATAAGCATTAATGAGATCCTCCCTCAGTCTCCTCCAGGCTAAACAGCCCCAGGTCTCTCAGCCTTTCCTCACAAGGTAGATGCTCCAGTCCCTTCATGATCTTCATGGCCTTGACTGGAGTCTCTCCAGTAGTTCTTTGTGCCTTTTGAACTGGAATGACCAGAACTAGATGCAGTACACCAGATATGGCCTGACTAGGGCAAAGTAGAGGAGGAAAGCCTCTCTTGACCTGCTGGCTACACTCTTCTTAGTTCATGTGAGGACACATTGGCCTTCTTGGCCACAAGAGCACATTGTTGGCTCGTGGAGAACTTGCCCACCAGCACTCCCAGGTCCTTTTCCTCAGAGGTGCTCTCCATCAGGTCAGTCCCCAGCCTGTTCTGATACAAGTGGTTGTTCTTTCTTGGATGCAGAATTCAACACCTGCCCTTGATGAATTTCCTTAAGTTTCTCCCTGCCCAACTCTCCAGCTTATTCCTATTAGTTTCTTCACATTCCTGTAGAGACAAATAGATATGGAGGAGAGAGACTTCTCATGTAGAAGTTTTCTGTTAGAAGAGTTGTTTGATCTGCTTAACTGAGCTGATCTGTTAGACTTACCTGCATGCCTTGGAATGGATCTCTCTCTCTCATTCAATATACACCAACATACCTGTGGGATGCACTCAGAAACTGACAAGTCCGGAATCTAGGACCGTGGCTACAATATGGTGCATTTGCTGGCAGTCAGTGAGGTACCATAATTCAATTTCACTTGTAGTCACTTTTTGGAGCTGACCTGTACTTTTCAGTTAAAAGCTAATTTTAATCAAATTTGGTTTTCACTCTGTAGAAACATTTCCCATATTACTCAGCCTGACTGCACTTTAATTCCATTATGTCACATTTCCAACTTTTATATTAGCTCCTCTATACAAATGTAGACAATAAATTGCCAAGAGAAGTAGACTCCAGAGTGTAGTTTAATCTAATATCTTTTTATTTGTAGCAAATTTGCAATATTTAAGAAATTCAAATTGTTGGTTCAACTGTGCTCAGTTTTCACTCTTTCAAGGACAGTCTGGGAGACAACTCTGTGTTTTCCTTGGGATAAAATATTGAGCAAGAAGACTTCATATTTTTGTAAGGGTGCACAAAAGCATAATGGGAAAAGGAGTAACATGTCCTTCTGCCAACCCAGCACATGTACTTCAGAAAATACTAGAATATCCGGTAAAGATTGTTTGTCATCCAGGGGATCTCAAGGTATTAGATCTGAGGCGGTTAAATGCCATTCAAGCAAAGGCATTTCTGTTCTAGATGCCAGGATTTGATGAAGCAAACCTGGGATAAGTAGCTGACATGCTCTCATACTGCCTTTCAGTGAGATCTGGACAGGCTGGAGAGTTGGACAGAAGTCAACCTAATGAAGTTCAGAAGGTCAGGTGTAGAATTCTGCACCTGGGGAAGAATAGCCCCCTGCACCAGTACAGCTCAGGGGTTGAACTGCTGAAAAGCAGCTCTTCAGAGAAGGACCTGAGAGTCCTGGTGAACCACAAGTTCACCATGAGTCAGCAAGGTGCCCTTGTGGCCGTGAAGGCAAATAGTCTCGGGGGGGGGGGGGGGGGGGGGGCGGGCATTAAGAGCAATGTGACCAGCAGGTTGAGGGAATTTTTCTCCTCCTTTACTGTGCCCTAATCAGGCCACATCTGGATCTAAAACTAGGCTTCCCAGCTCGAGAGAGACAACTACTGGAGAGAGTCCAATGGAGGGCTGCCTAGATGGTGATGAGACTGGAACATTGCTCTTAAGAGGAGAGGCTGGGAGACCTGAGGTTGCTTAGCCTGGAGAAGATCAAGAGGGTTGCCCAGAGAGGTCATGAAGTCTCCTCTGGAGGGTTCCCAAACCCACATAGACATTGTGATGCTGGACAACCTGCTGTGTGGGTGACCCTGCTTTAGCAGGAGGGTTGGACTAGATGGTCACCAGAGGTCCCTTCCAACCCCTATGACTCTGTTATTCTGTGATTACAATTTTGCTTAGGCCCAAAGACAGCTCATCATGATGCCTTTGATTATAGCTTTACAGTCATAGCCACAAACCACTTACACACAAGAAACAGAAAATCTGGCATGTGGAATGTCAGTAGTTAAGTGGAGCACCATGTGTAAACCTGATAATAATTATAAAGCTAATTCACTTAACTGCCTGCATGATCCAGATTAACTCTGGGCTGGTTTTTTATGTCATAATGAAAGTCTTCATAGACTCTCCCTGAAACTGCTCTGCCATCACAGCTGCATCATCACACAGGCAGGGCTTGGATGGAGTGATACTATATGGCGATGGTATATTCTCATGTTTGCTTTAGTTTAGCATAAGGCCACCCCTCTAGCATAAAAATGAGTTGAAACTAAATAAAATATCCCTTTACTATATACCAGCAGGGAAGAGGCATCTTATAAATCCCAAGTAAATGCATTTTAAACATTTAATTAACTTGTCTGGTTTAGAAGTTCATAAAAAGCACCTCCGTTAGCAGAAACTCTTTGAGTTAAAAATCCATGTACATTCCTGAGCATTTTGCCTAATCATCATTTTTTGGGCAAGAGGTGTTAGAAAGAGGTTCTAAATAAAACCTTTGCTCAGCATTGCAGCCATGGAGAACAGTCATAGTATCATAGTATCATTCAGGGTTGGAAGGGACCACAAGGATCATCTAGTTCCAACCCCCCTGCCATGGGCAGGGACACCCCACACTACATCAGGCTGGCCAGAGCCTCGTCCAGCCTGGGCTTAAACACCTCCAGGGACGGGGCCTCAACCACCTCCCTGGACAACCCATTCCAGGGCTTCACCACTCTCGTGGGGAAGAACCTCCTCCTCACCTCCAGCCTGAATCTCCCCACCTCCAGTTTCATTCCATTCCCCCTAGTCCTATCACTACCTGAGATCCTGAGAAGTCCTTCCCCAGCCTTCCTGTAGGCCCCCTTCAGATACTGGAAGGCCACAATGAGGTCACCTCGGAGCCTTCTCTTCTGCAGACTGAACAGCCCCAACTCCCTCAGTCTGTCCTCATAGGAGAGGTGCTCCAGCCCTCTGATCATCCTTGTGGCCCTTCTCTGGACACGTTCCAGCACCTCCACATCCCTCTTGTAATAGGGGCTCCAGAACTGGACACAGTACTCCAGGTGGGGTCTCACCAGGGCTGAGTAGAGGGGGAGGATCACCTCCCTCGACCTGCTGGCCACACTTCTCCTGATGCAGCCCAGGATCTGATTGGCTTTGCGGGCTGCAAGTGCACACTGAGAGCTCCTGTTGAGCTTTTTGTCCACCAGCACCCCCAAGTCTCTCTCCTCAGGGCTACCCTCCAGCCAGTCACTGCCCAGCCTGTATTTGTGCCTGGGATTGCCTCGACCCAGATGCAGGACCCTGCACTTGCTCTTATTGAACTTCATGAGGTTGGCTTGTGCCCACCTCTCCAGCCTGTCAAGGTCCCTCTGGATGGCCTCCCTTCCCTCCAGCGTGTCTGCTGCCCCACACAGCTTGGTGTCATGTGTCACTGGAGTCACCAAAATGTCCCAGCTACTTCCTTTTTAAAAATATTTTGATCAGGAGCTGGGGCATGGCTGGGACACATGCTGCAATAATGTGTATAGAACAGAGGGCGTAATACATAACATTTCTAGGCTTCATTGTTTTGCTTTGGTTTGGTTGTTTTGTTTTTTGTTTTGTTTTGTATTGTTTCAAATCCCAGAATCCCCTTTTACTGAATATCTCCTGGCTTTGTTCTGACATGTTGCACAAGTGAGCCAGGACCTGAATATCGGATCCAAACATGTGGAAATTTTGGACCCAGAAGGAGTGCATAGTTTGAACTAAGCTCTTCTCTCCCTCATACCCTGAAATGAAGCAGCTGTGAAGAAAGCCTGGGCTTTGGTGGATAGAGATGTCTGTGATTTAATTGGATTGGAATCCATATCTAGTCTGTACTTCAATTCTAATAGTGATTTAAGGCCAGCACTCAGCCACATATAACCTTTTTGCTTTGGTTTTTTTTTGAGCTCTTATCTTGAGTTACTGCCACTGTAAAGTGGACAGCATGCTTTCAATTTTCTATTTGAAACATTCTTTTAGCATGGAAAGCAGGTTAACCTCATAGATGTTTGATAATAAAGAGTCTAATTAAAGCTGTAAAACAAAAGTAGCACTGGGTTTTCATTTTGAAACTTGAAGGCTTCTGAGTCCTTTTGGTGTTGATGTTGTTTTGTCATTACCATAAGAATTCAGTATTGTTACCAGACATAAGCAGTTAGCCAGACTCCTGGTACTTCACATGGCTTCAGGAATATTTGCTTGGCACAGGACTAGCTTTTTAGTGTGTGCATTTTCATTCTATTGGAGGATTGGTGATGTGCCTGCAAACGATTCTAGTAGCTTTAGTAAGGTTTTACTGTATACATGATGTAATGCTCTCTTGCCATAGAACTAAAGCTTATTTGACTGTCTAATTTTATATCCTGATTTGAGTTGGAACAGAACTAATTCTGTTCAGGGATTTTACGTTTCAGCTCAGTCTCAGTGGTGCCCAGTGACAGGACAAGAGGCAACAGACACAAACTGGAACACAGGAGGTTCTGCCTGAGCATGAGGGAAAACCTCTGCTGTGAGGGTGGCAGAGCCCTGGATCAGGCTGCCCAGAGAGATTGTGGAGTCTCCTTCTCTGGAGACATTCAAAACCTGGACATTGTCTGGACATTGTGATCCTGGGCAACCTGATGTGGGTGGCCCTGCTTTAACAGGAGATGGATGAGATGATCTTCAGAGGTCTCATCCAACCCCCAGCATTCTGTGATTCAGAATTTGCAGCAGACATAGATATGGATTCTTATGAAACGTCACAAACATTTAATTGCTTATGAGCTCAGTTTTTGGTTTGCTTCTGAAATTATCATAGCAAAAGGAAAAATATTTGTTTCTGTAATGTGAGGATTTCCCTCTCACAAGTCTAGAGGTGTAAATAATTTGTTCTTTTGATGACAAGTGGAAAAAACCCACAACCTTTTATAAAATAATCTACACAAAGTAAAAAAACCTTAGAAAGTTTGACTCTGCAATTTTGCTTTCTCCATATGTTTCTTCAGATATAAATGGCAGCTCCAAATGGGAGCACACTGCGATGGGTTAGGAGCTGGCTGGAGGCCTGAGCCCAGAGAGTGGTGGTGAATGGTGCCACATCCAGCTGGCGGCCAGTCAGTAGTGGTGTGCCCCAAGGATCAGTGCTGGGCCCCATGCTCTTTAACGTCTTTATTGATGATCTGGAAGAGGGCACTGAGTCCATCATCAGTAAATTTGCTGATGATACCAAGCTGGGGGCAGGAGTTGATCTGTTAGAGGGCAGGAGAGCTCTGCAGAGGGACCTCGACAGGCTGGACAGATGGGCAGAATCCAAGGGCATGAGATGGAACACATCCAAGTGCCGGGTTCTGCACATTGGCCACAACAACCCCATGCAGTGCTACAGGCTGGGGTCAGAGTGGCTGGAGAGTGGCCAGGCAGAGAGGGACCTGGGGGTGCTGGTTGATGGCAGGCTGAACATGAGCCTGCAGTGTGCCCAGGCAGCCAAGAGGGCCAATGGCATCCTGGCCTGCATCAGGAACAGTGTGGCCAGCAGGAGCAGGGAGGTCATTCTGCCCCTGTACACTGCACTGGTTAGGCCACACCTCGAGTCCTGTGTCCAGTTCTGGGCCCCTCAGTTTAGGAAGGAGGTTGACTTGCTGGAACGAGTCCAGAGAAGGGCAACAAAGTTGGTGAGGGGTTTGGAACACAAGCCCTATGAGGAGAGGCTGAAGGAGCTGGGGTTGCTCAGCCTGGAGAAGAGGAGACTCAGGGGTGACCTTATCACTCTCTACAACTACCTGAAGGGAGGTTGTAGACAGGCGGATGTTGGTCTCTTCTCCCAGGCAGCCAGTACCAGAACAAGAGGACACAGTCTCAGGCTGCGTCGGGGGAGGTTCAGGTTGGATGTTAGGAAGAAGTCCTATACAGAAAGAGTGATTGCCCATTGGAATGGGCTGCCTGGGGAGGTGGTGGAGTCGCCGTCATTGGAGGTGTTCAGGCAGAGACTTGATGGGGTGCTTGGTGCCATGGGTTAGCTGTTTGGGTGGGTTGGATTGGTTGATGGGTTGGACGCGATGATCTTGAAGGTCTCTTCCAACCTGGTTTGGTTTATTCTAAATAAAGGTTTATTCTAAATAAAGTTTACCTTTCTACCTCAGTGTTCTCTTTCAAATGCCAACAGGCAATCAAGACATTGAATTGATTTTGTTTATGAGTCAGAGACATGTGAAACTTGAATCCAATTCTTCGGAAGTGTCCTGCAGAAGTGCCATTCTCTTGAAGAAGCTATAGCCCTTCCTTCATGAGCACCACCACTAAGTGAAGGTAGATATTTGAAAGATGTGCTGATGGTCATACCATGGCTGATGGTCATACCATTCCTTGGAATTAAATTCTCACATTTTGCTGCACTGTTTTTTATCTCAAAATATTGCTGATCGGTGAGAAATGGAGTTCACTTACTCAAGGAGATGGTTCTGTTTGTCAAAGCACTCATCAACTAATGAATAGAAAAATATCAGAGAATTATTTTTTATGAATAATGCAGGTCTGGCTATTTTTTTTTTCCTGGTGAAAATGTAATTTAAATGATACTTTGTTACTCTCCTAAACAATTTTAATGAAGTATATTTACAATTTATGAAGTGGATACAACATTCTCTAAAAGTAATTTCCAGCCTGACATGGATAAAAAGCTTGAAGGAGTTGAGCTGTTTTCCTGGTGGGGATGGGGTGGGGTTTGACACTTTTAGCTTGATTATATTGTAAAAGTAATGGAGCAATGTCAGGTCAGAGATGCAAGAACAGATCTGTGTTCCTTGCATCCATTACAATCATTAGTGCATAGAAACAGTGGTTGGCACTCTAACCACAAGCTCAGAGCTTATACGGAATCTCTAGTGTCCTGATTTTTCTGGGACAGAATTCCAGGCCAGCCATAGGCTGCAGGTCATTAGCAGTTCTGAGTCAGCCAGGACAGCTGACTTGAGTTCACGGTATGGGATGTATCTTATACCATGTACACCATTCATAGTATAAAGGAGAAGGGAGCATCCTGCTAGCTTGCTTGGGCTTTCTGCTTTGGCTCATCCTCATGCCTTCCCTGCTCTTGAAGATTGCTTCCTGAGTATTATGGCTGCTGCAGTTTTGCTGGGCTGAGTACAACTTTATATACACTTCACAGACACTGGTACCAGTTTGGTTATTGCATTAAGTCCCTTTTCGCTTCAGCCAGTACCAGAACAAGAGGACACAGTCTCAGGCTGCGCCAGGGGAGGTTCAGGTTGGATATTAGGAAGAAGTTCTATACAGAAAGAGTGATTGCCCATTGGAATGGGCTACCCAGGGAGGTGATGGAGTCGCCGTCATTGGAGGTGTTCAGGAGGAGACTTGCTGGGGTGCTTGGCGCCATGGGTTAGCTGTTTGGGTGGGTTGGATTGTTTGATGGGTTGGATGCGATGATCTTGAAGGTCTCTTCCAACCTAGTTTGGTTTATTCTAAAACCTGTGGGTCTTTTCTCCTTTTCCTGATCCTTATTCCCTGTTGGGGAGGGGTCAGCAGGTGACAGATCAACTGTTCTAGTTTAGCCCCAGGTATGGGCTAAGCACAGATAACTGGTAAAAAACCCCAAGTCTATGTAGACTGTGCACACCTGAAAAGATTTTAAAGCTTAAGTGTAACCATCAGCAGTAATTTAGTGCTTGAATTTAAGGCAAATTTGTTTGCAAAAGAGAGAAGAAAATAGACCTGCAGTGTTTTCCTGTGCTTTGGTGAAAATGCAGCTTTTTTAAAGGAGTCTGGGATTTCTAATGCAGACATTTCCTAGCTGGATAAAGATGAACCCAGCATGGATGGCTTCAGTCTTTCACTAATGTAAAATAGTACTAAACACATCCAAAGAACCCAAATAAACAAATTTTAGACTAGTTCTCAGGGCAAAATTTGATTCACAGCAATGGGATTATGAAAAGTGTCTTTGATATTGGATGTTATCCCTTGGTTAACTACACTGGTGGACACTCGTAGGCATTTACAGCATCAAAATGCTTCCATGTTCTTCCCTGCAATACCAGCTCTAGGTTCTTACTAGCTGTAAGAAGTCCCTCCTCACTCAGGTTGTTCTGTGGTTCTATGAAAATCAATGTAAGGATTTTAAGCAAGATATAAATCTAGTTGTGAGCAAATTATTTTGTTCTTTTCACTGTTGTGCTTACAGTAAAATAGACAAAGCAGAGGTCATTGCTTACAGTTGCTGTGTAAATTCGCAGGCCCGTGGGCTGGTATCCAAACTGAAAGGGAAAAGTTATTGAGCCACAAGTCAGAATCTTTGGCAGAATCTTTGCTCTATAGTCCATTTGTTGGCTGTTTGTTTCTCTGTAGATGTCAATTAGTTTGCCTTAGCCAAAGATCTTAGAAATTAATATGTAAGTATGTGTTTTAACCTGGTTGCCAGTAAAAGAAAAAAAGTAAAAATTAAATCAATGCATCAGGGAGAGATTCGTTGATGTGAGTGGCCTCATCCTCAAAACAACCAGGAAACAGCAGAAATAGCTCTAATGTATTTTAATAGAGCAAAAGAGGTATAAATTGTGGTCCATTTCTCCCTAATAGATCTGACTTCTGTGCAATATTTTTTCATAGTCTTACTCCAGGAGGATTTCTATGAACATATGGGGCCTCTGGTGAGACCTCACCTGGAGCACTGTGTCCAGCTATGGGACTCCCAACAAACAGAGACATGGACCTGCTGGAGTGGGTCCAGAGGATGGTCACAAAGATGTTCAGAGGGTTGGAGCATGCCTCTTATGAAGACAGGTTGAAAGAATTTGGGCTGTTCAGCCTGGAGAAGAGAAGACTCCAGGGAGACCTTAGAGCAGCCTTCCAGTACCTGAGGGGGGTCTACAAGAAGGCTGGGGAAGGACTGTTTAGAAGGGTTTGTAATGATAGGACAAGGAGCAGTGTTTTAAATCTGGAGATTTAGGTTGGACATCTGGGGGAAGTTCTTTACAATGAGAGTGGTGAAATACTGGAACAGACGGCCCAGGGATGTGGATAAGGCCTCATCCCTGGAGACATTCAAGATCAGATTTAATGCAGCCTAATCTAGTTGGAGGTGTCCTTGCTGACTGCAGGGCAGACCTTTGAGGGTCCCTACCAACCCAATGCAATCTGTGAACATATAATCTAGCAGATGAACCTGATATGAGACCCACTAAACAGCACAATCACTCTCCTTTCCTGTTTCTTTTCACTAGTTTTCACCTACTTCCCTAGTTTGCTTCTGTGCATAGAATCTAACAGCAAGAAAATATTGTTTTCCCTGGGAAATACTTGACCGTGACCAAGAAAGAAAACATCAGCCTCGCCAGCTGAGCACCTATTAATGGTGTCTCTGCCTCTTGTCTGGTTTTGCAAGTACTCAGGAGAATTAAGACTGTCAAACACAGACGTGCATGGAAGCAGTTTGGCAAGGAGATTGTGGAGAGATGCTAGCAGCTGCAGAGGTCACAAGTGCAAACAGCTTTAGAAGGGTCTAATAGACACCTGGCTCTGTCTTAAGTCAGTGGGTGAAGGTCTCTCCTCGTTCACATTGGTATCTGTTGTACAAGTGCTTGGAAGGGAGCTGACGTGTATGAGTCAATCCTTCCATTCTTTAACAATCAGCAGGCCATTACCTCCCTGTGTAGGCAATTAGTGAATACCACACATTAAGAAACTGGGCACTTAGTCAGCATGGGATTGTTTTTCTCAGGGCAAAAATGCTGAATCTTATTATGTTTATCTTTGGTAGATGAGGATTCATAAATTAAAGAAAGACAGAAGAGAAGATTTACATGTCTCTTATTCAGACTTTTATTAAGGTTAACACTGAATCTGGGAGGGAAGCTGAAGCACAGGCACATCGGTGGAAAAGCAGCCTGAGAACATGACTGTTTGTGCTCTGTGCTCATGGGGAGGTGACAGGAGCATCCTAGAGAGATCTTCGATGTCTAAGGTGGGGAAACTGGAAAAAACTAGCCCTGCCTGCCACTTCCACATGTATTTCAATAGGATGGAATATCCTCTGGCTTCTCTGACTTGCACAACAAAAGACTCCTGAGATCTCTGTAGCGTTCTCCTCTCGTCTCGTGGCAGCTAATGAGTGCAGAAATGGACACTTCATTTGGCTTCTGCATGGCAGAATAATGCTTCAGGTGATTTGGGGAAAGGTTTGTGGAATTACAGAATCATTTAGTCTGGAAAAAAATGTGTAGCCATGGCTCTTTGCCACATGGTTTAATGGCCATGGTGGTGTTAGGTTGATTGTTGGACTCGATGATCTTAGAGGTCTTTTCCAACTCAAACAATGCTATGATTCTATGAAAGGAAAAGAAAAAAAAGCACTGGTGAGAGGCATCTCTTTATCTCTTTCCCCTTCCAGATCCTTTACTTCAGAAATGCTTTTATTCCTCCCAGTCATTCAGTCATTCAGTGGTGGAGTCGCCATCATTAGAGGTGTTCAGGAGGAGACTTGATGGGGTGCTTGGTGCCATGGGTTAGTTGTTTGGGTGGGTTGGATTGGTTGATGGGTTGGACGCGATGATCTTGAAGGTCTCTTCCAACCTGGTCTGGTCTATTCTATTCTATTCTATTCTATTCTATTCTATTCTATTCTATTCTATTCTCTACTCCTATTCTATTCTATTCTATTCTATTCTATTCTATTCTATTCTATTCTATTCTATTCTATTCTATTCTATTCTATTCTATTCTATTCTACACTTTGCTTGTGCTTCAGAGAGGTTCTTGTCCACAACTGCAGCGTACTGAAAAGTATGTTGACTGAAAGTTTTGGCATCCTGGAGCTGAGTGTTTCAGCCCTGTGTCCCATCCCCTCTGACTAATGACTATAGAGAGGTACTCTAGAAAGTCACTCAGTACCCCTGGAGAAGATTTTAATCCTTTGTATACATTTTGTGGGAAGATTGATGATTCCACCTGTCTTCATGAATCACCACTTTCTCAATTTTTTTGGGAAATGCCATAAGCAAAAGTTTAGCTCAGGGAAAATGAGGACAATAGCTGTACAGAAAGACACAATGGACAATCGTTAGTATAACAGCAAGAGGATTCTGCATAAATCAAGCAGTTTTTTCATCTCTTTCCATTGCATTTCTATGGGTTCTTAAGGAAATTGCTTTCATGTATCTCCTTGCTGTACCCTCTTGCCACTGCAGCAAATGGGAATGGGTTCCTGTGAGTGATGCAAGGTAAACCCTTCTGCGAGTGCCCTGGTGAGTCTGCATCTGGCGTACCAGGACCAGTTCTGAGCTCTCCAGTTCATTACAGGGAACTACTGGAGAAAGTCCAACAGAGGGCTACAGAGATGATGAGGGGAGTGGAGCATCAGAAAGGCTGAGAGACCTGGGGCTGTGTGGCCTGAAGAAGAATGAGTGGGGCTCTTCTATAGGCCTAGAAATAATTGAAGAGTCAAGCAACCGGGGCCAGATTTTTTTGCAGTGGTGCCTAGTGATGGGACAAGGGGCAATGAGCACAAACTTAACTAGGTTAAGTTCCACTACGCATAAGGAAAAACTTCTTTCCTGTGAGAATGCTGCCCAGAGAGGTTGTGGAGTCTCCTTCTGTCGAGAGATTCAGAACCTGCCTGGACTCAGTCCTGTCCTACATACTCTGGGTGACGCTCCAGCAGTGGGCTCAGACTAGATGATCCCCAGAGGTCCCTGTCTACCTACAATGTTCTGTGAGCCTCTGAAATGGGACTGCTGCACAAAGGAGAGCTGGAATACCAAAGAAATTTAAAATCCTCACAATTACCTGCAGATACAAAGAAGGACATAAAGGTCAAAGAGAAAGGATTTCGTTTTCATTTAGCATGGGTAGATTATATGGCATAGTAGGAAGTTTTGGGGTTTTTTTTTGCTTTCTATCTCCAAATGGGTAAAACCCTTTACTGTGTCACATTGTACATCAGATTCAGTCTAAAAACATTAAATCATTGCCTTATATTTTTCAAAATACTCCTGCCTTCCCCTTCACCCTGATGAAGTATTAATCTAGTTCTAATCTAACCTGATAACCTATATCAGATTTGACCCTGTGCCTGAGGTTTGAGCTAGATGATTTCAACAAATTCTTTCCAACCTAAATCATTCTGTGATCTATGGACACAGAGATTTGACACTCTGGGAAGTAAAGAGCCATAATTTTTTTGTTATGAAACATCTTGTAGATTAATGAAAGTTTGTCTTTGTTGCCTTGTAAAGGAATTACTTATTGCAGACACATAAAAGCAGGAGAGAAAGCTATCAAAGCACTGCTGTAGTGTGGGATCACTTCAGCAGTCTGGTTCTGTGTACATTATGTCTGCAATTATATTTCAATAAAAGGATTGTTTGATTCATTTGCTTTAATCACAAGAATAATTCCTTTAGGCTTCTCCATTAACCACGAGCAAAAAAACAAAGCTGTGACACTATGTCATTCCCTGTCTGCTGGAATTTTCTTTGGTAAGAGGAAAATTCCACTGTAAAAAATCAGACAAATTTAGTGCTGCCATTTCCTTTAAGCTCGTGCATTATTTTGATTCCTATTTCCTCTAAGCAAACACTATCCTTGAGCACAAATAGGACAGCACTAGCCTCTGTGTCTCAGCAGCTGATCCAAAATTTTAGTTCTTGGAGGAAAACAAGTAAGTTTTGAATAAGAATTTACTGTAATCTGTGAAGAACAAAATATCTGGCTTTCCTGGGACCTTGTCCATGAGAACAACTGAGGCCTGAGGAAGTCCAGAGGTCACACAGTGGCCACTGGAATTAGTTTATGATTTTTTATTCTTCCTTTTCCGAACTCAAACTAAAATTTCAGCCAAGAGCTTTGAAAGTGATACAAATGTCTGAATTTCCCAATAGCCAGCTCAAGTTTTCTAACAGGAAGAATCCTTAACCCTAAATCATAGTATCATAGTATCATAGTATCATTCAGGGTTGGAAGGGACCACAAGGATCATCTAGTTCCAATCCCCTTGCCATGGGCAGGGACACCCCACACTACATCAGCCTGGCCAGAGCCTCGTCCAGCCTGGTCTTAAACGCCTCCAGGGACGGGGCCTCGACCACCTCCCTGGACAACCCATTCCAGGGTTTCACCACTCTCATGGGGAAGAACCTCCTCCTCACATCCAGCCTGAATCTCCCCACCTCCAGCTTCATTCCATTCCCCCTAGTCCTATCACTACCTGAGAAGTCTTTCCCCAGACTTCCTGTAGGCCCCCTTCAGATACTGGAAGGCCACAATGAGGTCACCTCAGAGCCTTCTCTTCTGCAGACTGATCAGCCCCAGCTCCTTCAGTCTGTCCTCATAGGAGAGGTGCTCCAGCCCTCTGATCATCCTTGTGGCCCTCCTCTGGACACTTTGTTCCAGCACCTCCACATCCCTCTTGTAATAGGGGCTCCAGAACTGGACACAGTACTCCAGGTGGGGTCTCACCAGGGCTGAGTAGAGGGGGAGGATCACCTCCCTTGACCTGCTGGCCACACTTCTCCTGATGCAGCCCAGGATCTGATTGGCTTTGCGGGCTGCAAGTGCACATTGAGAGCTCCTGTTGAGCTTTTTGTCCACCAGCAATAAATAATGATAAGTGCCCCACATTAGGCCATTCAGAGTCACTGATCATTTCCAAAAATCCTGAGAATATTGTTTTCTAAATAACAGTTTTTCCCATGACCTACTAAAGCAATGGTGGAGATGCTGCCTCCTTATCTATATTATTCTTAGTAAAGTCAATGCCCACTGGAAATAATGTATTGGATTAATTATATGAGAAATACATAGTGGGATTTGATCAATTCCCTTCAGGCTGGAACTGTAATGCTTTCCTGTGATTATTAATGTAAAAAAGCTCAAAAAATGTCTCCAAAATTAAGAAAACAAACTTTTTTTTCTTGTCTCAGGCCAGTTACATCCAGTTGGTGACTGGTCACAAGTAGTATTCCACAGGGCTCAATACTGGGTCCAGTTCTGTTTAGTATCTTTATTGATGATCTGGATGAGAGAATTGAAGACACCCTCAGTAAGTCTGGAGATGACACCAAGTTGGGAGGGAGTGTTGGTCTGCTTGAAGGTAGGAAGGTTCTACAGAGAGATCTGGACAGGCTGGATTGATGGGCCAAAGACAGTGGCTGATTGCTGGGTCCTGTGCTTGAGTCACCACAACCCCATTGCAATGCTGCAGGATTGGGGCAGAATGGCTGGGAAGCTGCCTGACAGAAAGGTACCTGGGGGTGTTGATCAACAGCTGGGTGGACATGAGGGAGCCAACATGTGCCCAGGTGTCCAGCATTCTGGACTGTATCAGCTATAGGGTGGGCAGCAGAATTAGGGAAGTGATTATCCTCCTGTACTTGGCACTGGTGATGCCACACCTTGAATAGTGGGTTCTGGTTTGGGTCCCCCACTCCAAGAAAGACATTGAGCTGCTGGAGCCTGTCAAGGAAAGGGCAACAAAGCTGATGAAGGAGCTGGAGAGCAAGTCTTATGAGGAACAGCTGAGGGAACTTGGGTTGATTAGTCTAGAGAGAAGGAGGTTGAGGGGAGACCACCTTCCTCTCTGCAACTACCTGAAAGGAGGTTGGAGTGAGGTGGGAGTTGGTCTCTTCTCTCCAGTAACCAGTGATAGGACAAGAGGAAATGGCCTCAAGTTGCACCATGGGAGGTTTAGATTGGACATTAGGAAAAATTTCTTCATTGCAGAAGTGGCTAATCCTGGAACAGGCTGCCCAGGAGTTGGTGGAATCACTTGCCCTGGAAGGAGGCAAAGATATTGAAAATGTAGCACCTAGGGACATGGATTAGTGGCGCCAGGGAAGTTCTGGTGTAACAGTTGGACTCAACCATCTTGGATATATTTTCCAACCCTTATGATTCTATGATTCCATCATGTGCCAAAGCCTGTAGATGGAGATACCACTTTCTTTTTCTGGTTGGTTTTGGTTTTTTGACTGCTTTGGAGACTTTGTGGTCTGCATTTCTTTAATTGTCAGCAGAGCTTCAGCGTCTGAATTCTCTGCTGTTTGTGCTCCTTCACATCGTGTGATGGAGTGAGGATCTGTGAATGCTGTTGGTGAATTTCATGCAGCTCAGTTGTTCACCAGTCTCAAGAGCAGTTCAGTCAGGTAATGTTAGCTGGGGAAAAAAGGCAAACTTTTATTTCAAGTGCTTTTTAATAAAAAATTAGTCAGACTATTCCCCCTCCAGAACTCATTCAGGCAGAGAAAGCAGCTAATATTTTAGGTCCACACCTAATAGGGGAAAAAGAATCATTTCTAAATCTGGAATAAGACAAACGCAGCTCCAGTCTTTTGGGGCTTTGTTCCTGTTTCCTGTATAGAGGCTGTAATTTCTGTAGTATCCTTCCACTTCTTATTGCTTGTGTCTAGACATAAATTGACCATAAAACAATATTAATATTGTATATGGCCCTGGTTAAGCGTTTTTGTTTGGCATCAGGGAAGAACTTTGAACATTTTAATGGCACTTTCTGCAGCACAGTAGTCATGAAGGGGTTTGTTTTAATGTAGGGATAAATTGGTTACTGAAGGTATTTTTAATATGCATCCCCTTGTAATTTCTGGCAATTAAAGCAAATATTCCTCAGATAATTGGACTATTAGCCTGTCACTTTCCAACTATTTTTTTCCTGTGCTGAGTTAAAGGGCCCATAAATCCTAAATTCTTCATTAGCTTGCTGACATTGCAGAGTTTGCTGGTAAATAAACTGGCACAACATTAAAAGCTCCTTATTGAAGGAAGACAATATGTCTTTTTGTATCGACTTCTGTGTGACTCAGTTCTCACTAAGCATCACCATGACCCTTGTAACAGCACCATGAACTTTAAAAGCCAGTTTGCATGCGGTGGTTAACTTTCCCCCCGTATAATGTGGTTTTAAAAATGATATCCTAGCCTTTCCAGGCTTGATAAACGTGCAGCTGATGGTCCAATAATGAGAATAAAAGGTCTTTCAAAACGCTGAGGGCAATGAGTGACAATTTTGAGAAGTGGTAAGTTTAGGGGATTTAATTACATGTAAATGATTGTCCACTCTCCTCTGGAAATTATCTCAGGTTTTTGTAACCGAATGGAGGTTCTCCTGTACATACTAAAAAGGGGCTTGGAGCCTTTAAGTGTAACTTTGAAGTTATGAAGCCTGATAACGGAATCAAACATCAGATATCTCTTTCTATGCCTTAAATGTTGGTTTCGACTTTTACATTGAACTAGTTTCTGTGGTATCTGGGTGCTCATCTTCTGCTTCTGCCCCACACAAATAGTAAGGATACATCAGAATGCTGCAGTGTCGAGGGGACCTTGTTTACTCCTGCAAGGGTGAAGTGTCAGGCTGATATTTGTACACGAAGACAAATCAGTATTGAATGGACCTAGGTGTTTGAAGACATGCGGTGCAAATCTCTTTCCTGTAATCTTCACACTCCCCCAGGAGCACAGGAGTACCACTAATGTACTAACTGGATGGTAGCTCACAGTCATGTGCAGACCATTTCCACTTCCATTTACTCTTTAAAATGTTGGATATTTTTTCCAGAAGTAAAACTTTGATAAAGAAACCTTAATAATCAGGGCAATAACTCCAGCTGCAGTTTCCACTTTGCAAGGTTTAAATTCTTTTGTTTTTCTTAAACACAGGATTTTTTAAAAGCTTTGTTATCTGAGATTTAGTTTTTGTTTTACTTGAGTTACTACTAAGACAAATGGCTAAACTGTGTTCCACAGAACACCTACATGTGGGAGCCAAGCTTCAGGAGGGAGTGTTTCCCTCTCACATGTTTGTAACTCCAAACATATATGCAAAATACACGGAGATGTTTATTTCTGGCTGTGAGAGGCAGGGTGCAGGCAGGTATGCAAGCAGAAGACTGTGCTGCAGAGTCTCTGTGCTGGAAGTCTCACATAGTATCACAGAACCACAGAATTGCAGCCTAGTAGGGGTTGGAAGGGGCTTCTGGGGAGGGACTGCTCAGGATCTCAGGTAGTGATAGGACTAGGGGGAATGGAATGAAGCTGGAGGTGGGGAGATTCAGGCTGGAGGTGAGGAGGAAGTTCTTCACCATGAGAGTGGTGAAACCCTGGAATGGGTTGTCCAGGGAGGTGGTCGAGGCCCCGTCCCTGGAGGTGTTTAAGCCCAGGCTGGATGAGGCTCTGGCCAGCCTGATGTAGTGTGGGGTGTCCCTGCCCATGGCAGGGGGGGTAGGAACTAGATGATCCTTGTGGTCCCTTCCAACCCTGACTGATACTGCGATACTGTGATATCTAATCCAACCTCCATGCTGAAGCAGGGTCACCCAGAGCAGGTTGCCCAGGATCATGTCCAGGTGGGTTTTGAATATCTCCAGATATTCAAAGAGACTCCTCCACAACCTCTCTGGGCAGCCTGCTCCAGTGCTCTGGCACCCTCAGGATGACCAGGTTTACTTCTTTTAAGGAACTAAACAGCTTTAGTGGTGATGTACAGAGTTTTCTGTAGTTCTGTGCTTATGACAATAATATTGACTAATGTGCACAGCATTTGCTACATTTTCATTGAATTTGGAGCAAAGCTCTTCCTCAGAAGATATTTTTCAGGAGGTGATTTTCTTTTAATTCTGCTTCCCTCTTATTCCCCAGGAATATATAGGATTAAACCTGGCCCTGTCTGTGAAATAACAAGAGTAGCATAGCACAGTAGCACTGTATGATTTATGCCAGGCAATTAAAATCAATTCCTGACCTACATGAGGCACTAAAAACTGAATTGCTCAACACACTGGGCTGTTGAGCACTGTGTGGTAGGTTTTATGATACCATAAGTGCTTTACTGTACTGTAAAAAGGAGAATGTAATTGCTATATACAACTAATATCTTCAATTAGGTAAGGATAATGTTTAATAGAGCTTTTTGTTGGTTTCAGTTACAACTTGTGAGTTCAAAAGAGAAACTGGGTTTGGGCAATTTCAGGAAGCAGAGTGCTCTCCTTAGAAACAACTATGTCAGACTCTCTGTATCCTAAAAGCAGGTATAGGAAACCTTCTCATTTTCAAGATAAGACATGAGAACAGCCAAATACGATCACAAATTGTTACAGCAACTGCATCATACAGGCCTGAAGGATTATTTTGTTATACTCCTGTACAGCTCAGTGACAGATTTGCCTGCTCAGCAGGTTTTTGCACCGAACCATGTAGTGCTGTAGCAATGGGACTGTGGGAGCTGGTCCCTTCTCCCAGGGAATAAACCATAGGACAAGAGAAAATGGCCTCCAGTTGCAGAAGGGGAGGTTGGACATTAGGAACAAATTCTTCACAGAAAGGGGTGTCAAGCCCTGGAACAGGCTGCCCAGAAAGTGGTGGAGGCTCTATCCCTGGAGGGGCTTAAAAGCCACATGGATGTGGTGCTGAGGGGCATGGTTTAGTGGTGACCTGGCAGCGCTGCGTTAATGATTGGACTTGGTGATCTTAAAGGTTCTCTTCCAACCTAAATGATTCTATGACACTCTGCATGTACCCTGGGTGTCTCTACATAGTATCATAGTACCATAGTATCATAGTATCATTCAGGGTTGGAAGGGACCACAAGGATCATCTAGTTCCAACCCCCCTGCCATGGGCAGGGACACCTCACATTAGATGAGGCTGGCCAGAGCCTCATCCAGCCTGGGCTTAAACACCTCCAGGGATGGGGCCTTGACCACCTCCCTGGACAACCCATTCCAGGGTTTCACCACTCTCATGGGGAAGAACCTCCTCCTCACATCCAGCCTGAATCTCCCCACCTCCAGCTTCATTCCATTCCCCCTAGTCCTATCACTACCTGAGATCCTGAGAAGTCCTTCCCCAGCCTTCCTGTAGGCCCCCTTCAGATACTGGAAGGCCACAATGAGGTCACCTGGGAGCCTTCTCTTCTGCAGACTGAACAGCCCCAACAAACACAAAGATGATAGATGCCCCAAAATAAGCATCTGCCAAATCCTTGCCTAGAAGGACCAATGGAACTGCCCTGAAGACTCCTTTATGAGAACTATTTATTCAATGCCTGCTCAAAACTGCATGGGGCAGCCCTGGGGAGAGATGAATACCCTTTTCATGCCTCTCTCCGTTTCTCTTTTATCTCCTTTCTAGCTATCAGTCTTGACAGGTCAAACTCCTTAGTTTCTTCCTTAATCCAGCATCTCTATTGTGTGAGAACAACTTTCATGCTAAACCATCAGTGTTGCTAAAAGTTGAGGGCTTTTTTAGGAGGTACCAGGTAACACCCACTCAGTTTGGTCCTTTAGGATTTCTTCCTCCTCTTGCCTTTCTCATTTCTCGCTTTCACATTACTGCCAAAGGATTTAACCCTGCTAAATTTGATGCTAATGGAGGAATGGAGGAAAAAAAAAAAAAAGAAAAAGAAGAGCATGTTATTCATTCACAGCAAAGAAGGGCATAAAACAACTCCATTCTTCTCTTCAAGACTCAGTTTTCAATGGGCACTGACAAAATGCTCACATGTGCAATTTAGAGCATTTCCTCTGAAAAGATCCAGATACAATAAGACATGAGGCCAGCTTCCTTCTTGCCTGTTTTTTTTTCCTGTTCTAAAAATTTACCTCTTCTTTGGGTTTTATTGTTCATTTGAGGATACAAAAAAAAGAAAGGGGGGGGTGGGGGGTGGGGGGCAAAAAGGGGAGTAACAGTCTCCAAGTTGTCCCTGCATCCATATAGTTTCAGCATAATATCAAATTGTGCCAGCTCAGTCCCCAGGGTGGATGATTTGTTTATAAAATCTTCTTTCAGATGAGGGTTCATCACAAAAGGTTTGATATATTTCTCAGTAGTCCTCAATAGTCCTCAAATGAAGAACTTTTGTACACCACAGGAATTCATCTGTGTCACGGCAACAAGGTGTTTGTCTATTTTATCTCCCTGCCCAATTGACAATCTAGAAGCCCTGGTGATGTTGACGGGGAGCAGTGCCTCTGTTCTAAAAATGGACTCAAGTAGCAGAAGGTCTCTTGCAGCCTTCTTAACCTGGGAATGCCAGACTAGGAGCTGGATGGCCCTCAAACTGCCTGACAGCAAAGGCATTTCATTCCTGGACCACGCAGGGAGGACTGTGCAGTCCAAGTATTCATTGGAGGGGGAGAATCGAGCACCAAGCACTCTCTGCCTCCTACAAGGCTCTTCTTATCAAGTCAGTTGGTTTCCAAGATATTTTTATTTCCTACCATTCTCCTCCTCCACCAAAAGATTGGGGTGAAAGCCAAAAATTCAGTGAATTCTCTATGCTCTGCTCCAATGTGTGTAAAATAACCTCGTTAATCACAGCTCGGTGGCAGGAGTGCTGCCTGCCCATGGTGCTCATAGCAAATACCTGAACACTTGGAGAAGAGAGGTGGGGTTAAAGAAGCAGGTTTGCTTTTCATCATCTGGTGTGCCACCCTGGGTTCAGGCTTGTCCTTGAAATAGGATCACTGGTGCCACCCATGTGATATTTGAGGCAATACCTAGGGATTTGTCCTGGTTTATTGGTAGCTATGGCCCTGCTCCATGTGATCATGGTGTCTAGTTTCATCTAGAACAGAACTAATCAAGCCAGGACACACAGCTCTATTGGTTTCTATTTTCCCACTATTGTCAATGCCAGAAAACCCCTTGCAGGTGAGTCCATAGCAGCTGTATCACACATTCTGAGAAAGGATGTGGTGAGTACTCAGGCTCCTCCCCAGTCCTGCCTGGTGGGGAGCCCCTCTGGCTGGTCAACCAAGCCCCATTTTCCTCAGGAGCTGTGGATAGGAAGTTGCCTTGTGGGAGCACAAACATCCTGGCTGGGGCTGGTAGCACTAGCAAAATGAAAGCCTGTGCAGTGGGTCAGGGAAGTCAAGAGCACGTCCCCTGCATACATTTTGTTAAATTTGGCAATATGTGAACTGGATCTAGTGGGTTCATTTTGACCTGAGCAGTGTCCTCAATCTCACCAGTCCTTTTCCTTATCCAAGTACAGGTTTTTGAACACCAGAGCAGGTAATCTGTGGTTATCTGACTCTTAACTCCTTTCTGCAAAGGTTTTTAATCCATTTTAAACAGATTTGAGGCTGAGGACAGAGCTCCACGAAACCATTACAGAGGGATTTCCTGCTCTAGGATGGAACAGGACTGGAAGAGGGTCACATGAGGACCACTTTCACATAACAACGAGCTGAAAGGGGAATCAGTATCCTGGTGAGGCAACTTCTCCATGCAGCTCTGGACAGTGAGAACAAAGCAGAGTCACAAGTCACTACAAAAAAGCAATTGAAGTCCTTGTACCTGCTTCTGCCCTGCTTCTCTGCAGTGCTGGCAGGAAGGTGGGATCAGGATATGATGAAGAGTTGGACTTTGAAAGTGAGATTCTGGAGTAGGGAAAGTGCACTTGTCTCTATACCTGAACCTCTGTACCTCTTAGGGAGAGGGAGAGGGAGAGGGAGAGGGAGAGGGAGAGGGAGAGGGAGAGGGAGAGGGAGAGGGAGAGGGAGAGGGAGAGGGAGAGGGAGAGGGAGAGGGAGAGGGAGAGGGAGAGGGAGAGGGAGAGGGAGAGGGAGGCACCACAGAACACTGGGAATCTGAATGCAGCCATAACATAGTCAGCCTGTATACTAAACTCTCATTTCATTAGGTGAGCTTCAAAATCTCTGGAGAGTTCATCACTTTCTCTGTTACTATATATGTGTACACATACAGGAGAAATATGTATTTCAGTTGCATGCATACATCTCAGAGTTTACTTCTGGAAAATATGTTATGTTTCTCATTCCCCAAGACTTTGCTAGTGCAACAAAACGTTCTGCTTCTCCCAGTGGCCAGGCTGTCTGTGTGTGAGTAGGAGACAGTCAACCTCTGCCTGTCTTCATGTGGTAATTATTTCTCTCCACTATTTGCTTGCTTTTCAAAGGAAAGGGCTCAGGAAAGTGAATTTACAAGTGTAGGGCCTGAGGAGGGAAGCCAGGTTCTCAGGTCTCCATGGGTAAGGGCAGACAGTCAGGGCTGAGTCTCTAGCAGGATATTAGGAGGTTCAGGGAACAATATGCACAGAGACAGTAATTCAAAACTGGATGGTATGAATGAAATTATGCATGCACATACATAGAGCAAAGAGCTACTTTTTGATCTTCCTTGTATCAGAGCCATTATGCTTACCAATAAGGGATTCAATTTTTACTTTGCACAGAAAGTCTTTGTGCTCATTTATGTCAGTTGCCTCCACACCCTGTGTTTAAGGTGCCCCAAGGCTACAATAGCTGTTTTCCTGTAGTCATACAGCAATACACATTTCAGCACCAATTCAACTTAGCTCAAAAAGATAAAAGTCATGCTAGTCTGGAAGCAAATTATACTTTCCTTCTGTAGTCTGAGTTTGGTCTGTGGAGTATCAACTGTTTCAACCTAGTGACATTTTAAGTCCACTTGGAAAGTAAGAAATCTATTTCTGACTCCTGTGAAAGCCATCCGACAGAGAACTCAAGCATTCAGCTCTCTGTTGTGAAAACTGCAATATTTTGCACAGCTGGAAGGTAATGGGAAATATCTTCTTCTTCTCAGGTCTGTAGGAATATCAGTTCTTCCACACACAGGGAAACAAACCGGACATCCTCATAAAATGTGTCTTGCAAGAGTCATTTCTGGGTGTCTGGAGGGAAAGGGTTGTGCTCTTTGCTGTTGGAACAGATACATTCAGATGCAAACTCAAAATTCTAAGGGTAAGGGAAAGGGGTTAAAAATAAATTAGAAATACAAGAAATTATGTATTTTAATAAATTAGGTGAGTATAAAAAAACTCTGACAGACTATATCATTAAAAAAAAGTTTATTTACCTTCTTCTCTGTGACCAGGAGTATAGAAAGCCCAAAGGGAGGAGAAGTGGAATGAAAAGCAATATTCTGTTCATAACCCAGCTGCTACAGACAAAGGAAGTGTCTGTGAGAGAGAGCAGAAGGGATGTGGAAGAACACTGCTTGCTGCCTCTGCATTTCCCAGTAAAAACTTTGTAGAATATTATGGCTGCATTCCCCTAACTCCACATTCTGGGGAGATGCTATCAGCACCTTTCATGTCCCAGTGGGTTGCTGGTCACAATATGCATCTTTATTTTACTTCCTTTGGGAGTAAAATTATTTTTGGCTGCTCTTTAAATGAAGATACTAAGCCACCTCATAGTAGAGATCTATTATGTCATGTCAGTGACCTCAGCATCTTTCTTTCATTTTCCTTGTGAAGGTGTGTGGTTTGAACACTCTTCAGCTGTGTGGACACAATGGTGATCAGGATGTGGAGTGACTGTGGGGAGACCTAGGGAAAAGCAGCAAACTGAAAGGCAGCTAGCGTTGTTTCACACATTGTGTTGATTCAAACAAACATGGCCATGGAATGGAGCTGCTGTAATGTTCAATTCTTTGGGAGTGGGATCATAGAATGGTTTATCTTGAAAGGGATCTTAAAAGGTCGTCTTGCCAAACCACCTGCAGTGAGCAGGGACATCTTCAGCTAAAGCCTCATCCAACCTGTCTTGGAATGTTTCCAGGGATGGGACTTCTACTGCATCTCTGGGCAAATTGGGCCTGGGTTTCATCAACCCTGCTGGAAATTTTTTCTTTCTTGCCTTTAGTCCAATTCTCCTCTCTTTTAGTTTAAAACCATCATTCCTGGTCCCATCACAGCAGGTCCTGCTAAAAAAAAAAAGTGTCCAAAGATTGTCTGAAGATAAGGGCATAGACACAGGTCATGATCTGAACATCCTCTTCCTCTGATGCCCATCTTACAAAGTTCTTTTTAAATGGACCCCAACATTTGATGGCATTTTCAGTGTTCATTTAAAGATGAAAACACTTTTCACTGTTCATTTAAGACTTTGAGCCACTCTACTGCAAAAGCTCTGCAGTTTGGAAAGACATGGGGCTGCCCTGCTATAGTCAGAAAAAACCCCTGGAGAACGAAGAACAGCTACAATAAATAACCCTGTGAAAAAACAAACCCAAACAAAGAACACCAGAAAAACTGAGAGCCTGCCACCATAAACATGATTTTACAGGAAATGACAGTTCCTTGAAAATATTGGGAATAATTCTCCAAGGAAAGGAGGAAAACAGCAACTCCTTTTCAATTTTAGAATTGTCAGTGATGTCAAGGCTAAACCATTCCTGTCTTGTGATCTTGACTAGATGGTCTCTGAGCTACAAGTGCTGCAAGAATATCAGTGTAACTCCTCCTGTAAGACTGGATCCAGCAGCCCTGCGCTCAGCATGGCCCGGACAGTGTGACTGCAGATCACATTGGCAGCTTTTGTGCCTTACCGCAGCAGTTCATGGTGGAGAAGCAGGCTGAACTGTTTGCTTGGAGGTTGAACTCTGTTTTACAGATGTTACTCCTTCAAATGTAGTACCAGAATGCTTTGGGTCCTGTATTTTGGGTGGGTGTCAACTACAGTGGGACTGGGTGCCTTAGGTGAGTAGGAAGGGGAGGAGAGACTTGGACTCATGTGTCCAATGTCCTCTCTGTACAAATAACCCACATTGCTCAGAGGTGATAGACAGCCTGTACCTCTCCTAGATATACCTGTGAGGTATTTCACCCAGAAACACAAAAGGACTCCAACTATTTCTCTCCGAGCAGTTTGTTCAATTCTGGTAGAGTTGTCAAGCCCTGCAACAGGCTTCCCAGGGCAGTGTTGGAGTCACTATCCCTGGAGGAGTTTAAAAGATGGGTACATGTGGTGCTGAGGGATGTGGTAGACATATAGTGTTAGCTTAATGGTTGGACCTGATGATCATAAAGGTCTCTTCCACCCCAAAAGATACTATGAATCTATGATTTGATGGTAGATATGCTGAGTTTTCTTTCCAGACGTAATGAGTTGACCAAGGAGAAGCAAGAATGCAGTGAGTGTGTTTGCATGGCCTGATGTCAGGTATCAAGGGCTAGTGATGGAAAACCTTATGGCACAGGATGCTACGGTGCATATGAGCTAGGAAGTCTTGGCAGCCTGCTGCTCTACTGCTCCAGTGTCCATAAGGGCTTTTAATGGCTATGTCACCCAGAAAGGGTACTCACCACCGTCCCTCTATGCTTGCTAAGGAGTCAGTGGAGGTAGAAATGAGCATCTTCAGAGTAAAATCCAGCCCTCTCAAAACAGAAGCTCAGCTGCCATCTAATGATATACTCAGGATTGCCCTCTGGAGGTGTCTCCAGCTCTCTGTGGAATTTGTTGGGAGATTGGCTCCCAAGCTGAGTGGTGAAAATATCCATAGGGCTTAGAATCACAGAGTCATAGAATCCTTCAGGTTGGAAGAGACCTTTATGATCATCAAGTCACACTGCTAACCCAGCACTGCCATTTCACCACATCTACGTGGCTTTTAAACACCTCCAGGAATGGTGACTCCACTGCTTCCCTGGGCAGCCTGTTTCAGAGCTTGACAGCCCTTTCAATGCAGATTTTTTTCCTACTGTCAAATCGAAACCTCCCCTGGTGCAACTTAAGGCCATTTGCTCTCATCCTGGAGAGAGGGCATTATTTAGATTCTTTGTATTTTTATTTTGTAGTCTGCAATGTGATGCTGAATCAAACTGGTTTCTGAATGGAGAGCTACAGTTGAGCTTTTGTTACACAAAATTATTAATTAGGATTCCAGCCTGTGCACTGCAGTGGTGTGCTGCTTAGGTTTTGTATTCCTTTTCCAGGGGTGTTCTTCCTCTCATGAAAGAACACAATATTTGTCTTAAACAAACTCATCCTCTTGTGCCAAAGATGTGTTACAAGCAGTGACATTACAGGATTTCTCACAGTGGCCAATGTAGTTTTGCTTTGTCAGCTCTGACTCCTTAGCTTGGAGAAGAATTTGCAGTCTTATGCCCATTGTCCAAGTTGTCAAGGGTGTGAGCAGGGACTAACTGGCTGGTCTGTGGTGTAACGGGCAGGACTTTTGACTGCTCAGCTTGATGCTTTCTCCTTAGTTCAGCAGTAATTCTTTGGAGGTGCTGAATTCTCACTCATAAAGAAAAGTCTGACCACAGAAATAGGCCTGTAAATGAATTAACAGAGTGATTTTTTCTTCAGCTGTCAGGCAGCACGCATGGCTTTCCTGTTTCACCTCAAAGTGGAGCACATTTCTAACATTATTATCTAATTATAGCGCTGGTCATTGGAACGGAAAATCATTGCAACTCCTCTTTCCATTGTTGGTGGCTCTGGGGACAGAGACCCCTATCCCAGTGTGGTAGTTTAAAAGAAAAAAAAGAAAAAGGCAGCTGCTGTATGGAACAAGCTGCCAGGTCTTCTTTAGTTTGCCTGGAGATATTCATCAGCTGACTTCCTCTCCTATTTCTTCTTGACTCTCTCTTTCCTACCCAAGACAAGCGTAAAACACACAGACGTGTATGCAGACAAATCCACATCCATTCCCTTATTTTGCTTGTCTCCTCCCAGCTCAGTTTCTCCTTCACTTGATGATGGTTTCTCTTGAGGAACTTTATCCATCAGGGCCAGAAAAATAAGAAAGAGGGAGAGGGGAAGGGTTGTATGTCTGCTCAAACATTAGTCCACAGAGATCAGTCATTCCAGAGCACTAGGGAAGAGCAGCAGCTTTTCTGGAAGAGTCCTGATGGAGCTACTTCCTTTTCCAACTCAAAATTCCTGTCTGCTTCCTTACCTTGCAGAGCCACTTGAGGATGCCTAAGGTGTGGTGACACCCTAGATGGGGTTCCTGACTTGTATCAACAGGGAAATAGTTGTCCCCTTGTACTTGGAACTGGTGAGGCTACACACTGAATACTGAATTCATTGTGGGCCCCTCACTATAAGAAGGACATTGAAGTCCTTGAGCATGTCCAGAGAAAGGCCACAAAGATGCTGAGGGTCTAGAGAACAGGTTTGGTGAGAAGAGGCTAAAGGAACTGGGGTTGTTTAGTCTGGACAAAGGGAGGCTGAGGGGAGACCATCTCACTCTCTACAACTGGAGTGAGGTGGTGATCAGTCTGCCAAGGAACAAGAAGAAAAGAAGAAGCAGCCTCAAGTTGTGCCAGAGGAGGCATTGGGAATTTTTTTTTCCCCAAAAAGGGTTGTCAAGCCCTGGAACAATGCCTGGGGCAATACTGCTGAGGGATGTGGATTAGAGGTGGACTTGCACTGCCGACTTTATGTTTTTTCTTTATGATCTTAAAGGTCTTTGTCAACCAAACTGATCCTATGATTCTAAGGGCTTCTCAGTGTCCATTTAAAGAAAAGGGAGAGGAAGTCTGGTCCTTTTGCAGGAGGGGGTAGGCTCTGCAGAAAGGTGAGGAGGGGTGAGGTGGAAGAGATGCAGGGAACCTGAAAACCAACTGTCAAGCTGGAGGCATTCAATTGTCTCACTAGAAGGGAGTTCTCCCCTTCCAGTGAGTGGAAGAGTGGTTTTGGGACAAGCATGCCAACTATCCATTTGTCAGGAATGATGCATTTCAGTCACAGTCAGCCTAAAGCAGATATGAACTAAGGACCTGGAGGAGTTAGTGGTTTCCTTGCTTGTGTAGGCTCAGCTGGAGGAAGGAGTTCTGGCTGAAACACAGGTGTGTGCAGTGATGCCTGCTCCTTCACATGGGTCATAAATCTATTCTTTTACTATTATACTGCTCCACTGAGAATTCTGGGTTTGGTCCAGTGTGCTTTGGGATCTGCTCAGCCTCATTTCTTCTTGCTCTGAGCTGATGCCACCAGCCGAAGTGTGAATTGCCATGGTGCTTCTGTGATGCAAAGGCCCAGCTCTCTGCTGGCTGCTAAATAGAACGTAACTCATATCACCACTGCAGCAGAGCAAAGCTGACAGCCATTACTAAAGGAGTCCAGGGCAATGCTTCATGTTTTTATTCCAGCTAGCTCAGCCCTGTTGAATAGCTATGTGTTTATAACCACCTGTGCAGGACTGTCTTGGAGCCACTTTATTCCATCGTGCGCTTTATGATCACTTTCTAATTAGCCAGAGTGAAGCCAGTAATATCACCTACAGAGCATAACCAAGAGTAGTTGGATTTATGTCATTGTTCCAAACTTGGCTTAAAATGTGCTTAACTTTACCCTTGAAATTAAAATCATGGAATCACAGAATGCTTTTGGTTGGAAGGGACCTTTAAAGGTCATCTAGTCTAGCCCCCCTGTAGTCAGTAGGGACATTTTCAACTAGGTCAGGTTGCTCAGAGCCCTGTCCACCCTGATGTGGAATGTTTCCAGGGATGGGGCTTCTACCGTCTTCCTGGGCAACCTGTGCTCATGTTTCACCACCCTCAATGTAAAATAATGTCTTCCTTGTATTTAGCCTGAATCCCCCCTCTTTTAGTTTCAAACCATTATCCCTTGTCCTGTCACAACAGGCCTTGCTAAAAGGTTTACCCCCAGCTTTCCTATAGGTCCATTTAAGTACTGAAAGGCCACAAAAAAGTCTCTCTGGAGCCTTCGCTTCTCCAGGCTGAACAACACTAGCTCTCTCAACCTGTCCTTGGAGCAGAGGTGCTTCAGCCCTTGAATAGTTTTTCTGGCCTCCTCTGGACATGCTCCAACAGGTCCATGTCTTTCCTGTTCCAAGTGCTCCAGAGCTCAAAGCATATTTAACAAATACTATAAATGGTTAATTTTCTTTTTGAGTGATGAGTAGGAAATTAACTTCAGATTGACAATTACTCTTGCCAATATATGTTCTTATACTAGACAGTATTCACTGTGTGACGTGGTGTTATTGGAGAATTTGCTCATACTCTGACTCTTAGCACACAGGGGAGAATTCCTAGTTCATTGTTTATTAAACAATCTTTTCAGATTTGGGACAACCTTTCTCAATATACTTGATGTCAAAGGTGGTTGCATGTAGGCAGGTGACCGTGAACATTGAATTAGAATAATTTTTCCTGCCTTTTTTCTTTCACTACTGAGGAGTGATGCTTAAAATTCCTTTGCACAGTTTGCCCCAGAAGTCTTAAAACACTAACAACCTAATTTTCATTCACTGTGGAAATCTCTTAGATTTCTTACTGCACCAAGAAAAGAAATTTAGAAGTACACAAACAGTGGCTCATCTGCTAAAGCTTATTTGATTTGAAAGGAGCAAAACTAATTCATGCATAATGAGTAAAATTTGCTCCTGATATGTATAAATCCACAGGTATGTGATGTCACGGCTCCAAGAGGAGCTCTCACTTCCCTTTCCCCTTCCCTAGCCTCTCTAGTTAATGGATCTCATTATTGATTCAATCACACGACCCATGCAGGAGAAGCTTGGGGAGGCGTTTCCCTCAGTTCCATCCGGAGCTCTGTTTTGCTGCTCCTCTGCACTGACCTCCAGACAGCTCAATTTTCCTAAACACCCATGATGAATGCTGCTCTTGATGATTAATTTCTGATCTGTGTGGAAGCGCCCAGTATTTAGGGACAGATTCCCTTTCTCACTGAAGTTACTGACACCATGAGATATCATGTGGTTTGCACCAAAATGTCCTATAAAGAGTGACTAAATCAGATCAGATGTGACAGATTGCTCCTCTTGTGTTTTCTCTTGTAAAGATAATAATGGTTTGATACTTCAGGTTGATCACCCAGAAGAACAGGACCAGCCATCAACAAGGGTTTCTATAAAGAGCTATTTTCTGGGCAAGACAAAAATTCTAGGCAGACCTCAAGAATGAATGGTGAAGACAAACAAAGGCTAGAAGTTTGGGGGGGGAAATCAGACCTTTAGTAAAGCACCTGAGTTTAGAGAGCTTTCTGCAAAGCTTCTGCTCGTCTGAAATGAGTGGTGAAATTGTGGCTTAATGAATGGAAGGTCAATCAAGCATGGGGGAAAGTTGGAGGCTCCTAGGAAACTTCCCTGCTCTCTGGAGCAGCCAAACCTTTCTTTCTAAGGAGGTCTGCTCAGCACACATTTGAGTGGAATGAATTTCCTTATTGTAAGGAAAGACAAGCTCATCATTTAAGAGGATAAAACAGTTACTGACTACTACTGGTACTGGGGAGTTAAACTGGCACTGAACCAAAAAATCAGTTTAAACTGTTTGTGGGGGTTTGTTGGTTTGTTGGTTTTTTTTAAACTTTTGTTGAACCAGAACTGAACTTGAATGTTATTCTGAAGTTTAGCTGGCTTCATGCTGGAAGTGAACAATAACAGCTTCAGTCAGAGCTGAATGTGAACTAAGCTGAAAAATTAATTGCTTGATTCCAGGTGGGCCACTGCAGGCTGTTCCCTTGACTGCTGACTGGGCTAAGCGGGAGGAGGACGACTTCCAGAAGAGGTAAGAGGAGCAGGATGTTTTCATGTAATCTTAGGGAGCATGGATCAAGAGACATAACACACTAGTTAATCTTCACTGTAAATGTTAAAGCCATTTCCTTCCCCTCAGGTCCCAAAAGCAGGACTCTTATATTGTAAGAATAACAAATATAAACCCCTTTTGTAGAGCAGAGACTATACTGAAAAAGTTTCAGGAACTTCTCCTGCCTCTCAAAGGGACTTATTGCCTTGCTGCTTCTTTGTATGGGGGAGTTTTATTTCTTCAGCTAGTTCAGCACTCATTAATGGAGCTCACCAACTGTAGGGATTTTTGTGAGCATGTATATGCACATATATATGGGTATATATATATAATCTATTTATCCATACACAAGCCCTTGTTTATGTTATCCAGAGTCTGTGGCTGTTAGAACAATACCATGAGTTTGATTCTAACAGCGAGACAAATAAGGTAGCTGAGGCAATCAGAAGATGGGTTTGGACACTGCTGTTTTGGCCAGTCAATTAATTTCAATCAGCACTCTAATGGATTGTGTTCTACCTACTAGAATCACTGATACAATCTATTCTGGACTTCTTCTCCCCTACTAGTAACTTTCTGGCTTCAACTCTATTAGCTACAACTGATTTTGCATGTTGGATGAAGTAAGGATGATGTGTATTCAAAATTACCCCTAGTTATTGCTTCAGGAAAAGCAATAATGTGAGGTGGATGGAGCAAATTGGGTCACTTAGTACAAGAAGTTTCTGGGGTGGGTCTAGAGTGGGGCAATGAAGCTGGTGAAGGGTCTGGTGAGCAAGCAGCTGGGAGAACTGGGATTGTTCAGTCTGAAAAGGAGAAGGCTGAAGACTGAACCCTTTTTGATCTTTACAGCTACCTAAAAGGTGTTGAATGTTTGTCTCTTCTCCAAAATAACTAGTGACAGGATGAGAGAAAATGGCCTCAAGTTCTGCCTGGGGAGGTTTGGACTGGATAGTAGAAAAAATATCATTATTTACTGAAAGATTGGTCAGGCATTAGAACAGGCTGCCCTGGGAAGTGGAGGAGTCACCATCCCTAGAGGGCTTAGAAAGCTTGTAGATGTGGTACTTTGGGACATAGTTTAATGTGTGTGGTGATTCTGGGTTGATGGTTGGACTGGATGGTCTTAGAGGTCTTTTCCAACCTTAATGGTTCTATAATTCTAAATCTCTTCATGGCTGAAGTTTGTTCAGTGTAAGTTCTTCCCTGTCTTGAAGCCTCTTCAACCTCCTTGCTCATAAAATGTTTTCACTTAAGGTAGGTGTTTCACACCTGGCAATGGGGGTCTGAGATCCTGGCAGTTGAAAAGAGAAAGAAACAGTGGTAGGTGGTGAGAAGGCTGCCTCCACTTCTGGCACATCATCTGTGTGTCATAGGACACACAACTTGGCCATTTGGTGAGGGGGAAAAAAAAGCCACAACAAAACAAACAGAAAACTTTGGGGCCCATGGTGAGATCCCCAGAAGTTTTGTGCCTGTGGAGAAGCAGCAGCCTTCCTTCTTTATATTCAAATCACCTTTTATGTTGGAAAATTGTTATTAGCTAAATGGCTCCTGGCTAGCCTCTAGATGTGGTTCTCTGCTATCTATACTTAATTCAACCAACATTTTCAACAATAGGTCAGTTTCTCATTCTCTATTCCCTATTTTAGTCATAAGCCTGTTGCTTTGTTGTTTCCATGCTCCTCTAATTTTCAGATTAATGCATTTGCTGTTCCTGTCAAAACTGACCTACAGAAGCTGTACGTGGTAAGGCTTCAGAGATATGGCTGAATTATGGACATCTCGTTGTTCTCTCAAAATTACCTGCATGCAAACAGTTAACTCCCACAGCTGTGGGGAGGAAATGTCATTTCCAAGACATTTTAGCCGAAAGGTGGCACTGCAGCTGCATAGATCCTGCAGTACAGTTCGAGGAGCCTGACAGGAGTCAAGGAACCACTCGATACACGTGTTTTAACTCTGCTTTCCATACCTTGCGAACGGTAAGTATGGAAAACTGGGTAATTATTTCCCAAACATCAGAATAAAATCGGTGCTTTAGGAAATGATCACTTTGGGAACTGTACTCTAAAGGTAATAAATACTTCATCCTGGCTACAGTGAACCTGAGCAGCTGAATAAAAATTCCCTGATCGATAAAATGTCTGAAAATCTGCTGCCAAAGTGCATGAAGTATTTCAGCGGTGCAGGTATCCTACACACACAGACTGCTCCTACTAACTGCTCAGAGAGCTTCCTTAGTAATTCTGAGGTTTTTGAGACAGATCCTGTGGTCTGAGAACAACATTGGAGTTGACCATTAGCAGATTAAGCACTGCTTGATCTAGTGTTTTATCACCCACAGACATGATCAGTGGAATCATTCTCAAATTCCAAAGTGCACATAAACCCTCACCAGAAGCCTGAGAACTGAATATCCAGGCTTGATTTGTTGTCAAGGAGTCTGAGCTCAAATATGGGAGGGATCAACCTCCCCAAGCTGGGCTGAGTGGAGGTGTCACATTTGTCCTATAGCAAGGCTTTGTGAAAACCTCTATTAATGAAAAGGGCTCATAGAACTGTAGAATTGTTTCAGTTGGAAAAGACCTTTGAGATCACTGAGCTCAACCTTTATGTAACTCTAGCAAGTCTGGTGCTAAACTATGTCCCTCATCACCACCTCTCTGCAGCTTTTAAACACCTACAGGGATGGGGATTCAACCACCTTCCTGGAGAGCCTGTTCCAGTGTTTGAGAACCCTTTCAGTGAAGAAGTTTCTTTTCATATCCAATCTAGACCTCCTGTGGCACAGCTTGAGGCTGTTCCTTCTTGTCCAATCACTTGTTACTTTGAAGAAGAGACCAACACTCACATTACTACAATATCCATTCAGGTAGTTTTAGAGAGTTAGAAGGTTCCGCCTCCTTTGTGGCAGCTAATCCTCGTTATGAGACCTATTGTCCATGCCCTTCTCTGGACCTGCTCCAGTGCCTCAATGTCTTTCTTGTAGTGAGGGAAAAATGTTACATTTAAACTCCATGTACACACCTTGGAGTGTGAACTGACCATACTGCCTCAGAGGAGGCTCTTTATCTTTGAGATATGGGTCCTTCATGATACAGGATCTTTGTGGTATAGGTCTTTCATTATATAGGTCTTTTTAAAGGACCTCTTTGGCACATGGAAATATTATCTGTGGATGACTTTTCCCAGTGTTCCTGAGCATTTTTCTATATGTGAGTCAGGAGTTCTTCTCCAACACAACAATATTCGAGTCAGCCTGCCTCTTATGGAATATCTGAATAACTGCTATTATTCATTAAAAAAAATAATATATATATATATATAAAAATCAGACGTCCACATGGCTCTACATGTATCATTTGAACCCTCAAAACACAAAGCTGTTCTTCTTTTCCTCTGAAGATCCTTTGTATTCACACAGCACTGGAACAGGCTCCCCAGAGAGGTTGTGGAGTCTGCTTCTCTGGAGACTTCTGAGAGCTGTCTGGATGTATTTGTGTGCAACCTGCACTAGATTATATGGTCCTGCTCCAGCAGGGGAGTTGGACTCAAAGATCTCCAGAGGTCCCTTCCAGCCCCCAGCATACTGTGATCTTGTATTTTCCTGAGTCACACTCACATTTGCTAACATTTTTCTTTGCAACAGGAGTATGAAAATACAATATTTTTTAAAAGCAAGAGACAGAAAGATAACCATGGGAGTCCAAAACCCACAAAATTCAAGAGCAAACCTAAGACTTCTCAGATTCGAGGTAAGACTGGGTAAGGTCCTTCACCAGGAAGAAGCACTAAGCATTCATAGGATTGCAGAATGGTTTGAGGTGGAAGGGACCTTTAAGGTCTTCTAGTCCAACCCTGCTGTGGTGAGCAGGAACATCTTCAACTAGATCAAGTTGCTCAGAGCCCCACCCTACCTGGCCTGAAATCTTTCCAGGGATGGATGGGGCTTCTGCCACCTCTCTGGGCAACCTGGGCCAGTGTTTCAGCACCATCATTATAATTTTTTTTCTCTTTAAATCTTGTCTAAATGTCTCCTCTTTACGTTTAAAACCATCACACCTTCTCCTGTCACAACAGGTCCTGCTAAAGAGATTGTCTCCATCTTTTTGATAAGCCCCCTTTGATGGATTAATCTCCTCCCTCCCCTGATGGATGTTAAAGACCATGGGGCTCCTGCTCTCTCAGATCTTGCAGGAGAACTATGAGTCACCCCCAAGGATGATATCCTGTCTAAACTTGACTCATTAAAGCAATATATTGATGAGGATTAAATGGATTTTTATGTGTTTTAATATCAACATTAAGAACTTTCTTTTTCACGGCATCAGAGTTTCAAATCCAATTCTGGGGTTTGTTCAGTACACTCAGGGATCCATCCACTGAGCCTTAAACCTTCAACCCTCAGCACTTTCTGCTCAGCCTCCTGCTTTAAAGTGTGAAACCTCTCCAGAAGAGTCCAATGCATTACAGACACCAAACATCTATTTTCTTTCCAGGTGATGATTTTCTTGTGGACCTAAAGAATCCTGGCATGGGAAATTAACAAATTACAGAAAACTTGCTCCTCTTCACTTAAGAAAAAAACTAATGCTGCTTTTTTTTTTTTTTCTTTAAACCACATTTTTAATTATTATGTTTTACTTAATTTTTTGTTGCTTTAAGAAAAATGGTGAAGTTTTAAAGTGCAGAACGGGAGCCAGCTAGGAACTGTCACCCCCGTGGTAGAATGGTCTCTGTGGCATGGAGGAGGCAGGAGTATGGCGAGGGGTAGGAGCAGGAACACGGTAAGGATAAGGGCTGGAGTAGGGACAGGTGTAGGGGTAAGGGGAGGGACAGGACTTGGGGCACAAGCAGGGGCCAGGCAGGACGAGGGGCAGGAGTAGAGGCGGACGCCGGGGCTAAGGCAGCATTATGAGCAAGAGTGAGGGCAGGGAGCGGGCAAAGGCAGGAGTAGGGGCAGAGGCAGGCTGCGCGGTCCGGCCCCGCCGGGGCGGGGCGGGGCGGGAGAAGTTTCATTGCGTGGGTCGCACGGTCGGACCGGTGCTGAGAGGTGGGGGTCCGCTCTTCGCTGTCTGCGGAGGGAAGGCGGGCGGTGGCGGGAGCCCCAAGGGGGCGGGAGTGTGCGAGTTTGTGCCTCGGGCCCCGGCGCTCGCTGCGCGGGCTGCCGGCGGGATGCAGCGCGAGGCGTGAGGCGGAGCGGGTGAGGCGAGGCGAAGCAGAGCGAAGCGCGGAGGGTGACGGGCGATGCTCCTCCGCCGCCGTGGCGGCTCCGCGCACGGTCGGACCTAGGAGCGGCGGTGGCGCGCAGGGAGAGGAGAGGCTCCTCGGCCGGCCGGGCGCGACCCCCCGCCCCGCCGCCATGGCCAGCGAGGTGGTGTGCGGGCTGACCTTCCGGCTGCTCCTGCCCGTCTGCCTCACTGCCGGTACGTCCTGCGGTGCGTGTGTGTGTGTCACCGGGTGGGTGCGCGTCCCGGGAGGCGGCGGCGGGACCGTCCTGGGGCCGGGGATTTGGGGGATGCTCCGTGATGTCTCCTCGCAGCTACTCTCATTTTTTTCTTTTTTTTTTCCTTCCTTTTCCCCTTTATTCAACAAGCAAGTTCAAACTTCATAGCTCACCCGTTAGTTCTTTATATATTTGTTGTTCTTTTTGCTGCCGTCCGCCCCGGGAGCGCCCCTGTCATTGACCCCTGCTTGTGGCCGTGCTGTTCTCTGGCCAAGCCGCCGGTGCCCGGCGTCGTCCTGCATCCCCGGGGGAAAGAGAGAGGGAAAGGCGAGGTCGGTGGTCGCCTTCCAGCATTCCGGTCCTTCTGCCCTTGTCAGGCTTAGTTTCAGGGGTACTTTGTGAGCGTCGTTCCCGAGGAGCGATTTTCTTCATTTTCGGTAATTTCAGAGAAATTTCAGTTTATTCAATCGCCTTGACTTAGCAGGCGGCCATCCAAGGAACGAATTATTTTTGGATGGAGACCTGCGTGTCCAGCTACGGGTGTACGTGTTAATATTACTAGCTGCCCTCCGCGCATTTTGGAGATAAATCCCCCCCTTAAGCGATGCTCCCCCGTTAGCTCGCAGGAACGGTCGCGGAGAGAGGCTTGGCGGGGGTCGGGGCTGCTGCCCGCCGGGAGCGGGGAAAGTCGGGGCCGGAGATGCTGCCCACCCTAATCGGCGCTCGGCCCCATACCGCGCATCCTCCACATTCGGTGGTATCTTGCGTGGCTCCCGGCCCCGTCCCGGCTGCCGCCAGCCCCTTCCCGGTCGTGCAACGGGACGTGTTGCGGGGGTCGCGTCCCGCTCCTCGGCGGGCAGCTTGGGAGAGGGCATCCCAGCGCCCACCTTTCACCTCCAAAACACGCATCGTTCCTGGGGCTTTGCCCTTGGCGAGCGCCGTGGTGGCCTGGTCACCGCTTGTCGATTTCTCTCCACTCTGCTTGAGAGGTGCCCCAGGCTCTTGCTCCAGATACTCCCTGCTGCCTCCAATTTCTCTGGGAAGGAGGACGCAGAAAATCAGCCCCTGGAATACTCTCTTCAGGGAAGTGCTGGTGTCCCCAGCATTGGATATTTTTAATATTCAGCTAGAAGGGTGCTGTGTTGTCTTATCTAGACTTTCCCAAGAAAGGTTGGACCGGTTTATCCTTGAGGTCTCTTCTAGCCTGGTATTTTATGATTCTATGACCGCATTCTCAGCCCTCCCAGAAGCATACAGAACCCAGTTTGCACCCTGGTGCCTCATGGTGTGCAGCCCCTCTCCATGAACTGAGAATAAAAATGTACTTTCCCCCCACTCCATCTCTTTTCTTGAGTGTGGTTGTTGGTGGGATTGTGGAAAACGTGCGATGGAGAGGCAGCTTTCCAGCCTGCCACCAGCATCTGTGCCTGCTTTCCATCCTTTCCATGGTCTCCCTGCAGGTGCCTAGCACTTGGTGGCCACCACAGGGGCTGGGGAGGCCACAGTTCCCCAGGCTCATGACAGCTGTTGAGGGGTTCCCACCTACTTTGAGCCATCTGTGTGTGACTGTCAGTCCCTTGGTGGCTGGTGCTGGGGAATGCTGCATGCGGCGGAGGACGTGGGTGGTGGTGGCTGGGAAGGTGGTACCAGGTACCCTATGTTTGAAAGCTTTTGGGCCTTATCCATATTTTCTTTAAACTTTGGAAAGATGATTGGATTGTGGATGGCAGTGAGTTTTCTGGGAAGCCATGTGGGGAAAAGGAAAGATTTTTGAAAATAAATAGTGTTGATGTGAGATTTTTTTACTATTACTCTAACAACATCACATCTAACTGTGGTTTTAGAGTAGCAGAGGTATTGTGCTGTCAGGTGCTCGGTCAGGTTCTTGCCAAAGTCTTTCTGTATCAAAACAAATTGAGATAAAACTGTTTTGCTGTCCTGGTTACTGGTAATTAGTGGTGCAGTGGTACTTTCGCATTGCAGTAGCACCCCTTCCTCCCCTGATGAGAACGAATGTAATCAGAAATTGCTTGTGGTCGTAAATCTTACTCATTTGTGGATTAATCAAAATAGAAAGCCTGGAGGAAGGACTTCTCGTCTTGACTACAAAAAAGAAATCCCATTGCAGGGCTTTTGGTTTTGGACCTAGTGGTCTTGCTCAGCTGGGTTTGAGAGGAATAAGTAATTGGACAAAGGAGTTTTCTCCTGCCTTAATTTATTGCACCTGTAGGTCTGATGCTCTTCTCCTTTAGGAGCTGTTAGAGTCCTCGTTAGGGTGAAACCTAGTTTAACCTGTGTCACTTCTCTACTTTGTCTGCACCTGAGTTACCCCTGAGGCAGTGCTCTCCTTTGCAGAGCATCAAGGAAGTGTTTCGTGGGCTTCTGGAGAGAAGCTTTTTAGAATTCATATATCAGAGTGGTCTTTTTTTTTTTGTATGACTTATGCTGAGGTTGCTTCCGCAGCTGAAAAGCTGCCACGAGGACTTGCTGCGCAGAGGGATGCCTTGTGTCTCCTGCCCCTGTCTGGGCAGCAAATGTGTCTGGCAGTGCCAAGGAGGCTGGAAACAGAGAGTTGTTCTTTTTAGTTCAGTCTCTGCGTGTGATTTTTTCAAATGCTTGATTGCTACAGTTTCTTGTCGTGGTATAATTTGTTTTTCTGTTTCCAAGAGTAGAAAGTAAACAAGGTTGGAGAGCCCTGACGAGGTGTGTGAAGGGTGAAAGCAGCTGTGGCAAACTCATTAAAAAGAACACATCTGTTATGCTGAATACTTTATTCAGCCTTGAATACTTTAAATACCTCGAAAAAATGGTAAATGCTTTAAATCCTTAACACTTTCAAAATAAGTAAAATTAAATACCAGCACTAGTTACCTTTGCTGCTGTGAAATACTTTGCAAGCATTGATTAGAACTACATAGCTCAGGGGAAAGCACAATTCCTTGTAAGAATTTTCAAGGCTCAAATCTGTAGCACTGAAGAGTTTAATGTTGTGCAGGTAAGTCTGAGTGTATCCATTTAAACCTCAAGACTGATATGTCTTGAGTGTATGCTGAAGACAGGAAATTTAACATGAGGAAAATGAAAGACTATGGAGATTGAGAAGCTGATTGTAGGCTTAGGACTTTGAAGCTGATCCACCATCATCTGATTTTCATGATACAATCTTATGCTCAGTCTAATGCAAACCTAGAGCTTAAATGGTACCTCACAGTAATGTCAACTTTCCTGCAAATAAAGTGCTATTTTCTGCCCTGTAAGAGAGGGTTGGATCCGTTGTGGTTGGTATTTTAGTGAGATGTGAGTGTGATATTTTCCTGTGTCACAGTGCTGAAAAAAACAAGCAATTAAACAGAGGAGAGGGAGCTTTTGGCACTGCTGGTGGGAAGTGGGCTTTTTTTTGTGTGTCATCTTTAAAGCCTGAGCTATGGCTTGAACCTTTCTCTTTTTCAGTTATTTGTATCGACCTCAAACATGCCAAAACTGAGTTGTCTCTGAAAGATGGCATCAGAACAATATCTTCCTAATTGCTTTCTTTGGTTTGTAAAGGCTTGAACCACAAAGTTGTGGTTTGCATTGCTTGATAACCATTTTTAATTATTCTGCTTCCAATTGTTTTGCTTCACACACAGTTCATGGGTTTTCTTTTAATCAGAATAAAGCTAGTTTCAAATGGGGAAAACCAAAATGCTTAGAGAGAGAGCAGCTTCTGCTTGTTTTTGATTCGTGCTGCTGGGTTGTGTGTTGTGTTCCACTTGCTTCCTGAGCTCTTTGGTTTTGACCCAGATGAAGTAAGAACTGTAGCAGCTTCTAGGAATTTGGTGAGTGGGTTGGTTTGTTTGTTTGTTTGGGTTTTTTGGAGGAGGTAAATACAGATATTTGATAAAATAAAATACTTCAGATTATTTTTTTTTTTTGGTAGAGAACAGAGTTCAGGTACTAGTTGGAATAATATTAAAATATTAATGAAATATTTCCCCTGGTAAATAGTGGGAATTGCTTTTAGGTCTCCTTTCACAGAATCAACCAGGTTGGAAGAGACCTCCAAGATCATCAAGTCCAACTGATCACCCAACCCTAGCTAATGAACTAGACCGTGGCACTAAGTGCTGCCTCATCCAGTCTTTTCTTAAACACCTCTAGGGATGTCAACCCCACCACCCTCCTGGGCAGGCCATTCCAATGGCAAATCACTCTTTCTGGGAAGAACTTCTTTCTAAGATCAAGCCTAAATTTCCCCCCACAGCTTGAGACTGTGTCCTCTTGTTCCGTTGCTGGTTGCCTGGGAGAAGAGATCAACCTCCACCTGGCTACAATCACCCTTCAGGTAGCTGTAGACAGTAATAAGGTCTCCCCTGAGCCTCCTCTTCTGCAGGCTGAGCAACCTCAGCTCCCTCAGCTGCTCCTCACAGGGCTTATGATTTTACTGACTATGATTGATCAGAATGATATTGAACAAATCAGAATGATTGCCTCTTCAGGATCTAAATGATATGCTACAGAGAGTATTTTACCAAGCACACACACTATCTTCTAAACCACTTAGATCCAGCTGGTGGAACCACCTCAGTGGGACTGAGGCTGTGCCTCAGAAGGAAAAGGTAGAGGCCAGCATGCTTGGGTGCTCCCTGTTTATCTTCAAATTAACAACTATTGCTGAAATTTTTGGAGGGGAAATAACTTTATTGCTACATTAGCAGGTACTAAAATGCTGTTAAAATTAAACACATTAAAGATCATTTCACAATCCACTGCCTCCCTATATGTTTTGATGCTTTGAATTCTTGCTCTTCACGTCTTCTGTACGCAGACAACTCTAATATTAAGGCCAGTCTGTGAAGCAGAGTATCACGCCTAGATTATTATGTTTTTGGGTGTTTGCTGTTGATTTATTGGAGGTTCAGGTTAAAAGTGATGGTGCAGCATGACATTGTGCTGCTGTGTGCAGGCGACCTAATGATCCTTATGTTCCACTCTGCACAGATGATGTCAGGGTGATGACAAAGCATGTTGTCGTGCAGGACTGCTCACAATAGAGGGTAATTTGTGTGATGACACTGCATGTGACAGTGTGTGAATATGTGTGTATACATACACTGAATAAGAACTCTGACACATTTTTAAAGCTGAAATCAACCTCACTTAGTCAGAACACTTCCCCTTATGCTTTAAAATTGGCCAGCTACTAAAAAGAAGGCAAAGAAAAATCAAAACTGATTTTCTTTTTGTTTTGTTGTTGTTATTATGGAGGCGCTAGGGAATATTTATGATGATGTTCTGAGAAGGATGATAGTGAACAGCATGAGAGCGCTTCACATGGACTTCCCGTTACATTTTAGAACTGTTGCTGTCCCAGAACACTCATAAAAATGTTAGCCACAGCAACAAGAAGTCTAGGAACCCCTTAATGGCTAGCATGCTCAAAACAAAATTAACTTGGGTGGCAGCTTGCACAGGAGATCCTAAAATGACTGTTTAGTTTTCCTTCCCTGAAATCTATCTGGCTGCTTTAATAACAATGAAGTTTTTTTTCTCAATTGATGGAAGCAGGTGAATGGTGTTGAGGGGAAGAAATATGTACAGGCTTGAAAGAGCAGCATTTTTTTCCAGGCTTCTAAGCACAGGAACAGATTTTCTTCTGTGTGAAAAGCAAATGTGATTTCAGACTCTGTGGCTTCTGTCTTAGGTCAGATAAGATCCAGAGAAAAATGTTTTGGGGAGGGGAAAATGTTTTAGGGAGAGTGGGGAGGCAGCAGTTGCTTTCAAGCCCAGCACCTCCTTTCTTCTGTGACAGCCATCTCTGGTTGACTCCTCCGCTTCCCCTTAGCAAGCATGCTGGGAAACTCCATTTAAAGCTGCATTCCACACACACACAAAAAAAACATGTGGGGAGAAATAAAATGTCTCTCTTTGTTCTTACCACCTCCACTTACTTAACTGAAGGGTGGTTGTAGCCGGGAAGGGGTTGGTCTCTTCTCCCAGGCAACCAGCACCAGAACAAGGCGACACAGTCTCAAGCTGCACCAGGGGAGGTTTAGACTCGAGGTGAGGAAGAAGTTCTTCACCGAGTGAGTCGTTCATCATTGGAATGTGCTGCCCAGGGAGGTGGTGGAGTCACTGTCCCTGGAGGCATTCAAGAGGAGATTGGATGTGGCACTTGGTGCCATGGTCTAGTCATGGGGTCTGTGTTGATAGGTTGGACTTGATGATCCTCGAGGTCATTTCCAACCTTAGTTATACTGTGATACTGTGAACTGAACTGTTCATTTAAGTGATTTGAATTCACTAAATTGTTAGGATGAAATAAAGCTTCCTAATTTATACATTCTGGGTTTAAGGTTTGCCCAGTAGGTAGCTTGTCACGCAGGCAGTATGATCTTGGGAACGGAAATCAGTGGGAGGCAGCTGATGGGAGAGAATTGGAGAAAGTGGACAACTTCCCTGGTGACCGTAGGCACTGGGAAGCATTTAAATCTGTTATTTGGAGTGCTCAGCCTCATGGGTATCACTTACAAATTGTCATGCATGAAATTTCCTCTCTATCTTTTAAACTGCAGATACAACAGTTGGACTTGATGTTCTTAAAGTTCTTTCTCAACCCAAACTGTTCTAGGGTTGTATACCACACTGAGCTGTATTCTGGGTTTCTTAACCAGAGCAGTCAAGTTGTGGCATGAATCACAGAATGTTAGGGGTTGGAAGGGACCTCCAGAGATCATCAAGTCCAACCCCACTACCAAAGCAGTCTCACCTAGGGCAGGCCACAGAGGAATGCATCCAGGTGGGTTTTCTAAGTCTCCAGAGAAAGAGACTCCACAACCTCTCTGGGCAGCCTGTTCCAGTGCTCCATCACCCTCACTGTAAAGAAGTGTCTCCTCGTGCTGAGGTGGAACCCCCTGTGTCCCAGCTTATACCCACTGTTCCTTGCCCTAACACTGGGCACTGCCCAAAAGAGCCTGGCACCTTCATCCTGACAGCCACCCTTCAGATATTTATAGACATTGATAAAATCCCCTCTCAGCCTTCTCTTCTCCAGACTGAACAGCCCCAGTTCTCTCAGTCGTTCTTTGTCAAGTCCCGCTATGAAATGGAAGTGTAAGCATTTTGGGAACAGATAACCCATCTTTTTTATGAAGGTATTTCTGAGGGAAGTTAAGGAAGAGAATGATTCTGTTACTGCACCTGAACATGTGTACCCACAGGGTCTTTCATTTCAGGTAATTTTACTGAATGTCCTAAACCCTAGGCAACAAAATTTGTAACAAGCCAGAGAGGAGAGAGTACAACAGCTTTAACCACTATAGCACTACAAAGCAGGTCTGTTGGGTAGTGGAGTTGCACAGCAGACCAACTTCAGAATGCCTGGTGCTGCTAAAATGGTTCTTGAAGGGAATGACATTAAGTGGATTGTATCTGAGAAGGACATCAAATGATGTGCTCCTTCATAACAGTAAAATGCGTGGAGTGTTTTTTTGTTTGTTTGTTTTTCTCTCCACGTGCTTGGGAAGCTGCTGGATGTTTGTAATCCAGCTTTTCTGCTCTGTGTATCTTTTCTCTTTGCCTTTTATTATAGAAATCATAGCCCATAAGGTGCTTCAGCTTCACATTTTTGAGGATAATGTCTCACTTGATGATCATCAGTAACTGTTTTCTACTGCTGGGCTGCAGCACTCTTAAGAAACAGACTGCTTGCTTGCTGTCATGAAGAATGATATTAGCAAGTGCCAATTAGTGACAAAGCCTGTGTAGTCAAGTAGAGGATGCAAGCCTTTGTAATAGCTTTACATTGAGAGTAGTGAAATCCTGGCTCAGGCTGCCCAGAGAGATGGTAGAAGCCCCATCCCTGGAAACATTCCAGTTCGGGTTGGATGGGGCTCTGTGCAACCTGATCTAGTTGAAGATGTCATTACTCTGTGCAGGGAGGTTGAACTAGATGACCTTTAAAGGTCCCTTCCCAGATAAACCATTCTGCAGTTTAGTCATCTTCAGGCATCTTAAACCGTTCTGTGGTTTTGTGATCTTCTAGAGCTACTGTGGGGATAATTTTGCTAAGGTAGTAAAAAGTTGTATAGTGAGGTTTTGGGTGTTTATTTGTTTGGGTTTCCCCCCCACCCCTGTTCTGCAGCCAATTGAGCAATATTTGCAACCAAAGCAATCAGGTTTGTTATCTAGGGTAAAGGCTTTCTGTAACATTATTTTGTGGTCATCAGGCTGTCTTCTTGATGGATCTCTGAAGCTAAGTGGGTCAGAAGCTGACAACATGCAGATAGAAGCTCTTTACTATGAGGATGGTAGAACACTGGAACAGGTGCCCAAGGAGGTGGTGGAGGCGTTGAGAAGATCCCTACTCAGTCTGCTCTTCTCCAGTCTGAACAGCTCCTGGTCTCTGAGCCTTTCGTCATTAGAGAGATGCTCTGTTGCCCTTATGCTGAGGGAATTGGGGGCTGTTCATGCTGGAAGATAGAAGTGTCCAAGGAGACCTTATTGTGTCCTTCCAGTACCTGAAAGAGCCCTACACATAATGCACTGGGACAAGGGGACAAGGGGCAGTAGTTTTAAACTAGAGAAGGGTAGATTTAGATGTGACAGTAGGAAGAAGTTCTTTACTATGAGGGTGGTGGAGCACTGGAACAGGTTGCCCAGGAAGGTGGCAGAGGCCCCATCCCTCACCTTGAATTTGTCCAAGACATTCAAGGAGAGGCTTGATGGGGCTCTGACTACCTGATCTAGTTGGGGATATTCTTGCTTGCTGCAGTGGGGGTAGACTAGATGACCTAGTCTAGAGGTCCTTTCCAAGCCAGTGCATTCTGTGATTCTATTACAGAAGTATTCAGAGCAAGCACAGTTCCTGGCAGGAATATGGGTGACAGAGATTCCTGATTCCTGTATGCAGAGAAACTGGGATATGGAGGCTGCATTGTCAGATAAACCAGCATAAAATTTTGAGTACTCAAAACTCCCAAACCTGGACAAGTTGAATTATATACTTTGGTTTTGGTGCATTTGTTAGAAGGGTATTGTTTGATGCATTATCTTCAGGATGTGGTTGAATTAATGCACCACTTCTCTTCTCCTGAGAGCCTTACCTGTCCATTTCCTGTCTGGAGGAGGCAGTTGTAAAACCTGAATGTCACATTAAGGTTGTTTTCTCTATCTTTTCTATCTTTAATTCCAAGCTGCAGTGTTTGCTTTGATAATAGCCTGTAGCAATGAATTCCATGGGTGAAATTCTCTGTGAATAGAAAGGAACACTCTTTATTTAATTCTCAATTTGTTGCCTTAGTAAGTAATCCTTTGGATGAGAAAAAGTATGTATAATCACTTAGATCAACAGCAGGCCAGTGTTCTATTTGCTCTAACACTTTAGAATAACATTTGTATGGCATAGAACCAACCGTTCAGATTAACTGTAGAAATTAACAGCTCTGACTTTCCTATCAATTACTTGTCCAGTTCTGAAGAGAAAGAGATGAGGACAATGCAAATCTGCCTTTAGCTGTAACTGAAGAGTTTTAGGACACTGTACTTCTACAGTTTGAATCATTAGATCATGCAGCATAGCGCGTCTCTGTGCATCAAAAGATTCATTGCCAGCAGATCCAGAGAGGTGATTCTGCCACTTTTCTCTGGTAAGACCTCACCTGGAATACTGCATCCAGGTCTGGAGCCCTCAGTATAAGAAGGACATGGACCTGATAGAGCTGGTCCAGAGTAGGGCCATGAAAATGATCAGGGGGTTGGGGCACCTCTGCTACAAAAGCAGACTGAGGGACCAGGAGTTGTTCATCCTGGAGAAGAGAAGGCTCTGGGGAGACATAATAGTAACCTTCCAGTACCTGAAAGGGGCTTGCAGGAAGGATGGAGAGAGACTGTTTGCAAAGGGCTGTAGTGATAGGACAAGAAGCAACGGCTTCAAGCTAGAGAAGAGTAAATTTAGACTGGATATTAGGAACAAGTTCTTTACCATGAGGGTGGTGCAACACTGAACAGGTTGGCTGAGGAGGTGGTTGGGGCCACATCCCTGGAGATATTTGAAATGGCTCAACAGAGCTCTGGGCAACCTGATCTAGTTAGGATGCCCCTGCTGACTGCAGAGGGGGTTGGGCTAGATGACCTTCCTAGGACCCTTTCCAACCCAGACTATTCTATGATTCTGTGATCTCCTCTGAGCTCATTCATGCAGTCTCCAGTTTGGAAGCTCTTTTGGAAATGAAGTAAAACTTCAAGAAGCATGCCTGTGTGTTTGTGACTGATACACTAATCACTCTCTTTTTGGCAATGTATTTCAAAGCACAATGTTGCAGACATTACATACTCTGTCTACTTTTCCAAGCCACTAATTTGTTAATGTAGCTTGACAGAACATAACTAAAAATGAAGTATTTAAGTGGTGTTAGAGTGGGGTCAGTTCTGGCCCTTGTTCATCAGTCTCCTGTGCAACTTAAAATGATTTCCTAAACAGATAAGAGGGAACATTCTGGATTCTCTGCTGAAGGATATGTACAGCCTATGTAGGTAAAGAATCACAGGATCACATGGAATCAAGGAATGGTGGAGGTTGGAAGGGATTTCTGGAAGTGATCTAGTTAACACCCCCCTTCCTAAAGCAGGGTCACCCACAGCAGGTTGCCCAGGATCACAATGTCCAGGTGCTTTTGGATCTCCAGAAAAGGAAAACCCCACAATCTCTCTAGGAAACTTGTTGCAGTTCTTTCTCACCCTCAAAGTCAAGAAGTTCTTCCTTATGTTCAGATGGAACCTCTCATGTTCCCGTTTGTGTCTGTTGCCCTTGTCACTGTGACCCCTGGAAAAAGTTGGGCTTCATCCTCTTGATACTGGTAAGCATTGAGAACACCCCTTCTCACTCTACTCCAGCCTGAACAGCACCAGGTCTGTCAGTGTTTCCTTCTCACATTGATGCTCGAAGTCCCCTCAGTGTCTTTGTAGTCTCCACTGGACTCTTTCCAGTACTTCCTTGTCTCTCTTGAACTGAGCAGCCCAGAACTGGACACAGTATTCCACATGTGGCCCCAGTAGGGAGGAGTTCAGGTACAGGAGACCCTCCCTCAACCTGCTGGCCACGCTTTTCTTAACACACTCAGGATGCCATTGTCTGTTTTGGCCCCAAGAGCACATTGCTGGCTCATGAGGAGCTTGTTGTCCAGCAGCACTCCCATGTTCTTCTCTGCAGACCTGTTTTTCCTGCAGGTCAGCCCTTAACCTGTACTGGTGCAGGGGGTTATTCTTCCCTGGATGCAGGACCCTGCACTTGCCTTTGTGGAATTTCATTAGGCTCCTCTCCACCCAGCTCTCCAGCCTGTCCAGGGTATTGTTGATGTGCTTGTCTAGGAAATCACCCCCTGACCTCTATCAAGCAAGCTCAGTGACTTTTACTCTGAATTTTGTTTTAATACACATTCATGTATTGGAAAATGTCCGGAACACACAAAATGTTTCCATAGTGGCTGCACTTGTTTGTCTTGTGTTTATCTTGCCTTGTTATATTTGTGGCTTTTTACAGCATCTTTCAGAATAGCAGTTTCCTGGTCCCTGAGAAGATTTTAATTCAGAAGCCAAAGGCAAGTAATGGAAATTTGTCTCCATAACCCCCTATTTATGCAGAAAATCTTTACTACTGTAAATAAATACTCATGTTATCATTTTGTTGGCCTAATTCTTAGGAAGTATCATTAAGTAGTGTTCATGGCTGTAATAGGATTGCTGAGACGTGTTTCAATTCATTGGCCTTTTGGTCAGTGCTTAGAATTCTTGAGGCTTGTCCTATTACATTCCTTGGGTTGATAGTCGGACTCAATGATCTTAGATCTTTTTCAGCCTTAAGGATTCTGTGATTCTGCTCTGTGCTTTAGTGCTGCATTTGCACACAGGCATTCACTTCTATGAGAGAGCAGCCTGAAAGATAGGCCTTGTTTTAATGTGCAACTGTCAGGGATCAGACTTTCTGGGATGTTTTGCATGGCATGTTTTAGAAGGAGCTCAGTTTCAGTTGCAAGCACGAAATTGTAGGCTGAGGGAGGTTCATCTGCCCCTCTACTCAGCCCTAGTTAAACCACATCTGGAGTATTGTGTACAGGTCTGGGCTCCTCTGTTCAAGAAGAACAGAGAACTGCTGGAAAGAGTTCAGCTGAGAGCTATGAGGATGGTTAAGGGACTGGAGCATCTCTCTTATGAGGAAAGCCTGAGAGACCTGGGGCTGTTTAGTCTGGAGAAGAGAAGGCTGAGAGGGGATCTTATCTATGTCTATAAATATCTGAAGGGTGTCTGTCAGGAGAGTAGAGCCAATCTCTTTTCAGTGATACCCAGTGATAGGACGAGGGGCCATAGATGTGAACTCAATCACAGGAAATTCCATCTCAGCATGAGGAGAAAGTTCTTTCCTGTGAGGGTGCTGGAGCATTGGAACAGGCTGCCCAGAGAGGTTGTGGAGTTTCTTTCTCTGAAGACTTTCAGAACCTGCCTGGGTGTGTTCCTGTGTGATCTACCCTAGGTGCTCGTGCTTTGCAGGGGGGTTGGACTCTATGACCTCTGGAGGTCCCTTCCAACTCCTGACATTCTGTAATTCTATGCAATTACTTTCTACATTTTTTGCATAGATCATTGATATCATGAGTATTTTTTTTTTGATGGCCACAGCTGTATCTGTGCAGAAAATCTCAGAGAGATGTTTATAGCTTTTCTAAATGCTAGATCATGAAATTGTTTCCCTCAAAGACACTGTCATGCATGTGCCACCAGCCAGAAAAGCTGCATGGCCTTTTTGATTCTTCCTCTTCTTTCTTCTCTAGACATTCAACACATGTCAAATTACTGTTACAAATTACAGAGCAAAAATCTGTGAAGTGTGACCCATCTCTTAGTTTTTTAGCTAAAGGCTGGGCATCTGTATTTGCAGCACAGTGCTGTGTAAATAATGAATACCACTTCCATGCTGTCTTTTCTCTGAATTGAAAGGAAATTAATAACCTGATTGCTAAGAAGAAATAAAATAAAAATGCCTTCACTCTCTTCTTAAAAACAAAGCTTCTGGCAAAGATAATCAACAGTAGCACTTTCTGCTGTAATTTCCCTGTGAAATTAAACAAAACCAAACAAAGGACCCCAGTGTTGTGCTGTGTCCATTGACCTCTGTGAAAATAAGTTTCAATTGGGAAGATCTCAATTTCCATCTTCTTCACTACATTTCTGATTGTAATCCTTCATATAGGCTTTGATACTGTGGTGTTTGGTTTTTGTTTTCTGACCTTGGTTGTTTCCTTCTGAGGTCTGATTGAGTCTCCTAACAGTAGAAAAGCTCTGGGGAGACCTAATAATGACTTTCCAGTACCTGAAGGTGGCCTACAAGAAGACGGAGAAAGACTGTTTACAAAGGCCTGTAGTGATAGGATGAGGGGCAATGGCTTCGAACTAGAGAAGAGTAGACTTAGGTTGGATGTTAGGAACAGGTTCTTTACTATGAGGGTGGTGGAAATCTGGAACAGGATTCCCAGGGAGGTGGTTGGGGCCCCATCCTTTGAGATATTTCAGGTGAGGCTTGAGAGGGCTCTGGGCAACCTGATCTAGTTGAGGATGTCCCTGCCCACTGCAGAGGGCATTGGACTAAATGACCTTTGGAGGTCCCTTCCAACCCAGATCATTCTATGATTCTTGTATGGTTTTAATGGTGTTCTACTAATTATCTTCCTATATTTGCTTATTAGGGGAACTCTTTGTGATTTACTTCTATAAGAGAGCTTCTCCTTGTGTGATGTGACACATCTTTCTCCTAAGTTTCTGTGTTCACCTTACCACATGGTACAGGACCTCTGATCTTTGTTGGCCAGTAGAGTAGTGTATATCTCCATATGACCACAAAAATGCGTTTCCCTTTCTGTTGCTTGGGAGAACCCTGTCATTTCCATAAGGCATAGCTGTGCTTGGAAACCTTTATGTGGGTGTATGGCTGTGCTTGTTAGCATGACAGATCATAGGGTCACAGACTGTTAGGGGTTGGAAGGGATCTCTAAAGACCATCTAGTCCAAACCTCCTGCCAGAGCAGAATCATCCAGGGTAGGTCACACGGGAACACATCCAGGTGGGTTTTGAATGTTTCCAAAGAAGGAGACTCCACAATCTCTCTGGGCAGCCTGTTCCAGTGTTTCAGCACCCTCACAGTGAAAAAATATTCCCTTATGTTCACATTGAACCTCCTCTGCTCCAGCTTGCACCCATTGCCCTTTGTCCTATCATTGGACATCACTGAGAAGAGCCTGGATCTGTCCTCCTGACACTTGTCCATCACATCTTTATAAACATTAATGAGGGCATCTCAGTTTCCTCTTTTCCAAGGTAAAGAGCCTCAGTTCTCTCAGCTTTTCTTTGTAAGGGAGATGTTCCACTCTCTTCATCATGTTTGTGGCTCTGTGCTGGACTCTCTCAACAAGTTACCTGAGGTTCTTAAACTGAGGGGACCAGAACTGGACACAATAATCCAGGTGCAGCCTCACCATGGCAGAGTAGATAGGGAGGAGAATCCCTCTTGACCTGCTAACCACTCCCCTTCTAATACACCCCAGGATGATGTTGGCCTTCTTGGCCACAAGGGCACATTGATGGCTCACGATCATTCTTCTGTCCACCAGATCATACAGCTTAGCTCAAAGCTTCACTCTTTCCTTCCTCTCAGATGAAACAACCTTCATGTTCCCTCAGATACAGCACGGCAAACACAGCAGATGGAGTAGAAAACCCTCATTAGCCACAGAAATCATATTTGCTCTCTACCAGGCAAGCCTGCAGTGTACTCCCAGCTCCTTTTGAAATCAATCCAGTAATTGACTTCATCCCCAGGTTTAAAGGCTGGATGCTTTTAATGGTGGGCCCTGTAAGGTTTAGAAGGATTAGCATTCAGTGACATGTAGTTTCCATCGCTCTTCTGCAAGTGATGCCTTTGACATGGGAGAAGTTCCAGGTCTAAGAAAACTGACCCTATTTTACACTTCCTGAACCCAATACAGATTTCCTCCCCAACTTCTAATCCTTGTATTTGTTTGACCTTGAAGCACAGCGCCTGAGGTAAAGCACATTACAAGAAAGACTCTGTGTGTATGCGATCTTATTGATATAACGTATCTTAAAATACCCTTCTGGAGCGTTTAACCTGGCAGCCATTTGTTCTTATTGAACTGACTCAACATTTTCAGTCCTTGTGCCCATTAGCGTGCATAAACGTCAAAACCTCTTCCCCCACAGCTTTTCATTGTCATTGACAAATGGAACATCACAGCTGGTTGGAGGCTTCTCACAAATATGATAATGTTTGGTTGTTTGGGGTTTTTATTTGGTAATTTGCTGAAAGCAATATAAGCATACCTTTTGTTTGGTTGGTTTGTTTGGGGTCAGAGTGGCTGGAGAGCTCCTAAACAGAGAGGGACCTGGGGGTGCTGATCGACAGCCACCTGAATATGAGCCAGCAGTGTGCCCAGGAGGGCCAATGGCATCCTGGCCTGCATTAGGAATAGTGTGGCCAGCAGGAGCAGGGAAGTCATTGTGCCCCTGTACTCTGCTCTGGTTAGGCCACACCTTGAGTACTGTGTCCAGTTCTGGGCCCCTCAGTTTAAGAAGGACATCGAAACACTTGAACGTGTCCAGAGAAGGGCAACAAGGCTGGGGAGAGGCCTTGAACACAAGCCCCATGAGGAGAGGCTGAGGGAGCTGGGATTGTTTAGCCTGGAGAAGAGGAGGCTCAGGGGTGACCTCATTGCCCTCTACAGCAACCTGAGGGGTGGTTGTGGCCAGGTGGGGGTTGGTCTCTTCTCCCAGGCAAGCAGCACCAGAACAAGGGGACACAGTCTCAAGCTGTGCCAGGGGAGGTTTAGACTCGAGGTGAGGAGAAAGTTCTTCACCGAGCGAGTCATTCTTCATTGGAACGGGCTGCCCAGGAGGTGGTGGAGTCATCGACCCTGGAGGTGTTCAAGAGGAGATTGGACGTGGCACTTGGTGCCATGGTCTAGTCATGGGGTCTGTGTTGATAGGTTGGACTCGATGATCCTCGAGGTCCTTTCCAACCTAAGTTATACTGTGATGCTGTAATAATGTGTGCTCAACAAGAGCCTTGCAGTTTATTGTACTACTGTGATTTCAATCAAAACTTGCTTGAAGATTGACCTGGATTAACACAGCCTGCTCTCAGAAGCCCCCATCCCTCCTCACACAGACAGGAGGGAAAGTAACACACACACAAACCCCAACAACGAACACCCTCTGGATTGAGATAAAGAATTTTGCTGCAGTTGATGCAATGCACAAATACCTATTGGTTAATTACCTATTGATTAGCCTATTTGCAGAAAAGTGCAGCAAAATGCCGAAGCAGCAGCAGAAGCCTGAGAGTCCCTCCTACCCTGCCCTGCAGCCCACTCAGTGGTAAAGACTAACACCCAAAAACCTGGAAACAAAGTGAAGCAGCAGCCAGGAACAGGAAGCCTTTCATGTTACCATCTGGACTTCAAGCCCCATGATACTTTGCTCCAGCCAGCACTTTCATTTTGAAGCTGGCGTGGTGGCAGCATGGGATCAATATCAGCAGCAGATTCAACTCAGCTCAAAAGATATAATAACGTTAGGTGAAGGTTGGATTAGATGACTTTTAAAGGCCCTTTCCAACCCAAACCAGACTATGATTCTATGAATAAGGCACTGTCAATTTTTGGCAGCTTCAATAATTCACTCTTGATACCTGCTTTTTTTGTCACAGCATAGAACACAATCCTAGAATGTACTGGGTTGGAAGGGACCTCTAGAGGTTACCTAGTCCAACCCTCCCTGCAGATACACTAAGGGGTGGAAAACAACCCCACTGTGTCATTTTGAGGGTCTAGAAATGAGGGATTGCCTAATCACAGAATGCTGGAGGTTGGAAGGGACCTCTGGAGATCATTTAATCCAAACTGCCCTGCAAAGGCGTGGTCACGCAGAGCATGATGCCTAGGATCACAGTGTCCAGGTAGGTCTGGAATCTCTTCAGAGGAGGAGACTCCACCACCTCTCTGGGTAGCCTGTTCCAGGGCTCACAGAAAAGTTTTTCCTCATGTTCAAATGGAACTTCCTGGGTTCTAGTTTGTGCATGTTGCCCCTTGTGCTATCACTGCTCCTCACTGGAAAGCGTCTGGCCCTACCCTCTTGCCTCCTGCCCTTCAGTTATTGATCAACATTGAGAAGATCCCTGCTCAGTCTGCTCTTCTCCAGTTTGAACAGCCCCTGCTCTCTGAGCCTCTCCTCATAAGAGAGATGCTCTGTTGCCCTTATGCTGAGGGAGTTGGGGTTGTTCATCCTGGAAGATAGAAGTCTGCAAGGAGACCTTATTGTGTCCTTCCAGTTCCTGAAAGGACCCTACACATAAAGCACTGGGACAAGGGGCAGTGGTTTTAAACTAGAGAAGGGTAGATTTAGATGAGACAGTAGGAAGAAGTTCTTTACTGTGAGGGTGGTGGAGCACTGGAACAGGATGCACAGGATGGTGAGAGAGGCCCCATCCCTCACCTTGAATTTGTCCAAGACATTCAAGGAGAGGCTTGATGGGGCTCTGACAATCTGATGTAGTTGGGGATGTCTCTGCTTACTGCAGAGGGAGTTGGACTAGATGACCTCCAGAGGTTACTTTCAACCCAGTGCATTGTTTGATTCTATCATCTTCATGGCTCTCCACAGGACTTTATACAGTTGTTCCTTGTCTCTCTTGAACTGGGGAGTCCAGCTGATCCCTTTCTGAAGAGAGGTCCGCATTAAAATCCAGTAAAGAGACAATGCATAAATTTGCTTTCCTGGTGCTTAGCGATGAGCTGTACTGGCAAGAGGGAGGAAATGGCAGAAGGCCCCAAATGGTCCTTAGTGTGCCCCGGAGAATGAATCAGTTGGAATTGTAGAATGAGGATGTCAGGTTATTTCCTGCCTCTGTTTCTGTTACTGCAGCTGGGGCAATTCCTCTTCCCCCTTTGAAGGAAGCTGTTTTCCTGTTGCCCTTGAAATGGGAAAGTATCATTGTTCCAACAACATTGCAAACTGGAAGGAACAAGAAAGTCTTGCTACCAGAGGATCCTGTCTACATAATTAAAACATCTTAATTGTTACTGAAATACACTGAAATAAGAATCAAAGAATGGGTTGGTTGGAAAAAAAAACAACCCACAACATAAAGGCTGAGGTAGCCAGGTCACTGAAACCATCAGCTGTTTAGAGGAGAAAGACTATTGTTCTTTTGTGGGATAGGTAGTTACCCAGTTTGATTTTTTTTCTGAAGTGGTTGAGGTTGGCTGCTCCCCTCCTAGGTTTTTGGATGATTACAGGACAGGCTCTTGGCCCATCTTTGTGTTTCCCTCTTCATATCATCCCAGCTAAGAAGGCACTTCAGAAGGTCTTCTGTCCAATCTCCTACTCAATGCACTGCTGAATTTAAGAGTGACTGCTTTGGGCTTTTCCCTGTTGGGTTTTGAAAGTCTCTGAGAATGGAGGTCTGCAACCTCTTCCAGTACTTAGCCTCTCAGTGACTTTTTAGTTCATTTCCTCCTTAAATCCTCCCAGCTTCAGTTTGTGGCTGTTTCTCAATATGTGCCTTTGTGGAGAGCCTGGCTTTGCATTTTCTATAACCTCCTTTTAGGTGTTGGGGGCTGTTGTGAGATGCCACAAAGCTGTCTTATCTTGTGGCTGAGTCTCGCAGTCTTACCTCATGGGGCTTTAAACTCAGCCCTGGCTGACTTGAGAGCCACCCCCTGAACTTGCTGAAGTCCATCAACATATTTCTTGTCCTGAGAGAGGCCAAAACTGTGTGGTGCTCCAGGGAACAATCCCTTGGCTATGCTGCTGTTGGTACAGCCCAGTCGCTTATGTTGAATGTCAGAAGAGAGGTCCAATCAAAAACTTTATCACTTTCAGTGTGAGAAATAGAAAGTAGACATTGGCCATTTTAGTTGCTCCTTAAAAGAAAAAAAAATACCCACAACCAACAACAAAATCCACCCCATATCAAAACCAACCAAAACCCCAAACAAACGTAACCCCCCCAAACTAATACCCATAACCTTTAGTTTAAATCCTTTACTTCTTGTCCTGTCACAACAGACCCTGCTAAAATGTCTGTCCCCATCTTTCTTATAGGTCCCTGTAAGTACTTAAAGGCCACAAGACGGTCTCCCTGGAGCCTTGTCTTCTCCAGGCTGAGCAACCCCAACTCTCTCAGCCTGGCCTCACAGAGGTGCTCCAGCTCTCTGATCATTTTGGTGGCCTCATCTGGACCTGCTTCAACATGTCCGTGTCTCTCCTGTGCTGAGGAATCCATAACTAGACCCAGCAGTGCAGGTGGGGCCTCAGCAGAGCAGAGGGACAGAATCCCCTCCTTTCACCTGCTGCTTATGATGCTTTGGATGCAACCCCAATCCTGCTTTGAGGAATTGTTTCTTTAGCTTTTCTAAACTCGCTGGTACTCAAATCTCAGAGAGTGCAATTTTGCATTCTTGGTTTCAAAAATAAAGAAATAAATCCACAGCCAGCATTTGCAGGACACGTTCTGATTTGCTGTGTTTTAACACATGCAATATGCATCCAAAGGCTCAAAATAGGTCAAATTTGTGTTTCCCAACTCAAAGTGCGTATTATTAATGGAGGTTACTCTGTAACATTGGCACGGCCATCTGTCACTGCCTTGTGGTGAACAAAATGATGAATTAACACAAGACCTACCCCATTTCTTCTCAGTTTCAAGAACTGTCCAGCGCTGGCGTTCTCTGAGGGAGTAAGCAGCCAGTAAACTGTTGGCGTTATTTTCCTAGCGATCATGCTCACGATCTCGACTAGTTTTAATTAGTCAGGATTTCTTGTGCTGCAAATCACTGACAGCTAATTTGTTTTAAAACCACAGGGAAAAAAAAAAACACCCAGTCATGTGTGTTTCTGTACTGCATTCTTTTCTCCTAGAAGTTCTCCATCGCTTGTGGTACTGACAAATTACTTTTAGCAGTAGTTCTTTTGCTGTTGGATTGCCAGTTGAAAAAGAGCCTTTGAAGAGCTGGCTGTGCATTTCGGATGTAGGAAACGCTTGGTGCTAGTCGTTCACAGAATCTCTTGTACTGGTTTTTATGGATCCAGCAGAAGGACTTGTTTCCAAATTTTGGCCTGAAAGCTGCAAGATGTATATAGTTGTTTGACTGTAGTGTTTAGTTAACTGCACTTCCTCTAGAGGGTCAACCCACTGTGTGTCAGGTCTCTTTAGTGCTACCAGAAGCAAGGGAGAAGTTGCAGTTTCAACATAAGAAAAGTGTATGTAGTGTATGTATCACAGTATAACTTAGGTTGGAAAGGACCTCGAGGATCATCGAGTCCAACCTATCAACACAGACCCCATGACTAGACCATGGCACCAAGTGCCACGTCCAATCTCCTCTTGAACACCTCCAGGGTCGATGACTCAACCACCTGCCTGGGCAGCCCGTTTCAATGATGAATGACTCGCTCAGTGAAGAACTTCCTCCTCACCTCGAGTCTAAACCTCCCCTGGTGCAGCTTGAGACTGTGTCCCCTTGTTCTGGTGCTGGTTGCCTGGGAGAAGAGGCCAACCCCTTCCTGGCTACAACCACCTTTCAGGTAGTTGTAGAGGGCAATGAGGTCACCCCTGAGCCTCCTCTTCTCCAGGCTAAACAATCCCAGCTCCCTCAGCCTCTCCTCATAGGGCTTGTGTTCAAGGCCTCTCCCCAGCCTTGTTGCCCTTCTCTGGACACATTCAAGTGTTTCGATGTCCTTCTTAAACTGAGGGGCCCAGAACTGGACACAGTACTTAAGGTGCGGCCTAACCAAAGCAGAGTCCAGGGGCACAATGACCTCCCTGCTCCTGCTGGCCACACTATTCCTAATGCAGGCCAGGATGTAGCCTTCATTTGATAAAAGAGGAGTTACTGGTGCTGGAAGTTACACCTGGCTACTGTTTTTTCTCCTGTTTTGGACACATCTGCCCTTAGGAAATGTGATTTCAACATGGGAAACAATAGCTGATGTCATATCCTTCTAAGCCACCCAGATGACTTTCCTGAGGCCTATTTGTGTAGATAACTGTCATAATTGTGGGAAGCATCCTCATGTCTTCCTGTCACTTTGCATCCTTCACTGTCTGCATCTGTTGCCTCTTCCTTTGAAAGATTCACACCAACCCTGCATGCCACATTCTAAATGAAGTATTCACTGTGTCATCTTAGTGGATCATTGCAGAAGCATCACACTCAATCATTCTTTTCATTTGGCTGGCACATTTGGCAAGTTATTTAGTCTGTTTCTCAAATTGGTGCCTTATTGTGAGGCCACCTTCTTTTCTACACCTAAAAGAATTATTTATATGTACAGGGAAATACAATACAATATAATAGGTGTGCATTAGAAAAAGTGATCCAGAAACATTCATAGAATCATTAAGATGGAAAAAGACCTCTCACCCTGTCACGTGTTTTCTGGGAGAAGAGACTGAGCCCCACCTTGCTACAACCTCTTCTCAGGTAGTTGTAGAGAGCAATGTGTCTTTTCAGCTTTCTTTTCTCCAAGCTGGCCAACATCAATTTTTGCAGCTGCTCCTCATAAAATCTGTTGTCTAGACTTATCCCAGCTTCCTTCTTCCTCCTCCTTCCCCCCCGCTTCCTCCTTCCCCCCCCCCACTTCCTCCAAAAATATGATGATTCCATAGGCAATTGTCCAAGAATAAGTACTGCAAGTGCCAAAAGGTGGCCTAGAATGTGCCAGTGTCTTCATTCTTCACAGAGAGAGTTGTTCGCCATTGGAATGGGCTGCCCAGGGAGGTAGTGGAGTCACTGTCCCTGGAGGTGTTCAAGAGGGGATTGGATGTGGCATTTGGTGCCATAGTCTAGTCATGAGGTCTGTGGTGACAGGCTGGACTCGATGATCTTTGAGGTCTCTTCCAACCTTGGTGATTCTGTGGATCCATGGATCAGATAACATATTACACCCCATCTGATTTTAACCAAGTTGAGTAAATCAGAGCAAGACGTGAAACAAAATAAGGAAGAAACTGCTGCTGTTGCTGTTAGGTAACTTGAGATGATTAACGATTAGCTTGTCATTCCCTTCACTCCTGAGATACGTTTGTGTCTAATTAGATTGTTCATGAAAATAAAAAACATTTGAGATTCAGCCTCAAAGTCAGCAGGCTGTGGTTACTCAGACCACAAATGATGTTAATAAATGAACAATCATCCCAATCTAGTTGGAGATGTCCCTGCTCACTGCAGGGGATTGGATAAGATGACTTTTGAGGGTCTCTTTCACCCTGATGCATTTTCTGATTCCATGTCATGGGTATGCATGAGCAAAGGAGGAGATATTAGGAGTGCAGTCATGGGCACAAGAGTGAAGTGTCTTCCATGAAGTGGTTCACCAAATCTGCACAACACCTACCAGTGTTGTTCACAGAGGTCTTCTTAGCAAAGACCAGTGAAGTTATTTGTTTCATGTTGGTTTTTTAATCAAGATCATGGTAGAAGATGCCACCACAGGCTGTAGCATCACTGTCTGTCCACCTGAGCAGGATAAAAAGATTCCTCAGACTGACAGAGTAGCCTTTGCTGCTAAGCCTTTTTTTTGTTTTCATTTTTAAGCTGTTCCTGTCTGGTTGTATCCAGACTAGCAGATTCACAGCCCTCAGGGATGTTGAGTCTTCTGAAAAAAACCACAAGCAAATTGCCTTCATCATTTAATATCCTCCTTTGCACTTTCCTTTATGTGTTTTTTGTTGGTAACTGTGCAGTTTACCCCAGCTCCCTGTCTGTCAGTTCTGTATTACAGTATAATTAAGCTTATTAGACATTTAGATTGCTTCTAAAATATTAATTATTATTAAAGTAGAGGCAACATAATAAAAAGTGTTGTAGAACCGAACCAAATAGATTCTAATTGAATAGTTAGGTTAGAAAAGGCCTCTAGGATCATAGAGTTCAACCATTAAACCAGCAGTGCCATGTCACCTGGAAGCCATGTACCTCAACATCTTTAAATCCCTCCAGGATAAGTGACTCCTTCAGCAGTCTGTTCCATAGCTTGACAAACATTTTGGAGAATAAATGTTTTCTTAATGTTCAACCTAAGCCTCTCCTGGTTCAACTCCAGGCTGTTTCCTCTAGTCCTATTGCTTATTACTTTGGAGAAGAAACCAACCCCCGCTTTGCTACAACCCCATTCCGGGTAGTTGTAGAGAGTGAGGTTATCTCTCAGCCTCTCTTTCTCTAGACTAAACAGCCACAGTGCCTTCAGCTGCTTCTCAATGGACTTATGCTCTAGAGCTTCACCCTCTTCATTGCCCTTCTCTGCACCTGCTCCAGCAGCTCAATGCCTTTCTTACAGTGAGGGGCCCAAAACTGACCCTGGGATTCGAGGTGAGGCTTCACCAGGGCTGGGTACAGGGGGATACTCCCTTCCCAGGTCCTGCTGGGCACACTTTTTCTGATACAAATAGCTTTGACTTTATAGTGTTTGAGTGTGTGCAGCTTGCATTGATTTTTTTGGGAGTTCTGACAGGTCAGCATCCTGCAGTAACCATCTGTTTATTGTCTGGGATGGTGACTGCACCATTTCTCTTACAAAGAACACAACTTTGCAGTGGGAAGTCCAGTTAGATCTTTCATGTGGTAATAATGGAATACCTTGCAGATTAATGGCAAGATAATCCATTATTACTTCATGTCATCAAGGCATTACTGGATTCCTTGACATGTAGGGAAGTAAATGGGCTTTGAACAACATGAGAATCACAGAGGAGGTATTTGAAAGTGCGTTTGAAGTACTTGGTAGGTGAAATGAAACCTATTCAAATAAACAAACAACCACCAACCAAACAAAACCACAAAACCCAAGCAGATTTCCTTAGTCCACAGAATCATTGAGGTTGGAAAATAACCCTAAGATCATCAAGTCCAACTGTGAATCCAACACCACAGTACCCACTAAACCACATCCTGAGGTGTCCTGTCTGCGTTTCCTGAACACCATCAAGGATGGTGTCTTCACTTTGCAAACACTGGATTCTTTGGTTCATTTGCTTCCAATATAAATCTATTCTTCTCTAGTTTGAAGCCATTGCCCCTCATCCTATCACTGCTCCATTAGGTCCAAGTCCTTCCTGTACTGAGAGCTCCAGACATGGGTGGAATACTCTAGGGCAGAGTACAGGGGGAGGACAACCTCCCTCAATCTATTGGACACACTCTTAATCCACCCCAGGACACTATTGGCCTTCTTGGTCACAAGGGTACCTTTCTGTCCTGTGATTTTTCCTTGCTGTGAAGGTATTTAGAAGTTAATCATCATTATGTATGGGAAAGACTTTTTTTATGTGAGGCTCGTGTGAAGAACCAAGGTGGGTCAAAGTACCAGGATGAAGCAAGATGGATGAATGGGGTTTTTGGGGATGGATTTCAGAAGCATTACTGCTTCTCCCAAGTTCTAACTGGAGTTCAGTTTGGAGAAAAGGTGATTTGGGGAAGACCTTCTCACTTTCTACAGCTACCTGAAAGGAGGTTGCAGCGAGGTGGAGGTTGGTCTCCTCCCAAGTTACAAGCAATACGACAAGAGGAAAAGGCCTTAAATTGTGCCAGAGAAAGTTTAGCTTGGATGATAGCAAAAATTTCTTCCCTGAAAGAATTGCTAAGCCCCAGAACAGGCTGCCTGGGGAAGTGGTGGAGGCACCATCCCTGAAAATGTTCCAAAAAAGTGTTGGTGTGGTGCTGAGAGACATGGTTTAGTGGTGGACTTGACAGTGCTGGGTAAATGGTTGGATTTGCCGATCTTAAAGGTCTTTTCCAATCTAAATGATGTTGTGATTCTTCATTGGTGGTTTGCCTTTCCTCTTTAGAAGCTACATGCCCTCATGTGGGAGCTGGTCTGCTTCTGAGCTTACCATTTTCTGAAAGAATGAGCTGTGGGTTATAGGAATTGTGTTGGTGTGACTCCAGAAAAACAGTCACCTTCCTTGGAAGGAAATTGAGTTACATTTGAAGAAATACAAATTGAGTGCAATTTACTGACCTGCCAACTGTCACAAGAGAGAATCATTCATGAAGAGGATAATTGCATAATAACTTGGTTGTAATGAATGTGTGTGTTTTAAGCCCATTTTATAAAGGATCTAAAAGCAGGCAGATAAGGGAAGTTAAGTGAAGGAGAGGAAAGAAGGCAGGCAGGTTATGGAAGGTGAGAATACAGAGAATGAGATTAAGGAAGTTCATAGTAGGGTGAGAGATGGTAGGAGGTGTTTATAGAGAGGAGTGGAGAAATCATTGCCTGGTTTTCTTGAGAAATAAGAAAATATGTAGGTGTGTTCAAAGAGATCAGTGATGTTTGGATGCAGGCTAGGAAGATGAAAACAGCCAACTAGGCCAGCTGGCAGACATAATAAAACCATCAAATAACACTGTCAGGAAAAAAATTTGTTAGTCATAATGGCCAGCAACAGTGAATCCTGGAAAGGGAAATGACAGGGCTTCCATAAAACACTGAGAGTACTGGAATGGATGCAGCAGAGAATCAAAGCTTGCATCCAAGCTAGCAGCTAGTGAAAACAGAAATGGAAATTCAGAAGACTTAATCATACCCTCTGTGGGGTGTATATGTTGTCCTAAAAGCTATTTATATCTATTGTTTCCTTCTCTGTTCCTGCTTCTCTGTCTACTCTACCCTGCTGAGATCTCACATGGAATACTGTGGTGAGTTTTGGGCTCCCCAGTTCAAGAGAGACAGGAATGTCCTGGAGGGAGTCCAACAGAGAGCTTCAAGGATGAATAGGGAACTTGAGCATCTTCCCTGTGAAGAGAGACTGAGAGCCCTGGGGCTGATCAGGTTGCCCAGGGAGGTGGTTGAGGCCCTTTCCCTGGGGATATTCAAGGTGAGGCTCAACAAGGCCCTGGGCAACCTGATCTAGTTGGGGGTGTCCCTGCTGACTGCAGGAAGGTTGGACTGGAAGACCTTTGGAGGTCCCTTCTGGCCCGGACCATTCTATAGTTCTGTCCACCATGTGTCCTTTCAGCTCCGTGGGTCTTTGGAGGTCTCTAGGATACTTGGTGGTCAGCATTCCTGCTGCCTGCCTGCTTTCCTACTCAACCCTACCTGATATGTGATGTCTTCATGATGAAGCAATGGCAATGACAGTCTAGGGCAGGCTTCTCAACATTTGATCAAAGTAGTGGTGTGAGTTGCTACAGTGACTTTAGATAGCAAAGCAGTGCAACTGCCTGACTCAGATGACCTTGTGCTTCTGGTGTTGGGCTGGATACAGTCCTTGAGACATTGTCCCTGAGCACAAGTCTTATGAAGAGCAGCTGAGGGAACTGGGGTTAACTTGAGTAAAATACAGCTGAGGGGAGACCTTCTTACTGTCTACAGCTACCTGAAGTGACAGGTTGTAGCAAAATAAAGGGTTGTCTCTTCTCCCAACTTGCAAGTGATAAAACAAGAGGAAATGGCCTCAAGTTGCAGCAGAGGAGGTTTAGGTTGGACATTAGGAAAAATGTCTTCCCCATAAGGGTTCTCTCTGGAACAGGCTGCCCCAGGCAGTGGTATTCCTGGAGGTATTTAATAGATATGTATATGTGGTGCTGAGGTACATGGCTGGTGGACTTGTGTTAATGGTTGGACTGGATAATTTTTTCCAACCAAAATGATTCTGTGTGGTGGTGGGCTGAGGGGTTGTGACCAGCAAAGACAGTGGTCTCTCAGCAGGTAGCAGGGTCTTGGGGCCTAGGGCTGAACACTTGAGGAGATGATGTGCATGGTCATCAGCTCAACAGAGACAGGGGCTTGTGCTGACTCAGTGTGCCTCCCTCTGCTCTCCAGCCCAAGCTCTGGGGTCCTTGGGGCTGTTGGTACATGGCTTAGGGAGTGTCCCCCTGTGTGCCCTGGGGCTGTTGCTGAATGCTACAAGCAGGAGAAACCCTGCTACTTCCTCAAATGAGAGCAATCACAGAATGGTGCAATTGGAAAGGACTTCTGGAGATCACCTGGTCCAACCTCCCTGCTAAAGCAGGGTCACCCAGAGCAAGGTGCCCTGCTCTGCCACCCTCAGTAGAAACAAAATTTTCCTCACATTCCAGGTGGAAGATCTGAACAGATCCCATCTCCTCTACCTTCCTGTTCCTCTTTTGCCACTCACACATGGCAGCTGTTCGGGTCATCACGCTTTGCCTCTTAAGAGGGTGTGGTGATCTTCTCTCCCTTTCTTCCGCTTTAAGTAGCTCACAGGGAGCCCCAGGTTGCTGGATGCAGCAAGCTTGGAGTCAGGCAGCGTCAGATAGAGTCCCCCAGGGATCAGTGCTGGGCCCCATCCTCTTTAACATCTTTATTGATGATCTGGATGAGGGCATTGAGTCTATCATCAGTAAATTTGCTGACAAGACCAAGCTGGGGGCAGGAGTTGATCTGCTGGAGGGTAGAGAGGCTTTGCAGAGAGACCTTGACAGGCTGGACAGATGGGCAGAGTCCAAGGGCATGAGATTGAACACATCCAAGTGCCGGGTTCTGCACATCGGCCACAACAACCCCATGCAGTGCTACAGGCTGGGGTCAGAGTGGCTGCAGAGCAGCCAGGCAGAGAGAGACCTGGGGGTGCTGGTTGATGATAGGCTGAACATGAGCCTGCAGTGTGCCCAGGTGGCCAGGAGGGCCAATGGCATCCTGGCCTGCATCAGGAACAGTGTGGCCAGCAGGAGCAGGGAGGTCATTCTGCCCCTGTACACTGCACTGGTTAGGCCACACCTTGAGTCCTGTGTCCAGTTCTGGGCCCCTCAGTTTAGGAAGGATGTTGACTTGCTGCAACAAGTCCAGAGAAGAGCAACAAAGTTGGTGAGGGGCTTGGAACACAAGCCCTATGAGGAGAGGCTGAGGGAGCTGGGGCTGCTTAGCCTGGAGAAGAGGAGACTCAGGGGTGACCTTATTGCTCTCTACAACTACCCAGCACCAGAACAAGAGGACACAGTCTCAGGCTGCGCCAGGGGAGGTTCAGGCTGGAGGTCAGGAGGAAGTTTTACACAGAGAGAGTGATTGCCCATTGGAATGGGCTGCCCGGGGAGGTGGTGGAGTCACCATCACTGGAGGTGTTCAGGCGGAGACTTGACAGGGTGCTTGGTTACATGGGTTAGTTGATTAGGTGGTGTTGGATGATAGGTTGGACACGATGATCTTGAAGGTCTCTTCCAACCTGGTCTGGTCTATTCTATTCTATTCTATTCTATTCATTTTATGAGTCAGCAGCTCTCTGGTTTGTTCACATCAGGGGCAGTCATCAGCCCATAATGGTGTTTGGGGGTTCACTTTTCCAGGGAAGAATGGGCTCAGTTTTGTCTTATGTGGCTTGGAATTGTATTTTAATTTTTTGCTTTAAGAAAAATAAACTTTTTCTTTTAAAATGCTGAAAAATCCCAACACTATCATGGCCACACAAAGATATTTTTATACATTAACTAAGTTCTTGGATTTTTCAGGAAATTTGATTTTTCTTGGGAACATTACTTTAGTCATCTCATGTCTCACTGGGTCATGACCTTATTGTACTGGTGCAGCAGTTCGGCCTTTTTAAGTTTCTTCTTCCAGGACATGTAAAAACAATTAAGTGGTTCTGTCATACACCAAGTAGAAAGATTCATCCAAGCCTGTTTGTTCTGTGCTTCAGATCACACCACCAGCTCAGCTGAACTTTAATGAAATGTCCTACGTGCCTCAAACTTGGCTTCTCACAGAATTTCCTAAAATTTGGAAATTTACTGACATTTCTTTGTTTTTCTTCCAAGAGAAGAGTTGCTTGTTCCTTAGCTCTTCTATTTGACTTACTGCCTGTGTGTTTTGTTCTATGGATAATTCAATAGTATTTCTACCTGCTCTGGGTGACCCTGCTTTTACAAAGCGGGGCTGGACTAGATGATCTCCAGACATCCCTTCCAGTCCCTACCGTTCAGTCTAATTCTGTGAAGTAATAACTTTGTCTTCTCATTTTTACTTCTTTTCAAATATGAACCATTTTAAGGCAAAACTCGAAGGCAGATTTATTTTCAGGAGAAAACCTGCAGAATTTTAAACACTTTTGCTCTGGTAGTTTTTCATGTTGCTGGTTGAAAAACGGAACGTGTTTATCTGGACAACCGTGAAGTACTGAAATGAGATAAACTGTTGCAGCTATGGCTGCAATGCTCTGGGGACTCCTTAGCCTTGTCTCTACTGGGAATCCAAGTCTTTGATAGAAATTGTTGAGGGTTTTTTTTTCCCATCTTTCTGTGTAGCTATTTTCTTAGAGCTTTGAATGTTAGTGTGTAGGCTGATTAGCAGGGACTTCTGTAAACATGCTGCTTTGATTTGCTACGTGCAAAACCTCAAACTGAAGTTACATGTAAGCCATGCACAGCTGAACAGTGAAGAAGAAATCAGCTGAATTTTTAGGAAGTACTAAATCATGTGTCACATGTATCCTGGTTTGGTCAAGGGTATAGAAGCATTTTGTTCAGGAGAGACTTTTAAGATCATCAACTCAGCTGTTAACCCAGCACTGTCAGGTCACTGCTAAGCCGTGTCCCTTAGCACTGCATCTACATGGCTTTCAAATCCTGCCAGGAATGGTGACTCCACCACTCCCCTGGGCAGCCTGTTCCAGGGCTTCACAGTCCTTTTGGGGAAGATGTTTTTCCTAATATCCAACCTAACACTCCACTGATGAAACCAAAGGCTGTTTCCTTTTGTCCTGTCTCTTGTTACTAAAGAGACCAACATCCACCATGCTCCACCCTCCTTTAAGGTTGTTGTAGAGAGCCAAGATCTCCTCTCCTCCTTTTATCCTTGCTAAACAGTTCCAGTTCCCTCATCTGCTGCTCATCATGAGACCTGTTCTCTAGACCCTTCACCAGGGTTTTTGCTCTTCTCTGGACCTGCTCCAGCACCTCAATGTCTTTTTTTTTTGTGTAGTGAGAGGCCCAAAACTGATCCCAGTATTCAAGCTGTGGCCTCACAAGTGCCAAGTACAGGAGGACACTCACTAGCTTGGTCCTACTGGCCACACTATTGCTGATGCACACCAGGATGCTGTTGGCCTTCTTGGCCACATGCTGGCTCTATTCAGCCAGCTGTTGACCAACACCCCCAGGTCCTTTTTCACTGGTCAGCTTTCCAGAAACTCTTCCCCACTCCTGCAGTTTTGCCTGGAGTTGTTGTGACCTGAATACAGGACTTGGCACTTGACCTTATTGAACCTCATAATACTGGCCTTGGCCCATTGATCCACATCCCTCTGTATAATCTCTCTACCTTCAAGGGTATGTGGCAGTAGATTTACTAGCTGTTACCTGTTTTTCTGGTGGAAAAGGCTGCAGCCTGTGAAAGGGAGAATTTTGCCCTTCTGTGATGACATGGAAGGTATATAGTGCATACCAGATGTATGTGGAGCAAAAGATTGATTTATACTGATATTGACAGGGAAAACATGAAAATAAGTGCAGAGTGGGAGTCACAAAGTGGAAGGGCCGAGGTGGGGGTGTGGGGGTGGTGATTTATTGAGTCATCATCAGTAAATTTGCTGATGACACCAAGCTGGGGGCTAGGAGATGATCTGCTGGAGGGTAGAGAGGCTCTGCAGAGGGACCTCGATAGGCTGGACAGATGGGCAGAGTCCAAGAGCATGAGATTGAACACATCCAAGTGCCGGGTTCTGCACATTGTCCACAACAACCCCATGCAGTGCTACAGGCTGGGGTCAGAGTGGCTGGAGAGCAGCCAGGCAGAGAGGGACCTGGGGATACTGGTTGATGGTAGGCTGAACATGAGCCTGCAGTGTGCCCAGGCGGCCAGGAGGGCCAATGGCATCCTGGCCTGCATCAGGAACAGTGTGGCCAGCAGGAGCAGGGAGGTCATTGTGCCCCTGTACACTGCACTGGTTAGGCCACACCTCGAGTCCTGTGTCCAGTTCTGGGTCCCTCAGTTTAGGAAGGAGGTTGACTTGCTGGAATGTGCCCAGAGAAGGGCAACGAAGTTGGTGAGGGGTTTGGAACACAAGCCCGCTGAGGGAGCTGGGGCTACTTAGCCTGGAGAAGAGGAGACTCAGGGGTGACCTTATTGCTCTCTACAACTACCTGAAGGGGGATTGTAGACAGGCAGAAGTTGGTCTCTTCTCCCAGGCAGCCAGTACCAGAACAAGAGGACACAGTCTCAGGCTGTGCCAGGGGAGGTTCAGGCTGGAGGTCAGGAGGAAGTTTTACACAGAGAGAGTGATTGCCCATTGGAATGGGCTGCCCGGGGAGGTGGTGGAGTCGCCATCACTGGAGGTGTTCAGGAGGAGACTTGACAGGGTGCTTGGTTGCATGGGTTAGTTGATTAGGTGGTGTTGGATGATAGGTTGGACGTGATGATCTTGAAGGTCTCTTCCAACCTGGTCTATTCTATAAATTCTATTCTATTCTTTTTTTATTGATTTGTCAGGAAGAAGGAACAAAGCTTTGAGAGGGAAGGATTTATATAAATGCAGTAATGCATCTTGAGATTTCCTTCTGAGGAATGTCTCATAGTGAACTGTCTGTAGGGTCAGGGTGCTTCCTCCACTGCTGTATCAAGGTTTTGGACTACTCTTCTGAATTTTGTTTTATCTTATTTTATTTTATTTAACATGCAAACCATCAATTCTCAGGCCAGCTACCAAATTCTTCAAGTGGATTGGCTTTTGTTTGTGCGTTATAACTTGTTTTGCTCATGAAAACATGGTGGTAACATATTTTAATGGATGTGTATAGAATTGCTCCTGTGTTTGTGGGCACAAGTGAGGAAATCTGCTACTAAAAACTTTGTAGTTATAAGTGACTCAGTGACCAGGCACTGGAAGTTGTATTTACATCTGAGGTTTTTTGGGGGGATGCTGTTGGGTTGTCCTGTTTCTTACACCACAAGTTGTAGTCCTGTAAGGTTCTCAGAAGGTTCTTGCTACTTGTTTTGTTGTTTCAAAATGCTAGTAACAACTAAGTGCCCTTTTTGTTGGCTCTCTGAGGAATACAGGATATATTAACAAGAAACAGTTATGAAAAATGCATAAAGTGCCAGGAACTACTGCAAGCAAGGGTACTATAAACAGAGTCATGATAACCTAGTACACTTAGAGAGAGAGAGAGGCTCTTTCTGTGGTAAAACTCCAGCCCATCTTGTTGCCAAAAAGAAAAAGAGCTAAGTAAACTCTTTTTTTCCTCTTCTCCATCTATCTCCTTGTGTTCCCTAAAGTCTGTCACCTTTTGTTTTATGTTAGCTTGCATGTCAGCACTGCACTGAGGAGATGTGGATGAATGTAGGGTGTAGTTTTGATCACAAAGATGTTTTTTTAGGGACCTTCTGATTCATGAATGTGTTCTGCTGGTACACACTGAAGCAACATAAGGTCTCTGCACAAACCGATCAGACTCCACTTCAAAATCAAACCTTTGTTTGCCCTTCTCTCACGTTCCTTGGGAATGCTTTTCCAGGCTTTCCATGACCCTTGCAAGGGTAAAACCCCATTAACTCACAATGAAAATTTCTTCATACCCAATCCTTGTGGGTTTGTGGTGGGGCTTTTTTGTTGTTTGTTTTTTTTAATGCCAAAAAAAGATTTTCCTTAGCATAAATAGCTTTTCTGCCCTGTCCCCTTTACTCGCCTGTCTGTTACGTATTTATAGACACCTGGTATTTCCCCTGTCTTTTGTTTCACTAAACAGTCTGAACTCTCTTGTTGTTCACTTTTATTAATCCTCTGCCTTATGTTGGACTGAAGAAGAATAACTTTGTGTCCATGCCTGTCTGGATGAGGTTTTACCAGTGATGAATATAATTCTGTACCTATTTCCTCTACCAATGAAACTGTCTTTGACTATGCCCTCGCTTCCAGTAGAGCTGTATGACACTGGTTTTAGTTTGTCTGCTGATAGAGCAAACCTTGTTTACCCAGGTTGTTTCATTGAATCACAGAATGGTGTGACTTGCAAGGGACCTTTAAAGGTCATTTTGTCCAAACCCCTATGGTGAGCAGGGACATATTTAAGTAGATTGTGCAGCTCAGAGCCCTGTCCAACTTGGCCTTGAACAATTCTAGGGATGGGGCATCTATCACCTCTCTGGGCAACCTGGACCAGTGTTTCATCACCCTCAGTGTTAGAATATTTTTTCATCTAGTCTAAATCTCCCCTATTTTAGTTTAAGACCATCACCCTTTGTCCAGTTGCAACAGACCCTGCTGAAGAGACTGCCCTGTCTTTTCTGTAGGTCCCTTTAAGTACTGAAGGGCCACAATAAGTTCTCCCTGAAGCCTCCTCCAGGCTGAACAACCCCAACTGTCTCAACCTGTTCTCACAGCAGAGAGGTTCCAGCCCCTGTATCGTATTTGTGGCCTACTCTGGACCTGCTCCAACAGGTCCATGTCTCTCTGCAGTGCTGAGGACTCCATAGCTGGACCCAGCACTGTAGGTGGGATCTCAGCAAAGCAGAGCAGAAGGGCAGAATCCTCTCCCTCCACCTGCTGCCCGTGCTGCTGTGCATGCAGCCCAGGACAGGGTTGGTTCTTGCTGTGGGTGCATGTTGTTGGTTCATGGCCAGCTTTCACTCACCAGCACCTCCAAGTCCTCCTCCATAGGGCTGCTCTCATTAATATTTGTGAGTTTGTTGTCTGGGTTGGTTTGTTGTTTGGTGGTTTTGTTTTTTGAGTTACTAAATGAAATCTCATTCCTGTTCTTTTAGTCCTCAAGATCATGCAGTTGTTCTGGATGGTTGGGTTTGCTTCATATTGGCTGTACCTCCCAGCTCTGTGTTATTAGCAAGCTTCATTGTCACTCATATTTTAATTGCCAAGACAAATGAAAAAAATACTGAGGTCTATGCCAAGATCTGTCCTTGAGGAAATCTGCTAATGACCTTTCTGCAGCTGGAAAGTACTTCCAGCATTACTCAGATCACTTTTTCTGCAGCCACTTCCATTTTATACTTTTAATCCTTGTTTTAATTCATTCCCCATGTAATGTGTTATTATCAGTCACTTTAGTGAAGGTGAAAGAGAAGCAAAGACTCAGTGCAATTGTCTGGAGTGGTTAAGAGCCATAGTATTTAGGTCTGGCTTTGTAAACCTGAGTTTTACACCTTTCTGTGTCTGTTTTATTTGGAGCTGTTTGTGAGATTTTGCATGGAGTCCAAAGCAGTCTGATAATGTCCTCCTTTTTCTTTTCCCTATTTATTGGCTCTTTTCTTCTCATGCTGCCTTTCCTGATTGAATGAATGATGAGAAGCTTTTCCTGTTAGATGAGCTTTATTCATTAATTCTTCCAGCATCAAGGGTAGACATTATTTTACCTCTTGGTTTAAACATCTTAAATTTCCCCCACCATCCTTATGGATGATTTTATTGATCTTCATTATGTTCTTTCATGTCCAGTAAAGGTTTTCATTGTAGATCTCCACATGTAGGTTTTTTGTTGGTTTTTGTTTTCTTTTCCCAGCTGGTCATACTATTTTATTTTAACAAATATGTAGTCAATGGATTGAGCTAATGCAGCCCTGTCTTCTCATTTTTTTGGCCAGGGGGGCTTTTCACCAGACTTAAACTATCATGCTGGCAATAAAAATACCAGTAAAATATATTGCTGCAGAGGGGCTGAATAACAGCAAGGCATCACCAGCAGAGCTGTCAGAAGTGTGGCTCATACATTATGCAGGCTATTTGCTGGCTGTCATGGCAAACCTGCTTCATTGTGTGGCTAGCGTGTCCCCATATCCTCCAGGGGTAACCAAAACAAAGGTGGCATCAACAACTGTACACCTGGATGTGCTAACAGCTTGTCTTACCATTTCAAAGTGGTAGAAGGTGCTGACAGATGGTGTGAATGAATTACCTTAGGAAACCACCTGAAAAGAAAACCTCCCTAGCCACATAAACAATTAAAGAGAGAGATGAGAAAAGTAATCATCCAGACTAATTATTTCTCTTCTGTGTGGAGCAGGCAGAGCACCCCTCCTGCAATGTGGGCTTCTATGTGTGCTTATGGATCTCTCTGTGGAGATTGTCCGATGGCCTCAAAGTCAACCACAAGGGTTGCTAAAAAGAATGAGTGAAAATATTTGCTCTCCCTCCTGTTCCGCTTGGTGCCTTTTTATAGCATTTCCAGCCTTCAACTCTCTCTTTCAAGGAAAGGCTGAGAGACTTGGGTCTGTTTAGCCTGGATTGAGGTTTGGACTGGATGATCTTTGAGGTCTCTTCCAACCAGTTATATCCTGTACGATACTGTGAGAAGACTGAGAAGGGGCCCTTATCAATGCTGATCAATATCTAAAGGGCAGGGGGTAAGAGGATGTGGCTAGACTCCCCAGTGAAGACCAGTGACAGAACAAGGGGCAACAGGCACAAACTGAAATATAGGAGGTTCCAGCTAAACATAAGGAGAAACTTCTTTTCTGTGAGGGTGATGGAGCACTGGAAGAGGCTGCCCAGGGAGGCTGTGGAGTCTCTTTCTCTGGAAATGTTTAGAACCAGCCTAGACTCCGTCCTGTGCAACCTGCTCTGGGTCACTCTGCTTTAGTAGGGGATTTGGACAAAATGACCTCCAGAGCTCCCTTCCAACCCCCACTGTTCTGTGACTCTGTGAGACATGGAGAGAGAAGTGGTTTGTGTGTGTTTATATGTATATGCACTTTAACAAAAGCCTGTAGAAATATTCTGTAAAATTTTCGGGCATAGTCCTGACAAGCAGTTGAGGGTCTGTGCTGGGGAGCTCCAAGCAAATTTTCATTGAGACTAATGATTTATTATTTTTTTAAACTAAAAATGATTCTTTTTTTTTTCCTCTCTGTGTATATTTTAAGACCACATAAATTTGATATCTGTGTGGAGCACTTAAACACATTTTCCAGTCTTGGAGAGAATTTCCCATTATTTCCAGCTGTATTCTTGGAGAGACAGACTGAACATACAGTGAATACATTATCTGAATATTTGAGGGGGTGAGGAGGAGGCTGCAGTGCAGAATTGATTTGCCATCTCTTCACACTGAGTGCACAATTTGCAGGTGCAGGTAGTATAGTGACTTTTCCAAACACCTTCCCACCTGTTCACATTGTTCTCTGTGGGCCTGTGACGGTAGTCTTTAAACTACATGAAGCAATGTAGGCAGTTTAAAAAGAAAGAGGGAGGGTAGGGGGTGAGGGGGGGGGGGTGAGGGTAACACACAGAACCAGCCCAGGAAAAAGAAAAGCAATGAAATATTCACTTGTCTTTAAAACATGTGAGTGGGGGGGGGGGGATGTCTTTTTAGGTAAAGCTCTTCCAACTGAATTGGATCGTCCTGATTGTCAGCCTTCAGTCATTTGCAAAACACATCTTTTTCAGTAGTTTCTCTTGTCTGTAATCTTATTAACAATTACAGTGTATTGTTACAGCCATTTTTTTTCCATTTTAGGAATAGAGTGCAAGTACAGAGAAGAATAAACTATGAGTTTTGTTACTGTCCTAGCTTTTCAGAAGTCTTTCTATTCTATTTCACGATATCTTTATTGATCCTGGGTTAGTTCTTTGGCTGTTCTCATTGTAATGACTTCCATTTGGTAACAGGATTTGTGTATCACAGGCTGATTGCCTAAATTGCCTCCACTGTGCTCATCTTTCCTCATTTTACCAAGCTTCTAACAAAAAAAAGCCTCAAATCTAAAATGTATTTGAGCCCCTAAACCTGCAAATGTCCTCTGGCATACTTGTACTGAAGGGAGGTTGGAGCGAGGAGGGGATCAGCCTCTTCTCCTTGGTGGGAAGTGACATAACTAAAGGAAGTGGTTACAAGCTGCATCAGGAAAGCTATAGGCTGGATATTAGGAAATATTTTTTCACTGAAAGGTTTATCAAACATTGGAATCCTGGGCTGCATCAAAAGCAGCACGGCCAGCAGGTGAAGAGAGGTGATTCTGCCACTTAACTCTGCTCTGGTGAGACCTCACCTGGAGTACCGTGTCCAGGTCTGGAGGCCTCAATGTGGCAAGGACGCACATGTGATGGAGCAGGTCCAGAGGAGGGCCATGAAAATGATCAGGGGGTTGGACCACCTCTGCTACCAAGACAGGCTGAGGGAGCTGGGGTTGTTCAGCCTGAAAAGGGAAGGTTCTGGGGAGACCTAATAGTGGCCTTCCGGTACCTGAATAGTGGCTTACAAGAAGGATGGAGAGAGACTGTTTACAAAGGCCTGGATTGATAGGGCAGGGGACAATGGCTTCAAACTAGAGAAGTGCAGATTTAGATTGGATGTTAGGAACAAGTTCTTTACCATGAGGGTAGTGGAACACTGGAACAGGTTGCCCAGGGAGGTGATGGAGGCCACATCCCTGGAGATATTCAAGGTGAGGCTCAACAGGGCTCTTGGCAACCTGTTCTAGTTGAATATGTCCCTGCTGACTGCAGAGGGGGTTGGACCGGATGGCCTTTGGAGATCCCTTCCAACCCAGACCATTCTATGATTCTACCCAGGGCAGTGGTGCAGTCACCATCCCTGGGGGTGTTCAGGCAGCGTGTGGACTTGGCAATTAGGGACACGGTTTATCATTGACCCTTCAGTGCTGTGTTGAAGGTTGGACTGGATAGGCTTTGAGGTCTCTTCCAATCAGATATATTCTATGATTCTATGAAGATGTTAGGGAGAGAAATCCTCTTTGCAGAAAGGAATACAGAACTTGTGAAAACCCCCATACAATATTTCTTATCCCCTTCCACCCATTCTATTTGTAATAACATGGAATTAATATATATATATATAATTAATATCTTTTTTGACAATTTATTAGGGTTTTTTTTGAGCCCTGGAGGTCAGGAAATGCAACTTGTGGAGACTAAAGGATGCATGTGATATCTCTATTAGAAACAGGATGACTGATAAAAGAGGAGGGTTGTAACTGTATGATCTTTAAGGACCCTTCTAACCTAAACCCTTGTGTGATTAACGAGTCAATTGAACTTCCACCTTTGTAGTGTTTGATAAACTGAAAAATAAGAATCTCAGGATAATAAAACCAAAGCACAGGAGGCCTAATGCCAAGGTCACAGAATGTCTTTGTGGATTAGAGATTAAATGCAAAAAGCTTGCATGTATTAGGACCTGAATAAATGGATTAAGTACTAGCAGATGTTAGTTTAATTACAAGCAGGCTCCACTTATTGTGACTGAAATTATGTATTTGGTGCATTACAGAACAAGTCAACAGCCTGGGCTTCAGCTGGCTTACAGTAGATCAATAACACATTCCTAATAGAATCATGGAATGGTTTGGGTTGGAAGGGATCTTTAAATGCCAACTCTCCTTCATGGAGCAGGGTCGTCTTCAACTAGAGCAGGTTGCTCAGAGCACCATTCAGCATGACCTGGATGATGCATCTACTACCTGTCTGGGCAACCTGGACCAGGGTTTGACCACCCTTAGTGGGAAGAAAAAAGTCTTCTTTCTATCCAGTCTAAATCTCCCTCTTTTAGTTTAAAACTGTCACCCCTTGTCCTGTCACAATTAGTCCTGCTAAAAAGTCTGTCTCCATCTTCCCTTTAGGTCCCCTTTATGTAGTGGAAGGTGACAAGAAGGACTCCCCAGAGTCTTCTCTTTTCCATGCTGGACAACCCCAACTCTCTCAGCTGGTCCTCACAGTAGAAGGGTTCCAACCCTCAGGTCATTTTTTGTGGTCTCCTCTAGACCCTTTTCCAATAGTGGGCTTTGTGTTTGTTGTAACACTGAGGTGCAGTATCTCTGGCATGTTGAGCTGAAGTTGTCTGCGTTATGTATTCAAATCCACACCAAGATGTTTTTATGAGTCAAAATGATACAGTGATTCATTGTTCAGTTCTGGGCCCTTCACTATAGGAAGAATATAGAAGTGCTGGAGCATGTCCAGAAATGGACAGTGAGGCTCACCAAGGGCCTGGAGCACGTCCCATGAGGAGTGTCTGAGGGAGCTCGGGTTATTCAGTCTGGAGAAGAGGAGGATGAGGGAAGGCGACATTGCTCTCTACAACTCTCTGAAGGGAGATTGGAGCAATGAGGGGGCAGCCTCTTCTCCTTGGTGTCAAGTGACAGGACTAGAGGAAATGGTTTCAAGCTGTGCTAGGGGAGGTGCAGGCTATTTCTTCACAGAAAGGGTTCCCAAACATTGGAATGGTCTGCCCAGGGCAGTGGTGGAGTCACCATCCCTGGAGTTGTTTAAGCAGTGTGTGGACCTGGCACTTAGGGACATGGTTTAGTGTTGTTTAGTGTTGGGATGGCATTTAACAAGTTGGGATGGCATTTTAACAAGTCCAAGTGCTGGGTGCTGCACTTTGGCCACGGCAACCCCATGCAGAGCTACAGGCTGGGATCAGAGTGGCTGGAGAGCTCCCAGACAGAGAGGGACTGACAGCTGCCTAATTGACAGCTGCCTGAACATGAGCCTGCAGTGTGCCCAGGTGGCCAAGAAGGCCAATGGCATCCTGGCCTGCATTAGGAATAGTGTGGCCAGCAGGAGCAGGGAAGTCATTGTGCCCCTGTACTCTGCAGTGGTTAGGCCGCACCTTGAGTACTGTGTCCAGTTCTGGGCCCCTCAGTTTAAGAAGGACATCGAAACACTTGAACGTGTCCAGAGAAGGGCAACAAGGCTGGGGAGAGGCCTCGAGCACAAGCCCTATGAGGAGAGGCTGAGGGAGCTGGGATTGTTTAGCCTGGAGAAGAGGAGGCTCAGGGGTGACCTCATTGCCCTCTACAACTACCTGAGGAGTGGTTGTGGCTGGGAAGGGGTTGATCTCTTCTCCCAGGCAACCAGCACCAGAACAAGAGGACACAGTCTCAAGCTGTGCCAGGGGAGGTTTAGGTTGGAGGTAAGGAGAAAGTTCTTCACTGAGAGAGTTGTTTGCCATTGGAATGTGCTGCCCAGGGAGGTGGTGGAGTCACCATCCCTGGAGGCGTTCAAGAGGAGATTGGAGGTGGCACTTGGTGCCATGGTCTAGTCATGGGGTCTGTGTTGATAGGTTGGACTCGATGATCCTCGAGGTCTCTTCCAACCTTAGCAATACTGTGATATGGTGATACTGTGACCCTTCAGAGCTGGGTCAAGGGTTGGACTGGATGATCTTTGAGGTCCCTTCCAACCATATATTTTCTGTGATTTATAATTTGTCATTGAACTTCATTCCTTGGGTTCCATTTTATTTATTCCATTGTTTACCAGTAAGTCTGCTGTGCTCTGTCACTGTAGTATATCAGTGCTCACTGATGTCATGATCATCAAACCCTGCTGTGCTTCTGTAGATGGTTTACTTATTTGGTGCTTCTCTTCATTTAAGACATGGGCCTAATATTGTAGAGATTTTACAAAACCTTCCACTTCATGGAGATCTGTAAAATTAATCAGAACATACTTATATTCACAGGAGTCACCAAAAAGAACCCTTCTAATTGAAGTACCATTCATTATAGAAACCAGCTGTCCTGGAGGTAGCTGATGGTGAATAGCTGTTACAGGATTTTATGTGAAAACTAGCAAATAGGGGTTTTGTTGGTTTGTTTTGATTTGGGTTGGGTTTTTTTTCCCCAAAAAAACTCTGCTAAGGCAAAGCACCACAGTGAATTTTGTTGATGGCTGATATTAAATAAAGGTAGATTTTGGACAGAGAAAGACTTATACATAGGCACTTGCAAAGCTTTTGAAATGTCAGCATGGGAGATTTGAACTGTAGCTCTGATTCTTTTAATATCCCTTTTAGAAGTCTGTTTTACATCATTCTCATTTTTACATTTGGCTCTATTAGTGCAGCTGAAGATTTTAAGTCATAATGGTCAACCTTTTATTTTTAACTTGAGTTACAGATTGAGAAAATTACATTTAATGCCTGTGTCTAGATTTTTGTCTTTCATCCATCTCACCTTACTCACAGTATAACTTATTAGTAATAATGGCTTGTTTCCATTAAACTTGTAGATTTCAGTTATAAGATCTTTTCAGACCTGGTTTCTCGGAGTTTATTTAAATATTCATTATAAAATGCTAACATGGAAGAAATATTTGACCTCTTAATGGTGAGCATCTAACTCTGAGTGTGGTATTTGAAATTTGGGAAGACATAGATGAACTGTGGAGACCTTGAAGATACAGGCTGCTTGCTGTGTGTTCACCCACTTGAGTAGTGATATTGTCTGAGGAATGTAGATTTTGGGGTCAGAAGGCTGTGGTAGTTTAGCACTAAGTGACCTAAACTAATTAATTTTGTATATCCTTTTATGGGAATTCAGGCTTCTGGTGTCTCAATAGGGGTTACATGCATGGGCCCCACTGCTGTTTCACTGGGTAGAATTAGCAGTTTGTGTTGGCTGGTGTGAAGGATGGTGAGAAGAGTAGCAAAAGAAGACTGTGAGCAGCAATGCTGCCTGGGAGAGGCAGGGATAAGCTGGTGGTGATGATCAAGGGGAAACGAGAGGGCAGAAGGAGGAAGTCAAGCTAGTTGGATTATGACTTGGACTTAGAATTCTGTCCATGAGCTGTAGGTTCTCAATATCTGAAAAGATACTGTGTTCAGTTCTGAGTGCCACAGTATAGAAAAAGACATTGAGGTGCTGGAGTGTTGTGGGTTTGAGAGGAAGGCCCAGCCTTCTCCCCCCCACAAAGAGATAAAGGAATAAAGGCCACAGCTAGCCACAGCCAGAGAAGCAAAGGAATGTTATATTTACAAGCAGGTTTAGGGAATGCAGGGTATATATACACAATTTACAGTATTTATAAGATATACACAGAAATATACAGCAAAGTAATACAGGAACGAAATTCCCCTCCCCTTTCTGGAGGAGGGTTCCCCCCCTGCACCCCCTTTCTCTCCCCTTTTTCCCCAAAGAGGGTTAGAAAGAGAGAAAAAGAGCAATTGTTAATTAAAGCAAAGTGTTAGTAGGCCACGCTTATCTGTCCGAGGTCAGTCTGGCAGAGAGCCTAGAAGCGGAGCAGCTGGGAAGGAGGAGGGAAGAATCGAAACTGAGGCAAGTCTCAGTCGCACTCAGAACTTAAAGTTGCATTCTACCAATCTACCAATGAAATCCATTTAGACCTGTCTTTTGTTTACAAAACATTCAGCCATAGTGTCCCTTTCTTAAAGGCACAGCCTCCAACGGTCACATGGAGCATGTGCAGAGAAGAGCAGTGAGGCTGGTGAGGGGTTTGGAGGGCATGGCATATGAGAAGCATCTGAAGGAGCTGAGGTTGTTTAGTCTGGATAAGGCTGAAGGGACATCGTGTTGGTTACCTACAGTTACCTGAAAGGAGGCTGTTGTGAGGCTGGTGTTGGTCTCTTCTCCTTAGTAACAGTGATAGGATGAGAGGAAATAGGCTTAGGTTGTGCCAGGAGAGGCTTAGATTGGATATTAGGAAAAATTTCCTCACTGAGTGGTGAGACCTTGGAACAGCTGCCCAGGTTGCTGGTGGAGTTCCCATCCCTGCAGGTATTCAAGAAGCTGTAGATGTGGCGGTTCAGCATATGGTTTAGTGTATGTGGTAGTTGGGGTTATGGTTGGACTCAATGATTTTAAAGGTCTTTTCCAACCTTAATGATTCTATGTTACCTTTTTCCATGTAAAATTGCAAGCAAACCTCAATTTTAGTGAAGCTTGTAAGCCTATGAATGTTCAGGTAGCTTCTGTAGGTGATTTTTTTTCTCTTTTGAGACTACTTGCTAGCTTTCTGAAATCTTAAAGCAGTTCTAGCTATGGATTTGTTTGGTCTTTGTTCTTCAAGTCTAAAGTGAGGAGGGGGAAAAAAGTCTTTTCTACTGGAGACAATGTTGTTCATCTTACTGCAGAGCAGGAAAGAATATAGGAAGACATTTTTTACTGTTTGTCTTTCAAACTGCCCTTGTCTGTGGGAAATGATAATTTTCATAAGAATTGGGAACTTCCTGAGCTACATGAAAGCTGCAAACTCTTCCCCAGTTTGTATTCATTTTGGTTCAGAAGGATTTATGCAAATAATGTCATCATCATGATCTGTTCCTCAAGGTCTTTTTCTTCCAGTAAGCTTTTAATCTTCATCCATGCTCATACCTGCTTCCTTAACTGGGGAAGGGGGAGGGGAAGCAGTGTTGGCTCTTTCAAGTGAAGCATGAAGAGGTGGATCAAGTGTAACTTTCCCATAGATAATAGCTTCAGGTCTGACCACAGTTGAGGCCATTTGGCCTTCACATGGCTTCCCAATTTATGTTTTCTTTTCAGTGACCCTGGGGGTGGTGGACAATAGTAAAGGTGGAGTAGAAAAGCTTGTATCTCCAGAGTGAGGAGCAGACAGAAGGAGGGAGAAGAGCATTGTTTGAACACGGGGTTAGTTTAGGCTTTATGTTAATTTTCCCAAGTGAGAAGACACTGAAGTCTTGTGTAGCTCAGAAATCTAGCTTTATTTGTAAAGTACTGCCATAAGGTCATCCAGGTGAACAGAGGATAGTTTTAACTCACATGAGAAGTATTTTACGATGCAGGTTTTGAATGAAATACATCCCGGTCCTGAACCATCTTGGCTTATGTAATACATGTTCGTGTTTTTGGTCTGTTTTCAGATCTCCTGTGCACAGGCACAAAAGGCAAACTCAAAAAGTACAACATAAATATTTGCAGATGGACATGGCATAAGTACAGGTGTTCCCAGTGGGCATTTTCTGAATCTGAGCTCTATTTGCATTTGTCAGGAGAACACAAAGATGCTTCTTTTCTATGTCTTTTCCCACCCATGCACACTGTGATAAAGACCCTGTTTCTCTTGTTTTGCTGGTGTCTGTTTGAAGGGCAAAAAAAAAAAATGACTGTCTAGCACTTTCATGATTTCACTGTAAGTGGGCAATGGGGTCTTGAATGAATTTGAGGTTTGGACTGGATGGAAAGGATTATAATTTATAGAAGTGAAGCAATCTTACGGTCATTTGTTGCTGTCTCCTATGCATTTATTTTCATAGGGTCATAGTATCATTCAGGGTTGGAAGGGACCACAAGGATCATCTAGTTCCAACCCCCCTGCCATGGACAGGGACACCCCACACTACATCAGGCTGGACAGAGCCTCATCCAGCCTGGGCTTAAACACCTCCAGGGATGGGGCCTCGACCACCTCCCTGGACAAACCATTCCAGGGTTTCACCACTCTCATGGTGAAGAACCTCCTCCTCACATCTAGCCTGAATCTCCCCACCTCCAGCTTCATTCCATTCCCCCTAGTCCTATCACTACCTGAGATCCTGAGAAGTCCCTACCCAGCCTTCCTGTAGGCCCCCTTCAGATCCTGGAAGGCCACAATGAGGTCACCTGGGAGCCTTCTCTTCTGCAGACTGAACAGCCCCAACTCCTTCAGTCTGTCCTCATAGGAGAGGTGCTCCAGCCCTCTGATCATCCTCGTGGCCCTTCTCTGGACATGTTCCAGCACCTCCACATCCCTCTTGTAATAGGGGCTCCAGAACTGGAGGCAGTACTGCAGGTGGGGTCTCACCAGGGCTGAGCAGAGGGGGAGGATCACCTCCCTCGACCTGCTGGCCACACTTCTCCTGATGCAGCCCAGGATCTGATTGGCTTTGCGGGCTGCAGGTGCACATTGAGAGCTCCTGTTGAGCTTTTTGTCCACCAGCACCCCCAAGTCTCTCTCCTCAGGGCTGCTTTCCAGCCAGTTACTGCCCAGCCTGTATTTGTGCCTGGGATTGCCTCGACCCAGATGCAGGACCCTGCACTTGCTCTTATTGAACCTCATGAGGTTGGCTTGTGCTCACCTCTCCAGCCTGTCAAGGTCCCTCTGGATGGCCTCCCTTCCCTCCAGCGTGTCTGCTGCACCACACAGCTTGGTGTCATCAACAAACTTGCTGAGATTGATAGAGAAATGATATACTGTATTTGAGGAGTGAAGTGAAATTGTTCTCAGTTTCCAAAGGCATGAACAACACAGTTTCTGTTAAAATTACCTTTAAAAAAACTCCTGGCTTTAGGTAGAGTGATTAAATCTGTGTTCTGCCTATACAACCCTTTAAAAAAATCTGTTGCTCACTCATTGTTCTCCAGCTGACATATGGCTCATTACCAGAATTTTCATTTAGCTGAAAGCAAATAAAGCCCATTTCTTGAACAGTTAATGGGAAAGGGCCAGACAGAACTCACATGCTCCTGGAAAGTGCCAGTGGCTTCCCAGTGACAGTGGCACTGTGCCTGCATCCAAGGTTTCTGAGCTCCTGCAGCTTCCTTGTTTCTTCCAGTCACTTGTATTATGTAGGTCCAGCCACAGAACCATAGAATGGGTTGGGTTGGAAGGGGCCTTTAAAGGCCATCTGGTCTAACTCTCCTGCAGTGAGCAGATACATCTTCAACTAGATCAGGTTGCTCAGAGCCTTGTCCATCCTGGTCTTGATGGTTTCCAGGGATGGGACTTCTGCCACCTCTCTGGGCAACCTGGGCCCAGAATGTTTCATCACCCTCAGCATAAAAAATTTCTTCTGTATATTTAGTCTAAATCTCTCCTCTTTTAGTTTTAAACTAAAAGGGAGGTTGTAGCCAGGTGGGGGTTGGTCTTTTCTCCCAGGCAACCAGCACCAGAACAAGAGGACACAGTCTCAAGCTGCACCAGAGAAGGTTTAGGGTGGATGTTAGGAAGAAATTCTTCATAGAGAGAGTGATTGCTCATTGGAATGGGCTGCCTGGGGAGGTGGTGGAGTTTCCGTGTTTGGGGGTGTTTAGGAGGAAACTGGATGGGGTGCTTGGTGCCATGGTTTAGTTGATTAGGTGGTGTTGGATGATGGGTTGGATGTGATGATCTTGAAGGTCTCTTCTAACCTGGTCTATATCCTATCCTATCCTATCCTATCCTATCCTTCCCTGTCCCTATCCCTATTCTATACCATTGCTCCTTGTCCTTTTGCAACTGGAATGATTGTCCCTATGTTTCTTATAGACACCTTTTAAGTACTGAAAGGCAGCAGAAAGGGGCAGTGGGTGGAAGTTGAGGCATAAGAAGTTCCACGTAAACATAAGGAAAATTTTCACTGTGAGGGTGATGGAACACTGGAACAGGCTGCCCAGGGAGGGTTGTGAAGTCTCCCTCTTTGGAGAGATTCAAACCCTGCCTTGGGGCATTCCTGTGTGACCTGCTTTAGGTGATCCTGCTCAGGCAGGAGAGTGGGACTAGATGATCTTCAGAGGTCCTTTCCAACCCCTAGCTTTCGGTGGTTTCTGACACAGTGTCACAGAATGTGATAGTAAATTTTAATAAGCAGATGCAGTTTGTTGTTTATTTTCATGTTCAAGATGGATCCAGATACTGATCTAAAGACAAACTCCCTATTGGTATGTCTCTCTGAGCAGCATGTTTCTATTCATTCAAACAAATCCCAGATGAGTATTGATGCATATATTCATTGCACTGATCAGCAAAATTAGAGATGCCCCCAGACAGAAACTGCCTGCAAAATTTGTCTCTGTGCACAGTAGTGTCTGGGGACTCAAACATGGGATTTGCTGTATCTTTCTAACAGCTTAAACTGAAATCCAGGATTTCAGAGAGTTCAATGCCCTATTGCTTGAATTCCACCCTGGAATTCTAATGAAATAAATACTTTTTATTTTTATTTTTATATTATGTATTCTCAAGGGGAGCTGAGATTTGTAGCCTCTCAGGGAGAAGGATTGGTGTTTGCATGCAAGAAGTGTGGATGTAATTATCTTTGGAGTCAGATGGAGTTCAGGCAGGTTTTTAGGCAATAAAAGCCAATGATTGTTTCTAAAACAATTTAAAATGTTTTGCATTGAGCTAGATTTTGTTTTTTTCCTGTGACTTTTTACTTTCTTTCTTCCTTTCTCCAATTTACTTTGAGACCAAGTTAGATGAAATGGGAACTGATTGCATCTGAAGTATGACTTCATGCTTTTTGATATTTTGCCATTGAGATTTCACACCCTACAGGGATTAACCCATCCGTCATTATATGACATCTTACATTCCTCACCAGGAATTAGAGTTATGTGCTCTGCCTTTGCTTTTGTAGTTAATCCCAGAATCAGAAGCTGGTGATAGAGGAGGCCTTTAGGATCACTCCAGCAAATACAATGTTCATCTCAGTTGAGCTGGTTGGGCTATTTTCTGAAACAACTTCTGCATTAGGAGCTGCCAATTAGTAAAACAAATACTACTTCCTTCAAGTGAAATTCATTCCTTGGAAGTTCTAATGAAGTTCAGGGACCTCAGCAAACCTGAAAACAAACCTGCTTTTCAGTATACCACTAACTTGTGAATTGAGAAACTGTGTTTTGTAGCCTACTCTGAGTAAAGGAACTTTGGGTTCTTTACTCAGTGTTAGTTTCTCACTCCTCGTTAGTCTGGACATAGATTTGGGTGCTATGAGGGATCTAAAGCATAAGTCTGATGGGGAATGTCTGAGGGAACTGTTCAGCCTGGAGAAAAGGAAGCTCAGAGAAGACCTTCTTGCTCTCTACAACTACCTGAAGGGATGTTGTAGTGAGGTGGGGTTCAGTCTCTTCTTCCCAGTGACATGTGGTAGAACAAGAGGAAGCAGCCTCAAGTTCCACCAGGCAAAGTTTAGTTTGGCTGTGGGGAGACGTTTCTTGACCAAAAGGGTTGTCACTTTGGCTGCATGCAAGCTTCCATAAAGCATGATTAGATGTAAATAATATGATGGGAAAAGATGGCACAGGCCTTGTCACAAGTCCCTGTTGTGTAACACAGATGAATACATAGTATCAATAGTTCAAAGGTATTATTGTGGGGTTTCTGGGGGGGAGTTCAGGGGTTTTGGAGTGCTCATAAAGGTTTATGTTCTTGAGGTCATGATGTTTGGTATTTCTGTGAGGAAAAAACGTGTTTTGAGGTCACTCTGGAGAACAAACTGATAGGAATAATAATTGTGAGGGCCTTGGAACTCTGGTGGTTTGTGTAAGACTAAGGTACAATGTGAGGATTAGCCATGCAGATAACTTTTGTTCTGCCCAAAATGTGGAGTGTTAATGTGTTACACTGATTAGAACTTGGGCAAGGTGATGGGGAGCAAACCAACCTGCTTATCACAAGTATAGTTAGAAGGTTAAAGTCAGCCATCACTCATAATGTGCCAAGTGACAACTTTTGGTCTTCAAATGCTGAGATAACCAGCATTTACCATAGGTTACATTAGCCATAGGTTGCTATTAATTACTGGTTCAGCCTGATTGCTCTTTACATGAGAAAGCCAGGACCATTAAAATAGCCTGGTGGTGGCTTAGTCTGGGGTGTGTGCAAGCACATGTGCATGCACATGTGTATTATTTTTATCTTTGATTAAAGGGATATTCTTTGGGGTTTGTTTCTTTGGTGGTGCAGCTGGTGGCTCTTCAAGAACAAAGAGGAAAATAAAAGGTTCCAGGAATAGCTGAACTCCAGCATGCAGAATTGATTTCTGCTTATTATAATCCTGATGCTCTGCATTTGAACATCACTAGCTTCCCTCCAAAAACACCTTACATTTTTGTTTTAGTTTCTTCATAAAGTAGTCACATGCACCTTCAGAATGCTCTGGGATATGTCATAGAATCATAGAATAGTTTGGGCTGGAAGGGGCATTTAAAAGTCATCTAGTCCAACCTCCCTGCAGTCAGCAAGGACATTTTCAACTAGACCAGATTTCTCATAGCTCTGTCCAACTGACCTGGAATGTTTCTAGGGATGGGGTATGTACCACCTCTCTGGGCAACCTGGGCCAGGGTTTCACTACCTGTGGTGTAAAAAATTTCTCCCTTCTGTCTTGTCTAAATCTCTTGTCTTTTAGTTTAAAACCATCACCCCTTGTCCTGTGACAACTGTCCCTGTCTTTGTAATAGGCTCTCTTTAAGTATGAAAGGCCACAAGGTTTCCCTGGAGCCTTATCTTCTCCAGGCTGAACAACCCCAGCTCCCTCAGCCTGTCCTCACAGTAGAGGAATTCCATCGCTTTCATCATTGTTGTGGCCTCCTCTGGACCTGCTCCAACAGGTTCATGTCTGCAGTGCTGAGGACTCTAGAGCTGGCCCCAGCACTGCAGGTGGGGCCTCAGCAGAGCAGAGGGGCAGAATCCCCTCCCTTGACCTGCTGCCCCTGCTTTTGATATTTTTATATCAGTAGTAAAAAAGCTGAGCTTCTTGATTCTTCCTTCTTTAAGGATGCACACTGTAAAACTTCCTGCTGTTGCCAGTCATATTAACACCCATAATGATATTTGTGCTGAGGTGCTTTGTGCCCTCATGCCTGAGGGCAGAGTCAACCTTGGACATGGAGAAGAGAAGTGGGATCCAAAAAAGTAAAAATAGAACAATAAAAGATATTGCTTTCTGGTGACCAGGATTTTAATGTGAGTGACTGAGTGTTTAGAGAGAAACAAAAACATAGCAAGAATAGTTTTTAAAGCATCTTGTAAAATATCTTGTCTCTGTCTGTATTCCAAAGAGTAATCTTTGTCCTTTTATTAGAATAAACTTTATCAGAATAAACCAAACCAGGTTGGAAGAGACCTTCAAGATCATCGTGTCCAACCCATCAACCAATCCAACCCACCCAAACAGCTAACCCATGGCACCAAGCACCCCATCAAGTCTCCTTCTGAACACCTCCAATGACGGCGACTCCACCACCTCCCCGGGCAGCCCATTCCATAGCGCAATCACTCTTTCTGTATAGAACTTCTTCCTAACATCCAACCTGACATATCATTTTTACTGTTGTTTCGATGTGGACTAATAATGGGGACAAACAGAGTAGGTCAAGAACAATGAAACTATGTCAGGATGAATTGAAAACTTTGTTTTTCTTCATTTGGAGCTATACTCTTAGCAGACTTGATGCTTCATCTTGAAATAATCCTGGGCTAGAGTTTTAGTCTTTCTTCATTTTCACTGGCAGATGGCCTTAACTTTCACAGTATCACAGTATAACTTAGGTTGGAAAGGACCTTGAGGATCATCAAGTCCAACCTATCAATACAGACCTCATGACTAGACCATGGCACCAGGTGCCATGTCCAATCTCCTCTTGAACGCCTCCAGGGATGGTGACTCCACCACCTCCCTGGGCAGCACATTCCAATGATGAATGACTCGCTCGGTGAAGAACTTCCTCCTCACCTTGAGTCTAAACCTCCCCTGGTGCAGCTTGAGACTGTGTCCCCTTGTTCTGGTGCTGGTTGCCTGGGAGAAGAGACCAACCCCTTCCTGGCTACAACCACCCCTCAGGTAGTTGTAGAGGGCAATGAGGTCACCCCTGAGCCTCCTCTTCTCCAGGCTAAACAATCCCAGCTCCCTCAGCCTCTCCTCATAGGGCTTGTGTTCAAGGCCTCTCCCCAGCCTTGTTGCCCTTCTCTGGACACCTCCAAGTGTTTCGATGTCCTTCTTAAACTGAGGGGCCCAGAACTGGACACAGGACTCAAGGTGTAGCCTAACCAGAGCAGAGTACAGGGGCACAATGACTTCTCTTCACACGGACTGAGCTGAGTTCTAGAAATGTGATTGAATCTGTTTGAATCCATATAAACCTAACAAATGAAAAAACTGTGCTTTTTGTGGTGCATTGGTGAATGGAACCTTGCCCAAGTTAAGGGCTTTAGGATTTGGCTCCATGTCTACTTTAAATCCTCGTTTCCCAGACATAAACTGCTCTTACAGAGGCACTCAGATATTTGAGAGTACGCTGCAATCCTATCTTTGCATGCTCCGGATGTGCTTTGCCTGAAAAAAAAAAAGCAGATGTTTGAACTGTGGGGTGTACTTCCCCTGGGGCAAACCTTTCTCAGGTGTCCAGAGCATTGTTTTTCTTACCTGCTGACAGATATTTTGAATTATTATTATTATTGTTTTGAGAGCTGTTTTTGTCTTCTCCTCCCAGCTCATCTGAATACTGTGCTAAAGCATCTCTTTACCCTGCTAGGAAGCTCAATTTGCTCATCAATTGAAAAATGTCATGGAAGAGGTCAAAAATAACTCTTTTCACAGAATCACCATGGTTGGAAGAGACCTCAAAGATCATCAAGTCCTACCTGTCACCACAGACCCCATGACTAGACCATGGCACCAAGTGCCACATCCAATCCCCTCTTGAACCCCTACAGGGACGGTGACTCCACCACCTCCTTGGGCAGCCCGTTCCAATGGCAAACGACTCTCTCAGTGAAGAACTTTCTCCTCATCTCGAGCCTACACTTCCCCGGCACAGCTTGAGACTGTGTCCTCTTGTTCTGGTGCTGGTTGCTTGAGAGACGAGACCAACTCCCTCCTGGCTATAACCCCCCTTCAGGTAGTTGTAGGCAGCAACAAGGTCTCCCCTAAGCCTCCTCTTCTCCAGGCTAAAAATCCCAGCTCCTTCAGCCTCTCCTCACAGGGCTTGTGCTCAAGGCCTCTCCCCAGCCTTGTTGCCCTTCTCTGGACACGCTCAAGTGTTTCGATGTCCTTCTTAAACTGAGGGGCCCAGAACTGGACACAGTACTCAAGGTGTGGCCTAACCAGTGCACTGAACTTTGAGAAAATTGAGTTAGTACTATAGATATGTATTCATTATTCATTAGATATGTTTTCATTATTGTGTCTGAGATGATCTACCAGCTTTAGTAACGTGTAGCATCTATGGTCTTGGTTGTGGGGTTTCTTTCAGTGAAATAAGCAATGCAGGTGGCTGAGGTGGAATGTTTGGGTACCATTAGCACCCAAGTTATCCCAAGATTAAAGATTTCTTTGAATCCAGGAGTTTTGATCTTAAAAGAAGCATTGATTAAAAGCTCAGCTGTTAATTCCTGGCCTATAATTTTTTTTTAAAATAAGCATAAAAATGCCAAAAAAGCTTCTAGATGTTGAAGTTGGAGGGAAGTGATGTTTCCTCACTCACAGCATCTGAAGCTAATTTGAAATCTACTGATTCTGCTGCCTGCAAATAAACTAAAGGTTGGACTCAACATCTGGGCAGGTTATTATTTTTGGAAATCCTGTGGACCACTCCAAAAAAAAAAAATGGGGGTGGGGGGGAGTGGAGGACCCACTTTTCTCTACTCCTCTGCACAGGGCTGTTGGAGGAGAATGGAAGCTTTCTTCTGAAATGTCAGATTTATTATGCAGAGATTGCACAGAAAAGGGTGGGGGTCAGACTCAGATTGCCAACTTTTCCTAACCACAAAACAGGATGTGCTCCCCTCTCCCCACTCCAGGACTCCATCTCATAATCAAACCATTCATAGCTGTTTCAATCAGCATTTTAATACTGGCCTTTTCTTAAGCTCTTCAAGTATTCCTTAGCTAGAAGCTGATAAATGGCTTTGGCTTGTTGGGCTGAAATTTATCTCTCTGGCAGGAGAGATGAGCTAAATTAACAAAATGTAGAAATTGAATTGGGAGTCTGTCTCATGCCTAATCACAAATATGTTGTGTGCTCTCCTAAATCTGGAACTGCCCCTCTAACTTTGTAGGAGGAGGCACATGAGCCTCTTTGCTGTTCATGTTCTGTATCATCATCCACAAAGGCAGCCTGTTAGGCTGTGGAACACAGGATGCAGCTTCCGCAGCACTTCAGAGGTTAGCAATATTTTTACCAAGCTCAAAACAAATTGTCTTCCACATACACAAATAATATTTTGTTCTTCTGTGGGATATATTGGGTTCTACTTCCCATTTTTGGGTGAAACCATTCAGCATTTGTCTGCTTCTAGAATTTCATTTGTATTCATGCACTTTGGGCTAAAAAGAAACAAATTTACCTGTTGATTGTCTGCTGACTGAGAGTGTGAGAGTATGCCATACACGGTAGTGTCTTGCCATGCTAATAAGTGGAGTTGAAACCTGTTATACCCACACAAAAAAGGATTCCCAGACATTTTGATACATTGTAGTTTAGATCTAATATTGTTGGTTTCAGTGCGTAGTGCAAAAATATCTCTAAAGGGCAGGTTTCTACTCACAGAGTGATAGAATTGTTTAGGTTGGAAGAGACCTATAAGACGATCACCCAGCACTGCCAAGTCACCACTAAACCATTAACCTTAGCACTACATCTACATGTCTTTGAAGTCTCTTCAGGGGTGGGAACTCCACCACTTCCTGGGCAGCTTATTCTCCCCAAAATTTTTCTGTTTGAATGAAAGTGGCTATAGGACCATCTTGTCTTGAGATACTGTGCAAGGCTGCTGATGAATGCATTTAGAGATAATTAAAGACTGTTACATCTGCCATCTTGGAGGGTGGAAATACTTATGTCCTTCAGTTCTCCCTGGACTGTTCACTCCACAATGTTGTCAAGGAGAAAATGACGCAAATAATGAGGAGACAATGGTCCAAATATGACTAGGAAACTGTTTTTGCTGCTCGAGGTTTCCTGATTGCTTTGTGTGATTGTGAAAAAGTGGTTGATTTCAGAGTAAACTAATCACAGAGCTATCAGAACTTGAAGGAACCTCGAAGGTATCTAGTTCCACCCCACCTTGCCATGGGCAGGGACACCTCACACTAGATCAGGTTGCCCAGAGCCACATCCAGCCTGGCCTTAAAAACTTCCACCACCTCCTTATGCAACCCATTCCACTGTTTCACCATCCTCATGGTGAGGAACATTTTCTTAACATCCAATCTGAATCTACCCACTAATCCTATCACTAAACGTCCTGTGACATCCTCAAAAGTCCCTCACCTGCTTTCTTGTAGGCCCCGTTAAGATACTAGAAGGCCACAATAAGGTCTCTTCAGAGCCTTCTCCTCTCCAGACTCAACAACCCCAGCTCTCTCAGTCTGTCTCCATAGTGTTTGTGTGTGTATCTGCCACCACTTTGGAGGAGAGGCAAGAGTTTTTTTTTTTTGGAGAAGCTGTACACTAGTAACTGCAGGCTTATGTTTGAGTACATGGGGTCACTTTGCTACAGGGCTGTCACACAAACGTGCTAAAGTCAAGTACTTCTCTGTGGCTTAGTTTCTTATTTGTATAAACAGGGTCAGGATATTTTCCTTTTTCCCTGCTCTGAATGGCCTTGTCTGCTGAAGTGTTCTGCTCTTTAATGTGCTTGAGTAGTCCCTGCCACTGTGAAGTACTCATTTGGTTGGACTTTTTTTAACTGGAAAGACTCCCATGTAGTTTTTCTGTTCATGGGCTTTTAGAAAGATATCTCTCAATGTATCTGGTGGGTAATTATGGTAAACCCCTCTGTGACCATTTGAGGCTGTGCCTTTAAGAAAGGGACACTGTGGCTGAATGTTTTGTAAACAAAAGACAGGTCTAAACAAATTTCATTGGTAGATTGGTAGAATGTGACTTTAAGTTCTGAGTGCAACTGAGACTTTCCTCAGTTTTGATTCTTCCCTCCTCCTTCCCAGCTGCTCCGCTTCTAGGCTCTCTGCCAGACTGACCTTGGACAGATAAGGCCTCTACTAACATATTCTGCTTTAATTAACAATTGCTCTTTTTTCTCTCTTTCTAACCCTCTTTGAGGAAAAAGGGAAGAGAAGGGGGTGTAGGGGGGGAACCCTCCTCCAGAAGGGGGGGGGGGAGGGGAATTTCATTCCTGTATTACTTTGCTGTATATTTCTGTGTATATCTTGTAAATACTGTAAATTGTGTGTATATACCCTGCATTCTCTAAAACTGCTTGTAAATATAGCATTCCTTTGCTTCTCCGGCGGTGCCTAGCTCTGGTTTTTATTCCTTTTTCTCTTGTTTGGGGGGGGGGGGGAGAAGGCTGGGCCTTCCTCTCAAACCCATGACACCCTCTTTTTCTAGAATCCTTTGGAGAAGTGTTTAGATTTTCCACATGGTATCCTCTCCCTTTTATCATCAGAGTTCCTCCTTCTGAGAAACCTGTGTGAAGGTGAGGAGGAAGCAACAAATAAAAAGATAGGAAGCTAAATGTAAAATGTCTTTTTGATTTTACTATGACTAGAGTTGACACTGGTACTTTTTCTGAAAACCTAAAATGTTGTATTACATGCTTAAAGAATTCATAGCTTGTGTGCCACAGAAGTTTCTCTCTTCTCCACCTTCTCAGCAGCAGTGTTGCATGATGATAATGAGACAAGGTACCTTTTAAGAGCCATAGATAACTTACAGGAATGTAGCTGCACAGTTTTCTCCAGTAGCAAGTTTCTCCAGGTCTTGCTCACCTTTCTCAGAGCTGGGATTGTTCAGCCTGGAGAAGAGAAGACTCTGAGGAGACCTAATAAAGACCTTCCAGTACCTGAAGGTGGCCTACAAGAAGCATGGAGAGAGACTGTTTACACAAAGGCCTGTAGTGATAGGACAAGGGGCAATGGCTTCAAACTAGGGAAGAGTAGATTTAGATTGGATGTTAGAACAAGTTCTTCACCATGAGGATGTTGGAACTCTGGAACAAGATTCCCAGGGAGGTGGTCAGGGCCCCATCTCTGGAGATATTCAAGGTGAAGCTCGATATGGCTCCAGGCAACCTGATCTAGTTGAGGATGCCCCTGCTGACTGCAGAGGGGGTTGGACTAAATGACCTTTGGAGTTCCCTTCCAACCCAGACAATTATATGGTTCTATGATTTTCTCTGCTTCTCATGGGGTACTCCCTACTTCACTTGTGCCAGTGCTGAGTGCCACAGCTATGTTGGCATGGCTGCAGTGATGGCTTGGGCATCACAGAGGATGCTTGGCACAAGGATTCCTTTAGCTTTGCTGCCAAAGATAACACAAGTCCCTAAATGCGAAAGTGTAGGCTAACATGCTCCACTGTTTTGTTTTTGTATCAAGCAGTTTTCCTTCAGAAAACAGGGCTGCTGTTTCCATGCCAGCAGGCCCATGCTAACTGTTAAATAATCCTGTGGCAGCTGCTGAGGAGGAGAAATGTTGGTGCCAAGAGCCCCATGTGCTGTGCTACTTGGGATTTGCTCAGCATGGAGGCAGCAGGATCTGCGAGCTGACGCCTTTGTGGATGGCTCTTGGCTGGGGCCAGAGCAGCAAATGGAATGCTGGTGAAGCTCAGCAGGCATCGTGGTAGTGTGATGAGTGATGACTCCACCACTGTCAAGTCTAAATGGGGTACAAATTTGGTTTGTGTTGTTGATGGCAGAGCATGCCCCTGTAGCTGGAAGCTGCAGGTTTATCCTTCACCCTTTGATTTTACAACATCAGGGTAGTGGTTGTCAGTCACAGCTGCTCTCCTTCTCCTCAAGGTAGGGACCAAATGGAAATTTAAGCATCTTTCAGTGGACTGTGGCTAGGCACTGTGGCAGTCCTAATGTACTCTCAGTCTCTCATAAACAGTGTTGTAAAGGGAAGAAGTCTTTGAGACTGAGTGCCAAGCTTGGCATCACATTCTCCCATCATTCTCTCCCATTTTTTCTTATATTGAATGGTTCCTCTACATGTGTCATCTCTGAAATTCACTTTCAGACTATTCATTGTTAGTATCTAGCAGTGTGAGTTATTCAGACATTGGGAAGATATTTTACCTGAGGTATGTAAGATTTCATTTTGACTTAGCTATTGAAGTGAAAATATCCTCACACCTTCCCATCTTATAACCCCAAACAAGACCTGTTTCTGGTGTGACAGCTAACATATAGACAGAGCAGAAGAAACAGCTCCATGTGCATCCAAGCACACTACAGAGTGTTTCCCCATTATTTTCTTTTTACAGTTAAAAAACTGCAAGCTGCAAAAGAGTGAGCAGGATTTCTGGTTATTTTAGGAATCATCATAAAATCCTTACCTCAGAGCATTTTTTTGGGGAACAAAGTCAGGTGGAATTGTCCTAGAATGATTCCAAAATGGTAATCCTGAGTGTTTTCTGATTTGGTAGAACTCTGTGGGCAATGATGCCATACTCTGTTATTTATTGAAGAGTGATACGGCAGGGGGATTGGAACTAGAAGTTCACAGGATCACAGGGTTGGAAGGCACCTCTGGAGATCATTGGGTCCAACCTCCCTGCTGGAGCAGGACCATAGAATCTAGCACAGGTCACGAAGGAAGACATCTAGGAAGCACACAACCTCTCTGGGAAGCCTGTTCCAGTGCTCCATGACCTTTACAGTAAAGAAGTTTCCTCCTTATGTTGACGTGGAACTTCCAGTGCTGTAGTTTATATCCATTGCCCCTTGTCCTACAACAGGGTGCAACTAAGAAGAGGCTGTCCCCTTCCCTCTTGACCCCCAGCCCTCAGATATTTATACACATTTATTAAATGCCCTCTCAGTATCCTCTTCTCCAGACTAAAAAGCCCCAGGTCTCTCTCCCTGTAAGGCACATGCTCCAGCCCCTTAACCATCCTTGTAGTTCTCTAAGGTCCCTCCTAACCCAAACCATTCTGTGATTCTGTGATCCTACAGTATTTTTTATGAGTAGACCATGATGCCCTAAACAAAGGCTAAATGCTTGTAGTCATGCTGACAATCTTTCCTTGTTGATGAAATCACACTAACTCCACTGTGCTTTAATGTACGTTAGTGACAGGGTCCTAACTTCATGTGGCACGTCATTCAGTTATGTGAATTTTCTGCTGGAGTGCATGAATGCTCATCAAAGAGCTTAAAACATAGTCTGGGGGGTTGTTTATAAAGGGTATATTTTATTGTAGCTATAATGAACTAACTTGGAAGTTTTAAGTTCCAAAAAGGTTAGTTGTCAAAACTCTTGAGTGACAAAGAGCAAAGAAGTTAGATGGGAGCACTGAATATTCAAAATGAAGTAGAAGGTGCTTCTGAAGTGCTTTAGAAGTGGATAGTTAATTGTGGAGTGGAGAATCTCTTCTAAATGAATAAAGCAGGGAAAAGTTGATGTTTTGTTTTTAAACTGGAAAATGTTTTTATTTTTTTAATCATAACTAATTTATTTCCACCAACCTTTCTTAGAATATTAATTAATATTTTCACTATCTATGAGAAACCTTATCTAATTGAAGATGTCCCTGCTGACTGCAGGGGAGCTGTATTAGGTGAGCTTTAAAGGTCCCTTCCAACTCAATGCATTCTATGATGTAATGTCCTCAAAATGTAGTGAGGGGCCCAGAACTGAGCACAATACTCAAGGTGTGGCCTCATCAGTGCTGACTGCAGGAGGCTGATCACCTCCCTGTTCCTGCTGGCCACTGTATTTCTAATACAAGCCAGGATACCATTGGCTTTCTTGGCCACCTGGGCACACTGCAGACTCATATTCTATCAACTGTCAGCCAATATCCCCAGGTCCCTCTGAAAGTCACAGCTTTCCAACCACACATCCCCAAGTCTGTAGCTTGCCATGGGGTTGTGAACCAGGTGCAGGACCTGGCACTTGGCCTTGTTGAACTTCATACAGTTAGCCCTTGGAGCTAACCTGTCCAGATCCCATTGTAAAAGTTCCCTTCCCTCAAGCAGATCAACAGGGCCACCCAGCTTGGGGTCATCTGCAAACCTACTGAATCCCCTCTTCCAGGCCATTGATGAAGATATGAAAGAGGACAGGCTCCACTACTGAACCCTGACAATCTAGCTAGCTGTTGTACATTGATCTACATGTTGGTGACAAGAATCCTCTGTGTTGAAACAAAACCCAGTATTATTCTGGCACATTTCATTTCTGGAGCTACAAACTTTCATCCAGGACCAATTCTGGTCAGTTTGCTCATAAGGACCACTTTGAAATCCATTGTTTATGTTCTCAACTGGTATACATTTTTGTCTGTTTACTAGTGAAAATAATTGCTTGACCAGATAAAAATTTACAGTGATGGAAGTGCTCATAAATAAGCACTGTGATGTAAGATTGTGTTAAGATTTTACTGCTGTTATCTCCATTGCATATAAACCCCTTGTCAGTAAGGGATCATTGCCTTCCCTTCAGAGATTGTGGAAAAAAAACAACCACTTCCCCCCCCCCCCCCCCCCCCCCTTTTATTCTTTTTTACTTGAAGGGCAGCTTGATCTTTGTACCTTTCTTTAACTTTCAGGCTATGTTTAAATCAAATTTAATGTGCCCTTCAGGGAGGTGGTGGAGTCGCCGTCATTGGAGGTGTTCAGGAGGAGACTTGATGGGGTGCTTGGTGCCATGGGTTAGCTGTTTGGGTGGGTTGGATTGGTTGATGGGTTGGACGTAATGATCTTGAAGGTCTCTTCCAACCTGGTTTGGTTTATTCACTTAGTTTTAATTCTCCAGGATGTATATTGTGGCCTTTCTCAGGAAATGGATCTTCTGGGACTCTCACTGAATTCATGTCTCCAAATTGAAGATCTTGCCCAGTTAAAGACATGCTGGGTTTCTTGGTTTGTTTGGTTTGTGACTTTGTTTTTGGGGGGTTATTTTTTGCCCTTTTGTTGTTGTGGTTGCTTTTATGCATTATTTTTGTTTCTTTTGCCTTTTTTTGGTGTTGTTTTTAATTGAGAAAAGTAAACTTTTGCATTTTAAGAATGTCCACAGTAAGACCTTTAACTTTACCTCTGTCTTCATGCGTTCAGAACATGCCTAATGATGAGAAGTTTTTATTTTCTCTGTTTCCCCCTGCAACAAACAGCCTTTTACTTTGTGGTTGGCTACAATGAGAAATGTAGAACTTTTGTAGTGGTGAGCCTACACCCCTAGTCCTAGTCCTTGGTGGGATGTGACCACTTTACTATTTATGCTGATGGGATGCTGCATAATATCATAGGGTATGATCAAGAGAGTGGCTTGACTTTAAAGAAATATGTAGTCAGACTTTGTATTGAGCTTAGATATAAACAGATTAGAATTACTAACTGTGTGGGAAGTTTTCTTCAAGCTAAGCTTCTTAACTTCCCACATTCAAATGTTCTTGGATAAGGACACAATGGTTTGTTATATAAACATGAAAAGAGGTATTAAATCATTCTGAATTTCCAGTCTTGCTCTTAAAAATTGGCTGGGAGCTTATCGAAGGTCTGGGGGAGTTTCTGCAAATCCTGTTCCAGGGGAAGAAAACATTGCTACACGTGCCATGGAAGGAGTATCACAGTATCACAGTATAACTAAGGTTGGAAGAGACCTCGGGGATCATCGAGTCCAACCTGTCACCACAGGTAGAGTGTGCCTAGTAGGTTGAGAGGTTGTTCTGTCCCTCTCCTCTGCTCTGTTGAGGCCACATCTGGAATATTGTGTCCAGTTCTGGGCTCCTCAGTTCAAGGACTTCAAGGAACTGCCCGAAAGAGTCCAGCACAGAGCCACAAAGATGATGAAGGGAGTGGAACATCTTCCTTATGAGGAAAGGCTGAGGGAGATGGGGCTCTTTAGCTTGGAGAAGATGAAACTGAGGGGCAACCTCATTAATGTTTATAAATATGTGAAGGGTGAGTGTCAGAAGGACAGATCCAGGCTCTTCTCAGTGATGTCCAATTTTCTGCATGAGCATAAGGAAAAACATTTTCACTGTGAGTGTGACAGAGCACTGGAACAGGCTGCCCAGAGAGGTTGTGGAACCTCCTTCTCTGGAGACATTCAAAACCTACCTGGATGCATTCCTATGTGGCCTGTTCTCGAGGTGATTATGCTGTGGCCAGGGTCTTGGACTAGATGATCTTTCAAGGTCCCTTTCAACCCCTAACATTCTGTCATTCTGTGAGAGTCAGTTGGGTTCTCCAGAATAAGCAATAAGTGATCAAACAGCTACAAAGTCTGCTAAAATCTGTGTGCTGATTCTCTGGGCCCTCCAGTATCCTGCCCTGGTTCATAGTTATGAGAAATAGTTTTGCAAGGCAATCTGTAGCAATCCTAAGTAGATTCCTGTAGTAGATCAAAACTTCTTCACAAGAGGAGAAAATTACTTGGTGAGGTTGAACTGGATGATCTCCAGAGCTCCTTTCCAACTCCAATCAATTTGTGATTTTGTATGTTAAGGAGGGGAAGAACCACACAAATTCTCTTCAAACAAAAAGTGATTTTTAAAATGGATTTTATTTTGTAGAAGAAATAGCAGTTTGAAACGGAGACATGACAAATGTGAGGAGCTTACATCTGCTTTATGCAGTTGGCGGAGATAGCTTGGAGATAACTATTTTTAAAGCTCTGTTTCCTTTGGTAAACACTGTGTGGCTTTGTAGCACTGTCTGAAGTGCTCCTTCATCTCCCAGATTTATGGCTTGCAGTTCCACCCCTCTGAGCCCCATTTTTGTTGTTTTTTTCTTCAGTGATGGACCAAGAAAGGAAGTTTATCTATCCTTTCCCTCACTAGAATAAATAATGGTAGAGTTTTAAACACTGCATTCATATTTGTAACTCTGCTAATGACACTCATATTTCTCAATGTTAGCACCTCTCTGATGTTTTGTCATGTTTATCTTCCTCAGAAGCGTTTGTCTGGGTTAGGATTTTTGGCCCCACCCTTCATCTGATGCAGGGTTATTTTATGACTGGTGTCAGTATAAGCAACAGCTGGCAGAAGGGGAAAAGGAAAAAAAAAAGACTTGGTTCCTTCTGCATCTTAAGTCAGTTGATTTATGGTAATTTAATGCATTTTAAACGAAAATGAGCATGGATGGCTGTGGGAGATTGGTAACGTGCTGAAATTTTTACTTCTACTCGCTGGAAGAGTTTCAGTAGCTGTTTTGCTGATAGATTCTCAGCAGCTGTAAGTGAAGGTCTTGGTTCCTTTCTGCTCGTGAAGACCTCTCTGTCACACAAATGTCTCCACATCTGTCCCTGGTTCATGCTGTGTTTAGTCATAGCACTGTGTGACGTTTGGTCGTCATCTGTGTTCCACGTTTGCTGTTATTTTTAGTTTGAGTCTTACCAGGGTTATGCAACTGTAACAGCGCAACTGCAGCGCTTTCTCCGGATGTCCAGGGGGCAAGGAACATGCTTTTCTCATCCCATGAAAATGAATGAGAAGCAGAGTCATTTCTTGAGGTCCCAGTTACTTTCCTAGAGAGAGAAGCTTGGAGACAGAAGAGCTGTTGCTGAGGCAGGGATGAGAATGCTGACAGTCTCCTTTCCACAGACAGCTGCCTCGGTGGAGGAATGTGAAGTCTTCTTCCTCTTCCCACACCAATGAACAAATTTGTATGTACAGATAATTCAAAATGTTGTGACTTTGGTGAAATGACCTCCTGAAGCTGAATGCTCACAGTTTTGGTGGCTGGGATGCAGTCCTGATCCATAAAGCCTGAGGACTACAAAGGTCCCATATTTGCTGTAATTTTTTTTTTGTTATATATCAAAAGGGAGACTTTGACAACTGCATTTTACTCTTCTTTTGGACAGAGATTAGGGCCACTGTGTTCTTTGTGGGGCTTACTTTGGCTTGTGTTGATTGTGTGAGGTGAGTGGGGAAGAGCATGGCTGCAATGAGCTTTGATCACTATGAAGAGAAGAGACTGGAACTAAAAGATGTATGTGTAAAGAAGTGTCAAAAACTCATAAATCACTCAACCAAGACCCCCAGCTTTGTCTCAAATTCATTGATTGACTAAAAGGTTACCAACACAATACAGAAATATCAAAGCCTTATGGCAATCTAAGAGTCAGTGGGTTTTAATTTAGCCCCAGTCTGCCACTGAGCTTGAAATTAGTTATAATGTTCATCAGATCTTTCTAATGGGGAAAAAAAAAACTTGCTGATGTTGGTGTCCACCACGTTTTTGTACAGTGGAAATCCACATGTACTTAAGCATGTCAGCAAAGCACACTGACATTGGATTTGCTTGGGAGAGTAGATACTCCTTTAAAATACTTTATTCTCAGTAAGGTGGTGACTATGGTGTGCTCACACCTAGAGTCCTCTGGGTTGAAAGAGACCTTTAAGATTATGAAGTCTCTTCCTGAGGTCTTAGTTTTCTTCATGTCAAAGACAGCTGAGGAGCATAGCTACTGTCCTTAAGAACTGAACAAACAAGATGAACAATGTGTTTTGTCTTCTCTTTGCACTCAGACAGTTGGTCACAAAAGTAAAATAATTTTCAGGTGGAGAGAAAGCTCATTGAAACTCAAGCTCTGAGAAAGACAGTAAAGGGAACAAATTCAAAGCAAAATAATCTCCCAACCTATAATCCTGTGGAAAGTGTTTACTGTCCAGCAGTCGCCTCTCCTGATGAGTGTTGACCAGTGAAAAAGTGCTGGCACATCCCAAATGCAGAGCATTTATTTATCAAAGCATCTTTATCCCCAGCAGAAAAGAAAGGCTTTCTGTCAGGGTGTAGCATACATGAAGCAGCACCATGTTGAAATGCTGTCTGAGGAGCAGGGCTGGGAGTGGTATTAATTAGCATGATGTTATCAGCAGGGCTGTTGAATGTGGAAGGAGCATGGGATGCAAGTGGTAACTTGTCCATTGCTGACAGTTATGTGTGGTTCTCCACTGCATGCTGTAGGCTATAAGCATTAATTTGCTCTAAGAGGATGGTAAGATTCCATACATTTCACTTAACTGTTTTATAGGGTGTAATTCTAATCTCATCTATCCAGATCATCATTTTAAGTGGAATTACTCAGAAGTAAGAGAGAGAAAAACTGTGCTAGGAGTTAACCTCTTCTGAATTCTGGCCTGCATTAGGAGTAGTGTGGCCAGCAGGAGCAGGGAAGTCATTGTGCCCCTGTACTCTGCTTTGGTTAGGGTGCACCTTGAGTACTGTGTTCAGTTCTGGGCTCCTCAGTTTAAGAAGGACATCGAAACACTTGAACATGTCCAGAGAAGGGCAACAAGGCTGGGGAGAGGCCTTGAGCACAAGCCCTATGAGGAAAGGCTGAGGGAGCTGGGATTGTTAGCCTGGAGAAGAGGAGGCTCAGGGGTGACCTCATTGCCCTCTACAACTACCTGAAAGGTGGTTGTAGCCAGGAAGGGGTTGGTCTCTTCTCCCAGGCAACCAGCACCAGAACAAGAGGACACAGTCTCAAGCTGCGCCAGGGGAGATTTAGACTCGAGGTGAGGAGGAAGTTCTTCACCGAGCGAGTCATTCGTCATTGGAATGTGCTGCCCAGGGAGGTGGTGGAGTCACCGTCCCTGGAGGCGTTCAAGAGGAGATTGGACGTGGCACTTGGTGCCATGGTCTAGTCATGGGTCTGTGTTGATAGGTTGGACTCGATGATCCTCGAGGTCCTTTCCAACCTAAGTGATACTGTGATACTGTGATAGCAGTAAGACAGCTAAAGTGCACTATGCCCTTCAGGTACTTGTCATTTATAGAAGGCATAGTTCTTGAAGAGGGACATTTTTAGCCACTTTTAGAGTTGTAGTCTTGAAAATAGGCTGTTTACAGCATATTTAATTTTACAACAAGAGGCAGTTTTTTCTGTGTCATTTTGAAGAAGAATCTTGGGGGTGGGAAATTTCTGGACCAAATTTTGTATGCCTGCAACAGAAATTTGAAAAATGCAGAGGTGCTGGAAGAGCTAAACACTATCAATTCATAGGATTAATACAATTTCTCTTTGTTCTTTAGACACTCATAATATTTTTATGAAAGCAAACTTAATTTTTTATCTATTTGTTTATTTTTACTGCATTTGGTCACTCATGGCCCTTTGAGGTTAAATCTGGGAGATACAGAGGTTTAGTAAGATTTACACTTGTGATCTGAAGCTGGAAAGGAGATGTGAGGTTTGCTCCTCCTCATACCTGCACAGGTGTTGGGTCATCTCATAGAGGAAATGAGAGTAACTGCTCTGTCATCCATTAACAGAGGGACCAGGACAGGCTAGATCAATGGGATGAGGCCAGTGGGATGAGGTTCAATAAGGCCATATGCTGGATGCTGCACTTGGGTCACAACAACCCCAGGCAATGCTTCAGGCTTGGGGAAGAGTGGCTGGAAATCTGCCCAGCAGAGAAAGATCTGGGGATGTTGGTCACCAGCTGACTGAATATGAGCCAGCAGTGTGCTCAGGTTAAGAAGGTCAACAGCATCTTGGCTTGGATCAGCAATAGTGTGGCCAGCAGTACTTGGGCCAGTGCTTCTCCCTCTGTACTTGGCACTGGACCTGTTCTCCAGCCCCTTCCCCAGCTTTGTTGTCCTTCTCTGAATGCGCTCCAGCACCTGAATGTCCTTGTCGAGGGAGGTCGAAAACTGAGCACAGTACTCAAAGTGTGGCCTCACCAGTGCCAAGTACAGGGGACAGTCACTTCCCTGATTCCTTCCTTTTAGTTAAGACTAATTTGCAGTAAATCCAATTGTAGCATAATGGGAAAGATTTTGTATTTTGGTGACATTAGTCTTCTTACCTGAGCTTTACCTGGGTGAGGTAATTATTACCTAACAAATCTTGTAATAATATATTGACATGTGTTCTTCGTTGCAAGATGTAAGTGTTCAGAGCTGATTTCTGTTCTCTTATTTCCAGGCTATTTCACATGAGCAGATTGTAGGGACTTTTTTCTTTGTGCATATGTATATATATTTATATATATATATATGTATATATATTACATGTAGCAAAATTAGTGAATTCTGAATACATTTACTGCCATGACAGCAGAGAAAAATTTTGGTCATCTGTGACTGTAGTTTGTCATTTGTTTGAACAAATAGCTAGATGCCAGAAAGATGAAATATTCTGCATCTATAATTTTTTGCTACAAGTAAATGACCTGTCAGGCCTTTGTGAAAATTCAGTACATTTGCATGCTACTTTTCCAATTGTATACTTCTTTATGACTGCAGAGGTGTTTATGCTTATATATATAACACTTTGTTTTAGATGACGTTCTCATCCTGTCTTTATAAGGTGGTATTTTTGAGCACAAAAAAAAGTGCAGCATTTTATGCATTAAACTAGAAATATTTCAAATAATCACTTCTCAGTGCAGAAGTTAATCATGTCATAGAATCACAGAATGTTAGAGGTTGGACGGGACCTCCAGAGATCATCCAGTCTAACCCCACTGCCAAAGCAGGCTCACCTAAGGCAGGCCACACAGGAATGCATCCAGGTGGGTTTTGAAAGTCTCCAGAGAAGGAGAGTCCACAACCTCTCTGGTCAGCCTGCTTCAGTGCTCTGTCACCCTCACTGTAAAGAAGTTTCTCCTCATGTTGAGTTGAAACTTTCTATGTTCAAGTTTGTATCCATTGTTCCTTGTCTTATTACTGTGCAGCACCAAAAAGAGATTGGCTCCCCCCACTTGATAGTCACCCCTCAGGTATTTATAGTCATTGATGAAATCCCCTTTCAGTCTTTTCCAGACTAAACAGACCTAGGTCTCTCAGTCTCTCCTTATGGCTCTCTTGTTGGACTCTCTCCAGCAGATCCCTGTCTCTCCTGAGCTGGGGAGCCCAAAATTGGACACATGTTCTCGCCGCTCAAGAAAAGTTGCCCTAAAATACTTCATTCAGTTGTAAAAATAGCAAAGTGGTTCTAATATATTAATATGGTGTGTGTCAATAGCTGTGATTTTTGTCTTCTCACAATGGTGTATTAGTGCTGCCATTGGACTCTGGAGAGTAACAGAAAATCAGAGATGCAAAATCACATTTCTGGAGCTTTGTTCCTGAAGGCTGTTAGAAAACACAGTAAGAAATGTGAATTAAATATAAAGACTGAAGAGAAGAAAGTGCATAGGGGCTTGCAATGCATTTACCTGTTGAAGCTTCTTGTTTTGTGTTCCTTTAAGGCAAATTTCTGAAACTAAGCAACTGAAGGGTTTCCTGGATCCTAATAAAATGAACACTTTCAGCTTAGGAAGTATTTAGTTTTACCACATGCCTTGAAAAGATTTTTTATATTTCTGCAGTGCACTGTAGCAAATATGTTAAAGGAAGATTTGTACAGAGAAGGGATCTCTCTTAATTGCTCAGGTTATGTAGTTGTGGAGGGAAAAAAAAAAGCTGTTGAGAACATGGCCTCCTAAGGTCTAGAAATAGACAGCAGTAAATTTGGAGGTAAATATAGTTCAAGAAGAATTCCTCTGAAATTAATTTCACTAATCGATTAGACAATTTTGGAAGAGGTAACAAGCCTGAAGTGCTAAAATTAGATACATTTGGATAGTGCAAACTGACAAACACAACCCAAATACCCAGAAATTTCTCTGCCACCTGCTTTGCCAAGAAATTCTTTTGTATAGGCGCCGTTTCCATTGATGGACTTCCACTGGCATGAAATGGCACTTTCCCCTGTGGTGGACATCTGTGCACAGCTGCCTTTGCAGAAGGAGTCCTTTGTGAATGGCCAGAGGATGCTTTCATTTGGAGTTTTGGATCATCTTTAGTTGTATCCTTGACAAACCAAAGCTGATTATATACCCAGCAACTTGCTTGAGGTAGTTTTGAGTATCAGAACTTAGGAATACATAGATTTGATGAATAATGTTGCAGTATGAATATGTAAATATGGTGCAGCAGCTGTTTCTGAGCTTTTATCATAGTATCATAGTAGTATCATTCAGGGTTGGAAGGGACCACAAGGATCATCTAGTTCCAACCCCCCTGCCTTGGGCAGGGACACTCCACACTAGATCAGGCTGGCCAGAGCCTCATCCAGCCTGGTCTTAAACACCTCCAGGGACGGGGCCTTGACCACCTCCCTGGACAACCCATTCCAGGGTTTCACCACTCTCATGGGGAAGAACCTCCTTCTCACATCCAGCCTGAATCTCCCCACCTCCAGCTTCATTCCATTCCCCCTAGTCCTATCACTACCTGAGATCCTGAGAAGTCCTTCCCCAGCCTTCCTGTAGGCCCCCTTCAGATACTGGAAGGCCACAATTAGGTCACCTTGGAGCCTTCTCTTCTGCAGACTGAACAGCCCCAACTCCTTCAGTCTGTCCTCATAGGAGAGGTGCTCCAGCCCTCTGAGATCTTATCTTATCTTATCTTGCTAAGAAGACAAATAGGGTCAGTCATGGCTCTTTGCTCTGGCACATGAGCTTGGTAAGACACTCATCTCCAGCAATATATGTGTGAGTCAAATGGAGATAAACATGATGTGGAAATAGTGAAATAATTACAGTAGGGAATACTAAAAATGTTTCAGCTAAGTTTTGGAGGTTTTAATTTAATTCTGAGAAATGTGTTGCAGGTGCTCCTGCAACTGCTTAAATAAACATAGCTTTTCCAGGCTAAGTCTAGCCCAAGTTACTAGTTTGCCAGACAATGCCTTGATGCAAATAGTTCTAAATAGTCATAGATTCATGGCTTCATACAGTGGTTTGGATTGATTTTGATGCTTGTTTGTAAATTCATTTCTACTCATTTCCATAACATTTCATGAAGTGGTGGCTGGAGACACTTGAAGTCTTCTGCAGTACCTATTTCTGGCAAGCTCGTGAAGGGCCTGCAGCATATTGCCTGTGGGGGGAGCTGGGGGTTGTTCACTCTGGAGAAGAAGAGGCTGAAGGGACACCTCCTTGCTCTCTACAAGTCCCTAAAGGGAGGTTGGGGTGAGGAATGGGCCAACCTCTTCTCCTTGCTGTCAAGACACAGGTTTCAAGCTCTGCCAGGGGATGTTCAGGGTGGATATGAGGAAAGATTCCTTCACTGAAAGGGTTCTCAAACATTGGAATGGTCTGCCCAGGGCAGTGGTGGAGTCACCATCCCTGGAGGTGTTTAAGCGGTGTGTGGACCTGGCACTTAGGAACATGGTTTAGTGTTGACCCTTCAGATCTGGGTTGAGGGTTTGATGGGATGTTCTTTGAGGTCTCTTCCAACTGGATGTTTTATGTGATTCTGTGATTTTGTGACTGAGGCTCTATCTGTCCTCCAAACCCAAGTTGGTTATGTGTAGCTGGGAAGACTCAATTAATGCTAGTTACATTCCATGTATAAATAAATGTAGAGGTTAATTCATCTCCTGACTCTTCTGTGGTTGGCTTATCTCATGGGAATGGTTGAATGGGATAGGCCTTATAATATTTCAACACCTGCTGCCTGGTTTTGAACCTTTCTGCCAGGGAGTCCAGAGACTTCTCTCTTAGCACCAAGCATGAGTGATGTTCGTGGAAAATGGAACGCTACAATGATGATGAAGGAACTAGAGCACTGCCTTATGAGGAAAGGCTGAGAGACCTGAGGCTTTTTAGTCTAGAGAGGAGAAGACTGAAAGGGGATTTAATACATATTTATTAATATCTGAGGGCTAGGGGTCAAGAGGGATGGGACGGGCTCCTCTCAACTGTGCCCTGTGATAGGACAAGGGGCAATGGATATAAACTACAGCACAGGAAAAGTTCCACCTCAGCATGAGGAAGAATTTCTTTACCGTATGGATTTCAGAGCACTGAAACAGGCTTCCCAGAGAGGTTGTGGAGTCTCCTTCTCTGGAGACTTTCAAGACCTATCTGGATGTGTTCCTGTGTGACTGGCACTAGATTCTATGGTCCTGCTCTGGCAGGGGGGTTGGACTCGATGATCTCCAAAGGTCCCTTTCAACCCCTAACATCCTGTGATCCTGTGAAAAGATGAACCTTGGTTGTAGTAATATTGCTGCTTTTTGTCATGGCCTGCTGGTTTGGACACTTGCAGGAAAACACACCAAGCTTTGAAAACGCCACAGGAAGCATCAGACAAAGTCAGCAGAGTAGCTCCATTCTTGAGAAAAAAACTTGTGTGACACCAGTTGCAAATTGCTGTGCAGCCCTTTTTCATTGGTACTTCACAATGTTTTCACCTGAAGGACTTTGTAAAAGCAAATGAGTGATGGTAAAATTCACAGAGCTGTGTTATGATTTACAGCTGTTGCTGTTTTAAAAGACAACTGGTGACTTCAGACATGCTGTAATTTGGAATCTGCATGTACATCACCATTTTTCTTCATTATTTACTGATAATCTTTAATTGTAGCTTAATGGACTTGTGGACTCTTAAAGAGAGCCCATAAATACTGATTTTTATACCCATATATATTTTGGGTGGGGATTAGTTTAATAAGGAAAGCAAAAAGTTCAGGTAACAGTCAACATTATCCGTCATTCTGGGCAAAGTCTTTGTAGCTTGGATGCATCTTTTGCTAAACTGTAACATAGATGTCACTGTAAAAATACTTTAGAAGTGTATTTAATTTTGTTATTTACTTTAAACATAAGCTTGAGGACTTGTATAGAAATGGCTCAATCGAGTGGTGAACAGTTGGGCAGATGAGTAATAAACTCAAATGTGAAATGCTTTGTGCTATTGAATTGGTTGAATTGCTGTCTCTGGATGTGTTTAAAAGCTATCTAGATATGGTGCTCAAGGATACGGTGTAACAGTGGGCCTGGTAGAGTTAGATAATGGTTGGACTTGGTGATCTTTTTCAACCACAGTGATTCTGTGTGCTCATGTGATCGAGTGTGATTATCCCAAGCTGATCTACCAATATGCTCTTTTTCTTTTCTCTCACGACAGCCTGTGCTTTCCGTTACAATGGGCTCTCCTTTGTCTACCTCATCTACCTCCTGCTCATTCCTCTGTTTGCAGAACCCACAAAAACAACGATGCAAGGTAAGATGCTCATTGCTTCATTATCCACTAGGTGTGGTGGACAGAGTACCTACAAAATCCTTTGTGTAGTAGAAGGTGAGGTCCTGAGCATTTTCCCCTCACTAAATGAGCTCACTTCTAATACTTTCTATGAATTCCTTAGTGCTGTAATTTGACTATGTGTTGGCTTTGGTGATGAAGGAGTTCCAACCACGATGCCACTTTTGCCCCTAGGTGCAACAGGGCTGTCTGATAGTGGTACTGGCAGATCTTATTTATGGCATTATTTCATCTGGAATACTGACATTGTCTGGGTGAATTTTTGGAACCCCCTGTAATGCCATTCTATCATAGCCTGTGCAAGAGTTCTGGATTTGTTGTTACTTTTGAGAACTAAAGATTTTTCATCCAACAAATATGGTTGGCTATTTAAGCATCGCTCTTCAGTTTTAGGCACTTATTTAAACATCACTCTCATCCTGACTTTTTGCAACTGCCTTAAGATGACAAATAACCTATCTACATCAGACATTCAAGTATCTATATATCACATACCAATCAAACATGTACAAGTTAAAATATGAAAGCAGTTATGTGGCTTCTTGGAGACTAACAGAAATGGCTGGATAACAAAAGTTAAAGTTTGTGATCTCCATGGTGGAATTTACAGTGAGGGTGCAGTGACAAGTGACCTTATAGAATAGAATAGAATTAACCAGGTTGGAAGAGACCTTTGAGATCATTGAGTCCAACCTATCATCCAACACTATCTAATCAACTAAGCCATGGCACCAAGCACCCCATCCAGTCTCTTCCTAAACATCTCCAGTGATGGTGACTCCATCACCTCCCCAAGCAGCCCATTCCAATGGGCAATCTCTCTTTCTATGAAGAACTTCTTCCTAACCTCCAGCCTAAACCTCCCCTGGTGCAGCTTGAGACTGTGTCCTCTTGTTCTGGTGCTGGTTGCTTGGGAGAAGAGACCAGCCCCCACCTGGCTACAACCTCCCTTCAGCTAGTTGCAGACAGCAATAAGGTCTGCCCTGAGCCTCCTCTTCTCCAGTCTAAGCAACCCCCTTTACTGTCATGTAGCAGCCTGCTGGATGAGATTGACAAGTGCATTTCAAAGCATTGGGTCAGTCTTGTTCCTGACTGGATGTTGTGATCCTGGGCAGTGTTCCCTGGGTGACTCTGCGTTAAACAGGGAGGTTGGACTACATGATCTCCAGAAGTCCCCTCAATGCCCACCACTCTGTGATTCTATGATACACAAACAATTGAAAAGACTCACAGTTCTTTCTGTGTTGGTTTTGCGGAACTGGGATGCATATTTTGGGGTTTTTTTTCATTGGCATAATGTTCTGTGTGTTATTTGCATACATTCAGTATAACATTCAGTATCACTAAGGTTGGAAGAGACCTCAAAGATCATCGAGTCCAACCTGTCACCACAGACCTCATGACTAGGGGAGGGAGGACACTACTGCCCACTGCATGCATCTCAACTAGGATCCTTGTGTTTGAAATGCAGTGTTAAGTGCAGAGGAGTCTTGGTGGTAAAAGCTCAAAATGGTATTTGATTATTGGTTGTAAATATTGTAGCTTATTTTTTAGCTTACTTTTTCAGGCTGTATTTTAGAAGTAGGGTCAGCCAGTTTCCTTGAGCCCTTGTCTGCTCTCCACTAACTGTGGCAGAGCTTCAGCTGGGCTGGCATCCTAGGAGGGTGGTAGTGTGAGATGCAGCACTTGCCTTCCATCTGCTTCCCAGACTGCAGTACAGCAGCAAGCATGGGACTGTACCCCAGTGAGGCCCTTTCCTTATGCCCCATTCTCCCCACTTAAAAGATGTGCAGTTGTGGTGCTGAGGAACGTGCTTTAATGGTGACTTGGCAGTGCTGGGTTAATGATGAGACTCGGTGATCTTCAAGATCTTTTCCTACTGAACCCATTCTATGATTCTAGGAATGACCCAGCCCTTAGGGTAGAAAAGTTTCATTGTGCCAGTTCTGCTGAGATGTCTTGAGTGAGCTCCATCCAAATCTGTACAATATAAATATAAACATAAATAAAAATTACTGCAGCAGTACCACTTCTCAGCTGTGTAAATCAGTAAGCAGATTGTAGAGAGATAGAAGGGATATTGTTGAATCTACATCTACAGTAGCATCGTTTATCAGTCAAAACTACATTGCAGGATGGGATTCAGATAATAGTGGAGAAGAAAATCAACATGGAATTGTTGTGGAGTGCTGTCAATGAGAGGATGAGTGGTGCTACTCTACAGCCAAATTTTCCCCTCGTACAAGCAGCTTCTCAAACAATTATTGACTTGTGAAGAAACAGTGTTATTTTAAAGTTGGTTTTGGAGAGACTGAAGACGTCAGAGAAAGTTGGTCATCACTATTCTTGTGATCCAAAGTTAACAAAAAATAGTCTTTAAGGTTTACTTAACCTTAAGTGCAAAGTAAGTTTAGGGAAACTAGATAGTGACTGAAGAGCTCAAGCATTTGGATGTGGGGACTTTTGCTACTTAAAAATGCAGCAACCTTTCTAGAACTTGTGTTTGGAGCACTGGCGGCTTTTAGGGGTGAACTCTAGACCTAACCTCCTGACCAGCCACTCCCACAAAGAAGATTAAGAATAAACAGAGAGCTTGCAAGGAAGGAGCAAAATGGGAATAATCTATAAGGAAACCATCTTAGAGGTCAGGAAGTGTTTGGGTGAAAGAGAATTTGCCAGAAGTCAAGCTGAGTTAAGTGCTGCAAAAGAAGCTGAAAGAAGGAATAAGAATGCATTTAGATGTCTGAATATAAAAGAATAAAAAGCCTGGCTGGTAATACAAGAGGGATGGACTAGGAATTAAATGTGACTTAGATGTGGACAAAACTTTAGACAGGAGTATGTAGCTTCAGTATTGAATAAGGGCAACAGCATTTAACACAGAGAAGGGAAAAGTGCCTGCTGAGAAGGAGGTTGGAAAAAGGAGAACTATCATGTGAGGGAGACTTTAAAGGACTTTACCTGATTAAGTTTTAAAGTCTGAATAATCTCCCTCCTGAAAATGAGTGTGATACCCTAGATTGAAGAATAAAAATATTAGCTCAAATCTGAAGAAAAGGTGGAAATGATTTTACATATAAACTCGAGTGAACTCCTGTTTTCCACATTTTGGGACACATTTGGTAAATAAATAAGTATCTGAAGCAACAGGAATAATAAAGAAAAAGAGATTAAATGAAAATGGCTTTTCCAAAACTCGTTTGTGCTAGGTGGATTCAGACAGAGAGCAGAGAAGGGCTGTGGCCACTGAAGGAAAGAAAGATGTTAAGATGTAAAAAAGAAAGAAGTAGCATCTCATATATCTTAAAATAACATTTCTAGTTTTTCAGTCTGCAAAAGGAAATTGCTGTTTTGGATACATGGACCTACTGGAGTTGGTCCAGAGGAGGGCCACCATGATGAGGGCTAGAACACCTCTTCTATGAGGACAGGTTGAAAGAATTAAGGCTGGCAGCCTAGAGAAGAGAAGGTTCCAAGGAGACCTTATAGCTACATTTCATTACCTGAAGGGAACCTAGAGGAAGGCTGGGGAAGGACTGTTCAGAAGGGCTGATAGTGATAGGATGAGGGGCAATGGTTTGAAACTGGAGCAGAGAAGATTTAGGTTGGACATAAGGAGGAAGTTCTTTATAATGAGAGTGGTAAAATACTGGAACAGGTTGCCCAGGAATGTGGTTGAGGCCCCATCCCTAGAGACATCCAAGATCAGCTTTGGTGTAGCCCTGGGCAGTTGGAGGTGTCCCTGCTGACTTCAGGGGGGTTGGACAAGATGACCTTTGGAGGTCCCTTCCAACCCAATGCAATCTGTGAATCTGTGATATTCACGAAGGAGAAAGGCTATTTGGGTTAAGTGAGGATGCTGGTACATCAGCTAGAGACTGTGTACTCATGGTGGACCATAGCTTAGGAGCTTCCTAGGTGTCAGCTTCTGATGAAAGCAGTGAGCATAAAGACCCTTCTCATTTTAAAGTCGAATATGAACCTTTGATGAATCAGAATATATCCTTTGATCACCTGTTATGGTGGAAAGCCAATTGGTGACCCAGCTGATGCCTCCAAACATGTTAACCAAATGCTTTGCCTGTGTCCAGCAAACTTGTGCATAAAAGGTACCAATTAGATGTTATTGTCCATGTGTTGAGCGTTTTGGGGAGGGTTAGTGGATTATGTTAAATCAGTTCCAGTTATTAGTCTCAGGCTCGAAACTTTCTGATGATTGGATTAAGGTGATGGACAGTGTTGGAAGACTTTGAAGCATTACTGTGGTCATCAGAATTGTGTTGAAGAGTTCAAAAGTCAGTTCATTCATGCTAGAGCATAGGGTATTTTAGAGCATTATCTTTAGATTTGGAAAAGAGTAGGAAGAATATAAAGCATGTTTTGGGCCTCCCTACTGTCATTTCTAATGCCACCACATGTTAAACAACCATGTTTCATTATGCTGTCATAGAGAAGGAGGAGGCCAAACCAGTAAACTCTTCAGCAATGCATTTTTATTGTTATGAACAACCTGTAGGTGACAGAAATTGCAATAAAAGCACAGTTTTGAACATACAGTGCAGGTGTTCCCTTTTACTGTACTGCTGTTGCTGGTGTCTTGTTTGAATGTGATCACACTAGAATAAGACATGGCCTGAATGTACCACACAGGACTTCAGTCAACTGGATGATGTCTGAAGAAACATTCAAAAGTGAGCTCTCTCCTCTCCTGTCTTCCTCCTCCTCCTTCTCCTCTCCCATCCTTCTCCTGCATTGATACAGGCCTTGGCATCTGTCTCGGTCCAGAGAGGGAAAGAGACTCAGTTCTTTTGAATATTCCTGTGTTGTGAAATTAGAGGCACAAATGAGGCCAAAATATCAACAGCTAGACTGTTTATTACATAGATAAAGTGGAAATAAGAAGGGGAGCAGGAGAAAATAGAGAGGGAGAGAGAGAGAGAGAAGAGGAAAGGAATTATATTACTACACCACTCACCCCCCCCAAGACAGTTTGAGTCTGTGGAGGAAAGGTGCTGCAGGAGATGTTGGGTCTGTAGAGAAAGGGTGCTGAGGCTTTTGGCTGGAGAAGAGATGTGGTCCTCTGGGCAGCCTGGGTCTGTAGAGAAAGGATGCTGAGGCTTTGGCTGGAGAAGAGATGTGGTCCTCTGGGTAGCCTGGGCCTGTAGAGAAAGGGTGCTGAGGCTTTGGCTGGAGAAGAGATGTGGTCCTCTGGGCAGCCTGGGTCTGTAGAGAAAGGGTGCTGAGGCTTTGGCTGGAGAAGAGATGTGGTCCTCTGGGCAGCCTGGGTCTGTAGAGAAAGGGTGCTGAGGCTTTTGGTTGGAGAAGAGATGTGGTCCTCTGGACCGCCTCTTTAGCTCCATTAGTTGCAGCAGGTGGAACTTAGGACACGGAGAGAGGGTTCAGTCTGCTGCTTCCAGGCTCCACGACCTCTTTTCTCTGGAGCAGCATTGTCCTGGGCTTTCCCATCTCTCATGCTTTCAGCGGCATTATCCTGTGTTTTCCTTCATCTGTGTTTTCGGTCCTCTGTTTTTCTTCCGTCTTTTTCTTCTAAGCGAGTAGTTGCTCAAGTCTTTTATACAGTTTTTAGTCCTTAGGTATGTGTCCAAGTATTGTCCCTCAGGAAAATCAGGGGCCAGGCCTTAGGTAAATATCCAGGTATCTTTCCCCAGGAAATCTTTCTGTGCATTCCTGTGTGTTTGGGCAGAGGTCTGGATGGGGGGGGGGACTCCATCTCCTCCTTCTCCACCTACATGCCCCCACACTCATTACACATCAGGAAACAGGTAGTGTATCCATTGTCTCACCCTTTCCAGGGTACTTGATGGGTGGAGATAATCTTGTCCTGAAGGCTTGGTGGCTGGGTCCTTGGGCCATTGTTGTAGGCCAGCTGCAGTCCAGTGTTATCATGATGCAATGGCAAGGTGATTTGCATCCAGGATTGGTAAACAGGATTCCTACATGATCTTTGCACCTTCCTTCCAGTGGCTCTGCCCAACACATATCAGCTATTGTCTGGGCAAGCAGCAAGTGATTTTATCTTTGTTGAGTCACATCAGAAGAGACAAACTTTTAGTCTCTCACAGCATCTTCAACCATAGCAAGACAAATTTCTGTGTAGATGGTATTGATCTGGTACCTCACTCAGCCTGAGGACCTTTATGGGCAAAGACTGAGTGCTGGATTTGGACCTCATGCCTGAAAATAGTGCTGGCCTTGGTTCTTAGTGTCTCTCTCCTCTAGGACCTTACCATGTATCCAGCTCCTGACCTAAAAGTGCTCCTCTCAATTTCCCCGTTTGACAATTGAGAAGGAGAGTTTTCAAATCACTGGAAACATGGAAGTGGAAGAAGATTGTCCTCTCCTCTTGCTATCACTGTTGTCTGAAACAGTCAAGCTGTCCAGAGCTGAAATCACAGGGACTGAGTTTAAAGCAAGAAAACTGCTCATTTACAAGCACTCACAGAGCTTGGATTAAATTATTCATGCTGATGCTTTTTGTCACTACTGTTTGTATACCCATGACAGTTAATGTGGGTTGGACTTGTTAGTAAAATAAATAAGCAGCAATCATCAGGCTGCTCAGGGCTGGGGAGGTGTGAACATGTGTGTGTGAATAGGATGCAGTAACAAGGTGCTGCATCAACGAGGTTTACATGCCAACAGCAGCACCTGACATTAAGGAAGAGCCTGGACATCAAATATTTATCATGTGGATGTTCCAAAAGGCTTTTAAGGGCTCATGTGAACGCCACTGATCAGCAGGAGAAGAGAAGGTCTTGAATGTTTTTAATGATGGATCTGTGAGGTCTTAGGCTGCTATGTCAGTTGTAGCTGATTGAAATTATGTTGAGAGACCCCAGAAATTAAGTGGGCTTTGTTGTCACCACAAAAGAATAAATTCTGTCCTCATAGAAACACCTCTTTTTCAGCGCATGGAAGTCTAGCTGGTCGCATTTTACTTGCTGCTTTGATTCTGCTACTTCCGTGGATCTGGTTTATTGCATCTGTCTTACCAGCTAAAGAAATGTTTTCTGGGAAAGAAATAGTTCCATGACAAAGATGTATTGTAGTGAGCAGCTGTTGCACTGCAATGGGAGCCTTAATTGAAAGGATTATTGCAGCAAAACATTTCCTTCTTGTTTGTTTTGGATGATGTGGCTGAGGAGGGCACGATATAGTAGGAAATTTTAAACAAGAATTATATCTGGTTTGCTTTCTGCTGGGTCTTCAGGACAGATAAGCCTGAAGATCAGTTCACTCCCTTGGGACAGAATCTGCTGACCTTACTCAGCGAAAACTCCTACTTAGCACTGGGAAATTTGCTTCTGTAAGCAGTGCAGGAAGTGCCCTGTATTATATTAGGAAACCAAGTAAGCCCATAAGAAACCAACCAAAAGGCGTGCAAAAGCATTCCCGCTACCTACGGAAAGGAGGAAGCAGAAGAATAATATGCACATGCTCCATAATTAACATTTAAACTCTGGTCTTAATGTGATTTAGGGGGAACTGTGAACGCTTCAAATTAAAGCTGTTGGTGCAGATGCAGAGGTAGGTGTGCAGTTTCTCATTACTCACATGCATCTGCTCTGCCTCCGGATGAAGTGGAGCACTCTAAAATGCATTCCTCCCCTTGAAGCAGATTTGTTAACATCCTGTTCTAATTCAGAGCAGGGACCTGATTCTGTATCCCAAATGTGCTTGGCTGACAGAGCCTTTTTGCCCCTCCTCTTCTCCATATCCCTCTCCTTTAACATGTGATTGTTCTTGTCAGAGCTACGCCAGTATCACAGAATCTGTGGGGATTGGAAGGCACCTTTCAAAATCACGTAGTCCAACCCTCCTGCCAAAGCAGGGTCACCCAGAGCAGGTTGCCCTGGATCACAATGCCCTCATTGGTTTGGAATCTCTTCAGAGAAGAAAACTCCACAAACTCTCTGGGCAGTCTGCTCCAGTGTCCTCACAGGAAAGAATCTTTCCTCATGTTTAGGTGGAACTTGTCATGTTCCAGTTTGTACCCCTTGCTACTCGTCCTGTCCCTGGGTACCACACAAAAGAGTCTGTCTTCATCCTCTTGACCACCACCCTTTAGATATTGGTAAGCACTGAGAAGATTCCTTCTTGGTCTGGTCTTCTCCAGGCTAAACAGCCCTAGGTGTCTCAGTCTTTCCTTGCCAGAGAGATGCTCCAGTCCCCTCAGCATCTTTGTAGCCTCTGTTGAATTCTCTCTTTCTTGTCTCTCTTGAACTAGGGAGCTCAGAACAGGACACAGTACTCCAGATATGGCCTCCCTAGTGAAGACTGGAGGTGACGTGGAGAGCCTCCCTTGACTTGCTGGCCATACTGTTCTTGAGGCACTCTTGGATACCATTGGACTTTTTGGCCATGAGGGCCACGTTGCTGCCTCGTGGTGAACTTGTTGTTCACCAGCACTCTCAGGTCCTTCTCCATGGACCTGCTTCCATCAGGTCAACCCAATGTCCTCATAACATCTGAGTAGTCCCTGCACTCATCCAGGGAAATGAATCATAGTAAATAAGCTTGTAAGTTAGTAGCAGCAGCTACACAGATGTGTGGACTCTTCATGGAAAGAGTGGTCAGGCATTGCAATGGGCTGCCCAGGGAGGTGGTTGAGTCACCAACCCTGGATGTATTTAAAGGTTGTTGGATGTGGTGCTTGGGGATATGGTTAAGGGGTGAATCTTGTAGGTTGTAGGGTTATTGGTTGGACTTGGTGATCCTGAGGGTCTTTTCCAACCTGAATGTTTCTGTGATCCTGTGGTTTCTTCCCAGTCCACTGTCCCATGTCCTTGTTTTCCATTTTTCCTCATGAAGTGTTCATCATCCTCATCATCAAAGTCAGTACAGAGTGTCTGAATAATTCAATACATTTTGGGCTGAAGAAATGAAGAAACATTTTCATTTAGGTGCAAAACACCAACTTGACTGTTCCTGTACTTTCTTAGAGAGTATCTGTGTCAGCAAAACTCCTTCTTTTATTCTTTCAGCATGTAACATGCATGGCTTGGTCTGGGCCTGATTGTTATTGTAAGGAAAACCTAAGTGATGCATTTAGTCATTTTCATATTTAAATAATATTTGAGGTAATCATAACAGGGCTTAGTAGATCTCCAAAAAATCCTACTTCTTCAGACTGTTTAGGTATAATTTTGTTTCACTTCACTTGGCTGGGAAAATAATTTTTTTAAACTTTTTTTTCCTGGGAGCTCTCAGTGAAGAAGAACTTTAATGAAAACAAACCCCAGAAAGGCAGGGAATGATGAGGATTTGAACACAGTAGTGCAGGACTCTGGGTTTAGTTTATAAATCTGTGCAGAACAACTGCATTAATTGAGCAAAACTGATTGAGATTAGGTGAATGTGAGTCCAACCCATTTTAGAGAATTCAGGATTTGATTGGGATTTGCATTCAGGTTTTGAAAAATGTCTATGGGGGAAAGCAGGAAGGGCAATAACACTTCCATATTTCATTGTGTTAAGCTGGGGAGAAATGAAAAGGGAAATCATAGCGTTTTGTGGCCCAAATAACATTTTATCTTTCTTTCTATGACTCAGGTCATCCTGAGTGCAATCACACAGCACTTACAGGATGGCCAAGGGATCAGGCCTAGCCAGCATGGATTTAGGAAGGGCAGGTCCTGCCTGACCAGCCTGATCTCCTTCTATGATCAGGTGACCCGCCTGGTGGATGTGGGGAGGCCTGTGGATGGAGTCTACCTGGACCTCAGCAAGGCCTTTGACACCGTCCCCCATAGCAAACTCCTGGCCAAGCTGTCAGCCCATGGCTTGGACAGCAGCACTCTGAGCTGGGTTAGGAACTGGCTGGATGGCCGAGCCCGGAGAGTGGTGGTGAATGGTGCCACATCCAGCTGGCAGCCAGTCACTAGTGGTGTGCCCCAAGGATCAGTGCTGGGCCCCATCCTCTTTAACATCTTTATTGATGATCTGGATGAGGGCACTGAGTCCATGATCAGTAAATTTGCTGATGATACCAAGCTGGGGGCAGGAGTTGATGTGCTGGAGGATAGGAGAGGCTCTGCAGAGGGACCTTGACAGGCTGGACAGATGGGCAGAATCCAATGGCATGAGATTTAACACATCCAAGTGCTGGGGTCTGCACACTGGCCACAACAACCCCATGCAGTGCTACAGGCTGGGGTCAGAGTGGCTGGAGAGCAGCCAGGCAGAGAGGGACCTGGGGGTACTGGTTGATGGTAGGCTGAACATGAGCCTGCAGTGTGCCCAGGCAGCCAAGAGGGCCAATGGCATCCTGGCCTACATCAGGAAGAGTGTGGCCAGCAGGAGCAGGGAGGTCATTCTGCCCCTGTACACTGCACTGGTTAGGCCACACCTCGAGTCCTGTGTCCAGTTCTGGGCCCCTCAGTTTAGGTAGGATGTTGACTTGCTGGAACGTGTCCAGAGAAGGGCAATGAAATTGGTGAGGGGCTTGGAACACAAGCCCTATGAGGAGAGACTGAGAGAGCTGGGGTTGCTCAGCCTGGAGAAGAGGAGACTCAGGGGTGACCTTATCACTCTCTACAACTACCTGAAGGGAGGTTGTAGACAGGCGGATAATGGTCTCTTCTCCCAGGCAGCCAGCACGAGAACAAGAGGACACAGTCTCAGGCTGCACCAGGGGAGGTTCAGGTTGGATGTTAGGAAGAAGTTCTATACAGAGAGAGTGATTGCCCATTGGAATGGGCTGCCCAAGGAGGTGGTGGAGTCGCCGTCATTGGAGGTGTTCAGGAGGAGACTTGATGGGGTGCTTGTTGCCATGGGTTAGCTGTTTGGGTGGGTTGGATTGGTTGATGGGTTGGACATGATGATCTTGAAGGTCTCTTCCAACCTGGTTTGGTTTATTCTAAATAAAGGTTTATTCTAAATAAAATAATGATGATTTTGGGGGCTGAAAGAGGAGGAATTCTGTACTGTGTATTTTGATAATGAGATGTGATGGTTTGCACAAGAGTTAAAAGGAATTTACCCCCTACTCTCACCACCTTTGTCATTGAGACAGATATAAAAGAAGATAAACCCAAAATTAATAGAGCTACAATGGTCACATGTAAATGAAGTTGTAAAATAAACAGGAGATGAAACACGCAATCCTGTAGCTTTTACTTAATTTGAAAACCTTACTACTTTGGAAAAACAATGCATGGGTCTGCAAGGAAACACAGATTCATTTAACTTACCTTTTAAATCCTTTCTTTGTTCATTTATAAGATTCTGTGGCAAAGCTGCTGAGGTCATTGCCTTCCCCTGTCCCAGACAGGGCTCTAACAAATTCTGAGCCTGTTCTTTAATTGATCTTTTTTTGGGTGACCTGTGATTAAATTCTGGGAAATTACTGAACTATGAGTCACGTCATAAAAACCAGTTAGTGGTTGGTTGACAGTTTGTCTTCCAGCTGAAACCTCCAGTTTGCCATTAATGGCGCAGCAACATACAGGTTATTGCTGGCAAGTGGCTCCAGTAGAAGAACATTGTGCAAAGTCACAAAGTTGATGTTGGATAATGCTAACTCTAAACCAGTTTTGTTTAAATGGGGGCAGTAATGTCCCTTCTGGCTTTAACTGGCCCTAATGCATGTCAAAGTGTTGAGATCACAGAATCACAGAATGTTAGAGGTTGGAAGGTACCTCCAGACATCATCGAGTCCAACCCTCCCGTGAAAAGCAGGATCACTTAGGATGAGTGAGGAATCTTCATGGAATTGTTTGGGTTGGAAGGGACTTTTATGTAGGCCAGTTGCACTGTGTTTAAGTGGGAAATAGAATTTTTTGAAACCTTTTTGGTTTGTTTTGTTTTCAGATGCAGATACTGACATCTGAAAAACAATAAAGTCAGTTCTGTGAAACTGCTGAGCAGAAAATGCACCTCCCGTTCAGTGTTCTCAGATCTTGGCTGTAGGCTGTCGTCTTGTATAATTTTCAGTTTTACAGTCTTTTATAATTAAGGTTTGCAAGCTGTGACATTATGCTTTGAAGCATTGAATTAGCTCTGAGCAAGCAGATGTGAAGGCATGTTAAACACTTAAATCACTGAATCACAGAATGGTGAAAGTTGGAAGGGACCTCTGGGAATCAGTTAGTCCAAGCCCTTTACTAAAGCAAGGTTGCCCAGAGCAGGTTGCCCAGGATCTCAATGTCCAGGCAGGTTTGGAATCTCTCCAGAGATGACAACTCCACAATCTCTCTGGGCAGCCTGCTCCAGTGCTCTGGCACCCTCAAAGTTTTTCCTCATCTTTAGCTGGAACTTCCTGGGTATCAGTTTGTGCCTTTTGCTTCTTGTCCTGTCACTCAATACCACTGAAAAGAATATGGCCCCACCCTCTTGACACCTGCCTTTTAGATATTAATAAGCATTGATGAGCTCTCCTTTCTGTCTTTCTCTGGACTAAACAGCCCCAGGTCTCTCAAATGGTTATCTTGGCTCCTGAAATCAGTCTGGCTCTAGGCAAGACATGCTGTGGATACCTCTGCTGTTGGTGGAACTTTCACTGCTTCTATCTGAAATTTAGCTTATCTGTCCTTATGATGTGCTATCCTCTGCAGCACAAACACTCTCCAAAGCAGAGAGGACTTGCCATTCACCACACATTGCACAGGAGCCAAGGCAAAAACCACAGGCTGCAAATCTGGGAGAGCAGAGGATATCTGTCTCCTGTTTTAGCTGTGAATCCTCTGCATGCTCACTACCCTCAATGCCTTTGTCCTTGTAGGAGTGTTCTCATTATGATATGATCTCCAGCTCCTCCTCTTAGGAAGGTCTTAATAGTGTTTGGTTTTGTTGTGGCTGTTGCATATGCTCTTATCTCAAAGAGTGTGGCGCACCCATCACCACCACCATGACAATTAGACTTGCACTTAGCCCTATGTTTTTTGTTTGGGTTTTTCATATATATTTTAGATGGGCAAACAAAGCTAAGCAATTACAGTTCATTATTATTTATAAGAAGAGTTATTACAAAAATGTGTAAGGTGCTGTCTGGTCTCATAGGCACAGATAGTTTCTGCCACAGATAGTTTGCTAACTAGAAATTGCTGAGATGGTAAAATTAATCACTTGGAAGGGATACTTTTTCTCCCTTACATGATCTAACTGGATATTTATAGAAGCATGTTGTGGCTTTTGCATTGTTTGCATGAAGAATCTCTGTAGGATGGGCATAGGACATCTTTATTGGCATACCTGCATGGCTGCAATCCATCATTTATGCTGTGACATATTCAGAAGTAGCCTTGAAGGGATATTTCTGTAAGTTCCGTTTCCATGTCCCTCATTACTTTAGGAAAACATTAAAACCTTCCCAACAAATAAGATCCATGTGAGAAGGAACTTTGCTATGTGCTTAGAGAATGCTGCTTGCTCTCTGACAAAGGTTGCTCTTGTCCTGACCATGCAGCAGAACTGCAGATGAGATAATTTAGCATGGCCAGGGAATCAAGGAGTCTGATTTCAGATGGTCCTTCTGAAGTGAAGCCACTAAGACAGCATTTAATTGCATGCAGATGCTATGCAGGATTCTCAGTCTTTGTCTGAAAGGAACATTGTATAGTTCTGAGGTCCTCCTACGAGGTGAAATTCACTTATCATGTCTGTTGTTGGTTTTGTTTGTTTGTTGCTTGTTTGTATGTTTTTTTTCCCCTAAGAAACTGATTCTTGAAAAAAATCCACATTCCTTTTATTTCCAAGTTTTTCAAGATGCTTGGATTTTCCCAAGTCACCCCCCTCTGGAAAGCTCTTTCCCTTAAAATCACCAAAATGCAGCCACATGAGGGGAGAGGAAGATACAGAAAGTGCCTTAGATTTCTCTTGCCGGGGCAGTTTTTCTCCTTGGGTTGTGCATGGCTTTGCACTTTTTTTACAGTGGATCTTCTAATTGGGATGTTCCCATTGGTCAGTTAAAAAATATAATAGAATCAAGCTGAAGTCCTGTGCAAATGCTTGGAGACCAGTAGCAGAAGTTAGAGTTGCCTGAGGTACACTGATATTTCGAATATGTGTTTTTGCTGGTCATGAACCAAGCCTCACATGTTTGTCTTGGTTCACAAGATGCTCCTGTTTAAATAAAATGAAGAAAATAAAAGCTTGTCTCAGTAGGAGATTCAGATTTGGTTTTAATATTAACAACTTCTCTGCTTCAAAAAAAAAAATAAAAGAAACAATTTGCCTCTGTTTGCAAGGTAAACTTAAAGGAAGTGCTGAGTAAAACAACAAATTCCCTCATTCACAGCAACATTCATTACAAAAGTATTTCTTGTGACGTGGGTTGGGCAAGTACCTTGAGCAGAGTGCTTTGTATTACAGAGTCTGGGTGGGTTTTTTGAAGCACTGCTTCCAGAAAGAGTCAGTGGCTTTGTGGTCCACTGTCCATGCAGGATGTGATCTGAGAAGATGTCTGTGCTGCAGCCAGTGGAAGGAGGGAGCCTGGAGCAATGTGAGGAAGGATAGCAAGGTGATCACCTTCTTAGGCAGAAAATGGTGTCCAGTTCTGTGCTCCCCAGTTCAAGGACAGGAAACTACTGAAGAGAGTCCAATGGAGGGCCATGAGGATGATGAGGGGACTGGGGTATCTCTCCACCCAGAAGAGGCTGAGACCAGCCTGGGAAAGAGAAGACTGAGAGGGAATCTTGTAAATGGATATAAATATCTGAAGGGTGGAAGTCATGAGGATGGGGCAGGGCTCTTCTGAGCGGTAGCCAGTGACAGGGCAAGGGACAGCATGTACAAAGTAGAACACAGGAGCCTTCACTTGAACTTAAGGAGAAAGTCTTTCCTTCGAGCGTGACAGAGGACTAGAACAAGCTGCTGAGAGAGATTGTGGAGTCTCCATCTCTGGAGACATTCAAAACCTACCTGGATGTATTTCTGGGCAACCTGATCTAGACAAGCCTGCTTGAGAAGGGGGTTTCAAAAAGGTGATCTCCAGAGGTCTCTTCCAATCTCTACCATCCTAAGTCATCTTTTACCACTTCTGCAGTTTTGGCTTGGCCTTTGATGCCTCTGGTGCTGCAGTAATTATTGCTGCAGTATTAACTGCAGATTTGTTTGATGATAATTCTTGTGTGCCATGGGGCAGCCCATGAGGTTACAGAAACCTTCCATGTACACGTGGTGGTCTGTAGCAAAAAGCGGTGGGGTCACAGAGCTTACTTCCTTTTCTGGTTTGCTAATTACTACAGGCAAAATACGTGGTTTGAAGTGATTTTTATGGGAATACTTTTAAATTTATTTAATTATTTTTTGGGGGTGTATCTTTGTGTGGTTGGTTTTGATTGTAAAAATTCCCTCAGGCTATAAAAGCTCTGTGAAAGTATTTCATTATGGATGTTTGGTGGCTGTGTCTTCTGTGGTGTATAATTTTGGACAGAGTCTGATTTCGGTAAATTATCCTTGTTTTTGCTTCTGGGTTGATACAAATAAAGTAATAAAAACACCAGAGGTGGCCTCTATGAGTCAGATATTTGCTGTGGATGGCTCCTAACAAGCAAGTGAAGCCATGTTGTCAAAACCCATAGTATGGTAACGATTTATCTCCCAGATAAGCACAGTGTTATACCTGCTCTGGATGTCCTCCAGGACCTCAATGTCTTTCCTAAACTGTGGCACCCAGAATTGAACACAGTGCTCATGCTGTAGCCCAACCAGCCCTGAGGACAAAATAAATAGTCCTGACATTTTAAACCTTTCTTCTAGAATTTTGGGGATTTCTAAATTATGAGGTCCTGCCTCTCCAACCTGATCTCCTTCTATGATCAGGTGACCCGTCTGGTGGACTTGGGGAGGCCTGTGGATGTGGTCTACCTGGACTTCAGCAAGGCCTTTGACACCATCCCCCACAGCAAACTGCTGGCTAAGCTGTCAGCCCGTGGATTGGACCACTACACTCTGTGCTGGGTTAGGAACTGGCTGGAGGGCCGAGCCCAGAGAGTGGTCGTGAACGGTGCCACATCCAGCTGGCGGCCAGTCACCAGTGGTGTCCCCCAGGGATCAGTGCTGGGCCCTGTCCTCTTCAACATCTTCACTGATGATCTGGATGAGGGGGTTGAGTCAGTCATCAGCAAGTTTGCAGATGACACCAAGTTAGGAGCAGATGTTAGTCAGTTAGAGGGTAGAATGGCTCTGCAGAGGGACCTTGACCGACTGGACAGATGGGCAGAGTCCAGTGGGATGGCATTCAACAAGTCCAAGTGCCGAGTGCTGCACTTTGGCTACGGCAATCCCATGCAGAGCTACAGGCTGGGGTCAGAGTGGCTGGAGAGCTGCCAAACAGAGAGGGACCTGGGGGTGCTGATTGACAGCCACCTGAATATGAGCCAACAGTGTGCCCAGGTGGCCAAGAGGGCCAATGGCATCCTGGCCTGCATTAGGAATAGTGTGGCCAGCAGGAGCAGGGAAGTCATTGTGCCCCTGTACTCTGCTTTGGTTAGGCTGCACCTTGAGTACTGTGTCCAGTTCTGGGCCCCTCAGTTTAAGAAGGACATCGAAACACTTGACCGTGTCCAGAGAAGGGCAACAAGGCTGGGGAGAGGCCTTGAACACAAGCCCTATGAGGAGAGGCTGAGGGAGCTGGGATTGTTTAGCCTGGAGAAGAGGAGGTTCAGGGGAGACCTCATTGCCCTCTACAACTACCTGAAAGGTGGTTGTAGCCAGGAAGGGGTTGGCCTCTTCTCCCAGGCAACCAGCACCAGAACAAGGGGACACAGTCTCAAGCTGCACCAGGGGAGGTTTAGACTCGAGGTGAGGAGGAAGTTCTTCACCGAGCGAGTCATTCGTCATTGGAACGGGCTGCCCAGGGAGGTGGTGGAGTCACCGTCCCTGGAGGCGTTCAAGAGGAGATTGGACGTGGCACTTGGTGCCATGGTCTAGTCATGGGGTCTGTGTTGATAGGTTGGACTCGATGATCCTCGAGGTCTCTTCCAATTTTAGTTTTACTGTGATACTGTGATATTATTTTTTTAATTAGCTGTTTTTCCTGACCTCAAAGAACAATGGCAAAAAGGTTGAAAAGGTTCCTAAGATGTGTCCAGAGGCTCTGTATGTTTGGTTTGTTTTTTTTCAAGTTCAGTGAAAGCATTGCCACAGCCTTCAATTAGTACAGAATGAGGCAAATGCAAAAATGTCAAGTTGAGACAGAAGTGCTTAAATCAAACCAAACTTTGCAGTAGCAGAATGGGGGAATTTTTGGTCAGGCATAATGATAGAAACACTCTTGGTGATTTATACTTGTAGAGGCTCTGACCCTGTACCCTGCGGTACCATCTCCTAGGTTTTTTGCTTTGTCTATGGAATCACTCAATGCTGGTATTCTTTTTCATTTAATTTCAGAAGAGATTCTGTGTATTCTGGCTTGGGTCTTGATCAAGAAAACACAGAGGCTGCTATAATTTCTCAGCACACTCACTGAAAGGGACAGAAACTTGTAGTTCCTGGGGGAAGGAGTTGGTGTTGCCAGGCTGCAGCTAACATTAACGCCACATTAGTTTTGTCCATGACTCAGTAGCAGGTAGTGTTAAAACATCATTCTTCTAGGCCCCTTTAAGTACTGGAAGGCCAGGAGAGGGTCTCCCCAGACCCTTCTCTTCTACAGGCTGAACAACCCAAATTCTCTCAACCTGTCTTCAGAGCAGAGAGGTTCTAGGTTTCTGATAATTTTTGTGGCCTTGCCTGGCCCCGCTCCAACAGGTTCATGTCTGTCTTGTGCTGAGGACTGGAGAGCTGGACCTAGCACTACAGATGGTGTCTCACAGAACTTGCTGTTTCATGTGCACATGTTGACATGTGCACAGAGCTGCAGGCATGGAGTTTGTTGCTTGGGACAATTCCCTTCATTTTTCCCCTTACTCTCCATACTCTTATTTTTGTACACCATCGAATACTGTGGAGACAAGGACAGCCAGTCACCTCTGTTCTTGTATCTCAAATTCACCTTTCCTTGTGCATTAGAGGGGCTGCAAACAACCCTGCAAAGGGATGTCTTGACTTAGCACAGAAGGAGCTTTGACTCCCCAGTGCAATGTTCAGGGTCTCTTTCTTTATCATATGTTCTGTTTGTAGTTTTCAGTCAGGATATTCAGAACTGATAACTTTTGCTCAGTGCCTTGTTCACAACATCATTCAGTTTCTTGACTTGAGCTCTACTTATTGATGTCTTCGAAATCAAGCCCTTAGAGATAGTTTTAATTATGTCATTAAGTATTTAATAACCTTGGCTTGATAGATTTCTATAGAAAAAAACCTTGAGATATGGCAATAAGCTTAGCTATTAACCCTTGAGGGCAGGAGAGACCACTGAATCCTTTCCATCTTCCTGAATATACCTGTTTCTGAGCATTTTGAATTCCTACACTAATTATCTCATTGTACTGTCTACTTGTTTTTTCTATTGATTAATAGTGACTCTCTTTTATCTGATACATTGAGATAACTTATCATAGAATCACAAAATGCATTCAGTTAGCAGGGACCTGTAAAGATCCACAGGTCTTGCAGTAAGCAAGGACATCTCCAGCTAGATCAGGTTGCTCAGAGCCCCATCATTCTGACCTTGAATGTCTCTGGTGATGAGGCCTCCACCACCTGTCTGGGCAACTTCTTCCTGTGTTCCAGCATCCTCATAGTGAAGAACTTCTTACTATTTCCAGTGAGCTCTTATCTCCCTGCTGTCCTGAGCAGTTTTTTGTTTGTTGGTATTTCTGAAGTTCAGCAGTGAATTTTTTTCTAGTGAAATCAAGTAAAAATGCTGAAGTGGAAGTTAGGAATTTTTAGTGAAATTAGTGGTATATATTTTACAGCTGTTTGATACTTGCTTGACATAAGCTAAATTTGTCCTCATTAGGCAAACTGTATTCTGCTACCCTAAATAACCTGGAACTGTGGTAATTCTGTTTCTGATGTGTTGATGGTGTGCAAGGAATGAATTTGGGGTAGAGGGCTGTCAGTTTCCTTTGATGTGCTCACATGAATTTGTGCTTTGAGTCCAGCTTCTTCACCTGGGTGTTTGTAATTCTTATCTACTTGATAAATAGTATCGTAGTATCATTCAGGGTTGGAAGGGACCACAGGGATCTTCTAGTTCCAACCCCCCGGCCATGGGCAGGGACACCCCACACTAGATCAGGCTGGCCAGATCCTCGTACAGCCTGGGCTTAAACACCTCCAGGGACGGGGCCTCAACCACCTCCCTGGACAACCCATTCCAGGGTTTCACCACTCTCATGGGGAAGAACCTCCTCCTCACATCTAGCCTGAATCTCCCCACCTCCAGCTTCATTCCATTCCCCCTAGTCCTATCACTACCTGAGATGCTGAGAAGTCCTTCCCCAGCCTTCCTGTAGGCTCCCTTCAGATCCTGGAAGGCCACAATGAGGTCACCTGGGAGCCTTCTCTTCTGCAGACTGAACAGCCCCAACTCCTTCAGTCTGTCCTCATAGGAGAGGTGCTCCAGCCCTCTGATCATCCTTGTGGCCCTTCTCTGGACACCTTCCAGCACCTCCACACCCCTCTTGTAATAGGGGCTCCAGAACTGGACACAGTACTCCAGGTGGGGTCTCACCAGGGCTGAGTAGAGGAGGAGGATCACCTCCCTCGACCTGCTGGCCACACTTCTCCTGATGCAGCCCAGGATCTGATTGGCTTTGCGGGCTGCAAGTGCACACTGAGAGCTCCTGTTGAGCTTTTTGTCCACCAGCACCCCCAAGTCTCTCTCCTCAGGGCTGCTTTCCAGCTTTCCCAGTATTGGCATATTTAGTTACCTATGGTCACCTTCAGAGCTGCTAATTTAGATGCCTAGGTTTAGAGCCTGGTCTCACACCAGTAACCATTGTCTGGGTTTCATCAGCATTTGAATATGTTCGTGATGTCAGGGAGCCAAAAGGGATCAGAGCAGGTGAGCAAAAAGTCAACTGGGTGTAAACAGGCATCCTCTCTAAGAGCTTGCAGACTCTAGTGGTGTGGGGAAGAGTGATTTTTTTAAATTGAATTTGATGTTTTTCCGTAGATTTCCGTTTTGTGTTCTTGGAGTGAAAGAAAGAAAATAGTCATTGCCACTTTTCACATCTGAGAGTCAAAAGTGATGTTCGTTGTCAAGGGCTGTTAATGAACATGGATCTCTCTTATCCAGGTCTAGATTGTTTTTGCATATTGCCTCTGTGGAAAAATATTTCTGTTAAATGGGACAGTTTGATGTTCCAATGTTTTATTCCGTAATGTGTGCTTTTTCTCAGACAATATGCCAGGTGTTGCAGCTCAGGAAAGTGCTTTGGGGCTGCAGTGTGCCCAGGCAGCCAAGAGGGCCAATGGCATCCTGGCCTGCATCAGGAACAGTGTGGCCAGCAGGAGCAGGGAGGTCATTCTGCCCCTGTACACTGCACTGGTTAGGCCACACCTCGAGTCCTGTGTCCAGTTCTGGGCCTCTCAGTTTAGGAAGGATGTTGACTTGCTGGAACGAGTCCAGAGAAGAGCAACAAAGTTGGTGAGGGGTTTGGAACACAAGCCCTATGAGGAGAGGCTGAGGGAGCTGGGGTTGCTCAGCCTGGAGAAGAGGAGACTCAGGGGTGACCTTATCACTCTCTACAACTACCTGAAGGGGGGTTGTAGACAGGCAGAGGTTGGTCTCTTCTCCCAGGCAGCCAGTACCAGAACAAGAGGACACAGTCTCAGGCTGTTCCAGGGGAGGTTCAGGTTGGATATTAGGAAGAAGTTCTATACAGAGAGAGTGATTGCCCATTGGAATGGGCTGCCCAGGGAGGTGATGGAGTCGCCATCATTGGAGGCGTTCAGGAGGAGACTTGATGGGGTGCTTGGTGCCATGGGTTAGCTGTTTGGGTGGGTTGGATTGGTTGATGGGTTGGACACGATGATCTTGAAGGTCTCTTCCAACCTGGTTTGGTTTATTCTAAATAAAGGTTTATTCTAGGGACCATGCAGTGAAAACGAGGGCCTGGTGCACAAGCACTGCCCTTTGCAGTGGATTATCCTTGACAAAGCAAAGGAAGTAGAGCATCTGAATGATTCTCTAGTTAGTTATTTAATATGTTGTGAAGCCCAATGCCTGTCAAATGCTCCACATCTGTTGAACACAGGGCACAGTGCATTTCACTGAACTGACAAAACTGGTGAACAAGTCTGTCATGTGCTTCAGTGTCAAAAAAATAATTATGTGCATGCAGTCACCTCTTTTATGAAGTCTTCCTAATACTACCTTGATCAGAATAGTCTTTGTGGAAGACCTGTCAGTTTTTGGTAAAAAAAACCCAGTACCCAGAAAATTTAACCAGGTTTGTGTTGCTAATGTTTTTAGTAAAGCCTTAATGTTTTGGCTGAAAAAAGTGAGGATTTGACATTCAAGGTGAAAACAGTGGGATTTTGGCTTTCTAGTGAAAACTGTCCTGAAGAAGGCAGACACTTTTCCATGAAAAGTTTTCATCTCCATATGAAAGATTTATTAGAGAACGAGCACAGGCAGAAATATTTCAGGCAGCACTACCCTTCTAGCTGAGCTCTGCATAGATGGATCAATGTTGGCCTTATATTACATGAAGACTGTGGTGTACATTTCTTCTATATATTTTTAGTTCCTGTCCATGTGCTTGATGGAAGAAAGCTTACTTTGTGTTTCACTGGTGAAATGAAAGCTGATGTAATTTAAGAGAAAAACAGCGTAGGGATGTGGGCTTGATGATGAAGATCAATATCTAGAAGAAGTGAAGTCTGTCCTTCATCGTTAGGTGCTGGTTGTTCCTGCACTGTGGGAAATTAGGTTTCATGATGCACCCTTCCAGTCTGAGTCCCAGACATCCAGCCTGGGAAATCTATTGGATTCACATCTAATACCACAGCTCCTTCCTCCTCTCCCATCCTCATGTGCTATGCAATTTTTTTTCCTGAAGGAAAATCATGCAGAGCAACCAGCACCAGCCTTGCACTGTAGACACAGCTATTGGAGGGTGAGAGGGTAAAGAGCTATTAAGAGGCTTCATCTGTCTCTACAGAACAGTTTATCATGGGCAGACTTGCATAAATGGAGAAATATTAGGAAGAAATGCACTTTGTTCTCCTCACAGGCTCCTGAAGGGATATGGATGAAGTACCTAATGTGGGGATGAAGTACCTAATGTGGGAATGAAGTTGAAAATGTGATCCTTGCCTAAATGCTTGTAGCCAGTTTGCTGGAGCTTGAGTCTGGCTCCTCTGGGCCATCTGGTGAGAGCTGGGTTAAGGCTAGCTACTGTGCACAGCATAAATATACTTCCATGGTCCACTCAATCTGGTGAGAGAAATAACCATAATGCAATAATTGAAGTTAATTTACCTTCCATTGTTAAGTGTGTGTATGTGTGTAGCATTGTAAATTACTATTTATGCACCTTACATTGAGTTGTCTTCATTATTCTTCTGTGTAATTAATCCTTGAGTCTTGTTTGAAGAAAAGGGATGATATCTAAAATGATCAGAGACTGTGGTGCCCAGTGCTCTTGGTGGACAGGTCTCCACCCCAGTGTTTGGACCATACCTATATCTAGTTGGTTGTTACTGATGACTTATGTACGGGGGTTGATCCCTTTCGTAAAGCTGTACTCAGTCTTAGAGTCTTTCTATGTATTGTTTATCTGTTGGTTTTTTCCCCACCATGATACTCTGGGCCACTGAACTTTCAGAAACATTCCAAAGAGTCCTTTTTATCTCACTTTCAGGTTTTTTTTTTCAGAATTAGAACACTGGCAGAGGTGATCTAGTTGAAGATGTCCCTGCCCTTAGCAGGTGGATTGGAATGACGTGATTTTTAAGGCCCTTTGCAATCCAAACCATTTTATGATTCTACATAGAAAATCTGGTTAATGTAAGCCGTTTGGTTCTTCACTCCCCATCAGGTGTTTTAATAGACTACATTGCTTGCATGCATCTGCATTTTACATTTGTGAACGTTGGTGCAGTGAGAGAGAGCCTAATGACTCCATAGAGTTCCTTTAATTTTGTGTTATTTGTGTTTTGATGACACCCAAGCTCTTGAGCAGCAGCATTACTATGACCGTAATTTCTTTCTGTTTTGCTGTGGCAGCCAGCATTGCAAGCTCTGAGGTGCAGGGTGCAACCCAGCACAAAGAGCAGACTGAGGATGAAATGTGTCTGATTGAACTGTGTGTGGGGACTGTAAGAATGAAGATTTATTTGCATGCATACAAACAGCCATCAACCTCAACTGCAGTTGGGGGAATGCTGAGTGCACCCTAATGCTGTTAGGATAGAAACAGATACAGTAACCACAACAGAAAGGAATCACTTTCTGACTTAATTTTGGGAAGTTCACTCCAAGTCTTGACCTGGTGCTTTGAAGATACTCATTTTGTAAAGTCAAGCTGTGTGCACTACAGATTGCTGGCGCATTCAGGCATTTTGTATGCATGTGGTGCAGTGTTACAGGTCCTGGCCTATTTCTCAATGCCAAATTCTATATACTCAGCTGGCAACACACAAAAAAAATGTGCTTTGGCTGAATGGATTTTGGCATAGGTCTTCTGGAGTCCCAGCATTTCAACTCTTGGAGTTGTAACAAAAAAATGTTTAATTAAACTGGCAGCTTAGACTGGTAAATGTTGAAATTAATATTAAAAGGAGAACTTAATTGCCATGCAGGAGAGAGGCAGATCTTAGGTGTCTGTGCCTCACCGAAGGAGTGTGGTTGTTTACACAGCAGTCTTTGATTTGAAGCAGTGGTCTGGAGCTGGAGATCTGGGTCTGTTTGAAGACGAGGAGGCTAAGGGGAGACCTCATTGCTCCCTACAACTACCTGAAAAGACGTTGTAGAGAGAGGTTGGTGCTGGTCTCTTCTCAGAAGTAATTAGTGATAGAAAAAGAGGGAATGGCCTCAAACTGCAACAGGGAAGGTTGGACTGCAACAGGGAAGGTTGGACTGCAACAGGGAAGACTGGACATTAGGAAAAAAGAATTCACAGAAAGAATGGTCAGACATTGGAATGTGCTGCCCAGGGAGGTGGTTGAGTCACCAACCCTGGATGTATGTAAAGGTCATTTAGATGTGGTGCTTGGGAATATGGTTTAGGGGTGAACTTTGTAGAGTAGGGTCAATGGTTGGACTTGATCCCAAGGGTCTTTTCCAACCTGAACGCTTTTGGGAATCTGTGATCAATGGAACAGAAGAGCTGAGCAATGGATGGAACAGAGATACTCTGCTTCAGCTACTGCACATTTCACAGTGTTATCTCAGAATCACTTTGAAATATGAGGTTTCTATTTGTGGAGACTGGGAACAGAAGAGTGGAGAGTGAGTTAGAGGCAAGTTAGTTTGAAAGGTAAAATTTGGGTCTATCGGCTGCCTTCAATGGTACTTGAATAGTACATTAATAAGGAGGTAAATTTGGAATAAAACAGTTACACCAGGTTCCTGGACATTATTAATAATCTGTGGGCAATTCTTTTGTATGTACAACCAATAGGCCTTTTGTCCCCTAATTAAATTCACTGGCCAGATTCAAGTTTGACAGTTACAGCTAAGATCGTGCGACGAACCACAGAGAGGAATCCCCAAGGACTCAAGAACAAGAGGTCTGAGCAATCTGTTGACACACAACATTTAGTTTTGAATGTTACCTGCTGGGAACTTCTCAGTTAATGGAATATTTGCATGTTCTTGAACTTAGCATTTATAGAGCACTCTAGATCTGTTTATATTTACTTTACTGGCTGCAGAGTTTCCTCAGTGAGGTTCTGTTCATCTGGCATTCTCCAGCTCCAACATAAACCACTGTGTAGTGTTGCTTTGATTTCCAGGATAGCAGTTGTATTCTGGCCTGGGGGCAATTACATTTCAACTGGGGGAATCTTAGCTTGGCATCAGGAGGCTTGGTAAGATCTTCATACAATTTTGAGATACTGAACAAGTGAGCATCTGGAGCACTGGGATTTGTATTAATAAGATGGTTTCACATACATTAAGAAGCCCTTTCTCCTGATTGCCTTTAATAATACATTAGTTCAGTTAATGATATTTAGTTTTATAAAAAAACCTCAACCAGAGATGAGTCCAACCCCTCCCCCTTAAACTCTCAACAATGAAGTCACTGACTTGAATTCCTACTCTTGAACTGTAGCTTGGCTCCAAAGCGACTCCAAAACAAAGATCTTGTTTTGTGATTTAGATCTGTAAATCCCCACGTGAATGCTCTGATTTCATATCTGAGAGGTTTGTTTTGGATCACTCTGAACGGGTTGGGAACTGTTTCCTGCTAAGCTGCAACATGACATTTTCAAACGAGTTAACTGTGCCCATACAGAGGTTTTAGATACTATAGCTCTTTTTGGTTTTGCTTTATTTTCCTCTCCAGCTTTGTCTGAGTAGGTAGATGCCTGGCCCATCATTGATTAGCTAATCATTGAGGAGGACTGTGAACCCTTAGTGGGGCAAGTAAAGTATTCAGAGTGGTAGAATATTCATTTGCTTTTCAAATGGACAGACACTTAAAATATACCTAGGAATCATAGAGTAGTTTGGATTGGAAGGAATCTTTAAAGATCATCTTATCCAGCCCCCCCCCCCCCCCCCCCCCCAATCTGTTAAAAGTCAGAAGAAGTGTAAAAATTAGTGATTTTTGTCCAGTCTAACTTTTGCTTACAGGTGGGTAAAAGCTTCTAGTTTGGGCAGTTTGAAGGATTTGCCTAAAAATTAACTTTGCATCCCTTGGCCACCCCTACTTGCACTTCTGTGGTAGGACTGATATATTCTACAGAACTCAGGATTTCAGTTCACCTGATTTGTCTGCAGAATGTGAAAATCATCCTCTAATTTTGAGCATTAGCTCAATATTAAGAGATAATTATGCAAAAGGGGTAAACCAGGGTAAGCCAAATAGAAAGGTTGTTGCTGGATGTTGTTTTGGGAAGACGGTTTCATCCAAGGCAGCTGTAACCTGCTAATGGCAGTCTGTTTTAAACCATTACTGCAGAACAGTTACAAGGTCAAGGCAAAGTATTGAAATCTGCATCTAAACTATATCTAGTATCACAGAAGACTGATTTTGGGATATTGAACAAGCCAAAGACTAACAGATTTATTACTGTCTTTGGTTTCTGTGTTTAGGTTGGTTTGTTTGTTTTACTTCCCAGATCCTGACATTAATACAACCATAATCTTCTGAAAACCAGTAATTCCTAGTGAGAACCTCACATTAATAATATCAGCCACACAATAAATAGCTGGAAGCATCAGCAAGACTTTAAAATGCTGTTGTATTGTTCCTAGCATTGTATCCCTTTCCCTTTTTGTTTCTCTTTTAGGGAGAGGGTGGAGGAAGGTGGTGTTTAGTTTTGCTTGATTGTTGAGATAAAGTTTAATAAGAGATTGAGAAATACTGATATTGAACAGTGGACAGTTAATTCTCATTTCCGTGTGCAGGGACATCTTACAACTATCTAAAATACTAGTAGTTTGTTGTTTGGGGGTGGTTTTGGGGTGGGTTTTTTTTTGTTTTGTTATTTTTTGGTGTTTTTTTTTTTTTTTTTCAGAAATATCTTCCATTAATATCTTCACAGGATCATAGAATGTTAGGGGCTGGAAGGGACCTTGAAAGGTAATCCAGTCCAGCCCCACTGCCAGAGCAGGATTACCTAGAGTGGGTCACACAGGAATGCATCCAGATGGGTTTTGAGTATCTCCAGAGAAGGAGACTCCACACCCCTCCTGGGCAGCCTGTTCCAGTGTTCTGTCTCACTCACAGTGAAAAAACTTTCCCTCATGTTTCCATGGAACTTCCTATGCCTCAGCGTCCTCCCATTGCCCCTTGTCCTGTCACTGGGCATCACAGAGAAGAGCCTGGCTCCATCCTCTTGGCACTCACCCTCTGTATGTTTATAAACATGAATGAGGACATCCCTTAGTCTCCTCTTCTCCAAGCTAAAGATCCCCAGCTCCCTCAGCATCTTCTCGTAAGGAAGGTGTTCTGCTTCCTTAATCATCTTTGTGGCTCTGTGCTGGAATCTTTCAAGCAGTTCCCTGAGGTTCTTCTTGAACTGAGGGGTGCAGAACTGGACACAATATTCCAGATGCAGCCTCACCAGAGCAGAGTGGAGTAGGAGGAGAATGTCACTCAACCTACTAACCACAGCCCTTATAATACATCCCAGGATGGCATTGCCCTTCTTGGCCACAAGAGTACATGGCTGGCTCATGATCATCCCTCCATCCACTAGGATTCCCAGGTCCCTTTCCCTTTAACTGGTCTCCAGCAGGTCAATTCCCAACTTACACTGATCCATGGGATTGTTCTTTCTCAGATGCAAGACTCTACACTTGCCTTTGCTGAATTTCATTCCATTTCTCCATACCCAACTCTCCAGCCTGTTCAAGACTCACTGAATGGCAGCACAACCTTCTGGTGTGTCAGCCACTCCATCCAGTTTTGTGTCATCAGCAAACTTGCTGACAGTGCACTCTCTGCCCTCATCTGGGTCCTTAATGAATGCATTGAATAGTACTGGTCCCAGTAGTGACCCCTGAGTACTAACCTTCTTGGTGAAGGTTATCATCAATTTCTTCACTCTTTGCAGTTATATGGCAGTTGGCTGGGGCAGCAATTAAGCAGTTTGGGTAGATCACAAATGGGGGTTTGTCAATCTCTCCTCACATATTCACATAAAAGCCAGAGGTTGAGGTTGTTCCATTTCCTTTTGTTGAGAGAGTTAGAAAGTCTTATGCAATAAGATCTTTTATTGTACTGCCTGGAGAATACTTAGCTTGACTGTTCACAAACAAGATATTTCTTCATTCTCATACAAAACCAAGAGAATTTACAATATGATATGTTCCTAAAAGCAAAATCTTCATGAATTTTGCAAGGATGGGATCAGTTTTGGCTAGACACTTTCCTGTAGTAGGTCAGCCAAACTGTAAGTGGTCCCTGCTGATACTCAGAAACTGCAAGAAGCTGGACCTGAAACCAAGTGGTGTGCAGTGTGATTTGAAATGGTTTGCTTTCTTTGGGAACTTTGACAACAAACATTGACATTAACAAATGTGCAAACCTTTTCTTACAGTTGAATGCCAGTAATCATAGAGTGGTTTCAGTTGGAAAAGACCTTTAAGATTGTTGACTCCAACTACTATCTAGCTCTGCCAACTCTGATACTAAACCATGTCTCTCAGCACCACATCGCTGTGTCTTTTAAACATCTCCAGGAATGGGGATTCAACCTGGGGAGCCTGTTTGAATTAGCCTAATTTATGATTAGCTTAAACCTGTAGCCAGCATTGGTGGGTATCAAGGAAGTCCCTTTTTACTGCACACCACCATATGAATGGAATGGAATGGAATGGAATGGAATGGAATGGAATGGAATGGAATGGAATGGAATGGAATGGAATGGAATAGAATAGAATAGAATAGAATAGAATAGAATAGAATAGAATAGAACAGAACAAAACAAACCAGGTTGGAAGAGACCTTCAAGATCATTGCATCCAACCCATCATCCAACACCACCTAATCAACTAACCCATGGCACCCAGCACCCTATCAAGTCTCCTCCTAAACACCTCCAATGATGGTGACTCCACCACCTCACCGGGCAGCACATTCCAATGGGCAATCACTCTCTCCGTGAGGAATTTCTTCCTAACATCCAGTCTGAACCTCCCCTGGTGCAGCTTGAGACTGTGTCCTCTTGTTCTGGTGCTGGTTGCCTGGGAGAAGAGACCAGCCCCCACCAGTCTCCAACCTCCCTTCAGGTAGTTATAGAGAGCAATAAGGTCTCCCCTGAGTCTCCTCCAAGCTCATCAACCCCAGCTCCCTCATCCTCTCCTCATAGGGCTTGTGGTCCAAACCCCTCACCAACTTTGTTGCCCTTAAATGCTTGACTATGGCTAGAAAATAACCAGATTCCTTTTTTTCACTACTGCTTCTGGTGCTCATCAGCATTGTAAGCACTTTGTAAGTCCTACTGGGTAGTTTCTATGCACTTAAGTCAACAGGAGATACACAGAGGTTCTTTATGCACAAAAGCTGGTTTGAGGTTTTACTGCTTGCTTTGCTTCTCCTGATGGACTAAGAGTTATGTCACGGAGAAACACTATGTAGGCAGCATGAATATGCTTTATCCGCTCTTAAGATGATCTATTATGTCCTAAACATGAAGTTTTCTTCTTTGAGCCTTTAGTTGCATTTCAGCACAAAAATATGACTGTTTAGAGAAATCCACTTTTAACCTCAGCATCTTTATTTGGTGATTTAACCTTTTCCAAGTCTGCAAACCAGAAATGACTGATGTATGGTTGGAGACAACGTCCTGATTATGAAAGAGGAACTTGGATGAGGTCTGGAAGCTAATTCCAGGATGTACACATTTTAGTGACCTCTGGGGATATTTTTTCACCTTGAGAATGTGTGTGTGTGTAGGGGGGGGGGGGGGGGGGGGGCAGATACAAGAATATGACTTCAAATCAGGAAGGCAATACAATACTGAGAAACTTTTCACATACACTTGTGTAAAAACCTGCCTCGATGGTTCCTCTCATGAAAATACTCAAAGGTCTAGATGTGTAATTGCTCATGTGTTGTATATCTAGACAAATAAATTAACTATAGAATTAAGATTCTGGAAACTACGTACCATTATGATAGATGCAGAGAAATCCAGAGATAAACCAGGTTCAGGATTTAATACAAGAACATGCTCATTTGTGATTCAGTACCCAAAATTCGCGTTCTACTAAAGTCTTCCTGTGCATGCCAGACTGCCTGAGAAGTGCTTCAGTGATTATTTGTCTAGCTAAACATTAGGACACTTTGGAATCATAGAAACATTTTAGTTGGAAGAGGCCTTTAAGTTCATCATGTCCACCATTAACCCAGCACTGCCAAGTCACCACTTAACCATGTCCCTCAGCATTGCATCTACACATCTTTTAAATCACCATCTGGCAGCCTGTTCCAAGCCTTTTGGGGAAGATCTGTTTTCCCTGATGTTCAGTCTAAGCCTCTCCTGGTACAGCTTGAGGCCATTTTGTCTCATCCTGTTTGTTTCTTGGTAGAAGAGACCAACCCCCACCTTGCTCCAACCTCCATTCAGGGAGCTGTGGCAGTCTCTCCTCAGCCTCCTTTTCTAAAGGCTAAATGATCCAAGATCCTTCAGCCACTCCTCACAAGACCTGTGTCCAGACCCTTCACCAGCTTTGTTTCTCTTCTCTGGATGTGTTCCAGCACCTCAATGTCTTTGTTGTAGTGGAGGGCCCAAAACTGAACCCAGTATTTAAGAAGTGGCCTCACCAGTGCTGAGTACAGGGTGACAATCACTTTCCTATTCCCACCTGGCACTAAGTATGTTACTAATATGACCTAAAACTCCCTCACAGCTTTACAGAGTTTAATATTTTACTGACTTCATCTTCTACCTAGCAGAACACATTGCTTTTCATTAAGGCTTCTCTTCAAAGAAGGATATTAGATTTGGAAGCTGCAAAATGGATTTAGGCTGAGTCTTTGATTGCTCCTAGGTACTTTAGCTCTCACTGAAATGGTCTAACTGCATGTGTGAGGGATAATGATAATAGAGATTCAACAATCAAACTTATTATGGCGCTGGATAAAATCTTTTGTGGATGCTCTTATGGAATTAATATACTACAGCTGGACTTGATGTTCCTTGAGGTTTCATCTAACCTTAATGATTCTATGGCTCTGCCTAAGGATTAGGAAAATAAATGTTTGGGTTCCCCCCCCCCCCCCCCCCATTCATTAATTTAGGATGTAGGCATACATGTGGCTTTTTAATTCTGAAACATCACATTGTTAAAATTCTAGTAACTTCTGGAATATTTTGGAATTCTTGCCACCACTTTTTGCTGTCTAAAATAGACAGTTGTTTTTGAAAAGCAGTTTTCCACATGCACACGCATCCTATCCATTAAGTCTTGTGAGCAGATATTTTATTCATCCTAAAGATCAATAAGAGCCTGCTCAAGGAAACCAAACTGGGTATTACCAGCAATGTGATTTCTGAAAAGTGCACATAGCAGTGTACCTATTCTTCATGTGCTCAGAGAAGCCTTTCTTCCTAAGTTATATCATTTATGGGCATCCACTGACTCTCTGTATTACACAGAATTGCACATGAAGCTAGAATCATAGAGTCATTAAGGTTGTAGATGACCTCTAAGCTCATCAAGTCCAACAATCAACCCAACACCTCCATGCCCACTATACCATGGCTCAAAGTCTCATGTCCACACGTTTTATGAACATCTCCAGTGATGGTGATTCATCCACCTCCCTGGGGAGTTTGTTCCAAAGCTTGACCGCTCAAGAACATTTTCCTGAAATGGATCTGTCACTTAGCAAATGTGGTGGAAGGGGAGGCTACTTGTTTCCTGGTATTGAAAATCTATCCTGAAGATTCCCTCTGCCACTGTGGGGAATGTCTGCTGACAGTGTGTCTCGGTCCGGAGAGGGAAAGAGACTCAAGTTCTTTGGGAACATTCCTGTGATGTGAAATTAGAGGCACAAACGAGGCCAAAGTATCAACAGCTAGACTATTTATTACATAAATAAAGTGGACATAAGAAGGGGAGAGGGAGAAAATAGAGAGAGAAGAGGAAAGGAATTATATTACCACACCCCTCATCCCCCCCAAGACAATTTGAGTCTGTGGAGGAAAGGTGCTGTAGGAGATGTTGGGTCTGTAGAGAAACAGTGCTGAGGCTTTTGCTGGAGAAGAGCTGTGGTCCTCTGGGGAGATGTTGGGTTGGTACAGGAACGGTGCTGAGGCTCCTCTGGGCAGCCTGGGTCTGTAGAAAAAGGGTGCTGAGGCTTTGGCTGGAGAAGAGCTGTGGTCCTCTGGGCAGCCTCTTTTCTCTGGAGCAGCATTGTCCCGGCTTTCCCTTCTCAGCGGCATGGTCCGTCTCCTGTGTTTTCCTTCATCTCTGTTTTTCTCCCCGTTTTTCTCCTCTGTTTCTCTCTACAAACCAGTAGTTTCTCAAGTCTTTTATACAGTTTTTAGTCCTTAGGTATGTATTCAAATATTGTCCCTCAGGAATTCCAGGGGCAGGAAATAATCCTTAGGTCGTTTCCCCGGAAATCTTTCTGTGTATTGCTGTGTGTTTGGGCAAGATTTTGGAGGGGGGGGAATCTCTGTCTCCCCCGTCTCTATCCAGACAAGCCCCCCCACATTCCTTACACATCAGGAAACAGGTGGTAAAAACCATTGTGTCACCCTGCCCAGGGTACTTGATGGGTGGAGATTATCTTGCCCTAAAGGCATGATGGCTGGGTCCTTGGGTCCATTGTTGTAGTCCGGTGTTATCACGATGCAATCACAAGCTGATTTGCATCCAGGATTGGTAGACAAGATTCTTTCCACCTTCTTTCCAGTGGCTCTGCTATCAGTTTATCTTTGTTGACTCACACCAAGAGAGACAAACTTTTGGTCTCTCACACAGTGCCCCTGCACCACCATATGTAGGCCTTCCAACTGATGATAACGTGATGTTTGGGAAGCCATGGCCTGCAAGAATTATGTTCATGGGGCACTGGATATCGTGAGGTTCACCATTTTTGCATTGCAAGCCATATTTTGAGGTTCTCCTTCACAGGAGACACTTTGCCTGTCTTGTATCAACCACACTGGCTTAGTCTCATCCTGAGCCCTTCGTACTTGTGAACAAGGCACATTTTATCTTTTCCCCATATTTAAATAGGAGAAAGCTGTGTAGCCTTAATTTCTCTTGTTCTTCCAGTTCTCCTGGAATTATCTCATATCATATGTGGGGATTGGAGTAGATGAACTTTCAAGGTCCCTTCAACCCAATGCATTCTGTGATTCTGTGAAGCTCTTCTTCCTCCTAAGTTGTTAGCATTGTAAATGAGATAGTTTGGATAGACTGTTTCAAAATAAAGTCTTGTGCTTCTGAAGAACACAGTGCATCACCTTACTCCTTTGGTGATGGAGATACCTTTAGGGCTGTTGTATGTTAATACCTTTATTTCAGTCCTTACAGTTGAACTTTCAAAGGGAGTGGGTGAGGAAATGTTAATTGGCTAAGTGGCAAATCTAGATCTATCCGTCGAAAAAATTGAAGATCCAGCCTTTAGTGAACTCAGATAATACAATCAGAACAAGTATGAAAACTGAGGTGGTAAAACTTCATCTGTGCTACATGTATCCATGGACTGCAACTGTTTTGTTGCAGTCTTGTTTTCTACTTCAAGCTGAAAAATCTGAAATAGAACTAAAAAAAAAACAAGCACTTGAAGAAATCTGAACTATTACCAGCACCATCATTTGTGTTCTCTGTCACAACTCTCTTTTTAAGTTCCTTTTCTGGAAGCACAATAAAGTTGTTTGTGTGCACACATGCCACAAATGCCAATGGGGTATGTAGACAGAGAAAGAAGAAGAAATTTTGAGGAAAGATTTTAGATGCAGTGTTGTTTGAAAACAACCGTAAATTTTCAGCAGAGTGATGTACAATAAAATTACATTTTATGGGAGACTTCTGTGACAGATGAATTTTTAGAATATCTTGGGTCTTAATTCAAAATACAGATTGGGTTCCTTAAAATGTCATTCAGTTCACTTAAAAACATCAACCCCTTTCAAGGATGGTGATTTTCAGATGACTCACATTTAAAGCAGTCTTACTTATCCATGGGAGATAGTCTCTTTTTAGTTAAAGTGTTGCCAGGATTCATTATAAACTCTACTTTAAGCCGAATATAATTGAGTCAAAAAATTGGCCTGGCCTGCAAATTGCCATGTTTGCTCAAGATTACAGGAAGTGTGTGAACCAGGAATGTGTTTTGGATGTTATCTCTCTTCTCCAAGTTAATACACTTAAAAAACCCAAACAAATAATAAAAAAAAACCCCAACAACCCAACTACAACCTGTCCCTCAAAATAAATATTTAACTAAACTTGATATTCTTCCTGTAAAATGTTACCTTAAAGATAACACTGTCTGTTATTTCATGTTGGGGGATATACAGAGAGACTCAGTAATTCTAATGTCGTTCCTGATGTCTTACATTCAGTGTATGAAATCAGTTATTTACTGTCTCGGGCAGAGCTGTGCCATTACATTTCTCTAACGGCGCTCAGCAGTACAAATGCCAAACTGCTGGAGAACTGCAGGCAGTGTGCCCTTGTCAGGTACTGGAGAGCACAACCAAACCCTACAGAGGAGTATTAAACCACATCTAATTCTTTCCCTGCTCCTTGAGACATTATTTTGTGATGACACACAGCTTTGCCTTAGCACGTCGTCTCCCCTTTCACTTCCCGTAAAACCACAGCGAGCGCCTTTCTTCTTGTGGTGATCACCTTGCTCTGCATTGTAGTTTGAGAGGGGCCAAAGGAGGTGTGATGGCAATGAGGAAATGTGTGTTGGCAATGCAGTAGAGAGGAATTATTTTTATTGTTTTTTAATGAAGGGGGAACTCCAGGAAGGTTAATCCAGCAGATGAAGATTATTCCTATAACAATGGCTGTAATAGTTTATAACCATGTTGTGAGGAACGTTTTTGTGTCTCTCTTCTTCTGTCCTTCCTCTGCCTGTTTAAATGAAAAATTCTTTCAGGCCAGGCCTGTCTTGATGTGAGCAGTGACTTTGATAGTGAGGTCTGCATCACAGAATCACAGAATGTTTCAATTGGAAGGCACTTTTCAAGGTCATCTAGTCCAACTCTCCTGCAGTGAGTAGGGACATCTGCAACTGTATCAGGCTGCTCAGAGCCCTCTCCAACCTGACATGGAATGTTTCCAGGGATGGGACTTCTGCCGCCTCTCTGGGCAACATGGGCCAGTGTTTCACCACCCTCACTGTATCTTTTCTTAACAGTCTATATATCTATTACTCAAGATATTACTACCAATAAAAAAATAAACACATGGAGCAGGGCAGTGAGAAACACAGTCATAAGGCAATAAATCTTTTTCGGAAATGGAGAGAGAATGAGGATACTCAACTCTGTGGAGACTTTGGCTCTCAGAGTATGAGTCACTTCTGGCATGTTATAGCCAACTCAAACAAATGATGTCCAACAGATGACAAAAATGAAAATGAGTCTCTTGTCCAGAAACCAAACCCATTATTATTACAAATTAACTAGGCTTGACCAATTAGTCTACTTGTAAGAGCTTTATGATACTTGTGTGTTCTAGTAGGACAAGAAATTACAGAAGTATCTGAAGAGTTTTATCAGAGGAAAATCCTCTCAGTAACTCTTGTGAAGCAGTTGGTGCTTTAAGAAATACTTAAAAGTGTTTATGGAGGGTGGACACCGAACTGTCTGAAATCAGTTCTAGTCTGGTGCTGAACAGAGAGTTACTTCAGCCCTTTTGCAAACAATACTTCAGCTAACTCCACAATAGTCTTTGTCAAAACTTTGCAGAGGTTTAGGCTCATCACCTACCCCTCTGACTGTATTTTTCTTCCTCTCTAGGGAAAAGTAGAACAAATATATTCAAAGCTCCAGCATGCATCCTTACAAATTAGAGATTGGAGTAGGGAGCAGAAGGACAAATACTGTGTCAGAAGTCAGTGACCTGCTCCAGTGTGTGTGCCATACTTAGGTGACTCTCAGCAGTACTGAGTTTGTCTCCAGTTAGGGAAATGGTTAAAACTGTTTTGGCTCAGACAGGAGGTGATGAATGAGAATGAACGTGGTAGTTATTTTAATGTGATGACCATTACAGGAAATGTGAAAGGGAAGCTTGTAAACACACGCAGGCAGCCAAGGATAAAGGTACATCTAATGAAAAGTTGCTAAATATCTGGGGACAGCACTACTTCAAAAATGTGTACCCACTTTGGTGTTCTCCTCACATGCAGCTAGTCACCCAGGGCAGATTTTCAGAGGTGTCACATTTGACATCCTCAAAAGGAGAGGCTAATTGAGAGGAGCTGCCAGCTCTCAGACTGGATAATTCTAGACTTTGTATTTTATTAGTAGATTTTCTGGTAGAAGCTGGATCATTTGTGCTCCTGGACGCCTTGGTTATTTTGGCAAGACTGGATTCATGCAATTCCAAACCTGACCCTCAAGTGATGTTTTGCTGAGAGGTAATGAGAACCATTCCTGGTTCCCAAGATGTTTGTGATAGGAACAAGTGCTTGTCTACTGGTCAGTGGGAATACAAACTTCTTTTAAGGTTCAATGGCACAGTGTTCACACTGTGAAAGGAAGGAGGTCACTGAAGCTGCAAATCTGCATCCTGGTTTGAGCTAGAACAGAACTAATTCTGTTCAGTGATTTGATTTCTCAGTTCAGTCTCTGCTCAGTGAGGGCACTTTCTGAAGTTCAGGGCAAGTTCGCACAGCCAGGGGCTGCTTCTAGCGGTGAGAGCACTGATGGGGAGAGTTACTGCCAAGGGCTGGGCTGCAGAAAGGCTCTGGCTTTCACTTGCTTCTCTGCAGACCAAGAGCATTGCCACATCTTGTGCCCCATATTGGGGTGCAGGAAGTCAGAGGTGGCACCTGCAGAGACAGGCAAACAAGACAGGTGACCCTAAAGTGACCAACAAGGGATTTCATCCCATATACATCATCTTTAGGATCAAGCCAAGGGATTACCGGGGCCAAGTCTGTTTTTCAATGGGTGATGTCCAAGGAGGACTCTGTTCTGCCTTTGATCCCAATCTATGTGTTCCTGAATCCAGTTCCAGAATACAGCTCCTGGATCTGGTTCCCATCTGCTACTAAGTCCAGTCTGCATCTTGCCCAGTGCCTGCCCCCCCAGCAGCAGTGGTGACAATGATGATGTCATTGCTATCAAGGGTTGGGTTTCATACTGGTTTGTATCTGTTTCATTTTATTACTATTTTCATTAAAGCTGGTTTAGTTTTCTTTCCCAACCCATCAGTCTCTTTTATTCCCTTTCTCTTCCCTTTGGGAAGGAAGAGTGGTTCATAGTAAGAGTCTGTCAGTTGTGTAGCAGCCAGCCTAGCTGTAACCCTTTGCAAACTGCTAGTTGCTTTTAAAACTGTTTTCCTGATTAGTTTCTCATTTTTTGAATGCCTTGGAGTTCAATACAGGCTGACTGAAACACTCCTGCACAAGTAAAACAAATACCTAATTTAAAATATTATTTTGCAATGAAAGTTTTCCTTTTTTTTTTTTTTAAATCCAATTGAATTCAGAGCAAAGGAGTGGCAGTGAGACAGACATAAAATGAGGCATTCCATCTCCATTACAGAATTCATCTCTCTTTCCTGAGTCCATCTGGTAGCTACAGATAAATCAGTTTTGTCAGTAGAAAAGCAACAATGTTTTTACATCCACGTTGGCTGTTTGCAGAAGGCTTCCTTCTGCCATGTGTTGTCTTCATGCTACCAACAGGAAGTTGTCCGGAGTTGTTTCACTCATACTCCTCAATTGGAGGGGAGAAATGCAATCTGACTGGTGTGTGAAATTTCATCAGAAAATGGGGAATGTTTGCCTGATACTTATTTTAAACAGAGCACTGAGCCTCAGCCCCTTTGAATGGTATCACACAGCATCACAGTATCACCAAGGTTGGAAGAGACCTCAAAGATCATCAAGTCACAGTATCACAGTATAACTTAGGTGGGAAATTACCTTGAGGATCATCGAGTCCAACCTATCAACACAGACCCCATGACTAGACCATGGCACCAAGTGCCACGTCCAATCTCCTCTTGAACACCTCCAGGGATGGTGACTCCACCACCTCCCTGGGCAGCACATTCCAATGACGAATGACTCGCTTGGTGAAGAACTTCCTCCTCACCTCGAGTCTAAACCTCCCCTGGCACAGATTGAGACTGTGTCCCCTTGTTCTGGTGCTGGTTGCCTGGGAGAAGAGGCCAACCCCTTCCTGGCTACAACCACCTTTCAGGTAGTTGTAGAGGGCAATGAGGTCTCCCCTGAGCCTCCTCTTCTCCAGGCTAAACAATCCCAGCTCCCTCAGCCTCTCCTCATAGGGCTTGTGCTCAAGGCCTCTCCCCAGCCTTGTTGCCCTTCTCTGGACACCTTCAAGTGTTTCGATGTCCTTCTTAAACTGAGGGGCCCAGAACTGGACACAGGACTCAAGGTGCGGCCTAATGAATGCAGAGTACAGGGGCACAATGACTTCCCTGCTCCTGCTGGCCACACTATTCCTAATGCAGGCCAGGATGCCATTGGCCCTCTTGGCCACCTGGGCACACTGCTGGCTCATATTCAGGCAGCTGTTGATCAGCACCCCCAGGTCCATCTCCGTTTGTGAGCTCTCCAGCCACACTGACCCCAACTTGTCCAACCTGTCAGCACAGACCTCATGACTAGACCATGGCACCAAGTGCCACATGTAGCTGAGATGACTTCGGTGGAGCAATGCTGATTCTTACCTGCTGGAGTGTTCATCCTTCACCTGTAGCTTGCAATTCTGTGCTTGGAAGAGCCATGCTCGTTAAATCTCAAATTAACGTGTTCAGGTGTTTCAGTGTAGATTGGTTGGCTGAACTCCTAACCCCGTGCCTCATCTTTCATTGACAGGGGTCAGATTTTGGAGTGTGGAGGTTTCCTCTCTCAAAAAATCCTAGATTTCAGTAAGAGAAAAAGCATATGAATTGTAGAAAGCAAGGTATTTTTATGTCTCAGCCTTTTTAATGGTTAAGCAAGCAGCACTGGATGATGACTTGGAGCTTCTCTTTGTTGTCTGTCATCTTTTCAGAGTAATTTTGGATGGCAGGCAGTACGTGTTCTGCTTTTTAGGCCTTTTAAGCATGTTTTGAGTTCCAGAACGTTTCACATCTCCTGTATTCAGTAGCCTGTAATTTCTGGGTATAAAAAGGACCTTTTTAATTCACCATGACTTTTCTTTGGCATGGCACAGGTCTGTTTTTACCTTCTTTATTTTGTCTCTAAATACTGTGTTTTTATTCAGAACTTGTTTTGAGTGCTTTATTCACCCATCATCAAATGACTTAAGAGTCCTTACCTGCCATTGGGTTATTCGTTCTTCCTTCTCCAATCATTTTGTTGGAATTTGGGGCTTGCAGGAGATAAGTATACGTGTGCGTGGAATTTTTTATTTCTTTTCTTTGCAATCCTTGAGCCCAAAATACTCCTGGGGGTACCTGGGGGTACTGGTCGATGGTAGGCTGAACATGAGCCTGCAGTGTGCCCAGGCAGCCAAGAGGGCCAGTGGCATCCTGGCCTGCATCAGGAACAGTGTGGCCAGCAGGAGCAGGGAGGTCATTCTGCCCCTGTATACTGCACTGGTTAGGCCACACCTCGAGTCCTGTGTCCAGTTCTGGGCCCCTCAGTTTAGGAAGGAGGTTGACTTGCTGGAACGAGTCCAGAGAAGGGCAACAAAGTTGGTGAGGGGTTTGGAACACAAGCCCTAGGAGGAGAGGCTGAGGGAGCTGGGGTTGCTCAGCCTGGAGAAGAGGAGACTCAGGGGTGACCTTATCACTCTCTACAACTACCTGAAGGGAGGTTGTAGACAGGCGGATGATGGTCTCTTCTCCCAGGCAGCCAGTACCAGAACAAGAGGACACAGTCTCAGGCTGCGCCAGGGGAGGTTCAGGTTGGATGTTAGGAAGAAGTTCTATACAGAAAGAGTGATTGCCCATTGGAATGGGCTGCCCCAGGAGGTGGTGGAGTCGCCGTCATTGGAGGTGTTCACAGCAGGAGACTTGATGGGGTGCTTGGTGCCATGGGTTAGCTGTTTGGGTGGGTTGGATTGGTTGATGGGTTGGACACGATGATCTTGAAGGTCTCTTCCAACCTGGTTTGGTTTATTCTAATAAAGGTTTATTCTTCTGCAGTGAACTGCTGCATGCCTTGGATCTTTTCACTGCACATTCTCTGCTGACTTACTTTAAACTGTTAACATGGCAAACCGTGTCAAGTTGCTTCATATTTTCACTTACATGTCTAGAAGTGCATTGGCACTAGCCAGATTCTTTGCTAAGTCTTTTCTTCTATGCTTCCATAGGCTGGCAGGCTTGGGATCCCTTTTGAATGCATTAAGTCTTACAGTTATAGTCACACATCAGTTACTGTACTGATTCTGATGCAACAGTAAGAATGTTCAGGGTATCTATAAATATATCCAAAGTTTCTAAATGCTTCAGAGGTGATCATCTAGGACCTTTCCTGATGACTGGAGTAGAGGTTTTGGGGAGACCTTATTGCACCTTTTCAGTCTTGAGGGAGACGAGGACTATAAGAAGGCTAGGAACTGTCTTTTTATTAGGGACTGTTGCAACAGGACAAGGCATGATGGTTTTAAACTAAAAGGGGGAGATATAGACTAGAGAGAAGGAAAACATTTTTTATGTTGAAGGTGGTGGAACATGACAATATGTTACCCAGAGATAGTAACAGCTTCAAATTGTGCACCAAGAATTTTGTCCAGCATTGAAACAGGCTGCCACGGAAGTGGGGGAGTTTCCATTCCTGAAGGAATTGAAAAGCCATGTAGATGTGGTGCTGAGGGACATGGTGTAGTGGTGACTTGGCAGATCTGGCTTAGCAGTTGGACTTGATGATCTCTTCCAACCAAAAGGATTCTGCATTTCTATGATACTTACAGGTCCCATAGAACTTGCAGTGCTCTGCATAGGGCAGCCAGACAAGGTGCTGTCAGCACTGTGACGTAGAGTCATAGATCTTATAACGTGTCTAACTCTTGTCAGTATTCTCTGTAAAAGTCTCTGTAGAGATCTTTTTGTGTCTAAAAAATGTCATCTTCAAAACGTTGCAAATGGGAACTTTTTACCATGTTCCTTAATCTGCTATTCTTTGCGTGTTAGTATTTGGGTATTATTTCAGTCTGAGAAGCAAAGGTTGGCTGAACTGATTTCTGCCTTATTCTAGAGCTCTCTTTATTTTTCTGTGAACAAAGGATAATAGTAGTGTGAAGGCTAAGCCAGAATTGTAACAATTATGTCAGCGAGTTCGCTGATGACACAAAACTGGGGGGTGGCCAACACCTTGTCTGGCTGTGCTTCCATCCAATAAGAATCTGGACAGGCTGGAGAGCTGGGTGCAGGCAAACCTCACGAAGTTCAATAGGGACAAGTGCAGGGTCCTGCATCTGGGGAGGAATAGCAACATGCACCAGTACAGGTTAGGGGCTGTCCTGCTGGAAAGCAGCTCCATGGAGAAAGACCTTGAAGTCCTGGTGGACAGCAAGTACTCCATTGGGCCAAGAGAGCCAATAGTATTCTGGGATGCAGCAAGAAGGGTGTGTCCAGCAGGTCTAGGGAGGTTCTTCTCTCTGCTCTGCCCTGGTGAGACCACACCTGGAGTACTGTGTCAAATTTTGGACTCCCCAGTTCAAGAGGGCCAGGGACCTGCTGGAGAGAGTCAGCAGAGCACCACGAGGATGATTAGGGGACTTGAGCATCCCCCCTATGAAGAGAGACTGAGATCCTGGGGGCTATTTAGTCTTGAGAAGAGAAGACAGAGAAGATTTCATCAATGTCTATAAATATCTGAGGGGTGGGTGTCAAGTGGATGGACCAAGCTCTTCTCAGTGGTGCAGAGTAATAAGATGAGGTATGATGGATACAAACTTGAATATAGAAGGTTTCACCTCAACATGAGAGGAAACAACTTTTACAGTGAGGGTGATGGAGCACTGGAACAGGCTGCCCAGAGAGGTTGTGGAATCTCCTTCTCTGGAGACCTCCAAAACCCACCTGGATGCATTCCAGTGTGGACTACCCTATAGGTGATCCTGCTTTTGGCAGAGGGGTTGGGCTGGATGATCACTTGAGGTCCCTGCCGACCTCTAACATTCTGTGATTCTATGTAAACCTCAAAAACATGAGTTTCATTTTGAACTTGAGAGGGGGCTCCTTAAGCTGCAAGACAGAGCAAAGCTAGCCCAAATGTTAATCGTACCTAATGGAGATGGACTCAGCTATCATTAAAATAACTAATGGCCTTTGACCCATGCCAATGTTCACCGTAATGACTTAAATATGTGGGATCATGTCTTGCTGATACATTTGCAATAATTTCATTACAAGATGGCTAGGATATGCTGCCATGAGGTGGCTACGTAGAAATGTGTTTGCAACTGAGCAGACAAGGCTCTAAATAAAAACCTTAATGCCTTCTGGGGCTTTCTTTAGAATGCTTTAATAAAAAATAAATAACTTTGCCTCCTTTTCTGAAGATTCATTGCACTTGTCTAGAAGGAGTACAGTTCTCTGTAACTAAGGAACAGTTGACATACACAAGGAAATGTGGTAGAATAATAAAGGAGAATGCTGCTTCTCCCTGCCTCTGAGGAGAGCAGAAACCTAGAGAGCTGTTCAAGTACTGTTGTGCAAGGTTGCCTTGCTCCCAGTGTTTGTGCTGGATGTCAGCAGATGGTCACGGGATGAAATACCCATATTGCATTTCTGGAACAGAGCCCAGCTTTCAGGGGAGGGTGTGCATGACCCTCATGGGATGTTGAGGTGGATCAGGCTGGTCTGATCCATCTCCCTCAGTGCTGAGCAATGTGGGCGGCAGACGGCGGTTGTGTTGTCCCTTGCAGAGTGCCCAGTACAGTGTTTTGCAGTGGAGTGACGTTGGAGTTTTATTTAGCCTTTAGTATCCCAACTGGAATAGGTTGCCCAGAGAGGTGATTGAAGCCCCCATACCTGGAAGCATTCCAAGTCAGGTTGGACAGGGCTTTGGGCAACCTGATCTAGTTGCAGATGTCCCTGCTTACTGCAGGAGAGTTAGACTAAGTCTCTTCCAACTGAAACATTCTGTGCTCCAATGATGCAGACCTCAGTGTCACAGTCACTGCTCACATCAAGACAGACCTGGCCTGAAAGAGGTTTTAATTTAAACAGACAGACAGAAGAGAGATACAAAAACATTGCTTACAATGCATTCATCTTCCTCTGGAGGATTAATCTTGCTGGTGTTTCCCCTTCATTAAAAAAGCATAAAAATAATTCCTCTATGCTGGATCTAGTTGAAGATATCCTTGCTGACTGCAGAGGCGTTGGACTAGATGACCTTTAAGTGTCCCTTCCAATCCAGAGCAGTCTATGAATAATTTCAGATTGGGTTTTGGGGAGCTCTGAGCAACCTGATCTAGTTGAAGGTGGCTCTGCTGCTTGCAGGGAGGTTGAACCAGATAACCTTTAAGGTCCATTCCAACCAAAAGCAGTCTGTGATTCTATGATTCTCATGTAACTGTGCATGCAAAAGTGTGCTCAGACATGCATTATGGTGAGAGCTATTATATAGAGATCAAGTGTTGCCGTGGCGGTGTATCAACACAAACATTGTTATATGAGCAAGAGTTTGCAAGGCTCCATCACTTACATGTGGCAAAAAGCCCTGGGTGTGCTCCAGAGGTTATCCCCAGCAAACAGCCCTGAAACTTTCATAGCAGCCCTTGCTGTCATCTGTTACACAAACCCCATGCTGCTACAAACCCAACCAATTTAGTGCTGCCTTAAAGTGTCACTGACAGTTCAGAAGATGCTTGCTACTGCTGTGTTTTTGCTGTTCTTTTCCCAATGCTCCTCCTCTTTCCGTGATTTCATAACTTTCTATGAAAAATTCTTCCTGAACTGTTAGTAATTTGGATGCACTTTTAAAGGAGGACTGTGCACTGCTATAAAATCAGTGTGGTGGCTGGGTTTTTTGCTTGTTGGTTTGTTTTGTTTTGTTTGTGTGTGTGTGGGGGTTGATTTTTGGTTTGGTTTGGTTTTTCTTGGTGAGGTAATGTTGATATTTACCGAAGTGGAAATTCTTCACTATGTTGAAAAAACTACAAAGAAAATGCCTAAGCTTTGGGAAGTTCAAGCTAAATAATTGTATTTTTTTGATTTCTTGAGCTGAACAGTGGCATTTCATGCTTCTGGCCAAGTATTGTTAAAGTTCCTTTAGCAACTTGAATTTCAGCCTGAATTATTAAAGGCTGGCAATCAAAAATAGAATCAAGCTTCCACTTCGGTGATCCTTGCAAACACTGCTTCATATGAAGTATTTTTAGTATGTTGTAGACTAAGAAAAGGTCTGACTTTGTCTGACTGGAAAATAGCTTAGGCTACTGACTCTGTACTGAGTACAGATGGTTTTTATACCAGGAGTGTATGTGTGTAAGATGTATGGCTGGCTTTTGTTTTAACTCTGGGCTCCAGTGTTAAATATCAGGTATGTGATTCCCCCTTCACTATTGCACTTCATAGTTAAGTATTTTTTTAACTAAAATGCTTCTGTGCTAAGTGTATGAACGTGGAATGCAGGCAGGTGATACTTGCAGTTTGTTCTGGGTTTGGTATAGAGATAATGCTGTATGAAGAAAAGTCTTAGAAGGGCAATGAAGCTGGCAAGGGATCTGGAGAATGAGGTTTATGAGGAGCAGCTGAGGGAACTGGGGTTGTTTAGTCTGGAGAAAAGGAGGCTGAGGGGGAGACCTTCTTGCTCTCTCCAACTACCTGAAAGGAGGTTGTGGCAAGGTGGGGTTGGGCTCTTCTCCCAAGTAACTTGCAGTAGGGCAAGAGGAAATGACCTCAAGTTGTGCCAGGGGAGCTTTAGGTTGGATATTAGAAAAAATCCTTTTAGTGAAAGAGTGGTCAGGCATTGGAACAGACTGCCCAGCGAGGTGGTGGAATCATCATCCCTGAAGGTGTTCAAAACCATGTGTAGATATGGCACTTCAGGACATGGTTTAGCGGGCATGGTGGTGGTGGGTTGATGATTGTACTTGATGATCTTAGAGGTCTTTTCCAGCCTTCATGATCCTTTCCTTCCCAACTGCCCAGCACACTCCATGCTGGAATTGGTGAAGCACATGTTTTATAAGCCTGAATCTAGATGACAAAATGGATTCTGCACTGTTGCCTCTCAGTGTACATCTGAAATTATTAACTGTGATGTGAGCTCAGAAAAGATTGTCTGCATAGCAAAATGACAGGACAAGGGGTGATGGATTTAAACTAAATGGGAAGAGACCTAGACGAGAGAGAAGAATTTTTTCACGCTGAGGGTGGTAAAACACTGCCCCAGGTTGTCTAGAGAGGTGGTAGATGCCCCATCCCTGGAACCACTCCAGGTCAGGTTGGATGGGGCTCTGAGCAACCTGCTCTAGTTGCAGATGTTCCTGCTGACTGCAGGTGTGTTGGACTAGATGACTTTTAGAGGTTTCTAAACCCAAGCTATTCTGTGATGTGTTTATGTGACCACTATGGGTTATGTACTTCATGTAGACAACACTTATGTATATACTTAGCTATGTCTTGTCTTCACAATAACTTAATAACTTTGGGTTTTGTTTCATAGCAACATTTTTTTTAGGTTATCTACAAGTAAAGACCAACCTATCTGCAAGTGGAGATGTATGTTTCAGTTTCTTCCACATCAGAGATGTACTCATTATATAATAATGATAATGAGATTATGCTAACTGCAGACCAGGCATTACACTGCTACAATGATGCCAGTTACTTAAAGAACACACCCAGAACTCACATTGCCAAACTGGAGTTTTCTTCTTGTCTTCCACATTTGAATCTTCATCTTTGACAGTTAATGATTGTATTTTTTCCCCCCTGATTTCTTAGGAGTTTATAATTACAGAGATAGGAGAAATATGTATTCTGGGCACCCAAGCTCTCAGGGACTTTTAAAGACTCTGCTTGAAACCTGTAGAGCCCTTCAGCATTCATCAAAAGGCACAAAGTGCAGGATCCCAGGGCTCTCTTGAGCACTCTTTTAGCTGATATTTTACAGTGTCAAAGTCTCTTTGACTGTTGTGTAACCTTTTAGGTGATTAAACGTGCTTAACTAGTCTTTAGAGGTGTTACTTGTCTCCTTTCCCTGCATAGTCTCTGAGAATGGTAGAGATTCATTTTCTGGTCTTTCTTCAGATCAAGACTTATAGCTCACACACCACGGTAAAGAACTGGGTCACTACTTTTAATAGTTGTGAAGAGCACAGGAGTACCTTCTTGCTTTAGGTACTTCATAATCTCCATGCTTTATACTTCTCAACATGTCCTTTGTTGGTATGTAATAATTTTAAAACCTGGGCCATGAAAAGAGCAAGCAGTTTGGTTGCACCATACCCTGCAAAACATGGGAGTAAGTATGTTCCATTACATCATCTTACATACCTCCTTGAATAGGCTGTTGAATTGTGGGTCCCTCACTGCAAGAATTACATTTATATGTTGGAGCATGTCCAATGAAGGGCAGTGAAGGTGGTGAAGTGTCTAGAGCACAGGTGGTGTGAGGAGCGGCTGAGAGAACTGTGGTTGTTTAGAAGAGGAAGGCTCAGGGGAGACTTTCTTGCTCTCTACAACTACCTGAAAGGAGGTTGTAGTGAGGTGGTGTGTGTATGAATCTGTTCTCTCCAGTAACAAGCAATAGGATGAGAGGAAGTTGCCTCAGGTTGCACCAGAGGTTTAGTTTGGACAGTAAAAATAATTTCTTCCCCAAAAGGGTGGTCAAGCCCTAGAATACACTGCCCAGAAACATGGTGGAGTCACCATCCCTGAGGGATTTAACAGATGTGTAGGTGTGGTGCTGAAGGACAAGGTTTAGTGGTGAATTGTTAGTGCTGGGTTGATGACTGGCCTTGATGATTTTAAAGGTGTCTTCCTTTATCTAGGAATTCTATGAATTCTATGATTCCATGATTTCCATACTGTTGCTCTCTATATAGGTTTTCTTGTTCATACCTAGACCTCCTACCACAGGCAGAAGTATTTGGAAGTGCTCAAGTAGCAGGACTTTCAAACAAGAAGTATAAATAATGCAGTCCTCTGTTGCAGTCCCTAGTGCTTCTTGAGAGAGTTGTTTGAGGTAGTTGTCCCACTGGCCCTACTGTTGTCCATGATTCCAAATCCTCCTACCAGAAAGACAAATGTGTGAGAAATCCCTGCTGAATCACAGCAATATCTCACAGAGAACTCCACAGGCCTCTTGGATCCCAAAACTCTACTTGGACAACAATTGGATGACGTGTGCAGAGCATCAATGCGAAATGCAGCTTCAGTCTTGAAGCAGTTTTACCACATTTGGCTGCAGGATCCCCATAATTTTTGCTGTACGTGAAAGAATGGAACTACTGATCCTTTTATGTCTGTCCCAGAGGGAAAAATGCCAGAGATATTAGGTCTAGCTGGACATGAGCATTACTCAGCCTGCCCTGCAGTGAATGCTTGGTAATTGGTTATTCTCAATGGAGAAACAAAACTATTGTGAATGACCTTGATAAAATCTGACAGGACTACAGAGGAGAACTTGAGAATTTGTCTTTGAAGGCTATGCATGCTGTCCTTCAGGTAGTTTTTGATGTGTGGATGAAATGAGTTGGTCTGTGACAACTTGATTGAGTGTTAGGCAATCATCCTTGGTACAGCTTCCAGGCACTAGAATAGAGAAGCTAAGGTTAGGGAGAATGAATTTGTTCAGAAACAAGCAAGTAAAGCTTAACAGTTCTGAATGTGTCTAATGTGACAAGAGATTTTTGAAAGATATTTCCTGAAGTGGAGATAGGTGTAATTTCCAGAGAAGTGTCGTATTTGAAAGATCATGCATCTAATAACCCCTGTACATTCATAGAGTTATGGAATCATTAGGGTTGGAAGAGACCTCTAAGATCATCAGGTCCAACCATCAACCCCGCCCCGCCCCCCCGCAATGGCCACTGAACCATATCTTGGAGTGACATGTCTACACTTTTTTTTAACATCTCCACTACTTCCTTGGGCAGCCTGTTCCAATACTTGACCTTTCTTTCAGTAAAGAAGTTTTCCCTGTTGTCCAATGTAGCCCTCCTTTGGTGAAATTTGATGCCAGTTGGGAGAAGGGACTGAGCACCACCTTGCTGCAACCTCTTTTCATAGAATTCTAGAGAGCAGTGGAGTCTCCCCTCAGCCTCCCTCAGTCTAAACAATGCCAGTACTCTCAGACACTTCTTAGAACACTTGTTTTCCAGATTCTTCACCAGCTTTGTTGCCCTTCTCTGAACCTGCTCCGGTACCTCAATGTATTTCTTATAGTGAGTGGTCCAAAACTGAACGCAGGATTTGAGGTGCAGCCTCACTAGTGTCTTGTACAGGGAGACAATCACTGCCCTCTTCCTGCTGGCCACACTATTCCTGATACAGGCCAGGATGCTGTTGGCCTTGTTGGGCACCTGCGAACACACTGGCCCATATTCAGGTGGCTGTCAACCAGCACCCCCAGGTCTTTCTCTACTGGGCAGCTTTCCAGCCACTCTCCCTCAAGCCTGTAATATTGTGTGGTGTTGTTGTGACCCAAGTGCAGCGCTTGGCCTTGTTGAACATCATCCCATTGGCCTTGGCCCATCAATCCAGCCTTTCTAGATCTGTGTGCAGAGCCTTCCTACATTTGAGCAGATCAACACTCCTACCCCATTTGGTGTTATTCATCTCCATCTCTGTGGAAACAAACATGATCCATCCAGTCAGCGAATGCAGTGGTTTCCCTTTATCCCACTCGTGTTGTTGTGTTATGGAGCTAAAGTTTAGAAAAGAAAAAAATACACACAGAAAACAGTGGTTACTGAGCTGACATAGTCCTTTAGGAATGCAATCCAAGCCTTGTGGTGCATACATTCATGGAAACATTAGTTCAGAGCCTCTGCAGAGGCTGGAAAAAAGGAAACGTGACATAAAGGAGTGGAGCAGAATGAACCAGGACAAAATTGTGCTGCTGTGTTAATGCCATAAGAGGCCTGTGTTTTGTAGTGGTAGTGATACCCAACCCTAAAGGGATGTAGCTGAACTGGAAAAGAATCACAGAATCAAAGAATGGTTTAAGTCTGAGTTTTTTAAATGTCATCTAGTCCAATCACCCTGTAATCAGCAGGGGCATCTGCCACTAGATCAAGCTGCTCAGAGCTCTGTCCAACCTGACCTGAGCATTGCCAGGGATGAGGCATCTGCCACCTCTTTGGGCAACCTGGGCCAATGTTTACCACTCTCACTGTAAGATGTTTTTCCTTCTATCTAGTTTAAATCTCCCCTCTTTTAGTTTAAGATCATCACCCCTTGTTCTATTGCAACAGGTCCTGGTAAAGGAATGCTCCCATCTTTCTTTTAGGTCTGCTTTCAGGTCTCTCCAGAGCCTTCTGTTCTCCAGTTCAAAAGATAGTTGTTGGGGGTAACAAAGGTATATACAGCAGTGTCCAGGGAACAGAGAGAGAGAGGTAGGATTCTATATGGGAAAATATGCAAGTGAAAGACTCTATCCTTGTGAGGTACAAACTCATAAGGGATGTGGAAATGATTGAGAGTAACCAGTTCTCATTTTTCTCATGATGTGAGAGCTGAGAACATGCAGAAGCATGTTGTTCATATATTGAGCAGATGACCTGTGGCAATTCCTGCTGCAGGATGTTGTGTCTGCTGAAAATTCATATAGCTGGGAAAATTCATGGAGGAGGAATTTACCAAACAGATCTGGTTCAAGCCATCTGAAAAATGTTAGAGCCTTGGAGGGAGCATTCATCTTCTTGTACGCTTCCCTAGACATCTGCTTATGGCTGCCACTGATTGCTGGTGAGAATGGACCTTTGGTTTGTAGCAGTATAGGTGCAGGCATTCTTAGCTGCTTTTCTTTACAGTTTCTAACATTTTAACAGTGGACTGTAGGTTGATGGACATTCCAGTCCAATGGACATTCATGTCCACTTCTGCTGTTGGGTTGGGTTTTGTTTCTGGTTTTTTCCTTGGCATCTCACACTTCTGGGTTTTGTTTTCACAAATTTTTTGTGTCATCAGAAAATTATTTTCTTTCACCTGCTTAAAAATCATTCTGAAAATTCAGAGAGGTTTTTTTCCCTCCTTCTAATCTTGCACTTACTGAATCTGGATCTCTGTTCATAACCTTTAGATTGAGAGTAATTAAAAGGTAATAAATTTCTTCCTCCCTGATTCGTGTGCTAATATGCTGCTCCTCACCTCTATTCAGAATATCAAACATTTGTTTTGCTCACAGAAGCAGTTTAAGATTTCAAAGTGTCTATATCAGGTCTGGATTCTGTCTTTTAGCATGCAAGTATTTGGCCTGCTGCCACCAAATGTCTGGTCTGTGGCAGCGCCACTCTAGGAAGGAAAGGCATTGCTGCTCCTTCATTACTCATCTATACACTTCATGGTATCATAGTATCATTCAGGGTTGGAAGGGACCACAAGGATCATCTAGTTCCAACCCCCCTGCCATGGGCAGGGACACCCCACACTAGATCAGGCTGGACAGAGCCTCGTCCAGCCTGGGCTTAAACACCTCCAGGGACGGGGCCTCGACCACCTCCCTGGACAACCCATTCCAGGGTTTCACCACTCTCATGGGGAAGAACCTCCTCCTCACATCTAGCCTGAATCTCCCCACCTCCAGCTTCATTCCATTCCCCCTAGTCCTATCACTACCTGAGATCCTGAGAAGTCCTTCCCCAGCCTTCCTTGTAGGCCCCCTTCAGATACTGGAAGGCCACAATGAGGTCACCCTGGAGCCTTCTCTTCTGCAGACTGAACAGCCCCAACTCCTTCAGTCTGTCCTCATAGGAGAGGTGCTCCAGCCCTCTGATCATCCTCGTGGCCCTTCTCTGGACACGTTCCAGCACCTCCAGATCCCTCTTGTAATAGGGGCTCCAGAACTGGAGGCAGTACTCCAGGTGGGGTCTCACCAGGGCTGAGTAGAGGGGGAGGATCACCTCCCTCGACCTGCTGGCCACACTTCTCCTGATGCAGCCCAGGATCTGATTGGCTTTGCAGGCTGCAAGTGCACACTGAGAGCTCATGTTGAGCTTTTTGTCCACCAGCACCCCCAAGTCTCTCTCCTCAGGGCTGCTTTCCAGCCAGTTACTGCCCAGCCTGTATTTGTGCCTGGGATTGCCTCGACCCAGGTGCAGGACCCTGCACTTGCTCTTATTGAACTTACCTGAAAGGTACTTTATTAGCGAGGACTCAGCTTGCTAGAATGTTGGCCACCATTTTTCACTGTGCAAAGCAGAGGATGCATTTAATTGGGTGAGAACTTTTTGCTCCTCTCTGCAGCTTTTGTCCAAAAAATATAACAGGTATCTTCATATGGAAATGTCATGGTTCATTTACAGTCTTCACCTGTAGGCTGACCAATGAAACTTCATAGCAAATACATTTGGGTTAAAAGTAATGGATTATTTGTGCAAAATTCTTTCATCTAGAACATGATAGAAAATACATATTAAATTGGGGTGGTTCAGTCTGGAGAAGAGAAGGCTAAGAGGAGATCTTATTGCTCTGTACAACTACCCAAAAGGAGGTTGTAGTTAGGCTTATGTTAGTCCCTTCTCCCAAGTAACCAGTGATAGGATAGGAGGAACTGGACTTAAGTTGTGCCAGGGAGGGTTTAGGTTGTATATTAGAAAAAATTTCTTTACTGAAAGAGTGGTGAGGTGTTGGAATAGGCTGCCCAGGGAGGTGGTAGAGTCACCATCCCTGGATGTGTTCAAGAAGCTGTAGATGTGGTGCTTCAGTATATAGTTTAGTGGTCATGGTAGTTGGGTTACTGTTGGACTTGATGATCTTAGAGGTCTTTTCCAACCTTAATGATTCTGTATTTACAGCTGTGTTTTTAATGCAGAGAGATTAAGAGGGGAGAAGTGGTGTGTATGCACACATGGAATTGATATAAGAAGTACAATATACATCTAGTCGTTCTCTGCTTGACTTGCAGGTTGTTGCTGTGAATACATTTTGCATTCCATTTGCAAGAAAACACAAATGGTGTTGGTAGGATCTCAGCACTTCAGTGAGGTCCACGTTGAAAAATGTTGTGAAGTCTTCTCCTGTAGAAATTGATGTACAGATTTCAGATATATTTATAGTCTGCTGTCATGGTTTAACCCCAGTAGGCAGCTAAGCTCCACTCAATAATGGCTGAATGAATTTTAATTCAAAATAAATATCATTAGCAGCAAATACAGAGAGTTTGCTTTCTCAAAGGAAGCAACTGAAACTCTATATTAAAAGCCTCAAACCCTCTTGTGAAAGAACAAATCTGGCTTAAAATTGTTCAGTGTTCTCATATCTACTAATATCTGACCACAAGTATATGCTGGGTGAGGAGTGGCTTGAGAGCGATCTTGAAGAGAAGGACTCGGGGATAGGAGTTGATGAAAATCTTGGCATGAGCCAGCAGTGGTTGCTTGCAGCTCAGAAGGCAGCTGTGTGCAGGGCTGCATCAAAAGCAGTGTGACCAGGGAGGTGATTCTGCCACTCTGCTCTGCTCTCATCAGACCCCACCTGCAGTACTGTACCCAGTGCTGGTGCCCCCAGCATAAGAGGAACACGGAACTGCTAGAGCAGGTTGAGAAGGGCCATAAAGATGATCAGAGAGCTGAAGCACCTTTTCCCTATGGGGACAGGCTGAAGGAGTTTGGATTGTTGAACCTGGAGAAAAGAAGGCTCTGGTGAGATCTTATAGCAGTCTTCCAGTACCCCAAGGGGGCCTACAAGAAAGCCAGGAAGGGACTGTTCACAAAGGCTTGTAGTGATAGTATGAAATGGAATGGATTGCAGCTTGAGGAGGGCAGATTTAGACTTGGTAATAGGAAGAAATTCTTCCAAGTGAGAGTGTGGGGACACTGGAACAGGTTACCCTGGAAGATAATGGAAGCTGTCCCCCTGAAGCTGTTCAAGGCTAGGTTGGATGAGGCCTTGAGTAACCTGGTGTCGTGGAAGATGTCTCTGCCCATGGCAGGGTGGTTGGAATTCGATGATCTTTAAGGTCCCTTCCAGCCTAAACTATTCTATGAATCTATATTTACTTCCTGTATTTAGTTTGGTACAGCCACCTGTCAAGAAACAGACACCAAGTAGCTGTTGTTTGCTTTGCAAGCTAATGAGTATCATCTGGTGGGGGGGAAAAAAACAGGGGAATGGTTAAGTTCTGAGTCATCTGACAAAATATTTTGTTAACAGAATGGGTAAATTGCCTGTGTAAACTTGCAAGCTGGAGATTAAGACTAGCTTGAACGATGCCATTGTCTATTGATGCAGAGGATACAGCTCAGTTCTAGTAATATTCTGGGCATGAAAACTTCTAGGAAAAACAGGAAATCCTGCAAGAAGCTGGAGTAAGTAGGCATTTGTTATCCCATGCATCACTTTTATGTTTTCATTTCTAATTCAGATTTTTATTATTTTTTCAAGTACACGTAACAGTTTTGACTGTGTTTACCCAAGTCTGGTTGGCATCCCTGCAATGTGTCTATCTCTAAGCAAACTTTTTTCCTCTCTTAGAGCTCAGAAGTATTTGAAAAATAATGAGGAACATAAAAAGGAATATAATATATATATATAAGGAATAGAATATAACACTATATGAAAGAATATTGTTGGGGGTGCTGATGGATAGGAGCTCAACATGAGCCACCACTGTGCACTTGCAGCCCAGAAAGCCAATCATGTGCTGGTCTGCATCAAAAGAAGTGTAGCCAGCAGGTTGAGGGAGGTGATTCTGCCACTCTACTCTAGTCTGGTGAGACCCCACCTGGAGTATTGCATCCAGTTCTGGAGCCCTTATTACAAGAAGAATGGGGATGTGCTGGAATGTGTCCAGAGAAGGACCATGAGGATGATCAGAGGCTGGAGCTCCTCTCCTATGAAGACAGATTGAGAGAGTTGGGGTTATTCACTCTGGAAAACAGAAGCTCCATGAAGACCTTATTGTGGCCTTCCAGTATCTGAAGGAGGCCTACAAGAAAGCTGGTGAAGGACTTTTTAGGGTGTCAGGTAGTGATGGCACTAGGGGAAATGGAGCAAAACTAGAAGTGCGTGTGTTGAGACACTGGCACAGGTTGCCCAGGGAGGTGGTGGAAGCCCCATCCCTGAAGGTTTTTAAGGCCAGGCTGGATGTAGCTCTGAGCAACCTGATCTAGTGTGAGGTGTCCCTGCCCATGGCAGGCGTGGGGAACTATATGATCCTTGAGGTCCCTTTCAACCCTGAGAATTCTATGATTCTAATCATAGAATGGCTTGGGTTGGAAGGTACCTCTAAGTTAATTCAGTCCAACCCCCTCTGCAGTAAGGAGGGACATCCTCAACCAGAGGATGATAAAGAGCCTGCAACAATTTGCCTTATTTTGCTTTGGAAAGTAATGTGAGATGTTGAGGTATATCATGATAAACAGTTGGAAATTCTTGCAGTTTTGCGATGTAAGAAATAAGATCACTCAAAATACAAAGGAGTACAAAAAGTTGGTTGAAATTAAGGAATCCTGAGGTGTTTTTTGCATGTTTATTCATTTTTTTTCCTGTTTAGCACAGCTGTGGATTGCAACATTTGGCTCCATATGGTCATAATTGACCTGTTCAGGACCGCAAAGCCAATCAGATCCTGGGCTGCATCAGGAGAAGTGTGGCCAGCAAGTTGAGGGAGGTGATCCTCCCCCTCTACTCAGCCCTGGTGAGACCCTACCTGGAGTACTGTGTCCAGTTCTGGAGCCCCTATTACAAGAGGGATGTGGAGGTGCTGGAATGTGTCCAGAGAAGGGCCACAAGGATGATCAGAGGGCTGGAGCACCTCTCCTATGAGGACAGACTGAAGGAGTTGGGGCTGTTCAGTCTGCAGAAGAGAAGGCTCCCAGGTGACCTAATTGTGGCCTTCCAGTATCTGAAGGGGGCCTACAGGAAGGCTGGGGAAGGACTTCTCAGGATCTCAGGAAGTGATAGGACTAGGGGGAATGGAATGAAGCTGGGAGTGGGGAGATTCAGGCTAGATGTGAGGAGGAGGTTCTTCCCCATGTGAGTGGTGAAACCCTAGAATGGGTTGTCCAGGGAGGTGGTTGAGGCCCCATCCCTGGAGGTGTTTAAGAGCAGGCTGGATGAGGCTCTGTCCAGCCTGATCTAGTGTGGGGTGTCCGTGCCCATGGCAGGGGGCTTGGAACTAGATGATCCTTGTGGTCCCTTCCAACCCTGAATGATACTATGATACTATGATACTAAATTCTTCTGGAAATTCTGAAATCTGGTATTTCTCTGCTCTGGATTTCACTGTGTCTTCTTGAACACAGAACTTCACACATAGATATGAATAATAGCCTGAAATCTTGTACTGTTGTTTATGGATACAGATTTCAAGGCTTGGACCTGAGCCTTTTAAAGGCTTGTACCTGGGCAGGTAGAGATCAAACCATGACATTAGTTCATTGCTCGCAATTTTTGTCTTGCTGCTGGAAATCAGGCAAAGGCATCAAAGTGAGTTTGTTGTTGTGCAGTGGTGCTGTCTGCCTGCTGTTTCAGTAAGCTGAAATCCGCTGGGTAAAAGATAATGCTGAAATATAAGATACTGTTTTGGGGGGAAAAAAAATTGAAAATGCTTTTTCTATAAAGCTAAATATAGATGTCCTGCTAACAGTGCTTAGTGTGCTGCTGGAAGCTGGCAGGGCTTTCAGGAAAGGAGGAAATAAGTTTGTTTTGATTTTGGGTAGAGAGTGATAGCAGATTTTTAACCACTAAGATAATTCCTGGTAGCTTCAGCATGATGTAAGCTTGCTTTTTTTTTTCCTTTTTAAGGTTTATTTGAAAAGTATGTTTAAGACTTAGTGAAGAGGAGCTGGTGTGCACTTAATTTACCTGGTGGCTCAGTGGCTTGCCATTGCACAATAAATGATTCACAACATAGAGTGTACAAGGCACAACTTTGTCAAGTTTTATTCTTAGTATAGTGCTTCCAAGTGTTTGCTTTCCTCTATCTCTTACTCATAGGTTTGTCTCATTCCACTTCAGCACTCAAGAGGCCAACCTCTAAGCATAGGTGCACCATGCATGTAAAAACGCTGCAGATATTTTGTGTCCACTAAAGGTTGTTTAATAGTAGATAAAACTGGCATGAACAGACATGTCAATGAGGGTGATGAAACACTAGCCTGGGTTGTCCAGAAAGGTGTTAGAAGCCCCAGGCCGGGAAACATTCCAGAGCAGGTTGGATGAAGCTCTTAGCAACCTATCTAGTTGAATATGTTCCTGCTCACAGCATGATGGTTGGACTAGATCATCTTTAATGGTCCCTTCCAGCCCAAACTACTCTGTTATTCTATAGTTTAGCATCATTCTTACAGAACCTGAAACTGGAGGACACTGTCTCTCTGAAGAGTTGGGAACACTGAGATTATGCCTTCACTGAACACTTGGACATAAGAACATATTGAAATTCTAAGGAGATACAAAAATCCGCCTTTGTGGAGCAGCAACAGTGGATGGTATGGAGGTATCTAGAAGGATTTGACTTCTGTTGACTTGCAAGCTGTGTGCTTTAAGACTGGGTCACACCAGTCTCAATCTCCTGTCAGTGAAGCAGCCAGTTGGGTTATGAATCTTTTACAAAACATTGAGAGCCTGTTCATGTGCTCCATGATATGCACGTGCTTAAGTGCTTTTTTGGATGGGGCTAAATTGCTTTTTGCTTTGCAGGTTTAATCCTGCAGTCATCACTGAAAATCTCAGCTGACTTTAGACTTTGTATATGAACTCTTTCTTCATCTTCCATGGTCATCGGTAGGTGTCCTGCTGTGTTAGGTGTAAATTAATGTGCAGGAGTACTGATGAATTCAGGAAGCAGGGCTGGCCCATATTCCTCAGTGTGCTGCACTGCTGAGTCTCCTTCTCTGGAGAGGTTCCAAACCCACCTGGATGGGATCCTGTGCAGTCTCCTCAAGGTGAACCTGCTTTAGCAGTGGGGTTGGACTAGATAGCTGTGGTGAGGTCACACCTCAAGTATTGTGTTCAGTTTTGGGCACTTCAGTACGAGAGAGAAGTTGAGGTGCTGGAGCAAATGCAGAGGAGGGCAACGAAGCAGGTGAAGGGCCTGGAGAATAAATCTTATGAAGAGTGACTGAAGGAGCTGGGGCTGTTCAGTTTGGAAAAGAGGAGGCTGAGGGGAGATTTCTTCACTGTCTACAACTACCTGAAATGACGTTGTGGAGAGGTTGGTGTTGGTCTCTTCTCTCAGGTAATTAGTGATAGAACGAGAGAGAATGGCCTTAAGCTACAACTGGGTAGGTTTTGGTTGGACATTAGGAAAAAAAAATTCACAGAAAGAGTGGTCAGGCATTGGAATGTGCTGCCCAGGGAGGTGGTTGAGTCACCAAGCCTGGATGTGTTTAAAGGTTGTTTGGATGTGGTGCTTGAGGATATGGTTTAGGGGTGAACCTTGTAGAGTAGGGCCAATGGTTGGACTTGGTGATCCTGAGGGTCTTTTCCAACCTGGATCCTTCTTTGTGATTTTGTGTGAACTAGATTATCCCCAGAGGTACCTTCCAACACCTACCGTTCTGTGGTTCTGTGACTGCACATACAAGGTTTTCCTGTCAACCTGAAATTATTACTTCAGGCTTACAAACTCATCTGTGTGTACATTTGAATGTGTGAATCTGTTTTACACCTGTGGCCCAAGGGGGAGATGTTTGTGCTGGATTCAGTGACCACATTTTTCTGATGATTAGCTGGAGCCCACTCTATTATTTTATCGCCTCTGAAACTTTAACAAAAGCCATCTGCAATTCAAAGTTCTTTTCTTGCATGTATCTCAGTAAGTTCTCATAACTCAAGGCACTTAGAGCTGACCAAAGGTGAGATTTCTTTTATTTGGGAAATCATGATGGTTTTATTCTCTACAACTACCTGAAGGGAGGTTGTAGACAGGCGGATGATGGTCTCTTCTCCCAGGCAGCCAGTACCAGAACAAGAGGACACAGTCTCAGGCTGCACCAGGGGAGGTTCAGGTTGGATATTAGGAAGAAGTTCTATACAGAAAGAGTGATTGCCCATTGGAATGTGCTGCCCAGGGAGGTGGTGGAGTCGCCGTCATTGGAGGTGTTCAGGAGGAGACTTGATGGGGTGCTTGGTGCCATGGGTTAGCTGTTTGGGTGGGTTGGATTGGTTGATGGGTTGGACACGATGATCTTGAAGGTCTCTTCCAACCTGGTTTGGTTTATTCTAAATAAAGGTTTATTTTTTTAATCTATTTTTTTTCCCTTTCAGGAATGAACACCAAACATGCAGATTTTTCCAAGGGATAGATATTTTGCATTAAATATTTTCTTAACTTTCCACTCCCAGCTGCCCCAATTTACAATGTAGATGATGTTGACAGAGTCCTATTTGGAACCATGGTGCAGAAGATTAAATTCTCATGACCCTGGTTCCACCTAGGCTCTGGGGTGGTGCTAAGTTTCCTGATGGCAAATCAAGAAGTTACTAGAAAAGATTTCTAGCTGAAAAAAATTCTGTGGCACTGGCCCTTCCTGTGCTGCACAAGTTAATTGCAACCAAGGCTTGCTCCCAGAGCTCTTTTGTTTTAAGTTTTTCACTTGATGATGAGGGTGTTTATTAAAAAATAAGTTTTGAAAAGCTGCAATGGATTATCTTTATCAACTGTAGTGTCACTAGTTCTGGAGATAAATGCACATTAACATTTTTCATTCACATGTTCAGCATGCTGTCAAAGGTTATGTGAAAAATTATTTGTGCTTTGGTATTTCATCTGCTGTGAGCTGAATAAAACATGGTGTGTAAAAATTTTCTCAAGCAAAACTGGTGAAGGTGAGAGTGTTACAGCAGTTTGGGGTACTATGTATGGCTAAAAAGATGTTAGAGTTACCCAAAACCCAGCTGACTTCAGAAAATGCAACACTAGGGTTGTATGAAAAAAAAAAAAAGAAAAAAGGAAATCCCAGGGAAAAGTAATATAAAATTCATAAGTAAAACACTCAAACACTCTTAAATCTACTCTCTAGGTGAAACCATGGAGCCTGTGCATGATTATGATGAAGGAAATACACTTTGGAATAGTAAACAGTCTTAAATTAATCTTTAGAATCTGTTATTTTCCTCCTCAGTTTTAGAATCAGAGAATGTTTGGGCTTGAAAAAGGCCTTTAAAGGTCATCTACTCCCACCACTCCTGCACTGAGCAGGGACATCGTCCACTACATCAGGCTGCTCAGAGTTCATCCAGCACGACCTTGAGTGTTTCTGTGGTTGGGGCTTCTACAACCTCTCTGTGCAACCTAGACCAGCATTTCACCACCCTCAGTGGTCTTAATCTCCACTAGTTTAGATTAAAACCATGGCCCCTTGTCCTGTAATAACAGGCCCTGATAAAAAGATTAACCCTATCCTTCCTTTAAGCGCTTTTTACGTACTGAAAGGCCACAAGAAGGTCTACCTGGAGCCTTCTTGACTCCAGGCTGAATGCACGGTTTCTCTGTGTTGCAAATGATGTGAGGCGCAGCCTCCACTTCTGAATACAATCACAGTATTGGCAGTCAAGAGGTCCATGTGTGTATTGAAGGCAGAAGTCATAGTTGGATATGTTCAAATAGCTAATTGTACTAGAGTTAACATGCCTGTGGCTGGAGGGGGCATGCCATCACTAATCCCACTCTTGGCTGGATTGCCTTTGCAAAATAAGAAATGGATTCCTCTGCCATGTGTGAAAAGCGTCTGGGCCTCTTGAGTCCAGTTTAGTGTGGCAGCAGGGCTAGAGAGAAAGAGGGTAATGAAGCCTTTGCCTTCTGACCAGCTCCCTTCAGGCTTAAGCAGAGGGCAGAAAGCCCTTTCCTGGAGCCTTCTGCAGGGACAAGAAGCTGGACCTACCTCCGTGTATGTTCCCAAGATGCACCAGGGTATGTTTCTAAAGTGACATGCCACGTTTTGGTCCCCAGTATATGCCATTAGGAATGATACTCTGCACCTGAAAGCAAACATACTTAGTGTTTCAGGTCACTTCTGAAACAAATCTGCTCTCTTTTCCATTCATCACAGTTTGCTGAAGCTGGTGGGACCATGCTGGTGTCAGTAAAATCAGGATCCAACACTTAGGCTACAAACTCTTTTTTTCCCCCTAGAGTTCTCTTATTTTAGTCTTGATGGACATACACAAGATTTTTATCTAAGGTAAAAATGAAGGAATGTGTGTTGTGGTTTCTGAACAGCATGTATTTTTTTTTTCTCTGCGGGACAATCAGCTTCTGTTTGTGTCCCCAAGGACTTCAATGTTAACACAACTGAACAGTTAAGTTTATATTTTTTATATATATAAAAAAAAAAAATTGTAACAATGAGGCCCCGTCCTCTTCAACATCTTCACTGGTGATCTGGATGAGGGGGTCGAGTCAGTCATCAGCAAGTTTGCAGATGACACTAAGTTAGGAGCAGATGCTAGTCAGTCAGAGGGTAGAAAGGCTCTGCCGACGGACCTTGACCGACTGGACAGATGGGCAGAGTCCAATGGGATGGCATTCAACAAGTCCAAGTGCCGAGTGCTGCACTTTGGCTACAGCAATCCCATGCAGAGCTACAGGCTGGGGTCGGAGTGGCTGGAGAGCTCCCAGACAGAGAGGGACCTGGGTGTGCTGATCGACAGCCACCTGAATATGAGCCAGCAGTGTGCCCAGGTGGCCAAGAGGGCCAATGGCATCCTGGCCTGCATTAGGAATAGTGTGGCCAGCAGGAGCAGGGAAGTCATTGTGCCCCTGGACTCTGCTTTGGTTAGGCCACACCTTGAGTACTGTGTCCAGTTCTGGGCCCCTCAGTTTAAGAAGGACATCGAAACACTTGAAGGTGTCCAGAGAAGGGCAACAAGGCTGGGGAGAGGCCTTGAGCACAAGCCCTATGAGGAGAGGCTGAGGGAGCTGGGATTGTTTAGCCTGGAGAAGAGGAGGCTCAGGGGTGACCTCATTGCCCTCTACAACTACCTGAAAGGTGGTTGTAGCCGGGAGGGGGTTGGTCTCTTCTCCCAGGCAACCAGCACCAGAACAAGAGGACACAGTCTCAAGCTGCGCCAGGGGAGGTTTAGGTTGGAGGTGAGGAGGAAGTTCTTCACTGAGCGAGTCATTCGTCATTGGAACGGGTTGCCCAGGGAGGTGGTTGAGTCACCATCCCTGGAGGCATTCAAGAGGAGATTGGCCGTGACACTTGGTGCCATGGTCTAGTCATGGGGTCTGTGTTGATAGGTTGGACTCGATGATCCTCGAGGTCCTTTCCAACCTAAGCGATACTGTGATACTGTGATACTGTAATGAAGGATGACAAATATCCTTTTTTCCTTATGATAAAAAGCTGTGTTGTATTTCAGGAGGTTAATTTCAGCTGTTTCTTCTCTCACCACCTAAGTTTTGCACACACAGAGTTAATTTTCTCTTTATGTCATTTAGAACTAAGTTTCCAGTAGAAAGAAAAAGACATGAAAGTAAAAACACAGTCAATTGTGTTTATCCAAACCCCACTATAAACTGAAACTCATCCCTTATCCAAATCTGTCACTTCTTCTGTGGCAGAAATGATGTATCCTGTATTTTGCTGATTTTTAGCACTTCCATTTCTCCCAAGTTGTTGATGTCTCTCCAAAACTTTTGAAATCAGGAGCGTATTATTTCTTACTTTTCTGCAAATTCTAGTTCCTGCTGACACAGCTGAATGTGATGCAGGCAAAGGGCTCCAACCCAGTAGGATCTGCTGGTGGTCCTGTCCCACCGATGGCCATGAAGTGAGCAGCCCTTGAGGAGTGGTGTAACCTGCACTGAACGTGTCTGTCTGTCTGCCTTCCAGCTGTGCATTTTCCCTGCCACATTTACTAGTGCACTGAGAGACTATTTATTATCAGGAGTGTTAATAATTCTTTACAGTTTTCCCTAGCTTTTTTTGCACAAAGAGATCATTTTTTTTTCAACATTTCAGCATTTCAAGAAATCTATCCTGATATATTATGCTAAAAGGAAGTGCAAAAGTTAAGGCTTTGTTAAAGAAATGCTTTGTCCAGCCTACAATTCAGATATGTTTGTTTTCAGGCTCTGAAAAATGAAGTCTAAAATTGAGATGAGTTTCAGAGAGTTAAGGTAATAGGAATATTGAAAGATGGATCCAAGAATTTTACTGGTTCTGTTTCTTAATATGGAAATAGATTGGGAAGTGAATGTCTGTTTGCTGTTTGTATTACCTTTTGTTTTATTTTTCTCCTTTGGAGGTTGACTACAACAATTCATACTATCATAGTATCATTCAGGGTTGGAAGGGACCACAAGGATCATCTAGTTCCAACCCCCCTGCCATGGGCACGGACACCCCACACTACATCAGGCTGGCCAGAGCCTCATCCAGCCTGCTCTTAAACACCTCCAGGGACGGGGCCTTGACCACCTCCCTGGACAACCCATTCCAGGGTTTCACCACTCTCATGGTGAAGAACCTCCTCCTCACATCCAGCCTGAATCTTCCCACCTCCAGCTTCATTCCATTCCCCCTAGTCTTATCACTACCTGAGATCCTGAGAAGTCCTTCCCCAGCCTTCCTGTAGGCCCCCTTCAGATACTGGAAGGCCACAATTAGGTCACCTGGGAGCCTTCTCTTCTGCAGACTGAACAGCCCCAACTCCTTCAGTCTGTCCTCATAGGAGAGGTGCTCCAGCCCTCTGATCATCCTTGTGGCCCTTCTCTGGACACTTTGTTCCAGCACCTCCACATCCCTCTTGTAATAGGGGCTCCAAAACTGGACACAGTACTCCAGGTGGGGTCTCACCAGGGCTGAGTAGAGGGGGAGGATCACCTCCCTCGACCTGCTGGCCACACTTCTCCTGATGCAAAGAATTTCCAAATGCAACTTCTATATGAAAAATTCAGTGCTTGGGATCTGCTGAACTGTTAACTCCTGAGCACCAAAGAGTATTTCTGTCTCAGAGTTTGAAAAATCACCAAACTGTAAAATCTGTACATTTTAATACAGCTGAGTCCACACAGTTTTGTTGTCAAACTCTTTGTCTCCAGCTTTGAGATCTGTAATTCTTTATAGTGAGGTTTGTGGGACACTAGAACAAGTTGCCCATGGAGGTCATGGATGCCCCCTCCCTGGAGGTGTTCAGGGCCAGGTTGGATGAGGCCTTGAGCAACCTGGGCTGGTGGAGGTGTCCTTGCCCTTGGCAGAGTGTTGGAACTAGATGATCTTTAAAGTCCATTCCAACCCAAACCACTCTATGAATAAGTCATAGCTAAACTGTGGCCAAGTGTATCTGGCCCATGATTCTTCAGTGTGGATTGAAATTTATTTTCAAAACCTTCTAAAGGATGAATAAGAGGGCAGTCTGCACAAGGCAAAGCAATCAGCTGGAATTATGCCTGTACTCCTGAGCCAGACTGAGGGATTTATGTTGTTATATGCCCTCCCATGTGATTTCTTTTGGAAAGAGTAATTAGATTAACAGCTTTTTAGTTTCTCCAGATTGGAAGTATCATCCATGTTGTGTCTTTGTACCAGGTATTATGTTGAAAAGCAGCGTCACGTTATTAGCGATGTAAAGTTGCTATCTGGAGACATGAGAAACTTTTCTTTCCTTTTTTTAAACCCTAAAAGGTAAAGGAAATATCAGCAGTAGAAATCATTTGGATCTGTTCTTAAAGAGTGCTCAATGACACTATAATTTAAGTAAGTTTTTTGCTATTATGTTGACTCTTTAGGGCCAATCATGAGTAATATGGAACAGACTTGTAGAATATCCTTGGTCAGGATATTTTTACTGGTTTTATGTTGAAAACAAAGCAATGTTTAGGAACAAGTTCTTTACTATGAGAGAACAGGTTGCCCAGGGAGGTGGTTGAGGCTCCTTCTCTGGAGATATTCAAGGTGAGGCTCAATGAGGCCTTGGGCAACCTGATCTAGTTGAGGATGTCCCTGCTGCCTGCAGGCAGGTCAGACTAGATGATCTTTGGAGGTCCTTTCTGGCCCAGACCGTTCTATGATTCTATGAAATTCACCAACTATATGTATGCATCCTTTTTTTTTGTGTCTTTTTTTCTCTTTTAGGGCATACAGGACGATTATTAAAATCTCTGTGTTTCACCAGTCTATCATTTCTGCTGCTGCACATCATCTTTCAGATTACAATAAACAGTCTTGAAGCTGGAAAAACAATTCAACCTGGTTTTAACTGTGAGTAAAACCTTTTTATTAGTCTTTTAAGCATTGAGATGTTTCAGTGGTTTGAAAGGTGAAGGGTTGATGAGAAGGCACTTAGGGCTGTGCTCCTGGGGGTTTGCAGCTTGCTTCTGTTTCCCAGATTGGTAAGAGTTACTGTTGTTAGGACATGAAAACTAGAGGGGTTTAAGAAATGAGAGAAGTGTATTAACTATTTGGTTCCCACCAGAGATGGATTTTCTTTGTGCTTAGGTTGTCTTCTAAGCTTTCTTAAAATGAAGTGACTACAACTTTGTGTTATTAGATCATAATTCAGTGCATTAGGAATAAAATGAGATACAGTAATGACTACCCCTCTACTCATGTCTTATGCTGTTTCTGATGGAATACTGTAAAGTTCACTTAATTTAAATCTTGACATCAAGAAAACCCCTCCAGCCATGTCCTACACCTCTTTCTGATGGAACTCTCACGTTAATTTCATTGAAGTTTAAATCTCCACCTCAAGATATTTCTGAACAATATTTGTCTCTTTCTTACATGGGAAGAAGGACTTTCATGTTTTATTTATATGTAAACTCTACTTCAAAATATATTGCCCAACATTTTGTGTCTTCCTCTCTCAGAAAATGTTCTCCAGTAATTCAGAAGGAAGCACTCTTTATTGTGCAGAAGTTAATTAAATATCTATCAGTGATTTAGATATGCAACCTCCAGCTAGAAACTATTTGTCTTTGTCTTAGAGTGCTTATGTTTAACATTTAAACGTGTCAGCTTGCCTTTGATAAATGCCCATTTAATTTATCACAGAGTATGCTGCTGCCACTTGAGTAAACAGTTGCACTACAATCCAACAGAAGGAACCTTATGTGAAGTAAAGCATTTGACTTGAAGTAACAAAATTCCAAGGAAACCTGGAGCGAGCATTGCCATGTCACCTTTAACTCAAACCATTTCTTAAAGTCAAAGGCATAACTGTACTTATGAGATATCAGTTTTAACTGAAATGTGAAAAGAGGCTTCACTGGTTCACATCAGACCTTCAGAGTCTAAAAATACATTTTATTATTATTATTTCCAAAAATGTATGTCATTCATTGAGTGAACTGGATTAGTTGCTTTTCTTTACCTGTTTAATATTCTTTTGACTGAAAACATACGATTTTTATGTAGATTCAGGTAACTGTATCAGCCAGACACTGTTTGTATGAATAGAGAGTTCCTAACTGTCCAAGACAGATGCAGCCATTGGCATTTTCTTCCTCCCATGGTGGGAACTGGTGTCTGCAGTGTGAACTTGCTGGAACGAGTCCAGAGAAGAGCAACAAAGTTGCTGAGGGGTTTGGAACACAAGCCCTATGAGGAAAGACTGAGGGAGCTGGGGTTGCTCAGCCTGGAGAAGATGAGACTCAGAGGAGACCTTATTGCTCTCTACAACTACCTGAAGGGAGGTTGTAGACAGGCGGATGATGGTCTCTTCTCCCAGGCAGCCAGTACCAGAACAAGAGGACACAGTCTCAGGCTACGCCAGGGGAGGTTCAGGTTGGATATTAGGAAGAAGTTCTATACAGAGAGAGTGATTGCCCATTGGAATGGGCTGCCCAAGGAGGTGGTGGAGTCGCCGTCATTGGAGGTGTTCAGGAGGAGACTTGATGGGGTGCTTGGTGCCATGGGTTAGCTGTTTAGGTGGGTTGGATTGGTTGAAGGGTTGGACGCGATGATCTTGAAGGTCTCTTCCAACCTGGTTTGGTTTATTCTAAATAAAGGTTTATTCTGATAGAAATAATTGTTTCATCCTGAAGAGTCCACTCCTGAAGAAACAGAATGAACATACCTTTTTTGCCTGTTTCTTAGCAAATTTCCATGTGAGCAGAAGGAAGAACTTTTTCACTGTGGGGATGACAAAACACTGGAACAGGCTGCCCAGAAAGGTTGGAGAGTCTCCTTTGGAGACATCTGAAACCCATCTGGATGTGCTCCTGTGTGACCTGCCTTAGGTGATCCTGCTCTGGCCGGGGAGTTGAACTAGATGAGCTTTTGAGGTCCCTTCCAACCCCTAACATTCTGTGATTACTGAGTGCAACAGCTTCTCTTAGAGCTACCATTAATGATTTAAACAATAACATGGTCATCAGGCACAGTCAGCATGAGTTGACCAAGGGAAAGTCCTGTTTAAGTAATTTGATATCCTTATCTGATAAGGTCACCTGCCAAGTGGATAAAGGGAAGCTAGTGATTGCCTTTTTTATGATGTTAGCAAAGCTTTCAATATTTTACTTGTAGCATCCATCTGGACAAGTTGGCAGCTTGTGGGCTGAGTGAGTTTACAATGCTTTCGGTGAAGAATTGGCTGAAAGGCAGAGCTCAAAGAGCTGTAGTGAATGGAGCTACATCTGGCTGGTCACCAGTGATGTTCCTCCAGGTTCAAAATGCAATAGGAGAAAGGAGAAAAAAACTTGCTATTATTTTAGATAATATTTGATTGCTTTTTGCTGTGAAAGAGATGTGAAATTCCTTGTGTTCCTACAGTGATTGTTCCCTTTGTTGCTTTCATTCTGCAGGGAAATGAAAAGCTCATTCTACACCTCAGAAATGAATGAATAAATATTTCTACTTTATTCTGTACTTTGGGCAATTTGTTACCTCTGTGTGGTTATTAATCTGATTCCTGTCAGTTTCAGACATGGGTGAGAGGGGAAGTTATATATTTGTATTCCAATTCTGTAGGTTACTTTGTCTTAGTACGTTCGGATGCCAACTTCTGAATCAAAAGATCATTTTCTGGGTTTAGTTTTTCTTTTCACACTGCTGTGTTAAAACCTCAGGCAATATTTTCATTTTTCATAATAGAAACACTTGAAAAATGTTTAAATGAGAGGTGTGACACAGACTGTCACCTCTTAAACCTTATGCAGTTGTAGTTTCATTTTGGAAATGAAGAACAACCATCTCTTTACCTTTTCCATCTAGAAGCAGTTTAATTTGGGCCGTCCACAAGAGCAAAGCAGACATGTAAAATTTCAGGCTGATTAATGTAAGCCTGGGCTTACATTATTCAGAGTCAGCTGATAGTGTTTAGGGTAAGACAGACCTGGAATGTTTATCTTCTTCAGTTTGTCATTTTTTACAACCTCTTCCTCTTTTAGAGCCCATAGACTTTCTTTTTCAGGACAGCTGCAAAATACTATGTCATTCTTTCAGTCACATAAGAGATGTAGGTTGTCAAGTTAATAGAGGTGTTAAAAATGTTTAGTTGATGGGGTTCTTGTTTCTTCAGAGACTTGTGAGTATACACAAGTATACTCACAGACTGGTAGGGCCTGGAAGGACCTCTGGAGATCACCTAGTCCTACCACCTGCTCAAGTAGATTCACCTAGATTAGGCTGCCAGGAATGCGCCAGGAGGGTTTGGAATCTCTTCAGAGGAGGAGACTCCACAACCTCTCTGGGAAGACTGCTACAGTGCTCTGGCACCCTCAAAGGAAATGATTTTTTTTTCCATATTCAGACTATTGCTCCTTTTTGTGTCACTAGGCACCACTGAAAAAAGCCTGTCCCCATCCTCTTGACCCCCACCCTTTAGGTATTGATAAGCATTGATAAGATCTCCTGTCAGTCTTCTCCAGGCTAAAGAGCCCCAGGCCTCTCAGCCTTTCCTCCTCAGAGACATACTTCAGTCCCCTCATTATTTTCATAACCTCTGCTGGTCTCTCTCCAGTAGTTCTCTGTCACTCTTGAGCTGGACATAACTGGATGCACTACTCCACATGTTGCCTCCCTAGGGTAGAGGGGGACAAGAACCTCCCTTGACCTACTGTCACACTCTTCTTAATGCATCCCATGATATCATCAGCCTTCTTGGCCACGAGGGCCCACTCTCAGGTTCTTCTACGCAGAGCTGCTTTCCAGCAGGTCAACAGCTCACCTATACTGGTGCATGGGGTTATTGCTCCCCAGGTGCAGGACTCTACACCTTCTTTTGCATAACTTCATTAGGTTCCCCTCCACTCAACTCCAGCATAGCACTGATGTGCTTAGGGCTAATGAAATATTATAGTTAGAACCCTTTGTTTAGCTTAATGACAGATTTCTGTTTAACCACAGCTTCATTTTATGGAACTAACATTGAATACCTGCCAGATAGTTTCACTTTTTTAGGAAAGGAAAAGAATAGGAATGAAAAGTAAAGGATAAATGCAGGAATGTTGAGCCAGGCTAATCCTCTGAAGCTATCAAGAACTCCATAGTCAGTCTTATTTCACTGATGTCTCCATGTAACACAGACTCTGATTTTGAGATGTAGTAGTATTCATGCAGTAATACAATTCCATGATTACCTTTTTACTTCTGCTGGAATAAAGTTCCACTTATTAGATTAGGGATTGACTTTTGAGTATAGAATCTGTGAGACAGGCAATTGAAAATTAGATCACAATGTATTATGGCATCACACTCTTCACTGTGCATGCTATAGTTCTTTCCTAGGACTAATTTGAAAAATCTTCACAAATGGAAGGAAAGTTTTCCATGATGTTAATGTTAAACTTTTCTTCTAATAAATTAGTGCACTTATCCCTCTTGATACTACTGCTCTGTAGTGTGTCCTCTTGTGTTTAGCTCAGGCTATAAAAATCCTCCAATTTCTTTTTCTCTCACTTGTGGTGGGCATCCATTCTTTGTTTTGTGCTGACTATACTATCTCTTGGTCCTGAATTCTACAAATGGATCTACTGAAATACTTATTCTTTCAGAATAGTATTTTGTTCCATGAGCCATGCAACTAAGAATAGTTCAGCTATTCTCTAGTTAAGTTTGTATTCAATGCTGTTAGAATACCAAAAGTGGAATTTAAGGTATTTCTGGATATTTTTTCTTATGCACAAAGGAGCAGAACTGATGGAGCTGAATTAGAAAGCTTGAAATCCTTCTGAAGGCTTTCTGTGATTCTCTGCCTTTGTTTGGTGTATATCATCCCTGTGCTTTATTTTCAAGATGGTTATGTGAAGAAAAAAGAGAAAATAAACCTAAAGCACCGAGTTGCCTAGATAGCTTCTCTGTTAGATCATGGGAACTAAGTTCAGATACTTCTCTGTCCCCAGTATGTCGTGGTGAATGTCAAACAAATGCATGCCACCATTGTGGAAACATCATAACTTTCTGCTTTAGATAAATTTTGAAATGATTTCTTGGCTAAAAGATCATCCTGTGTTTGCATTACTACCAGCCGGGTCCTGAGATTTTTGGGTTATATTAAGAATCAGCAATCCCAGTACAAATAAATGAGGTTTCACCATTTATTGAAAGCTCAGACATAGGACCACAGCTGACTTTACACAGGAATGAATAATTATTGTTCCCTCTACACCTGGTGAGATTTCATGGCTTTTCTGCCCTCCTGCAGAGGGACCTCGACAGGCTGGACAGGTGGGCAGAATCCAACGGCATGAGATTGAACACATCCAAGTGCCGGGTTCTGCACATCGGCCACAACAACCCCATGCAGTGCTACAGGCTGGGGTCAGAGTGGCTGGAAAGCAGCCAGGCAGAGAGGGACCTGGGGGTGCCTGTTGATGATAGGCTGAACATGAGCCTGCAGTGTGCCAATGGCATCCTGGCCTGCATCAAGAACAGTGTGGCCAGCAGGAGCAGGGAGGTCATTCTGCCCCTGTACGCTGCACTGGTTAGGCCACACCTCGAGTCCTGTGTCCAGTTCTGGGCCCCTCAGTTTAGGAAGGATGTTGACTTGCTGGAACAAGTCCAGAGAAGGGCAAAAGAGTTGGTGAGGAGCTTGGAACACAAGTCCTATGAGGAGAGGCTGAGGGAGCTGGGGTTGCTTAGCCTGGAGGAGACTCAGGGGTGACCTTATCACTCTCTACAACTACCTGAAGGGAGGTTGTAGACAGGCAGAGGTTGGTCTCTTCTCCCAGGCAGCCAGCACCAGAGCAAGAGGTCACAGTCTCAGGCTGCGCATGGGGAAGTTCAGGCTGGAGGTCAGGAGGAAGTTTTACACAGAGAGAGTGATTGCCCATTGGAATGGGCTGCCCGGGGAGGTGGTGGAATCTCCATCACTGGAGGTGTTCAGGAGGAGACTTGATAGGGTGCTTGGTTGCATGGGTTAGTTGATTAGGTGGTGTTGGATGATAGGTTGGATGCGATGACCTTGAAGGTCTCTTCCAACCTGGTCTGGTCTGGTCTGGTCTGGTCTACTTTATTCTATTCCATTCCATTCCATTCCATTCTATTCCATTCCATTCTATTCCATTCCATTCTATTCCATTCCATTCTATTCCATTCCATTCTATTCCATTCCATTCTATTCCATTCCATTCTATTCCATTCCATTCTATTCCATTCCATTCTATTCCATTCTATTCTATTCCATTCTATTCTATTCCATTCTATTCTATTCCATTCTATTCCATTCTATTCTATTTTCCCCCACACAATTTCATTTCATTTCATGTCATTTCATCTAGAAAAGATGCTGTATTTCTGGTTGGTTTTATTAACGCTTGGAAAGTAAAGAATCTGGTTTTATTTATAAAGGGACAAAATATTAAGAGATTTCATACAGAGTTTAATAGTTTTATTTCAAAGGTGAGTGGCAGGTGCATGCAGGTCTTTGAAATGCCATGACTTACTGGCCCAACTCCTGCCTGCAGTCTGAGTCTATCTCATGGGCCCTCATCATCATTTCATGAGAGCCTGTCTCATAAAACAATTATTCTGGAAATATTGAAAATTTGAAATGATGTTTACTGACACAAACATTCTGGGAATTTCCTAACTGTGAACTGTCTTGATAATTTTGGCAGGTTTAGTTTCAAAAATGTTACTTCTTGTGAAATGTAATTAATCCACCTGGCACTAAGAAAACCAGTAAGTTTGTAGAAGAACCTTCTGAGCAATAGTCACAGCAAAGTAATAATTTCATTTTAACTATAAAACAATCTCTGTGTCCTCTGGATTAGTTTTGCTTACCAGAATCATAGGATGGTTTAAGTTGGAAGGGGCCTTAAAGATCATCTAATTCCTACCCCCTTTCCACTTGGCCATATTGCTCAAAGCCTCATCCAACCTGGTCTTCAACACTTCCAGGGAGGGGTCATCCATGACCTCTCTGGGCAGCTTGTTCCAGTGTCTCACCATCCTTACTGTCAAGAATTTCTTCCTAATATCTAGTCTAAATCTGCCCCATTAAACAGAGCTGAAGCACTTGCATCCCAAGCAAACATCCCAGCTCATCCTTTCCTGTCAAACACATCCATTCCTCACTGAGCAGACATATGTTGGGGTCAGAGTGGCTGGGGAGCAGCCAGGCAGAGAGGGACCTGGGGGTACTGGTCGATGGCAGGCTGAACATGAGCCTGCAGTGTGCCCAGGCAGCCAAGAGGGCCAATGGCATCCTGGCCTGCATCAGGAAGAGTGTGGCCAGCAGGAGCAGGGAGGTCATTCTGCCCCTGTACACTGCACTGCTTAGGCCACACCTCGAGTCCTGTGTCCAGTTCTGGGCCACTCAGTTTAGGAAGGATGTTGACTTGCTGGAACGAGTCCAGAGAAGGGCAACAAAGTTGGTGAGGGGTTTGGAACACAAGCCCTATGAGGAGAGGCTGAGGGAGCTGGGGTTGCTCAGCCTGGAGAAGAGGAGACTCAGGGGTGACCTTATCACTCTCTACAACTACCTGAAGGGAGGTTGTAGACAGGCAGAGGTTGGTCTCTTCTCCCAGGCAGCCAGCACCAGAACAAGAGGACACAGTCTCAGGCTGCGCCAGGAGAGGTTCAGGTTGGATGTTAGGAAGAAGTTCTATGCAGAAAGAGTGATTGCCCATTGGAATGGGCTGCCTGGGGAGGTGGTGGAGTCACCATCATTGGAGGTGTTCAGGAGGAGACCTGATGGGGTGCTTGGTGCCATGGGTTAGCTGTTTGGGTGGTTTGGATTGGTTGATGGGTTGGACGCGATGATCTTGAAGGTCTCTTCCAACCTGGTTTGGTTTATTCTATTCTATTCTAAAGGAACAGGCCCTGCAAAAAAATACATGTTCAAGGTGCCTTTCAAACAACTGGTTTAACTGCAGAGTTTTGAGGTCTTCAGTCACATCCATCATATGTCTAACACACTCTTCCTTTTTGTTTAATTGAAGCTTCATTTAATGGGCCTGCCAGAACCTGGACCCTTCTTCTGACCTCAGAGCTGCATTTTCTTACATACCCTGAGATCTGTAGAATTTAGTCTCTTCAACAACTGCCTTGGGCCGTTGTAGTTGAAACTAAAATGAATGTCATCCATAAGCTTATCTCAGTTTGATGATATGTTTAAAAGCAAAGCTTTATTCCATTAAGAATGGGCAATATCTTGAGGAACACCTGCATTTCACTCTTATTTTTGTGTGTCATCTCAAAGATTATAATCTTGGCTAAAATCTAAGTGAAAAAAAAAAGCCTAAACAATTTTGAGAAACAGTTCATTCTCTTATCACAGAACTTGTCAGGTTGTGCTTGTGTGGTGTCTGCATGAGTGGCAAGAGGAGAAGGTTCAGAAATGAACTTTGTTTCAAGAACAGCTGTGGAATATCCAATACAGGAAGGTCTTTGTAGGATGAAACAACCAGTGGAAGTACTGCAGAAGTGTCAGAATAACTTTCCATAGAGGGTATGCAATGAATTCAACATTGGAGGTGGGGAGATTCAGGCTGGATGTGAGGAGGAGGTTCTTCACCATGAAAGTGGTGAAACCCTGGAATGGGTTGTCCAGGGAGGTGGTCGAGGCCCCGTCCCTGGAGGTGTTTAAGGCCAGGCTGGATGAGGCTCTGGCCAGCCTGATGTAGTGTGGGGTGTCCCTGCCCATGGCAGGGGGGTTGGAACTAGATGATCCTTGTGGTCCCTTCCAACCCTGAATGATACTATGATACTATGATTATCTATGCCTTTTATGTCCACTACAGCAAATTCAGTACAATGTTGCAGTGTTTGACATTTAGCTAGACCAGTTCCCGGTTGGTGAGTGGTGCTCCAGAGGGAAGAAAAAAATATGCTGTAATACTTTAATAGGAGAGATTGCACAGATTCTGCATGCTCTCTGCACCCATGTAAGAGTGGGAATGCTAAATCTCCTGATAGAAAAGTTCAGTTTGAGTGGAATTCAGATACCTGCATGTTTTTTGAAACTCTGAGCTACAGCCTTTCATGGAATCACAGAATGGTTTGGGTTAGAATGGGACTGTGGACATCATCTAGTCCAACCCCTCTGATAAAGCAGCAGGTTGCACTCACAGCAGGTTGCACAAGATTCTGTCCAGGTGGGTTTTGAATCTCTCCAAAGAATAAGAGCCCACAAGCTCTCTGGGGACCCTCTTCCAGTGCTTTGTCACCCACAATGGAAATGTGTTAAGATGGAACTTTCTGTGTTTCAGTTTGTGCCTGTAGCCCTTTGTCCTGTCACTGGGCACCACTCATCCTCTTGACCTCTACTATTTCGATATTGCTAAGCATTGAGATGATCCCCATACTAATGTCACACTACTTCATATGGCAAGTACCTCTGAAAACCTATCAAACAACAGAAAGGCAGGAGACATGACATTAAGCAAAAATAAAAAGTCAAGGTAATTTCTATCATTCCCAGGTTTCATGGTGTGCTGTTTCTTGCATAGGTGGTATGCAGTGTCTGAGCCATGATAAAGGAACTTCTCAGTGGAGTCAAGGAGAACTTGGAACCAGAGACAGTATTGTCAGGGTTAGAAGGGCCCTCAAGGAGTATATAGTTATATATATAGTATATATAGTATATATATATATATAGTATATAGTAGTATATAGTATATAGCCCCCCCGCTACGGGCAGGGACACTTTCCACTAGACCAGGTCGCCTAGAGCCACATCCAGCCTGCCCTTAAAAACATTCAGGGATAGGGCTTCCACCACTCCCCTGGGCAACCAGTTCCAGTGTCTGTTTAGACATGAACCTCTCTGTATGATCAGCATGTGGTTGCACAGATACAGTCATTGCACAAGGCTCTGGATGGTGTGTGGTTGTGCAGTGTTACCATTTCTGACTACTGCTTCTATGTTTCCAAGAGTCAAGAACATACAGCATGTAGAACACATGCAGTGATAAACTTTGAATCAGTTAAAGGTGTTAGTGAGGTGGTTTTTGGGGGTTTTTTTCCCCCCCATGAAAGTTAATTTTCCTTTAGTTCAGCATATGGTGAATGTCAACATTTCTTCAACACGTTTTAGTGCAGCTTTATGCAGCCAGGAAATTTATGACTGGGGAAACAGAAGCTTCTGGAATGGCTTCTTAGGTACGTATGATAAGTCCTGCTTAATTTCCTGCTGGGTGTTACTGCCTAGCAGTTTGGAAATTTGGTGTTCATTGTACGTTTGGAGGCTTTATTTCTGGACTCACATGCTGCCATGTGAAAACTGAGTAACATTCTAAATCCTCATTTTCAGCCCTGGTATATAACACCTTCTGTACGATGTGCATAGTTACACTCTAATGGCGGTAGCATACTCGTGTTCCACTATTTAAGAGAACCTGATGTAGGAGATGATCTTTCTTACTGCCAAGCATGGTTTGTGGTTTTGACAATCAGAGTTGCATTGGAGAGAAGAGTTGGGAAAGTGATGGGTGGCTCATGTGGTGTACAGCTTCTTCCTGAAGCTGATGGACCTTGGAAGGTGTTCTCATGTTGCACCCAAGGAAGTACCCAGTGTGTCTGCTAATGCTGTGATGAAGTGTTGGGTTTTGTGTCCTAGGATGGGTACACCTGACCATGGGGGTAGTAGAAAAGAAGAAGTGTGGCCATCTCTGTCACCTTGGTTTAGGGCTGTTGGTAGGAGAGAGATACAGCAACTGTTTTCTGTTCACTCTGTCCTCTAGAAGGAAGGACCAGAAGTAGCAAATGCAAGGAAGAAACCAAGGCAGGTGTGGAGGAAAAGCATTTGACAAAACTTGAATAACAGAGAGAAGAGCAGAATGTGTATGTGAAGGAAATGAAGGCAGAAAAGAGTAACTGTTCTGTTGATTTATATTCTTGGTTAGTGCTCTTAGTAAATGCAGCACAGACTGGGATCTACCTGGCTGGAGGATCTGTGGATAGATACGTGGGGGTCCTGGTGGACAACAAGCTCAGTATGAGCAGACTTTGTCAAAGGAAGCCTGTGGGATGCTGAGTTGAATCAATAAGGACATCACCAGGAGAAGTCATTACCCCACCCAATGCTAGTCAGGCCATGCCTAGAATATTGTGTTCAGTTTTGGTCATCACTATGCAAAAAAGCCACATGCAGGCTGGGAAGGGTCCCGAGAAAGGTCACAAAGGTCATTTAAGGAGTGAGAACCTGCCATATGAGGAAAGGCTGAGATAATTTGGTGGACAAAAAGCTCAACATGAGCTCTCAGTGTGCACTTGCAGCCTGCAAAGCCAATCAGATCCTGGGCTGCATCAGGAGAAGTGTGGCTAGCAGGTTGAGGGAGGTGATCCTCCCCCTCTACTCAGCCCTGGGGAGACCCCACCTGCAGTACTGCCTCCAGTTCTGGAGCCCCTATTACAAGAGGGATGTGGAGGTGCTGGAGCGTGTCCAGAGAAGGGCCACAAGGATGATCAGAGGGCTGGAGCACCTCTCCTATGAGGGCAGACTGAAGGAGTTGGGGCTGTTCAGTCTGCAGAAGAGAAGGCTCCCAGGTGACCTAATTGTGGCCTTCCAGTATCTGAAGGGGGCCTACAGGAAGGCTGGGGAAGGACTTCTCAGGATCTCAGGTAGTGATAGGACTAGGGGGAATGGAATGAAGCTGGAGGTGGGGAGATTCAGGCTAGATGTGAGGAGGAGGTTCTTCCCCATGAGAGTGGTGAAACTCTGGAATGGGTTGTCCAGGGAGGTGGTCAAGGCCCCGTCCCTGGAGGTGTTTAAGCCCAGGCTGGATGAGGCTCTGTCCAGCCTGATGTAGTGTGGGGTGTCCCTGCCCATGGCAGGGGGGTTGGAACTAGATGATCCGTGTGGTCCCTTCCAACCCTGAATGAAACTATGAAACTATGAAATTTGGTTTGTTCAGCCCTGAGAAGAGTGTTTAGGGGGCACCTTATGACCAGTACTTAAAGGTTCCCTACAAAGAAGATGGAGACTCCCTTTTTGCAAGGAATCACATGGAAAAGGTGAGAGCAATGGGTGCAAGTTAGTGCTGGGGAGATGCTGATTTGACACAAGAGAAAAGTTTTTCGCAACAAAGACATGATCTCCCCAGAGAAGTGATGGACCACCCAACATTGGACACTTTTCATCTGTAGCTGGGTAAGGTGCTGGGTGTACTTATGTAGACCGTGGTTTTGCCAAGAAAGATTGGTCCAGATGACCCTTGAGGTCTTTTCCAACTTGGTATTCTTTTGACTTTTATGATACAAAATGAAGAAGCAAAGGTGCAAAGAGGAGCCTTCTGTATTTTTCTAAGTAGCTAATCCTTTGCTTATGCCCTGGTTAGATGCTTTAACCTTCCTTGAAATGCCTTACCAGACCATATGCAATGCCAGCTGCCTTTAAGTCCCATGTTTGTAGGAAGTTGTGAAAAGGTTTTGAGGACCAGCAAAGTCAGAAACAGGTTGATCACACAAACAGTTACAGTGAAAAAAACTGTCTGCAGGGTTAGACCTTCACCCTGACACCAGCCCTGCTGATGAAGTGCTTATCTTGGCTCACTGGTGCTGTTTTGCTGTAGCAGTGTGGGGTACATAAGGACCAACACCACAGTGCTTTAGCAACCAACATCTCTGGGCCAGTACAGAGCACCATGTTGGAATGTTCCCTTGTTGGTCATTCAAATCACTGTAGCATAAATATTTTACTGGGGAGTCATACACTAGAATAATTGCTGCTGAATAGGAAACTATATATTTGTGTGTTTAGGCAAATGCTTTCCACTGAGAATAAATATCTCACTTTATTTGTGGTGATTTGTCTTTTCTCTTTGGCTGTTTACATCTTTATATGTTGCCCTTCATCACATAATCATTTGGAGTATATAAAGCAGCATGGGCAGCAGGTCAAGGGAGGTGGTTCTCACCTCACCTGTAGTGCTGTGTCCACCTCTGGAGTGCTCAGCACTGAAACACATGGACCTGTTGAAGTGGGTTCACATGAGGACCACAGCAATGCTCCAAGGGCTGGAGCCCCTCTGCTGTGAAGATAGGCTGAGAGATTTGAGGTTGTTTAGCTCTCCAGTGAAACCTTCTTCTGGCTTTTCAGTACTTAAAGGGGGTCTATAAGAAAGATGGGAAGGGAGTGTAATTTCAAACTGTGAGGGGATAGATTTAGATTAAATGATGAAGAATCCTTTTACTGTGAGGATGGTGAGGCATTGGAATACATTACCCACAGAAGTTGTGAATGTCAGCTACCTGAAGCATTCGAGGTCAGATCGGATGGGGCTTTGAGCAGCCTTGTCTAGTGGAAGGTGTGCCTGCCCATGGGGACGCTGCCTGCAGGGCAGTTGGAACTAGATGATCTTTAAAGCTGCTTGCAACCCAAACCAGCCTCTGATTTCTAGAAAGCCTGTTTCATTAGTGTGATGCTGTGAGCCTTTTTGCATGCCTGTGCCTACTTTGTACGTTTGAAGGGGGTGTGGTCCCTGGGTTTAATCCTTTGGGCTTGAGTGTTCTGTGTCTCTTGATTCTTTACATCACAGTGGCACCTGGGTTTCAGTTGGGAAGCAAACAGCAAATTCGGGGTGAGACAATGACAGCTGCCCATCACAGCTACCCTGTGGTGGTTGGATTACATGTTGAGCATCTCAGCTGCAAGCACAGATGAGGTGGTGTGCCTGAGGATGGCAGATATGAGGGATCATATGGCATATAGGCTTCCCTGGGCATTTTGGGCTGGAGCATGGTCAGGACAAAAACTAGGTCTTGTCTCAACCTTAAGTTGAAAGGACTGGGTTTACTGTGCTTTCTGTAGAGTCTGTGATGTAAAACAAATCACTCCATGAAACAAAGCAAAAGGCACCACTCACATAAATGTGGCTTGAAACCATCCAGGAAAAAATATAGGTTTCTTCACAGACTTGGACTTGAAATGCTTTGGTGGACTATTCTGCATCAGTGAGTTAGAACATAGTCTTAAACCTTACAAACTTGCATACTTGGATCTACTTTCAACCAAAAAAGATCATCAAGTCCAACCATTGATCTGTCACTGCCAAGTCACCGCACCTACACATCTTTTAAATCCCTCAGGGATGGTGACTCCACCATGTCCCTGGGAAGTCTGTTCCAGGCCTTGGCATGCCTTTCAATGAAGAAATTTTTCCTAATGTTCAACCTAAACCTCCCCTGGAGCAAACTGAGGCCACTTCCTCTTGTCCTATTGCTTGTTACTTGGATGAAGGGACTGAGGCTCATCTCACTCCAACCTCAGTTCAGGGAGTTGTAGAGAGTGAGAAGGTCTTCCCTCATCCTCTTTTTCTCCAGTCTAAGCAACTGCAGTTCCTTTAGCTACTCCTCAGAAGACTTGTTCTCTAGACCCTTCACCAGCTTCATTGCCCTTCTCTGGACATGCTCCAGCACCATAGTGTCCTTCTTGTAGTTAGGGCCTAAAACTGAACTCAGTATCTGAGCTGCAGCCTCAGCCGTACCAAGCACAGGGCAATGATCAGTTGAGGTAATTGTATGTAAATAACTGGAGATACTGCTGTTGTGCTGGCAACAACAGTTCCAACTTCATGAAACTTCTTGTTCTTCAAGATCTCCTGATTTCATATTTATCCTTTACCTTATTCTTGGCTATCTGATGTTTGATGTTTTTCTAAGGATGAAATACTAGTCTGTCAGAAAAACTAAGAGGAGGCAAGAGATGGCTTTTGAACTGCTGTCAGATTGTGCTTGATTTCCTTCAGTTTCTATCACACACACACACACACCCTTTTCATCATCAGGCCCCTCATTCATTACAGCAGAAGCTCTCTTTGGTTATTAAGTTTTAGTGCTGCACAGCAACCTGGACAATTTCAGGAGTCAGGCTGATTGAATTACCCAATTAGTCAACTTTGCTACACAACATTTCAGCACTGTTACTTCAATGTTAAAATTTCATCTAATTGTCCAAAGTTTATAAAACTGTAAGTCCCAGTGAGGAAGAAATGGGCTGTAAAGCAGGCGGTTGTGTAGGAGCTCAATTTCTTGCCTCCAACTATGGGTGCTTCCAAAAATTGTGCAGAGAGGTACAGAATAGTCAAGGTTACAGGGAATGTTTTGAGATCTAACAGAAAAAAAGAAGTCAGTGATTTTATTATAAAAATGGAAACAATTTTAGTACTGTTATCTATGGTGCAGATATTTGAGGAAGGGATTCTACCTATCTGCTCCACTCTGTTGAGTCCCCAGCCACAGTGCTGGGTCCAGCTCTGACGTCCTCGGCACAGGAGAAACATGGACCTATTGGAGTGAGGACAGAGAAGACCACAGAAAAGATGTGAGGGCTGGAACCCCCCTGCTGTAGGGACAGGCTGAGAGAGTTGGGGTTGTTCAGCCTGGAGAAGAGAAGGCCCTAGGAAGACCTTATTGTGGCATTTCAGTTCTTAAAGCAGGCTATAAGAAAGCTGGGGACAGACTTTTTAGCAGGCTCTGTTGTGACTGGACAAGGGGTAATGGTTTTAAGCTAAAAGAGGGAGATTTAAACTAGAGAGAAGGGAGAAATTTCTTACCCTGAGGGTGGTGGAACAGTGGCCCAGTTTGCCCAGAGAGATGGTAGATGCTGCACCTCTGGAACCATTCCAGGTCAGCTTGGCTGAGGCTCTGAGCAACCTGATCTAGTTGCACATTTCCCTTCTCACTGTGGTGGCTGTTGGATTAGATGACCTGTAATGGTCCCTTCCAACCCAAACCATTCTATGATTCAAAGTTTTTATGATTCTAAAGGAAAACTTTTGGGGATTGGCTGAGATGAGTTTTGTCTTGCTGGCACATGGGTGTGAGCACTGGTTGTGCCCACTGTAGCAGTTTTATAGCCATGGAGGGTTATTGCTATTTTCTGCTACTCTATTCTCATCATACTATGTTTTCATGAGGACTTCTAACCAAAATAAATTTCAGCTCATGAAATTGCATTGTCTTGAGAGAGAAATGCCACCTGCTCCTTACCATCCCACTCTCTCAGCAGCCTTTCCACAAGTTAGATTGCACACCGACGATATATTAATTTTTATATGAGTCTTACGACTTTTCATGTCCCCACTGAAACATTGTCAAAATTCTCTCACAGATGATAAAAAAGAAAATCCCGAGCAAGGAAGTTCACAGAATACACATCCACATAAAACAAAGCTGGAATGCTGATAGAGTTCCATGGACATCTGGAAAGAGTCAAAGATGGGTTTCTACATCTATCCTATGTCATTCTGGAGAACAATAAGGAAATGATATCACATTTCCTCTTCAGAGCCCACAGTTATTCCTGTTGCCTTCTTTAATTTTTTTTTTTAAGCTATAGCAAAGAGTGAAACATTTTACAACAGCAGCTGCAGGAACTAAACCTTGAATACTGTGTCCAGTTCTGGGTCCCTCAGTTTAAGGACATCGAGACACTTGACCGTGTCCAGAGAAGGGCAACAAGGCTGGGGAGAGGCCTTGAGCACAAGCCCCATGAGGAGAGGCTGAGGGAGCTGGGATTGTTTAGCCTGGAGAGGAGGAGGCTCAGGGGAGACCTTCTTGCTGTCTACAACTACCTGAAGGGAGGTTGTAGTCAGATGGGGGTTGGTCTTTTCTCCCAGGCAACCACCACCAGAACAAGAGGACAGAGTCTCATGCTGAGCCAGGGGAAGTTTAGACTGGAGGTGAGGAGAAAGTTCTTCATAGAGAGAGTTGTTTGCCATTGGAATGGGCTGCCCAGGGAGGTGGTGGAGTCACTGTCCCTGGAGGTGTTCAAGAGGGGATTGGACGTGGCACTTGGTGCCATGGTCTAGTCATGAGGTCTTGGGTGACAGATTGGACTTGATGATCTTTGAGGTCTCTTCCAACCTTGGTGATACTGTGATAAAGATAAATATTGGATTGAATTGCTGGGTGAGGTATTTAGTCAAAAGGTAGCAATTAACATTTGTGTTTTGCTATGCAATTTTCTGGAGAAGAGCAAAAATTTTTACTTTATAGGTAGTGGCAGCTCTTGATTTCAGCAACTTCTCAAAAGTTGAAGTACCAGTTTTGTTATTTTGGAAATGTTGTGCCAACCACATGCAATTCAGTTCTCTTATTCCTTTTTATAGGAGTTAAAATTTATTGTTCAATAATACAGGTATTGTAAATGCTATGAAGTGTTCACACTTTATTAGGATATTAACATGTGTAAAGGATATTTACTTTTAAATAGGTATCTCATTAGCACTGGTTCAAGAAGGGCAAGTGCAAGGTTCTGCACCTGTGTTGGCACAGTCTCCAATATCAATACAGCCTGGTGGATGATGTGATTAAGAGCAGCCCTGTGAATAAGGACTTGAGGCTACTGGTAGGTGAAAAGCTGAACATGAGCCTGCAGTGTTCAGAAACCCATGTCCTGGGCTGCATCCCCAGCAGTGTGGGCAGCAGGTGGAGGGAGGGGATTCTGCCCCTCTGCTCTGCTGAGATCCCACCTGCAGGGCTGGGTCTATATCTGGAAGCAGGGCCACGGGAGACTAGAAAAATGATCAGAGATATGGAACTGCTCTGCTCTGATAACAGGCTGAGAGAGTTGGGGTTATGGTTCTGGGTAGACCTTATTGCAGCCTTTCAGAACCTATCAGAAAGAAGGAAACAGACTTTTTAGCTGGGCCTTTTGTGACAGGTCAGCAGATGATGGTTTAAAACCATGTATGAAAGAGGGAGATTTAGTCTAGATAGAAGGAAGGACAAGGGGCAGTGGGTGGAAGCTGAGGCACAGGCAGTTCCATGTAAACATGAGGAAAAAATTTTTCACTGTGAGGGTGATGGAACACTGGAACAGGCTGCCCAGCGGGGTTGGGAGTCTCCCTCTCTGGATCCTGTGTGATCTGATACAGGTGATTCTGCTTTGGCAGGGCAGTTGGACTGGATGATATTTAAGGTCCCTTCCAGCCCCTAACATTCTGTGATTTTGTGAAGACGTTTTTTAAACTGAGGATGGTGAAACTCTGGCCCAGTTTGCCCAGAGAGGTGATAGATGAACCTTCCCTGTGAAGATTCCAGGACAATTTGGATGAGGCTCTGAGCGATGTGATCTTGTTGCAGATGTCCCTGCTCACTGCAGGAGGGCTAGACTAGATGACCCTTACATGCCTTTTCCAACCCAAACCATTTCATGATTCTAAGGTGTAATTAGGCTGTTTCATAGAGGTAGAGGACAAGGCTCAGCTGGGTATCTCCCATGTTGTGCGAGGAGTATATAGCAAAAGCAGTCACAGAATCTTTCTTTCTATTCTCCATTCTAAAAAACATTTTATGTAGCTCTGAGAAGGAATGAAGGTTAAATGTCAGACTTACATTACATTATGTTGGGCCTCCAAAGATTTGCTAATAGGCTCTTGATAGTTTATATATGAGAAATCTCTGCCAGATTATGGAAAATAGGAAAAATATTTTTCACTTGCTCTGCTTCCCTTCCCTTACTGCCTTCTACGTGTCACACAGTGACTGCATTCATGTCTGAAACCCTCACTTTCAGGTTCCCTTCTCTCAGTTAGCACTGCTGCCAAAGTGATCCCATGTTTGTAGAGGGCTTTGGGTTTTTTGTTGTTTGTCTTACTGTTTGTGGTACAAATAGCTGCTTTCACCATGGAGTTGTACCTTTTTTTGGATGTATTTAATTCTGAGGTCATATCCTCTATATTTGGGTGAGTGCTCACAAAGTTTGGCCTCCATAATTTGCTAGTAGTATTAATAAAACCCATCCCCCTAGCATATGGGATGCAGAAGACACTGCAAAGCGAGAGCTGTTAAAAATCCCAAGAAGGTTTATGAGCTGAAAAATTTGAGCTTGGAGAGGGGAATGTCAACTTCTGCAATTTCCAAAGGCTGATGCTAAAGCCATTCAGATGTAAATCTGCTCTTTAGGTTCTAACTTGGTTTTGTTCATTATTCCTTCCTCAGTTGGAGGTCGTATATGAAAGCCCTTAAAATGAAATAAATAAGGTATTCCTATGAAAATGATTAGTATGTTTTGGAACTCAGAGATGGCAGAAAGGCTGGGTAATATTTCAGGATAAATAACAATGTGAGTGGCTTTTTTTGTTTTGAAATTCTTAGTCCAGGATGTGGATAGTTAGATCATAATCTCTCTGGACATTTCCCAGTGTTTGGCTAGGCTTTGAATGATGATCTCTGTTACTGGAAATCTCATGCTTCTTTCTGTAGGGTAGAGTCAAATAATAGGGGCTTTGACATGCACAGCCCTCACATGTTTTCATACACTCACATCCACTGCACCTGGGTGTTGGATTTAATTGGTGTGACAACATCTCACTTGATGCTTCTGTTTTAAACTTCATTGAGTTTGTTGCACGCTAAGAGTACCTTATGTGGGAAGTGTTTGTGCGGCTCCATCAGTACCCTGTGCTATTCTGGGAGACCTCTGTGGCTAATCTGTCTCTGCTGTTGCTCTATCTTGGGAATTGGATGGTGCTTTCCTGTTTAAACATTGGCGTTTGGTCAAGATATACCCATTTGTAGTTCTTGTTCTTGGAGTTTGTGAAAATTCAACTTCCTTGTTCTCAAGCCTTTATGGGTATCACCAGAAACTGGATGAAAATCCTAAATCACTGTGTCCTGTGTTGAAAGGTGAAGAGGAGACCTTATCACTCTCTACAGCTAGCTGAAAGAAGGTTGTAATGAGGTCAAGATCAGTCCTTTCTCCCAAGTAACAAGCAATAGGACAAGAGGAGATGATCTCAAGCTGTTCCAGGGAAGGTTTAGGTTGGATATTAGGAAAACTTCCTTCACCCAAAGGGGTTGTTAGCACTTGGAACAAGCTGCCCAGGGAGTGGTGAAGTTACCATCCCTATAAAGGGTTGGAATAGATCTCAAGGATCATCTAGTGGCTCAGTTGGTAGTGCATAAAACCCTTAATGGGAAGGTTGTGAATTCAAGCCTGCAGTCATGAGGTCTGTGGTGACAGGTTGGACTCTATGATCTTTGAGGTCTCTTCCAACCTTAGTGATACTGAGCCAGGGGAGCTCAGGCTCCCCCTGAGCTAGGGGAGGTTCAGGTTGGATGTTAGGAAGAAGTTCTATACAGAGAGAGTGATTGCCCATTGGAATGAGCTGCCCAGGGAGGTGGTGGAGTCGCTGTCATTGGAGGTGTTCAGGAGGAGACTGGATGGGGTGCTTGGTGCCATGGGTTAGTTGTTTTGGGTGGGTTGCATTGGTTGATGGGTTGGACGTGATGATCTTGGAGGTCTCTTCCAACCTGGTTTGGTTTATTCTAAATAAAGGTTTATTCTAAATACTGAATACTGAATATAGTTCCAACCCCCCTGTCATGGGCAGGGACACTTTCCACTAGCTCAGGTTGCCCAGAGCCCCATCTAGCCTGCCTTAAAAACTTGAAGGGCTGGGGCTTCCACCACCTTTTGGTACTAATGGTGAAACCAGGATCGAGAGATGAACAAAATCAACACTAAATAAACACTAAATCAAGAAGTCATTATTTGTTAATTTTCTTACGTTATGTGGGATTTCCATGCAAGCAAATCTTAGATCAGATTCAAAGAGGAAAGAACAAGGGAGAGGACTATTTGAGAAATGTATTAGTTTGTTGGGCCTGATACAAGAACAGATGCTTATAAGTATCTACAGGGAGTCTGTCAAGAAGTTGAGGCCAGAGTCCTTTTAGTGGTGCCCAGCAACACAAGGGGCAATGGACATGATCTGAAAGACAAGAAGTTCCACCTGAATATGAGGAAAAACCTCTCTCCTGAGAGCATGCTGGAGCACTGTACCAGGCTGCCCAGAGAGGTTGTGGAGTCGTCTGTGGAGAGATTCCAAAGCTGCCTGAACATTGCAATCCTGGTCAACCTGCTGTAGGTGACCCTGTTTTAGCAAGTGGCTTGGAGTAGATGATCCCTGGCAGTCTCTTCCACAGCTGCAGTGAATACTGGGTGGTGGGGCTGACCTAGTGCAATGACTTTAACCTAGTCAGCATCTTTGTCCTTGGAATGAGGTGGAGAGAATAAAACATCTCCTTTATTTGCCTGCCTGCAAATCCAGCCTTAATTATGTCTTGAGTGATTTCCTTTGATGTTTATGGACTGCTCTTGGGGTTCCTCCATGGTTTTCCTCCGAATGATTTGCCTTGCTTGCTTCAAAATATTTGACTTCTTGGAGCTTTTGGCAGGAAGAGTGCTTCAAGTCAGAGTCATGAAGAGTCCAAATTTTCCCTCCCACTATGGAGATGGAATTTTGGGGTTGACTGTAGGAGAGGAAGGAGGAGGAAAAAGTAGGAAGTGCATTTCATTCTTCAGTATGTTGAAGTATGGTCACTATCATTTCATTGTTTATCTGTAAAGGGAAGTTACAGTAGCAGTAAGAACTTGATTGTTGTATTAATGATGTAATTCAAATTCTAGAAGATGTAAGGTGAATTTGACTTAAATTTTTCAGAGTGACCAGCTTTCCCCTTTGACAAGGACTAAAATATCCAGATCATAAATTTGGGTCCCATTAAGCTGAGCAGTGACATTTGTTGGATTTTTTGGGTGCCTTTCCTAGTGTACCCAGTGGATACTAAAACTGGCACTGAGCAAAATGCACCAGCAGCAGGAAATGTTTCACAGAAGCCTCCAACTATCTGTCAAGTTGATTTTGATCACAACTTTCCTAGTCTGGCCAGTAGTTTACAAGCTTTGCTATATTGAATATTTTTAAAGTCACCCACTGACTCTTTCTTGTATGGTGGTGTTTTTAAAGATGAGTGATGGTATTACAGAATTGCAACCTGAAAATAAATTGCAGGTTTTGGAAGGTTGGTCCACGTGGCGTTACAGATTTCTGAATCCACTAGAGGGATCACACAGACTTTGGTCCGTGTGTAGTTCCTGTGGTTTCAGTTGTCTAAGTTCTTGGCCTGGTGATACAGTTTTCTCTTCTGTCAATGAGGATACTCAAGTTGACCACCTCTGTGGGAGTAGTTTTCATGTTTGATTTACGCTGCAGCAGTGGACAACACATTGACTGTTTATCAAAACTGTTGCTCAGATGAATCCCAGGCTGACTGTCACCAGCCAAGACCTCTGCTGGAGCACTGTAAAACTCATCAGTTCTCAAACAAAAGTATGGTTTTTAGTAGCAGCATGTAGAATCATAGAATGCTTTTGGGTTGGAAGAGACCTTTAAAATTATCTAGTCCAACTTCCCTCCAGTCAGCAGGGACATCTTCAAATAGATCAGGTAAACCTTTAAAGAAGAGTTATGGAGATGTGTGTTACTAAATGTGCAGGAATAGAACCAGGGAAATTAATAATGGATTGCTGTAGTCAGTTTTTATCTATGATTTTTAGCATTTTGGACTACATTCAACTGATGGTTTTATTTTGCAGTGGGGACAGGTTGTCTGTCTGCTGGGGGAGCTTGCCCTCCCATCACAGCTGCCCAACTCAGTCCATGGGCAGTGGGGAGCAGCCTCCAAAAAATGACTTGTCCTCTCACTGGACCTCTGCATAGCGAAGGATGGAAAGTTCTTGCATCTGGAGCTGCTTCTCATCAATCTTCCACTGATGTTCCAGTGTGTGAATAGCTGTCTACAGATATGTGTAGCTAACATGGCAGCTAGTTTTTCTGTGAGATGGAGCGAGGGATGAGATTGTGACTGTGATTCATCGGCATCTGCATTGCAGCCTGATTTTGGAGACCAGATGTAGTACAGACATCTGTGAGCACAAACAATTGCAGCATCCTTTTGACATGTGTCCCTCTTGTATCACAATGTGCTTAGTTATCTGTGCATGGAGTCCTGTTGCCTTTTCTCTAGAGCCCTCTTCCTCCATAGAGAGGAGCAGTTGGGCATCATTTTATCCTTCTGTCCCGTGCAGTTATGCTGATGATGTCAAAGATGCAACAACTCAAGGAAATCCACTTTAGCAGATATAATTACTAGAGAGCCCTGGTGAAGTCTGATTACTTTACATCCACTGACTGAAAAAGAAACGTACCAGTGTTGATGTGAAATAGAAACTCAGATCTCCATCATTTAACCTCCTTTCTACAACTGTAGTTAGAAAGGGTAATATGCAGATTTTAGACTGTGAGGTTTTGTTTGGGTCTTTGGGGTTTTTTTGGCATGTGAAGCCTTTTTAAAGAAGTCACTCCAGACAAAAGGTGATTGAATTAAGTTCAGATTAATTTAGACCTAAATTAAATTGTGATTTAGTGCAGAATTTGACATTCCCATCTCTTTCCAATGTAAATCAGTGTTCTTATGGCTTCTTCTTTGTTGGAAATGTATCCCTTTTATACTTCTCAGCCCAACTCCCTACTGAATGTAATTTTTTTCCCCTCCTCCAATTCTTTGCTTCTCATTCAGCCTGCAGTGAGTACAGCATTCCCCACTGCTGTGAACAATTCACATTTGCAACTGCATAAAATACACTCAGTGCCTTCCAGCTGGCAAAGGAAGTCTGACAGGCTTTATGCCTTGCAGAAGCTGTTGCCAAAATGCCCTGATTTGTATATTCAGTGTAAGTAGTTTTCTAAAACTGACACAGAGAAAAGTTTGGGATGAGAGAGCTTTAGAAACTGGGCCAGTATCTTTCACACAAGTCGTCTTGAACTGCAGTATTTTTGGTGTGTCTTGTTTTGAGCGCAAGAAAGTTGTTTCTAATATGTGCTTTGATACACCCTTGAATTAATTTCATATACTATGAATTGTTTGTATCTGTTCTTGACACTGGTGAGGCTGCGCCTTGAATGCTGTGTATGGGTTTGGGCCCCTCACTATAAGAAGAACATTGAGGTGCTGGTGCATGTCCAAAGAATGGCAGCAAAGCTGGTGAAGGGTCAGGAGCACAAGTCCTGTGAGGACTTGGGAACTGGGCTTGTTTAGCTTGAAGGAGGCTGAGGAGAAGCTTTCTTGCTCTCTACAACTTGCTAAATGGAGGTCATAGTGGGGTCGAGGTTGGTCTCCTTTCCCAAAGAGTGAGTGACAAGACAAGAGGAAATGGCCTCAAGTTGCACCAGGGGAGGTTTGGGTTGGACATGAAGAACAACCTCTTCACTGAAAGGATTGTTAATCCCTTGACTAGGCTGCCCATATAAGTGATGGAGTCCCCATCCCTGAAAGGATTTAAAAGACATGTGGATATGGTGCTGAGGGACATGGTTTAGAGGTGACCTAGCAGTGCTGGGTTAACAGTTGAATTTGATCTTAATCTCTTCCATCTGGAATGATTGTCCTATTCTGTGAAGATCCTGTATAAGCTGCTGCTACTCTAAGGGCATTGAATGCCCCTGTGCTGCATCACCTCAGATATTAATCCCACTGTGGGACCTTCCAGTTCTTCAGATCTGTTTGGACTGGGAAAACTCACCAACTGGCAATAGCTTTGAAGTGTTGCTGTTGTTGGCCACGTATCTTTGACAAGAAGCTAGCAATGCAGTGTTCTAGTAGGCCTGATGTAATATCACATCTAAAGGCAAGGAAGCAGCACGTGGATAAACAAAATACCTGATTTAAACATGCATTTGAGAGTCACACGTCCAAATTACCCATGATTTCTGCAATGTGAAAATCCCTCTTGAGTAGGAAATTATTACTGCTCATCAACCTTTTCAGTATTAACTCCAAAGGCAGGACTCTCTTAATACCCTCATAAACCACTTCAATAAAACACGTTGCAGTGAGGACAGAATAACCACTCTTTAAGGAAGTGTGAGAATGCTCTTGTCGGCTAATAACTGCTGAGAATGGCAAAAGTTTCACTGCTTTTACTGATTCTTTCTAGCTTAGATTTAGCCAAACAAACTAAATGGGGAGAAATTACTCCTAATCATAAAATCGTTGAAGTTGGTAAACACCACTAAGACGTCAAGTCCAACTACCAACCTAATGCCTCCATGCCCATTAAACCATGTCCCAGAGTGCCATGTCTAGACAATTTTTGAGCACCTCCAGGGATGGTGACTCCGCCACCTCCACCAATAATGCTCCTAATTAAGCACGTAACTGTAGAAAGATCCAAATACTTGCAAGCTATTTGAAGCAAGATACATAGCATGGAGTGCTTTTCAAAATTGAAATAATTAGACAATTGTGTGATTTCTTCAATTTGTTGATAGTGCTTGAACGTGTCCAGAGAAGTGCAACGAGTCTGGGGAGAGGCCTTAAGCACAAACCCTATGAGGTTTAGCCTGGAGAAGAGGAGACTCAGGGGTGACCTTATTGCTCTGTACAACTACCTGAAGGGGGGTTGTAAACAGGCAGAGGTTGGTCTCTTCTCCCAGGCAGCCAGCACCAGAACAAGAGGACACAGTCTCAGGCTGCGCCAGGGGAAGTTCAGGCTGGAGGTCAGGAGGAAGTTTTACACAGAGAGAGTGATTGCCCATTGGAATGGGCTGCCTGGGGAGGTGGTGGAGTCGCCGTCACTGGAGGTGTTCAGGAGGAGACTTGACAGGGAGCTTGGTTATATGGGTTAGTTGATTAGGTGGTGTTGGATGATAGATTGGACACAATGATCTTGAAGGTCTCTTCCAACCTGGTTTATTCTATTCTATTCTATTAGAGACTAAACTACCTGAAGGTAGTTGTAGCCAAGAAGGGGTTGGTCTCTTCTCCCAGGCAACCAGCACCAGAACAAGGGGACAGAGTCTCAAGCTGTTCCAGGGGAAGTTTAGGCTCGAGGTCAGGAGAAAGTTCTTCACCAAGAGAGTTGTTAACCATTGGAATGTGCTGCCCAGGGAGGTGGTGGAGTCACCATCCCTAGAGGTGTTTGGGAGGAGATTGGACGTGGCACTTGGTGCCATGGTTTAGTCATGGGGTATGTGTTGATAGGTTGGACTCGATGATCTTTGAGGTCTCTTCCAACCTTGGTGATACTGTGATATCTGTGCTGAAGAGTTCAGGAAGAAATATTTGCCCACCTTTCCTTCTGATGAGACAATGAGTAAACTTCTTGCACTGGCACCTGGCACACGTTCATTGCTGCAGGCAGGAAACTAGGCTGACATGGTTCTTCATAACAGTATATTATGTTACAAGAAAACTAGGCTGAGGGTAGCTCTAGAAATTGGAAGGATGCCCGTCACTTGTGCTCTGAAGTCGAACCCTTGCCTCTAAGATACTCTTTAGCAGACAGCAGTGTTGGGCAGGGTGGGAGAGGAGAGAATTATTCTGCCAACAAAAATGGAGGGGAAAATAAAATCCCATTTTCTTCAGGTAATGAAAAATAAAACTCACTACAAGTTTGCTTTAAGTTCTTTCTGGTTTTGCTTGGAAGACCAAAGAAAATCCAGTCTTCAAGAGTTGAAAAAGGGCCCATTTAGTTATTAACTGGCCTCGTTTCAGAAGGCAAGGAATAGAACTTTGATGCTCTTAAGCTCAGTGACTCTCTGACTCTCTCTCCTGCCCCATAGCAATGGCAGGAAATACTGCCCTCCTCAAGGATTGCTTCTGAGAGCTTTGACACCCTTTTCAGCTGTAAGAGAAGAGAAAAAAGAGAGAGAGAGATTGGTTATGTATTTGAACCATTTGAACTTTTCTCACTTAGCTCCTCCAAAGTCACAGAATCACAGAATCATCAGGGGTTGGAGGGGACATCTGGACGTCATCTAATCCAATCCCCCTCATACAGGTCACCTAGATCAGGTTGCCCAGGAGCACATCCAGAGAGTTTTGGAATCTCTCCAGAAAAGGATATTCCACAACCTCTCTGGGCAGCCTGTTCCAGTGCTCCAACACCCTAAAAGTGAAAAAGTTTCTCTTTAAGTTCAAGTGAAGCCTCCTCTGTTCTTATTTGCAGCTGTTGTCCCCTTTCCTATTACTGGTCACCACCAAAAAGAGCCCAGCTCTTGACCCCCACCATTTGGATATTTATACATACTTGTAAGATCCCTTCTCAGTCTGCTCTTTTTCAGGCTAAAGATCCTGAAGTCCTTCAGTCTTTCCTTGCAAGAAAGATGCTCCAGTCTCATCCTTGTGACACTCCATTGCACTATTTCCAGTAGTTCCCTGTCCCTCTTGAGCTGGGGAGAACTCCACATGTGCTCTCCCTAGAGCACGGTAGAGAAGGAGAACCTCCCTTCATCTGCTGGCCACACTCTTCTTCATGCACCCTAGAATACCACTTCCTTCTTGGCCATAAGCCCAAGCAAGTCACATCTTCCTGTATAAAATGATGTGTGTGATTCTCAGATAAAACCACATAAACTTCATGTTTAAAATAAATTCTGTCCCATTTAAAGCTTTCTGTTCCCATTCTCCACAGATGAATTATCCACAGGACACTCAACCTCAGTAGTGTGTTACTGGGGTACATGGAACAGATGTTGTTAATGTTCAGTATATGCTTGCAGCCCCAGAAGGCTAACTGTGTCCTGGGTTGTATCAAAAGAAGTGTGACCAGCAGGATAAGGGAGCTGATTCTGCCACTCTGCTCTGCTCTCACGAGACCCGACCTGAAGTACTACATCCAGTTCTGGTGCCCCCAGCATAAGAAAGACGTAGAGCTTCTGGAGCTGGTCCAAAGTGGGGCCATGAAGATGATCAGAAGACTGGAGCACCTCCCCTGTGGGGACAGACTGCATGAATTGGGGGTGTTCAGCCTGAAGAAGAAAAGACTCTGGGGAGACCTTAGAGCAGCCTTCAAGTACCTGAAGGGGTCTACAAGAAAGCTGGAAAAGGACTTTTTACAAGGGCTTACAGTGATAGGATGAGAGGGAATAGATTGAAGCTTGAGGAGGGGACATTTAGATTGGATGTTGGGAAGAAATTCTTTACAGTGAGGGTGGTGAGACACTGGAACAGGTTGCCCAGGGAGATGTGGATGCCCCTTCCCTGAAGGTGTTCAAGGCCTGGTTGGATGAGGCCTTGAGCAACCTGGTCTGGTGGGAGGTGTCCCTGCCCATAACAGGGATGTTAGAACTAGGTGATGTTTGAGGTCTCTTCCAACCTAAACCATTCTATGTATCTATGTTACTGAAAAATAGGTTATTTTTTTACTATTCCTTGTTGTTTTTTCCATTTCAGACAGACTATGAATGCCCATTGATGCAAATCTTTCCTTTTTTTTCTGTAGACTTTGGTTCAGGCTCAGAGACAATGGTCTTACCATCACACAAAGTGATCTGGGGTTTGTCCCACTTGGCATGATCTGACCAGCGATATGCTGGATCACTTACATCCCAGGTACTCCAGGGAGTACTTCATATCGTGTTGTGTACCTTAAGTTAAATGACCAATCTGAAAAACAATCCTCTACTAGACCTTCAATTCTGATGCAAATCAAGATCAAAAGGGTCCCCATTTACCTGCAGGAGCTTTCCCAGGGAACATGCAGACTGGAAGAGTTCATTTCCAGATACAGCTGCTAATCATTTCACCATAGCTGATGTCTTCTTAAGACTAATTTTAAAGCACTCTGTGCACATACACACAGTGTTGGTACTCTTGCTCTTTGCACTGTAATCCAACTCTGTTCATTTCATTAGTAAAAGCTCCCACTCATTAATATCTTCTTAGAGGAGAAGTAGTGTTTTTGGCAGTGGTTATTTTTCTGGTTACCATGGAATGAGTCAAGATTTCTTTTTAAATAAGAAAACAATTTTTGTGTCTCATGATAATCATTGAATAGCTTTGTTACAGGAGAAAATACACAATAAATCTTTCCCAGGATGATATTGTGTAGGGATCAAATTTATACTCTTTAGTCTGTCAAAAATATGTTGAAAGCTGGTATGAGTGGAAGGCAGGTAAAGACTTGCAAGGTCTTTGTTCTTTGTATGAGCTTATCATGTCTCAGAGAATGCTGGGGTTTGGAAGAGACCTCTGCAGAGCATCTAGTCCAACACCCTTGCTAAAGCAAAGTCACCTAGAGCAGGTTGCTCAGGATCACAATGTCTAGGTGGGTTTGGAATCTCTCTAGAGAAGGAGACTCCACAACCTCTCTGGGCAGCCTGGTCCAGTGCTGTCACTCCTACAGTAAAGAAGTTCAGATGGAACCTCCTGTGTTCCAGTTTGTGCCTGTTGATCCTTGTCCTGTAGCCAGGCACCAATGAAAAGAGTCTGGTCCCATCCTCTTGTTCTCCGCCCTTTGGATATTCATCAGCCTTGACAAGATGCCCTCTCAGTCCTCTCTTCTCCAGGCTACACAGCCCCAGGTGTCTCAGCCTTTCCTCTTCAGAGAGATGCTCCAGTCCTTTCCATAACCTTTGTAGCCTTTGCTGGACTCTCTCCAGTAGTTCCTTCTTTCTTTTGAACTGGGGAGCCCAGATCTGGACATGTTACTCCAGGTGTGGCCTCACTAGGGTAGAGGATATCTATATATAGCCAGAATCCTAAACCAAATGCCCTCCACTTCTCTTTTACTGGTGACTTTAGACCCTCCGTTATACAGAACACACCACAACAGCCAAGATTTTCCCTTATTCCTTCTCCTTAAGAAATTGGTTTAAAAATTAAATACTCTCCTGTTTTACCTTGTGGAACTGAGTTTTGATGGGAGTGCAGCTGTGCTGAGCATCCAGTCCAACCTTGCCTGTACATCAAGGCAGTAGAAAGGCTTCTGCTCACTGTAGCAGATGGGCTACAGCCCAGAAAATAATCCTAAGGGTGAGAAACCTGACCTGCCCCTTCATCCCTTGAGGTGACTGGAACTGGAATGTTTCCCTGGGAGCACTGGGTGTGGTGGGTTTAGCTGCATCTGCCATCACAGAATCACAGAAACATTCAGGTTGGAAAAGACCCTCAGGATCACCAAGCCCAACCGATAACCCTACTCTGCAAGGCTCACCCCTAAACCATATTCCCAAGCACCTCATCCAAATGACCTTTAAACACATCCAGGGTTGGTGACTCAACCACCCCCCTGGGCAGCACCTTCCAATCATTCCATGAAAACAATTTTCCTGATGTCCAGTCTAAACCTACCCCGTCACAGCTTGAGGCCTTAGTAAGCAGCACAGAGTGATCAGAGGGAAGCAGTTAGTGCAGAGTCCCTAGCTGCCACATGAGGAATGTTTTGAGTGGGGTTTGCTGGGGATTAGCTCTGGTCCGGTTGTGCAGACTGAATGCCCATTAGTGGTTATGTGTCCTTGGAGTGAGGTTTAGTTTCATGTGAAAGAAATAAAAGTTTGTTCACTTGGAGATCACTCTGTCATGCAAATTGAAGCATGATAAGAAATGTGCTGAAGAAATACTCTCCTGATCTCAATTAAAAACCAATGTGAGCACAGCAGAGTAGTACCATGCCATATTAAGAGACCTCATTTCAAAAGAAGGTCGTGTCATCATTCCTGATGATAATACTATGGGGACCAAATTACGAAGTGTTGAGTGCAGGACGCAACCCTGGTTGTTTGAATCAAAAGAAGAGGAAGTGTAAGAGAGATTCATTTCTCCAAATGGACAGACAGATGCTAGATGCCAAGGTAGCATTGTTTGGTGCCACTCTGTTGGAGAGAAGTGAATTTCTGTATGTTGTATGGAACTAGCTGTTGGACAGCCAATGTACAGGTAAGTGCTAATAATACCTCTGTGGTACTGTGGAGCAAGTAAGATAAAATCCTTTCCTATGCCACATGCATTTTTTGAGTCAAAACTGCTAAAACCAGTAGTTCTATACTGATTAAAAACCAAAAAGGTATGAGAAAACATAATTTATTTAGTTTGTTTGTTTGTGAGAAGATAGAAGTTTGCTTCTGGGAACAAGCAGCCAGGATGACACTTAATAATATATGAAACTGCTGAAATCTAGAATAAGAATAAACCAAACCAGGTTGGAAGAGACCTTCAAGATCATCGCATCCAACCCATCAACCAATCCAACCCACCCAAACAGCTAACCCATGGCACCAAGCACCCCATCAAGTCTCCTCCTTAACACCTCCAATGACGGTGACTCCACCACCTCCCCGGGCAGCCCATTCCAATGGGCAATCACTCTTTCTGTATAGAACTTCTTCCTAATATCCAACCTGAACCTTCCCTGGTGCAGCCTGAGACAGTGTCCTCTTGTTCTGGTAGTGGCTGCCTGGGAGAAGAGACCATCATCTGCCTGTCTACAACCTCCCTTCAGGTAGTTGTAGAGAGTGATAAGGTCACCCCTGAGCCTCCTCTTCTCCAGGCTGAGCAGCCCCAGCTCCCTCAGTCTTTCCTCATAGGGCTTGTGTTCCAAACCCCTCACCAACTTCATTGCTCTTCTCTGGACTCGTTCCAGCAAGTCAACCTCCTTCCTAAACTGAGGGGCCCAGAACTGGACACAGTACTCGAGGTGTGGCCTAACCAGTGCAGTATACAGGGGCAGAATGACCTCCCTGCTCCTGATGGCCACACTGTTCCTGATGCAGGCCAGGATGCCATTGGCCCTCTTGGCTGCCTGGGCACACTGCAGGCTCATGTTCAGCCTGCCATCGATCAGTACCCCCAGGTCCCTCTCTGCCTGGCTGCTCTCCAGCCACTCTGACCCCAGCCTGTAGCACTGCATGGGGTTGTTGTGGCCAATGTGCAGAACCTGGCACTTGGATATGTTCAATCTCATGCCGTTGGACTCTGCCCATCTGTCCAGCCTGTCGAGGTCCCTCTGCAGAGCCTCTCTACCCTCCAGCAGATCAACTCCTGCCCCCAGCTTGGTGTCGTCAGCAAATTTACTGATGATGGACTCAATGCCCTCATCCAGGTCATCAATAAAGATGTTAAAGAGCACAGGGCCCAGCACTGATCCTTGGGTTCCAAGCAGGTTCCAATCAGCAGGTTCCAAGCTTGAGAGGTTTTACCTATGACAATTATGTACATTTCAGTCCTGGTTAGCAATTGGCTAGTAAGTACTAAGTTGATGGTAGAGAATACACAACAGAGCAATGTTCTCTAATCCACTGAAAACAGGCTGTGAAACTTCAGATAGTTTATGTAATACGTGTGTCTCCTGAGAGAGAAGCTCTAGGAGGACAAGCCAGTGTGTTCTTTGAATTTGTTGAGAGGTTTGAGGTGTGGATTCAGCTACTTGGATCCGTGACCAGTCCACTGAGGCTGGATTCTGTAAACTACTGATCAGCTGAGAAACTAAGTGGAGAAGTGGCACCTGCAATGGAAAGGTTTACCAAAGTGTTGCATTCCATTTCAGGAGTCTTATATATCACTGTTGTATATCTCTTTAATATGTGAAAGCTATGGGGTTTGGGGGTTTTTGTTTGTGTGGTTTTTATTTTGTTTGGCTTTTGTTTTGCTTGGGTCTTTGTTTGGTTTTTTGTTTGTTTGTTTGTTTAGTTGGGGGTTTGTGTGTGTGTTTTGGTGGGGTATTTTGTTTGGTACTAGTAAGTGTCACATGCTTCAGATCTAAGTTTGGAAACTGAAATATTCTGACCAGTAGCAAATCAGCAGTTCCTCTGAAACATTTTTCCTCCAACATGTTAGAGAAAAGATCAGTGCACTTACTACTCCAGGAATATCTACCTCTTCCCACTGTACCAGACCTATGTATGCCATGCCTGTAGGGAGCTCTTAACGAGCTTGGTGTGACTGTTTTGTGTCTGGTGCCTTGCTAGTAACTTCAGAGAGCATGGATGACTCTCTGTGATACCCATTGATGGGCTGAAATTTGTTTCCTTTTTAGCTTTGAGGTGATGTAATTTACAGATATTTTGTCCTTTTCCAGTCATTTGACATCTTTATTGGTTCAGTTCTATTTTTCCCTCTGGTCCTCATGTAAGATCACGGTGAGAAGAGAATGTGAGAACTATTGTTCTTAGTGTTAAAGAGCCTCAGGAGCAGAGCTGGACACAGGCACATAGCTCTTAAAGTAGCCACTAACTCTGGAGAAATGAGGAGGCAGCAAGGCTATGGGGAATCATTGCTCATCGTCATAGGGACACAGGATCCATAAGGAACTTGCATGGGCATAGTATGAGATGTGTGTTTCTGCTGTGTATTTACAGTGCATGCCAGGCTTCTCCCTGAACAACTACAGACCTCTGCTGTGCTGGCAGATGGGGGCATGATGTGGCTCAAAGTGGAACCCGTGTGAATGGCTGAAAATTACTTATGCAGTATTTTTCACCAACTTTGGACACTTTTAGGATGCAGCTGGACAGGGTGCTGGGCAATCTTGTCTAGACAGTGCGTTAGCCAAGAGCCATTGAATCATAGAATGGTTTGAGTTAGAGGGGACTTTTAAAGTTCATCTAGTCTAAGCATTCTGTGGTGAGCAGGGGCATCTTCAACTAGATAAGGTTGTTCAGAGCCCTGTCCAGCCTGATGATGGGATTCCAGGGATGGGGTGTCTGTTACCACTCTGGGCAACCTGGGCCAATGTTTCACCACCTTCAGCATAAAAACTTTCTTCCTTCTATCTAGTCTGCACCTCCCTTCTTTTAATTTAAAACCATCACCCCTTGTCCTGTCACGGCACTTCCTGATAAAGAGTCCTTCATCATCTTTCTTCTAGGCCCCTTTAAATACAGAAAGGCTGCAATAAGGTCTCCCTGAAGCCTTCTCTTTTCCAGGCTGAACAAGCCCAACTCTCTCAGCCTGCCTTCCCAGCAGAAGGGTTCCAGCCCTCCAATAATTTTTGCGGCCTTCTCTAAAAGGAAAGGTTGGGCTGGATGATCTTTGAGGTCCCTTCCAAACTGACATTGAATGATTCTATGAATATGTTATTCTCTGTTTTTCCTAGCCTACCATTGCACTTCAGCAACTAGACAGCTTCATGGTTGGTATAGATGAGCAGCCTAGCAGTGTATTATGAGTCCTTTCATTCATAGTAAGTTCATAGAAAGCAGAGAGTTGTAACCAAACCAACTAAAAACCCCTGACATATAAATGAAAGCTTACCTGTAAAAGAATGCAACTTTTAATTCCAGAAAGATATTTTATCTTATTAAATCTTCAATTTAATGTCCATAGTGGTTTTTGGTCTGTGGTTGGACTTGATGTTCTTAGAGGTCTTTTCCAACCAAAATGGTTTTAGGACTCTATGAAATTTCATATTGTTACACTCCTTGTTATGATAGGATTTCATTGAGTGCATATGTGAGCATGAAGTGCATTTTACCATTATTCCTATTAAATGTGAGCAGTAATTCTGGAAGTTTATTGTACTTCATCTTGTTGAAGGTTTTTCAAAGCTAGCACTGTTAATGTGAACCAGAATCTTTGGAACACATGGGGATGGTCAGGCACTCTGAAGCAAATACTTGGAACAAATGCTTAATTATGTGGCTACCAAATCCAGGCATTCTCATAAGCAGTTGTGGTGGGTTTGACATGGCAGCAAAACACAGAATGCAAAGAGAAGCCAAATAAACTTTGTGATGAAAGTGTAGCAGTGGACAGATCTGGAAGTCAACAGGTGAATATTTTCCATAGTCCCAGCAGAGACAAAGTCTGAGTTCAATAGCCAAATGCCTATTGATGGGGAGCAGGATCAAGTCTGTAATTCCTGAAAAACTCCTGTTTTGATTTTAATGAGAGTTACGTGACTTAAATCCTGGTTAATGTTTTGGAAGCACTGGGTAAAGTTTGAAGCAAATAATAGGTTTTCTAGTCTTTTAATAGTGTTATTCTTCTTGGTGCTGCTGTTACCTCAGGGTGTTTACTTTTGGCTGTGGGTGCTGTGTAGAAGTTGATACTATGGAGAATGGGATTGGCAAATCTCAACCCAGAATGTTTAGATCATAAACATGTTTAAAACAGACTCCATTGTATATTTTTTGCATATGAAATGTTAGTTGTGTTCTTGGCAGGCTTTGCTTCAGAGGAATCACGTGCATTTCAAAGAGTATTCTGCTAGCCAGCCACAGCCAAAAGATTATTTCAAACCAACAGGGACCAAATTCCCTTTGCTCTTTTGCTTTTTTTCCCTCTCACTCACTTCTGTAGGAGACTCGATACATCATGCAACTGAAGTGTAGCCAGTTCTGGGGTGAAAAATTCATGCTACTAGTATATGCAACAGTGGAATACACAGAAACATTAACTACAGATGCCAGTACTCATCTGTGCTCTAAGATGTACTGTGGAGATTTCTTCTCTTCAGTAGTCTTCAAATCTTCAGAATTCAAAGCCTGTTGAATACTCTTTTAGAGCCAGCAGGATTGCATACACTGTATGGAAGATTGCTTGCATCTGCCTTGCACTGACATGTGAAGGGGCACTGTCATCTCTTTAGCAATGGCTTGATTCATCCATGCTGCATAGAATCATAGAATGCTTTGAGTTTGAAGCGACCTTAAAAGTATCGTAGTATCATAGTATCAGTCAGGGTTGGAAGGGACCACAAGGATCATCTGGTTCCAACCCCCCTGCCATGGGCAGGGACACCCCACACTAGATCAGGCTGGCCAGAGCCTCATCCAGCCTGCTCTTAAACACCTCCAGGGATGGGGCCTCAACCACCTCCCTGGACAACCCATTCCAGGGCTTCACCACTCTCCTGGTGAAGAACCTCCTCCTCACATCCAGCCTGAATCTCCCCACCTCCAGCTTCATTCCATTCCCCCTAGTCCTATCACTACCTGAGATCCTGAGAAGTCCCTCCCCAGCCTTCTTGTAGGCCCCCTTCAGATACTGGAAGGCCACAATGAGGTCACCTCGGAGCCTTCTCTTCTGCAGACTGAACAGCCCCAACTCCTTCAGTCTGTCGTCATAGGAGAGGTGCTCCAGCCCTCTGATCATCCTTGTGGCCCTTCTCTGGACACCTTCCAGCACCTCCATATCCCTCTTGTAATAGGGGCTCCAGAACTGGATGCAGTAATCCAGTCTAATGCCCCTTCAGTGAGCAGGGACATCTACAACTAAACCAGGCTGCTTAGAGCCCTGTCCAGCCTGACCTTAAAGAAAAGTTTCTAGTGATGGGGCTTCTATAACCTCCCTGGGCACCTCATGTCAGTATTTCACCACTCTTTGTAAAACATTTTTTTCCTTCTATCTAGTCTAAATCTGTTATTTTTTTTTTTTAAGCTTAAAACCGTCCCCTCTTGTCCTATTGCAACAGGACCTGCTTAAAAATTGTCATTATTTTTCCTGTAAGACCCCCTTCCAGTAATGAAAAGTCACAATTGGGCCTCCTTGGAGCCTTATCTTATCCAGACTGAATGAGCACAGCTTTCTCATATGAGTGGAATGGAATGGAATGGAATGGAATGGAATGGAATGGAATGGAATGGAATGGAATGGAATGGAATGGAACGGAATGGAATGGAATGGAATAGACCAGGTTGGTAGAGACCTTCAAGATCATGAAACCAGGCATATTCTAGGGACATGCAGGAGGTGGTGGATTTGGGAGATAACTCATAATAGAAGATATTAATGGAGTGATTCTTTATTTATCTCAGTGAAATGCAGTTGGTTGTGCTACACATGATTTTTTATTTTCATTTTTATTTGAAATAAATTTGTTCTGAGAATGTTGTCCTGCTTTAAAGCTGTCTTTAGAGGAGTTCTTCTGATAAAGTATGGAGTTAGTGTGGATTAAAGGTGTTGTATGTAGGTAGTTGTGCATGCAGAAGTCTTGCGTCACTCAAGCAAATACAGCTGCCACAGCTGAAGCTCCCTGTGCTGCTTTCTTCAGTTGTTTCAAAACAGAACTTGTGTCATTTTTTTACACAAAGTGAAGGTAGAGCGTTCTCCAGCTCAGCTTTGAAGTCTCGTATCACTGTGTGCACTGCTAGATATGGGCCTGAAATCCCAGCATTCTTTGCACCAAATGGGGACAATTAAAAATGTCATTGCATTGGTCACTGCCCATAGCTGTAACAGTTCCGAACAGAAAAGCTTTGTGTGCACTGCCCTAAAGTGTCATTAGAAAAGGGGTTTTGGTGTCTTTCACTGAAAATATGTGTGAATGAAGTTGGAAGTGTCTGTCAGTGGGAAGATGAATGAAGAAGGGGTTCCAGAAGAGGATAATGTGATATACTGACCACACTTGGAATCAGCCATGAAGCCCTTAGCCAGCCAAAATTCTTCCTGTATGGAGTGAAATGTTGGACTTTGGTTGATTTTTTTAGGAGCATATACTTTAATGTAGTTTCTTTTCCTCTTCCTAAAAACCAGAGATTAATACAAGGAATTTATTTTCCATAGGCCCATGTTAACTTCATTTTCTTGGCTGTCCAGTTAGGAACTGTGGAAGCCACAACACAGGTCTATAAGGAAATTAACTTTTGGGGGTTTATTAATTTTGGTTTTCATCTGCTCAGTCTGTGATTTGCAGACCAGAGAGATACCAGGTAATATTGTACAGAAAAATGAAATATGGTGTCTTCACTTTAGACATTTTGCCAACTGGCAGATTTGCTAAACTGGAAAATTTAGCCAGTTGTGTAGAAAGAATTCTGGTGCTGGGCTTTAAACAAACAAACAAAACCAACCCCAAACACAAAACCTCTTAAGTTGTTTTCAGATTCTTTCAGATTATAGATTTAGTTGAGGTTTTAGATTCCTATCTAGATGGGCAGTAGAATGTCCTGAATTCAAAGATGAAAAGCATTTACTAGGTCTTACTCAAATACCAAACATGTAACAGATTTGAGATAAACACTGTACTAAAATGTGACAGGTCCTTGATTTCTGAGTTGGTATCTTCAACAGCAGGGAAAGGCAATAATGGTAAGACATACAGCTGCAAAGGTTTGTTTTCTGGCTGAGCAGTAACTGGCTGGAAAGCAGCCCTGAGGAGAGAGACTTGGGGGTGCTGGTGGACGAGAAGCTCAACATGAGCTCTCAGTGTGCACTTGCAGCCCGCAAAGCCAATCAGATCCTGGGCTGCATCAGGAGAAGTGTGGCCAGCAGGTCGAGGGAGGTGATCCTCCCCCTCTACTCAGCCCTGGTGAGACCCCACCTGCAGTACTATGTCCAGTTCTGGAGCCCCTATTACAAGAGGGATGTGGAGGTGCTGGAACGTGTCCAGAGAAGGGCCACAAGGATGATCAGAGGGCTGGAGCACCTCTCCTATGAGGACAGACTGAAGGAGTTGGGGCTGTTCAGTCTGCAGAAGAGAAGGCTCCAAGGTGACCTAATTGTGGCCTTCCAGTATCTGAAGGGGGCCTACAGGAAGGCTGGGGAAGGACTTCTCAGGATCTCAGGTAGTGATAGGACTAGGGGGAATGGAATGAAGCTGGAGGTGGGGAGATTCAGGCTGGATGTGAGGAGGAGGTTCTTCCCCATGAGAGTGGTAAATCCCCGGAATGGGCTGTCCAGGGAGGTGGTTGAGGCCCCGTCCCTGGAGGTGTTTAAGCTCAGGCTGGACGAGGCTCTGTCCAGCCTGATCTAGTGTGGGGTGTCCCTGCCCATGGCAGGGGGGTTGGAACTAGATGATCCTTGTGGTCCCTTCCAACCCTGAATGATACTATGATACTATGATATCACGTCACTACTTTTTCCGTACTGCTTTGGACAAGTAGGACTTGGATAGTCAGTGGAAAGGATCTAATCCATAGTTTTGTTGTAGCCACTGCACGATATGCATTTAATTTTTAAATTCTCCATATTTAAATCAGACAAAGCTACTTTAATTCTGCTTTTTCTGAATGCTTCTTGGAAGCTTTGCTGCTTGTCTTTGAGTTTCTCTGGTGTTACTGAAAGTCACTTGCAGGCAACCTGTTTGTTCCTAATTTATATTTCTCCTTAGGTGACAGACTGCAACAGCACCAGCAGTTATTGTCACTTCTCTGATTTCATATTAAGTACAATGAAGCATTCAAAAAGAGCTGTAGTTGCATACAGTGAATGCAGTCCTGTTACATTTCCCACAGAAGTGCAAAAGGGCAGAGGGCAAACTGTGACCCAGCCTCATGTTCTCCTGCTTATTTGCCTTGCAGCTCTTCATGACTTGAGACATTAGTGCTCTTAATAGGCTGTGTTTATAATGACCACATCATGGTAGCAAGAAAGTGACTGGCAATAAGTAAAAGCGTTGGACTTGTTGATCTTAAAGGTCTTTCCCAGCCTGAATCATCCTATGATTCTAAAAAAATACCAAGAGCTGAAAACTGGTTGTGTAATTCTTACAGTGTGAGGGCAGTTATTTTGGAGAAAAACTAGGTAAAAGTTGTATTAGAAGTACTGAGGGAAATTCTTTGAGGTGTCTGCCCATTTAGAATCATAAACTCATAGAAACAAAGAGATATTTTGCCTGAAAGATGTCTTTGAGATCATCAAGTCCAGCCATTAACCCAAGACTACCAGATCATCACTCAACTGCATCCCTCAGCACCACATCTCTAAGTAGTTTGTGGGCCTAAGATGATTTTCAGACAGAGTCTTTTGCAGCTGTTTGTACGAGCACAAAGGGTTAAACAATAAAGCAGAACTAGATCTTCATGTTTCTGCTTAAAAAGAAAAGGGCTGGATTTCAGGAGGAGCTGTAAAGCTTTCAGCAGGAATCAGGCAAACACTCCAGTAAAATGAAAAGCTGAAATGTGAAGAGTGCATGATGTGAGATGCCAGCTCAGCACTTTCAGGAGTCATGTACAGATCACGTTGCTCTGGGAGATGAGACCACCCTTGGAATTGCAGTGAACTGTAGCAGCACCCGGCTGCTTTGCAGCGTAAAGGAGCTGCATGGACTGATGCCCCTCCACACCCTGTGGTAGCTTCTCATAACAGTTCTTCACTGGGGAAAACAGATGTTATGTGCAAGTACTTCTGCAGGGGTGGAAAAATCACCTTACTATACAGATCCCAGCTGCACAAGGAGATGACAGGGGTGGGAGTGTTCATGCAATAACAAGTCTTTACTGAGGGTGTTTGTTTTTGTCTCCTCTTTGTATAGGTTCAACATGGGAGAAAACATTACGGCAGATTGGTTTCGAAAGGTAAGCCACAAATTTGTTTCCTTAGCAGTGCAAAAAGAAAAGGCATTAAAAACTGCATGGGTGAGTTTGCAGAGGTGTTTATTTTAGCCAATGGAACTTACCTGTGACATGAGATTTAGAGAGGAAGTTATGCAGTGGCATGCACGTGTGTGCTCAGCTTTCTTGTTTACATCCCCTTCTCTTTCCTTAGCCATTCTGAAGCAACTTATTCACCATATGAAATTGGCTCACAATTTTTTTTTGCTGGCCACCGTATAACATGCTAGTATTGAAAAGGTGACACACTGTTTGGACAGAAGTCTTACTTATGAATGAAAATATTGCTCTTGCTCATATTATTTTTTCCATGAAACTTCTAGCCTGTGACATATTAGTTGACAAAAGTAAATGAAGTTGAAAGAAGACCAAAGCTGGCAGAGTGCTAGTTAACATGAGAGGAAAATTCAGAATTCAGCATTCCTCAACTGCAAGAACTCCTTGCAGCCAAATTCAACCACAATATCATCATCATACCAGAAACATATGTCTGTCTTGGCAATTAAACTAGGCCAAGTGCAATAAAGAGTGATCCGATGTTGAGATTCAGATGCCCAAGCTCATGCTTATCCTTCTACAAATGGTAAGCAGAAGAATCTACCCTCCACTTGAATAAAGTTTTACTATTTTCCCTCAGCAGAGTGGCTTGCAGTTGTACACCAATGTACTTGGGTTGCTGTTGACTGGGCAAGAAGGGGTTTCTCTTCTTTATGTTGCTTGAGGTCATACTGAGCATACTGCCTGGGGCATCTCTGCAAAGTTTTTGTCTAGATCACCATTTTCTAGGAGGAGGCTGCCTAACTAACAACACTTGAAGAAATTTATTTCTAAGTACCCAACTTTCTCTGGTCTCTGTCTACAAATGTGACACCTGGCTGTCTTTAAATAGCTTCCAGATCTTGAGGAGTTATACCATGGACTTGTGGTTTCTGAAAGGTCATCATGCATCTGCTTGAAGGGTCTAAGGAGATGGTAGTGTCCTAATGACTAGTAATTCTCTTTAGAAGGTGATGGTGAAAACAGCTCTGTTATGGTCCTGTGTAAATGTGCACAGGGTCAGCCTGGTTGACTTCTTCAGGTAAATATGTCAGATTTCTCTATTAGACATTGCATTTAGAAAGACTGAAGGACAGTGCTGTTTTCAACATAGTAGACAGAGAAACACATGGGAAAAGGAAAAGAATCATAGAATGCACTGGGTTGGAAGAGACCTCTGGAGTTCATCTAGTCCAACCACCCCTGCAGTGAGCAGAGACATCTGCAGCAAGATGAGGTTGCTCAGAGCCCCATTAAGCCTGACCTTAATGTCTCCAGGGGTAGAGCCTCCACCACCTTCCTAGGCAGCCTGCTCTAGTGTTCCACCACCCTTATAATGAGCAATTTCTTCCTTATGTCCAAAGATCATAGTTCATTTGTTTGTTGGCACAAAGCTATCTTTGTAGCTTTACAAACTGGGATTAGTTTAAAAGTAAAATACTACAGAACAGTAAAAATACTTTTCCTCCACCAAATAATATATAGAGGTCAAATTAATTTCTGTTGTAAAACTCTTCATATTTGTAGAGTCATTCCTGTAAAGACTATGGCCAAGTATTTTGAAATGAAACAAACAAACAGGAGTTATTTTGTTGCCATATATTTTTATCATAACTTGTAAAACCAGACTGATACAGAATACTTTTGGAATGATCCTCATTATCCATACAGCCTGGGGGAGCTGGGGATAGAAGTCAGCCCTGTGGAAAAGGTCTTGGGGTGCTGATAGATGGGAAGCAGGCCATGGGCTAACAGGATGTGCTTGCAGCCAAGAAGGTCAATTGAATCCTGGGCTGCACCAGAAGAAGCATGTGCAGCAGATCTGCCAAGGTGATTCTGCCACTTTGCTCTGGTGAGACCTCACCTGGAGTACTGCATCCAGCTCTGCAGCCCTCTATACAGGAAGGCTATAGACTTGATGGATCGGGTCCAGAGGAGGGCCACAAAAATGATTAAAGGGCTGGAACACCTCTGCTATGAGGTGGTGCTGGGGTTCTTCAGTGTGGAGAAGGCTCAGAGTGACATAATAATAACCTTTCAGTACTTGAAGGGGACCTAAAAGAAAGATGGAGGGGGAAGTTCAACAAGAGCAAGTGCAGGGTCCTGCATCTGGGTCGAGGCAATCCCAGGCACAAATACAGGCTGGGCAGTGACTGCCTGGAAAGCAGTCCTGAGGAGTGAGACTTGGGGGTGCTGGTGGACAAAAAGCTCAACAGGAGCTCTCAGTGTGCACTTGCAGCCCGCAAAGCCAATCAGATCCTGGGCTGCATCAGAAGTGTGGCCAGCAGGTCAAGGGAAGTGATCCTCCCCCTCTACTCAGCCTTGGTGAGACCCCACCTGGAGTACTGTGTCCAGTTCTGGAGCTCCTATTACAAGAGGGATGTGGAGGTGCTGGAACGTGCCCAGAGAAGGGCCACAAGGATGACCAGAGGGCTGGAGCACCTCTCCTATGAGGACAGACTGAAGGAGTTGGGGCTGTTCAGACTGCAGAAGAGAAGGCTCCAAGGTGACCTAATTGTGGCCTTCCAGTATCTGAAGGGGGCCTACAGGAAGGCTGGGGAAGGACTTCTCAGGATCTCAGGTAGTGATAGGACTAGGGGGAATGGAATGAAGCTGGAGGTGGGGAGATTCAGGCTGGAGGTGAGGAGGAGGTTCTTCACCATGACAGTGGTGAAGCCCTGGAATGGGTTGTCCAGGGAGGTGGTTGAGGCCCCATCCCTGGAGGTGTTTAAGAGCAGGCTGGATGAGGCTCTGTCCAGCCTGCTCTAGTGTGGGGTGTCCCTGCCCATGGCAGGGGGGTTGGAACTAGCTGATCCTTGTGGTCCCTTCCAACCCTGAATGATACTATGATACTATGACTGTTTACAAAGGCCTGTAGTGATAGGATGAGGGTGAATGGATTGAAATTAAAGAAGACTAGATTTAGGTTGGATATTAAGAACAAGTTTTTTACCAAGAGGCTAGTGGAACACTGGAACAGGTTGCCCATAGAGGTGGTTTGGTCCCTATCCCTGGAGATGAAATTCAAGTTCAAGCTCAACAAGGCTCTGATCTAATGCAGGATGTCCCTGCTCACTGCAGTGGGGTTGGACTAGATGACATTTGGAGGTCCCTTCCAACCCAAACTATTCTATGACTCTATTTTGTTGTTGTTGTTGTTTTGTTTTAATATTTCTGTACTGAAAGTTTAAATTAGAATTTTTAATAAGTTTTTAAAAATAATTTTAGCAAACCTAAGATGAATTCTACTGCTTAACCTCTAGTTTCTGTTAAACCCACATGCGAACCGCATGAGGTGCACTACTGGTCAGGGAGACCGCCTAGGAATACCGGGTGCTGTAGGCTTTATTCGTGGCACTTGGTGCCATGGTCTAGTCATGACAGGTTGGACTCGATGATCCTCGAGGTCTCTTCCAACCTTAGTGATACTGTGATACTGATTGAAAGGGAAACTGTGAGCCCATTTTGATGCAGTATCTGGGTGGGGGCTGTGGTTCCTAAACATCACCTTAAGAAGATGCGGTGCCAAATCAAGAACCAGCCCAGAAATTCCTTAAGTGTGACACCTTGCTGGATGTTTTTCATTTAGAGATTGATTGTTTTTAATACCACTGCAGAAAAAGTTGGATATTAGTGAAAATTACACCCTCTCAGTTGCTAAGTTGTATGTCATGGAAGAGCCCTTTTCAACAGGTTGTGGGGTTTTTTTCTCACATTACATCCAATTGATTCCCTGTTAGGCATTTCATAAAGCATGGTGCCATACAGATCTGGAGGACATTACAGTAAAGTATTGAGTCTCTCATCACCCTCTTCTTTTTTTTTAAGATCACTAAGTAGCACCTGCTGGTGTTGTTTGTCTCCGTCGAGATGGGAAAGAAAGAAAAGCTAGTTTTGAGGCGTTGTAGAATGAATTGCTATCAGTATTCTATGGCCTCTGTATGGCTATCTGTATTCTATGGCCTCTGTATGGCTATCTGTATTCTATGGCCTCTGTATGGCTATCTGTATTCTATGCCAATGGGAAATGGTAGACTTTTATTATTATTATTATTTTAAGCTGAGTTCTGTTTGTGGCAATTTCCACTTTGTGAAATGTTTCAAAAGAAGAGCTCACACTAGCTATGTCCGTGCTATGTATGTACCACATGAAAACAGAGGACTCTTTGTAGCATGAATTATAGCTGACAAGGAGCAAATATCTAGAATATGTATTTACCTGAGAGAAGGTGAATGTGTAGGAGAGATGATGTGCAGATGCCATTATTGCTATCCTAGTTTGAAAAGCAGAAAGGCTCTCAGATGGCACTTCTGCACCCTAGGGGATTGATTATCATCTTGGAGTAGCTTTAATTGAAGCAGCATCCAGTTAGCCTGGGTGGAGTGAAGACTTGAATGCACTTGGCTTTAACCATAAACATGTTCTTCTATCAGCTTTTTCAGAGAAAAACAGGAGAAAATAAGAAAAATAAAGTCCTTTAAACAGGTAGAACAACTAAGGCTTGGGCATGATGTGAATATATCAGCAATAATAAGTTGCCTGACTAAAAGATCCATGAGTAACGTGAAGGTGAAGTTCAGTGTTAACTCCTTTATAACAATAATTGCTTACTAGCATATTGTGTGTGATTGTTTAAGATCATGCTTAATTTTTACTCTCATTTGATATACCCTTTCTAATGCCTTAAGGGATAGTTTCCAAAGTAAACATGGGACTGTATGTAATACTTTGATGCAAGAAGTGCACTTAGCTTGCAGCCCCAGGTGTAGAAATCTTGGATTTCTGCAGACCTCCCAAACTGAGGGCTCATTCAAGAGTTGAAGTACTATGTGCTTTCCCTAGTCACACTCTCTTCAGTGGACATCACTTTATGGCCACAGAGAGAGACAAGACAGTGGGCTACACCTAAGTTAGGTCTGATCCTGGACAATTCTTCTTGTATGAAGTCCATCAACTCTAAGAAAAGAAGCAACAGCAGCACATTTTGCTATTTAAAGCATATTCTCTGCAAGCTGTTGGCATAGTGACACCCTGAGTCACCTGTGAAATATCAATAGCATTTAAACATGGTGTTTGAGCCAGGATGTTCTTATTTGGGAGGAAGCAAGGCTTTTAGATACACAAAGGAAAATGTCCTAAGGGGGAATATGTCTTTGCTTAAAAACTGGAAAACTCACATGAAATAAATGTTCCCCTTAATGAGCTGTTCCAGAGTAGATTGAGGGGCAGAAGATGCAGACACTTAGTTTACACTGCAGAAAATCAATCCCAGATAATATACAGGTTATGTCATCACTGCTTTGTTGGTTACATGTTTATTCTGCACTAGAGAAGTGTTTACATTGCTGTTGCTTTCATATCCTGAAAAAACAGAAGAGGCACCCACAGATCTGAGTGTGAGGCTTTTATGTAAGTGCTCCTCATGAGCTGAGGATGCTGCTTTTCAGTGTGAGAGAAATTAAAAAGGCTGGAACTTGAGTCAAGTAGCTTTATATCCAGGAAATTACTGGAGTTAAGAGCTTTGCAATTAAATGGAGTGTATGTGGGTTTGATAGCTTTAAATGAAGGTCTTTGTGTTACTGAGTGTTTATTTAAGCTCATTGTAATGTGCTCTGGCTAGTAATCACCTTTGTCCAAGATGAACTTGACTGCCATCCCTGACTGCATTTTCTGTTGAGCATTTTGCAGAAATGTGTAGAATTCTATGGGGGTGGGGTGGGGGGAGTGGGTGTGTTGGAGGTTAACTTGTATAATAATGACTTACAGGAACATGGTTTAAAGTGCTGACCCTCTGTGATACCTGCATGTCAAGCAGAATCATAGAATCATAGAATCATAGAATGGTCTGGGCTGGAAAGGACCTCCAAAGGTCATCTAGTGCAACCCCCTCTGCAGTCAGCAGGGACATTGTCAACTAGATCAGGCTGCCCAGAGCTCTGTCAAGCCTCACATTGAATATCTTCAGGAATGGGGTCCCAACCACCTCCCTGGGCAATCTGTTCCAGTGTTTCACCACCCTCATAGTAAAGAACTTTGTTCCTAACATCCAATCTAAATCTACCCTTCTCTAGTTTGAAGCCATTGCCCCATGTCCTATGACCACAGGTATTTATAAACAGTCTCTTTCCATGCTTCTTGTAGCTGCCCTTCAGGTACTGGAAGGTCATTATTAGGTCTTCCCAGAGCCTTCTCTTCGTTGTTAGTTTGAAATTACATTTTTACATATGCAAAAGTATGTAACTTCTGCTCTGTGTGATGCTAACATGCAGACAGTGCATGTGCAGCATCCCTGATTCTGGCTAAAGTTATCCAGAGGGTGACCAATAGGAAAAGCTGCTCCTGTTAGTAAAGTGCTGTATATTGACTTCTGGTCTGCTTCTGCTCTTCTTCAAAATCCTTTTACTGTCTTGTATAATCACAGAATGGTTTGGGTTAGAAGAGACCCTTAAAGATCACCTAGTCCATGCTTCCTGCAGTCCACAGAGACATCTTCACCTAGATTGGGCTGCTCAGAATCCCAAACAGCCTAATCTGGAACGTTTCCAGGGATGAAGCATCTACAATCTCTCTGGGCAACCTAGGCCAGTGTTTCACTACCCTCAGTGCAAAACATTTTTTCCTTTCTTCTACCTCATCTAAATTTCCTGTATTTTAGTGTAAAACAATCACTCCTTATCCTCTCGCAGCAGGTCCTGATAAAAATTCTGACCCCATCTTTACGATCAGACCCTTTAAGTACTGAAAGGCCACAAGTTGGTCTCCCCTGAGCCTTCTCCAGGCAGAACAGCCCCAACTCTCTCAGGCTGTCCTCACAGCAGAGGGGTCCCAGCCCTCTAATCATTTTTGTGGTCCTTCTCTGAACCAACTCAACAGGTTCCTGTGTTTCCTGTGCTGAGGACTCCAGAGCTGGACACAGTATTCCAGGTGGGGTCTCAGCAGAATGGAGTAGAGGGGGAGAGTCACTTCCCTTGAAGGAGGACCCTCCCTGTTTCTGAGGAGTGTAATAGTTTGGGATTGGTAGCTCTCTCACCACAAGGAAAGGATATAGGTGCAGGGAAAGGAATAAGACCATCAAGGAAAAAGAAGACCAAAAGATTGCTATGTCAAGGCTTAGACCCCAGATAAGAAGATTGGCTCATGTTAAACTGCATTCCAGGTCTTCCATGTATTTCAGTAACTGCTTCAACTCTGCTGATCATAAGGTGATAAGGAGGACAATCTGCGCTGGTTTTGTCAGACGCAGTATCAACACCACAGCCCCATGCAGGGAGACACAACTTTCCCGGCAGATACCAGAAGCAAGTTAGCTGTCATCGCTGAGAGATACATTGTTGTTCTTATATTGGTCTCTGAAAGCAGACGGATGTCTGCTTTTGCAGCTGCTCCACACATGCCCCTGCTCAACCCAGCCAAAAAAGCTGTGTATATCTTCCCTACCACTTGCAGAGACTGGGAACTCAATTTCCAAAACCACTCCTGATGTGCGGTGAGCGCTGGAATCCAGGCTCATCAGAAGCACTTCACAAGCACCTCCTTCCAGGTCTAGCTTGCTAATTAGAAGCCTATTGATGATGTGTTTTCTCTCCATCCCCCATGTTCAAATTGCTTGGAATATTTGATTGGTGCTTGGCCAGAGTTTCTCTGGGTGACATGTAAAGAATAAACAGAAAGAAGAGAATACCACTGGATTCTATAAATATTTATTATGCACAATTCTGGCTTGGAAATCCAAGAACCATATGGTTTTCTATAGTGATATCCTCCACTCCTCACCATACTCTTCAGTAATTGAGTAAGAAGAATAAATACATGTTTGAAATACAAAGTCTTCTATTGATACCATAGAATCATACAATCATTTTGATTGGAAGAGACCTTTAAGATCAAGTCCAACCATTAACCTAGCACTGCCAAGTCTACCACTAAACTACAACCCTCAGTGCATCTACATGGCTTTTAAATCCCTTCAGGGAGGCTGACTTCACCACTTCCCTGGACTGCCTGTTCCAGGGCTTGAAAACCCTTTCATGAAGGAATTTTTCCTAATGTCCAATCTAACTCTCCATTGGTGCAACTTGAGATCATTTCATCTTGTCTTGTTGCTTGTTCCTTGCCAGAAAAGATTGATCTCCATCTCACTCCAACATCCTTTGAAATAGTTTTAGAGTGAGAAAATCTCCTTTTCTTTAGGCTAAACAACCCCAGTTCACTCAACTGTTTATCATAGGACTTGTGCTCCAAACCCTTGACGGGCATTGCTGTCCCTCTGTGCACGATCCAGCTCCTCAATGTCCATCTTGGAGTGAAGGGCCCAAAACTGAGCCCAGTATGAAGTGAGGAATGGCTGTGGGAACTGGGGTCGTTTAGCCTGAAGAAAAGGAGTTTCAGGGTAGACCTTGTTCTGTACAACTCCCTGAAAGGAAGTTGTAGCAAGGTGGGGGTCAGTCTCTTCTCCCAAGGGCCAGGTGACAGGACAAGAGGAAATGGCCTCAGGTTGTGCCAAGGAATATTCAGGTTGGGTATTAGGAAAAATTTCTTCACAGAAAGGGTTATCAGGCATTGGAACAGGCTGCCCAGAGAGGTGATGGAATCACCACCTCTGAAGGTATTTGAAAGGCACGCGGATGTGCTTAGAGATGTGGTTTAGTGGTAGCAGCTTGGCAGTAGTGGTAGAATTGTGAGTTCTAGGCGGGCAGTTGGACTTGATCTCAAAGGTTTCTTCCAGCCTCAGTAATTCTATGATTTTATGAGTACAGGGGACAGTTGCTTCCCTAGTTCTGCTGACCACACTATTGCAGTTAGTTTTATTCATGGAGGGTCTGTTTGTGTCCTTCATCTGCAAGTCTGTAATCCTTTTCTGAAGGAGCAATGGATCTTGAGTGAGGGGGCTTCCCACATATGAACTTGTCTTCAGGTAAAGGGCATCAGAGAGAGGGTCCCATGTCCTGGGAAGACAGGGGGACTGAAGCTCCTTTTGTAACTTGCTGGTGGCCAGGACTGTGGTATTTGTGTATGCGTGTGCAGAAGCTTTTGTGTTGTTTGTAGTGTGGGAATTGGGGAAGAAATGTGTTTTCAGTTTCATTTGTTACATACTGCATGCCTGAGGTTCTATCTTAAATTAAGTTTTCTTCGCTGCTCTGACAAATAAAAAGAAAAGAAAAAGACTGTTTGAAATAAAAGTCTGAATTGCAGAGAAAACCAGAATAAAAATTGAATTATATATGCAAAGAATAAAAACATTGTTTAAGAAGAAGAAAACTGAAGGATATTTTTCCCCCCTAATACTGTCTGAGCTGAAGTCTTTTAGTTGCTTTGAAATACTGAAGTAGGAGCACATAAAATATGGTGTTAAAGTATGTGGATTTTATTCCAATGTCCACTTTTACTCCAGTGTTGCTGAAAACAGTATGTGGTCAGTCCGGTGACTGTAAGTAAAGCTTTTTCTGGCGGCCTGGTAACAAACAGTACCCTGCACTGGATGTGCCAGAGTAGCCTGTGAAGTAACCAAATCCAGTTGCTCCTACCAAGAAGGAAATAATTTCACAACACCCACCCGTGCCCCCACAGCAAGCATAATCTGAAATGAGATCAAACTACTAAGTCCCCTGTTGTGGACTATTACCCCATTTACCACTTGTGTTTCTTGGTTCTCTATGAATTTCTACTTTTCACTCCAGCCCTGGGCTGTATCCATAGAGCTGGGCAGCCATCCTCATTTCAGGGTGGTTTGGTTGCTGGCATGGAAAGCCCTCCAGGGAGGCTCCTTCTCTCCTAAAAATTGCTCTTTTTGCTGTGTTTGGTCTATTGTTTTTCTCCATCAGTTTAGGGAGGTTTGTACCAGTACTTCGTGTCAGGTGAGCAAGTACCCTACTCTCCAGAGGCAAATACAGCATCTGTCATCATTAACTCTTGAAGCTCCTGCTTAGAACTCAATCACAGAATCACAGAATAGTAGGGATTGGAAAGAACTTCTGAAGAATCTTCTGCTTATTCGTAAAATTAATTATATTCTGGTATTTGCCCTGCAGAAAGTAATCTGAAGGTGCTGGTTAGCAGCAGCTGATTAGAAGCCAGAAATATGCCCTGAGAGCCAAGAGGGAACACTTCATGCTGGGATGCATCAAATACAGTATGAGCAGCCAAAAGAGGTGATTATTCTGCTATGTTCAGCATGGTATTGCCTCACCTGGAGCAGTGTGCAGTTCTGGGCCCCAAGATTTAAGAAGGATGTGAAGGTCCTTGAATGCTTCCACAGGAGGACAACAAAGCTCATGACAGGGCTGGAGTGTCCTTTGAAGAGCAGCTGAGGATTTTGAGCTTGTCTGGTTTGGAGAAAAGTTGGCTAAGGGGTGACTTCATTGCTCTCTGCAGCTTCCTGAAGAAGTGTGGAGAGGGAGATGCTGAGTTGTTTTTCCCTGGGTCCAGTGACAGGGCATGTGGAAATGATTCAAAGCTGCATCCATCAGGAAGGTTAGATTGGACATTAGGAAGCATTTCTTTACCATGAGGGGTGTCAAACACTGGAACAGGCTTCCTGGAGAGGCTGTCAATGTTTAAGAGACATTTGAACAATGCCCTTTAACAACATGCTTTAAGGTTTGGTCAGCCCTGACCCTGTGAGGCAGCTGGACGAGATGATCACTGTAGGTCACTTCCAACTATCCTATTCTTTATTTTTCCTGTCTATATTTTTCTAGTTTATATTTTTCCTAGTCTATGTTTAATTTTTCTAGTCCAGATGTCTTTCTAGTCCATAATTCTTTCTAGTCTGGATTTTATTCCAGTCTATATTTTCCCCTAGTCTAGTGTTTTGTTTTGGCTTTTGTTTGTTTGAGGTTTTGGTGGTTTGTTTTAGTTGGGTTTGGGTTTTTTGATCTGTTTTTGTTTTGTTATTGTTTTTCTAGACTGACTTTTTTTTCTGTTGTAGATTAATTTTTTTCCATAGTCAAGGTATTTTTTTCCCCTAATCTACACTGTTCTGTTCTTTACCAATGGTCCTTTCAGCATCCTTTTTAATCATACGCTAACTTTTAAACTTAAACTAGTTATAAGAAAAGGTTTTTTCTGTGGCCAATATAATTTGCATTAAATTCTGCAATATTCCATCCTACCATGTGCAAGATAAACACCTTTCTTCTTAATTATGGCATAGAATATCTCCTAGTATACTACTAGTTGTGGTTTGGTAGCCTTTTTGCTGCACAACTATGTGACAGTAAAGAGAAATTCCCCGACGCGAGACTACTTTAGAAAAACATTTCAGGAGATGATCACTATATGTCTAAAAACAATTAGATGAGTAATTACTTCACAGTATCACAGTATAACTAAGGTTGGAAAGGACCTCGAGGATCATCGAGTCCAACCTATCAACACAGACCCCATGACTAGACCATGGCACCAAGTGCCACGTCCAATCTCCCCTTGAATGCCTCCAGGGACGGTGACTCCATCACCTCCCTGGGCAGCACATTCCAATGACAAACGACTCGCTCGGTGAAGAACTTCCTCCTCACCTTGAGTCTAAACCTCCCCTGGCGCAGCTTGAGACTGTGTCCCCTTGTTCTGGTGCTGGTTGCCTGGGAGAAGAGGCCAACCCCTTCCTGGCTACAACCACCTTTCAGGTAGTTGTAGAGGGCAATGAGGTCTCCCCTGAGCCTCCTCTTCTCCAGGCTAAACAATCCCAGCTCCCTCAGCCTCTCCTCATAGGGCTTGTGCTCGAGGCCTCTCCCCAGCCTTGTTGCCCTTCTCTGGACATGTTCAAGTGTTTCGATGTCCTTCTTAAACTGAGGGGCCCAGAACTGGACACAGTACTCAGGGTGCGGCCTAACCAAAGCAGCGTACAGGGGCACAATGACTTCCCTGCTCCTGCTGGCCACACTATTCCTAATGCAGGCCAGGATTTTATCAAAGCTGTCCTTACTAAAGACAAAACAAAAAGATAAAATTATCATTAATTATGTACAAACTCACCAAAAGAGCTTCTTTTGTTTTGAGCAGCTTTAAGAGCACTTTTTTTTCTTTGGGTTTTAATCCCCCCTTTTTCTGTTTATGCAGTTATCTTAATGGTAGCATAAACAATCTCTCCCTAAAATAATTACATAAATTATGGCTGTTCTCTAGAGTACATCACTGTAACATGCCAAGAAAGGGTTTTCCTCTGGGGTGATAGCAGCTGCTTTGACACCTTCATTTTAAACAACACTGAAAGCAGCCGTGTGAATTTGCTAGGTGTCTGAACAAATGCACAGACAGACACGCACAGATACTCAAGAGAAGGCTCCGAGGTGACCTCATTGTGGCCTTCCAGTATCTGAAGGGGGCCTACAGGAAGGCTGGGGAAGGACTTCTCAGGATCTCAGGTAGTGATAGGACTAGGGGGAATGGTTTGAAGCTGGAGGTGGGGAGATTCAGGCTGGATGTGAGGAGGAAGTTCTTCCCCATGAGAGTGGTGAAGCCCTGGAATGGGTTGTCCAGGGAGGTGGTCGAGGCCCCGTCCCTGGAGGTGTTTAAGAGCAGGCTGGATGAGGCTCTGGCCAGGCTGATCTAGTGTGGGGTGTCCCTGCCCATGGCAGGGGGGTTGGAACTAGATGATCCTTGTGGTCCCTTCCAACCCTGACTGATACTATGATACTATGATGATACTATGATAATTATATAAGCAAATAAGTGGACTTCAAGGGTATATCTCATGAGTGTAAACACTCTGAGACCAAGGCAAAAAAAAAAATTGATTGCCAGTGGCATAAATAAGCTAGGTTTTGAAGAAAGTAATGGATTCTCTAGAATTTAGAAAATTCCAAGTTGTCTCACTTAGAGAGACTTCAGATATTAAAAAGCCAAGGTGGACATCACACGCGGTAGTGCAGAGGAAAATCGTGTTGTTTGTTACACAAGTACAGTTTTGTTTTCATTGAGTTTTAATCCGCTGGCTAAAAGTATGAGAAGCCACTTAACTCATGGAAAGCATGGCAGTGCTCTTCTGTTCAGCCTCCTGTGCACCCACCAAAATATTGGTGTGCAAGCATCCTGGAGGCAGAGCTCTTGCAGGTAATGAGTCACTTAATTGTGTGACATGCCTATGGTAGATCTCAGATTCAACTGTACGTAGATGAGAAACATATCAGTGTTATTAATTACAAAGTGCTTTATGACTAAGCAGGTTCCCCAGTTCCCTTTCTCTTTCTTTTCCCACAAAAGATCCACTTTTGCTGAAGAAAATCTTGCCTCTCTCCTGTGCTTCCAATTATGCCTTATCCTGACATAATAACCACTTTACACCGTTAACCGTTCTTCCTTCATGCATTAAATTTTAAATGGGGAAGAGTACTGGGGAGAAATCCCTGTAAAATATCTCTTGAGCTGAACTGGAGTTAAGGATTACAGAAACCACACCCTGGGGATCTTACCTTTTACATGGCTTCATGTTGTACCTTTCATACCTGGTGTATCTTTTGTTCTTCAGGAAAAGTCAGCTTTGAGATATACCCCACCTGGAGAAGACTTTCAGACCAATCTGAAACTTATTTATTGGTGTGGCTGCAGGTTGCTTACATACCTCACAGTGTTTCTATGTAAAGAGCAAAGGTGTATTTAAAAGCCAAGCTAAATACCTCTATAAAGTTACTTTCCAGTACTTCTTACCCTGTGGATAGCTTTTGGGAAATGGAATAATTTAATAGCCCAGGAAAAATTATGAGTTAATAGGGCCTTGCCCCATGCTTTCAGTCTTAAAAGTAGCTTTATGAGTAATTTGGTTCAAAACAGAAATTAACATTTTACATCTTAGCAACTTTGTAATTCTGCCTGTTAAATTAAGGACAGAACTCACACAGAGAAGGCAGTTCAGTGGTAGGAAGAAGTGTTGGGTCTTTAGTATGGAAAAAATAAATTCATAATTTTAAGGCCAGCAAAAATTTTGATTTCCAGAGAGACTGTCAGGACCTACAATTTCTGACAACTTAGCCAATCATTTATAGGTGGTTTGGGAAATGTGAATGTTTTCTATATGCTTTTATTTTTCCTGCTTATGCAGAGGTGTTTGGTATCAGATACACTCAGATAAGATACCAAAGATATGTATGTTTCGCTTTGGAATATTGTGTCCAGTTCTGAGCCTCTCAGTCCAGGAAGGACCTCAGGAAACTGCTTGAAAGAGTCCAGCACAGAGCCACAAAGATGCTGTAGGAAGTGGAACATCTTCCTTATGAGGAAAGGCTGAGGGAGCTGGGGCTCTTTAGCTTGGAGAAGAGGAGACTGAGAGGTGACCTCATTCATGTTTCTAAGGATGTGAAGGATGAGTGTCAGGAGGATGGACTGAGGCTCTTCTCAGTGATGTCCCATGATAGGTCAAGCAAGGCAATGACTGCAAGCTGGAGCACAGGAGGTTCCACATGAACATAAGGAAAAACTTTTTCACTGTGAGGTGGACAGAGCACTGGAACAGGCTGCACAGAGAGGTTGTGGAGTCTCCTTCTCTGAAGACATTCAAAACCTTCCTGGATGCATTCCTATGTGACCTATCATAGGCCATCCTGTTTTGGAGAGGGGTTGGACTGGATGATCTTTTGAGGTCCCTTCCAACCCCTAACATTCTGTGATAGGTAATATTGTTTAGCAAGAAACAAACAAACAAAAATTGTCTTTTTCATTGCTACCTTGATTACTTCTTTTACAAATACAATTATACACTCCTTGAATTACTTTCACAGCTTTTCTGCTGCTGTCAAAGCGACAAATAAATGAATAAAATGTAGATGCCAAAAATAATCAGGAGTAGCTTCAAAGTGGAGTGATTGTAAATTAATGTTATTTCCCCCCCCTTTTTTTATTAACCTGTAAGATTGAAGTTCTATCACATTTCACAGCTTTTCTTAATAGCTGTGAGGAGTGAAAATGAATCTGTGTGTTCTTTGCAAGGAAAAGTTGGTGATTGTCTGTCATGTGGCTGTAGAATGTGAAACATTAGGAAAACATAGGAACCCCAATAAAGCTTTGGCAGCTATCAAGGTAATGCTTTAGCTGTGAAAGACCATTTCACGTTGTTAGTCATGCAACTACATCTCACAGAATCATGGTAGGGGTTGGAAGGGACTTCCAGACATCACCTAGTCAGACCCCCCTGCTAAAGCAGGTTAACCCGGAGCAGGTTGTTCTGGATTGCAATGTCCTGATGGGTTTAGTATCTCTCCAGGGAAGAAGACTCCACAGCATCTTGGGGCAGCCTGTTCCAGTGCTTCAACATCCTCAAAAGAAAAGAAAACCAATCTTTACACTTTGATGGAATCTTCTGTATTCCAGTTTTTGCCCACTGGCCATTGTCCTGTAGCTAGGACTACTGAAAAGAGTCTGATCCCATCTTCTTGACCCTTTCCTTATAGATATTGCTTAGCATTGAGAAGATCTCTTGGTCTTTTCCTGGCTAAACAGCCCCAGGTCTCTCAGTCTTTCCTTCTCCGAGAGATGCTTCGGTTTGCTCAGCATCTTTGTAGCCTCGCCTGGACACTGTCTCTTTTTGCCTGGGGAGCCTGGAACTGACCCAGTACTTCAGATGTGGCCTCACTAGGACAGAGTAGGTGGAGAGGAGAACCTCTCCTGATCTGCTGGCCACATTTTCTTAGTGCACCCCAAGATGGCTTTGGCCTTCTTGGCCACAAGGGCACGTTGCTCCCTCCTGGTAAGCTTGTGCATCAGCACTTAGAGCTCCTCTGAGCAGAGCTGCTTTCCAGTCTTGAAAGGGGAATGGTTTGAAGCTCCCTTGTCTCCATTCTGCTGGCCTGATTTCTGCACTGTGTGAATGAATCGAGTGACTGTTAGACACCTCACTGTGTACACTGCAGACAGCCCAGCTACCTGGCTAGAAGCAGTGGTAGAGTTTCTATTTTTATTCCATATTGCTGTACATGGCAGAATATCTATCTTCTTCTGTCTCTGTCAGCTCTTCTTCCCTCCTACTGTCACTGTAGTGCCATAAAATCTTGTTCTTCTACTTCAGCATGTGAGAAAAACTGCTTTGATTACTTTTTATTTATTTGCTGTCTTCTTGTACCTTAAGTGTGTCTGTGTCTTTGCCATCAGACTGCATCCCCCTGCTATGTGATGACACTGACAAGTGACTGCACAACCCAGAGATTCATTGCTGTAGCAGATGCAGTTGTGAATTAATAGCCTCATCACCTGTAGCTTTTAACTGAAACAAAACTCATCAGTGAAGAGAATAAAGAACCAAACCCAAGGATAAGTGATGTAAAGAGGGACGTCAATGTAAAGCCTGATAGGATTCAAAGGTGAAAGAATACATTTGTGGATTCTGTAATAATATTCTTTCACATTCATTTCATATTTTCCTTGAGCTAATCATGTGTCTTTGTAGAATCATAAAGGTTGTAAAAGACCTCTAAGGTCATCAAGCCCAACTGTCAACCCAACACCACCACGCCCGTTAAACCATGTCCCAGTTGAGTCCAGCTGTCCAACTAGCAGCTCCATGCCCATTAAACCATGTTCCGGAGTGCCACGTTTACATGGCTTTGTAACTCTTCCAGGGATGGTGACTCCACCACCTCCCTGGGCAGCCCATTCCAAGGCTTAAAGTAATAACTTGATGTTTTAAAAGTAAAAACACTGATTAGCTGCATAGCTACAGCATGCTTATTGTGATACACTAGCTGCAACAACCTTGTTGCACGAGTCCTACAACACCTTTGAGCTGTGGTCCAATAGTCCTCTTTTTGATAGCTCTGGAAATGCTCAGAGTAGAGAACTAAGAGAAATAAAATCAAGTGCATAAAAGGCCTTTTCTGTATGCAAATAATGAAAAGGTTAAAAAAAAAAAAGCAGCTGAATGAACAGAACCTTTTAGTAGATTTAGTATTGGAAAAGAAGGTTATTATTAAATGCTTTGGGCAAATGCTGAGCTAATGTGGAAGTGTAAACTGGTGAATAATTAATCAGAAAAAAACCCTATAGAGGACATGAGTTTGCTCTCTTTATTTTTGTGTTGAAAATTTAATCTAACCCTGGAAGAAAGCTCCACAGTAGAGGAAGGTTTTTCCCATTTTTCTGGCCTGAGTGAATGTTCTGTACTGACTCTTCCAAGCAGTCAGTAAATATTCTTTTCCATATACATATGTTGAGAAAAATGGAGTGGAGGTTAATACTCCCAGGTCCCTGGGGCTTACGTGGTCTCTGCACGCTGTCAGAAGGCAAAGGAATATCTACTGTTATTGTGAAATCTGGGTGAATTATGGGAATTTACCAAGAAGCCAAGATTTTCCTTCATGGGCTACCATTCAGAGGAGAAAAAGACATGTGGGAGGAAAGAAGAGATGGAGGACTTGATACTCACATCTGCTCCAGTTCAGTGCTGCTAGAAATCAGATCAGTCTGCCTCCATATTTCATTTCCTTCTGTAATCTTGACCAATAATTTATAATTGGTATCAGCTGATGGTCTGGCTCTCTCTTTCCGTGGCAAAATGAGGGAGCAAAGAACTTTATCCCCCTACTCTTTACTGTCCAAGAGATGACAAAACTTTGAAAGACAAAGATCTCTATTAATATTTAATGAAGTCTCTGAAACATCCTCCTAGTCAGTCTCTTTTCATTATTCCTGGCAGGCCTTGGGATTTTTGGGAAACACAACTTGAAGGATCCAGCTGAGTTGAGGTGCAGCTTTGTTAATGGCAGGCAGCATCACTATGATTTATCTGGTGTATCAGCTTTCTTCAAGTCTGTTTCTTAGGTGAAGGTGCTTGGAGAGCAGTTCCAGGGTGCGAAGTAGCATATTGCTACTACATCTCTTTGCAACATTGTGTTAACAGAGCAGAACCTGGGCTCAAGTTGCTCCTTCAGTCCCATCTCTACTCTAGAATTCACTCTGGCAGTGATGCAGTGTGTGTGTTTCTCGGTCCAAACCTTTAAGAAGATTGTCAAGGTTCTTAAATGTGCCCAGAGGAGGACAACAAAGCAGGTAACAGGGCTGGAATGAGTGTCCTGTGAAGAGCGGCTGAAGACTTTGGGTTGGTTCAGAAGCTGAGGAGTTACCTCAAAGCTATGTCCAGTTTCCGAGGAGGAGATGTGGAGTGGGAGATGCTGAGCTCTTCTCCCTGGGATCCAGTAACAGGATATGTGGAAATGCATCCATCAGGGGAGATTTAGACTGGAGATCAAGAAGTATTTCTTCACTGAGAGTGTGGTCAAATACTGGAAAAGGCTTCCTGGAGAGGTGGTTGATGTCCCAAGGCTGTCAATGTTTAAGAGACATTTGGACAATGCCCTTGACATACTTCAAGTTTTGGTCACACCTGAAGTGGTAAGGCAGTTGGACTAGATGATCGTTGTAGGTCACTTCCAACTGAATTGTTCTCCCTTTTCTTCTCTTGTCTTTCTATCTTCTCTCTTCTGTCTTCTTTCTCTGTTATCTTCTTCACCTCTTATCCTCCTCCGAACCGAACCTCTCCTCTCTGAACCTCTCCTCTCTGAACCTCTCCTCTCTGAACCTCTCCTCTCTGAACCTCTCCTCTCCTCTCTGAACCTCTCCTCTCTGAACCTCTCCTCTCTGAACCTCTCTTCTCCTCTCCGAACCTCTCTGAACCTCTCTGAGCCTCTCTGAACCTCTCCTCTCCTCTCTGAACCTCTCCTCTCTGAACCTCTCCTCTCCGAACCTCTCCTCTCCTCTCTGAACCTCTCCTCTCTGAACCTCTCCTCTCCGAACCTCTCCTCTCCTCTCTGAACCTCTCCTCTCTGAACCTCTCCTCTCCGAACCTCTCCTCTCCTCTCCTCTCCGAATGTCTCCTCTCCGAAGATCTCCTCTCCGAACCTCTCTGAACTGAACCTCTCCAAAGCTGTCTGCTCCGAACCTCTCTGAACCTCTCTTCTCCTCTCCAAACCTCTCCGAACTGAACCTCTCTGAACTGAACCTCTCCAAGCCAAGCATCTCCTCTCAGAGATTTTCAAGAGGGAGTTGTGGAAGGGGGTCATTCTATCTAGCAAATATTTTTATCCTTATACTTCTCTGCCAACCTGTTATACTGGGTCTATATTTGTGGTAGGAGAGTTCACATATCCATGGTGGCAGCTTTTAGTCATTTTTAATGTGACACTAGTGGTTAAAAAAAAACAAACTAAAATACTTACTAATATTCATGGATGGGCCTGAGATAAAAACAAGGATAGGAATAGGAGGTTGTGAGGCACAGGGATATAAATCAAATAGGTAAATGTGCTTCCTTCTAACAGCTGCACCATACGTTCTGTCAGCAGCTCAATGAGATTAAAGAGGATCGAAGCTTAAAGTTGAACGGGGATTTTTTAGTAACTTTATGAAAAAAGAATACATCAAAAGCTGGAAACTGGGTGGTTGTTACTCCATGCCATGACTAACAACATGCTGCAGTAGTCTGCTTTGCAAGAGGAGCAACCTTATGTTGCTTAGATACCTCCAAACTGTACCTGCATTTCTCTGCGTTCAGATAACTACATCGCTTCCAAGTAGAACTTTTGCACCTTTGCAGAATGCCTTCGCATCCTGTTGATCTGATGGTCTGGGCTGCCTCAGCAATGGCATAAGGTCCTCGCAGGAGCTGTGTGCATTCAGGAGGACTCTTATTTATCCACTGTGTTAGGTTTTTAGATTGCTCATTTCCTGCCACCCTTTGTGCTTGTTTTCTTTTCAGCTAGCTTTTCTCATGCCATTTAACCTAGGGATTCAAAGGAAGCAAACATCTGATAGAAGCTATTTTATGGCCTGCATCGTTCGAGCACTTGAGTTGTGAGACTGTTGTCAGTGTTTTGCTTGGCACAGCCCAGCCTCCTGCAGCACAGTGGTAGTTGGGAGCAATACAGTGGTAAACCCACCAGCAGCAAAGTGTGAGCCAGTTTTTGTCTTAATCTGGAGGGCAATCAGCAATGCAATTAGTATCCAAAAACGCTCTGGGAGAGCTTGGCTTTTGTTTGATTTTGGGGTTGTTTGGTTTTGTTCATGAACATATTGCATGAACTCTCCAGACAGCAGCTGGCACACGAAATACAAGGAGCATGCTTAGGGATGTGGGTTAGTGGTGAACCTGGCAGAGCTGGTTTAATAGTTGGACTTGATGATCCTAAAGAAACTATTCCACAGTTATGTGAAGCTGCTGGCTGGTGAAGGACTTTGGTAGCAGGGGTCTGACCAGCTGCTGGGTATGCTGGCAAAGGGCACCCAGCTTGCAGGTAAAAGCAGAAGCACTAGACTTCAGCTCCTTTATAAATCTGAGCAATCCTGTCCTTTTCAATGCTTGGCCAAGAGTCTCCCATGTTGGCAAAACAGAACCGCAGTTGCTTCCCACACCTGAGAGAGGTCTTTGGTGACCACATAGCCCAGCCATTGAGAATCGTTTTTGTTGGAAGAGACTATAAAGATCATCAAGTCAAAACTTAACCCAGTGCTGTCAGGCCACTACTAAACCATGTCCTTCAACACCATCATGTCTGTATGGAAGATAATGGCAGGGACTGGGAGGAAGAACTGCCCATCATAAGTGAAGATCAGGTTTGTGATCACCTGAAGAACCTGAAAGTGTTCAAGTCCATGGGACCCGATGGGATACACCCACGGGTATTGAGACAACTGGCAGAGGAGGTTGCTAAACCCCCCTCTATTATATTCCAAAAGTCATGGCAGTCTGGGGAAGTCCCCACTGACTGGAAAAGGGGGAACATTACTCCCAGTTTCAGAAAGGGTGAGAAGGAAGAACCAGGGAACTACAGGCCAGTCAGTCTCACCTCTGTGCCTGGAAAGATCATGGAGCAGATTCTCCTGGAGGCACTACTGACACACAAGAATAGTGAAGAGATGATTTGGTACAGTCAGCATGGCTTCACCAAGGGCAAATCCTGCCTGACCAACCTGGTGGCCTTCTATGAACAGGTCACAACATTAATAGATGAGGGGCGAGCAACTGATGTAATTTACCTGGACCTGAGCCAAGCCTTCAACACTGTCCCGCACCACATCCTGGTCTCCAAACTGGTGACACATGGGTGTGATGGGTGGACCACTAGATGGATACAGAACTGGCTTGATGGCCACACCCAAAGAGTGGCTGTCAAGGGCTCCATGTCCCAGTGGAGGCCAGGGACAAGCGGAGTCCCTCAGGGATCAGTCCTGGGACCTGTCTTGTTCAACATCTTTGTGGGGGACATGGACAGTGGCATTGAGTGCACCCTCAGCAAGCTTGCTGATGACACCAAGCTGTGTGGTGCAGCAGACACACTGGAGGGAAGGGAGGCCATCCAGAGGGACCTTGACAGGCTGGAGAGGTGGGCACAGGCCAACCTCATGAAGTTCAATAAGAGCAAGTGCAGGGTCCTGCATCTGGGTCGAGGCAATCCCAGGCACAAATACAGGATGGGCAGTGACTGGCTGGAAAGCAGCCCTGAGGAGAGAGTCTTGGGGGTACTGGTGGATAAGAAACTCAATGTGAGCTCTCAATGTGCACTTTTAGCCCGCAAAGCCAATCAGATCCTGGGCTGCATCAGGAGAAGTGTGGCTAGCAGGTCAAGGGAGGTGATTCTCCACCTCTGCTCAGCCCTGGTGAGACCCCACCTGGAGTACTGTGTCCAGTTCTGGAGCCCCTATTGCAAGAGGGGTATGGATGGACATGCTGGAACGTGTCCAGAGAAGGGCCACAAGGATGATCAGAGGGCTGGAGCACCTCTCCTATGAGGACAGACTGAAGGAGTTGGGGCTGTTCAGTCTGGAGAAGAGAAGGCTCCCAGGTGACCATTCTATAATCTATGATCTATTTGTTGTGTTATGGGTAAGATACAGCACTTGGTTAATTTTGAATCAGGTATGGGGCAAGGGAGGTGGAGAAGTTCACCATTCACAATGGGTACTTGAGCTCAACCTGTCATTTCCTAGTGGCTGTGTGCCTTTCCTCTGCAGTGAGGGTAATCTGGCTTCATAAAATGACATTAATTTACTGTGTTCCTCTCTGTAATTGGGGGAAATATTATTCCCTCCTCATCTGCAGCTGACTGGTAAGTCTAGATGTGTCTTTTACTTTTTATGATTATATTACATGCTGGTGGTAGTATGAAATAAATAGTAGTTTTGAAATGGTGATCTGTTCACGTTCCAACTGCTAAAAGCTGCAGAGAGAGGGAGCAGATCTGGTTTGAAGTAATCACTGCATGTCAGCCTGCTTTAGTCCTTTCAGCACTTTCCTTTAGTCAGGAATGTTGTGGAACACATGGATGTCTGTATGCCTTCTTATAAACACTGTGCTGTCAGTCATGGACTCGATGATCCTCGAGGTCCTTTCCAACCTCAGTTATACTGTGATACCATGCATTTATGAGTGCTAGGGACAGATTTAACTGCTCATTTTGCAGTGATCAGTAAATGCTGGATTAGTGCTTTAGTCACAGAAACATTCAGGCTGGAAAAGACCCTCGGGATCACCAAGTCCAAGCGAAAACCCTACTCTGCAAGGTTCACCCTTGAACCGTAGCCCCAAGCATCACATCGAAATGTCCTTTAAGCACATCCAGGGTTGGTGACTCAACCACCTCCCTGGGCATCCTATTTCAATGTCTGACCACTCTTGCCATGAAAATGTTTTTCCTAATGTCTGGCCTAAGCATACCCAGGCACAGCTTGAGGCCATTCCCTCTTGTTCTGTGGTAATTACCTGTGAGAAGAGACGGAGTCAAACCCTGATACAATGTGTATGTAAGTGAGAGAAGGGCCATCCCAAAGGGACCTGGACAAACATGAGAAGAGGGCCCATGTGAATATCAAGAGGGTCAACAAGGCCCAACAAGAAGGTCAGCAAGGTTCTACAGCTGGGTCATGGCAATTCCTGGTGTCAATATAGGCTGAGAGATGAAGACATTGAGAACAGCCCTGTAGAGAAGGACTTGTGAGTGCCAGTGGGTGAAAAGCTAGACAGCAGCCAGCAGTATGTGCTCACAGCACAGAAGCTAACTGTGTCATGTGCTGATCCCCAGCAGCATGGGCAGCAGGTGAAGGGAGGGAATTCTGCCCTATTGTTTTGCTCTGCTGAGACCCCACCTGCAGTACTGCATCCAGCCTTGGAGTCCTTGTCACAGGAGAGGAATAGACCTGTTGGAGCAGGTCAGAGTAGGCCACATAAATGGTCAGAGGGCTGGAGCCCCTCTGCTGTGTGGACAGGCTGAGAGAGTTAGGGTTGTTCTGCCAGGAGAAGGGAAGACTCCAGGGAGACCTTCTTGTGGACTTTCAGTGCTTAAAGGGGCTGAGGACAGACTTTTTTTAGCAGGGCCTGTTGTGACAGGACAAGGGGTGATGCTTTTAAACTAAAGAAGGAGAGATCTAGATTAGATGGAAGAAATCTGTTTCACTGAGGGTGGTGAAACACTGGCCCAGGTTGCCCAGAGAGGTGGTAGAAGCCCCATCCCAGGAAACCTTCATTCAAGGTCAGACTGGATGGGGCTTGGATCAGATGTCTCTGCTTCATGCAGGGATTTTGGACTAGATGACCTTTAAAGGTCCCTTACAACTCAAAACATTCTATGATCATATAATCCTTGCAATGGAAAGCCTCTTGGCAGATTTTAGAGCAAAATGCACCTACAGCTGCCATTTCTGTGTCTCTTCTGTTCAGCCTGGCTCTGCCTCCATCTGGGATCACATTCCCTGAAATAATTTCTGATGTGGATGGGGTCATCCTTTCCACAGCACTGAGGAGGCTGACAAACACTACACCATGAGTGTGGGAGTGTGCTTGCTTCCTCTTGGCTGCCCAGCATCAGTCCTGCTCCACGCTTGGAGCTGCAGGGTGTGGGCAAAGTGATCTGGGTGTTGGACTGTCACGAGTCTGGCAGCCACACAGCTGAGTGCTTTGCATGAGAGCTGCTAAATCTCAGCTAAATTATATGTCTTCTGCAAGCTGGGAAAGCTGGAATTCACCCTTTATTGGAAGATCAATGAACACCAAGACATAGTGGGTGCTTTAAGAAAGAAAACTTGGCATTAACCAGCATTTTACATATTGCATGTATCCATAATTTCTTAATGTTGAATGTTTTGTGCAAGCAACAAGGCACCAAAAAACTTGGCACCCTGCATTTCGTTTCAAATAGCTGCTCTCCCTCTTCCCTCTCTCTGCAGAGCAGTATTTGGAAAGCTGCTTGGTTATTATGTGGTTAAGCACTTTTGCAATACAGAGAATGTTCTTCATGGCAAGGTTTCTGTCCTGAGAAAGCAAAGTGTGCTTTTGGGTTGTGAGTCCACGCAGACAGTTTGTCAGCAGTGACTAGGATTTTGCAGATAGTTTAGCAGCCCTACAAACTGGTATGCTGGGTAGGTCAGAGTAAGCTAAATGTTTTTAGGACTAGTTTTCTCCGTGTCTTTTGTTTCCCTCTTCCTCTCACTCTTTTTCTTTGCATGACCAAATTTCTCTCAAAAGTGCAGCTTGAGGTGTTTTGGGTAAAATACTGCATAAACTGAAAGGACAGTCACACTAAGACAGTGCAGGGTTAAGAGTGATCGTGCATAGCCCTGTGGATGTTGATATTCATACACTCATTAAGGTTGGAAAAGACCTCTAAGATCCCAATTAATATGTCTGAGTTTGTATTTTAGCATACTTAATTTATTTTCATTTTGTGAGTGAACATGAGATAAGGAAAGGACTTAGAATCATAGAATGGTTTGGATTGGAAAAGACCTTTAAAAGATCAAGCCTGCCCAGCAACACAACACCACCAGGGCCATTAAACCATGTCCCAAAGTGTCATGTCCACATGTTTCTTGAATGCATGCTTAGTTTGAAATCAAACAAATTCTCCTTACCAGTGCAGGCAGATCTACCAGCTCAGCAACTTGCTGTTCAGTCTGCAGAAGAGAAGGCTCTGAGGTGACCTAATTGTGGCCTTCCAGTATCTGAAGGGGGCCTACAGGAAGGCTGGGGAAGGACTTCTCAGGATCTCAGGTAGTGATAGGACTAGGGGGAATGGAATGAAGCTGGAGGTGGGGAGATTCAGGCTAGATGTGAGGAGGAGGTTCTTCACCATGAGAGTGGTGAAGCCCTGGAATGGGTTGTCCAGGGAGGTGGTCAAGGCCCCGTCCCTGGGGGTGTTTAAGCCCATGCTGGATGAGGCTCTGTCCAGCCTGATCTAGTGTGGGGTGTCCCTGCCCATGGCAGGGGGGTTAGAACTAGATGATCCTTGTGGTCCCTTCCAACCCTGAATGATACTATGATACTATACTATGATTTACTCATGGCAGAGGTTGGCCCTGAGGGTCACATCAACGTTACTAACTTGCCTTTTGAGCCAAGTCATTCCAGCATGAATATAGAGTGTGATTGTCCTATGTCCCCTGCAGTGCTGCTTGGGGCTCACACCAGGTCTGCAGTCATCAGACCTAGATAAATTAATGTGTGTGCAAGTAAATACAGAGGCAGATATTTAAAAGATGCTGAGATGCAGTGCTGTGGGACATGGCTTAGCACTAGACTTGGGAGATTCTGGTTGTACTTGATGGTCCTAAAGGTCTTTTCCAGTTGAAAGAACTCAATGATTCTGTAATTTCCATCCTTAGTTCCAACTGAAAGAGGACGAGGCCTCTTTAACTTGTTTCCAGCTGCATCTGTCTCCAAGACCTACATCTCTGAATTCCTGTAGGTGAGGATCAGCAAGCACGTGTCTATGGCAGTCTGGTTTCTAGCCTTTGGTACCCTCAAAGTTTCCACTATGTTTGGATCACAGAGAGGATACTGGTGATAAACCAATGAATCATTCCCAGTATGTGTGTTACTGCCAGTCCACGTTTCCAGAGGACAGTGCTTGTGATTCTTGGGTCTGATTTGCCTCCAGTCCAAGTGGTTACAGTTGTAGACGAAGCCTGTGGGAATTACACTGTAAACATTTATGGCAATACATAGATTACTCTGCAATAGTAGATCCACTTGGAAATATCGGAAGTCTCATGGGGACCAAACAAGATGAATAGGAAATATTAGCACCTGGCCCTCTCTTCCTTAGTTTATTGCCTGTAAATGGATATAAATGTTACCTAGTAGCAGTTCTATTAAATCTATTCCTCAGAAATAAACCAGCTGCTATAGGAAACCCCTGAGGGGAAGAAAGGAAACACAGCACAATAAGCAGTGACAAAAATACTCTCAATTATTTTTTTAAACTACCTATAGCAATAAAGTTCAAAATATTTTCTTTATTCCATATAAAATCAAGCTTTTTACAGACCCTCAATTTAAAGGCATCATTTGATTTATCATTTAACATAAGCTTAATTTTGTGATATGTTGCTGATGCTGAATTAATTTGAATTCACTTTAAGACTGACTAGTTCTTCCTTTCCCTATGTTTTTTTTTGGTCTCTGTACCAAAATATTATACATTTAGAGTTTGAAGTCTATTGGTTTTCCTTGTACATGTGGAATATTTTATATATTAATCTGTATGTTGCTTTATACAAAGTTTAGGATAGAGAGAGAGAGAGAGAGAGATACACACAATATATATTTTACCATGTGTTTTTTCCCTGTTGGAGCTGTTGCAATTTGAGTTCTAATAGCTCTGCTGCTTTTCTGGTTTAATTCTGTAAGCCAGAAATACAGAGGAAGGCAATGTGTCTGCCTTCCACTCTGGAGAAATGAAAGCAGACCAGATAAGGCAGGATTAACCCTTCAAGGATCAGCCAAGCTGTGCGCATTCGGTAGAAGAGGGCTAATTCTAATTTGACAGAAATGGGTGTTCTGGAAAAGAAAAAAGGGAAATTTTATTGTCAGAAAACTCAAATGATGTTTCCTAGAGCACCAAGCAAGAATGTAATTTTTAAATTACACTTTTTATTCCCAAGTATATGAATTTTTCTTTTCTAGTGAGTGTGGCCATCAGAGAGGTGATTCTTCCCCATTACTCTGCTCTTGTGAGACCCCACTTTGAATACTGTATCTGGTTCTGATGCCCTTATCAGAAGAAGACTATGAGGGGACCTTAGAGCTGCCTTCCAGTACCTGAAGGGATCCTACAGGAAGGCTGGAAAGGAATTTTTTTTTAAGGGTGTCTACTGATAGGATAAGGGAATAGTTTTAAGCTTAAGGAGAGTAGGTTTAGACTGGATCTTAGGAAGAAGTTCTTCAGTACAAGGGTGGAGAGACTCTGGAATAGGCTGCCCAGGGAAGCTGTGGATGCCTCTTCCCTGGGGGTATTGAAGGCCAGGTTGGATGAGGCCTTTAGCAGCTGAGTCTAGTTGAGAGGTGTCCCTGCCCATAGTGGGGAGGTTGGAGTACATGATCTCTAAGGTTCCTTTCAAGCTAAGCCATTCTATGATTTCTATGACATGACAGAGCAGTTTTAACCTGTACATCCACTGCTAACTCTATTCTCAATGCAGATAAACCATGAAATTTTGGCCAGTCATTTCTATAAGCACCAATGAACTTCAGAAATGGACCTGGAAAAAAGTTCTTTACAAACACAGACCATGATCTTTCTAAAGCAGTTTAAAGCATGTAGCCTAAAACAAGGGGACAAAGGGGACACAGGCTGGCTGATAAGGAAACTGCTTTGTTAGGGAATTGTTGATATGATAAACCAATTTCACATATTGATGCAGAAGTCATAAATAATGACAGAAGTGATTGTCAGGCATTGGAGCAGGCTGCCCAGGGAGGCAGATGAGGTGTTCAAAAAACATGTAGACGTGGCACTTCAGGACATGGTTTGATGGCCATGATGGTGTTGGGTTGATTGTTGGACTCAATAATCTTAGAGGCATTTCCCAACTGAAACAATTCTATGACTCTGAAGATTCCTTTTGCCCCCCACAAAATTTGGTTTTTTGTTATGGAGGAACTCTCAGAACCCTACCTGTAGTAGTCCCTTGTCTTAAACATGTGTGCAAAGTAATTTACTTGGTCAAAGACATAAAAACCTTTGGAATGGGCTGCCCGGGGAGGTGGTGGAGTCACCATCGCTGGAGGTGTTCAGGAGGAGACTTGACAGGGTGCTTGGTTGCATGGGTTAGTTGATTAGGTGGTGTTGGATGATAGGTTGGACGCGATGATCTTGAAGGTCTCTTCCAACCTGGTCTGGTCTGGTCTGGTCTATTCTATTCTATTCTATTCTATTCTATTCTATTCTATTCTATTCTATTCTATTCTATTCTATTCTATTCTATTCTATTCTATTCTATTCTATTCATTTCAATCCTGTAACAACAACTTTTTTGGATTTTTTGGAGGTGTGTGGGTACTTTTTATTCTGCAGCTATAAGAAAGAGCATAAGAGGGGGAAAAGCTACTCTTTACTGTAGTTACATTTCAGAATATGTTTCTGACTGAATTATAAGCTCCAGTCAGAGATAAACTATTTCAATTAAAGTTGACCTGTAGGTAAATAATTTAGTTGAAGGGAATAAATGATACTGTAGCAGTTATAGATCGAGGGCTATAACCAATTTATTATATGCTGAGATTCTTTCAGGGATTGAAAAAAAATGAAAAATCTATTTCTCTAGGAGATCTGCTGAATAGGTTTCCTGTACTTCTGTTTTAACATGGTCATCAGAGAGCTTCCTTCGGAGTGTGGAGCACAATGCACAGTCTGTTATCAAGCGCAAAATATGACCATGTGTGAACGTGCAAATACAGTGAGAAATGTTTGTGGAATGGTTGCAGTATTTACCATTCCTTCCTTCCTTCCTTCCTTCCTTCCTTCCTTCCTTCCTTTCTTTCTTTCTTTCTTTCTTTCTTTTCTTTCTTTCTTTTCTTTCTTTCTTATCTTTTCTTTCTTTCTTTCTTTCTTTCTTTCTTTCTTTCTTTCTTTCTTTCTTTCTTTCTTTCTTTCTTTCTTTCTTTCTTTCTTTCTTTTCTTTCTTTCTTTTCTTTCTTTCTTTCTTTCTTTCTTTCTTTCTTTCTTTCTTTCTTCTTTCTTTCTTTCTTTCTTTCTTTCTTTCTTTCTTTCTCTCTCTCTCTCTCTCTCTTCTTTCTTCTTTCTTTCTTTCTTTCTTTCTTTTCTTTCTTTCTTTCTTTCTTTCTTTCTTCTTTCTTTCTTTCTTTCTTTCTTTTCTTTCTCTCTCTTCTCCTTCTTTCTCTCTTTCTCTCTTTCTTTCTTTCTTTCTCTCTTTCTTTCTCTCTTTCTTTCTCTCTTTCTTTCTTTCTCCTCTTTCTTTCTCTCTTTCTTTCTTTCTTTCTTTCTCTTTCTTTCTTTCTTTCTTTCTGTCTTTCTTTTCTTTCTTCTTTCTGTCTTTCTTTTCTTTCTTTCTTTCTTTCTTTCTTTCTTTCTTTCTTTCTTTCTTTCTTTCTTTCTTTCTTTCTTTCTCTTTCTTTCTTTCTTTCTTTCTTTCTTTCTGTCTGTCTGTCTTTTCTTTCTTTTTATGTCTTTCTTTCTCTTTCTTTCTTTCTTCTCTTTCTTCTTTCCTTTCTGTCTTCTTTCTTTCTTTTTCTTTCTTTCTTTCTTTCTTTCTTTCTTTCTTTCTTTCTTTCTTTCTTTCTTTCTTTCTTCTTTTCTTTCTTTTCTTTCTTTCTTTCTTCTTTCTTTCTGTCTTTCTTTCTTTCTGTCTTTCTTTCTTTCTGTCTTTCTTTCTTTCTGTCTTCCCGTCTTTCTTCTTCTGTCTTTCTTTCTTTCTGTCTTCCTGTCTTTCTTTCTTTCTGTCTTTCTTCCTGTCTTTCTTTCTTGTCTTTCCTGCCAGAGATAACAAGTGGGAATAACTGATTTTTGGATCAGCTGTGGCTGTGAAAAAATTGAGGAGCAAATTGCTTGGGGGTCGAACGAAGCAGTATATTATTCTGCTCTAGTGAAGAATATACATTTCTCCTCTTTTTTCAAGTCATCTTTTGTTTCCTGTTTAATTATCACACCAAGGTCAATTTGCTTTCCTTTTCATGAGGGCGACAGGGACAGCACAGATTTGTGACCAGTTTTGATGAATAAACTATTCATGTGCAGGGATTTTCCCTGCTTTGTGGTTAAGTATCGCTGTTCAGCCCTCTGCATTGCTAGCCTGAGCCGCACGTTACATCTTTCACAACAACATGCTAAATGATTTATTTTGCAAGATCAGAAGTACTTGGTTTGGGTTAGTGGAAAGAAATGTGAGCCGTGACAGAGGCAGTGCTCCCGCAGGGCTCTCCCCTTGTTGTGGGGAGGGGTGTATGTGAAGGAAGGACCCAGCGTGGCTCCACAGGAGTACAATGTGAGAAGGAGAACCTGGTGCAAGTAAGGCACGGGTATCCGCAGGCTGCTGTATTCTAATTTGTTCAAGTGTGGGCTGAATCTGATGGAATCATGCTTTAAGTTCAGAAGTGCTAGCAAAAATATTTATTTGATGGCACTCCCGTGCCTGTGCACAGAAAACCTCACTTACAGGAGTCTGCATAAAATAATCTGCTCCGTTTTTTCAATGAAGCTAGCAAATTTATACTGGCCTTACACAGACTAACAGCCAATTCAGGGACCTTTTTGTTTTTTTCAACTCTTCCTAAAAAGTACCCCGGGTGATACTTCCAGATCCCAGAATTCAGTTTTCATTGCCTCTTATTTAGTAAAACTACTCTAAAAGGTGGCTTTCACTGTAACGAGTGCCAGTAATTCATT